>NW_026126459.1:8430000-9905000 GCF_943737965.1 Phodopus roborovskii | reverse complement strand
CCCATAAACAAACGGTGTCTAGACTCTTAGAGAACCCTCAAACCCATAAACACTGTGGGTAGGAACCTGTGGTGTTGGGGACATAACTGTTGCCCTGAGAGCTCCTCCAGGTCCAGCAAGATGCCTGATGGCAATGGGTGACTATAGAGAAGCCAAACCTGCCCAACATGAGTTCAAGACACAAATGCTGTGAGCCGCAGGGCACCACGCAGGGCCCAGGTCTGATAGCACCTGGCTGGTCAGCTTGAATCCCCTGCCGCTTCTCACCTGCCCAAGCTCAGCCTTTGGAGGTTTCCCCACATTGTTTCTACCCATGTCTGGGGTGTTCATTACAAGGTCGATCAGAGGCCAGCTGCTGGGTCCCAAAGCCATGTTTGACTCAGGGGTGTTGCTGAAGTCGATGAGAGGGCAGTCAGCTAGGTCTCTGCCTCCTGCTTCAGGAGTGATGGTGAGCTGGTCCAGATTGATGTCTAGGAGAAGACCCTAGGCAGGACATGGAGAGAGGGAAAGTCTAGTACCATGTTGGTTCCCAGCCACCACCCTGACTTGGGACTCACAGCCTGGGGCCCAAGGGCAAGGCTGGAGTGGGCCCTGAGTGGGAGTAAGTTCCCCTCTGGGCAGTGCAACCCTCCCCACAGCTAGTAGGAGCTTCACCCTTCTCCTGTTCCTGCCCTCTGATCCCCCACCAACTCCTTTGTCAAACATTTCTTTAATCCCTAGTCCTGAGCCCCACTGAGACTGCTGGAACCATAGGCCCAGCCACAGGGTGAAGGAGGAAGGGAACTGTGAGTCCCTGTCTGTGACTCTCCAAGCACCTCAGATGGCATGTAACTGCAGCCAGCTCCATGTACCTCACTGGGGCTGGTGTTGTCTTCATGAGGCTCTGCTTCACCCTGAGCTGCCCCTGTGGTGGAGCCATGAGAAGGAGGAATGTCAGTCTTCTCGGGAGAAAAGGCAAGCGCTTGAGGCACGGAGGATGGAGGGGAAGAGCTCTCATCTGAGGCCAGGCCTTGGCCCTGCCCACCATTGGCATTGCTGCTGCTCTCCTGTGACGGCTCCACTCTGGGGGTGGCGGGGGGGGGGGGAGTGGAGGGGGAATGCGGGGAGAGCTGTAAGATCTTTCTAACACACCTTTCTCATCAGCTATGGCGTGAAAGCAATCTCTGAAGCAGCACCTGACCAGGGCCAGAGGCCTGTGCCAGTGACCTGACTCTGAGGACAACATCAATGATCAGACCCTGATCTCTGTGCAAGAGGCTCAGAGATTTCTAATTCAGTCTAGCTTCACCTTGTGCCGTCAGTCCTTTTCTTTAGAGACACTAAAATTACATAGGAGGGTCTCCACCTCTGCCCACAGGCTGTGGCTAGTCTAGGTGAGCCAAGTGCCTGCTGCCAGAGTGCTCTCCCCAATGCTCCCTCAGGAGGACTGGTCCTGCACTCTGGTCTACCCATGCCCTGCACTAACAGGACAGCTTGTTTACTGAGCTGCCCTCTAACCCAGACCTAGCATGGCCCTGAGCACCTGATGAGGCAAAGCTGAATGAACTGTGGAAACTGAACAGCAGCAATATCCACAAGCTAGAAAAGAGTACCTTATTTGTCATAGTTAATGCAATTCACAACACATGTGCATACGTGCACATGCACACATGTGCGCACAGGACCCCTACCTACCCCCTCACACACACACCTCGGCCTATTTGCAAGCCTAGCCTTGTGCTTCACAGAGCTTCTTTTCCTATTTCTTCTATTTGCTGCCTGCACCTTACCAGCACAGGGACCCCTGAGATCTGGGGAACTAGAAACAAAAGCTCACTCAACCCTTGTTTTTACCTGACTGTGGATCTTCTCCTGGGCTCAGAAGAAAGTCGCCGGGCAGGCACACAGAGTGGAGATGCCAGAGCCCTGGGCATGGACTGAGGTGCCATTAATGGAAGGCCAGAGAGGCGCCGACTGGCAGGTGTGGGCAATGCTGACATCCGCCTTGTGCTCACAGGAGTCCTCATACTGCTGGGCAGCCCTTGTGGAGTGGGCCCCGATGAGCGTCTCACAGGGGTGCTGCTGAGGACCCTGGTAAGGACATGGAAATCTTAGACACTGAAGTTGAATGGGCAGTCGGTAGCCTGAGTGGGCTGTTATTGGGAAGGGATTCCAGCATGGGCAGGACTCAAGGCACTGGCAGCCCCCATGAGACCTTGGTTGAGTTTCAGGTTCCTCTGCAAGCAATGCCTCCACCCTGTCCCGACAGGTAACTATAATATCTGAACATGGCTGCATTCATGGTGCCATCCATGAAAGAGTCAGAAGGGACTTAAGGAGATATTCCTGCCAGGAGACTTTCTCTATAAAGACATCTGGGCTCCCATTGGACTCTGGCTAAGAGATGAATTAATTGATGGTCGTTTTCATCACTTGCTCAGTCATACCCAGGTTTAAGATCCCCGTCAAAGGTGAGAACTGAGTGCCTTAAGCTTCATCTGTCCCAAATGTTACCTTGTTCTTAAACCAGAGGCTGAGTCAGGTCAATTGTTACCAGCTATGGACTAAATGAATGTATTCCCCAAATTCATATGTTGAAAGCCTGGCCCCAGGATGATGACATAGGAGACAGGTCCTCTGGGAGGTGATTAGGTCAGAAGGCAGAGCCCCAATCAACAGGATTAGTGCCATCATAAAGAAGGCTCCTGACACCATGTGAAGCAATGGACCCACAGACAACATCTGTAGATGCCCTGAAATGGATGACCAGGCTTCAGAATTGCCACATACCTGTTTAAAGCCCCAGTTGTCCAGCATGGTGGCACAAGCCAATAACAGCAGGGAAGGAGGCAGGAAAATTGAGTCTGAGGTAAGCCCAGTCTACACAGAGAGCTCCTACCTGACTCACAACTAAACAAAAGCCAGGTGTTGGTATGCTTGTTACAATAGCCCCAGAGTTTAAGATGTTGTGATAAAGCAGCTCTAGGACCTACTTTCTACTACTAACATAGAGCCCTGGCAGGCACAGTAAGTCACCTACCAACTCTACCGTCCATCGGAAATACGTGGATGCTGGACTCTGCCCCTTTGTCCCTACCATCCCTGACCCGCTCAGTCAGAAGCCTTGTGGGTTCTGGGCATAGCACCTAAAGCAGTACTGAAGAAGTTTCTGTGATTTGGCCTGGCCTGCCCTGAGCTGGGATTTTCAGCATCATATACATAGTGAGTATGACAGAAAGCCTTCACCTCAGAAGCTTGACCTGCAGCTAGGTGGCACTCCACAGAGCCTGCAGACACATCAGCAGTAAGAAAGGAGGCAAACGTCTGTCAGCTACCTGCTAGCTGGTGTCCAGGGCTGCAGCCGATGTGTCCGCAAGAGCTTTGGGGTCACACCACCAGCTGACTCACCTAAGAACAAAGGAGAAAGCTGGTCAGAAGAGAGCCATGTGGAAAGCCTGGCATGTGCCCTTACCACCTGGGCACTCACCTTTAAATGCCTCCACTTTCCCAACCAGTCATGTAAAGTACATACATAAGGAAGACACACAAGGAGCCCCACTGAGGCCCAGGCTGGGTCTAATGCTGAGAGCCCTCTGTACCATTATGTCAGCTGACCCAGGCTTGAGTTAGGTGGCAGGCTTATCCCAAGTCTCCTTGAGAGTGTCAGACTGCTCCCTGCACTCCCATGCACATGGGTATCAGGTGGATTGAGTCCCAGGCAAGCCAGCAAAGCACACTGTACATCCACATCCCTGAGCTGTGTCATCCCTAGCTCACAGACACATCACATACACCTTCTCCACAAGTGACAAGTGTCTCCAAGCTACTATTTGACAGGTATCAAGCAGAGTCAGAATTCAGTATGGCCTCACTGGCCACTAAGTAAAGTCTAGCACAACCCGGATGGCCTGTCACACCACGGTCTGTCTACCAATGATTCCAGATGAAACACAAACTTGCCTCTTATAATCCTTACAGTCAATCTGGAGCCCCAAAGCATCAGGAGCCAGGACCTCTATGTATTACCTGGCTGTCTCAGAAGCCATAGACAAAGTGGTCATAACCAGAATACTCGCCCCTAGCCACAAAAGGGACCCTTTGACAGAATGTCATAGCTAAAGTGAAAACAGCACTAGCCAAAATTTTAGACCACCCAACATATCTAGCACTTACCAACTGAAAATTGGGGGACTTTAAATGGGTCTGTAGTGGTAGGCACAGCCTCTGTCTTGCAGTTTAAATAGGAGTCCCGCCGTTTTATGCTGCCAGTTTTATTCAACTGAGAAGATGTCAGGGTGTCAGGGTCCAGCCTCGGTCTTCTTTGTTCTGGAGTCTGGGGTTGTTGGCTAAGAGGAGTCAGGATAGAGGCCTTGGGCTGCTCTGCCATTGTCTGGGCAGCACCAGCCCTTCTGGTTTGTCTGCAAGATGCCCTGGCAGTGGCTGTTGGCAAAGCCTGATGCAAAGTGGCAGGGCCTATTTTGCCCAGTTTGCTGGTGTTTGACAGAGGCCGAGAGCCGCTAGTGGGAATATTTGAAAGATCACTGGACTTTGCTGAAAAAGAAAATAATAACGGCTGGTCATTCAAGCACCATACTGTTTCCAAACACTTTACACACCAACACACACACAGAATGATGCCTCTAAACTATCTACCTAACATCAGACAAAGACAACATGTGGATGCCCATTAGGTGATCATCAAAGTCAGGGCCAGCAGGACACCTAAACCTGAGCTGAGTGCCAGCTGATACTCAGCAGTTACTAAAAATGTGTGTGTGCATTTGCAAGGTTAAGCTCTCCTTTCTTCACTTCCTTGTTGAGCATAGGAAGTGGACAGTCTAGTCACATGTCCTGCCCCACCCTCACAGTTGTCAGGAACTCCAGGAGGGAAACTTATGACAGAGCAGTGGATAGCAAGGGTGACATCGGCTTAACTAGGAATGGACCCACACTGTTAACACAGTGAAGGCTCAAAATGAACCTTTAGGGAACTATGATGTAGCCATGTCCATACCATGTGTTAGCCCTACCAGGTCCCCTCCCACAATCTCATCTGACCCTATTACTCTACATATACAGCACATGGTGTCAAAGGCCTAAGTCAGTGGCACAAGACCTGGGCAGCAGCAGGTGCTTTCCTGACCATAGACTTGTGGGCCCATGAATACTTCCAGACTCATAGGAACCTTGCAAGGACTTGATTTAAAGGCAAGGACACAGACTTCTGGTAACCATCAAGTAGCAGTCAGGACTCTATATCAGACTGATTCTAGAGCTCAGATTTCTCACATTGGTGACTCTCACCACACTGGCAACAATGGACAACGCCAGAATCTACAGGCAAATTCCAGAGACAGATGCATTCCCTGGCCCCTTCACCACTTCATCACTAGATGGCAGCCTTGTCTAGGCAGGTTGAACCCTATGGCACATGCCCCAGATGGCCCAGGTTGGGCTGGCCTGACTATGCTAACACCTGTCCTCTGGATACAAGGCTAGTTAAGAATCCATCTCTTCTTGGCACTTCATGAGTTTGTGTGCCTCCAAATGAAACCAACATCTCCTTACTGAAGGACATATTCAGGAGCAGAGGGATAACTAATCTCTCTTCCTGCCCAGTCTTCAGCCCTGAACTATATAATTCCACAGCATCCTGGGGGGCCAAAACATATGGTACTCCAGTGTTCACCTGACTTATTGATCTTCTCACCTTTGCCTGTTGCTGGAGACACACATGTACCAGACATGAAGTTTGAAGCAGACCCTGAGGCAGAGGCTTTCCTTGTGAGACTGCCAGTATAGCCAGGTGGCTTCAACAGGGTCTTCTTCCGCCCCAACTGAGAGAAAAGTTAAAAAAAAAAAAAAAAAAATTAGCAAGGATTTTGTTACCTACATACATATTCTTCACTCTGCATAAATAATCTTTAGTGAGACTAGAGCGACAATGGCTCAGCGGGTGAGCGAACTTGTTGCTGATGCATGCAGAGGACCTGGATTTATTCTCAGCACCCACATGGTGGCTCACAACCATCCATTACTCCAGTTTCAGGGGATTTGAGAACCTCTTCTGATCTCTTTGGGAACACACGTGATACATAGACATACATTAAAGTAAAACACTCATGCACATAAAATAAAATTTTAAAATCTTACAAAGTAGTAATCTTCAGTAATAATTACCTCTAAAGAAAAAAGTTAAATAACAGTTATCCCTCAGTCTCCATCGAGCATTGCTTTGTGGACCCTGTGGATAGTAAGCTACATGGGTCCTCCAATCCTAATAGTGTGACAGTTACATGAAACCTACACACACCAACCATCTAAAGGACTGATTTTAATGCAAGACTGTGGAAGCCATCACACTCAAACACTAACAAGGAAAAGCAATAAGTGCTCAGGACAAAGGCAACTTCTCTTTTGAATAGTTTCATTCTGACTGGATGAATCCACAGATAAGGAGCCCATGGACCTGGAAAGCTGACTGTGTCTAGAACGTAATGTCCAAGCCTCTGTTAGAGGAATGAGCAGGAGAGCTAGCAGCAGTCAAGATTGTGGGGCTCAACCTAGACCCCAAATTAGCAGCTGTAGGAGCAGCTTTTGGCAACTTTAATAAATGACTTCTAGTAAGTAGCTCAGAGTGCCAGAAAGGTGACAACCTCTATGTGAGCCCAGACTACAAAACACAACAACTCATGTCTCCCACAAAAGCTATGAGGGATCAGCGAGATCCAGTTGCTGGTAACCAATCACTAGGCTCTTATCAACCCATACAGCCCAGTGACAAGGCAAGTTCAGAGCACATTGCCAAGCCTCTCTTCTTTGCAACCAAGCTACCTCCTGTGGGCTGTTTCCAACTTTAACTGGTGTGTGTGTGTGTGTGTGTGTGTGTATGTGCACGCGCGCGCGCGCATATGCACATGTAGACTAGATGACAACTCCACTCTTATTTATTTTGGATTCAGGGTCTCTCTGAGTAGCCCTAGTTGGCCTAGACCCCACTCTGCAGATCAGCTACAGAAATCCACTTGCCTCTGCCTCCAAGTGCTAGGATTAAAGGCATGCAGCACTGCTAGGCCCAGGCACTATTTTCTTTTAAAGCCAGGACCTCTCGCTAGCCTGGCACTCACCAAGTAGGCTAAGCTGGCTGACCAGCAAGTGAGCCCCAGGTCTCCATCTGTCTCTGCCTCCCCGGTGCTGAGATTACAAGAGCACATCATTACACAAGGCTTTTTAAATGTGAGTCCTAGGGTTCTAACTTCTGTCCGAACAAGCAAACCTCAAATAAATTATCACCCCACCAACTTAATTCTAATCAAAATATACAAAATTTGCACCTTGTTCCTATAAAGGACAAGTGGCAGCCCTGTGACCCCAGCCCACTCACCTTGTTGGGAACAGGGAGGGATCGCTTGCCTGGACAGCTCCCTCTACCGTCAGCATCTGGAACAGTGCTGGATTTGTCCAGGGGCACATCACTCTGTGAAACCTTTTCATTCACTGGTTTCGTCCTCTGAAGACTAGCTGGTGCCTCTTTTTTGAGCTGAAAATGTTAATTTGAAAGGTGAGGCTCAGAGCTGGTGCCTCTTCTCCCAATCCCTGCCACTCAACTCTTCCACTAGCGTGAGGTAAACAGCACAGAATGACAGACGGCTTCCCCATTAAAGCCATGTCAGATGGGGACAGGAGGCTAAGACTTCTCTGTCAGGCCCTTAAAGAGTGTCAGTAAGGGAGCCCAGTACGGTGGCACATGCCTTTAATCCCAGCACTCAGAGGCTGAGACAAGTGGATCTCTGAGTTCAACAAGGCCACCCACAGTTACATAGTGAGACACCGTGTCCAAAACATACAAGAGCCCCAGTGAGGAAGATGGCTCAGTCACACACATTCTACATGCTATGTAAAAAGGTTTTTCACTGTATGGTCACCCTCCACAGTAATGGCTCGGTCACAGTGGAGCTTTCTGGCTAAGTGCTGAAAGCCAGACTCTGACCTGCAAGTCACAGAGCAAATTCCTGACAGATCAGGGACAAGGGCATCAGGGAGCTGTTCTAAATGCACATAAGCAGCCAGGGTATCAGGAAGGCACAAGCAGCAGCTTCACTGTGACAGTAATGCCTTCCCTTTAGCACTTCATGAGCATAAAACTCACTTATGCCTTGAAGACATACTATGATTCCCCTCTTTTTACTAAAAAACTATCTCATTATTTGGATTGCCACCATTTTATTTATCTGTTCATCAGTTAGTAGGCATCTGGTTGGCTCAATCAGATGGCAATCATGAATCCTGCTGCTGTGAATATCTGTGTTGAGCTGATGTGGGCCATATCCACAACCCTGCCTGGTGTCCTGCCCACTGCCCTGCCCCACTGCCATGTATCGACCACACACAAATCCTGTTTCATGTCCATGTGTGCTGCTAGTAGATCCCGCCCACCCAGAGTATCCTGATCTCCAGGGAGGGGAGCAGATATGGTCAGGGGAGGACTTTTATTGCATCCCTACATACAATGGAGCTGGCACAGGGCATCATGACAAATGCCACCCTAGCACACCTTGGCCTCGCCCATGTCTCTTCTCTGGGGCCTCCTCTCCTGGGAAAGAGCAGAGCAGACAAACCTGGAAACACACTGTCTGCCATCTGCCCTTCTGCCTGCCCCCACCCACCAAGCCTCCAGGACCCTGAATTTGCCACAGCTGGTCAGCTGCAAACCTGTCAAGTGCCACTTCCCTGAAAGCTCACTCACTCAATGCCTGGAGAAAAAAGAGGCACAAAATCGCAGCCCCAGAGAACAGCTAGAGCCCAACTTGGCAGAGAGTGCTCAGCAAAGGGGCCCACACTGGACAGCCGCCCCCTTCATTCTTCCTTCACTGTCCACATCCAAGCTGTCCAATCCTTAGAGCAGTAGGCTCTCTCATGAGGCTTCCATGGCAGGGCATGAGCTGAGGAGAGGCAGGAGGACTGTGTTTTATTTACCTTCTCTGTGGCCAGGTGAAGATGTCTTCCTCTCACTGGCAAAGCTCGGGGTGGTTGTAGCTTGCTGGTGATCCTCTTCTGTGGCCCAGCCTGACTTGGAGGTTGGAAGGTCCTGGACTCCCCTGGCATTGTCTGAGAGGAGCAGGGCAGAGCCTGGTTGCTCTGGGTCTGAATGGGGCCAGTTGGGACAGGGGAACTGAGCATGGCTGGAGAAGCCAGCAGCTGGGACTCCCCCAAGAAAGGCTGTACCCCTGAAGATGGCAGGCAGAATGTATCTCTTTTAAGTGACATGGGGCTTTTCCCCCTCTTCTGTTCTTTTTCAAAGAGGCTGACTTTTAACTGTGAGTCCTGCACAAATCTTTCCATGTCCTGGTTCATAGGATTTTGGGGTTTGGCAGCCTGGGCCACCTCTCTTCGGCTGTGGCTTTCTATCTGTAAGGCCAATAAGTGGGCTTCTTTGTACACCTCTACAAACTTCTCCCCAGTGAGAGGACTCCAGGCACAAGGGCTGCCAGAGGCTGCTGTAAGAGTCTGCCCGGGAACCGGACCGCTTAAGTCCAAGCTGGCAGCAATGCATCTTTCTTTATGTCCAACAGGCCCAAAAAAGACTTCATCATCTTCATTTGCACTATGATTAAAGAAAAAGATTATCAGTTATGAGTCACACTGGCACCCAGATGAATGGCTTTAATGAATGTGTCTGTCTGAAGAAGGGAAGAAAATGCATTTGTTTACCTTGAAAAAGACAAGGAGAGATCGAAGTCAAATTTTTCATCTTCCAAAAGAAGAATGTCTAAGGGTGGGAGGGAAAAGTCCACTGTTATTTTAGGGCTATGACACAACAGGGAAGCATTACCAGTGTCTGTTGGTTTCATAGCTGCTATAGTTTCACTCTGAGAAAAGAAATAAATTATTGCTTTAACTCAATCAATTTTCATGGGGGAACTCAAGTTCATCTTAGTTTCCATTTTCTCTCTTAAGCTCCAGGAGCCATTCTGAGTACTGACCCAACCCAAAAGCACAGAACCTTACTTTTGTGATAGAATCTATACATATCCACAGGTATAAGGGTTTCCAAGAGGCCTACAAGGGTAAGTCAAATTCACAGTAGAGACTCAGTAAACAGCTGCCCCTTGGGTCCCTTCCCAGGTCACACTACTTTCCATCTAGTCTATATTCCTAGCATAGCCTTGGTTGGCCCAGCTATTTATTTGTATGGCTCCCTCCAATTGACCAGCAACTTCCCAAGGTCTGCTCCTCTACAGGGAACCTATGTGTGGTATTGTAACTCAAAACAAAAACTTATGGCTGAGAGCCATCATAGGCTCCAGTGGGGACTCAGCTATTGTTTTGCTAAATGGACATGATGGGCCAGGTAAATTGTTGCCTAAACATTTATGTTTATGGCCATAGATTACTGTGCTGCCAGTCTTGGTCAGGGAAGTTTCTTGTAGTGGGTGTCAGTTATTCTATGAAGCAGTCTCATAAGGGGTCACAGGGAAGAGAGTATAAAACCTGACAGGATACAGAGGCTCAGTGCTCAGCCCTAAAAAGAACACAAATGTAAACCTGCATCAGCCCTACAAGATTCAGGGAGCAAAATTACTGTCCACCAAGTCTGAGGGCTTGAGTTCAAAGCCCTGGGACCCACAAGACAAAAGGAGAATTCTTTCCTGCAAGTTGTTTTTTGAACCTCCACAGGGGCATATGCACTATATGGTAATACGGTACCCTCCTCCAAAATTAATAAATGGGAAGAATTTTTCTCGTTTCTCTTCTCTTTTTTTTCTTTTCTTTTTCTTCTTTCTTTCTTTCTGTTTTCTTTTTCTTTTTCTTTTCTTTTTTTTTTTTTTGAGATAGTGTTTCTCTGTGTAGCCCTGGCTGTCCTGGAATTCAAACTCAAAGATCCACCTGCCTCCGCACCTCCCGAGTGCTGGGATTAAAGGCGTGCACCACCACCACCACCACCACCACCACCACCACCACCACCACCACCACCACCACCACCCAGCAAGAATTCCTTTTCAAAGAAAGAATCTGCCAGCACTCGTGCAGCAGAAGAGGGTGGATCTTTGTGCTTTCAAAACCAGCTGGTCTACATAGTGAGTTCCAGGCAACCAAGTGAGATCCTGTCTCCAAAAAAAAAAAAAAAAAAAAAGAAAAGAAAAGAAAAAAAAAAAAAAAAAAAGAAATGAAGGTGGAAGGGGTGGAGTCTTCTGTGCATAAGGAAGCTGTTGCTATTTTGATATCGTAACAACTGTGATTACCCACAGAAGACTCTCACAAGATTGAGCCCAGGAATGCCCTTCTGGAAGTGAGGGGAGGGCCCACGGACTAAAGAGGCACAGGAGAGCCCTCTGGAGATATGTAAATGGTAGTGAGCCTCTTTTTTGGTGGTGTAGCTGCAAGTTGCTAATGTCCTTGTTAAATTTATTAGCTTACCCAGCCAGACTTGTGTACTCTATTCTATTTGGGGGAACTAGGAATACACTCCTGGAGCAGTCGCACGAACAGAAAGCACCTACCTTCCTTCTTACTACCAATATCCATCTTCACCTCTCTCGCCTGGCTGGATGAAGGCACGTCGCCGCCGTCTCCTCCTTCCATAAAGTTCGCTGCAGGAAGCAGGGGAACGAGAGGGTGAGGACATGTCAGAGGCAAGCCCCAGCTTGCTCCCTGTCTCCCAGAGATAGTGCGCCCCGAGGCGGGGTAACGGATTCCTGGCTCTGAGCTGCAGAGCAGGCCCGGGAGCCCATCCCCCTCGGTCTCTGGGGCACGAGGCCGGATTCCCCACTCTGTCCCACCACAGGAGCGCTCCTTACCCCTCGGAGTAAGAACCCTTTCACTCGGAGGGCCGAAAACCCAGCTGGTACTCAGCCACAGATTTAAATACGGCGCCGGCCTTCGCCGGCCGCCGATTGGCCGGTTTGAACAGGAGATACTTTCGATGCACCTTGGGAATTGTAGTCAGAGTGTTGATGTTCAAGACTAATGCGCACGCACATGGACTCCACGCCACGGATTGGCTCTGCTCAGCGCCCGAAACTCCCACCGGAAGTGCCCGTGAGTCTCCTCCCCAGCACACACCGGAAGGATACTTGCGCCTGTGGCTATGCTAGCCGCAGGCCTGGCGGGGAAGATCGGGTGTGGAGGTTGGTCAGGCAGGTAGGAAGGTGTTCGTCCTGACTGCTACTCTCTTCGGCTTGTCTTGGTATCCCTGATAGTTCCCTTGCATTCCTGTCTTGGTATCCCTGATAGTTCCCTTGCATTCCGGAACTCTGCAGCCTGAGGCCTCGCTGCTGTGCTCTGATAGTGCTGGCCCTTCCCTTCCCCCCAATCGTCTGATCTTGGGCTCTGGGTTTCTTTAAACTGGAGAAGAGGAACGCTGTCAGAGCCAGCCACAGCACTTCTTAGCGGCCAGTTCCTTTGGATAGCTACTAACAGAAAGCTGGTTGCAAGTCTATTGGCTAAAGGAAGTCTAGGGGTGGCCAGGATAGAGGCTCAAGGAGCCCATCAAGTTTAGTTGTCTTCTCTGCAGGTTTTGCTCACCAATTGGCAAGCTGGTTTTGTTGGGCCCAAGCATTCCCACCTGCCAGGGATGGTGACCAGTTCAATGTGTCCTGCACTATATCTGCAATTGTAAGAGACAGGCTTTCCTGACTCACACCCAAGAGGAGGGACTGACCACCGTGACAATTGCATCTTTGGCCTAAGCCTCAAGAGCTCTTGGCCTCACTCCTTCCGTGCCTGCTAATGTGCATCTGCAATTTCACAACACTTCTCTTTGTATCACATCAGTTCATAGTAGATGTCCAGTAAAGCATACCCCTAAATTAATAATTCACTATTTACATTTTTCTCTTGGCTTTTAAAATATATTTTTCCCTTTTTTTTTTTTTTTTTTTTTTTTTTTTTGTCAGTGTGTGAATATGTACATGTATGCAGGTGCCTACAGAGGTCAGATCCCCTGAGGCTAGAGTTACAAGCAGTTGTGAGCTGCCACTTGGGTGCTGGGAACTGAACTCTGGTCCCCTAGAAGAGCAGCAAGTGCTCTCAGCCATAAAGCCACCTCTGAAAGACCCCCACTATGCATATTGCCTGTTTGAACTGCTCTTGCCAATTTGCCAAGGTCAAGTTATAGGAAAAGTACAAGAGGGTGCTGCTCTCATCCAGTGCCAACCAGATATCTGTGGTCTGCAGCTTGGACCAAAGCAAGGTCAGCAGGATGGTATCTGGGATGCTGAGATAGTCATAACTGAAATCTTTGTATTCTTTGTGCCCAACGCGAATAACCAACTATCCTTGGTTAACTACAATCACTACATTTAGATGAAACAATGAAATCCCTGTAACCATGCTTCTGCTTCTATAAGACTGCTTCTTGCCACCCCGTCCCTATATAAACTGCATATGCTTTAACCATGCACACTCTCTCAGTCTCCCGAAAGCGCCCACAGGTAGCTGTGTGTAAACATTAAACAGCCTCTTGCACTTGTATCCAGTGGTCTGGTCTCGTCTCTTGGGGCAAGGGCCTTCCCCTGACAGGCTCCGAACTCTTGGGGTCTTTCACTCTACACACACACACACACACACACACACACACACACACACACACTTTCTCTTTAAATCAGTGGTCTGTCCCTGGTAGATTCGTCGTGCCCTCCTTCATTAAAGCCTAGACACCAGCTTTTACAGGCAGGTATTCAGTGAAAGCCACTGAGTGGCTTACATTTCTGACCAGAAAGAACTCTTAGCAGAAAGTGGTGTAATAGCAAAGGCAGGTGTCGAGGGCTGTGGGGCAAAGAGAAGGTGCTGTCACCAGCCCACAGGGAGGGTAGAAAGCTTCCTGAAAGAGGGAGCAAGGCTCCTGCTTCCTGGGTAAATCATGTATCGTTTGGAATAAGGTTTAAAAAAAAAATCAAGAGGAGGCAACCCCCTTGGCACCTGTCCCAGGCTCCTGGGTAGAGAGACAGTACTTAAAAGCCTACGGCAATTATACAGTTTCTTGACTTGCTGCGCCATCCACTGAAAATTAAAGGAGAAACCCACCTCCCTAGGACCCAACCCAAATCTGGGACCTAGGAGATGCTCAGAGGAGCCTACAGGAGTGAATGGTCAAAGGAACTGATTAAATTATTTTAATGCCAAGAATCTGTCCAGGCTTGAACCGACTGAGCAAAGCTGGGGAGACTTGCAGACCTCTGTGCCCCCCCCCCCCCCCCGGGAGACCTGCCCATTAGTCCACACTTAAGTGGGAACTGAAAGAGCCTGAGGGACACCTTTGCATTTGCACCTCCCCTTCTAGAGGACAGCAAAAAGACTGCACCTGCACTCCCAGGAGGGATGTCCTGTCATGGAAGTAGGAGAGTCATTTAAATCTTGTGGCAGCCATGTCAGCGTTGTGGTTATTTTCCACAGCAGAGCAGCTCTGGGCTCAGGTCTCAGACCCACTCAGAAGAGCAGAATCAGAGCCCCATCCCTCAAGCTTCACTCCCATAAGCAGCTTCCAGAGAAGCTCCAGTTGGCACTACCAAATTCCCCACAAACCATCCTTCCCCATATCTTTGGAGATGGTGACAGGTACTGCAGTCTAGGGCTGATAGCCAAAGCCAATGAAGCAGAATCCCCTCCTTTAAAAGGAAAAGCCTCTGCTGGCTGGGACCCCAGGCAGCTCACTGGAATCCTTCCTAGGGAGACCCGTGTAGAATATAAGAAGAACTAAATGAAAAGGTTTCACTAATGCCAGGGGTGTACATGAGGCACTTGTACACCTTCCAGCTGAGCTAGCCACACCTGTACCCTGCCTGCTAGCAGTGGAACAAGAAAATACAATGTTCAAGGCATCTGCAAATAATAGCACTGCTTTGGTTCTGGAGGCTTGAAAATGCAAGTTGGCCCTGAGAAGAATTCTGAATATCACTCAAAATTAACTTGTGTCCCCTATTTCTACCAAACTACTGATTTGGAGAATTCCACTTTATACTCTGACAAGCAGGCCCAGCTGTTTCCTAACCCTAACCCAACCAGACAGTCAACCTAATCCCAGGAGGTCAGTGCTGAGCTGTAGGCCAACAACCTGGCCTGGGTCACTGCATAACATGGACAGCAGCTGCCTTGCGGATGAGCCGCTCAGTCAGGGGTGAGTTGGGTTTCAAGGCATCACGCTCCATCAGAAGGCTCCTGTGGAAACACACGAAGTTTTTGTTATAGAACCTTCTAGAAGGACGTGGGAGCATGACTGGCAGGAACAAATGGATACAGCCAGCTAGACAGTACTTTGATTCTTCCTTAGAGACAAATGCTAGAGATAAGGATTCCAGTATAGAGCTGTCACTGTGGCTTTGCCTGTCTCAGGAAAAGCCATGGCTCAAGACCTCATAGCTCATGCTATTGTCACAGTCTAATGCTGAAGACCAGAAGAACAAGAGACATGGTGTGTGGCAGGAAGCCACATGTGAGATGGGTCCAGGGAAAGTAAGTGAACGAATAGGTAAGTATAGGGAAGCCTTCGTTTAAAGAAATCAAGTACAGACTCCTTCAGCGGTAGAGCCCCTGCTGTAGCTAACTCTTGACACCCTTTGTGCCCTTGTCATCAGCATGACTTAGGAGGTAGGGCCTTTGGGTAGGACCCTTACAGTGGGATTTGTGTCCCTATAACAAACACAAGGTTTTCCGAAGCCAGGACCCTTACTGGGTCCCAATGCAGGGCATTTCAGAGAACTACAAGACAAGATGAGTCTGGTGTGTGAGAATGAACCACCATGTTTGTGTTTGGTTTGCTTTGGTAACACCCTGAGGGCATAAATATAGAGTTAGATTAACAATGATGGGTCTATGGGGAGTGAGTGAGGTTAAGGGGATAGGCTTGGTACACAGGTAAGGGACAATACCACAGCTAGGGTAGAAATTTATCAGCCTACTTTCTGCTGCTTTAACAAAATATCCAAGGCTGGGTACTTTGTAAAATTAAAGGTTTGTTTTGTTTTGTTTTGAGACAGGGTTTCTCTATATTGCTTTGGAGCCAGTCCTGGAACTTGCTTTTTAGAACAGGCTAGCCTTGAACTCACAGGGATCTGCCTGCCTGCCTCTGCTTCCTGAGTGCTGGGATTAAAGATGTGCACCACCAACACCCCAGCAAAATTAAGTTTTATTTTTAGTTTTCAGACTGGAAGTCCAAGACAGAGGCCCTATCTGGCTCCAGATGAGGCTGCTTGGCTGGGTGAACAAGGAAGAGAGACAGGAAGGCAAATGGCTGCATGCACAAGAAGTCTAGCAAACTGAGTGACTTCGCTCTATAACATTCTCCTTGGAGATTACTAACTAGGGTCCCTTGAGGGGTGAGGCCCCAGGACTCCATTCCAAGAGTTCTCTTAACTCTCTTCCCCTTCTCAACAATTCCAAACTGGGGAACGCACCCGAGGGGGCCATACGCAAAAAAGGAAAAGGGTTTCCCAGGCAGAGGGCATAGCACATACAAGACCTGAGAGCAGGTGTACTAGCTATCTATGTAATTCAGCATGGCTAAAATGGGAAGTAGGCTGGGGAGGCAGGAGGCTAGGCAAAAAACTGTCCCCCTTTGTCAAGTTGAGCCTGCTAATGAAAGAGAACCAAGTGCCCTGTTTGCCTCCTGCTTTCTAAACCCCAAAAGCAGAAGCACACATGTCAAGGCAGGTGCATGCATAGGGAGATCATGTATAGGGGACTAGCCCATGCCTGGCTGTAGGAAGGGCCAAGTGCTCACCGGGCCACATTCTTATGGACACTGGAGGTGCAGTTGATGGCCGCATGAATCAGCAGCTGGTTGAAGATGTCTCTCTGTGAAGTCAACTAGGCAAGTTAGGCACCTGCAATGCGGATCAGGGATGGACTCCCAACCCAAAGCAACCACTGAGACAAACCCCCTCATTGCATCCCCTCGTGTCAGCGTGAACCCAGAGTATTCATACCCCGTGAGTGCTCTCCAGCTCCCTGGATCCCTGTGTGTAGCTGGCTCACCTGGGCATTGCTGCCTCCAATCTGGACAATTCGGTAGCGGATTGGCAAGAGAAGTTCCAGGACTCGGTCAGGATTCCCATTCTCAGCCTCCACAAGAGCCTGGCACAGGGGCAGCCCCACATCTTGTGCCAACTGGTGCTGGCAGTTCTCCCCTGGGGACCTGTCACCAAGACCAAAGCTCAGCACTCACTTCTACAAAGTTCTACCCTGGCAAGGGACACAAAGTTAGGGCTTTCACAGCTGTCTGATGGCACTCTGATGGGAACAGGAGCCATAAACATCTGTCCACTGCAGGGAGAGGACATGGCTCCCTGTCCTCATCCTCAGTTTGCCTATCTGGAAAGCAGCATAACAGCACAGCAGAGAAATCAGGACTGCAGACATTGCAGGCAAATCCTGGGTACCAACAGTGAGCACTACCATGGTTACCAAAGAATGTGTCCCCAGTAACCTGTCTTCCCAGGGCACCCTTGTCAGCCCAGAAGGCACCATTCCCAACAGATAAAGAAACTGAGGCTCAGAGCAAGGAAGACAGCAACTGGACCCTTGGAAGTCAGATGCTTATGAAACATATGCCTGCATGGGCACCCACCTGGGGGACACCCACTTAGAAGCTGTGTTCACCAGCAGGACCTTACTCTAAGGTTTCCCCAAGAAGACAGGGTGACCCCTAGCAGGCCTTGGTTCGGCCCTTGTACTCCTTCACCCTCTCAGTGGGCAGGCTTCATGGTCTGGGATCTCACATACTCGCTGGCCTCCTGCAGAGTAGTCAGCAGCTCCTGTGTGGTCTGGAGGTCCCTTGCACCCAGGGAGGCCATCAGGAAGTGAGCATCATTGAACAAAAGGATGTGGTCTCGGGTATGCTTCTTAGTCACAGGTAGGACAGCCTGCCACCGCTGGCCAAGGGACACTCCTAGGGACAAAAAGAATGCCAAGGGCTTGGTGTGAGACAGCAGTGTGTCTTACACACGGCTATGCACCCACATCCCTCAGAAGCCCATCTGATCTTGTCCTGATGAGAGGCAGGGAGGTGAGTGGGGCCTCCAAGGCCTGTGCTCTCCTTGTTATCCTAGAAAAGCAACAAACCCATGAGGCAAAAGCAAATCTGAAAAATTGTCACAGGTTATCAAACTTTTCCTAACCTCCTTAGAGACCCCCCAAAAAAACATGTTTTAAATTTTCCCTATGTAATCACAAGTCTAGTACCTGTGGAGAGATGGCTCAGCAGTTAAGAGCTCTAGCTGCCCTTCCAGAGAACATGGGTTCGGTTCCCAGCACCTGCATGGTGGCTCACAGCCTTTTCTAACTCCATTTCTAGGGATCCTGATGCCCCCTTCTGACCCCCATAAGCACCATGTACACAGATACATGCAGACAAAATACAAACACACACACACAATGTTTAAGTCTAGTACCTGATACACAACGGGCGTTCAATAAAAGTCAGTGGTATAAATAATTAACACTCTTCTTAAGTTTGAATTTTCTGGCTGTGGATAATCCCCACCTCTGCCCCAGACTCCAGCCTCCCACCTCCTTTTCTTCCTTCTTAGTCCTGGAAGGACTCCATTCACCCAGAAGGCCCTGGTCATCTATTTCTCTGCCTATCAAACTGAACAGTGAGTGCCAGGCAGTAGTGGTGCTTCCCTTTAATCCCAGCACTCAGGGACAGACGTAGATGGATCTCTGTGAGTTTGAGGTCAGCCTGGTCTACAGTGTGAGTTCCTGGACAGCCAGGGCTACACAGAGAAACCCTGTCTCAAACCCCTCCCCTTTTCAAATAAACAAACAAACAAACAAACAAACAGTGATCCTTGCCTCACAACAGTGAGGAAATGAGAGGCCTTTCCCAGCCTGCCAGACACTCAGTACTGCACATCACTGAGATTCTGGAGCTCCAGCCTTCTTTAGCATCTCTCTCTCTCTGTGGGGCATCATCTGGCCCTCCAGCCCATAGGCAGGAAGCCAGCCCTGTCAGAACAACTGTGAAGCCTAAGGTGACAAGCTGAGAAGCCTCTGCAATGTCAGAGTTGGGAAATTATCACCTCCAGTGATCTGGGAAAAGAGGCATCAGCCAGTAGCCAGGTGCCACCTGTGCCCTGGAAGGCCTGCCAGGCAGGATACTGGAATGGTAAGGTTCAGAGCCTAAGGGTATTGCACCAAGGAGAGGTGGAGAATGGGATAAAGAGCAGCTGAGGCTAGGTCAGTTGCTTTGGACTGGCACAGAGAGAGCAGCATAAGCTCAAATGCAAAGCTATAGTCAGGCCCATTCATCCCGAGGCCTGTGGTTCTGGCACCTACCCTGAAGACCACCAATCACATTTTCTCTCATTGTATAGGAAGAAAGAAGAGATGCAGCTACCTTCCATCTGAAGACGATAGAGCATCGAGCAGCTGTCCACCACATCCAGCATTGCACCACTGGCCTGCAGGCTGGGGAGGATCTGGAAGACAAGGGCCATGGGAAGCCAGGCTCAGAGGGCCAGATAATGACAGGGACATGGGTAAGCCAGAGTCCCCAGAGTCCCCATCTGAGCCACAAGTGTGACCTGCTCTCAGCAAACAAAAGCTATAAGCGTCCCAACCACCAGGAATAACATCCTCATCACTTCTCATCCTTCATGCTAAGATCAAGTGCAGAAGCACAGTCTCCACTAGGGGATTATGCAGCTGTGGATGCCAGAATGTGTTTGGCCTATAAAGGCCCAGATGCAAGGCCTAGTGGAACTTCCTGCACCTGGCTAGAGTTTGGCGACCTGTCTTTGGCCTATCACTTCCACACAGGAGTGACTCAGCAAAACTGCCTCTGCCCAGTTACTGCTAACATGGTGAAATATTATTGGCCTTTACATCTCACCCCATCCAGAGGTCCCCACCCTCTTTCTCAACGCTATATAAGTGCATGCCTGATGCAATGAAATGAACTCTCTATAGGGACAAGGCTCCCTATTCAGTGTGGTTCTCTCTGGTGACTAGGAGGGGAGGTCTGGGTCGTTATCCTGCTCAGCCCCAGGAAGAGACAGGCAGGATCAGAGACAGGCTGGACCAGCCCTTCCACAGCCCTACTTGCCAGAGGATCCAGCAAGAATGTATGAGGGACGCACGTGCGCACAAGTATATCTGTGCATCGAATATGTGTATGATGCCCACAGAGGCCAGAAGTGGGCATCTTGTTTCCTGCAACAGGAGTTACAGACAGTTGTGAGCTACCATGTGGTTGCTGGGAATTGAACCTGTGTCCTCTAGAACAGCAGTTGATACTCTTAAACTTTGTCCCAATTCTCAAGGCCTACAACATCTCTTTTCTTCTTTTTTTTTTTTTAATGTAACACTGGGGTTGAACCTAGGATCCCAAGCATGCTCTGCAATGCTCTAACACTGATATCCCCAGGCCTTTTTTTTTTTTTTTTTTAACTTTTGATTCTGAGACAGTCTCACTAAGTTATCCAGGCTAGCCCAGATATACCTGAGCTTTCAATCCTCCTGCCCCAGCCTCTTAAGTAGCTAGGATTTCAGATCTGTGGCACCATGGCTTGATTAATGTTTGTAGCACCGATTATTTAAAACAGTAAAAACAGGAGTCTGGAGAGATGACTGAATGGTTAAGAGTACTGGCTGCTCTTCCAAATGATCAAGGTTCAATTCCCAGTGTGGTGTTTTGAATAGGTAGCTTCCAAACTTATCTATAACTCCAGTTTTAGGGGATCTGGCTCCCTCTTCTGACCTTTGCAGACATCAGGAATGTATGCGGTGCACATACATGCATGTAGGCAAAACACTTGTGAGGCCAAGCTTGATTCAATGCCTGGAATTCACATCGTAGAAGGAAAGAACTGACTCCTGCAAGTTGTTCTCTGATTTTCATATTATGTCATGGTATACATACACATACAAAATAAATATGATTTTTTTTTTGAGACAGGGCCTTACTATGTAGCTCTGACTAGCCTAGAACTCACTATATAGACCAGGCTGGCCTCAAACTCAGAGAGATCCGTCTGCCTCTGCCTCCTGGGTGCTGGGATCAAGGAGTATACTACTAGGCCTGGCTCTGATTTTTTTTTTTTAAGTTAAAAATAAGTGAACAATCCTGGCAGTAGTGAGTGGCATACACCTTTACTTCTAGTACTCAGGAGGCAGAGGCAGAGATCTCTGTGAGCTCAAGGCCAGCCTGGTCTACAGAGAGAGTTCTAAGACAGCCAGGGCTATGCAAAGAAATTCTGTCTTGAAAAAATGAACAACAACAACAACAACAAAAAAGAAACAAAGGAAAAAAGAAAATGAACAAAACCAAACTTCCTATGAACAGATGAATTACCTCACTAAGAATACCCATCTGAAAAGACAGTGACAGTCAGAGTCTGCCTTAGCCATGTCCACCTCCAAACACCATGAGTGAACAGTAAGCAGACTCCATGGTACACAGAGTCAGAACATGGCTTTTGACAACAGCCAATTCCATGAAGTCTGAAGGCCTCCTCCCACCATTTGCTCTGGCTGGGACAATGCCAACAGGCCCAGAGGCTGTGAGAGACAAAAGCTGACTGCAGCAACAAACCATAAACGATGTGAGTTGCACTTACATGGCTGTCATAGATGGTTAGCGCAGCCTCATAGTCTCCCTGCAAAGATGAAATTGCTATGGTTAATATCTGGAGAAGTCAAAAGGAAATATACTAGGAATAGATGACCAAGGCCCCCACTAAGGGAGATGAGCAGGGCCCAGTGTGGAGAAAGGAGGTGAGCCCAACCTTTGTGCCATGGGGGGTCTCACCTTGAATATATTTTTATCTTTGAACTTCTTAGAGGCCTCCATGTCTTTCTCTATTGGTCACAGTGCTGCAAGAAGCACCCTGACAAATGGGTCCTGCCCATCCCCGCCACCTGTACCCACTCCCTCTTGTCCTAGGATTATTTCTGGTGCTGAAGACCCAATCTAGGACCCTCCTTGTATCCCAAGCAGTAAAGAGGCACTTGGTTCCAAAACCACCTGTAGTAGTGTGACAGTATCCACTATGAGCTCAGATGTTTGAATATTTGGTCCCCGGTTGGTAGCACTGTTTGTACAGGCTTAGGAGGTGTGGCCTTGCTGGAGGAAGCCTGTCACTGAGAGCATAATGCCTCACTTCACTCTCAGTCCATGTTGCTTTGTGCCTGGAAGATACTGAGCTCTCAGTGTTCAGCTCCTGCAGCCATATTTGCAGCTAGCTGCCAGGCTTCCCTACCGTGATGGAGGCTCTTGGAATGTAAATGCTATATTGCTTCAGACACCATCTGTGCTGGACAGTTGTATGTCACCTTGACACAAACTAGAGTCATCTGAGAGGAGGGAGCCTCAATGAAGAAAACGCCTTAAATGTAAGCAAGCCTGTAGGGCATTTTCTTAATCAGTGATTGGTGGGGGAGGGCCCAGCTCTCTGTGGGTGGGGCCACCCCTGGGGTGGTGGTCCTAGGTTCTATAAGAAAGCAGACTGAGCAAGCCATGATGAGCAAGCCATTAAGCAACACCCCTCCATGGCTTCTGCATCAGCTCCTGTCTCCAGGTTCCTTCCTGCCCTGGCTTCCTTCAATGTTTGACTACAATGTGGAAATGTAAGCCAAATAAATCTGTTCCCTCCCCAACTTGCTTTTGGTCATGGTGTTTCATCACAGCAATAGAAATCCTAAGACACCATCTTTTGTACCAACACACAAAGGTGCTGCATAGAATTCAGACACAGGGTGGGTTAGGCCTGTTTTCTGGACATCTGCCCTGAGTGAGACAAGCCAAAGAGACAAACATCCTACCTTCTCAATCAAGTATAGGGCCCAGTGCCAATAATTATGACAAGCAAGCATATCAGAGTCCTGCAGGAAGAATGAGAGAAAACTGGCATCATGCACGAACCCTGGGGTTCAATCTCCAACACTGAATAAAGTGGGTATGGTGGGCCACACCTATGATCCCAGTACACACTGTGATCGCAGTGGGGTAGAAATAGAGGATCAGAAGTTCAAGTTAGGGCTGGGGAGATGCTCAGTTGGTACAATGCTTGCTGTGTAAGCATTGAAGAGTTGAGTCTGACTCCCACACCTACATAAAAGCTGGAAATGATGACGTATGCCTGTAATCCAGGGGAGTCTAGAGGTTTTCTAGCCAGTCAGTCTTGCCTAATCCATAAACTCCAGGTGCTAGGAAAGTGACTCTGCTCAAAAAACAAGGTAGATGGCAACTGAGAAATGACAATGTGGCTTCTACAAGCACACATATACATTTGTACTTACACCAACATACATGTTGGAACACATAGGTATACACACACACACACACACACACACACACACACACACACACACACACGGGTCTGGGAGAGTGTGTGTGTCCTGAGGGAGGAATATGGAGGAAGGGAGCCAGGCCAACTGGTGGACAGGGCTAACTAGTGCTTACCACCCTACCTACAAAACTTTGCAGTATCTGCCTGGGGAACCCCAGGAAAAAGTAGCCCCTCTGGCTTTAAGTTCCTGGTGGATCCTAGAATTTTCCAGACCTTGAGCATCTTTAAAATGGGCTGCATGTTCATAAACTTCCCAGTAAGCCAGCTGCACCTAGAACCACACCTGGGAATGCTGGAAATCGGCTTGGCTGTCAGTCGCAGTACTAGCCCAGGGAATTTGCTCAAGAGGGATGTTAGTAGTTACTGATCCTGCCTGGTCTCTGAAGCACTGAGCATCTATTACTCAGTGGCAGGCTCTGGGAAGGACTTGCTTCCCTAGCCAGTGGTGAGCTTAGAGCCTGCTGTGGCACAGAAGGACAAGGCAGCAAGGACACCTGGATGGGTGGCCAGGTCATGTGCCAGGGACAAGTCCAGCTAAAACAGGCACATATGGAGAAAGAAGGACCACCACAGTTAGTGGGCAAGGAGGAAATGGCCCGAGAGGGGGCACCAGCCAGTCAGGAGCAAGGAAGAGGAAAGTTGGGAATAGGGAATAGAGACAATGAGGCCACAGAGTGTTCAGACCTTGGAAAGGGTCAGGCTAAACAGGAGAAGGGTCTGAATCACCCTAATCCCCATATGCTACCCCTACATCAGTGGACAATCACCCCATTGGCCTGCCTCTCTTCCACCTACTGCATCATGTGGACCAGAAGGATATTCCATCATCCCATGTAGAGCCTGCTGGCAGCAGCAGAAGCAAATGCAACTTAGGGCCCTAAGCATGCCCACACTTGCAGGGCTCTTATTTCCCCATTACTCTTTGGATCCATTCTTTCACAGCAAAATACCCCAAGCAGACCCCAATTGTACACTTATAAAATGCTGGCAGATGTTGAAGTGCTGAAGAGCTCCAAGAAGACACTTGGCTGTCAAGGATGCCTCTAAGCTGTTCCTAAGTTCCCAGGGAACTAAGCCACATCTATAAGACCCACCCAGCAAGCCTTGGTGGAATTCCATGGATCATCCAGCAGATGACCACCACCAAGACTCAACTCATACCTTCCAGTGGCCTTCGGTGTGCTGCATGAATTCCAGCCCATCTTTGACCTCTGCTCTCATCTCGTGTATATGGGCAATAGTGTGTACTGACCATGCATCTGTTGGCTCAATAGATAAGGCCTGCATGAGGTAGGAGATGGGAGGACAAAGAAAATGGGGGTTAGCTTGGCTGCCTGGCCCAATAAAAGCAAGCGTGGGAGTGCGCTCTAACTCAGAATAATTACAATCCCAACACCAGCCCCATTTCCTATGTGCCTGGGGGTACCAATATATGCCTTACCCACCTCATCTGGCTACAGCTACTGGCTTGACAGATGAGGAAACTGGAGCTCAAGGAGGCTAGGACTTCCTCCTGGGTACACCCCAGTCATCTGCAATATGCTACCCAGGAGCTCTGTGCCTTAGTTTCCCATCATGGCTTCTAGGGCTGCCTTCCTTTTAGGGCTATGATAACAGTGTTGACTTTGACATCCTTTTGTGGTAAATGACAAGAGGCCACCCCTCCCACTTATACTCAGGATATGGACACAGGTGGCTTCCTGAGTTAGAAGCAACTGGTTCTAGCAATACTGTTGTTAATGACAAAATCTACATGAACCCTGAGTTCTAGGGTGAGGCAGAGGGACATGTGAACTGACTCTTACTTCCTTGTCCATCTATTAAGTAGGTCAGTTCATGTTTATGAAGCATCTCCTAGTGCTGGACATGAAGTAGTGAACTGGGGTTTGCCGCAACCCATCACCGGCTTGTATTCAGAGTCCCACACCAAATCATGGGTCCCTCAGGCCTGCTTTCTGCAGTGTCTAGAACTGCACGTGCTTCCACACTGGCTTGGCACCTGCAGCAAGGGTTTTGGCAACATGTCCCCATCAGTCTCTGGCCCCTGCTCCTGCCCCTCAGCTTTCACAGTCTTGTCTACTCCATGTGGGAAGACAGGGGTCACACAGTATGTTTAGAATACTTGGGGCAGAGAGTCTGAGTACCAGGATAGCTGGGGATATGGTAGGATGCATGGCTGAACATCCCTCTAAGCAACACCTCTAAGCATTTGCTTTCACACAGGATGGTTGAGAAATATGATTCAGCCCTGTTCTTTTTCACTCAGCTGGAGACCTTGCATGGTTCCCTGGGATTCTCCAACTCTCTGCCTGCTCTCATGTCTGAGGTTGACCTGCTGGGCTTGCTGTCATCTTGTGAGGTCATTGTAGTTCAGTGGAGCCTAGTGCTGTCTACATGGGGGACACGGCTATAGCCTTATCTTCATATCTAGCAACTGTCTGTGGGCGCTGGGGCTAAGGTCAGTGTGAGCTGGAACAAAGGGCAGGAAAGCAATGGGTGGGGCGCTATTCTGCCAATCTTGTTTCTTAGAAGACTTGAGTATGCATCCTTGGCCATCTCTCTTTGGAATCGGCATGTCACAGTGACACTCAGAGATCTTTCAAGTGCTCTGCTGTCCTCCTGATGCCTAGGTGGGCCCTCCAAACAGAGGGGCCTTCCTGTGGCTTAGCTACAGATAGGGTATCTGGCTATTCTGATCATAGAGCTTAGATGGCCAAAAAGCTACCTGGAGCCCTCAGGGCTGACTCAGAGCTAAAGAAAACAAAACCAAAATCAAATGAAAACCCTTTACTGGATCCCTGAATCTGGATTGCGTTTGATTCAGGTAACCATCAGACACCCTGAGGATGCTATCCTGAGGGGACACTTCAGGCCAAATGAAGCAATGCCTGGGTTGGGAGCCACAGCAGGGATGTAGGGAAAGCTAAGGTCTAGTCCAGGCTGTTTAAAAGACAGTCATCTTGTCAGATGGCCTAGGTGATAATCTGACCCCCGAGCTTTATCACCATGGGAGGGCTCTGCCTAGCCTCTCTCTGAGCTGCAGCTCTCTTCTCTGGGCACCAAGATGTTTAACAGTATGGGCAGAGACCATTGGTAGGAGCAGAAGTGCACAATTGCTAGTTGTGAACCTGGACCAAGAGAATATGTCATCTTATATGCATGGCAATGCCCCCTTGCACCTTAGTTTCTACTCTTGCAAGGACAAGAGTGGCAGAGAAGGACTCCCAGAGCCTGAGCTATATCGCACCCAGAGCTGTCACTTGACCCTGGTTTCAGGTCCACAGGGGAGTCCTCAAAACTCCAGATCAGCCAGCACAGAATACAGAACACAGGACCTGAGGCTGAAGCATCTAGCAGGATCCATGCTGGCTCCATCCCTCCCACTGATAAGCACCAAGAGTGATAAGTGATAGTTAAGAGACAAGCTTGTGGGCAGGACAAAGACATCCCTACACACACACACACACACACACACACACACACACACACACACACGAAGGAAGGAAGAACATAACAAGATCAGACCCTGACCTTTGAAATCTCTACCCACCTGAAGCTGCATGCCGCACAGCTAGATCAGGTGGAAAGGTAAAACTCAAGGAGGGAGAACTGTGGGAGCCCACAAGTGACTCAGTTTCCATCTGGAGTCTATGCTGACTAATAAGACATTAGAGGTCAAGCTTGCTTGTTTCAGTCTCCTTGAGAGCCGTGAGAAGGGTCTGATGAAGCCCATGGAAAAGAGCATATTATCTCACTAACAAGCTTCTGATGCCAGCCAAAAGGCACATAGAGATAGGGAATGAAGCTGCTTGCTGCTAGCAGGACTCATGTGATAGTGAACCTGGCTGCTCCTTGATTCAAGGACAGTGTGGGGAGTTGGTTAATTGGCTATACTGCTCTTTGTTCTGCTTTGCCTCTAGTCTAAATATAAGCAAGATCTAAATTAAACTTGGGGCTGTCCAATGTGCTGAAAGGCATGGACTGGGCAGTTCTCCCGAATCTATCCTGTGTTTCTGTTTCTTTTCAATCCTCACACCTCTACGCAGGTAACCCAAGTGACTCATTGGAGCAGGCTCTGACAAAGAACCAAAGGTTTGCATGGCTCTCCTATAGTATTCCAGTTCCAACTGGCTCTAGAGCCAACTGGGATTCACAGAAGCACAGAGCCACCACTCTGGTAACCTCTGAGTTAAGAGCCACCATCTCCTGAGTCTCACAGCCTCATCTGTTCCAGGGACCTTGGGAGGCTTAGAGGAGTGATGGACAGGTAACAACAGCCCCTCCCAAGAGGACACTGCAAGGTGGAGAGGTGGTTGCTTGACCCTCACATGAGGCGCCATACCCTTAAGGGCTTCACAGCTTGAGAAGGACCCACTCACCTCTTTGGCAAGCTTTTGTGCCTGTTCATAGAAGTTGGTTTCCATCAGTCCAAAAGAATAGATGCCTTTCACATAGCTGAAAACACAGAAAAGGCTTCAGTACCCAGAGACCTCAGGGGCAAGTGGAATGGATTCCCCCAGCAAGATCTGCTGGAGTCCACACACCCAGGGCTTGTATGTGACTGTGTCTGGACACAGGGACTTCACAGATGGAACCAAGCTAAGATGCAGTGAGTGGCAATTGGATCACTGTTGTAAGAAGGCAGAGCAGAGCTGGTATCAAAGAAAAAGGATTTGCTGACACCCTGATTCTACTCAGGTCTTAGGCAAGAGTCAGCAATGAAAGTCTGACTCATGTCCCCAACCCAGAGGAGCTGAGCTCAGCAGAATTCCTTTTGAATTTCCTTTAGTTCAAAGATCTGCTTTCTCAGACATCAATGCAGGGTCTCTCCATGGAGGATGACACAATCTAGACACATCTTCCTGGGAATCCTGGCACTATGGATAGCTCCTCTCAGGCTTCTGTTCATACAGGATATAGCCCCTGGGTCACCTGTGAGCAACTGTCTTAGGACGTATTGCCTGGGTGACTGATGAGAAATGCAAGTATGTGGTCATCCAGAGTATGTGGGCCAGAATGGAGGGTGAGCTGGACAAACAGGGTCGTGGAATCAGTTCTGTGGAGTGACAGGCTGGCTAGTGGGTGCTCCCAGGTTAGGTGAAAAATAGTGCACAGAAGCCTTGGCCTTGTACAGATGAACAAGGAACAGTCAGGCATGGTGGCTCATTACCTGTAATCCCAATACCCAAGATGATGAGGCATAAGACTGCCATGAATTTAAGGCCAACCTGGGTTACAGAATCAGATCCTATCATAAAAAAGTAAAACTAATGACAGACATGAAGTATGGGTATTAAGCTTTGCAGAATATAATCTTGGGAATGTTTGTTACTACAACAACAAAAATCTGTTTTTGTTACACAATGGTACCATCTCATTCACACAATGAGATGAAGATCAAATGAAAAAAAAGAAGCCTTTTAGATTAGCAGCAGGAGTCTCTGTTATCTTTAGGCTGGGGCCAACAGCATTCCCATGCCTTTAGGGTATAGGAGAGAAACTGAAGAATGCGATGATGTGGCTTCTTGCTGGCATGTACCTGTTAAGGGGGATGTCAGGTGTCCAAAATGGGTAAATTCGAGCCACAGAATCCCGCATCTGCTCCTGGGAGCCCAGGTAGAAGTAGGCATCGTGGGAAAACTTCAGGGCCAACATGTCTGTTGGGTGGTCCTGGAGGATTTGTTCCCAGAGATCACAGGCTTTTGGGAAGTTTCTGCAAGTCAAGAACACACTGAGTATGAAGTCCACATCTACCTGGGGTGGAAATATGTCACTGCCTGCCTGAGTTTCTTTAAGCAATTATATCTGGGATTAGGGAGATGGCACAGTGGGTAAGAGTACTTGCTGCACAGCAGGACAGAATCCCCAGCATGGCCATGCACCTGTAACCCCAGTGGTGGAGAAAGAGTTTCTGGAGCTTGCTGGCCACCAGTCTGTCTGAAAGGCTCTAGGTTCAGTAAGAGACCCTGTATTAAGGGACTAAGATGGAGAGCGATAGCATGGGACACTTGATGATATCCTCCTCTGGCCTCTGAGCACAAGGGCACATGCATATCTCACCCACACACATACTACAACACACTCCTGCATATGTATATATAATTTATTTTTGTATATGTAGCTGTGATTATATACATACATATATATACACACAAATTATAGTTATGTGTCGTGCATGTGTCACGAAACTCATAAGGAGTGCAATCTGAAGGGAGGAGGAAATAGGAAAGGTAATGGAGTATGTGTGACATGAAAGTAGAGGGACATTCTTGGGGAAGGAAGAAAATAAGTCAGTGTGGGGCTGGGGCTTGAGGACAGACAGTAGGGGTGGTGGTGAGGGAGAACAAGGTCTGATAACACCCACTGCCTTGTGTACTAATAGTTCATAAACAGAGAAACTGCTTCCATCTGAAAAAAAGAAATCTCATCAAGAGCTAGGAATGTAGTTGGAATGTGCATAGCAGGCAGGGCTCTGGAGTCCATACCCAACACTGCACAGTTAAAAAATGTTATAGACATATATAGGTACACATTTCCTACTCTAGGTTATACCTCATAAAATTCAAAATCCGGTGGGAAATTTTACCTTCTCACTCAGCTTCAAGAAGAAAACAGGGAGCTGAACAGTGGTTAACAGCACTTGCTCCTTTTACAGAGGTCCCAGACTCAGTTCCCAGCACCCCTAGTAAAACTTGAACCCATCTATAATGCCAATGGCGGGAGTTCTGGTGCCTTCTCCAGGTTTCCTTGGGCACCAGGCACACATGTGATACACAGACATACTTATAAGGAAAACTTAAGACACATAATATAAACAAATCTTTAAGAGGAGAAGAAAAACAGGGTGTGTATGTGTGTGTGTATGTGTGTGTGTGTGTGTGCGCCCGCGCACGCACACACATGTGGAGGTCAGAGGTCAACATCAGGTGTCCCCATCAATTGATCTCCCCCTTATTTCCATAGTCACTCATTGAACCTGGGCCTTACCAATGTGTGCCAGGGATCTGCCTGTCTCTGCCTACCTCTGGCTTTTTGCCTGGGTGCTGGGCATCTGGACTCAGATCCCTAACCCTGTGTAGCATGCATCCTATCAATCCTATCAGCTAAGTCTCTTCAGGACAGCTCGCCTATTCAAGCAGACAGAGGGACTGCCCTGGAGGACTGTGGGAATGGAGGCAGAGAACCATCTGGAAGGTAGAGAGCTGATGCACATAGTGTTGGAATCCTGAACATACCCTAAAGACCTGTATGTTGAAGGTTGGGTGTCTCAGCCTGTGGTACTGTTGACAAGTGGTGTAACCTTCCAGACTTTGGGCCTGGTGATATTCTATTAGGTTACTGGAAGCATGCAAGTGAGGGGAACATTAGGACCTTGGTCCTATCTTGACTTTCCTGGCTGCTATGAGGTGAGCAGCCTCCTCTACTACTTATTACGGCCATGAAGCACAAGCAATAGAATTTAAGTGCCTAAGGACTGAAGCCTTTGAAAGCATATTCCAAAATAAACCTTTCTTCCTTATAAAATGCATTGTCTTGGGTATTTCCTTACAACAGCAGAAAGCTGATAAATACAGACTTCAGGGCAAGAAGCAAAAAGGTCAATTGTTTCCTTCTCTCTCCTAGATGCTGTGATTAAAATGGTAACCATGTGAACGAACCATAGCTATTCTGAACCCCAAACCAGAAACCCTTGCTAAATACTTCTTCATTCAGCATTCAATTTGGGGCATAGCAGGCTCGTGAGATTCTTAACCTCTGAGGCATCACCTTGTGCAAGCTCAGAGTCCCAACCCCCAGCCCAGGGAGGCCCCTCACCCCTTGGCAAACATCTCCACCGCAGATATATGCAGCTGCTCCCGAGGTGTCAGAGTCTGGGTTTGGGAAACCTCCATCATCGTCTTCACAGCCAGGTCTAGGTCTTTGTCCAGCTTCACGGAGCTTCCCGTGCCAATGAGCACAAGGCCGTTAGAGATGGCATGACCCATGGCTGACAGAAGATTGGAAAACAGCTGGTCACTCAGCCTAGCCCAGCCCCACATTCCTGAGGTCTGAGCCATGCTTGGTACAGGTTCACTGTGTGTGAGGCCCTTATCAAAAACCTGGATCTCAGCCGGGTGGTGGTGGAGCATGCCTTTACTCCCAGCATTCCAGAGGCAGAGGCAGAGGCAGAGGCAGAGGCAGGCAGATCTCTGTGAGTGCCAGACCAGCCACCCAAGGCTACAGAGAAATCCTGTTCCACAAAAACAAAACAAAACCTTGGATCTCAGCTCTGGTTTTCAGCAAGCAATGGATGAAACAGCACCTTCTAAGTAATTGAGGTTATTTTTTTTTTTCTTTTTTGGATTTTCTGTTGAACTCCAAGGTCTGAAGTGTTACCCTCTGCATTGGCTGGTATTAATGCTATAACCAGCATAGACCTCCTGGGATGCTCAGGGGATGCCATTCAGGGCATCTTGGATTAACAAGGCCAGGCCTGGAGCACAGACAATGTTTCCATTTCACTGCCCTCACACATGATGGGGAAGATGTTGGTCCTTAGTGAAGGTGAGTCCCAGGTCCTACCCATGTTTCCCAGCCCCATCTCCAGAAAAGAAGGACGTCCCCTCATATGCAGAACTTAGTCACTGCCACTGGCCTAGAAAAAAAGAACCACAATACTAGGATACTCCCTAGTCCAGCTAGTGGACCCTACTTACAGAGTGAGTCCACTCTGACCACTAGCTGTCCCTGTGGCTACATTTGGCTTGTCCTGCTTTTCTCTTGTATCTCCTCATCATATCCTTGTCAGGTTAATAAAGCCCTTGGCTTTAGCTAGGCTAGGCTGCTGCATGTGTTAAGAATGTCCCTAATATCCATCACCATTTTAGAGGTCTTCTCAAATGCCAGGAACCTTACCCCAGCCTTGGGCCACCCATCTTGGATCCTGAAATGTACTGGACTGACCTCCCCCAGCCTGTTGCACACAAGGCTTGCCCATGAGCCACACTCAGTCCTCCATCTCCATCCAGTTCTGGAGATGTCCCAAGTACTGAGACCCTTGACAAAGGTTTCAGAAGCCATCCCTTGTGAGCTAGGATTCTGGGCTTTAGAGCCAGCTAGACTCAGGTATGTGTCTCACTTTCACTGAGCCCCAGTTTCCTTATCTAAGAAGTAGATTTGATGCCTTTATGAAATTGATGATAGAAGAAAAAATCTAGAACCTTCTAAAGGAATGGCATCCTCATGGGAGCAGCCATTGTTCCTAACACAAAAATAGCTGTCATCATCTTCCCTCTGTGCAAATGTCAGCTCAGTCACTGTCCCCAATGTGTCCCATACCCCCACCACTACCACCAAGTGAGTCCCTAGTATCAGGCCATGTGAACGGTGCTCCTTTACCTAGGGAGAGCTTTACTCACCAAAGGCTGGATCTGCTGCCTTGAGCTTTGACAGGCAGCCCTCGATCCCACCAAGACTCTTGTCATTGGTCCACTTGACATACTGGAATGGGAAATGGAAAACTACTCTGTTCCCGTGGATCCTTTAGACTGTATCAATGCAAGCATATATCTAAACTTGGATTTTTAAATTTTTTTGGTCAGGGCGGTGCTGGAGTTCAAACTCGGGGTCTCACACATGTCCCACTGCGGAGGGAGTCCCAGATCTTTTTCTTTCGAGAACACTGACTCTAGTTCACTGGACTCTAGAACAAATGGACTCTATCTAATTCAAAGAAGGTATAACTCAATTGGTCTTCTAGGACGAGATTAAATGAACATGGTTGGGTGACAACTCCTAGGGCTAGGGATGCCCACTGCCAGAAAAGAACTGTGGAAAAGCAGGTCTTTCCCAAGAGATGAGATGCAGCATGTCCCCTTCTTCAACACCAAGAGGAGCTCTGGAATCACACAATTCCTGTTTCATTTCTTTTGAAAATAACCATAGTGAGCCAGGTAGGGAGGTTCACATCCATAATCCCATCAATTGGGGGATGGAGTCAGGAAGCTTACTGTAGGTTCCAGGCCAATCTAGACTACAGTGTGAGACCCAAACAAACAAGAAGACCATGGCCTGTGTTCATTGCCATTAGAGACACAAAGGCTGGAAGATGGAAAGACCAGCTTTTGCTTTCTATCTGTATTTTCAGACTCAGGGGCACCTTGGCTTGGCCTCTGATGTATTGGATGACACTTGACCCAAGTCATTTCAATACTCTGAGCTCCCCATTATCCCACCTGGCAAAAAAGCTACTTGGACCTTCCTTCTGAGACCCTGTCCCCTCTCCTGTAAGCCCCCAAGTCCCTGAACTATAGGATCCTTCACTGGTATGGAAATGCCTGGGAATGGATAAAGGTTTTGGTCCTGCTAACATGAGCTGAGCCTCAGGACAGGACCCCATGTCTACATGGCAGACCTCAGCAAGCCACAGTGGGGGACACTGTGATGGCTCAGCATAATCTATTTTGTCCACTCTTGAACTGGGGACCTTGGGAATAGGGCTAGTGGGGCTGGCAGAGACACTTCCCATGTTGTTGGACCTCTGTGGCCAAGTGCATATTTTTACTGCAATGGGATTGATAGACCATCAACCAATCTAAAGCCCTCCTCAGAACCCTTCAAGAAAGACAAGAGTCTCTTGGCAGGCATACCTGGGTCAAGGTGGCATCAAACAGCTTGCAGGCTTCATTGCTTGTGGTTGAGAGTGGGAGCCCAGCATCCTTCCACGCCTACATAACAGGGAAGGAATACCACGGGTTTACTGAGCTGAACCTCCAAACCCTTGGTTCCCCTTCCCCACCCCTGTAAAATATCTACGAGGGCCCAGTGAGGTGAGTTCAAGTGTCAGCCAGTAAATGGGAGACAGTAAATGGGAGTCCCATTAGCAGGAGTGATGGGAAGCCTGGCCCTGGGTGTATATCTTGAAGGATATCTGGTTTGTCACCTGCCTAGCAAGGTGTATACTCCCTGCCAACACTGTGTGGGAGGAGTTGGACCAGTTGGAAATCCTTCAGATTATAATAGTTGCCCTCAGTGACCTGACCCTCCGGGTGCACAATACCAGTGTCTCTCTAGGTCGTGAGACATGACCTTTAGTCCCAGACAGCAAAGGTCTACACTTCTCAATATTTGGAAATTAGGCAGCAGTGCTGCTCCTACCTTCATCTTCCTTCTCTGAAAGTTTGGCTCAAGGTCCTGTCCCGGGATAGCTTCATATGAAAGGCTTCCTGGAGCCAAGCCCAGTGCACGAGCTTTTTTGGAGCCAAGCCCAGTGCATGAGCTTTCGCCGGTGGTGCCCCCTGACTGGGAACCACTAGGTAGTCCCCTCCACCCTCAGCTGCAAAGTCACAAAGCGCTCAGGACAAGGTCCCCTGCCTGACTGGGTGAACTGCATGTTTGCTCCTGACTGCTCAGTGTTGGGCCAACTCCCGGACTCAGGAGGACCAGCCGAGCGGGTGTGCATACCTGGCAGTCTCGCAGTGACATGATTGTGGTTTTGGTCTGCAGAGTGAGGGCCAGCAGGTTAAGGCTCTTGGAAGTCCCCCCGAAGCCTTCCAGGGAAGTGAGGGTGTTGTTGATTGCGGAAGGGGGCGGGGCGAGGGCGGAAGAGCTCCCTGATCGCTCACTGGTGGCTTTGGACACACGTGTCTAGCTCAGGGCCCAAGCCTGCCCGCCCCTGAAACCAGGGGTGGGTGTGGGAGGTGTGGGTGTGGGCGTGGGTAGGGAAGGGGAAAGAGATGGGGGGATGGGAGGGCACACCTGGGCACCCTGGCCATGTTCCCCAGCGAGGATGCTCAGAACTAGCTGGTCGCTCCAGACCGTGCTACCAAGCTCCACCTAGCTAGAGTGCCCAGGTCAGATTAGAGCTTCAGAGTCCTCCTTGTCCTCTGAAGAATGACATGGGTCCAGCCTCTCTCTCCCAGCCCGCCTCCTTCATGAGACCAGAAGCTGTCGGGAGGCTTGGGAGCCCTGGGCCAGTGCCTGGAGCCTCGTATACCTTAGTCAAGAGCTGTACTACTGATCTACATTCCCCCCATCTCCCCCCCCCCACCCCGCCTTGTTTTGAGTTAGGATCTCACTAAATTGCCCAAGCTGGTCTTAGATTAGCTTTGTAGGTGGGCTTTGAACTTGGGATCCTCTTCCCTAGAATTGTTTCATTACTTGTCTATAATGCCTGACAGCATTACAGATCAGTCCCACCAGGCCTGGCTGTCACATGCAAGTTCTAGGTAGCCCACCTGTACCTGTCAGCTTCCAGCACTTACAACTCAGTGTTTGGACACTTCTTCACTCACAAGCTTCACCTATGGGACAGTACCCCTCCTTTCCTTGGGGCTTGGAGAATAACACAGTTCTCCTTGCTTCCTACAGAAAGTTTCTAGACAGTGTGTGGGAGTCAGGCAAGCAGGGAGGATGCAGAGACAGATCCTGTCTTTGTTTAAAATGTTAGTATTTTGTCATAGATTTTCTGTATTACTGTTCAATTTCAGAAATAAATTAAAGTACTGTTTTATATAAGTGTTGAAGAGACACTTCTTAAAGGCAATAGCCTCACCGTGTAGATCAGCCCGGTCTTGAACTCATAGAGATCTACTTGCCTCTGCATTCAGAGTGCTGGGATTAAAGTTATAAGTCTCCCCAGTTGGCATAAATAGCATTTTAACAGCAAACATGGTTGGAGGTAACTCTAATGTCTTTGGATTAGACAGTGGACTAGTAGACACAGCACACTGAAACATCCACCACTAACAAAATGGATCAGTTGAACTTCACTAAATTAGCATATTTTCTGATCCAAAGGACACTTGCCAGAGCCAAAGTTACATTTTAAATTTTAATTAATATGCCTTAGACACCCATGAAACAAACATGTCTCTTATCTGCAAGCCACTTGCTCAAGAACAGATGGATAGTTCCTGAAATGCTGGAGGCTATTGTTTATGGGAGATAACAAATCACATGTTTTCACTCCCCTCAACAAGTTTGTTTGACCCATCAGCTAGGGTTGTACTTGAACACATGTGGGCGGGAGGTTCACAGGCAGAAAATATGTCAGGTTGTATGCTTGTCCCTGATTGGATATAGGCTCCAGGTACATCAGGATGATGCTTGCCTCTGATTGGACCTGATGGGAAATGCAATGAATTATGGGTTTTCCTTCTTAAGCTGCTGCAAATCATAACTCAGGGCCATTTCCCAGGAATTTGGGTATGGACCTGGCCAGTATTTCATTAAAGTTTGCTTCAAATTTGGCTTTAAACTGTGGTAGTGGTCTTACTCTCAATTGGTGAGATTAATACACTATCAGAAAAAGAAAGGGAATATGGAATAGGAGAAAATACTTGCAAATCATATATTAGATAAGGGCCTAATATCCAGAATCTATAAGAAATCTTGGGACCGATGAGATGGCTCAACAGTTAGCAGCACTTGCTGTTCTTGCAAAGGACCCAGTTTTGGTTCCCAGCACCTGCACCAAGTGCTCAAATCTATTTGTAACTTTAACCTAGAGATCAGATGTTGTTTGGCCTCTGTGGGCACCTGCACGCATATGGTGCCCATAAACTCATTCAGTACATACTTCAGGTACATACACATATACACAAATAATAATAAATATATTTTTAAAAACTCTTACAACTCAACAGGAAAATGTTAAACAGTCAAGTTAGGAGTTGGCAAAGGAAGGAAAAAGAAGAAGAAGAAGAAGAAGAAGAAGAAGAAGAAGAAGAAGAAGAAGAAGAAGAAGACAAGAAGAAACCAGAGGATATCTCCCCAAAGAAGACACACACTTGGCTACTGGAGAGGTTGGAAGGTTCACAGTGCTGTAGCTAAGTGAAAGAAGTCAAGCACACATCATCATCATCACCATCATCATCCCCGTCATTATCATCAGGTATATGTTAAATGTCCATAATAGCATATTGGTAGAAACAGAAGGCAGATTGCTGGAGGTCAGGGCAAGGGATGGTATGAGACCACTGCCAGTGGTAGTGGGATTTTATTTGGGGGTGGCAAACTGTTTGGCTGAAAAACCTTAATATGTACTCAATACCACCTAGCTTTACCCTTCTGAATAGGTGACATCATGTGATTATATCTTCAATAACGTCTTGATGAATGAGGTTTTGTGCCACATTCCTTTTGAATCTTGCACCTGAGTTGGGTTCCCTGTTTCCTCCTCATTCTCCACAGACCGGTGTCAACTGGATCATCACTTTAGAGAAGAATCTGGAGACTTCTGGCCTCCAGAGAAGTTGTAGTGTCCCAGAATCCAAATCACCAACATCCCATTCCTGCACAACCAAAAGGCCCCCAAATACCATGAACGAACCAATGGGGTGAAGGAGGGGGCCCAGTGGGTAGGGTGCTTGCTGTCAAGCCACATAAACTTAATTTAATTCTTAGAATTCAACTCTGGCAAGCTATCCTCTGATCTCCATATAGGTATGTATTACCTGTTCCCCACCAAACAAACAAAGAAGCACATATATGTAAAAATAAATAAATAAAGGTGTTTTAAACTACATCTTAATCATTCAATTTTACCAATAAAGACTTGGGAGCCAGATGCTGGGGTGAAAGCCTGCTAGCTCAGAAAGGCAGAGAAAGCACCCAGCTGACCCTCCTCCTCAGCCAATGTTCCCACTCCCCACAAAAACTCCTTCTGACATCTCAAACAAAAAACCTCAAACTGAATGCCCCTCCCTTCTACTACCTGTATGTCTCTCTGTCCTCCTGTCTCCCTCTTACTCTCTATTTTTTTTTTTTTCTTGTTCACTTCCTGTCAACTGGTTTCTTGCTGCACTCTGGACCTATGGTTGACTTTACTTAATGCTGTTTATACCAAGCAGAAAGCTCTTGGGTTAAAGGTGTGTGCTATCATTGAGCCATACCACAACTAGAAACAGGTTTTTCTAGTAAATAATGCAATCTCGGGTTTACGGTGTAATCAAATATCCTGCATATAAGAGTACATGAAGAAGGCCTATACAGAGGTCAGTGAGGCCTGGGTCTCCTTGCTTGCTTCAGGCACAGAGGCTGAAGAGGCAGCAGAGGGTGTCTTTGAGGCCACTGGAGATGCCGGCATGGCGTGGTTTCCCCCACTGAATAGCAGGAGCTTCCTGAAGCCCTCTGGCCTGTGGATGCAGCAGCAGCTCTAAGGCATGAGCAGGAGCAGGGCTGTGGTGGGAAGGGCACACTTTCCAAGTAGGGCAGAGTATAAAGGGTGTTCATGTTTACTCTGGCTTTGATATAGCCTTGACCAAGGAGCAGGGCTGTGGTGGGAAAGGCACTCTCCAAGTAGGGCAGAATATAAAGGGTGTTCATGTTTATCCTAGCCTTGATATAGCCTTGTGCATGAGAGTAGGGTAGACAAAACTGTGCAAACCCAGGGCTAAAGAATATCAAGGGAAGCCCTGATTAATTGAGGGACCCCAGGTGATGAGACTCTTGGAAAGACCAAAATCCAAGTCATCAGGGAAGAACCAGGTTCAACAGAAAGACACAATGGAATCCTGAAAATCACAGGGAAATGGATGGAACTAGAAGAAACCATCTGATTGAGGTAACCCAGTCACAAAAAGACAAACACAGTATGTACTCACTCATATATGGATTTTAGACACAGAGCAAAGTATTACCAGCCTACAATTCACACTGCCAGAAAAGCTAGGAAACAAGGAGGACCCTAAGAGAGACTTACATGGTCCCCCAGAGAAGGGGAAAGGGACAAGACCTGAGAAAATTGGGAGCATGGGGGGAGGGGAAAAGGAGTTAGGAGGGGAGAAGAGGACATGAGGGAGTAGAAAGATTAATGGGAAGAATAGAGGAAAGTAAGAAAAGAAATACTATAATAGAGAGAGCCATTATAGAGTTGAGAAAGCTGGCACTAGGAAATGTCCAGAGAACTACAAGGATGAATCCAATTAACTAACTAAGCAATAGTGGAGAGACTACCTTTAATGCCCTTCCATAGTAATGAGATTAGAGCCTTCATCTAGTAGCTGGTGGAAGCAGAAGCGGACACCCACAGCTAAACACTGAGCCGAACTCCTGGAATCCAGTTACAGAGAGGGAGGAGTGATGAGCAAAGGCTGGAGAAATCCACAGAATCAGCTGACCTGAACAAGGGGGAGCTCATGCACCTCAGTCTGATAGCTGGGAAACCAGCATAGGACTGACTCAGACCTCCTGAATGTGGGTGTTAGTTAGGAGGACTGGGTAGTCTATGGGGCCTCTAGTAATGGATCACTATTTATCCCTAATATAGGAATGGACTTTGGGAGCCCATCCCACATAGAGAAATACTTTCTCAGCCTAGAGACATGGGGGAGGGCCTAGGCCCTGCCCCAAATGATATATATGACAGACTTTGAAGACTCCCCATGGAAGGCTTCACCCTCCCTGGGGAGCAAAAAGGGGATGGGCTGGGGTTTGGTGGGGGTGATAGGGGAGGATGGGAGGGTGAGAGAACTGGGATTGAAACTTTGTTTCAAATTTAAGAAAAAAAATATTCCCCAATGGTGGAGGGTCTGGGGAGCATGAATGAGGTTCTAGATTCAATGCTAACAACAACATAGACATTCATGCTTAAGTTCACATGGAACATATACCAACTGGGACACCAGAGCCAGGTGGTGATGGCACGTGTCTTTAATCCCAGCACTCGGGAGGCAGAGGCAGGTGGATCTCTGTGAGTTTGAGGCCAGCCTGGTCTACAAAGCTACACAGAGAAACCCTGTCTCAACAAAACAAAACAAACAAAACACCCACACAAAACAAAAACCAAGTGTGACCCCAGAGTGGCCATTAAGGCAAGTCCTAAATTTAAAAGACAAAAAAAAAAAAAAAATCATTCTGAATCTATTTTCTAATTAAAGCAGAGTTAATTAGAAATTAATAAGCACACATTTTCTGCAGAAATCCCCAATGTTTGCAACTAACAACACCATTTGGAATAATTCATGGGTACAAAAACACTAGGGAAATTAGAAATATTTTAACAGAAAGGTGACAAATATACAGTAAGTAGGATGTACTTATATTGTATAGTAGGGAATTTGTAGTTTTAAACGCCTTTGAAGAATAGGAGAAGAGGGAGTGGGAGGAGGAGAAAGAAAAGAAAGGAGGAGGAAGAGGGAGAAGAGAAGGAATAATAATATAATGATAATGATAATAATGAGAAGGAGGAGAAAGAAGAAGGAGGAGGAGGAGGAAGAGAAGGAGGAGGAGGAGGAGAAGAAATGTGCCAAATTAGTGGCCTATGGTTTCATGTAAGGACTCAGGGGTATAGCCTTGATTACCATTCCCGGGGACCCTAGGTTTTAACTGCAGTACCCTTCTCCCTCCTAAAACATATAGTTACATTTAGGTAGGTTTGATTACACTCCTATGATCCTAGCAATGAGGAGGCTAAGCCAGGAGGATCTTCAGTTGGTTCCTGGGAAGACACTAAAACAAACGAGCAAATAAGTAAATAGATAAATAAAATGCATTTAAAAGTGGAGGGAAGAAAAACAAAAACAAGTGTCAAATGTCCCCAGACTGAGCTGAGGCACTAGCAAGGCCCTCCTGATTATATTATTTTGGAGCTGGTTTTCCCGTGGGAGCGGAATTTCTGCTAAGAAGCTTTTTTGGCACGTCCAGTTTTAAAAAGAAGAAAAGAGCCAGGGGCGGGGAGTGGGATTAACCTCATTTAGCAAACCCTGATCCTAGCTAGAGTCTACACACCAGTGTGAGAAGAGGCAGCAGGAAGCAGTCTTGAGTCAGGCTGCTGCCCCGCCCATGATGACCTATCTTGCCTCTTCCTTTCTAGAGATACCACTGTCCTTAATGCCCCAGTGCCCTGTGGTCGCCCTGGTCCCAGCTGCTCTATGATCCTCCTTGGTCCTGAGACTCCCGGAGACCCACTTCCCCTGGAAACCGGCTGCCTGTACTTCCCATGCCACTGCAGTGTTCTGTGGTTCTCCTTGGTCCTGAGACCTTTGATGACCTTGTGACCCCACTGTTCCTGGGAACCCACTGCCCTTTGGGACTCACCGACCCTGGGAACACACTCTCTCTGGAACTCACTAAGTCCTGGAAATCCGCAGTTCCTGAAAACCCACTCCCCCCCTGGTAACTCATTGCCCTGTGGCGTTTGAGCCCCAGATGCTCCCTGGACCGCTGCCCCGCGGCCAGCTGCGCGCCCAGCCCCTCCCGGTGCGCTCGTGGCCCAGCCCAGCGTCACGGCCGTTGTGCCCCGCGGTCCCGCAGCTCCTGGGGGGGGAGCCATGTGGCCCGGCCCCGCGCTGCTGCTCTTGGGTCTGGGCCTGGGCCTGGGTCGCCTGCCGCCATCCCCCGGCCCTCGCGGGCTGCCGGGCGTGCTCAGGGGCGCCCCGGGGCTGGGGCAGGGCGAGGAGAGCAGCGTCCGGGGCGGTGGCACCGGTGGCCTGTCCCCGCGCACAGCCCCGCGCCGTGCTGGCCTTATGGTGCCCCATAGGTGTCCCTCGGGCGCAGCTGCGCGCGTCCTCCTGAAAGTCAACTCGTCGAACCCTGCAGCCGCCAAGGCTACTGTGTCCTGCCAGACGACCACCTGTACCGTGCAGTCGGTGAAGATCAACGGGAAAAACCAGCATGCTCCCCTTATCCTGAGCAGGAAAGAGGAAGTCACCCTAAATGTCACCATGCTCTGGGACTGCCCTGAGGCCATGGTCATTCGCAAGAGCTGGCTGTACTATTTGGTGGCCTCTGTAAACGACACGCCTGACTGGAACCGACCTGTGAAACTGCCACAGGTGCAGGTGATGAAGTTTTCCTCCGTCCACATCCCCAAATCAGCCTTGCCTTATGGGGTGTATGTTTTTAACTTCACACTGTCCATCATTAGGTGGGACCCCACCTTGTCCCCTCTGACAGACTCGGATAATATCTACATTTGGGTTAAAAAACGTCCCCTAAATGCTGTTCTTCCTGGAGCCACCAACATGGCTATGAATTTCTCTGATGGACTGATTCTGAATGGAAACGCTTCCTCTGACCCAGAGGCGGACATCCCCACAGAGGGGCTCCGTTTCTTTTGGTACTGTACCACAAATCCTACATACTATGGTGGCAACTATGTACCAGTGACCCACCGGCATGTATGTCACCCAGAACAGGATACGTTGAACTGGCCTTGGGCAGTGGGCCCTATACTAACAATTCCACCAGAAACTCTTAGGGGCAACAGTGTATATTACTTCAGAATGGTAGTACGGAAACAAAACAGAACTGCATTTGCTGATAAAACTGTACAGGTACTCAAAGGACTGCCACCTAAGGCACGCATTTCATGCATTGAAAATTGTGGCCCCACTTTAGTCGTATCAGATAGGTTCTCTCTGTTTCTAAATTGCACAGGTTGTTTGAGCCAGGATTTCTATAGCTGGTCCATTTTGTCTAGATTGGGTCATGAAGTGATGTTTGATTGGGCAGGGCAAGCTGCCACCAGGAGAAATGGGGCTTACTTATCTATAAAAGCGTTTGCCTTTAGGAATTTTTTGGAAAAGGGGTTTTGGGTTTCTCTGCATCTAATATCTTGGAGTGGTACAACCTTGAATTTGAGATATCCTTTTGTTGTTAACCATGGCCCCCAAGATGGCAAGTGCAAGATCAATCCAGCTAAAGGGATTTCGATGGTTACTAAATTTGTTGTTGAATGTAGTGACTTTAAGGACAAGCACCTCCCCCTTAAGTATAAAATAATAGTAGCTGAGATGGACAGCATTGGTGAAATCAGTTCAGTAGAAGAGAATACACTAGGTATCATAGCGTATTCAGGGACACAGTCCACGACGCCTGCCTTCTTTCTCCCTGTCGGTGTGATGGCAAACCACTACAGTTTGAAGCTGTATGCTCAGATCTATGACTCACTAGGGACATTTTCTCAGGTGACTTTGCAAGCCACTGTACAGGTGCCTACTGTCAGGGACTCCTCAAAGACTGTTTTAAAACAGCTGCTCGATTTCACCACGGAAACAACATCACCACTGGCTACTTCACTTCAAAAGCAGGACTGGCTACCTGCAGGCTACTTAATATATGTGGTGGCTTCTGTCTTGAACAACATAAAAAAGGAGTTGGCACTTCAAAATGATAGAGCCCATCTCCTGGAACACCTTGTCAATCAGTCCTTTGTGCCTGACATGGGCACCCTGGACCAGATCTGCCAGGTGGTGATGGTGATCACCAAATTAACCCAGGAAGCCTCTGACTCCAGTCAAGTGGTTTCAGTGGGCGCCACATTACGGCTGTGGCAAGCGAACCAAGCCCTGCAAGCATACCAACGCAAGAACAAACACCTTCACTCGCGGCACATTGAAATTGTGGGCACTGGCATCCTAACCAGTCTGTCTAATATTCTTAAGTGGATCAACCCCCACTACGAGTTTCAAGACCCTTTCTTCGTAGTTGAATCACTATCAGACACAATATTGGCTAACAAGGTACCAGGGAGTGAAACCACTGTAATGAGGACTAGCAGCTTTAACATGTATGTGGAGAAAGCTGAAAATTCGAATGTTTCTAAGGTCTTCAGAAATGAGACACTCTGTCCGAATTGCCTCCATGCGACACTGAATGCAAGCAGGGTTCCTGTTCTACCTTCGAAGGCTCCAGTTTCGGTGATGTTTTGTGAGTTCACCAATGACCCCTTTCCTTGGATAACTTACCCAGAAAACATTTCTGCAGGTGTGGTAGGGTTCAGAATGACAGAAGCCACAGATAACACTAGTGTCATAGGGATCACACCCGATGTAGCCGAAGTGTATATAGTCAGAAAAGACTTGACCTTTGCGAGTTTTAACCTCATGGTGGGACCAGGTATTGAGGGTTCTGGGTTCTCAAAGATGACAACAGGTGGAATTAGCTTTGAGGTGGACAGCAGAGGAACTGGGCAGGTACTGATCCACATTGTCACAAAAGTGACAGTGTTGTTCAAGGCCTTGGTATATGCAGGCAGTCAGGTCGCCCCCACCAATCTGGTTGCCACTTTCCTTGTACCTCATGACATCCCTCCTACTGCCAAGTGGAGTGGCCTGTTTGACCAAACCTGTCCAGTCAAGGAGGCCCGTGTGATTTGTCTACCATCATCCTTGCTTCGAATCATAGCTCAACATAGCCATTCATTCAAATATAACATATCCATGCTCCTGCAGGCACCTCGTTTTGTCTTTAAGCCCACTAACAAGCTAGTGAGAATTGCTCTCTTCATGGTTCACTGTTTGGACATGTATGGGATACAGAGTGATTGGCAGGAAGGTACCTGTGTGTTGGGTGAGAAGACCACATGGAAAAAAGTACACTGTATCTGCAGGAATGTGGGGCGGAGGCGGCGCCAGCTGGCCTCTATGAAGTTTACCTACCTTCGTCTACAAACCCACTTTGTGACTGCTAAGGTAATCGTGGTCCCTAACCCTGTGGACCTGCAGCTAAAGGTCATTAGGAACCTTAACCAAAACCCTGTGACCTTCCTGGCTGTGCTTTTCATTATGATCTTGTATGTTATTCTGGCTTTCTGGGCCTTGCACAGGGATGTAATGGATCAGTATCTTCGGGACCACGTGGTAGTACTGCCTGACAATGATCCTTTTGATAACATATGCTACCTGGTTACCATCTTCACTGGGAGTCGCTTGGGGTCTGGAACCAGAGCCAATGTCTTTATCCAGCTTATGGGAACAGAGAGTACCAGTGATGTGCATTGTTTAAGCCATCCATATTTTAGAACTCTCTACCGAGGAAGCATCAACACTTTCCTCCTAACGACAAAAAATGATTTGGGGGACATCCATTCTATCCGAGTGTGGCACGACAATGAAGGTAAGGCACCTAGCTGGTACCTGAGTCGAATCAAAGTTGAAAACCTCTTCAGCAGACACATTTGGCTGTTTGTGTGCCGAACATGGCTCTCTGTGGACACCACTTTGGATGCAACATTTTCTGTCACTAACCTGGATGAGCCTCTGAGAAGGACAGACTTCTTCCTGATTGATCTGAACCATAAGCTCAGTAAAAACCACACGTGGTTCTCCATTTTCACTGATGTTGTGCCCAAACCGTACAACAGGCTCCAGAGGCTGTCCTGCTGCTTGGCTATGTTGCTAAGCTCTCTTGTTTGTAATATCATGTTTTTTAATCTGAACAGAAAAGAACAAACTGAATCCAAAGAGAGGCGTATCATCAGGTCAATGATGATAGGGATCGAAAGTGTCTTAATCACAATCCCTGTGCAATTATTGATAACTTTTTTCTTCACCTATTCCCAGAAGAAACCTCCAGTGAATCTAGACAAGGTGGTACCTCAGAAGCACCCACTGATGTCAGAGGAAGGTCTGTTCTGGAAAGAGCGACTGGACAAATGGCATGAGTATGAAATGAAGGCTCTCTCCAAAAAAGCTGCCAAGTCCACTTCTGCTCCCAAGGGAAAGCCTTTAAAGCGGGCCTTTAACACTTCCCAGAAGAGTAAGAAAGAAGACAGCAAGGCTCCAGATATCCAAAAGTCCAATAAGAACTTCAGTAACAATAATGTAGAAGGCAGTGAAAATGACTCTTCAAAGGCCTCTTCTACCCGGCTGGATAAAACTCAGCCTGTTAAAACTAAGACCCAGATTATTCTGCCTAGGTGGTGTGTTTATATAGCCTGGTTTTTGGTGTTTGCCACTTCTGGCATATCATCATTCCTTATTGTATTTTATGGCCTGACTTATGGCTATGACAAGTCACTAGAGTGGCTTTTTGCATCTTTATGCTCTTTCTGTCAGTCTGTGTTCCTTGTACAACCATGCAAGATTCTATTGTGGTCAGGAACCAGGATAAGAAACCCGAAGTACTGTAAAAATCTCTCATGGTCCAGCAAGTACCATTATACAGAAATCAGGCTGCAGGAGGCGAGGATGTCGACAGAGGAGATGCAGCAGCTCCATGAGGACATGGACTACCTCCGAGGCTCTAGCATATACCAGCCCATCACTGAGGACAAAATCCAAATACTCAGGAGGAAGAAGAGGATCAGAAGGAGGTCCCTCTTATTCCTGAGCTACCTTGTGACCCACTTCATATTCCTAACCCTTCTCCTACTGCTTATTGTCTCACTGCGCCATAATGATAGCTTCTACTATAACCAGTTCATTCGACATCAGTTCTCCATAGATCTTGCCACTGTGATGAAGCTGGGAGATATCTATACATGGCTCAACAGTGTGCTCCTGCCATTGTTACACAATGACCTGAACCCAACATTCCTTCCAGACAGCTCATCCAAAATCCTTGGCCTTCCACTCATGAGGCAAGTGAGGGCCAAACCTAGCAACAAAACATGTCTGTTGGCCAAGAAGTTTGTGCAGAGTAGCATTGCAGGAGAAATCCGTTGTCACCCACAGTATGGCATTGACCCAGAAGACAGAAAAAACTATATCAGTGTTTGGAATAAGGCTGCCAAGCAATCTGCAGACAAACCCAGTGATGGGTTTACTTATAAGTTTCCCAGGAAGAAATGGGTGTATCATTCCTATGGAGTGTTAAACACCTATGGATCTGGAGGGTATGCATTCTATTTCTTTCCAAAACAGCAGATCTTTAATTCCACACTAAGGCTCAAGGAACTTGAGGGAAAGAATTGGCTTGATGACATGACATGGGCTGTGATTGTAGAATTAACCACCCTGAATCCAGACACCAGTCTCATGTGTAGCATTTCAGTTGTATTTGAAGTCTCTCCCTTAGGGATTGTCAACTCCAGCCTCTCTGTATACTCATTCTCACTTGCTGATTTCAACAGAGAAACATGGGCAGAAATCTACCTCTATGCAGCTATTCTCATTTTCTTTTGTGCCTATGTTGTGGATGAGGGCTATATCATCATGCAAGAAAGAGCTTCCTACTTGAGAAGTGTGTACAACCTGCTCAACTTGTCTCTGAAGTGCATGTTTACACTGCTGATAGTGCTGTTCTTCCAGAAGTACCTCCTGGCCACCAGCATGGTTCAGCTTTACCTGACTGACCCAGAAGCCTTCATCCCCTTCCACGCCATTTCTCGGGTTGATCACTTCATGAGGATCACTTTGGCTTTCTTGTTATTTTTGACTATACTGAAGACACTCAGGTATTCCAGATTCTTCTATGATGTGCGCCTGGCTCAGAAGGCCATCCAGGCTGCCCTTCCCGGCATCTGCCACATGGCCTTGGTGGTATCTATGTATTCCTTCATGTATGTAGCTTTTGGGTACCTGGTGTTTGGTCAGCATGAATGGAATTACAGCAACATGATTCATGCCACCCAAACCATCTTCTCCTACTGTGTGTCAGCCTTTCAGAACACAGAATTCTCCAGCAACAAGGTTCTTGGGGTCCTGTTTCTCTCATCGTTTATGCTGGTGATGATTTGTATCTTCATCAACTTGTTCCAGGCAGTGATTCTGTCTGCCTACGATGAGATGAAGCAGCCTGTGTATGAGGAGCCATCAGATGAGGCAGAGGCAATAACCTATCTATGTGATAATCTACGGTCTGGCTTTGACTTTCTCACCTCCCGATCTAGGGACAAAGACCAATCTGAATTCTTTGTTGACATGATGTATGGGCAGCCAGAGAAAAACAATCGCCGGTTCCTGGGGCTGAAGACCAGAAACATCAATGGGAAGAAAATGGTTTACCTTGTTGTCTGACAGGTTGGAAGGGCCACAAGCAAGAATGTCCCCAAACATTAAGTATGTTTGTCAAGGGGACTAAAGAATGTTTGATGGCTTAGTCATGCACATCTCCACATGTGAAGTATCCCCACTCTGGGTCCTGCTCTTGGAAATAAGAACACATGAACAGAGGGGAATATTGAGGGAGAGAAGAGGATGGCAAGGTAAGATTCCCTCCGGATGGGATTCATTGACTCCTTTCGTGGGAGCCTGCAGCAGTGTGGAGGAGTGACAACTATGGATTTTGAGACCCAGCTTCAAAGGAAAGAGCTGGCCAGGTCCCATTGTGGATTCAGCTTCAGGCCAGCAGCCTCTAAGCAGAAGCAAACTGGCCAGCCTCCCTGGGAGTCTCCTTTGCAGACCATGCCTGGGAAGCCTCTCTCCTCCAGCCTTTCTGCAGGCCAGGGCTAGAGTGGTCCTATGGGAGAGTTCCAGGACTGGCTTTAGAGTTTGAGAATGCAGAGGTGAGAGCAGGGGACAGGGATCTGAGGTTTCCCACTTAATTCCCTCAGCATTTCAACTGCATTTCAACTGCACCTGGTAACATTCTCTGACCAAGAGACATAGCTCTTGCCAACAAAGATGCACAAAGGTTCTTGTGGAAATATGGTACATGTTTTATGTACTGAATATAGCAATATGTGTCTGATGACTTGGGTGATTGGTTATATTTATGACTTGGTGGATGATTTAGGAGTAAGGAAATGAGGTTTACTGTTCAAGAAGAACAAGGGCTAACAGCTGTTACATTGTTACTCAGAAGCATGTGACTTTGTTGACACCACTTTAAGTTTTACATGAATTAAACTTGAGATTTCTTCCATGACCTGTGCAGTGATTTCTGTGTAAGGGATCCAGACATATCTGTGGCTACCTTCAGAAGTGAGGGCCAGAAAAGGTAAACACACAAATGAGGCTATGGCCACACTACACTCACATCAGCATCCTGTGACTCTGAAGATTTTTCCTGTATGGCACTCTACTTTTTTTGGAGACAGGACATAGCATTGGCTGTCCTGGAACTCATTAAATAGTGAACTCACAGAGATCTGCCTGCCTCTGCTCCCCCAGTGCTGGGATTAAAGGCATATATCACCATATTCAGCTTTATTTTAAAATTCATTCTTGAACATTGTAATACCTTCAATCTATCCACTCCTACCACTATTTTTGTATTCATCCAACAGGTCCTCTTCCCACTTCATGCTAATGCCATCACCATCATCATTATCCAGAATCCTCCCTATCAGTGCACACCCCCCAAAGAAACATGACACCTCTGTCCCCAATAGCCATCAGTTGCCAATTACTCCCCAGACAGGGTGGAGCCACATGAGTCCCACCCCTATCCACACTGTAATGTTAACTGGCTGGGTTATCACAGCTGCTGTGAACTCATTAGGCTGACAGCCATGTTATGCCCAAAAGATAGCATTTCACAATGTCCTTCCCTATCCTCCCTCTGCTCTTATGCTCTTTTTGGTCTCTTGTTGGGGTTGGGGGTTGGGAATGACATAGACATCCTGTTTAGGGCTGAATACTCAATAGTCCAGTTGTTTTGGTTGTTACTGTACTGGAGGCACAGGATGTACATGAATCAGAAAGCTCACCAGACTTTTAATTTAAGAATATCCATGCCAATTATGATGGCAACACCCTTAATCCCAGCACTCGAGAAGCAGAGATAGGCGGATCTCTGTGAGTTTAAGGCCAGTCGGTCTACAAGGAGGGTTCTAGGAGAGTCAGGACTGTTATTCAGAGAAATCATCTCTCTCTCTCCATCCCCCCCCCCCGCCTCTAAAAAAAGAATATCCACAACAATCCACAACAAAGCTCCTTCCCAAAGTTAGAGAAGCACTTAGCAATTGCTGATTTCTGCGAGAGACAGGTGAACTACTTCTAAGTCTTGCAGTCTTACAGGCAAGTCATCACCCCCAATGGGTAGGGTTTTCAATGTTTCCCTTAGCCCTGTAAATAATCCCAATAAATTCACTGGTTTACCAAGCAAAATTTAGAGAGAACTGGCTTTTTTTTTTTTTTTTTTTTTTTTTTTTTTTTTTTTTTTTTGTCTGTCATCAGTAAGCTTCGTCCTGAAAGAAGCCCAGACAACCTTCAAGCAAAAATCCATAACTTCTAGACATCAGCAGCGGAAACGGAAGCGGCCGGTGAAGCTCAACCCTGACAAGGACACTCCTTAGATTAATCTTGCCTTCGGAGGCGGGACCGGGTGGGGTCCGGTAGACGCCGTGAGGCGAGCCCCCGGCCTAGGGTAGTGCGGGGGTGGGGCCTCAGCAGGCTCAACCCGCTCCGTGGGGCGGGATTGCGCAGACGCTATGTACAGAAGGCGGGACCTAGGCGGACTTAGGGCGGGGCCGCACAGGCGCAATGGGGGCGGAGCTTTGTTGTGGGCCGGCCACGCAGGCGCCGTGGAACTTTCAGCCGGGATGTGGTGAGTGCTCTCGGCAGTTTGTTGCCGGGACCCGCGTGTTAAGCGGAACCGTTCCTTCTTCACGGCCAGGCTTGCTGGGTCTAGCCTCGGCGCTTCTGGAAGCCGAGAGGGAGGCGTTAGACTTAACACCCGGCTCAGGTCGCGGGCAGAGTTGCGCGTCGGTGGCTTGTTGGGTGATCCGAGCCTTAGGTGTCTTTGGTCGCCAGGTGGAGCCCTGCTGACCGGGGGAACGGGAGGCGGAGGATCTGGCGGAGTCGCGCAATCCTGGGACTGTCTCCTGACTGTCACCTGCTACAAGGGCAGCATGCCCAGCAGCCTCGGCGAGGGCCTGGGACGTGCGAGTTAAGATACCAAGCAGAACTAGTTAGACTCGCGCACACTCAAAATAGGATTTTCATTTATAGACATCGTCCGGAACCCCTGCAGTTTCCAACGCTTGTTCCTTCTGGCTACAGATCTCGTTCTGCAGGACACAAAGGGTTAGAGGAGGGCACAACTGGGGCCCGGGCTGCGCTGCTGAATTGTGTGGAAACTTTGAAAGACAAGGCAAGAATTCCAATATAGCGCTGTAAAATCTCTGCGGTTGCCGGCAGACCGTTTAGCCAGCAATCTACAGAGAGGCAGGGCCTCCAAAACCTTAGTTAGATACACTTGAGTGTAGGAGTGCCATCCAAACAGATAAGAATGCAGCCACACCAAGTAGACCAGGATTCGACCCCTGGGGAACCACGGAAACAAGGGACTTCGCACTCACCCTGGGCTTTTCACTAGCATACACCGGGTGCTGGTGGGAAATACTGAAGGCAGAGCAAACAATCTTGAAGAGCTCTCCTGTAAGCTGACCTGGGGAAGGCTCTGGTCGCTGCAAATTTATCTGCCTGGATCTTCCAAGGGAACAAAACTTTCAGGCTACTTGGGTAAGGCAGGAAGGTATGCTCTAGGGCAAGTGAAGATTCTTGTATCCAGTGCAAGAGGCACAGGTGCAGGAAGCACAGAAATCTGCTCATAAATAATCTCACACCTAAGCACAAGTAATGCTAGAGAAATTGAAAGCCAGTACAGAAGAACAACCAGGAAAGACAAACCCACCTCAGTTACCCACTGGATTAATTCAGCATCAAACACACAGGCCTGGCATACATGGCCACTCTGGGTCCTAAATACTGTTTTACCTCTACCACCTTACAGACAAGTCTTCTGGCTTTAACCCAGATTGAGACAGAAGAAAGAGCAAGGAAACAGCCTTGCTGCCAAGGAGCAAAATAATAGGTGCAGAACCAGACATGGCTCAGATGTTGAGGTGAACTATCAGATGAGAGGTTTAAAACAAGCATGGTTAACATATCACAGGTGCCAGGGGGAAAGATATATAACATGCACACACAGATGGGGATTTCAGCAGAGGAGTTGGTAGTGAAAAAAAACCACAAAGAGGAAGAATGCCTTCCAGGGGCCTATTGGTGGATGTGAATAAAGCCAGAGGACTTGAAAGGAGTCTAGAAGTTATCCAGAGTGGGGCTGGTGAGATAGCTCGGCAGATTAAGGTGCCTTACTGCCAAGATTGACCTGAAATTGATCTCCAGATGGCACATGGTGAAAGGTGAGAACTGACTCCCCATTGGTTCTGTGGCACATTGTGGTAGCCATTCTCGGTTGTCCGCTTGACTGTGTCTGGAATGAACTACAGTCCAGAAACAGAGGGTACACTTTCGATCCAGATCTTAAGTCAAGAAGACACACATCTTTAATCCAGATCTGGAGGCTGGAAGGCACACCTTTAATCTGGGCCACCCCTTCTGCCGGAAGCCTGTATAAGGACACAGAAGAAGGAAGTGCTCATTCCTTCTTCACCCGCTTGCCTTGTCCATCCCTTCACTGGCATTGGAACCTGCTTCATGATTCTAGAAAATACAGAAGACTGCCTGAGACACCCAGCCTTGTGGGACTGAGCAACTACTAGATTCTTGGACTTTCTATTCACAGCTAGCCATTGTTGCACTACAGCCTGTAAGTCATTCCAATAATTAATGCACACACACACTTACTTAGAGAGAGGGAGAGAAATTCATTCCATAAATTTTGTGACTCTAGAGAACCCTGACTAATACACACATGCATACATATACAAAATCAGTCAATAAAAATATAATTAAAAATTATGGCTGGTGAGATAGCTCAGGGGTTAAAGACATTTGCTGCCAAGGCTGGAGAGATGGCTCAGCAGTTAAAAGCACTGTCTCTGCTCTTCCAGAGGACCTGGGTTGAATTCCAAGCACCCACATGGCAGCTCACAACTGTCTGTAACTCCAGTTTGTAACTCAAATGTCTATAACATTTGCTGCCAAGGCTGATGACCTGAAATCAATCCCCAGGACCTATACTGTAGAAGGAGAGAATTTCTGCAAGTTGTCCTCTGACCTCTTCATGAAATCCATGGATGCATAACCACCTCCCCAAATAAGCAAATGTAAATTAAATAAGTAAATTATTCAGTGTAAGGATGTGGGGATGGAAACAGTGCTCTTGATGTCACTTCGTTTTGTAGCCCAGGCTAGGCACAGTCAATATTGCACACTTGATAATCCTGGGTGCCATTGAACAGGTGTTGCTTGCTCTGAGTTTGAGCTTATCAAGGAGACTTGCATTTTGTGGATATGATATGGACAGCAGGCAGAGCAGATTTGAAGTGTGGTGGTTCTCAGTTCCAATGCCCCTATCTCTTGGTCTTACAGATGGCATCTGAGGCAGAGCCCAGCCCCCTGGGCATGTTTGAGTGCCAGCTCTGTGCCTTGACAGCTCCTTACAGTTACGTGGGACAGAAGCCCCCAGACACCCAGGCTGTTGTGTGAGTATGCACTCTGGGCCAGTGCTCAAGAGGCTCTGTCCAGTATTGCTTGGCAGGCGCTGTGTGGAGTGTGACACCTGGGTTGGGCATTGTACTTAGGTCAGTCCTTGCCCTTGTTCTGAATGTTCTAGGCATAGCCTAAGGAAACTCCAGGAAGACTGGAAAGTTTTTGTTTTTGTTTTTTTAAAACTCGTCCAGGACTCTCTGCCCTTCCTGTAGGTGCAGCTGACAGATAGGCACTTGTTCTGTCTATAAGGCAGATGCCTTGTGGCCCAGGGCAAACAGCAATGGAGGAGTATGGTGGCTTTTTCACGAGGTGCTGTGCCCTATGCCATCCTAGTGGTTCCTAAGGACCAGCTTCCTGAAGGTTTGCTTCATGCCAGTTGGGAGCAGAGGTGGTTCTAGGCTTATTTGTTGGGTTGTGTGGCTCATCCTTCATCAAACGTCATGTGAGAAAGCTGGCTAGTGCTGGACTCACATGACAAAGTGTCAGGGAACCAGGCTCAATTCTTTTGCTTCCCTGGATTACCATGCCACTAAGTTGCTCTCATTCTGATGTATGTGGGACAGAGAAGAGTGTGCCCCACCCTGACCTCATGAACCCACCTAGTGAATCATGCTTGCTCATGCTTGCTCTGGTGTGCATTGAGAGGCTTCCTACTTCACCTTGCAGAGCTGGGGCTGGGTCCCATTTCATTTCCTACCTGTCCTCCAGCTGCCAGCCTTTCTGTCCAACTTGACAAGTTCCTGCCTGCTGAGGCTCCTGCTGCTGCTGTGCAGCTCTGCCATGGCTCACAGCTGAGTGTCCCTTCTCCCTGCAGCCTCCTGGAGGAGAGCTACATCATGAAGGATCCCTTTTCTTCAGACAAGGCCAGGTTTCTGGTCCTGGGCGCACGGTGCAGTGTGTGCGGCAAGCTGGTGTGTGTGGGCCCGGTAAGTATACCTGGGGACCTCCTGATCACCAGGTGGAGAGAGGGTGGGGGTCCTTAGATGACAGCCGACATCCTTTGGGACACAAGGGCACAGGGAAGGGGCCAGTGTGGGCAGACAGAATCTCAGCCTGGGGTTGGGCCTTACAGTAGTCCTGGGTCTGAGTCCTGGTTACCTGCCACAGGTTCAGTGCACACAAGGAGCCTTGCCACAGGTCATAGCCAACAACTGTCTCCTGTCTTTGCTGTCTGGTTGGTGTATGGGATGGTGGCAGGAGCCTCAGGTCCCACCACCTGGAGGGAAGACTGTAGAGGGAGTGTTTGAGGTCACCTAGAAACTAGAAACATGGGCTGGGGGCAGCCTCTAAGGAGCCTCAAGTGTCACTCCTTGGAATCGGGCTGTACTTGCAAGCAAAAAAGGGAGGCTGCCCCCAAGAATGTCAGGCATCATCCCCTCTCTTGGAGTAAACAATACATTATTAGTAAGGTGATCTCCATTGCAAGGGATTGTTCCTCAGCACTTCAGACCGGATGGCCACCCTGCCAGCCCTTGGTGCTTCTTTTTGTTGCTCAGGTTGCTGCCTTTCCCTGTGCCTCTTGGAGTGGGGGTTGCCTGGGAGAGGTAGCGCTGTATCCCCAGTGTTCTAGCCCTGTTCCCTCTCATAGGACTGCAGCCTATTCTACTCCAAGAGGATCTGCCTCCCCTGTGTTCAGGAGAATATCAGTGCTTTCCCTCAAGAAATACAGCAGGATGTGGAGAAGAGAAAAGGGGCCTCCAAGAGGCCCTCCAGCCATCCCTGACTGACAGGCACACAGCCTCCTGTGCAGCATGGGCTGACTCGGCCAGGGTTCCAGCTGGGAGATGTGTATCTGGCCTCCTCTGAACTGTGGAGTACCTGCAGCCCAAGGAGCTGGCCAAGCCTGAGGACAGACAGCAGGAGTGAATCCAGCTGCAGCTCTGGTGGAGGCCAGGAGTGAGGGACAGGGAACCTTCTTCAGTGGACAGTTGGTAGAACTTCCTGTACATGTACCTGTGGGAGACACCTGGCTTCTCTCCAGGACTTCCAAGTAACATGATGTCATCTGCCTATAGGGAAATCAGCCTCTGAGGGCCAGTGGCAAGACCAGAGGGCATGCAAGGGTTATGTCACATCCTGTGCAATGCCTAGGAAGTGATTTAAACCCTGACTTTGTGTCATGTTTATAATTAAAAACCTGAAAAATAAGCTAATGGTTTAAGTAACCCTTCACTGGCCTACTTGGATGCTCAGTGCATCCTGTGGGGGCCAGTCTGTGCAAACCAGCCATGTTCCAGCATCATTCAAAATGAACCAACTAATTTTTAAAAATAGTTTATTTTAAACCATTAAGGCAAAACTGTACCCTGAAATTAACTCTTTACATTCATCAGTCTTACAGTAGGACATTCCAAACATACAGGTTCCCATAAATTCAGGATATAAATCAATGTATACAGTCAGTTCAATCTCCTATGGAGAAAAAGAAGAAGACTCAATTTTTTTTTTAATTAAGGTTAAATTGTAGCCATTTTCTAATTGCCTGGAACCATTCAGTTCATGTGACTAGAAAATTTTATTTGCCCTCTGTGTTCACCCTGGATTCCTGATGTCCTGGGTAGCCCTCTATCCACAAAGAGCTGGGAGGTGGGCGAGGATGCTGACACTGGCTCAACAATCCCTATTCATCCCTATTCAGGACTGTTCTTATCACAGGTGAAGGGCTGAAAGCCCCCAGGTCTGAGAGAATGGCACCAAGGACAGTAGTGAGCAGGTGGCAGAAAGCCAGGCTCAGACCTTGCTTTGGAAAAGAGCATGCCCTCTTGTGTCCATCAGACCCCTCCCCAAGGGCTCTAGTGTTATGACATTGTGGATCTTAGAGGGCGTTACAAAGACTCACCAAAAAGAAATGTGGCCAGGACACTGGAAGTGACATGGAGATGCAGTGGGACAGCTCAGATTGCCACAGTTCTTTGGTAATTTATAGGTAACAATTCCCTGAATAGTGGACAGCTGTTACCCCAACAAGCCTACTCAGTGGTCCTGATAGAAACACTGGTGTAAGGCTGTTGACTTCCAGCCAGGGTTCAGGAAGGCCCAGCTGGCAGAAATGGATACAAACAAATTGGCTTGCATTTGTTTCAAGGGAGGAAAAAAAAAAAAAAAAAAAAAAAAAAAAAAAAAAGGAACATTGGGAAGAGATGGTGCACAGCTCAGGTGTGGGGTATGCACTCATGGGCAGTGGTGCTATTGTTTTTTCTTGGGCTTCCTGTGTCCAGTAGGTTCAAGAGCCAGGCTTTAAGCATAAACCACACTGAACCTTGACTCAGAAGATTCCAGGTGTTGGCGATTAGACACTCGATCACAAGCTAGTCATCTACTTGTGTCAGAGTGTTTAAAAAACAAAAATAGAAATCACAGTATTTAAGACATAGCTATAAAGAGAATTCTTTTTCATTCAGTGCAGAAAATATAGTGACACTTAGCATGGATAATACTGACATCTTCCTAGAAAGGTGCCAAGTGGCATTCATCTGTTGTGAGGTACACTTAATTTCAGACCTAACAATAGAGTCGGCTATGCCTTTTCTCTAAGTGAATTTTCCCACAGATATAACTTCACCACTCGCAGGTCTTCAGGTCCTGAATCAGGCTCTATGTGACTTGACACTACTGAGTCCCAGGGGCCTAGGAAAGATGTCCAAGTGTCCCTTGCAGGCCAGGGAGCCCAGAGATCCACGTGCCTCTGCTCTGGCCTCACCGCTGTCCAACCTGTGCCCCAGGGATGAGGCATGTTTCACTGAATAAATGAATTTGAGGCTGAGCAAGGGGGAAAGAGATGTGAAGAGGAGACCATTATTTCCCCTCTCTACCGACAACTCCAGGGTTTTCATATTTGCCCCCAACTGGTGAACTTTTAAATAAAAAGAAAATGAAACTGAGCCTCGTCACTGTCTATGATATAAAACTGATGTTTCTCATTTCCTTTTGCCACTAAGGTGCTGCCAGCTGCTTGGTCAGGCATGACACTAACCATGGATGCAGGTTGGTCTGTTCTGGCTGGCACAGGACTCCCCGAAAGGTGAACCTCACTATGCAACCACTCTCCCTGACGAGCAAAGCAACAGGCTCTATTTCTCATGTCTCAGATTGAGATTCTGAGAAGTGGATGCGACAGTTGTTGGCTGGGGACTGATGCTGAAAAAATGTTCTCAGGGTCCCAGGCTGGTGACAGCAGCCTCTCTGTTCTGATAAGGGGGCCACATATCTTTTCCTGATGAGCCTGAAGCCCACTCCATTGAGGTAAAACCAGAGACTCCAACACATTCCTCAGAGGAGGCTCAGTGAGGAACGTGGTCCACTTATTTAAACCCAAATCTGTCTTGATACAGATGTTAGTGTGTGCTGTGTTTTTAGAGAAAGGCAATAGTCATCTCTGTTCTGAGTCAGGCTGTTGCTCCAATAGTCTTATCCTACTCTGTTCACAGGTATCTGCCATACATATGTGGACTAGGGACAGAGTAGTGCCTGGTGGGCTACTAGGAAACCAGGCTGGCCCTCCAGTGTCTACTTTAAAATGGATTTAGATTCCTGCTCTCACCCCTCCAGTGGGGAACTGCGCCCTACTCTGCATGCAGGGTGAGCAGTTGTAGGAAGTTGCTGCATCTTCCTAGTGGAATCTTCATCTCGAAAGACCACACAGGTTAAAGAGATTCTGTGAAGGTGGTAGGCTTTCTGGCTGTAGGAGGTCCTGGGCCAAAGGATAGTCTGTCTCAAGCGACACCAGAAAAACTAAAAGGAAGTTCAGCAAAATCCTTTACTACCATGCATCAAGCTGCTGTGTGTCAAACATGCCCCGTGTGGTGTGCTGGTTAAAGGTTCTAGTGAGATTTGTTTGGAATTAGACAGATGCAAACTGAGTGTAGAGGAGCCCAAGGACCATGTTTTCCTGAAGGTCTACTTTAAGGAATCTTTTCTGGGGAAGGGCCTATAAGACTATTGGAAAGAGGCGGTATGGAGGGAGGGGCTGGTGGACTGGCCCCTGCTGACAGGCTCATAGAGGAAGTCACACTAGGCTCTAGAGAATCAAACCTTCATGAACACTGCTGAGCATCAGCTCAGATGCAAACTGACACAGAACTTGTCAGTCAGTTCTGTGGGCCATGCTGAAGGCATAACAGCAAGAGGCTACTTTTCATAAGTTTTATGAAAGTTCAAATAGAATGCATGGCCACTCTAAAAACCCATGACTCAAAACTCACTTTCCAAGGTCACCAACACTGGAGTGGCATTTGTTTAAGGCCTATCAGAACAGGAGACCACCCTGGTATGGTCTGCACTAAAGATACTTGGAACTGGAATCCAACCTTTGACCTAGGACCAGTTCTAGCCCTGCAGGAAGGATCAAGGATTGGATATGACATGTGCCACAAAGGCTAACTTCTCCTGAATGAGTTCAATTCTCACTGGGATCATATATGGGAATGATTTGCTCTGTCTCTGGTTCTTAAGAGCCTGGGTAGACTGCCTGCAACAACAGAGCCATTGACTGAAAGCAAGCAAGGAAGGAAGGAAGGGAGGGAGGGAAAGTGGGAATGAGGATGGAAGAGAGGCAAGAAGACAGGGAGGAAGGGGAGAAAGAGAGGGGAATGTGGGATATTTGTACTCTGTGTAAAGGTGTATTGCTGTGATTGGTGTAATAAAAAGCTGAATAGCCAATAGCTAGGCAGGAGGTATAAATGAGATTTCTGGGGAGAGAAAGAAAGATGGGGAGGAATCTAAGCAAGCAGGAGATTCCAAGATGGAAGAGAGGTAATGTCAAGTGATAGAACATAAATTAATATAAATGGGCTAATTTATGTTATAAAAGCTAGTTAGGAACAAGCCTAATTAATAAGTCTCTGTGTCATTATTTGGGAGCTGGCTAATGGGACAGAAGAAAATTTGTTACAGGGGGAGGAAGGGAAGAAGCTGGTAAGTGTGTAAATCTTAGTGGTTTAGCTTGTTTTTTAAGACAAGCTGTTGCCTTGGCTGTCCTAGAACTAGCTCTATAAACCAGGCTGGACCTAAACCCACAGAGGTCCACCTGCCTCTGCCTCCTGAGTGCTGGGATTAAAGGTGTACATGACAACCACCAGGCCATAAGTGTGCAAATCTTAAAGCATGCCTTGATCCTAATTTTCCATTTTTCCTACTTGAAATGTCATGGCCATATTATTTCTATGATTTTCAGTGCTGATCATGAACATTTTTAACCATATCAGTGTTCCATTTTTGTGTTGCAGTACAGACTGGCATCAGACTTAATTATGTATCTGAAGGCCACCTTAAATATCTGCTGAGGTTACAGACACATACCACCATGCCCAACATAAAGTGGCCCTCTATATGAGCTATATCCTCAACTCCTTGGCAGTATCCATCTTGATCTTTCTTTAATAACAAATAACGATGACTAGAGAAGAGCCAAAATTTTCTAACACTAGGGCAGGGGCATAAAAGATACAAGCTGCTCTAAAACATGCAGTCACCCTCTTGGAGGGCAGGTTCTAGCAGGTCAGTGAGGTCTGAGAATTTTCTGTGCAGAGTGTTTCTCTTAAAGGTAGTCAGTACTGTTTTCCCAGTGGGACGGAGGAAAAGGGACTTCACCATCTTATTCTTTGAAAGCAACAACAAAACCAACCAAGTGTTGTGAGATCTTCAACTGGGTAAAATTAGAAGGGGGAAGGACATCACAACCTTGCCACTTGCTCTCCAGAGTGACCAGATACTCCCAGCCTGGGTAGTAAAGTCACTTTTGCCTTCTCCACTACAGGGAGCATCTCCCCACCAAAATTAAAAAAAAAAAAAGTCATAAAGTGTCATATTACAGGAGCTGCCAGAGGGGGGCTGGAGGAGCATTTACAAGTCTTCTGTGACTCCATCTCTGGAATTGCTGCAGGCTTAACAGGATTGCAGAATTAGTTGCTCGGGGCTCATCCTGTCTGTATCAGACATTAGTGCAAGTCTCCTGAGGTTTCTTGAGATTGTAGCTTTTGGGGATTTTCTACACAAACCCGGAAAAATTTTCCATGTATTAGTTATGCCCTCCAAAGCAGTGAATCAACAAAGAAAATGACGAGGCTGCATTCTAAACATTCTTGAATGTTCTCAGAAGCCAGCTCTCTTTCTTAGAACCAGGAAACAGAAGTGACATCTTCCCAATAAACATTGTTGCCATGTTTAAATGGCTCACCTTGGGCCACATGGTGACTTGTAGGTTTTAAAGGTTAAAAAGTGCAGATTAGTGTTTGGGATTTACATGGGCGCACACAGCCATAAGAATGGTAAGCAGAGAAGAGAAACTTGGACTTTGAGGTTACATGTTAATTAAGGGAAAATTATAAATGTGATGTAGAGAAATGTACATTGATTAACATTGGACCAGTTAAGATCAGACTGAGGACTGCCATTCTCTGTGATTGTCTGAATCCTATTAGCCTCTGATCACCTGCATTTGAATAGCAGGCATTCTTAGAAGTGCACATCCAGAAAGGAAAGAAGTGGAAAGAGCCTGCATTACCTAGGCTCAGCCCTCTTCACCTCCAAGGGTAAGGTGGTGGTCTGTGCAAATCCCCGCTCTCATGTGTGGGGCTGCAGACCTCAGAGGTCCCTGGATAGTGGCAATGGCCGTCATCTCAGGATTAATCAGTACATGTCCCTGTAGATCTCCTGCAGTAACGGGTGCAGCGCTGCATCAGACTCTGTCTTCTTGATGACCTGCACCAGCTGTGCATGCTCCGTGACCAGCTGCCGAAGGTCCACCATTTTTTGAAGAAGTTTCGGGAAGAGAAAGGTATCATCCGGATGGTTGCTCTGCAGGTGGAGTTTGAGCACATGCACGATACCCTCCTGCATCTTCTCAATGTATCCTATGTTTAGAAGGCCAGGCCGATCTATGCTCAAAAGAAGAAAGAGACGTCTGAGTGTGACCAGTGAGTCACTGGTCAGTTGGAGGAGCCAAGTGTCGCTGCTTCATGTGGCCCTGTGGAGAAGGCGCTGGGTGACCTTCACATGGCAGCTGACCAGAGGTCAGATGGACTTTTCCAGTCACTGGCTCTGATGGGGACAGACACAACTGACACGTCTAGCTGTGTACAGGGCTAGCACATAGTGCTACCCCTATTCCCCTTCTGGTGCAGCCCCTACTTTTGGATTTGCCTGGCAAGCCCCAAACCATGCTGTGTCTTTGTGTAATGTGGGAGATGAAGTACTTCTTCCTAGAGAAAAGCAGGAGCGTGGCAGGGCCAAGCTCTGCCTTAAAGTGACATTACTGATACCTCTGCTGAGGTGGGGGTGGGGGCGCAGACTGAGAAGTGACCAGGGCTGGGGAAGATTGTGACTGGGCAGTATGCCAAGGAACCCTGGAGTTAGGTAGGGGACAAGCAGGAAGTGCCACTGCTCACACCAGGTGGCCTTCCTGGTACAGTCTCAGGTCCTAGCCCAGCCAGACAGCAGCGCCTCTTAAGCCTCATCCATCCATGACTAGGGCTTAAAAGCTGCTAATGACGAAGTGTTTATTTATGGGTTTGTTTTTGGCATAAATATATGGGAACAGAAGACAACATTTTATTTACAATATAGAATTATTTATTTCATAATTCATATTTGCTGTTGGGAGCTGGTTTTCTTTCTACCATTATGTGGTTCCAGAGATCAAACACAAGCAGTCAGGCTTTTAAGGGCTTTACCCACTGGCCTTATTTATGTTTGGAACACCTTCCTGATAACATGTGCTTATTTTACCTATTTTGTTTCCTGTTTCCAGAGTGTAGTGACATCTCTAAGTCATATTATCAAATATTATGTCATTTGTATCTGCTTTTCATTTGCAGAAAGTTCAGAAATTTAATCTTAATATTTAAAAGTGAAGCAGACACCACAGTTACCAAACTGTGGCATATATACAATTATGATATTTTAGTTCGATAATCTAATTGAAACTTAAAATGTATCTTTTAATAAATTTATATTGTTTTTTAAAATGGTTTTATTTTTATTTATTTATTATTTTAATTATGTATCTGTGTGTGTTTGGAGGGTCGGGATACCTGTGAGTACAGCTCTCCAGAAGGACAGAAGTGAGCATTAGATCACCTGGAGCTGCAGTTATAGGGAATTGTGAGCTGTCTGACATGGATTCTGGGACGTGAACTCAGGTTTCCTGCAAGAGTAGCACATACTCTTAACTGATGAGCCATTTCTCCAGTATTTGATGCCAGTTTTAATCTTCATTGTTTTAGTAGTAAAATAAATATAATAACTAAGGTGTTTGTGTATGTATGTATTTGAGGGAGGCATGTGTGTGGAGATCAGAAGTCAACCTTAGATGGCATTCCTCAGGTGCCACCCACCTTATTTTTTGAGACAGGGTCTCTCACTGGCTTGAAACTCTTCATCAAGCACACTAGTCTGGCTGTCCAGCCAGCCCCAAGGATCTGTGCATCTCTGCCTTCATAGCACCGGGATTACAAGAGCAGGCCTGCACACCCAGCAGCTTTTAAAAAACAATGTGGGTTCTGAGTTCAAACATAGGTCCTCATGCTTGTGTCATAAGCACTTTACTGACTGAGCCATTTTCCCAACTCCATGACTAAGTTTTACAATGGTAGAAGGATCCACTCTTTATATTTATAACTTCACATGGCAAGTTTACGATTTTCCACATGGAGCAGTTTTCATATCCACAGGATTGGTGCAGGGCTGCAGCCACGAAAGGCTGGGTATGTGTTCCTCTGCATTGACTTGCTACCCACCCTGCCACACTGAATCACACAAAGGTCCCTGGTAAACTCTACAGATCTGTGATGTTTTTATGCTTTGCATGCATAACGGCGCTTCTTCCATCCAACTAGACACCAGCCAGACAGTGACTGTGAAGGGCAGTATGGCTTCTGGCAGTTGGGAAGAATTGTCACCCATAGGGCTATGCCAAGGCCAGGCAAGGTTAGCTGGGCTTACAGTAGGTGAATGACCTTCCTAGACTAGAGACAAGGCTATTTAAAGAAGTGCAATGCTGAGCCAAATATCAGGGACCACAGGGCCAACTTCCCCAGAGAGGCCCAGATCTCCCTTCACTGGATCATTCCTTCTGGGAAAGCAGTCTTTGCAGCTGCTTCTGGTTAGCATGATAGTTTTTGTCATGGATGGATTAACATCAATTAACAGTAACAGCACGGTACCTCCACCTGCACTGTACTTTCTGACTATTATCTACTACAATAATTATAATATCAATAGTACAAATTACCACCATATATTATGTGTATCTAAGACACTTGATTTGATATAATTGTATTATCAGTAGGGTCATATATTTAATTTAGGCATAGAAGATGCCAATATGCAGTAATGGATACTATAATAAGAATGCAATCACAACACATAATAGGTATATTCTCAATTCTACTCGGCAGTAACACCGGCTCAGACACCATCCCACCCTCCCACTGCCCACTTCACTGTGTCAGAGCCCATGCTGGCACTGTATCGACAGTCATTGAGCTCCTCCAAAGGGGAAGCCTATCAGAACTCAACGGTGGCATATCAACTTACCTCCACAGCAAATTATAGCAGCCACAAAAAGGGAAATGTCACTGTCATCCAGTTCTAGGGCATTGAACTTCATAGCAAAATCAAATTTTGGTTCCAGGATGTCACAGAATGGCTTCCTCAGGTTCTTTAGGAACTCTCTAGTTATGAAGCCATTGCCATACGCTATCAGCATCCCGTCTTTGTTCATCAAGGAGGACAGCATTGTGAATATGGCTTCATACACACCGTACTTTAGCAAGGTAACTTGGTCATTCAAGTCCAAGTTTGCGAAGCCTGGGATGGCCTTGGCAAATTCTGTGAGCTCGGTGACAGTCTCCACAGACATGCACTGGCAGCAGTGGAAGATTCGGACTTCTGCCTCCTTGTTTTGGATGCCATTGGCCACCATCTTGGCCACAAGTGTCTTCTCAGCCATACACAAGGTCTCCATGTCATGTATAACGAAAGGCTACAAAGGAAGATGCTAAAGTCAATCAAGTGGCTAGTCTGTGACAAACTGTGCAGTCCCCTTAAACATCAGTGAATGCATGGGAAGCTACTGTGTCTAAATCTCCAAGTTTGGTGCTGGGTTGAATCCAAATAGATGTGCAGTGCAGTCCTGTAATTGGGCACCTTCAAAACCAGACAATAGAAGACTTTTCAGAAAACTAACAAAATAAGTCAGTAAGATAACAGTTGTCAGGGCTGGAAAGGTGACTCAGTGGTTAAGAGCACTCGCTGTTCTTGCAGAAGACATCGGTTTGATTTCCAGTTCACAACTGTTCCTAACTCCAGTCTCAGAGAATTGAACGCCTTCTTCTGACCTCTGCAGCACCAGGCAGGAAGGAGATGCACAGAGATAAATGCAACCATGTAAATATATGCTAAATATGACTTGATTTGTGTAGAAATAAAGAAACAGGCCTTGTTCAGCTTGGTAGAGTGGAAGTGGGACCGCCTCCCAGTGTGCCTTGCAATGCAAAAGACACAGGCCTCATGTCAGTGGCCTGTCCTGGAACAAGGGCCGGGTCCCAGCCTCGCCCGCTCTATGCTGCAGCACCATGGTATCCGCAATTACAGGTCCTGCCGCTTTATAAAGTGTGTGAACAGTCCATCTTTGTCACTACTGTGTGAGCACGTGATGGTCATTCTGGACTGTCACATTGGTGAGATTCAGAATCACCTATGAGACAAACTGTAAGGACATTATTTCTAGAGGTTTATCTGAGGCGGGTGATACACCCTGAATGTGGGCAACACCATTCCCTTGGCTGGAGTACCAGATTGAATTTAAGGTAGTCAGCACCATTCATCTCTGCTTCCTGACTGCGGCCATAATGTGGCCAGCTGCTTCATGCTCCATCATGACTTCCCTATCACAATGAACTAGAGCTAAAATAAACCCAACATTAATTTATGTTTGCCAGGTGTTTTGTCACAGCAACTGGACAAATAACAAATAAAATGACCAAAGGAGACTAGCTGAATCTTTACAGCTACTGCCACACCATTCCCAAGAGACAAATGTGGAATCAACAAGGATGCTCACTGACAGACGGATATGCCAATAGATATTATTCAGCCATAAAAAGACATCCCGGTATATCATGTATTGTTGCTCATGTGGGTGCTGAAAACATCAGCCTCACAGGAACAGAGTAAGGAAGAGATTCTGGCGAGAAGAGAGAGGGGATAGGGAGGAGTCTGGTAATGCCATTGGCCCCAGAATATTACATATTTCACAAGGAATTTAAAAGGAGTTTGAACTTTCTGGACACATGATGATAATAAATATTTAAGGAGGCAGACATACTGCTCTGGTTTTATCAGCACACATTTTGTACTTGCATCTAATTTTCAAAATATAGTTCACAAATGTGCACAATTTAAAAACAAACTGTTTAAAAATCACTTGTTGCTGGAACAAACAATTGTTTGCTAGATGATGAGAAGAGCCATCATTTACCCACTGCTAGCCAGAATTCTTAATTTGCCAAGCAGAAGTGACAGCATTGAGGGATCTGAATTTCGGGACCATCTGTAACACACACCAAACACTCGATATAATTCTATACCGAGTAAGCTCAGGTCTCTAATGAGGTCACTAGGCATTGCTATCTAATCGTAAAGCAGAAACATTCCAGCTACCAAGGAGGTGCCTGACACCCCCAACCCCATGCTAGGCTGTCAAGAGCATCTTCAGGAACCACAGAGTAGATGCACAATTAAGGTACCTGGGATGCACCCTGATACAGAGACAGGAGGATGTGTGGAGAAGAAGTAATTGTCTGTGAGGTGTTTAAGCAGATTCTGAACTTGCAGTATAGTGCTGGACCAAAACAATGTGATTCTATGCTGATGAAAGGAAGTGTATTAAAAATGACTCACTGTGGGGCTGGAGAGATGGCTCAGAGATTAAGTGCACTGTTTGCTTTCCAGAGTATCCAGTTCTGGCAAGCATCCACATAGTGACTTATGACAATCTTTAACTCTAGTCCCAGGGGACCTGAACCCCTCTTCTACCTCCAAGGGCACTGCATACATGTGGTGCAAAGAGGTAGATGCAGGCAAAAATATTCATACACATAAAATAATTTAAAAAATGACTCACGGACATTCTATGGGCAAAACTTAGAGCCAAATCACTGAGTATCTCAAGTCAGAACAAGACCCCCCCCAAAAAAAAGTTTCTCTAAAAGTCTTAACAACTGGCCTGATAACCACTTTTGGAGTTATGCTTCAGAAAAAGAAAAAAAAAAAAAAACAACAACAACAACATAAAAAGTCAGCTTTAGCCAGGCAGTGATGGTGTATGTCTTTAATCCCAGTAATCAGGAAGGAGAGGCAGGCAAATCTCTGTGAGTTTAAGGCTAGCCAGGTCTACAGATCAAGTTCCAGGAGAAATCCTGTCTCAAAATACAAACAAAATAAAAATCTGATTTAAAGGGACTACAAAAATACAGTTGGTCCACATTTTTAGGGCAGGTGTGATAGCTTGGCAGGTGAAAGTGTTGTTTGTTTCCAAGCCTGAAAACCTGAGTTTGATCCCTGGGTCCCACATCATAGATGAAGCCTGATTCTGTGGGTTGTCCTCTGACATCCACACACATCACACATGCCTACACATACACAGACTAAATTTAATATAATTTTTTCATAATTAGAAGTAAATGTCCATGTTGACTGAGTTCTGATTTTAAAGAGTATTTATAGTTCTAGAGATTGCATATGCTGGGAACACTTCTCTACCACAGAGCCAGACTCTTGGCCCTGGGACTTTTTTCTCTTGTCATTATTGCTCAAACCCTCCAGCACAATGACCATTTCCATAGCATTCACATTACATCAGGAGTCACAAGGCATCAGAGTGAGCTAAGAGTTTAGAGGATGTGTGTGTGATTCTCTGTGATTGCTGTGGTATCTTAAAAAAGGGTCTCGAGGGCTGGAGAGATGGCTCAGTGATTAAGAATACTCACTGCTCTTTCAGAAGTCCTGAGATAAATTCCCAGCAACCACATGGTGGCTCACAACCATGTATAGTGGGATCTGGTACCCTCTTCTGAAATGAAGGAATGGAGGGGGAGCATTCATTTACATAAAATAAATACATAAAATATTTTTTAAAGGGTCTTGAGCATGAATCTGTAAGCAAGATACTTGGCAGCTTGGCTCTGAGTTTTGCCCATAGAATGTCCATGAGTCATTTTTTAAAATTATGGGATGTGTATGGGTATTTTCACCTGTGAGTACATCTTTGCACCATGTGTGTACAGTGCCCTTGAAGGTAGAAGAGGGATTTGGGTTCCCTGGGACTAGAGTCAAGTGTTTTCCTTCATAAGAGTTGCCATGGTCACAGAGTCTCTCCACCGCCACAGAACACCAACTGAGACAGTATAATGAACACTGTCCTTTCCTAACATGCACTCAGCAGAAATTAAAGTGGAAAGCAACCAAATACATAGTCAAGATTTAGATAAATACAGTCAGTAGAGCTGGGACCTCCCAGAGTCTTTGACATGACAAACATACACTGAGACTCTTCCAGAAAGGGGCTGTGGGGAGTGCTAGGTTCCAGGGGACTTGATGATTATCATAGAGGGCATCTCCAAGGACTAGGGCAGCCTCAGCTACACAGCTCACAGGGTGAAGCAAAACAAACAGGTGGCCCCTTGCTAAAAGACAATGAAGAATTCTGTGTGTGTGTGTGTTGTGTGTGTGTGTGTGTGTGTTGTGTGTGTGTGTATGTGTGTGTGTGTGTGTGTGTGTGTGTGTGAGAGAGAGAGAGAGAGAGAGAGAGAGAGAGAGAGAGAGAGAGAGAGAGATGGAGGGAGGGAAGGAGGGAGAGAGAGTTTATGTGAACCGTTTGCATGCAGGTACCCAAGTAGGCTGGAGGAGGCTAGCACACACTCTGTAACTGGGGTTATAGGCAGTTATGAGCTACTGAGCCATCTCTCTGGCCATAATGTCTAGACATCTAAGAAGCTGTTGAAAGGCCTCTTTGGAAGCCAGGTTCAAGGAGAACAACAGGTTCCAATTCTGTCACTTTAAAATCAAGCAGGTACACATCCCAAGGAGTGTTTAGCCCCACCACTGGGGTTCCTGGCCATGTTTTGGCTCATGCTTCTGAAATCCTAGGAGCTCAAATCAGACCCAGAGTCCAGAAGGAAACCAATGGTCTCATCTGTCTCCTCAGTCCTTCCCTCAACTAAACTCACCTTCCCCCACAGTTGCCTTCAGATCTTAGCACAGTCCTGCCTCCTGGTCCCCAGGCCTGACCAGTTCTAGGATGGCTCTGGGCCTCCACTTCTTCTGATTTGTCTTTTATAAGGAGGGATCTGATCACTCCTTTTAGAAAACTAGAGACTGTGTGACCATACCATCAGACAAGCTGTCCTGTCCCCCAGTGGGTGTGTGGAGTCTGGGACCACTCCTGCCCTAGTCAGCCTACACAACAACAAAACTGCTGTGCACTGTTGGCATGAATGTCCAGGCTCCCCACATGACAAGTCCATGTTCTCAACATCAATGCACTTTAAACTGTTTACCAGCTGAAACACAGTGTTTGTGCCTCACTGATGTTCTGCTGGGGCTGTCATCCCAGCCTAGGACCTGACTGTCACTGAGTATTGTGCCATGGGACACAAGTCAAGTTGAGTGCACCAGGACTACAACCTGGTACCCTAAAGGGACTCCAAACTTTAAAGGTGACTGCCTTCTAAATGTCATAAAAACCTGGGGCTAGGAAGATGGCTCAGAGTTTTACTCACTGCTCTTGAAGACTGGGGTTCAGTTCCCAGCACCCACACAGTGTTTCACAACCAATCTGTAACTCCTGTTCCAGGAGATCCAATGACTTCCATAGGCCTCTGTATATATGTATGTGGTTCAGACATACAATGAAGCATGCACACACACACTTACATGTGAACACACACACACACAATAAATATTTAAAATCTTGTAAAACACACATCCTATAGTCTCTTGACTATGCCACTGTAGCAACAAGACCAGAGTTCTGCAGAAGTGCCAGGACAGGGAAGCTGGTGGCAGGCACACTCTGCCACCTGGACACTTCCCAGGCTGGACACAGATGGAAGAGGAAAGATGGGGTCTCACACTGGACCAGCAAGTTCTGGGAAGCTGGCCAGCAGGTTGGGCAGGAAGAGAAGGCCCAGCCTCTGAAATTATGTGAGATCTGGAGGTGGTCAACAGTGTGGTCAAAAGCAGCAAGACATTGTAGCTAAAGTTGGTCCCTGCATAGAGGTTTGTGGCTAAAGCAGGCAGTTAGCTGCCACAGGCCATTGATTTGGGTGTGTGTGTAATGTGCGATGTATGTGTGTGTCCATGTTTGTATGGTGCATGAGGGTACAGGCGAGGGCCAAAGGTGGATGCTGGCTATCTTTCTGAGCCAGTCTCTAAGTTTTTGAAAGAAGGTCTCTCACTGAACCTGGAGCTCACTGATGTAGCTCAGTCCATTGTCCAGAAAGCTCCAGGATACTCGTTTGCCTCTACAGTGCTGGAATTACAGATATGCATGACCACATCTGCCTTTTATGTATGAGCTAGGGATCCAAAATCAGGTCCAAGGCAATGAACTCTCTGAGCTAGCTCCCAACCCCTCCTCCCATTCTGTCTTTCTAATGTAGCAGCCCCCAGCCCTGACCCTTCATCTATCATTTGTTTCCACACAAGTCTTGATTTTCTCAAGACAGGATAATGGGACCCTCCCAGGAACCTTATAGATCCTGGTGAAGAAAAAACAGGAACTCAGTAGGGATCAAATCAGCATTCAAGCAGAGTATTTGGATATGAATAAAGTTGACTCTTAAGTTTGCTCTAAATACCAAAGTTTGAGGGAGAAATAGAAGGTCTGAAATGGAAATTCTGATTTCCCTCATTTGGGGTCATCTTCACAGAAATGTAACCTTTACCCTGTGATCCAGAAAGGCTGTGACCCCCTTCAGGGTCATGTATCAGATTTCCTGCATCAGATACTCACATTACAATTCATAACAGTAGCAAAATTACAGTTATGAAGTAGTAGCAAAATAATGTTATGGTTGGGGTCACAACAACAAGAATTGTATTAAAGGGTCGCAGCATTAGGAAGGGTGACAACCACTGCTCTAGTTGGAAAGGGCCTCTGGGGCCACCTGGTATGGAGTTTGCTGGAGCCTTCTAAAATGTCTCAGCTCATTTCTTCCTTGGAGAATTCACCGTGGAATTAAAAGACTCAGTAAAAAGAGGTTGGGCTTGTTCATTGAAGTATGTAGCTTGTGAAATCCTTCATTTTCCTGTGACTAAAAATTCTAGCTTGTAATTCCCAATGAGGAAGGCGCCAAGCTATTCATTAGCACAAATTAAACCTGCTGTACCAGGCACACAGGGAAAGGCAAGAGCCCTTATGTGCCCAGTGAGGGCTGTTCCCTCTGTAGAAATGGCTCTTGACACCCTTCTTCAACGCACACAGGCTTATCCATCTGTGGGAACAGTGGGTCACGAGCCAGGAAAGTGATAGAGGAGTTGCAGACACAGGGGCAAGCTGAAATATACGAGGTGAGTCCTGTGCAACCCTTCCCAAACCCTGAGCCATCACAGTGAAGGAAAAGCAAGAAGGTGACAAGGAGGTGACAAGGAAGGCAGTTGCAGCTTCAGCAGAAAGAATGAGAATGCTCTGAGTGGGGGAAGGAATAGGTTTCATTTCTGGCCTTAAAATCGGGATTAAATCACAGCTAAGAAACACCCCGATACTAGGTAAAGTATTAACTACAGTATTTTTCGTGTATCAATTACACAGCCTGTATAATGCCTCGGTTGCTAGGAGCTGAGGCGAGCCCAGGCAGGAAGGCAGCTGTTGGTGTCAAACTACATCTTAAAGCCTCAGAGTGACCTGGAGTATTTCCATGACCCTTCCGTGGACTTTGGGATAAATTCTGTTTTCTACATTGACAATGCTCTCAGTCATTCCCTGTGACTCCTACCGGGAGCACCTACCGGGTTATTGCTGGTCTTTCCTGCGAGGATGACCCGGGCCTTGACCTTGTTCATGTTGAAGTTCTTCAGGTAGGCCTCATGGATTCTCTTGGCCAGAGATTTGAGGTCTGCAGTCTCTGAATCTTCCAGATCGTGTTCACACGTAAGAATTTCTGCTTTCAGTTTTGCTTTCTCAGATCTTGGCATGCGTCCAAAACGAATTGCTGGAGTTGGGGTGGGGATGAGACAAGGGGAGATGTAGAACTGATCAAGGCACTTAATGACCAAGGCAGAGGTGAACAGTAGAATGGAAAGCTCACACCAAGAATGGTGAGTTAAACCCATCCCTTGTTATGACTGAACTTTCTACCAGGCATGCTGAAAGACAACCACACAGCTTAACTGTGGGGTGTCTTACTGTTCTCAGGTAGACCATTGGCCAAGGTGAAGGGGATGAAAGTGAACTATCACCTATCTACCATACCATCTGTCATCTATCACCTGCCTATTAATAACCTATATAGCTATCTATGTACTTATCTATCATCTATCTACCTATCACCTATCTATCCATCATCCATATCTATTTATCTATCTATCATCTTCTCTCTCTCTCATCTATCTATCTATATCTATGTTCTTTCTGAGATAGGGTCTCATACAGTGCCTCATACTGGTCTCCAATTAACTATATAACTGAGAGTGATCTTGAGCTCCTAAGATTCTTGCCTCTGCCTCTCAAGCCCATGCTGGCCATGAAGTTACAAAACTCTTCTTGCAACAGCCTTCTGAGTGCTGGAATTATAGGCTAATACCACTATGTTTGTGATCCTAGTACTTCTTGGAGGCAGAAGCAGGTGGATCTCTGTGAGTTCAACACCAGCCTGGCTTACACAGAATTCATACCAGCCAAGGCTGTGTAGTGAGACCTCCCCACCTCAAAAACAAACAAACAAACAGATTGATTGATTTACATTCATTGGGAACCATGTTCTAAATTAGATTATGGCTAAGAAAATGAAACCCATATTGTGGTACAATGTTTGAACCAAAACACATTTAACAGAAGCAATGTGACATCTTGCCACTCCAGTGACCCCCAAGTCGACAGCAAAGTCTTACCGCAATACTTTCAAGTGCTCTGCTAAATACCAGCTGTTGGGGATATTTACATGTTACTGCACACCCATTCAAAATATAGCCATTCTTATTAGGAGGATAAATGGAGGCATGAGCTGACACAGTGTGCCCAGCAGCCTTACCTACCGTTGTGTGACATCCCAACGGACAGGCACTTGTGGAAGCGGCAGTACTGGCACTTATTCCTGTTCTTTTTCTGAATCTTACAGCTTCGATCACATTTGTCATACACCAGCTTTAGCCGAATAGTTCGCCGAAAGAAGCCCTATTACATCAATATAAAATTTACTTAAAGAACGTGGGCTCTATGTAAGGCACCCGACTGGTGCCTCTCAACTTTCTTGTGTATTTGTTTGAGTCATTTGTTTTGAGACAGGATCTCATGTAGCCCAGCCTGGTGCAGATCTTGCTCTGTGGCCAAGGGTAACCTTGAACTGTTGATCTTTCTGCTTCCACCCAAGTGCTGGAACCACATGGCTGAGCACCGTCTTGCCTGGCTTTATGGGATGCCGGGGGATCCAACCTGGTGTTCCATGCATGCTAGGCAAGTGTACTACCGGCTAAGCTACACCCCAGCCTCACTGTCTCTTTCCAAAGAAACTACATGTTGAAATTTTAGAAAGTCTCTCATCACTGGGGTAACTAAAAAATGGGCATCTCACTGCATTAAAAATGGAAAATAATGCATTAAGTTCAAAGTGATCTTAGAAAGAACCTACCTCACAGGGGAAGAGGGAATAGTAGTTTCTTGGGTCACAAAACCAACTTCTGAAGAGCAGACATTATATAGCAAGAGAGGACCAGTTGTATGAAGGCAACACTCTTACTTTACAGAAACACTGAGGCTTCTCCCATGAAGAAAACAACTTGAACCCATAAAAGCCAAGACTAAACAAATGCAATTGTACATAACCTTGACAGAAAGCACCGGCACAAGTCCAACTTTTAAAGGGATGTGGAGGGAGGCTCTGGAAGGGATTTATTTTGGCTTTTGGTCCTTTGCTTTTGTGCACCCCCTCCATTTTTTGCCTGACACAGTGGATTTTCATGCCCAAGCAGAAGGGACCAGGCCTTCACTGGAGACTGAGGGATTGGAAGGGGTCAGTTCCTCATCTGGGCCTGTGAGGCAGAAGGATGTGTGGGATGGAGAGAAAGGGTGAGAAGCAAGGACTGTGACTGCCAGGGACCACCAGGCCCTGGATCTGGGTTCACTGTTCCCATACACCAGGCCTATAAGACCAGGCCAACCTGAAGAGACAGATGTCAGTGCTTCAAGAATAATGATATATGAAGGTCTGTGATATTCCCTCAGGGCCTGGATTCTTCCAGAAGGTATTAGGAATGGAGCCTTTGGATTTTAAGCAAACATGTGCATCTCTCAATTTTCCATGTATGGTGTCTATTAAGTGGCAAACTTGAGAATGTATATGCAGCAGGAGGGGACTCACTTCAGGTATGTGGGGCCTGGGTCATTCCTGTCTAGAGGTCAAATTGACTCTCAAGAAGACAGAGTTCCTCAGGAGGGTGCAGTGGCTAGGAGGATAGGAGCATGTGCCAGAAGTGACCAGTGGGAGTAAGTTACAATAGCAGGGGAGCCAGAGACTGTGGACTCTGAGCAAGGGGCAGAACACATCTGATAGGCAGCCCCTTGCTCAATGCATGGTAACCTCTGCCCTAGCTGTCCCCTGGAGAGGTACTGAGGTAGCAGGTAAACACACTCCTCTGCATGGTCACCTCTGCTCTAGCTGGCTTCTGGGGTGGTCCCAAGGTGAAGTACATAGTCTACACTTTGTGTCATGGGGAGAGTTATTTATATAGCAACTGTGTTTTGTTTCCTTATTTGTTTTGTTTTAAAGGATGTGCTCCTCTAGAGTATTTACAAAGTACAGCAAATCAACCTGCCCTCGATTCTCAAAAGAGGTCTCAGAGTGGTGGACATCTTGTACAGGAGAAAAGTAATCAAGCCATGTGACCACCTCACCCTCCACCCAGTACCCCTGTACCTTGCAGCCTTCACATGCATGGACTCCGTAGTGGTAGCCTGAGGCCTTGTCCCCACATATTCGACACTCAATGTTCAGTGCACTGCCAGGGGGCTCATCTGCACTGGCAGGGATCACAGGGCAGCTGACTGAAGAGGGGCTGGACGCTGGAGAGAGGGTGTCTACAAAGAAGAGCAAAGTGTGTGAAACTTGAGGTGCTACCGCCTGTATCAAAACCAGAGCCGTGCAAAGATGACTTGGCATAGTAGGGGGATCTGGGCTGTGAGCAGGTGCTCCTCTTGAGTCAGCCCTGTCCCTGGTCATACTCTGCCCATAGTCAGTTACCATGGTGCCCCCACTCTTGAAGCTCATGTGCACTAGCCTGCCTCCTGACTTGCAGCCTACCTCTAGCTGCTCTTCACAACCCACCTCCATGTGGGCTCTAGCCTCCCTTCTCTCATGCCCAACATAGAGCCAGCTGCCTTCCAGTTTTGTTGTCACTGTTATTTGGTGGCATCAGAATATGGCCTGATTATTCATAAAGGTCAGGTAGTGAAACACAGTTCTAACCCTAAAATTCAGAAGCAAAGGCAAGAGGATTTTGAGTTCAACACCTGCTTGGGCCACATAGTGAAATGGAGACAAAAGAGGGGAGAGAAAATGTAGAAAGGCAGAGGAGGGGAAGTGAAAGAGACCTGAGTGGGAGAAGAGAAAAGAGTGTGTTGAGAATAAGGCAGAGACAGAGAACTGAGAGAGAAGAGAGGGGACAACAGAGAGAAAGAACAGGAATGAAAAGGCAAATCAGAACCCGGGAAAAATACTCCTAAAGACCCACTCAGTAAACGTCTTGCATCCAAAAGATTCAAAGAAGTCTTAAAACTAAACAACAGAAAACAACACATATAAAAAGCATTAATACACCCGAATGAACACTTCACCCAAAAAGACAGACAGAAGGGGGTCTGAGCTTATGGAAACACGCTCAGTGTCACTGTCATTAGTAGACTGTGAGTTAAAACCACAGCGACTATCACTGAACACCTATTAAACTAACTTCTTCAAAACCAGCAACAGAAGTGCTGGGAGGGTTGTGGAGTGGCCACTGTCACCCATGGCCAGTGCACATGTAGAAAGGACAGTCACTTTTTAAAGCAAAACAGTTGTAGGTGAGAAAAATCGCATCTCTGGTTCCTTAGCCAACCAACTTGGGAACAGGTCCACACAAAAACCATGTATGTATGATGTGTATTCATGTGTGTATTGTTATATGTGTAAGTGCTGTCATGTGCACGCTATAGCATGCATGTGGAGGTCACAGGACAACTTGAGTGTCAGCCATCACCTTCTACCTTGTTTGAGACAGGGCCTCTTTTCTGTTGTTCGCCTCTTTGTACACCAGTGTAGCCTCTGGGGGAGGTTCTAGTTTCTGTCCAGCTTTTCTCCATGCAGTACTAAAATTGTGGACCCAAACTACTGCATTGGGCTTCTTTTGTTTCAAACATATGTTTTTAGGTTTTGAACTCAGGTCCTCATGCTTATCTAGCAAACACTTTTACCTATAGAACCATCTCCCAGCTCCAGTAGCTTCAGATTTAATTGCTAAGAACTGGAAGTAGCTAAGATTAATGTGTGAGAGGTTGAGGTTAGCCTGAACTATACAGTGAGTTCCAGGCCAGCCTGAGCTACAGCTAAGACCTGAGATCACGAAACAAACTGAAAACAGGGTTGGTGATGTGGCTCAGTGCCATGAAAGCCTGACATCCTGCATTCCATCTCAGGAGCCTACAGTGGAAGGTGAGAACTAACACATGAAGGTTGTCCTCTGTCCTTCCACACATATCACACACATACATATATGCTCCTACACATACACATGCATACACAAATAAATCAAATTAAAACAAAACAAAAAACCCACAACAAAACAACTATAAAAAGACACCCTGGCAGCAGCTAGTCACAGACAGGGCCAGGCACATACATTTCTGTTGTTACCCTTCATAGTGGATGCTCCCGACTGTGTGGGGCATTAAGTGCAGCACTAGGAGGGTACTTACTGCTTTGACAGGGAAATCACTTGTCAGAGTAAAAGCTATATGGTTCCATCTAACAAAGCTAGAAGTAAGACCCAAAAGGATCAAACATTTTACAGCCACTTAACTGCATCTCTGAACAAAGCCTGGGCATGCTTAGCGGAAAACAAACTCTACCACACAACAGAGTTTGCAGTGTGTGCCACTCAATTAAAAAATTACAAGGCATACAAGCAGAAATCTTGGCTCATGATGAGAAGAGAAATGAAGGAAAGAAACCCAGAAGTGACACAGATGATAGCATTTGCAGCCAAGACATGAACAAGTTATTTTGACCATACCCTAAAAAAGCAATATAGAGAGGCAAGATCCTTGACCCCCAAATCCGGGCCCCTGCCAAAGAACGAGGTCTCAGCTTGGAGAGCGCCAGTTTCCAGTGAGATCCCACTACCCTGCAAAACCTTCTCAAGTTCCAGCCCAGCCCTCGTCCTCTTCTGCCGGCTATTGGCCAGAGGTGAGTCTGGGCCCAATTGGGGCTGCCTGTCCCCTTCAACCTCTTTTCCCCCCCCCCCGCCTGAACTCCCTGGATTGGCCCCTGATCCTGCTGCTCCTGTCTCCGGTCCCCTTTGAGAGCACCCTTGGAGCTCTGATACACCCCCACCCATCCCAACCTCCAGCCTACCCCCCCCCCCCACCCTGTGCCCTACCCCACCTACGGTCCTGCCGCTCTGGTTGAGCACTGGGACAGAGGGTGGAGCCAACAGTCCACCCTACTTCAGAGACCTCTCGGAGCAACTCCGAACAAAGGAGACCTGACTATCCACGTGGGACCACCTGTAATTTCCACCGGCTTGGTCCCTGACCCCGCCTCCAGTCCTCTGCTGGAGTCCCAGGCCCCTCCCAGAGATCCGCCTATCTCTGCGGGTCCACTTGGAGTTCCTGCAGGCAAGATCCTTGACCCACAAATCCGGGCCCCTGCCAAAGAACGAGGTCTCAGCTGGAGAGCGCCAGTTTCCAGTGAGATCCCACTACCCTGCAAAACCTTCTCAAGTTCCAGTCCAGCCCTCGTCCTCTTCTGCCGGCTATTGGCCAGAGAGAAGCCTCCTAGAGAGCTTGGACCACACAGAGATACAGACATTGAATCTTTGATCCACATAAGCCCATCTAGGAAGGACCATAGAGAGAGGGAAGAGACACCACCAACACCTACAGGAAGAAACTATGGGAAGAAGGCAATACAAGAGAACACCTAACAACAGAAAGACAAACATGACACCACCAGAATCTAGGGAATCTACACCAACTAGAATGGAACACAACAACAAAGCAGAGGAAGCAGAAGGGTACGACTTAAAAATCACCATCATAAAAATGATAGAGGCCCTCAAAGAAGATATGAGAAAATCCCTTAAAGAAATAGAGGAAAAAACAAACAAAAAAGTGGAAGAAATGAACAAATTCCTTAAGGAAAGTACAGAAAGCCAAGAAAAAACAATTAACCAGGTGAAGGAAACGGTTCAAGATTTGAAAACCGAAATTGAGAAAATAAAGGCAACACAAATGGAAGGAAAGCTGGAAATTGAAAAGCTGGGCAAAAAATCGGAAACCACGGACACAAGCATAACCAATAGAATTCAAGAGATGGAAGAGAGAATCTCAGGCGCAGAAGATAAACTAGAAGAAATAGATTCATCGACCAAAGAAAACCATAAATCCAACAAATCCTTAACACACAATATCCAGGAAACGTGGGACACCATGAAAAGGCCAAACCTAAGAATAATAGGCATAGAGGAAGGTGAGGAAGCCCAGCTCAAAGGGGCTGAAAACATATTCAACAAAATCATCGAGGAAAACTTTCCAAATCTGAAGAAGGACATGCCCATGAAAGTACAAGAAGCATACCGAACCCCAAATAGGCTGGACCAAAGAAAAAAGACCCCTCGACATATAATAATCAAAACACCTAGCATACAGAATAAAGAAAGAATATTAAGAGCAGCGAAGGAAAAAGGACAGGTAACATATAAAGGCAGACCTATCAAAATTACACCTGACTTCTCCATGGAAACCCTCAAGGCCAGAAGGTCCTGGATAGATGTTCTAAAAGTATTAAGAGAACACGGATGCCAGCCTAGGCTACTATATCCAGCAAAACTCTCAGTCAATATAGATGGAGAGAACAAGATATTCAATGACAAAACCAGATTTTCCCAATATGTATCTACAAATCCAGCCCTACAGAAAGTATTGGAAGGAAAATTCCAACCCAAGGAAGGTAACTACGCCCACAAAAATGTAGGCAACAGATAATCCAACTACACCAGAAACTTAGGGTGAAGCAGAACAAATATATTCACAATACCACTGCCAACAACAAACCTAAATCAAACAACCATCAACAATCAATGGTCCTTACTCACCCTCAACATTAATGGTCTTAACTCACCTATAAAAAGACACAGATTAACAGAATGGATACGAAGACAGAATCCATCCTTCTGCTGCATACAAGAAACACATCTTAGCTCCAAAGATAGACATTACCTCAGGGTAAAGGGTTGGGAAAAGATTTTCCAATCAAATGGAAATAAGAAGCAAGCAGGCGTAGCTATCCTAATATCTAACAAGCTAGACTTCAAACCAAAACTAGTCAAAAGAGATGAAGACGGTCATTTCATATTCATCTCAGGAGAAATCCATCAACACAAAGTCTCAATTCTGAACATCTATGCCCCTAATACAAAGCCACCCACATTCGTAAAAGAAACACTACTAAAACTCAAAGCTCATATAAAACCTCACACACTTATAGTGGGAGACTTCAATACACCACTCTCAACACTAGACAGGACCACAAATCAGAAACTCAACAAAGAAACAAAAGAATTAACAGAAGTTATGTCTCAACTGGGGCTAACAGACATCTATAGAACATTCCATCCAAAGACAAAAGAATATACCTTCTTCTCTGCTCCACATGGAACCTTCTCTAAAATCGACCACATACTAGGAGACATAACAAACCTCAACAGATACAAGAGAATAGAAATAGTCCCCTGTATCTTATCGGACCACCATGCTTTAAAATTGGAATTCAACAACAATACAAATAGCAGAAAACCTGCAAACTCATGGAAACTTAACAATGTGCAATTGCACCACTCCTGGGTCAAAGAAGAAATAAAGAAAGAAATTAAAGACTTTCTAATATTCAACGAGAATGAGGATACAACATACCCGAACTTATGGGACACCTTGAAAGCAGTGCTACGAGGGAAGTTCATTGCACTAAGTGCCCATATGAAGAAAACAGAGGATAGTCACATAAATGAATTAACAGCGCAACTGAAAACCTTAGAACAGAGAGAAGCGAATTCACCCCGCAGGAGCAGACGCCAGGAAATAATCAACTTGAGGGCTGAAATCAACAAAATAGAAACCAGGAAAACAATACAAAAAATCAATGCAACAAAGAGTTGGTTTTTTGAGAAAATCAACAAGATTGATAAACCTTTATCCAAATTAACGAAAAAGCAGAGACAGAACATGCAAATTAACAAAATCAGAAACGAAATGGGGAACATAACAACAGACACAGAGGAAATCCAGACAATTTTCAGGTCATACTTCGAAAATCTGTATTCCACAAAAATTGAAAATTCAAAGGAAATGGACAAGTTTCTGGATAACTATCACTTACCAAAATTAAATCAAGAACAGACAAACAACTTAAATAGACCTATAACCCTAAATGAAATAGAAGCAGTCATCGAAAGCCTTCCAACGAAAAAAAGTCCAGGGCCAGATGGATTCAGTGCAGAATTCTACCAGACATTCAAGGAAGAACTAATACCACTACTCCTCAAACTGTTCCACAAGATAGAAACAGAAGGTTTATTGCCAATCTCTTTTTATGAGGCCACAATAACTTTGGTACCCAAACCTCACAAAGACACAACTAAGAAAGAAAACTACAGACCAATATCCCTGATGAACATCGATGCAAAAATACTCAATAAAATAATGGCAAACCGAATTCAAAAATACATCAGAGAAATCATCCACCATGATCAAGTAGGCTTCATACCTGGATTGCAGGGATGGTTTAACATACGAAAATCTATCAACGTGATCCACCATATAAACAAACGGAAAAAGAAAAACCATATGATTATCTCCCTAGATGCAGAAAAAGCCTTCGATAAAATTCAACACCCTTTCATGATAAAGGTATTAGAGAGGTCAGGGATAACAGGAACATGCCTAAACATAATAAGAGCAATATACAGCAAACCAACTGCCAACATCAAACTGAATGGAGAGAAACTTAAGCCAATTCCTCTAAAATCAGGAACAAGACAAGGCTGTCCTCTCTCTCCATATCTCTTCAATATCGTACTAGAAGTTCTAGCTAATGCTATAAGACAACAAAAGGAGATCAAGGGCATCCAAATTGGAAAGGAAGAAGTCAAACTGTCTCTATTTGCAGATGATATGATAGTTTACATAAGCGACCCAATAAACTCTACCAGGGAACTCCTACAGCTGATAAACACCTTCAACAAACTAGCAGGATACAAGATAAACTCAAAAAAATCAGTAGCCCTATTTTTTTCAGACGACAAAGAGGCAGAGAAAGAAATCAGAGAAACAACACCCTTTACAATAGCCACAAGCAACATAAAGTATCTTGGTGTAACGCTTACCAAACAAGTAAAAGATCTATATAATAAGAACTTTGTGACTCTAAAGAAAGAAATTAAAGAAGATACCAGAAAATGGAAAGACCTCCCATGCTCTTGGATAGGTAGGATAAACATAGTAAAAATGGCAATCTTACCAAAAGCAATCTACAGATTCAATGCAATCCCCATTAAAATCCCACCACAATTCTTCACCGACCTTGAAAGGATAATAATCAACTTTATATGGAAAAACAAAAGACCCAGGATAGCCAAAACAACCCTATACAATAAAAGAACATCAGGAGGCATCACCATTCCTGACTTTAAGCTCTACTACAGAGCTATAGTTCTGAAAACAGCCTGGTATTGGCATAAAAATAGACAGGTAGACCAATGGAATCGAATTGAAAATCCTGATATTAATCCACGCACCTATGAACACCTGATTTTTGACAAAACAGCTAAAATTATACAATGGGGCAAAGACAGCATCTTCAACAAATGGTGCTGGCACAATTGGATGAGGGTGTGTAGAAGACTGCAGATAGACCCATGTCTGTCGCCATGCACAAAACTCAAGTCCAAATGGATCAAAGACCTCAACATCAATCCAGCCACATTGAACCTCTTAGAAGAGAAAGTAGGAGGTACCCTTGAACAAATTGGTATAGGAGACCGCTTCTTGAACATAACTCCAGGGGCACAGACACTGAAAGAAACAATTAATAAATGGGACCTCTTCAAACGTAGAAGCTTCTGTAAGGCAAAGGACACAGTTGACAAGACCAAACGGCAGCCCACTGACTGGGAAAAGATTTTCACTAATCCTATATCCGACAAAGGGCTGATCTCCAAAATATACAAAGAACTCAAGAAACTAGTCAACAAAACACCAAATAACCCTATTAAAAAATGGGGTACAGAACTGAAGAAAGAATTCTCAATGGAGGAAATCAAAAAGGCTGAAAGACACTTAAGAAAATGCTCCACATCCTTAGCTATCAGGGAAATGCAAATCAAAACAACTTTGAGATACCATCTTACCCCTGCCAGAATGGCTAAAATTAGAAACACCAGTGATGACTTATGTTGGAGAGGATGTGGAGAAAGTGGAACACTCCTCCACTGCTGGTGGGAGTGCAAACTCATACAGCCACTTTGGAGATCAGTATGGCGGTTCCTCAGGAAAATGGGAATTAGTTTACCACAGTACCCGGCAATCCCCCTCTTAGGCATATACCCAAAGGATTCACATCCATGCAACAAAGACATCTGTTCAACTATGTTCATAGCAGCACTATTTGTAATAGCAAGAACCTGGAAGCAACCTAGATGCCCTTCAATTGAAGAATGGTTAATGAAGATGTGGCACATCTACACAATGGAATACTACTCTGCAGAAAAAAATAATGGTATCTTGAAATTCGCAGGCAAGTGGATGGCACTTGAAGAAACCATCCTGAATGAGGTAACCCAGTCACAAAAAGAGGAACACAGTATGTACTCACTCATATATGGATTTTAGACCTAGATCAAATGATCACCAGCCTATAATTCACATCACCAGAGGAACCAGGATACAAGTTGTATTCTAAGAGATTCATATAAAGTCCCTCACAGAACTGGGAAGGGACAAGTCCCCCAGACCTCAGGTATAGTGGGGGAGGACAGCTAATGGAGAGAGAAGTAGGAGAAAATGAGAGGGAGGAGAGGAAGGCATGTGCGACCAGGAGGATTGAGCCTGGTTAGGAATGGAAAATAGGAAAGAGAGAGAGAGACAGAGACAGAGAGAGAGAACATAAAAGAGGGAGCCAATATTGGTTTGAAGATAAAGTTGAACACAAAGAAAGGTCGTGGGAACTACAAGACTGCTCCCAACTAACAATCTCAGCTTCCGTGGAAAGGCTATCATAAATGCCCTTCCCGGAGAGTGAGATCAACAACTAACTTCTCCATGGAGTCCTCAACTAATGCCTGTTGAAAACAGGAGCAAACACCCATACATAAACACTGAGTCAAACTAGAACCCAGAAGCAGATGGAGAGGACAAGACTAAGTTTAAATACAAAGCCACCCTCAACCAGAAGGAGGGGGGGGCCACGGCCCACAAAACCAGGAGCCGGGCAGCCCACCGGCGCCCCCCCCCCCCCCCCGATTTCCGGCCCACCCCCCAGAGCGCAGCCCACCCAACCCCCCCCGAGGCGGGCGCCGGGTCTCCCCCCGCCACCAAAAAAACTTCCTTATCCCAACCCCCCCCACGAGGGACGTCCCCCTCCTTTTAGAGAGGGGAGGGCGCCCCCCCCCACCCCCACCCCCCGCACCCTCTCACCCCCCCCCCCCCCCAGCCCGCCCCCCCCCCCATATTTTTGGGTGGGGGGGGGGGGGGGGGGGTGTGTGTTGGGGGGGCGGGGGGGGGGGGGGGGGGAAAAAGGGGGGGGGGGGGGGGGGGAACGGGCTTGGGGGGAGGGAGGGGAGGGAGGGAGAGGGAACTGGGATCGACATGTAAAATAATTAAAAAAAAAAAAAAAAAAAAAAAAAAACTTTGACTCCAAAATTTAAGTTGAAGAACAAGTTACTGGGGAAAAGTATTTCTATTTTTGTTTCCACAGAAAATGAAAAGATGTGGATTCCTTCCAGACTAATGTGGTTTGATCACACCAGACCGCCTGAAACAGAGTACAAGCTGATCCTACATTCCAAACAGCTGGACAAAACAGCCCTACAGACTACAGCTAGGATATCTGAATCTTCTTCGAATCCCCCAAGACAGCGCCCCTTACCAGCAGGAAGTAGTTTGGAAAGAACGACGCCCAAATTCCCAAATATTGTGTATAAATGTTTGTTTTCATTTAATTGGACTTTGTTATATAAAATTAAATAAAAAATACTCTATATGCAAAAAAAAAAAAAGCAATATAGAAGACTGGATGTGTTGGATAGAAATGACGGTGCAACAAATGGATCCTGGTGCTGCTTATGAAAACTACAATATCTGATGTGCACAATAAATCAGGCAGATTAGGCACTGCCAAAGGGGGGGGGGAAGATTGGCAGATGGGAAAACACAGCAATAGAAATTTATCCACAGTGAAACACACACATGCGCGCGCGCACACACACACACACACACACACACGCATGAAAGAGACACACACACACACACAGAGAAACAGACACAGAGAGAATACATAACAACTTCACACGAACTAAAGAGCAAAGCTGTTAGTTAAGAAGACTCCAGGCCCAGATGATCTCATCTATGAAATCTACCAAGCATTCAAAGAGAACTCAATTATCAATTCTCCAGGAAATCCAAGAAGAGAGAACATTTCCTCATTTTACAAGGTAAGAATCAATCTAAGATCAAAGCCAGATAGGGATATTAAAAAAGAAACACCCCCTTAATAAGATTTTAGACAATTAAACTATATACCAAGAGGATAGACATTAGCACAAACTAACATTTTTCAATGGGATGCAAAATAGCATAACCTTCGACATGTGCAATTCACCGTATTAATAAACTAAAATGGGCTGGGTGGTAGTGGTGCACACCTTTAGTCCCAGCACTTGAAAGGCAGAAGCAGGCAGATCTCTGTGAGTTCAAGGCCAGTCTGGTCTACAGAGTGAGTTCTAGTACATCCAGGGCTACACAGAGAAATCCTGTCTCAAAATAAATAGATAGACAGATAGATAGATAGATAACTCAAAAAGTAATAAACAAACTAAAAGGAAGCTTTTTGATCATCATCCTAGTGCATACAAATAATTTTCCCACACCTAACATCAATGCCTAATAAAAATTCACAGCAAACTAGGTCAAGAAGGTCACTTCTCAGCCCCATAGGAATGAAGTTAGAAAGCATCTAAGAGAACCTGTATCCAGTACACTCTGTGGCAAAAAAAAAAAAAAAAAAAAAAAAAAAAAAAAACAAAAAACTAGGTGATTTTTCCAGGGGATCAGTAATAAGAGGAGACATCACTATTCCTATCTAGCATTGTACTAAGAATTAATAGGGCCCCATCTTGAAAAGAAAGAAGTGAAACTATCTTTGTGGTGGAGGACATCTTAGAGAATCTATTTTAAAAAAGTCACCAGAAGTAATCAAGTTTAGCAATTAGCATTCAAAAACTGATTATACCTTTATATAGGTAGCACTGAGTAGCCAGAAATTTAAATACAAAATAATCAATACCATTTATAATCATGCCGAAAGTACAAAATGCTTCCATATAAATCTGACACAAAATGTGAAAAGCCTGCACACAAGACAGAATAACACATGCTTGAAGAACCTGAAGTGGACCCAGATTTGGAAGTAACATGATTGTCAGGGATCGACTGGGAAACTCAGATCAGGAAGATGTCAATTTTGCCCCAAACTGACTATATATATAAAACTCCAATCAAAATCTCAACTGCATTTTTTCTTTTTTTGAAATTAACCAACTAGAATAATTAGGGCTAGAGAGATGGCTCAGTGAGTAAGAGCACTTGCTGTTCTTCCAGGGGACCTGAGTTTGGTTCCCAGAATATATTTCAGATAGCTCACATCTATCTCTAATTCCAGCTCCAAGGGAATACAATGCCTCTGGCTTCCACAAGCACCTGCACTCACATGTACATCACACATACAAAGTGAATAAAGTAGGAAAGACCTAGGCTATCCAAAAGAATATAACCAGAGAACTTATCTAGGGGACACCAGGGCTATTGCACATAGACCTACTGTGAACAGTTGCACATAAGGCCATGTCCAGACATCTGCATTCTTCTCTTGGAGTGGATACAGAGGAGTGGAAGGGCTGGAGCATGAAGCAGATGTTTGTGTGAGTTTTCAGGAAATGCCAATGCCATGGGATTGGTATTCAATGAAAGAAACAGATGGAGCTGAGCAGAAGCCTAGATAGAGACCTTCAATGTCCACTGATTTCAGAGACACAAAGACAACGGAGTGGTCTCACCACTGAGCTGTGCCGAAACAACCACAAATCAACAGAAAGAAACTTTGATTTGTATGCAAAAGTTAAGTCAGGGAATGCTGGACTCCACTGTAAAATGTACAACTTCTCAAAGATATTCAAACAAGGTCTCTTAAATATGACACAAAAAATGGTCTACCAAAGAAAGGACACTGGTAAGCTGGACTTTGCTGATGAGGAATTGGTTTTTATTGAATGACACAGCTAAGACAAACCACATATGGGAGGAAGCATTTTTAGATCATTTATCTGATGAAGTCCTTGTATCCACAATGCACAGAGAAGTTTCTATCATCAGTGGTAAGAAAACACACTAACCAAGTAAAAAGTGGCTAGATGATTTCAACAGAAGCTTAACTGAAACAAGTTACAGGGCAAATTATCACACAAGAAGATTCAGCATCAGAGATGTGCAAACTAAAATTGCTCTACAGAGCACCATGGTTCACCCACAAGAATGACTAAGGTATCAAATAGCCATACCTTCTGTGGATGAGATTTTGAGGAGCTGAGTTCCCTCACTGAAGGTGGAGACAGCACTTTGGAAAAGGATTTGGCATTTCCTGAAAACTCACACAAGCCCAGCCCTTCCTCTGAATTTACCCAAGAGAAGAACATAGATGTCTGGTATGAATAGTACTACTATTCATAGTAGTTCTATAAGCAATTGCTGGGAACTGTCCACAGCTCCAGTATTTACCAGCATGGGGACAGAAACAGCAGTATGCCAGGCAGTGCACAGTAGAGCAGAAATACAGACATACACCGCCAAGCAGAGGCCTCATAAACGATCCCAAGGAATGTGGACATCTGTCTAGAAAGAACCAGATCATTTAGAGAAAGTTCCAGGAAACACAAACAAGCCTACAATGCTGGAAAGCACAGAAGTCATGTGGTAAAGGATGGAAGGCATTGCAGGGGCACACCAAGCTGACTTTGATGGGTGTGATCATTATTTTGATTGTAATGATGATAACTTCAGACAGAAAGAGAGAGACACAAAGATAGAGACAGCGATATTCTTTTTTTAAAGTCTTATATCCTCTGAGGAAAATACACATCTGGGAAGATTTTTCTAGAAAACAGCACTTACCTGTGATGACTGAGCTCTCAGAGCCTGGACAGCTTCCTAAGTACTGGTAGTCCGTGAAACTAAAGCTTCCGGAACTCTCCTCCTCAAGGGACTGAGAAATCTCTTGAATGTTTCCCATTTCTTGTAAGAATTCTTCTGACAAGGGACTCTCCAGGTCATCTGCCTCAAGTGGGGAGAGAGGACAGATGGGGCTCTCTGTGTCCACCATGTTTTCTGGAAGTGGCCAGGCAGGCCACAGAGTGCCAATCTGTGGGATGAAAACAAGCCAGAAGAGTGTTCACTTTCTCCTCTGAAATGAAAACACCACTTATCCTTGAAGAGCGATCTAAGTTCAAATCTCAACAGTGGCAGCACTGACTCTCCACTCTTGACTCTTGAAAACACAGTAATCAAATTCTCTAAACAGGGTCTGAGCAGATGGCTTAGCAGTTGTTGCTTTTGCAGGGGATCTGGGTTCAATTCCCAGCACCCACGTGGCAGCTCACAACCATCTGTAAACTCTGGTTCTAGGGAACTCTGACGTCTATGGGCATCAGGCACGTGTTTGCTGCACATATATCTATATATCTATCTATATTTAAGATGTAGATATAGATAGATCCAGGCTAAATTCTCAAACACATAAAATAAAGATGTATGTTAAAATCTATAAATAATAGACTCAGAAGGAGCCAAACTGTGTGCAGTGGGCAACCTTTCATTGCTTCCCAAATGTTCACTACACATGAGCTCAGCTTTCTAGCTATGGACAAAAACACAGTCTACGTCCCTAGAACATGCCTTCCAATGGGGGCACAAGTGGGGGCTAACTGAATGGGATGTTTGGTGGGGGTGAGAGACACAGCAAGAGCAGATGGAGAACAGATGCCTTGCATGGGGAAGCCCCAGAAGGATGGGCTGTTTTGGAGAAGAATGTTCCAGCCAAAAGAACAGCAAGTGCTGGTGCATGCCAGCACATTCTAAGACCAGCAGGGAGGCCACCAGGCTTGGTTAAGGGGCCCCAGGAGGGAAGGCGGGAGCAGTCAGCAAGAGTGTTGTGTGGTATTCATTCTTGTGTTTTCTTCTGTATACACCAAGGCCAGTCTATTGCAGACAGTATTAGAAAAGTTACATAGTAACAAGTGCTTTGTGGAGTTTTAAAAATATCTAAAGTAGGTAAGTCCCAGCAACGCCAAACTCCACTTTCCTGCAAGCAAAAACCAGTGTCCACATAGGAAAGTACATTCTCCATAATCTTAAATGACTTCCTATGATCTCCAGGCCAAAGTCCAATCCCCTTAGTGCATCAGTGCAGCCCATGGGAATATATCACACTAGGCCTCTTTGCTACTTCACCTGGGCAGCTTTCCCTGGACTGTCCCACTGTGGCCTTCAGGAGGCCCTGCTCCCAGCCCACCTCCTGGAGCCCGACAGACAGGGTCACCAACCACCCGGCCAGACTGATTAGATGACATTTAACTTCCTGAATTGTTTTCCCATCTTTCTCCCACAGAGAAAGCCACAGCTCACATCACAGAGAAGGCCAGAGGTGCTATGTACTAGCTGGGCTGTGGGTTCCAAACAGAGGCGCCCATGTCACATGGTGGCCATGCCAGTGCTGTGGGTTCCAAACAGAGCAGCCCCTGTCATGTGGTGACCAGCCAGTGTCTTCTAAAGAACATTTTCCAGAGCACCAAATGAACACAGGTACACTGACATTGTCACATTTTCCCATTTTCAAGTGCAATGAGGAAGGGGTGTTTTGGCTTCCTGGAGAAACGAACAATGGGTGCAACTACATGTTTTTGTGAACAATTCACATCTCAGGCTTGTAATCCTGACAGGTTATCAAAGGTGATCATTACAGACAGGGAGAAACAGCAAAGAATGATCACCATCCATCTGGGAGATGACATGGCTGGTAAAGTGCTTGCTATGAGGGAGTGAGGACCTGGGCTCATTCCCCATCACTGACATACAAAGCCTGGCAGTGTGCACCTACAATCCCAGCACTTAATAGGCCAGCTAATCCTAGCTGAATCCAAGTTCTGTGAGACTCCCTCTCAAAAGATAAGATGGAGAACCATGTCAGGAAGACAACTGATGTTGGCTTACACACACACACACACACACACACATACACACACACACACACACACACCATACACACACACATACCACACACATGCTATACACACACACATTCCCCCCACAACACCTTTATAGGATAAAGACAACCTTCTATTTTGTTTGTGTATGCTATACCACAAATCTGTGCCTACTTTTTATTTAGAGGGGCAGTGCTGGGAATGGAATCTAGGGTCTCACGCATGCTCAGCATACTCTACCACTGAGCTACCAACCCAACCCATCAATACACTTTATTCTGCATTGTATTGAAAGGACTACATAGTGGAATAAGCATAACACAAGTTATTTTTCACCATGAAGAAAGTTCAAAAGCCGCAATCATGAGATCAGACATAAAGTTCATCCCCATAAAAAGGCCAGAGCAGGGCAAAGTCTGTGCTAAGGAAGAGCTGTGTCTTCTCCTTTTTCTGTCCCTGCCATCAACAGCAGCCTTTATTCCCACAAACCAGGAGCACTGGGCTAAGGCCATGAGCTGGTTTCCTTGTCATGACCTTAGGGAGCTCCAGTGTCTTTAGAATCATGTCATCTGACTCTTTGGTTGCTTTTAAAGAATAACTGGATTTACCTAGAGAAACATTGCTCTTGCCATTCACGAGATAGATGGGATAATACCTCTTCATGAGTGGAGCAATCCTGAAATCCTGATGTGAACTCTGACCGCTGGGCCTGGCACCACAGAGAACACATCAGTCCTTCTTGATTCCAACCAGGGCAGATAAGAGCCTTTCCCTTTCAATGAGTCCCCCAGATAGATAACAGAGGTCACATGGGCATACCCCAACATGCTTGCCCTGAGGTTCCTGGCATGCCCTGGCATCACTGTAGACTGTTAGCAGCAAAAACATCCGGGCAGTCCTACCACAGTGTCCCACACCCACAGCTTACTGCCATTGATGGTTTACTAAGAAGAGCAGCCAGGCCAGCTAGTGACTGTGCCCTGTGTCCCAGATGTCCCAGAAGGATAGAAGAACGAGAAACAACCCCCCATCTAAACAGTGCCCACATGGCTCAGGGAATTATCTATCTTGCTTTCTTTGGACTAGTAATTGAATTACATAACAAAAATATTTCACTGGAAATTAGGAGGTTGACTATTTGAAAACTAGAGAACATTCAATAAAAAGGAAACAAAAGAAAGAGATACACAGTTTCATGCTGAAAGAGGACAAAGCACATGAGAATTTGGGTATTTTCCATTGACAACCTTTGATGCCAAAACATCCACTCTAGAATACTGGATGTTTAGGCTAACATGACTTGCCAATCACACAGTTAGCACTTACTGTGTGATGCCTCCAAGGTCCTAATTCTAGCATGCCCTGTTTACATATGGTTGTGTAACTTCTCATGTCTGTCTTTCCTACTAGATTGTATGTCTTGATAAAGCAAGGGGTATATTTGCCTGAGTTTTGCATGCTTCCATCCAAAACAATCTCTCACATGGAGCAGGTGTTCAGAAGCCATTTCTTCCACTTGGCACAGAACAATGTCATTACCTATGCCAGGTAGGCTCTGTGAGGTGAACAGCTACTACAGGTGTCACTCAGAAAGTGATGCAGCATTCAAAGACATCATCTGTGCAGTGAATATGGAGAACAGAAGCCAAGGGGAATTCTGCACTGGATATGTGACCAGCAGTTTCCAGAGGGAAGTATAATTTCAGGGACTGAAAAAGTTTATGAGAAGGGAAAAAGAAAATAAAAATCTCAGCAGAGTAATGAACAGAGAGGTTCCCAGTCTTAAAGCAAGAGCTGTGGGGAATAGGGATGCTGAGCATCAACCCCTCAGATGAAAGCAAAGGACTTGGCCAGGATGCTTCAGCAATCTGGTTTTGGGGTGAGAACCACCAGGAGCAGACAATGAACATGAAGAGGCATTCTGACTTTCCCCTTAGAACCACAAATGGCGAACTCTGGTTATGTTCTGTGACAAAGTGTGCCAAGGGAGAGTCCAGAAGTTCATTCCCCAGCAAAGGAGCCCGGTGTGGTGAAGCACACCTTTAATTTCAAAACTTGGAAGGTAGAGGCAGGTGGATCTCTATGGATTTGAAACCAGCCTGGTCTACACAGTGAGCTCCAGGACAGCCAGAGTTGCATGGTAAGACCCTGTCTCAAAAAAAAAAAAAAAAAAAAAAAAAAAAAAAAAAACCCTTAAACCAACAAAGTGACATTCACATGAAATCCTGACATGAAATCCTGGCTACTTGGAAGGCTGAGGCAGGAGGATTGTGACTTCTAGGCTAGTCTGAGCCACATAGAAATACCTTGTTAAGGAAGGAAGGGGGAAAGGAGAAGAGGAAGGGCTGGAGGGAGGGATGGAGGAGGGAGAGAATGGAGTAATTTTATCCTTTGGATGGAATAAAAGACTGGAGTTAGGATGTGGTTCAGTGTGGCCTAGCTTGGTTTAACACTGTCAGAGCTACTGAAACAGTTGAAGCCCTCTAAGAACAAAAGAACCTGGATCGTAACATTTGTCACAAAAAGCACCCAGATAGCCACAGGCTCTGACTTCCCCACTATGCCTTCTCTATTTGTTCCCTAGTTTACTGTATCATAGGATACCCTCAGCTCAGTGCCTCCCAGTGCTCAACACCAAAACCTAGAGAACCCGGTTTAACCCTTCCACTCCTAGAGGAAGCATGGTTAGGCTGAAGGGAGTGGTTGAAAGACCAAAGAGGAAGTCTTATCAGAGGACCATTGGTGCTGCAGGCAGCTCCCAGGTGGAGTTTTTTTCCCTCACCAAATCTAGATCACAAGCTAGTCATAGTTTGTGGATTCCTTTTGCATAATATAGTCATATTTACAAATCTTTGGGTTCAGTTTGTTGAGCAAAGGCCTTTAAATAACATTTCAGAATAAACAAACAAAAAGCTGCAGAAGCCCTCTGTGTACCTTCACCTATGACCCAGGTGCTCAACAAAATCGGTTAATCATTACCAACCATCCAGAGATCAACTCACCAATGGTCAGCGTAGACAATGCCCACAAAACATACGGGAAACCCGAGGCCAAGGTTAGCACGTAGCAATGGTAAAGAAACATGGGGCGTGTTTTAACAAATCAAATCCAACACAGTCCCAGTCATTTCCTCATCACCTAGATCTTGCCAAATGATGCTGAAGGCATAACATGAAACCCTGTGATCTCAAGTAACGGTTGGCACCAGTAACAGGACAGCAAGTCCAATGTAGCACAAGACAGTAACTTTGAGCCTTCACAGCCTTTCTTTGACAACATAAGATGAATGTTCCCAGCAGATTCTAAGGTCCACACTACATGATGGGGGTTATTACTTTCAATTGAAATCCAATGTGCCTTTTTAATTTTTTAAAGGAAAAAAAAATGGATGCAATCCTACCTTTGTGAATAATGATGTCAAAATAACGAAAGAAAAGCTACAAGCTTGAACACATTCTGTCTCTGATGCAATCAAGGGTGGGCAAGCCCAGAAGTTTGTCCTAAGAACCAAAAGTCAACTAACATGGCATTTGTATTTGTCACTCAGAAGCTTCAATCCTGTACAGACAGAATGGACAGCTATGGGGACAATGTTGTGATGTTCTATAGCCAGGTGACAGAAGTCAGGGATCGATAACCCTGCCACGTGTAAAGAGGACTTTGCAGCAGAGCAATGCCAGCACTCCAGAATGAGGAAAGGCCATAGGCAGCTGGCACAAAGCCCTGATCAGTGAAGACTCTGAAGGAGGACCCTGCTTCTAGACTTAACCTGATGGTCCCTTTGGGAAGAGAGAGCATATTTTATGAATTCCATAAGGTACAAACAAGTATCCCCTGAAGTTAATGCTTGTGTTCAACACTAGAAACCAGAGCCTTGAAGGAACCCACCAGCCAGGGCTCTGGAATGAGGAGTGGGGATTAGGGTCCCCACTAGGAGGGACAAGGGAAAATTATTACTTTTGTGTCAAGCCCTCAATAAAAATGACTTTAGTTTTCCCAGTACACAGACAGGGTAGGAGTTATGGGTCCCACTCACAGAACAGAAAAGGGTCATTTGCCCAACAAGTCCATAAGAGGCACATATCAGCAAATGGTTGGAGATGCAAGTTGCTGTGTGGGAATCATGGCAGATAGGGAACACCAGACATGAAGCCTAAAAGATGACCAGAAGTTCAACAGAAAGGGACAAAGGGCATCTCACAAAGAAGGGATCAGTGCACCTACAAGAATGACCCGAGGCATTACTGAAAATATAACCAACGAAGGCCAGATAAGCTATGCCAAGAGTTGTATCAGCTACATGAGACAAATGGCTCTAAACATAATGGATTCTAAGCACCACTACTTTGTTCCCGATTCTGAGTTAGCAAATAGAGCTGTACTCAGCAAGGCAGGTTTTCTGCTGGTCAGAAAGACTGTCCTTGAGCCATAGCTCTTGGAAGTCTCACAGCTGGTAGGTTCAACATAGCTTCAATCACTTGCCCAGCAATTGGTTCTAGCTTCTGATTGGTCCCTTCCCATCAGTTCTTCCATCTCCACCAGGGTTTGGCTCTGCTGGGCTTCCTCAGAGAGCCACATCATCTTAAGAGGGTGAGGCCTCTTGAGTTAGACCAGCTCTCCCTTCTAAACTGTGAGGCATCTCTCCAGTTATGTTCCGTGTCCAGATGAAATTGCAAGGCCAACCACAATTCAAGGTGGAGAAATAGGCCCTACCTTTGGAGGGAAGAAGCCATTTCTCCCACCTACTCATCTCCACGCCCCAGCTTTTAGCTATGATTTCCTCCCTGCCTAGAGGGTCTTCCCCAAGCACACCATCTGCCAAGGTAGGACCCAACCTTATTGAAACCACAACACAATATGTTCTTGAATGAAACATGTCTATGCATACTGAGCTGATGGAGGGAAAGGAGGTGTACATTGGAATCTACAGGAGACCAAGGTCAACCATGAGAGACATAGAAGCACTTCAGGAGGCTGGCAGTATGTAGCCCATGGAGGTGAGTTGCACAGAGTAGGGTGCAATGCATACCATGGAGGAAAATTAAAAACCTTTTGTTTGTGTCCAGGGACCAATGCAGTGGAAGACCAACTTTTCTCAAGACCAAACTAACTGACTGTATAGACCAGTGGTTCTCAGCCTTTCTAATGCTGGGGCACTTTAATATGTTGTGGTGTTGCTACTTCATAACTGTAATTTTGCTACTATTATGAATTGTAATGTAAATATTTAACATGCAGGATTATCTGATATGTGACCCCATGAAAGTTTTTTTGGATACCTGGTATCTCAGATGTTGAGTATTTAAGACTCAATGCGTGGCTCATGATAAGAACTCAGGAGTGTTAGTGCTACCGCCATGGCCATCACCACCAATTTACAGCAACGTTGTGTCACAACCCACAGGTTGGAAACTACTGGTATAGAAAGACAATTACTTTGGGGAACAGTCCTAGATTCTAAATGGTTACTTTAATTCTGTGGTTTATGGAAGTGGACAAAAAGATAGGTCTACTTGTAACACATCTCTCTGAACTTTACCTTCAGTTTTTTGTTTGTTTTTGACACCAAGCCAGTGGAATTGACATTTTCTAGGACAGATGTGCTCTGAAGGTACAGGAGGAGAGGCCCACAGTTGAGTCCTAAGGTGAAACTCGCAGGTCTATGAGGACACCAGAAGGCTCTGAAAGTGGCAGCCCAGAGATAACCATTCAGGACAAAAAGGCTTCTGGACAATAAAATCATTCTTGAAAACTTAACACCAGGCTTGGAAGACAAAGGCTGCGAGCTGCTCACTGAGAACACAGGGGACACATGTGAAGAATGAGAGAAGCACTGGGAAACACAGCAGGTCAAGTGTTTGATTCGCAAGCATGAGGACCTGTGTTTGAGTCCCCAGAACCCATATGAAAACCAACATGGTGACAGGTGTCTGTAGCTTCAGTGCTGGGAGCAGAGATGAGAGGATCCCAGAGGCTGGCTAACCATCCAGTCTAGCTGCTCCTCGGTGAGTGCTAGGTTCAGTGAGAGATGGACCAGCAGCTAAAACCCGCCAACAGCCACAGAAGGATGCTGGAAACAGAGCAGAGGAAAATCCTCCCCATGCATTCAAGAAAATCCTCAGAAAGGAAAGTCATGAATGGCATCCAGATAGAATGAGGACAGATACACAGTAAGTCCAGTTGCTGGAAAGTTCCAGAGCATAATGGTGACCAAGTGACATTCTCCAGAAGGCAGAAGAGGCAGATGACATCACTTGCATGACATCATCACTTGCATGACATCATCACTTGCAAGGAGTCAAGTGTGAGTAAGCCTTTGAGTTTCTCAACAGCAACCATGGGAAGGGAAAAAAGCAGTTAGTTGATACCATCAAAATGCTGAAGGGAAATAATTTCTGGCCAGTAACCACAAGTTCAGAAAGCCATCCACAGGGTGCGAGGGGTGCAGAGCTCCTGCTCACTCTGGTCACTATCTCTCCAAGGTTCCAGAATGCCTTCTTCACCAATCCTTGCTACCCACCTCTTCTTGGTGAATAGGGTTTTCATGGACGGGACATAACAGCACCCTTTTCTAGATCTCCAACTTGCAGTGGAATGCTAAGTTCCTATAGCTCCTCTGCTTGATGCATTTTTTATAGCCTTATGGACTTTTATGCCCATCATTGAGGAAGTAGTCATCATTAAGTGTCTCTCAGTCAGACACAACACTGCTATAAATGGGTGGTGATGAGGATGGTGGCAGCACTAACACTCCTGAGCTCTTATCATGAGCCATGCATTAAGTCCTAAGTACCTAACATCTAAGACACCAGTTCCTGTCATCCTTGCCCAGCCCTGTGAGATAGGTGCTGTTATCACATTCACTTTATAGATAAGGAAACTAAAGTACAGAGAGTCTCAGTAACATGCCCAGAGTCACAACCCATGTGATTCCCAGTCAGTGCTTACATTTTCCTTCCTGGATTGTATACCCCAAGGATACAGAGTCTGGGGAGACAGTTCAGTAAGTAAATATTGGCCTTGCAAACACAAGAAACTGAGTTTGATCCCCAGAAAGTACTTAAAGAGCTGTGTGTGGTGGCGTGTGCTTGCAGTCCCAGCACTGGAAATGTAGACAGATCCCTGGAGCTTGCTGGCTGGCTAGCTTAGCCAAGTTGAAGAACTCCAAGGCCGGTGAGAGAACATGTCTCAAAAACGAGGTGAAGAGCAGCTGAGGAATGATACCTGAGGGTGACCCCTGGCATCCACATCCACTCCTGTTCATGAAGATATGTGTGCATGCACACATATAAAGCACATACAACAGTGCATGCTCCATTGAGTAGTATAGCTCTCTCTCTCTCTCTCTCTCTCTCTCTCTGTGTGTGTGTATATGTGTGTGTGTGTGTGTGTGTGTGTGTGTGTGTGTGTGTTGGGGAAACAGGGTATCACTATGAAGCCAGGGCTAGCCTGGAACTTGCTATGTAGACCCCACTGGCCTCAAACTCATAGAGATCCACTTGCCCTGCCTCCTGAGTGCTGGGATTGAAGGCGTTGAAGGATTATACCACTCAGGGTATAATTCTGTGTTGGTGTCCTTGATAGACTTTGGTGAAGACTGTGGGGTCACTTGACTCTCGAAGGCTCATGCTGTTGAATGCTGTGTGGTTACACACATCTATTCGTCTAATCACTTAGCAAATGGAGCCATTGTAGGCATCACTACCTAGGGCAACTTGAGTCTGGGTCTCAGATGAGCCTTCAGCCAAGGCCTCAGTTCTAGCCTATATTGAAGTCCCAACCATTTTTCCTTTTCACTTAAAAAGCAGCTTCAGGGACTGGAGAGATGGGTCAGCTTAAGAGCATGTACTGCTCTTCTAGAGGACCCGGGTTTTGTTCCCAGCATCCTTGTCAGACGTATCAGAACTTCCTATGACTCCAGCAGCTCCAGGGGAGCTGACACCTCTGGCTTCCTTAGACAACTGCATCCACGAGCCCACACATATACACAGACATACACATATACACACACTCAGAAATAAAAAATAAATCTTATGGAAAAGGAACTTTCACTGACATGTAGCAGTCTACACATACATAGTGTGCAAAGGTATCAGGCTATGGTGCCACACATACCTATGACATCTAGTCACCTAGCTGACAGCATGCCCATCATCTCTGAGAGGTCCCTCACGCCCTCATGCCAAGCAAGCTGCCATCTCTACCTATCAGCATTTGTTGCTACAGAACTGTGCACAAAAAAATCATGCTAGATATGATTTGGCCTCTTTCATTCAGCATCATTTAGAGATTCATCCCTGTCATGGGCTGTATTATTCATCCAGTTCACCCCTGCTTCAAAGTCACAGCTATGGTGTGGGTAACCAACCTGCCTACAGATGTTGACTAGTTTCCATTCTCTTCCTACTACAAATAAAGCAGTGAGAGGCATTTGGGAGCCAGGGCATACATGAACACATGTGAATTTCTTTTCTCTTGGCTGAAAATCCCAGGGCTGGGAATGCTGGATGGTGGTATGTATTTGTTCAATATTTTTTTTAAAAAAAAATTTACTTAGGTATGTATTTACATGTATGCATGAGTACCTGCATACGTGTATGTACACTGTGTACATGCTTGGTGTCTATGGAGGCTAGAGGATGGTATTTAATCCCCTAGACCTGGACTTACAGGCAGCTGTGATCTGCACTGTAGGTGCTGGGAACTGAACCCAGGTCCTCTGCGAGAGCAGCCAGTGCTTTGCTGAGCCATCTCTCCAGATCCTTGTTGAGCTTCTAAAGAAACCACTAACTTGTTTTCCAAAGTGCTTGCCTTGTTTTCCCTTCCCACCAGCAATGCATGTGAGGCCTGGTTCGGTGTTTGGTGTGGTTGGCTCTCTGAATCTGGACACTCTACAGGCATGCAGTGTCACATTGAGACTGCAGACGCCCTAGCATGCGAGCACCCACCCCCGCCACACACACACAGGTCATTTACTACACATATATCTTCTTTGGTGTACTGTGGTTCAAATTCTTTGCCAGTTTTAAAGCTTAGCTCTTCATTCTCCAGGTGATTTTGAGAGTTCTTTTTGTAGAATGGATATACTCCTCTACCAAGCTTTGTCTAAGATCCGCCTACCCCACAACTTGTGTCTATATTCTCCTAGGATTCTCTTTTGAAGAGTGAGTGATTCTTGGTTTTGGCAAACTCCATTTTTTTTTTATTTTATGAATAAGGTAGCGGCTTTCCTCCCATTATTTCTTCTAAAGTTCGACTGTTTTGGACTTTGCATTTGAACCTACAATCTATTTTGGGTTACTTTTGGTTATCTGGTGTGAGGTACAGACTGATGGTCATCTATATAGAAATGAGGAACACAAACATGGGACCATGTGTTGAAAGGAGTTCTCTTTCTTCATCTTTGTCAAGAAACGGTTATTTTTTTAATGCTTTTTCTGTGGCTGTTGATATGACCACACGGCATCCTGCATCCTGTTGATATGGTGATCATATTTTGGTTTTTTTTGTTTGTTTGTTTTCAAGTTGTCAAGCCATCCCTGCATCCCTGAGACAAACTCCACTAGTTATCATGTTCTTTTTTTTTTTTTTGTAGACTCTTGAATTCTACATTAAAATTTTTAGTAGAATTTTTGCTTCCATGTTCACCAGGGACATTGTTTTTAGTTTTATTTGCTTGTAATTTTTTGTCTGATTTTATTATTAGACTAAAGTTGAATTGACAGAATGAACGGGGAACTGTTTCTACCTCTGATTTTCAGAAAGGATATATAAAGCCAGTATTATTTCTTCCTGGATACTTGGTCAAATCTTCTGGTGGGATCACTTGATCTTGAAATTCTCCGAGAGAAAGCTTTTAGCAAAAATCTTTATTTAATACACTTGGGGCTAGTTGGTTGATTTCTTCTGGAAATGGGTTTTGAAAGGTCATATAGTTCAAGTAATTTGTCCTTTTCATCTGTGCTTTCAAATTTATTGCTGTAAATGTGCTCCCAATACTCCTTTACTGACTGTTTATGTCTGTAGAACTCGTGACATCTCCACTCATGCCAGATGTTAGTACCTTGTTCCCCCAACCCCCAACCAGTCAGGCTAGAGGTTGCTCAGTTTTACTTACCTTCTCCAAGAATAAACTTAATCATTCTTTGATTTTTCTCTTTCTCTACACCTGCTATTCTAACAATTCTCTTTCCACTGATTCCTCTTTTCCATTGCTTTACATTAGAATGAATTTGCTGTATCCTTTTCTAGTTTCTTTATTATAATTTTGTGTGTTTGTACACTGTGTATGTGCAAATGAGTGTGCACACGGAGGCCAGAGGTTGATGTCAGGTGGTGTCCTCGTTTTTTTTAAACAAATATTTTTAACTAGTTGAGAATTTCATATGCTGTATTTTGATCATATGCACCCTAACTTCTCCATTTAACTATTCCCAAATCTACTCCATCTCATTACCCCTGTAACTTTATCTCCCCCCCCACCCCATTCAACAATCCATTAACTCCAATTTGTGTTGCCCATATACTCCTGGGTGTGTGGCCATTAGACAGAGCATGATCAACCTACCAGCGGCCACTTAAAGAAAATTAACTCCCCTTCTCCTAGAAGCCATTGACTGTCTTTAGCTCATCTTTGCTGGAATGTTGACCCACTTGATCTGCACAGGCAACCACAGTCTCTGTGAGTTCATGACAGTGGCCCTGTCATGTCCAAACACACTGGCTCCAGCCCTCCTCAACCGCTGGCCTTACAAACTTTCCAACCACCACCTCCTCCTTCACTGTGGTCCTGGAGCCAGCTTATACTTTGAGACTGGGTCTCTCACTGGATCTAGAACTCACTGATTAGCTAGACCAAGTGGCTAACATGTACTTTACCAACTGAGCATTCTTCCAAGACCTTTATTCTAGTTTAAGGTCACTTATTTGAGTTCTCTTTCTTTCCCCCTAATCTAAGGTTTTAGTGCTACAAATGTCCACATAAGCTGTGGCAGCATCCCACAAGCTTTTAACATGTGGTTTTAAGTTTTCATGTGAGCCTAACACATCATACTTTCCTTTGGCATTTCCTTATTGGTTTAGTTTGTCATTTAGTTTCCAAATGTTTGATGATTTTTCAGTCATGTTTTATGTGACTGATTTCTAAATTTAATTCCATGATGACCAGAGAACTTACTTTATATGACTTTAATCTCTTCAAATTTATTGAGAATTGTTGTACAACCAAGACATGGATTGTTTTAGTGAATTAGGCAATTTAACAAGTACTGTATGTCCTGCTGCTGGTAGGGAAGTATTTTACATAAATGTCAGTTAGATCAAGTTGGGCTTTGCTGGTGTCTGTATTTGTCTTATGCATCTGATTATTATTGTGTTCTAGATATTTCGCCTTACAGTGATATCATTCTTTGCTTTGTGTGATTTGTTTTGTCTGTTTGTTTTGGTTTTGGTTTTCTGAGACAGTGATTCTCTGTGTAGTCCTGACTGTCCTGGAACTCACTCTGTAGACTAGGCTGGCTTCGAATTTGTAGAGATCTGCCTGCCTCTGACTCTCAAAGGCTGGGATTAAAGGCATGAGCCACCACCTCCTGAAGCTTTGCTATTAGATGAAAAAAACAAAAATAAAAACGAAAAAAACTTTTAGGATAATTACCTCTTCCCAATAAATCAACTCTATCATTTCCTTAAAACCCCCTTTTTTTTTCCCTGTCTGACCTAGTTGCTTTACTTGTCTACCTGACACAGCACAGAGCTACCTGAGAAGGGAGTCTTAGTTGAAGAATTGCCTGGATCAGATTGGCCTGTGGGCATGTCTGGGGTGTCTTGATTGCTAATTGATACAGGAGGGCTCAGACCACTGTGGGCAATATCATTTCCTGGGCAGGTGGTCCTAGGTTGTAGAAGAAAGCTGCCTGAGCATGAGCCTGCAAGGCAGCCAGAGAGGAACATTCCCTCATGGCCTTTGCTCCAGTCTCCTGGAGTTCCTGCCCTGAGTTCCCACAGTGATGGATTGTGACCTGGAAGTGAAAGCCAGATAAATCTTCTCTTCCCCTAAGCTGTGTTTGGTCATAGTGTTGATCACAGCAAGTAGAAAGGGAATTAGAATCCTGTTCCTCTTTTATTCCCTGGGTTTCCAATTATTCACACATTAGATCACTGATGCCATTTTCATTTTTTTAAAAATGGCATCTTTTCCCATGTATTTCATTTTAAATGGCTCTTTCAACTAGGCTCAACATCACCAGTTTTTCTTCTGCAGTGTCTAATCTGCCACCAACCCCACTCAGTGGGTTTTATATGTCGGCTCTTGTGATCTCTACTGAAGAACTTCCCCCCCCTTTTTTTTTCTATAATATCATCCATGTCTCCACTTGGCTCTCTGAACGTCTGAAATTCAGTCATAATGACTTTAGTGTACTTGGCTGCTAAATATATCCATGGCCATTGCTGCTACATTTCAAAGCATTGAATTTTTATCTTCATTATAGGCCCTCTCTTCCTGTGTCTTCCCATGTGTACCAACATTTAGTTAGATGCCTGACTTATGATCTTTGCTTGCTGTGGGACAGCTTTGTATTCCTAGGAATATTTTTGACCTTTTTTTTTTTTTTCGGGAATGCAGCTAAACTCCCGGGACAGTTCTGGTCCTTCACATGTGGTCCTTGCAGTTTGCTAGGCAGGAGCACAGCAATGCCCTGTGCCAGATAATTGGTCCTTCCTACTGAAAGGGATCACCTGTCAGGTTCCCCCTGAAGCACAAAGGTTTCCAGGTTGGTAGTGGGAGTTCTTGGTCCTGTGTGAATGCTGGCCCAGTGTGAGTGCTGAGCCCTGTGCTCTCTAAACTTCTCCAGTGATTTTTTTCAAGCAGTTCTGCTCACAGACATGTACCTCAAAGTTCATTGGCACATGTCTGGGAACCAGAGATATTTCTTCTCTCATCACCTGCCTAGGGGCTGTGAACACTACCCCTTTCCTCTACCAGTTCCTCAATGTAAGGAGTTTGCAAGCTCTGCCTCAGTCTCCTCCCTGTGTGGCGGCCTGGCCACTCTCAGGGCAGTATGTCTCACGTACTTGCTATTGTCTCAGAACCACTTGCACTGCACTACCTGACCCCCAGCATCTCTGAAAACAGAGTTCAGTTTGTTTGTCTGTTTTCCATTTTTTAAAATAAGCTGGCTATTATCTAGACAAGGGGCCAATCATTTTCACACATATAAAATAAGCAAGCTATAATAAGGCCATTTGGTTGGGATTTCTCAATACTTTAAAAATGTTTTTTTAAAAACTGTGTGTGTGTTTATGTGTATGTATGAGTGAGTGTCCATGTTCATGTGTTCATATTTGGACGACACTGGTGTCTTCCTCTATCACTTCCCACCTTATTTTTTTTTTGAGACAATCTCTCAATGAGCCAGAAGCTCACTGTTTGAGCTAAGCTGGCTGACCAGCAAGCGTCCAGAATCCTCCTGTCTACCCACCAATGCTGGTGTTCCCAACCCTGGTCTACCGCTAGAGACACAAGTGCTCTTAACCATGGAACAATCTCTCTGGCTCCTGCACCTAAGTTTTTATATAGCTCTTTAGGATGAACTTGGTATCCCAAGAATTGAATAATTGCTTTCTTCATACTTAATCAAAATGTTGCTTAAACTCAACAACTGATCCATCCCCAAATATGCACTTAGATTTCATTTTGAGTCTTAGAAAATATGATACTATAAAATCATCAGATAACATATCATTGTTCGTTCCTGACACATTAGGAATTCTCAATAAAATGGGAGAAAAAGATTGCTAGGCTATCACGGGGCTTCTTTTTAAACGTGTGAAACTGCAGGGATGAATCTGTAAAGAAATTCACCTACCAGGAAGAAGTGATAAGTAAATAGAAGGCATCCAAACACATGAAGCCAAACTGTCAAAGCCAAAGGGAGAACAGGACAAGTCCACAGTCATGGCTGAAGACTTCAGCATCATTCTCTTAGGGCCCAATACAGTTAGCAGGGCAGAAGAGAGTCATCTTGGTTATGGAAGACCTGGGGAACATAATTAATCAAGTGGTTCTAATCAAAACAAGCAGAACACTCCACCTGTGGTAGTTCAGTAGCTCAATGGATTGTGTTCCTCCAACAGCTCACATGTGGAAATGCTTACTCTCTAGGCAATGGTATAAGGAAATGGGTCCTTTGTGAGGTGTTTAGCTCAAAAGGGTGGATGGGAAGCACTTAGGGCGAGCCCAGTGAGCTACCTCTTCTCTCTTCCAGGTAAAGACTAAGCAAAGAGATGTCTCTGCAACAGGAAACAGCTCATCGGCCACAGAGCTTAAGCCTGGGATCCCAGAATTCCAGCATATGAGAAATAAACTCACACTGTTTATATATGACTCAGCTGGTGATAACATTTTTCTTTTTGCATTTTGTATGTGTGTGTGTACAGGTGCATACTGTGAAGGTGTGCAAGTATACAAGCATGTATAGGTGCATATATATAGGTGTGCATATATATAGGTGTGTACATGCCTGTATAGGTACATATGTATGTGTAAATGCATGTACATGTGCATATATATGTGGGCGTGTGTGTACAGGCACATATGTGTGAGGGCATGTGTGTGTACAAGTGTGCACATGTGCATGTGTGTATATACATGTGTGTACAAGTGCATATGTATGAGAGTGTTGTGTACATGTGTGTAGAGGTGCTTATGTGTGAGATTATGTGCATATACAAGCATTTACAGGTACATGTATGTACGTGTTTGCATAGGTACATATGTGTACATGTGTATACATGTGTATGTACATGCATGTGCATGTGCATATGTGTGAGGGTATTTGTGTACTTGTGTGTACAGGTTTATATGTGTGAGGGTGTGTGTGCGATTCTGTGTGTGCATGGGTGTACAGATACATATATGTGCTTGTGTGTACAAGGGCATATGTGTGAGGGTGTGCATGCAGGCTGGAGGCTGACATGAGGAATCAACCTCAATTCCTTTTCTGTCTTATTCATTGAGGAAGGCTCTCTCAAAGAGTTTGCTGATATGTGTATTCATTCTTGCCAGCCATTAAACTCTAGGAATTCCCTGTTTCCATAGAGTCTGGAATTACAGGAAGATTGCAGGACCCACCCAACATATAACTGGGTTCTGCAGATTCAAATGCTGGTCCCCAGGCTCACACAGCATATGCTTTAGCGCTGAACTCTCTTGCTGGCCACAGTTTACTATAACTTTGCCACAGAAGGTCAACAGGACCAAGACATCATCCAGTAGTTTTCATCTACCCTGAGAACCTGCAGAAAATTTACCAAGACATGTATCCTGGGCCATTAAGAAAATGTCAATAATTTAAAAATAACCAAAACCATGATAACTGTGTTTTCTGATAGCAATAGAATCATATCAGAAACTAATAAGAGAAAGATAACATAAATATTTCTAAATGTTTGAAAATTAACCTGCCTTACACCTTAAAAACAATCCACAAATCAAGAGGAAGTCTCAAAACGAATGTGGAATATACAGAACTAAATGAAATCACAATAGAAACGGAATCATGAGAAGCTGCAGGAATAAGGCTGAAAGAAATTCCTAGCCCTAAAATACCAATGGCAGGGGAAAGAGGAGAGGAGAGGGCTCAAAACAATAGTCTAAGAGTCTTCCTCAGGAAACCAACAAAATAGTAACAAAGAACATGCAAGGCAAGTGGAGGATGAAAATACAAAAACAGAAACAACCATCAATGAAATTGAAAGAAAAAAAGCAATAACGAAAATTAATGAAACACAAAGTTGGATCTTCAAGGGAAATAATCAAATTGACAAACCTCAGTTAGACTGATAAATATAAGACACAGGCTCCAGTTCTAGGAAATGAAACAGATGAGAAGAAATGGGCAAATTCCCCAAAAGTTACTGTCAGAGTGCCATCAATAGCTTGGTGGCTACAAAATTTAATTTATGACTTAAAATATCCCAACAAAGAAACTCCTGCTTCAGCTGGCTTTATTGGAGGATTCCACCAAATATATAAAGAAGAATCCATAAAAATCTTATATAATCTCTTTTTTTTTTTAAAAAATGAAGTATTCCTGTCTCATTTCTGTTGCTATGATAATACAATATGGCCAAAGGCAACATGGGGAGGAAAAACTTAATCACTTCCAGGTCATAATCCATCACTGAGGGAAGTCAGGGCAAGAACTCAAGCAGGAACTCAAAGCAGAAAGTGCAGAAGAACACTACTTGCTGCTCACAGACCCATGCACAGATAGCTTTCTTACACAGCCCAGGACCACCTGGGCTGCCCACAGTCAAGACAGACTCACACAGATATGGCCATGATTCTAAGCTACGTCAAGTCCTCAGTTAAGTCTAACTAGGACAAGAAGGGAAGGCTTCACAATGCATTTTCCTACAGCTATTACCACTCAAAAACCAGCAAAGCCAGTCAAAGGAAGGGAAGCTACAGAGGCAGTTCACTCATGAGTTTCAACATAAAGGCCTTCGGCAAAATATTAGCAAATCAAATCCTGAACTACATAAACAGGAAAAAAAAAAAAAAAAAAAAAAAAGCGACCAATATGCCACAGCCATGTGAGATTGATTCCAGGCATGCAGTTTAACACTGGGAAATGTTATATCAATGTCATATCAACAGCTAAAAAGAGACAGTGGGCAAAATATGACAAGACCTTAATGAGTTCAGATTAGGGAAGATCAAACCAACTCCATAATGAACATCTATCAAATGAACACTACAGTTAATGATGAGATTAAGGGTCTCTGCCATGGCCGGCAGCAAGGCCAAGGATGCCCTCAATTACTGCCTACTTAACAGTGCTGGGGTTCCAGTTATTCTCATAAGTGATAAAGGGATAGAGGAAAGGGGAGGGGTAAATGTCATCCAAATGCATTGTATATGCATATGAAATTCCAAATGAATAAATAAAAATTATACTTTAAAAAAAGAAATGTTAAAAAAGCAATGGAAGGCCATGTATTAAAAAAAATTAAGAAATAAATGAAAAAATGCAATGTAAGTGACAAGTTTAGGATTAATTCAAATGAAGGAATTCATGTATTTGTTGAATAAAGTTGAAGCATTAATGAATAGGAATTTATGATTGTACATTCTTTTTTTTTTTTTTTCATTTTTTGAAACAGGGTCTCAACTACATAACCTTGGTTGCCCTGAAACTTGTTGTGAAGACCAGGCTGGCCTTGATTCATAGAGATCTGCCTGCCTCTGCCTCCTTAATGCTGAGTCTAAAGACGTGAGCTCTTTATTCCTGCCTTCCAGCTACTTCTTTATAAAAGAATTAAAATAACTAAACATTTAAAAGGCATACAGATAAAAGAAAGAAAGCTATTTGCAGTCTGGACATGGTGGCACATGTGTATAATCCCAGCATTAGGAAAACAGAGGCAGGCAGATCTCTGAGTTTGAGGCCAGCCTGGTCAACAGAGTGAGTTCCAGGACAGCCAGGGCTACACAGAGAGACCCTGTCTTGAACAATCAGAAAAAATAAGTTACCATGAAAACACTAGGACCTGAGTTTGATCCCTAGCAGATCTGTAACCCTAGCACAGGGGCAAGACCTGAGACATGTGGATTCCTGGAGTCCTTAGGCCAGGAATCAAGCTGAATTAATGAGCTCCTGATTAAGTGAGAGCCTGTCTCAACAAATAAGGTAGAAAGAGACCTGATAGTGTCTTCTGGCCTCCACATGCATGTGCTTACTCAAACACCATATGCACAAAAAAGAAAAAAAGAAAAAGAAAAAAGAAAGTGCGCAAAACACATCCATGCCATTTTCCCAAAGAAGACAGCCACATGGCCTGCAGGCACATGGCAAGGTAGAAGAGGAATGCAAATCAAAACCAAGGGGAGATGCTACTTCACATCCACTAGGCTATGATAGCAAAGAGGCCAGTGAGACAGCTCAGTAGTAGGTAAGAGCATATGCTATGCAAGCCTGATGGCCTGAATTCAATCCCTAGGATTCAGTGAATGAGAGAACAGATCGCCAAATGTTGTCTTCTGACCTCCATATTTGAGTTGTGGCATATGCATGGCCACACATACATCATATGCAAAGACATGCATAATCTTTTTAAAAAGACACATAGATAGTCATAGAAACCCTACTCACAGTAGCAAAAACTCATAAACCAAATGTCTGCTAAACCACAAATAGTTAAATAAAATTCAGTCTATCCACACAACAGGATATTTTGGCAATAAGACAAATGGGCATATGTTCCAGCAGACTTCCTATGGAGGAAAAGTTATCACAGAGACCAGATTGTGTCTGATTCCAGAAGAGGTCAATATAGGATGCAGATTAGTAGCTGTCAAGGGAGGAGCTGGGATGCCTGGAGACGATGGATATTGACTGCTAATTGTACTGAGTGAGTCAAATCAGCATCTTGGAATGGACACACTGTGATCCAGTACAAACAGCATCTAAATAAAAAAGAGCCTTTAAATAAAAAAGAAAAGGAGGAGCTGGAGAGATAGCTCAGCAGTTAACAGCATGACTGCTCCCAACATCCACACTGGGCAGCTCACAATGCCTGTAACTCTAGTTTTAGGGGATCTGATAACCTCTGTTGGCCTTTATAGGCACCGCACACATGTAGCACACATAAACGCATGCAGGCACACATATAACACACAAAAATAAATACATCTTTAAAAAGGGGGTGGGGAGTGGCACACAAATGTACAAAGCATCTCTACCAATAGCAATCCAAAGCTAGAAGCAGCCTAGATGTGTTTTTGTGGGTGAATAGCTTTGCATGCTGTGATTTACCCACAATGCAATGCAGACTGGGACTCAGCAACAAACAGTAGGGATCTACTAAGGAACTCAACAATGCAGATGCCCCTCAACGAATCACACTGAGTAAAAAAAAAAAAAAAAAAAAAAAAAAAAAAAAAAAGCCATGCCTAAGAGGACACACAGTTATCAGGTCCACAGTAAATCCTTTCCCAGTGTAATTATCATTTGTTCCTGTGGGCATGCATGTGAACACAGGTGGTGTGTGTGTGTGTGTGTGTGTGTGTGTGTGTGCATATGATTGGAGGGTGAGTCATGGCCCCAAGTACTAAACTGAATGTTTGCTATGAACAATGGTGTTCTCCACACACCAGGACATACTTACTGCTTTCAGCAAATTTTAACAGAGACACAAGATTCACATTCACCTCTTGTGAGGTAATCTATCTCTCTCTAGTACAGGACTCCATTTAGGGTAAGGCATTGCATTTAGTTGCCATGTCTCCCTGCATCTGAAACCCGCCTGCGGCTTTTCTTTGCCGACTGTGTTGATGACACTTTCAAGGAGTACTGCTGGCAGCTCTCCTCTTTTTAAACAGAATGTAGGAACTGTTTTAGTACCTCTGCTTCTGGGAGCTGTCTGCACAGCTGGGCCTGCACAGACTGAGAATTTCTAGCCCAAGTGATCTTGTGTCTCATTCTCAAGCTCCAGGCCTCTCTCCACTTGTGTGCCCTCAGTCCTGTCCCTCTGCCAGCTGGAAGTGTGGACAAGGCTGTCCTGTTTGGAACTAGAGGTCCCCAGAGCTACATAGCTACCATTCTTGTTCAGCACAACCAATAAAAGAAACCTGGAAGCATAATTATTCTGTCCACCTCGTAGTAAGAGTGTAGAAGGCCCCAGTGTCCACCCCATGACACCAATTTCAGTCTATTTCAGGGATTTACATGCTTAATACTCATGAAGACTCATGAAGGGAAATAAGGACAAATATGATTTAAAGTGGCACAAACACTAAGGGATCAGAAGGCAATCCATTCCAGAGTGGAATGGAATTTTCTGCCTTAAAATTCTGAATAAAATTGTGTGTGGTGGCATGCACCTATAATTCCCAACACTTGGGAGACAGAGCTAGGAGGATCCTGGGCTTGCAGGCCTAACAGAATTAGTGAGGCCCAAGCTCTGAGAGACCCTGTCTCAAAACAAAAGAGTAATAAAGGAAGACAACAGACAGTGACCTCTAGCCTTTGCACGCATGTGCACACATGTCCATGCACACCCACATATATGCATACACAAACATGTATAACATACATATGAACACACAACAACAAGAAACCCACTATGGGTTATTCATGAGACCTCAAGGGGACAGAGGTGTGTCTGGGATAGGTAACCATGGGATTGTCCAGGGCCCAAGTCATAATGCTCCTACAGAATTCTGTGCAACTACCTACCAGCAAGAGGGCATACCTGAGGCTGGGCACAGCTGCCCACAAGCCTTGAACCCAGCATACCCCTATGTGACCTTGTTTATTTGTGCACAAAATTACAGCCAGTGCCCTTTGAACTGTCTGCTTTCCTTTCATGCTGGTTGTTTGGAAAGACTGTTCCCTGTCAATTGGTTTTCATCCAACCCCTCATCCCCATCCTGCTTGGTAACATCCTCTCCCCCTCCAAACTCTGGCCATCGTGCTCTGTCAACTCAACACCACAAGGGTCACATGCAGTGGGGCCGGGTTCATGGTCCTGGGGATGACTCCTGATCATTGTACTCCTGCTGAGGACATCATGGCTCCTAAGTACCTGGGTTCATAGCTGGTGAGCCAGGCCCTCTGTAATCACTCTTAGCCACCTTCAGCTCTTCCCTCAGCCTGATACCAGCTGAATCAGAGCATATCCCAGCCTCACTCAGAAGCCCCATGCCACTCACACAGAGCTTCAGACAGGCCTCATGATGGCCACTATGGTGACCTGCTGCCACCTCTCTCCTGGGATATCACCTCCTCCTCTCTGGGACATTCCAATTACACTGCCTTGCTGTTCCTTGCATGAGCCTAACTGGCTGCCTAAACAGCCAGGACAAACCCTGATCCAGTCTGCTTAACAGGTTATCACCTGCGTTCAGTCTCCCCCATTGTTCTTCTTTCTCCCCAGGCCAAACATGGTTATCTTACAATGTTCCCGACCCAGCTGACCCAAGCTAAGCTTGTATTTGTTCTCTTTTCACCTTCCAAGGTTCAAAACTCAGTCACTGTGCCCACGATCCCACTCCCATTGTGCTAGAGATGGGATTTATTGATGTACCCATGGGGCACAGAATAATGCCTGACACAGAGGAACTCAATATATATTTGAATGCAGTTTTTTTCTTGTCATTTTCCTTTGCAAACTCAATCCTTTAGCCAACATAAGACACTCAGAGCTTGCCAGATCCATTGCTTGCTTTCACCTTCCACTCTGTCCCCAATTCCTTTGACCTGGAACATCACTCATCCTTAAACATCTGAGGACATTCAAATACCTCTCCTCTCAAAATCATCCTGAAGATGCCCAGGGTGGAAAAGCCAATTCCTGACTCACCAGAGCCCCATTCTCAGGTCCTGATGGATGATCTACCTATGACCTGCCCACGTGAGCAGTAGTAGCTCATCAAGCAGAATTCTCATTTGCCATCCTCCTCTCACTCCTACACAGCAACATTTCATCAATAGATATGAATTTCATACTGGTGCCAATGTCTGAACAATGTTCCCTGATGTGCTAAGTAGTAAGCCTATGGGAGGGGCCTGCCCAAAGATAACACCAGTTTTGAAGGGACAGAGATGATTTCAAGAGAAAGCCTAAAGAAATAGGAAGACGGTCACCTAAAGTGGGGAGGGCACTACAGGAACAGAAGCAACAGCTAAAGAAAAGCATGAGACAAGCGTGGTGGTGTGCACCTTTCACATCAGAACTGGGGAGGCAGAGGCAAGTGAATCTCTTGAGTTTGAGGCCAGCCTGATCTACATAGCAAGTTCCAGGCTAGTCATGGATACATAGGGAGACCCTGTCTACACAAGGGAAGAAAAGCACGATGAATCTTTCTGCTATAAGATTCTTGATAGGTGCTGTGTTAGTCAGGGTTCTCTAGAAAACACAATTGATAGACTGAATCTATCTATCTATCTTCTATCAATCAATCATCTATAAATCATCCATCCATCCATCTATCTATTTATCCATCCTCTATCATCTACCTGTCTATCATCTATCTATCATCTATAAACGTATCCATCTATCATCTATCAATCATCTATAAATCATCCATCCATCTATGTATGTATCTATCATCTACCTGTCTGTCACCTATTTATCATCTAATGTCTATCAATCTATCTACCCATATATCTATCATCTGTCTATCATCTATATACTTATCTATCATCTATATACCTATATATCTATCATCTATTTATCGCCTGTCTAGCTATCATCTACGTATCTATCTACCTATCTATCATCTACTTACCTATCTATCTATCTATCTATCTACCTACCTACTTACATATCTATCTATCATCTATCTACCTGCATACCTACCTACCTACATTAAAGGGAACTTAAGAGAGTAGCTTATAGGCATGGTCCAAGTAGTTGTTCAACAAGGCTATCTCCAGACAGAAAGGGAATCTGGTTGTCTCAGTAGCACCAATATATATGGTGCTGGAGTCCCAGGGGTTTCCTAGAGCTTAGTCTTCTCTCTGGCTGTCAAGTCCATTTATCCCATTACTGAGGCATTCCTTCGCAGTTATTAGAACCTCTTTCTCCAGGATCCCAATGTAGACTGAAGACTAAGCAGGCAAAAATCAAAGGCTTCTTTCTTCCCTGTTTCTAGAGGGCATGGCCCAGATTTAGGGTGGGTCTTCCTGCTTCAGTTAGTCCAATCAAGAAAATCCCTCACATCTGGTGTTCCCTGACGCTTGGGTTTTAGTTGATTGCAGAGGCAGTCAGTTAACAATCAAGAATAGCCATCACAGGCATCCTGGAACCTCCTGAGAAGGGACATGCTTAGGGTGTCCCAGACCATTGGAAGCATCAACAACCAGCTGTGTAGGATCCACATTACTCAACTAAACATGCATGTGGTTGGTGTTCAATGTCAGTATCCCGGTATATCACAAAGGGCTTTTCTTAAGGAAAATGATACCTTTCCAAAACTAAGTGGTCCCTCCATGAATATGGTACACTCATCTATTTACTTTGTTTATGATATAGTTCGTTTTTCTGTTTTTCTGATAGACATCACAGGCAAATGCAACTTGGGTTTATTTTATCACTTTCAAGTCACACTGTCCATCATAAGGGAAGTTAGGGCAGGCCTGAAGCAGAAACCATGGAGGAATGCTGCTTGCTGGTTCACTCTCTGGCTTGATATCGTAGACCCACCTGCCTAGGGATGGTGCCACCCACAGTGGGCTGGACCCTTCCACATCAATCATTAACCAAGACAATCTCTCAGACAAGGCCACAGTCCAACAAGGCAAATTGTTCAATTAACTTCCCCTCTTCCCAAGTGACTTTGGGTTGTGTCAAGTTGAGAATCAAAACTAACCAGAGCAAACCATAATTAATTTCTTCCAATAATAACATCAAGTTTCTTAGTAGAGGCCTCAGGTATCTTTCTCAAACTTATTCATAGGTATATGATAGATGCATTTAGTTTTTAATCCATTATTACAATGTGTCTTAATATTTATAGAAAACAAGTTTTCCATACAATGCTCCGGTCCTCACCAATTCCCCTGTTACTGAGGTCTTGCAATGAGGAGATAGATTTGTTACCTCACTGATGAGTCAATATTGGCATACTATTAACTGAAGTCCCTAGTTGTCATTGGCTATCACTCTCTGTAGGACTGAACTTGTTTTGCGGCTTTCGACAGCCGTTGGAGTGGCATCAGCATTACTGTATGACACAGAGCAGTCTCACTGCCCCCAAAATGTCCCATCTGAGTTCACTGACTCTCTCTTAGGCTGCTGATCTTTTTATACTGGCTCCATAATCTTGACTTTTCCATCATGTCATGCCATTGTAATTATACAGTACACCACCGGTTCAGTTCACACATGCTGTCTAACATTGTGTCTAATGGATGCCACTGGCCACAGTGCTGTCTGAAGGGACTGTCCTCATTCATTACCACCAGCAATATATGAGATTCCCTTCCACAGTGCCACACACATTAGGCCAGTCTGCCTGAGCCACCTGACCCAGGAGAGAGTCACGGTCCCTCTCTACTTGGTGAGAGCTGGTACCACTCACTGTTGCTTTTCCCAACAGGCTAAGGATGCTAGACATCGCTCATGTGCTTTCTTCCCATCCATTTACAACCATGCCCTTTGTTCATGAGTTACTCAACTCTTTCCCCACTTAAAATTGGACTCTCCTCTTACTGGATTATAAGAGCTCTTTGTATATTTCAGGTAACTTTTTTTCTCATAGATGCTTTATAATTTTTTCTCCAAGTTTATGACTTTACTTTTCATTTTCTTAAGTGTCTTTTGATAAGCACAAGTTGACATTATCCCAGCATGTATGACTTTCATTTTTCTTGTCCTATTATATTGTCTAAGGCTTACATCACAATGCTGAAGACAACTACATAATAAACCTATGGTTAACTTTAAAGAGCTTTGAGTATCCACTGTGAGGTGGCAGGTACTTCACAGACCCTTTCTTAGATTAAGGAGATTCTCTTCACATTTTTCTCTTTGGAATTTTGTTCAATGCTTAAACTGTATCACAACTTTTTCCTTATCCGATCAATACAATGAATCACACTGATCTTTCCCCTTCATTCCACCAATTCTGTGAAATTCATAGATCAAAATTGTTACTTGATTTTTTTCAGATATTTTCCAAATATTTATAATCTGTCAACTTGCATTCTTATTTGCTCCCTGACCATGTGGTTAAAACATGTTGTACTTCTGCACACTGCTACATTTAATTTGTTAATATTTATGTTAATATTTAAATATTACTTTCACCTCCTTACTCTCTTTCATTCTAAAAAATATATATTCATTTATTTTTATTTTATGTGTATGGGCACTTTGCCTGCATGTATGTCTGTGCACCATGTGCATGGAGTACCTACACAGGCCAGAAGAGGGCATCAGATTATCTGGAACTGGCATTAAAGACAGTTGTGAGCCACCATGTGGGGTTTTTGGACCAGACCCTGAATCCTCTGGAAGAACAGCCAATGCTTGTAACCACTGATTCACCTCTCCAGTCCCATGCTTCTTCTTTTTCCTCCTCCTTCTTTAAAAAAAACTGGTAACTGGAAGGGTGAAGTGGCTGCCTTCTCACTGAGTGAGCTTTTTTTTTCCTTTCCTGTGCCACACAAGCCATCAGACTCACTTTGAAGTTTGGACTTGCTACTAATATATTATCCTTTGCACATCCCCACTTTCCACTTTCATGTGAGTGTGTTGTGCATGAGCATACATGTGTGTGGGTCCATGTATGCACATGCATGTGTGCATGTATGTTTTTACATATACGTGGGTCCGTGTGTGTGTGTGTGTGTGTGTGTGTGTGTGTGTGTGTACATGGAAGCCCAGTGTTGCTGTTGAGATCAATCCTCAATTGCTCCTCCACCTTATTCATTGAAGCAGGGTCTCTCAATCGAACCAAGAGCTCACCGATCAGCTGGCTTACTCTCCATCTTCCGAGGCTAGAATGACAGGTCGGCTGCCACACACACATGTAGGTTCAGGGGCTAGTCCTCATGTTTGCAGGGCAAGTGTAGCTTTGTGATCCCTGTAACATGTGGACATTGTTTCCTCAGCCTTTGAATTGCAGTCCTGTTGGCAGACTGTGTGAGCAGGGGACCTCAGCACATCTTCCAGTGTTCCTCACGCCACCCACTCTGGCATCACCACTGGTGTCCTTGCTTCCTTACTTGTGGCCCATGCGTCTCCCGGGGGCGGGTCCTCTATTGTTTATCACTATACTTTAGTTAGTGTACAAAGTACTTTTCTCCCGTGTGTGCCTATACTTTGCTTTCCTTCTTCTCACTACACTTCCCCCACTTACTTGCCTCCCACCCCAAGTGCCCCTTCCTGTTTCATGTCACGTATGTGTTTAAATCCCGAAGGGAAACCTGGGCTACTTTGTCTTTTTAGCCCTCCCATTAGTTTCCCCTGCTTTTCCTCACTCCTTTCAACCTCACCCTCTCCCTCAGAGACCCTTCTAACTTCCATGTCACGTATGTATCTATGTATGTTAAGTCCAGACCCTAAGGGACACACGCGTATCTGCCTTCCTGAGTCTCATGTCGCCTACATGACGACTTTTAGTTCCATACATTATCTTTGTGACTAGATAAAACTCTCTTGCCTTGCCTGAGTGAAGGTCTGCTGTCAACACACTGTGGGCTTGAAGGCAGGAGCTGTGAGTGAGCACAGAATGATGGCTCCATCGCTGTCTGCATCCTGAGGCCAGGCTTCGAAGCTTGTTCTTTCACATGGCAAAGGGCTCTGCAGTGAGCTCAGGAGGTCTTGTGATCAGTTTATCTGTGCTCCTCATAGAATGTCCTATTTCCACTCATCATACCTCAAGATAGAGGTTATTTGCAAATGAGTCACCAATAATAAAGTCAAAATGAGTTCACAGTGGTATAGGTTAGACCTGTGGCAAAGTGATAGGCATCTTCATCAAAAAGGGGAAATGTGTCTGAGGAGACAACTCAGCAGGTAGACAGACAGGCTAGCTGTAAATGCCTGATGACCCAAAATGCAATTCTAGAATCCACAGAAAAATCCGGATGCAGTGTGGCATGTCATTAATGCTAGCATTCCTATGATGAAGGAGGTAGAGACTAGAGACCTTGGGTAGCATTCAAGCCAGATAGTTTGGGGTATAGGGCATAGAGGCCCTGACAAGGGAAATCCTGTCTCCATGAAGTGAAAGGCCAGATTTGATTTCCAGAAAGTTGTTCTCTGACCTCCACACATGTATCCTCACACATGATTGTGCACACGCGTGAACATACTCAACAGCATCAAAGCAGAAATGTGACCACAGACAGATATGAGAAATATGTGAAGCAAAAGCAAATACAGCAGGGTCACACTAAAGGGCTATGGAGCACAAGGGCTGTGGCCAGCATAGACACTAGAAAGACAAGGATGGGCTCTGCCCAGAACCTTCAACAGCCATGCAGCTCTGCCAGCTGATACAGACTTCTGCCTCTAAAACCAGGAGAAATACCCATCCTTCGAGTCTGCAGATTTTGGCTCTTAGTTCTAGCTTTGTAGCAGAGTACTACAGAGACTTTGATGGTAGGCCATCTTGATACCTAGGGTGGGACCAAGGCGCCCACCTGAGCTCTCAAGGTGGGAAACTCAGACTTCTGCTGGCTGCAATAAAAAAATGCTATAGAAGAGGCGGGTGAGGTGAAGGCAGAGGGGTGCCAGGCAGAGAGAGAGCGAGAGAGAGCGAGAGAGAGAGAGCGAGAGAGAGAGCGAGACAGAGAGAGCGAGAGAGAGGAGAGAGAGAGCGAGAGAGAGCGAGCAAGAGAGAGAGTGAGAGAGAGCGAGAGAGAGGAGAGAGAGAGAGCGAGAGAGAGGAGAGAGAGAGAGCGAGAGAGAGCGAGAGAGAGCGAGAGAGAGCGAGAGAGAGAGAGCGAGAGAGAGCGAGAGAGAGAGCGAGAGAGAGAGCGAGAGAGAGCGAGAGAGAGCGAGAGAGAGCGAGAGAGAAAGCAGAGAGAGAGAGCGAGAGAGAGCGAGAGAGAGAGCGAGAGAGAGCGAGAGAGAGAGCGAGAGAGAGCGAGAGAGAGCGAGAGAGAGCGAGAGTGAGAGAGAGCGAGAGAGAGAGCGAGAGAGAGTGAGAGAGAGAGCGAGAGAGAGCGAGAGAGAGCGAGAGTGAGAGAGAGCGAGAGAGAGCGAGAGAGAGAGAGCGAGAGAGAGCGAGAGAGAGAGCGAGAGAGAGAGCAAGAGAGCGCGAGAGAGCGAGAGAGAGCGAGAGAGAGTGAGAGAGAGAGCGAGAGAGAGCAAGAGAGAGAGAGCGAGAGAGAGCAAGAGAGAGAGAGAGAGCAAGAGAGAGAGAGAGAGCAAGAGAGAGAGAGAGCAAGAGAGAGAGAGCGAGCGAGAGAGAGAGCGGGAGAGAGAGCGAGAGAGAGCAAGAGAGAGAGAGAGAGCGAGAGAGAGAGCGAGAGAGAGTGAGAGAGAGCGCGAGAGAGAGCAAGAGAGCGAGAGAGAGCGAGAGAGAGAGAGCACGCACAAAGTGAGAGGGGTTGGTGTAGTGACAACAGAGGGACACTGAGAACAGATAACTAGGAACAACTAACAAACCTTAGGTGACGTCTAGCAAGAAAACAGGGATCTGATAGTTTTCTCAAACCTTGAAGAACTATAGACTGAGGACAGACAGACTTCACTGTATGTAAATGATATACAGGTTTTTTGGTTTGTGTGTGTGTGTGTGTGTGTTCAGTTTGTTTGTTTTTTGTTTGAGACAGGGTTTCTCTGTGTAACAATCCTTGCTGTTCCTGAACTCATTCTGTAACTAGGCTGGCCTCGAACTCAGAGATCTGCCTGCCAGTGCCTCCCAAGGACATACAGTAATGTAAACAACCTGATTTTAAAAGAAAAACTAAAACCCTCAAAGCCATCTCACTACCTGGGTTCCCGCGCACAAGCAAGGTCAGCCGGGGTGCCCAGTCCAGAAACATCAGGGACCAACTCTGCTCCCATCTGACCTAATGATCTCATGACCTTCAGGTGTCTTCCTCACCCCTCAAACCCACCAAGCAAATCAAAGAGTGGACTGGGCTCACACTCATTTTAGATCCTTCTAGCAAACAGGCCTGGATGAGAGACATTTATCTAGAGAACAATTTATCTCATGCAGACCAACCCAGCTGAATGGCATGGTGCCCGCTGCACCCAGAAGCCTGCTCTTACCCTCCCAGGCTCCATCTCACGAAACCATTGACCGGCTGGCTAGATGAAGAAGGTCACTGCTCCGATGCTGCTGGACCCATTTGCGACAGGAAGGGGACAGGCAGGTGTGGTGATTAAATGGGCAATGCTTCCTGAATATCGGTCATTAGATTCCTGATTAGAGTTAATAATCACCTAAGATTAGATCCCGCTGGCCGATGTGGGTCAAGAGGAGTTTAACTCAGCACTTAAAGCCGCAAGATCACAATGAAAAGAACTGGAAGGGTTCTTCAGATTCATGAATTTTAGTGAGTCTTAGTTTTCCTTCAGCTTCTTTCCTTTAGCAAAAGGAAATTTCAAATTCTTAGAACAAACATGCTCCTGGGATGCAAGTTTCAGTCCCTGTGAAGCCCTGTGCATGCACCATTGGAGAACCACTGGACCTCTATGTAGGGTCCTTCCACACCACAGGCCATGCTTCATTACCCATCTGCCCCTCCTTGAAGCCTGGAAGAGGGACTACAAAAATGAGTCTATGAAAAGGAAGGGCGGTCCCTGGGTTTCTCACTGCTTGCACCGCACTCAGGACGGAGTCTGGTACTCACAGGGATGCAATAAATATCTGTTGAATAAATAAATGAGCCTAGGAAAAAGTAGCTAGCAGACTCCAAGAGAAGGCAAGATGAGTAGAAGCAGAGATTCAAATTGTCTCTGGGTATGTGATGGGCAAAAGCTGGGGAGAAGGCTCTGGCAATAAAGTGCCTGCCACACAGGAATGAGGACTGGAATCTGGAGCCTAGCTCTGGACACACATAGAATTTAGGCACAGAGGCATGTGTCTGCAGCACAGCACTGGAGGGGCAGAGGCAGGTGGATTCCTAAAGCTCATTGGTCAGTCACCCTCACCAAATCAATAAGCTCTGGGTTCAAAGAGAAACCTGGCCTCAAAAGTAAGGTAAACAGAGCTAGAGAGATGACTGGGTAGTTTAGAGTTTCCCAACACCCATGTCAGCTTGAAACTGCCCATAACTCCAGCTCCAGAGAATTCAGTGCCTCTGGACATACCTACACAAAGATGGCTCGTGTGTGCGTGAACACACACACACACACACACACACACCTACACACACCACAATTAAAAGCGAAATACATCCTTCGAAAGAAAAGATGTAAGATGGTAAGCAATAGAAGACAGTAGGAACTGAACTCTGGCTTCCATATGCACATGTATGTGCATTCATACAAACATACACCATACACACACTTGCACCCTATTTTGGGGAGAATCATGAAGACTTCAGGAAGGAAGTGGCATTGGATGCAACCTTGAAGAAATCTCAGACAGAGAGTGCACCTACTGCTACCAAGCTGTGAGTGGAGTGTGAGTGAGTACAAGGCTTCATGTGTCTAAATACAAAGCTCTCAAAATAAGTGGAGTGTTGATGTGTTCATTTTATGCTACAATGTACATTGCCATCTCTTGAAGTCTAGTTTTCAATTACTTCCTTATCTGAGGCCTAATTCTTAGAGTCTCCACTAAACTTCCTTTCAAACATGGCCAGGTAGCATATTTAAAATAGCTACTAGAAGCTGGGAGTTGGTGACTCACGCCTCTAGTCCCAGCACTTGGGAGGCAGGCAGAGGCAGGCAGATCTCTGTGAGTTCAAGGTCAGCCTGGTCTACAGGGCTAGTTCCAGGACAGTCTCCAAAGCAATACAGAGAAATCCTATCTCAAAAAAACAAAAAACAAATCAAACACACACACACACACACACACACAAAAAACACACACACACACACACAAACAACCTACTAGAATACTAAAAATACTTTCTCTCACCACAAAAGCCCCTTCTATATTTGTTCATTTCTCTAAAGGGTTACAGTTCATTGTAGGGCTGTGCTTTCTTAGTCAAGGAAGTCCTGGCTGAAGTCTTCATTCAGGCTCCTGTTTCTCTAAGCCTTGCCTCTATTGCTTTTGAGATTATCAGCTGCCCTTGAATGTAGTTAAACATTCACCTTCATTAGACTTCTGCCCTAGACACTAAAAGCCACCTTTATTAGATTCATCCAAGTAGAGAACAGGGCAAGGGAAAAGCCAATAATGTTTTGTCTCTAGAGTAAAAGGAAGCCGCTCACACATCTCTCTTCCTTCTGAATCTTGCTAAGTTCCCAGCCTGCTCTCTAGCTCTCTACATACAATCCTGGGACCCTGCAGGGCGCACTTACTGCTCCTAGTTGGGAGTGTCCACCTGAGATGTCCTCCCTCAACACTGATGGCCTCTCTGCTGAGAACTGCAACTTTCCTGTTGGCCTCCGCATACCAGCCTAGATGCACACTCCCCATTCCTCTCTCATGGTTCCATCAGGGTTCCAGGTTCAGTGGCAAGGGTGGGTGCCCTCTGCCCATCCCATGCTGCTTTTGAATGTTCACACTTTTGTCATTAATGCCTTCATGCATCTCAAATCCTCTCTGCTTCAGATAAAGGCACCAGGCATGATGTAGCCCAAGCTATTCTAGAACTTGTGGCTACTTTCTGCCTTAGATTCCCAAGTACAAATTATAGGCATGTGCCACCATACATGGCTTCATTCCACATTGATGACCAGCACTTGTCACATGAGCCCTCCCAACTCTGTATTTCAAAGAGCTTTGGCTCAGGGCACGTTTAGACACTAAGACCTCTTTCCTTGCCGCATGCTTACTTTTCAAGCCTCCTTCCTCACACATCACTTTCTGTGTTGTGCACACCTGAACTTTTTTTTTTTTAAGTGACTTTTCTATGTCAATACTACATACTGAGTACAGCAGGTCAGGCTTGTTTTTATGATTTCAAAAACAACAGCAATGGAATGTCTTTCCTAATGGAAAACACATTGGACAAAGTGCCTTTTTTGAAGGCGAGATCATGGAAGTCACACTCTGAAGTTTCAAGTACTTTAGGCTCCTGCTTACAAAGCAGCAGGCAGGAAAGCTGAGCCCAGCTTCCCCTGCCTGCCTCTGGTGACATCTGAAGTATTTTTCAAAGTGAAAAACGAGACAATTATAAAACCTGAGCAAAATGCAAGGACACTGCAACCACATACTGCCCAGCTGATTTCCATCGCCATAACTTTCACCTACTCTGACATGACCCTACTGAAGCCAAAGTTCAAAGTTCAAACCCAGAGCAGGTTTTTCTTTATAGCATCCTTCTTGATGCACAGGAATAGGAAGTGAGTGGATGGTGAATAAACGCCTTCTCTGGCTACCAAACTACGCCATAAAGCAGGCTGATTTGTGAGTGGAGACTGGAATGCAGCAGAATGGTTAGGCTCATGATTCTAAACAGAGGAGAATGGCTCTGGTGTTGGCAAACCATTAGATATCACTTGACTGATCAGAAAAGCTACAACTTCTTCCAGTGAAAACCATCTGCCTTTACAGAAACACCTGCTTTTGAGCCATCAAGATTTGTCTCCTGCTGCATAACTTAATCTTGCATTTTACAAGCCGTCTTGTTTCACTGCAAATGCGAATGCTCACAGACAGCTGGCAGCTAATGTCTCCGGTACATCCACCCATCTACCTCTAATTGCTGGTTTTCACCCCCTCATACGTGTTTCTTGTCACCTCAGAGTAGTTATCACATAACAGCAGACTTGTTCAGTTACAAATGGCTGTGGAGAGCCTGGGGGCCCCTCACTCTTGACCTTACCCTAATCTCAAATTGTTCACAAGTTTCATGACCTTTGGGACAATCAGCCACTCTGTGTTCTACTCCTGACGCTTAAGATTCAGAGTCACGTTTTTCAAGGCTTTCTCATGTCCCCCAAACAGAAAGTGTCAATTAGAAATTCTCATTCCATTTTGTATTTCCAAAGCTCTTAAAATCCAGCAGAATAAAAGCAGCCTGAAGGGTGCTACCCACAGAGACATTTGATTTCTTCAAATTCTCCTAAGACCATGCATCCCATGCAAGACCCTTAGTCCACTGAAGACATACACTTCAAGGCTTGGGAGATGGCTTGGTGGTTAAAGCACTGGCTGCTCTTCCAGAGGACTTAGGTTTGATTCCCAGCACCCACATGCAGTTCAAAACCATCTGTAACCCTAGTTCCAGAAGATCCAATGCTCTTTTCTGGCCTCCATGGGTACCAGGCATGCATGTGGTGCAAAGACATACATGCACAGAAAACACTCATATATTAAAAAATTTTAAATTAATGCTACATGTCCCAACTCACAATACTTTAACCACATTTCTTTCTCAGTCAGGTATTTGGCATTTGAGTCCATGGTCTTATAGGGGAGAAAAAGCATTTGATTTAAACAGATCTTCAGGCTTCATAGTGTTTAAAAAAAAAAAGTCTATTTCACACACATTGTCTTCTAAATCCTGTGACAATTACAAGCACACTGTTTTTACTGCAACCGCCATATCTTAATCCCACTGTTACAGGAACAGCATCCTGGGCATAAGGGGAGCTGTCAACTGCCAAGAAGTACCCTACTGTGGAGATGAGGGTGTAGCACTTGCCAGCTCAAAGATTCCTGCCCTTCCAAATAAGTGCTCCTATGCACAAGGGTATATGGTGGTGAGTTCTTCCTGATTTCAATTCTGCCAATTTACATATTCAATGAGATTCTATAAGTTCCTACAAAATATATGATGCTAGAGGGTCAACAGTGAACAGACCCAACACCATACCCCCAGATATGATCCAGACTCAGTGGGAGTGGCAGACTCTCCAGAACCATGTTGCCAGGCAACACCTAGACATGAGTACCAGTAAGATGCAGGAGGCTGTCTTTTAGTAGGTCCCCCAGTATGGTACAGTCTAACAGGCATCATCTAACCTCTTGACATTGCACTGATACATACAAACTCAATGGACCACACTCAGCTATCCTGGGACACACACAGCCTACTGGAGATGTACTGGAGTGAGGACACATGCTGGACTTGTTTGTCACATTCTAAACTAACAGGAACTACTTATGATACTGGTGTTTACTGGTAGAGCCCTCTGCCCTCTCCTTTATCTGTTTCAAACTGAAACCTGATGAGACAGTTTGGGAGAGCTGTGAGAAAGCTTCTTTCCCAAAAGCTCTGAGAGGTCAACAGGCTATGACAGCAACGAATTGGCTTGGGATAGGTGAGCAACACAGGTGGCTCAGAGCCTGAGCTGCCCTGACAGCTACTTGAATGGGCACATTTGTTTTTGTCTGCTGTTTCTCAATGTCACACCCTTCAAAGTGATCTAGAGAAGAAATGCATTTTCTGTTGAGAAACTGCAGCCTAGGGAGGTGGACAGAGGAGTCTGTGGCCTAGCAGGTGGCAGCTGAGAGAGAGGTGGGGACCCAAATATCATAATGAATGACATCACATCTTTCCCGCAAAATCCAGGTGCCTCTCCAATGCCAACTCTCCAGTGCCCCTCTCTTTCCACTGGGCAGGCCCCAAACCAGCTAGCTCAACTAGGAAGACTTCACCCAAGATCAAGGACTTCACCATGTGACATGCATACACTTCCAGGACATAACAGTCAGCACCCTTTGATGCTCAGCCACTGAAGGCTACACAGATGAAACACGTGCATTTGCACATGTGTACACATACACACACACACACACACACACACACACACACACACCTTCGAAGAACAAGTAAGTCCATAGTCTGGAATAGTCTAGAAAGCCACAGGCACGGTATTGACTTCCACTAAAAGCCTGATGCACACACAAAACAGAAATGCTCTCAAGGGAGAAGCAAGCTCTATTAAACAGGATGGGATTCTCTCAGGAAGCTCCTACTGAAAACCCAGCATAGATGTGCTGTAAACTTGCACCCCTGGACTTGATGACCAACAACCAAAACAAAAACAGAAACCTCACAAAACCCCAAAACAATAACAAAAACCCTCTTATCACCAAGTTGGTGATTTAAATTCTGTGCCTAATTTTCTCTAAGCCCCTGGCCCTAGATGATCTGGCTTATTCTGTACATTAAAAATGTTAAAGCCACAGACAGCAAATGTTTGTCCCATACACAGATACTATAGCTTATTTATTTGTTTGCTTATTTACTTTTGAGTCAGAGTCTCTCTGTGTAGCCCTGGTTAGTCTGAAACTCACCATGTAGACCAGGCCCTGGAGCTTACAGAGGTCTGTCTGCCAATGCCTCCCATGTGCTGGAATTACAGGTGTGTACCACTACTCCCAGTGAAACTATATCTTTTAAAACAGTGCCCATCATGCTGCCAAAACCAAAAAAAAAAAGAGACCCTCTCCCTTTTGCCACCAAAAGTAGAAATTCAACAGGCCACAGCTTTAGCAGCAATGTCACAAAGTTAGGACAAACATCAGTCACCAAGGACATCACCATCCAACACAGAGGCTACATGAGCAAACAGGGGGAAGGTGATTCATCATAGTTAAAATGCATTTATGTCAAAAGAAACATTTCAATCGATGTCTAATAAAATATTTTCAAACAATATTGTTAAACCACAAATAATCATAACATTTTTTTTAAAAAAATGCACAGGGGTCTCTATGCACATTCCAGTTTCTTTATCTTTTAACCTTTACAATGATAGTTACACGTTTCTTTTTTTGTTTATCTGCTTGTTAACGTTGTTGTTATTGTTGGCTCATTTTATTTTTTAAAGAGAGGGTCTTACTGTGCAGCACTGGTTGGTCTGAAAGTCTGTGTGTAGCTCAAGCTGGTCTTGATCTTACAGAAATCCTCCTGCCTTTACCTCTTGAGTACAGGGATTAAAGAAATGTGTCACCATGTCTGACTTTGTTTTTGAGACAAGGTTCCGTGTAGCCCAGGCTAGCCTTGAACTTACCATAAACTTTTAATTCTCCTGCCTCTAGCTCCTCAATGCTGGGGTTGCAAGCATGTACCACCACATCTGCTTATGTGATACTAAGGATCAGAACAAGAGTCTTGTGCATGCTAGGCAAGCACTACATCAACTGAGCTACAGCTACAGAGGCCATGTTCCTTATATTCCAAATGAAAATCAGTTTCATTAGCAAGTCCATGGCCATCTTGTTCATGAACAACACAGTAGCCCCCATCAGCTACACAGGAAGCATGAATCAAATGAATGAATTATACACACACACACACACACACACACACACACACACTGGCTAAATACTGTATCTAAATCTAGTGAGACATTATACAGACACTTTAAATGAAACAAAAATACATTTTATTCACATGAAAGTATTTTTTCCTCAACCCAACAGTTAATAAAGCAAATTATAAAAAGGCTATGTATAAGAAAGATGTTTTCTCTCATTCTCTTTCCACCCTTTAAACACACACACACACACACACACACACACACACACACACACACACTTACTTTTTAGGTCTCTGTTTATAGGCTTGACAAACATTAAGTTAAAAAGAATGACTTTAGCTTTCAGTATATAGGAGACCAAGGCAGGAATATAAAGAATTCAAGGGTAGCCTCTGCTACATAGCTAGACCCAGGCACACATAGACTACATAGCAGGATCCTGCCCTTACTAACAAAACTGTGACTCTGGAGTGTTTCCATAGGTGTTTAAGATGTGGGAAAAGAAACACTTTGCTTTCTACTGTCATTTCATTTATCACCTAGCCCATTGTCTCTGGATTTTTATATGCCTGATAAGAAATGCTCATCTACTGTTTCTTGGGGCCATCCCTGCCATGCCTGATGATGAGAGACTTACCTACCACGTAGTCAAATTTATCTCAAAACAGCTAGAAGACAGCAGGCCAGTCTTACTAGTCAGTTTATAACCAGTCAGTAAGACATTCCTAAAGCAATACCCCCTCCTTTTAAATAGCACCAAAACAGCCTTCCATAAAGAAATGACATTGCCAGGAAACAGAGCCACTCAGAAACGAAACATGGTTTTATCCAGTTGCCTGGCTTTCCAAGCTCCGAAAATGCATTACTATTATACCACAAAACAACCTACCCGAACCCCTGCTAGTCTGAAGTACAACCAAAAGCAGCATTTACAACATTCCAGTCTGGAAGCTCCATGAACCCTCTTTACCTGTGATGACAACGTCTTGTTCCTGAGCTTGACTTGATGCAAAAGTCAGTTCCACAGAGAAGATGGGGCCTTGAACTCCAGCCTTGGCTGTAGAACGTTAAGGAAGGAATCAGTTACGATATGTTCTCTGGATGCCCCCCAACTCTCCACCACCTTGGGAAAGTCACTGTGACCCTGCCGCCTGCAAGCACTACAGTGTTCCAGGGTCGCCAAGAAAGTTCTGAGTTCCTCCCACAAGAAGTGCCTGGAGAGGAGGGGCTGTGCTGTTCTGGTTTCCTTAGGAGAAGGGAGTGGGCTGGGGTTGTGGTAGGCAGTAGGCGAGCAACCCCAATAGTGCCCCTCAAAGACTAAGTAAAACATTATCACCCCATAGGTTTCTTAGAAAGGATCTTAACTTCAGAGAAACACCTGCTTTCCTAAAAAAAAAAAAAAAAAAAAAAAAAAAAAGGTTCAGAAAAAGGAAGGAGGGGTGCAGTTGTTCCAGGCTCCTTGGAGTGGGCACTGGGGCAGAGTCACGCTTCCAATTAGCACATTGGCACTCCCTGCTCCCCTCACCCCAAGCAGGCTGGCCACACAGCCAAGAGGTGCAAAGGAGATTTAAGTTGTCCCACCCAGGACCGCTGTGGTACTGGACTCTGAAGAGGCAGAGACAGGGTGGCTTTGGCAGTCTCTAACCTACTGTTCGGGCCTGCCCCACATCTCCCTACTACAGTCAGGCAAAATGTGGGAACTGGTGCTCAAAGAGGGTCGGCTGCTGGTGACACGAACCCACAGACGTTTTCTCCAGATCCACAGGAGTGGCCGGGCTCAGTGATCCCAGTATCAGTCTGTCCGGTCCTCAGGTTACCTCGCCTCTGAGATCCCTGAGGGTCTCAGGAAACACCCCCCCGGTGGGTGACGCCCAAAAGAACCGCGTCGTGGGAAGGGCGCGCCCCGATGTCCCCGCCCGTGGGCCCTCCCCTCCAGGGGACAACCAGAGGACCCAGCGTCGCTCCAATTCAAGGACTCCGCAAAGCCCCCAGCCCCACTGCCAGCTGCGAACACCAAAGTTCACAGCCGGCGCTCGGCGCTTGCGAGGATTCGAAGTAGCGGACAGTCCCGCGGGCCCTTAGAGTCACACGCTTTCCCAGCCTGTGCCCTCTGCGGTGCCTATGGGTCTCCAGACCCGCGCCCCTGGTTCGCGCGCATGCGCCTCCGAGCCCCTCCTCTCTCTGTCCACCCACTTCACTGTCCCGGGACAGGGGACGCCTGGCTCCCGCCCCCGCGCGTGCCCTCCCGCCCCCGGGCACCTGAGGCTGCGCTCCGCCTGCGGGTCCGCAGGGCCAGCGCTCCCGGGGAGGCGGCGCCAGACGGGGCGCAAGAGACTGCCTCCGCCCCCGTCACCCCTGTCGTGGGGCCGCCGTGTCCCGGGCCCGGTTGGGCACCGCCTCTGTGCACCCGTGCCAGCCGCACCCCCACGACACGCGCCGCCCCTCGGACGTCCCCTGCGGGGTCCCACGGCGAGGTGACCGCCCCGGAAACTCCGCCCCCTAGGCCTGAGCTGCAGCTCAGGACGACACACCCCCCAGACGAAAGCGCCTGATTGGCTTTTGCGGGGCGGGGCGGGGCCGAAGAGGCCCGGGGCAGCTCTCCCTGGCTCCCATTTAGTGCCTGGGGGCCCAGGCATCCATTGGTAAACTGAGGCTGGCTAGGTGTATAGCCTGCCCAATGTCACCCGACGGGCGAAAAAGCCCTGAGGAAAGGGTACACCCCGACGCGCGCACGCTCCAGCTCCCAGCCCCGCGCACCAGCGGGGATTGAAGTTCAAGGCTGCGGGTTGGGTACAGCTCCCCACCGAGTGTTCTGGGTGACCTGGCCTAGATCGCTGAGCGCACCCCGAGAGTCCCAGGGGTTCGTGGGGGTGGCGGGCAGGAGGGATCTGATCTTCAGGGCACCAGGATGCGCAATGGGGAGAAAGGAAAAGCGAGCAGGGGCACGCGGCAACAGGTGGCGGAGGTGCCAGTGTGGGTGTGGAGGGCAGGGAACTAGGAGGGTGAAGGGCATTGGGGACGGTCGCGGGGAGGTGCCGCCACTCCGACCCTCCGCTCCCGCCCAGCCCCGGGCTGTGGCCCCTCTGCATACGCTAGAGGATTGAGAGTTTGATTCTACCCAGATGAGGCACTGGGGTTCTGCCAACTGCCCGCACCGGGGGAGGGGGGGCGGGCGGTCCAGTGCAGCCGCTTTGTGTCGCCCCTGGATCTCTGCTCACGAATGCACACTGCCCCCGGGGTGCCAACGTATCAAGATGCCACTCCTTTGGGAACGAAATGTGTGCTATGCCAGCCCTTCTCTGTGTCCTCACGCTCTGCCTGCCACTATGCTATTTGTGGCAATGAGCGCCAGGGAGAACCTACTGACAAAGGAAATTTAAGCGCACATCTTTGGGAATTGGGGGCCTGACCAAAGTGGCACATTCAGGAACTTCTTTTAAACCCACCCTTTCTGATTAGCCTCATACCTGTGGTGAACTTTGCTCCACCCTCCAGACACCCACAGAACATTCTCTACTTGTCTATTGGCAAGCCCTCCTTTTCTTGCTCACACTGGCCAGGAAATAGCTACTATTTGTATAATGCTTCAAAGCTTTCAAAATTGGGCCCCTGGAGATGGCTGAGTGGATAAGGGTGTTTGCCACCAACCCTGTTGGCTTGAATTTGAACCTGGGTACCCACATGGTGGAAAGAAACCAACTCCTGAAAGTTTTCCTCTAACCTCCACATGTGTGGGCACGTGTTCTCTCTCTCCCTCCACTCCTCTCTCTCTCTTTCTCTCTCCTTCTCTCTCTCTCTCTCTCTCTCTCTCTCTCTCTCTCTCTCACACACACACACACACACACACACCCCAACCTGCCACATACAATAAATAAATGGAAAATATTTTTTTTAAAAAAAACTTGCAAAGTGACCTGTCTATATTATGATTATGGTTTCCTGAATGACCCAGGGGGCAGGCAGGGACAGCATTAAGCCATTGTCCTACCAGTGGCAGCATTATGCTAGGCAGCATGTTTATAACAGTAGGCAAAGATGGTGGGAGGCTGCTCACAGGGCTGCCTCTCTGAAGGGCATCCTTCCTAGTAGTGTACCAGGTGGCTGGGTGGCCACTGGAAAGATCTTAGTTACCTGGTGTATAGCAGGTCCCAAGCTTCAAGGACCAGAGTCCACATGCAAGGGGGCATTGCCTCTTTTTCTTTTTTCTTTCAGAATGGTTAGGAATGAGAACTAAGGAAGTGTGAGGAACCAGCAGAGTTGCTGTGAACACAAACAATAGTTGGGGTTCTTGGAACTTCCAAGGTTTTAAAGGGAAATAAAACGCCTTTTGTTTGTTTGTTTGTTTTGTTGGGTTTTTTTCCCTACATGTCCAGAGGAATCACCTTTAGACAATGGCTTCTATCCAGCCTCCCTTAGACATCTTGAAAATCTCTTCTTCAAATGGCCCTCTGTCACTTACCCCAGAGGACAATGAATTTTGTTTGGGAGACTGCTTTCAGAGGAGAGAGATGCAAGGGCTTGTCCTACACCCACCATGAGAGAAGCTGTCTCAGAGGGTGCATATCTGGCTCCGGATGCATCTGCATTTTTTTCTCCTTGCTTCATAAGGTGTTCATGGGTGTGGATACACATAGAGCAGAGGTACTGCCTATGCAAGGCTCAGTAGATCACTGTAGTTCTGGAGACTAATCAATGCTCTTGTGTCCCCTAGTTGTCAGGTTGGTAACCCTGCTGGGAGTTTCTGGGCATGCATCTTAGTTCACTCTGGGGTGTCCTTTGAGATCGTACAATGATGTGATCTGCAAATGTGTTGGGCCACATTTATAGCTATCCTGGGACATATGTGGCCCACAGGCTGCAGATTAGACACACTTGTCTCTTGCACGTTCACATTTCCTGACCAGCTGCAGGCCCAGGAGAGAAAGCCAGTCTGTGACATTCCTGCTGCATACACTCACCTAAAGATGGATGGAAGCTTACCTGTGGGGAGTTTCCTGCAGTGAACATACAGACAGTAGGTTAGAGCCCAGTGCAGGGAGCATAGGAGTCCCACTACCTGCCCTGCCCCAGCAATTGGAGATTCTCCCATGGGTCTGGGGTCTAGGCCCATCTGTGTTTACCTTAAAGCTTATGTAAGTTCTTTCCAGAAACCACCCAAGGCCTCTGAGGGTCACTGGCTTGCCCTCTGCTGATTTGCAAAGCCCTCCTATCATATGTCATCTGCCAGGACAGTGGCCTCTGATCTCCTGGAAGCCTGCCTTCAATCAGGTGGTGGAAGTCCACCAGGGCAGGAGAAATGGGCATTTGCTGATGGAAAATAGAAAGCTGCTGGTAGCCAGAGGTGGACTTCAGTGAAGACCAACCCTGGTATGTCCTTGGATGCCACCCTAGGACTAGCACTCACCATCCAGGAAACAAAGTATGTTCACCTTAGACACAAGACTCGCAGTAGCCCTGGAAGGCAGTTCTGCCTACTTGCACTTCACAGATGAGGAAATCAAGGGCAGAAGCCATCTAGAGAGAATGGAGATGCTCTCAGACCTCATATCCATTCTGCAATCTGTACTTATCTGGTACAGAGGCCACCTGCTGGCTTTGACTCATCAGGCTCTGACAGCCATTTGGTCCTCACCCCAAAACTCTTGGGGTTGCCATCAGACAATTCCAAAGCCATGGCAAGAAGGGGAGACAGGCTTAAGGAGGGAAAATGTAGAAGCGATCTAAGGTGGATAGAGGTGATAGGGTCCTATCTAGGAAGGGCCTGGTAGCTGGGAACGGGGAGGGTGGTATGGAGGTCTAGTATCTGTCCTAAGGTCTGTGGGAAGCCTGCCGTAGATAGTTTTAAGCAGGGATGCAATCCCATCAGAACAGATGAGAAGAGAGCCATGTCAACTACTGGTGGTTACCCAGGCAGTGGGGGTGGGTACAGCTATAAACTCACTAGAGGTCTTCAGGATCTGGAACCTTCTGCCCAGAGACTGCTGCACCATGGACACTCTACCCTTTTTGATAATTAACCCGTCTCCAGTCTAAGTTTACAGATTGTCTTTGCTCATCATGGGTCAGATGTCTGTCTTTGTAAGTCTTGGAAGGTCAAAGCAGCCTGCCCACAGCAACTCTGCTCTTTGCCCCTCTCTCCTCCCAGTGCACATAGACACTCTCCTTGTGGACACATGTGACTACATCCCCAGTGGGCTATGTCTTGGGACACTGGGTCATAGGTGCCTTTTATTCAGTGCAGAGCACAGACTTGCAGGCTGGCCCACTGTGTACTGGGAGAGTCTCGGTGAAGAATCAGGTAGACAGATTCAATTCCCAAAGGGTATTTGTTCTGACCTGGACAGAAGGTAGGACCATGAGCTACATTGCTGTGAGTGAGCAAGGGTCAGGAGAGCAGAGATGAGGCATAGTGTGTTAGTCACAAATGCATTCCAGGTATGGTAGCCCATGTCATTGACCCCAGGACTTGGCAGGCAAAGGAAGGTGGATTTCTGTAAATTTGAGGCTAGCCTGGTCCACAAGCAAGTTTCAGGACAGCCAGGGCTGCATAATAGAAGAGACCCAGGTTCAAACAAACAAACAAACAAACAAGCAAATAAAATGTATTTTCTTTGTTTCCAAGAACCTGTACTCAAATTCAGTCTGAAAATTCTAAATGGAAATAAACATTTCACATATTTTAATAACATTTATTACTGTGTATTATTAGTTATTCTATTTGGTAGCTAATCTCTTACTGTGACTGCTGTATAAATTAAACTTATCCTGGGCCTAAATGATTAGGAAAATCAAAGGGGTTTCTTTCTTTTTCTTTTTTTTTTTTTAGATTTTTCTCTCTAAGTTTTGTTACTGAGTTTCAACATCTAGTGCTTGGGAATACATATACTTCCTCTGCTGATGCTCTCCCCTCAGTCCCCCTTCATGCAAAGTCTCTCCACCCCTTAGTCACTCTGTAACTTTGGCATTGGACTTGACTCCCACAGGAACCTCCCTCCTAGCAAGCAGGGCCGTTGCATCTTCCCCAGGGTCTTGGTGTGAGAATGAGGAAGATATTTATATGATCCCTCTGAAAGGCAAGTCACAGTCTGAGTGTGGTGACCACTAGCCTGAGCATCGTTCCTCCTCTTAGGAGGCTTCTTGGCATCCATCTCAGGCAGAGCCACCCTCTGTCCCAGCCCCTCCTTCCACACTCCATGCAGCTAGCTCGGTTCCCCAGTATCTGGCAGTTCCTGGTTGCCCTGTTGTGGCTCCCATTCCGCAAGGACAACAGGACAACCGGAAGCCCTCACTCCTGCTGACACTATGGCTGCATGCCTCCTCCTGCGGCCCTCCCCTCCACTCTGTTATTTTCTACAGAAGAATCTCCCCTGTCCAGAGCAGCCTGCAGGCCCTGGGCTCCAGAGTATTCTGTAGAAGGGACTGCAGTGCCCTGCAGCATGTCCTCAGAGCTCAGAGTCAGGAAGACTACCCTTGTAGATAAGACCATCTGGGTGGCCCTGGGGTTTACTGAAATGTGGAGTTTACACTGTGCCCCTGCACCTGGTTCCCTAGTAGGGGACAGGTCATTTTTTTTTTCAGACAGGGTTTCTAAGCTTAGCTTTTGGAGTCTGTCCTGAACTCATATCTGTAGGCCAGGCTGGCCTCAAACTCACAGAGATCTAACTGTCTCTGCCTTCTGAGTGCTGGGATTAAAAGCCTGTACCACCACCACCACCACCACTGCCTGGCCTCTATCTTTTTTTTTTTTTTTTTTTTTAAACTCTTAGCAAAGTGGAGGGAAAACATATGTTGCAGTTTCAGCCTTTTTTTAAAAAAATGTACTTTTCCTCCCTGAGTGTCCTCCATAATCTATTATGGTTGAAAATACTCTTTCTTAGTGAAAATTCCCTAAGTAATATGTGTTATCAGGAAAGGGTGATTTGTTCTGACTTGGCCTCACTAAGTGCTGGCAACCCCATGAGGAGTCTCCAAGTGGGTTAAAACCCAGGCCCCTGCTGCAGCTTCCAACCTCTGGCCTGAATGGCTCTGTTTACAGATCCACACAAGGTGAGTGGCAAAGGCTTCTTGACGTGGTTTTGGACTTTCCATGCCCAGCCCTTTCCCCCGGCTTTATTTGGGATTTTTATTTTTCAAGTCAACACACTGGCTTATGTTGAGACTTGCAGCGTGAAATACAAGACGCTATGCGAGGGCTTGACTCTGATCTTCAAGGAGGCCAAGGAGCAGGGTGTGGGCGGCACAGCCTGCAGGAGTTTTGCACATGGGGCTCTGGCACAAGGCACTGGGCACCCTCCCAGGGTTCAGATTGGAGAGGCATGTTCCCTCTGTCTGGGAGCCTCAGAGGGTCTCTAGGAGGGGCAGCTAGAGGCAGGGAAGGGAGCTTCAAGCCTCATGGTATGAGGCAGTCCATTTCTCTGGAAAAGGCCTGGGGGCAGTGAAGGACATGGGGCCAGGCCCCATGGGAAGGACATTTTTGCTCATGTAAAACGTGATTAGCTGGCAGTAAGATAGTCTGGGAACTGAAGCCCCACCCTCACATCCCCCCTGGGGGGCACTGGAATGAATTGAGGTCTCTTGTCAAGTATTAGTGCTGAGTTACCTTTTAAAACATCCATAAACCTATGTGGCAGTGCTAAGTGAGAACCAAAGGCTGAGGTGGTGATTTCCAAGCATGAGCCCAGCAACCACAGCACTGACAGGAAGCAAGATGGGTTCTGGGATCTTACCCAGATGCTGAACCACAGCTAGGCACTCCCTCATTATCTTGGGCTACATTGTCCTAGGCTGGCCACGCACTGTCTAGCCCAATTACTGTCCCTGGCACCTGCCTTCACAGTCAGTGTCCTGGTGTTTTGGGAAAACCTCAGTCTACTGCTTACTGGATCACTTGCTGGCTTGCATCCCTTTTCAGATGTCTTTTCAGAGTCTGCCTTTTCTAACTGTGTGGCCTTGGCACCCAGAGGGCTTCCACAGAAGGCTGCAGGCTGACTCGTCGTCTTTCTTGCTGTTTGATGGAGATGGTACCAGCCACATGCTGGCCACCTGGAAACAAGAGCCAGCTCCATAGCCCTGCAGTCCAGAGATATGGTTGCAAACTCATCCTGCCAAGACACAGACACAGAGAGTCTTGGAATGTAGGCAAAGGGGGGCTTGGTCTTTGCAGGCAATGGCCAGCCAAGTGGGCTACCAAGCAGCCATAGACTCAAGCACAGAACTTCCCTGCCTACTTGTTCTAACCTGCCCCAGGCCAGGAGGAGTTGAGGTCAGTATGCAGAGATGGCATATACAAGGGACAATGGAAACTCTGCTGTTGAGCTGGCCAGAGCTGAGAGTGGGCTTACTTACCCCCAAAACAGAGGTGTTAGGAGACGCAGATGGCCATGACACAGAAAAGCAGCTGTCTGAGTGCAGAAGTTGTGTGTTGTTGGGGGTGGTGGTGCTGAAATTAACAGAAGCAGGCAGGTCCAAATGATGGATGCTAAAATTCAACAGTAAGCATGCAGCTCACAGGGGTGAGTTAAATAACTGTAGATTTGAGTTACAAGGTAAGTCTAGGAAATTGCAAGCAAAATTAGAAAGAAAATGATCCTGAAAACAGCCAGTTGTTCAGAGTAGGGACTTTGATTCACCCTACACACAGAAGTGGCCCTTGAACAGATCTGTCTCCTGTGTGTGTGTGTGTGTGTGTGTGTGTGTGTGTGTGTTTTCCTGTGGGCATGGGTGCAAATGTATTTGTGCAGACGGACAGCCCCAGTATTGTTCCTCAGGCATCATGGACTCTTTCCTATTGAGGCAGAGTCTCTCGCTGGCCTGGAACTTGTCAAGTAGGCTAGGCTGGCTAGCCAGTTAGCTCCAGGGACCTGCCTGTCTCTACCTCCCCAGCTCTGGGATTATAAGTGTGTACTACACGGCCTTATTTATTTATTTAATGTGGGTTCTGGGGCTTGAACTCAGTCCTCATGTGTTACTGACTAACTATCCCCAATACTTGCTTACACTTGAAAAAAATTCCATTTTGCAGTTTTAAAATTTTATTTCGGGGAGTTGCACACCATGGCCCACATATGGAGAACAGAGGAAAACTTGTGGGAATTGGTTCTCTCCTTCTACCACGTGGGTTCCAAGGATCAAAGTCGGGTCACCCGCTTGCCAGCAAGTGCCTTTGTCCTCTGAGCCATCTCTCCAGCCCCTTGTTTATACTTAATTTATTAAGAGGAAATCTGTTCCTCCCTGTCTGACACAGAGCCACAACACATGTAAGAAGGTCAGGGCATACTATCACCCCACCTGCCTGTAGCCACCTGCGCACCGTGACTCCCTGGACATGAGAGTCCTCAGCAGGATTCTTGAGGGAAGCTGAGGTTTACCATGGACTGGGCCTGAATGTGGTCATGTACTATGGTTAAACTGTGATTTCTGGTAGAGCCTGGAAAGCAGAGCACTCAAAGCTCATGCAGGTGCCTGTTGCTCTTGGGTTGTGGCTGAGTCTTGCTCTATGGCCCAGGCTGGCCTAGAACTCTTGATAATCCTCCTTGACCTCAGCCCCCAAGTGCTGGAATTACAGGCATACATCACTATGCCCAGCTTCTCTCTGGTGGCATCTTGGTTACTTTTTTTAGTGTGTGCCTCCCAGTGGTCTCTGGGTCTTTGAACCAGTGCTTGCTGGGTTTTCATGAGACTGAATGTGGAGGTTCCTTCAAACGATTTCTGTTCACTTACACATCTACCACCCCAGATCCTTTGCAACCAAATTTGAAACCAAAACTGAAGTTGTCTGGGTCACCTAGTGATAAGACTCAGGATGCTAAGCCTGAAGGCCTCTGACTTCATGATTGTCTATTATTGTTCCTTTCTATTTTCATCCTTTAAATGCTAAGAAAGTCTTCCTTCAGGATTGCTAGAGGAAGCTGAGGTGAGAGCCCAGTTACCCCTTCTTCACTCTTACCTTCCAATGAGGCATTGCTGACTGGGGGGTCCTTGGCATCTGTCTATGCACCCACTTCCCACTCCAAGGTGAAAGCCTGGCTTCTCCACACTGGTGATACCCTGGAGCAGAGGGCTGTGACATCCTCATCTGGGTCTTTCTTTCCTGTACAGGGCCTAGGTTGCCCTTGGTCCCGGCATCTTTTCTAAGCTTTCAACATAATTTTGAAGATTATTTTACTCACAGCTTATATATTCCCAATTCCAAGAGCAGATCTGAACATCTAGCATGCTGTTACTGCACACACAGCTGGGGCTATTATTTTATTGTGTGATATGTGTGTATGTTATATTATGCACACATATGCATGCATACATGTGTTCATGTGGCAGCCAGAAGTTGAAGCTAGAAGACACTCTATTGTTCTCCATCTTATTTTTTGAGACAAGGTCTTTCACTGAAGCTAGAGCTCACAGATTCAGGTAGTCTGGCTGGCAAGCACTGGGAACCGTTTTTTTCTCCATTTCTCCCGGCAGGGCTGAGGTCACAGCCTTATGTAGCCCTACTAACTTTTGTGTGGGTGTTGGAGTTCCAAATTCAGGTCCTTATGCTTGTGCAGTAGGTACCTTACTGACTGAGCCATCCCCCAGTCTCTGGGGCCCTTATTGAAGTCATGGGTACCACTGACTCCATGTGCCATATGTTAAGTAAACTGGAGATGATTAAGTAACCTGCCCTCGTACATGTGATCCATGACTTTCCTAGTACAGGAAGGTAGCCACCAGGCAAAGATTTAACCACAGCTCTGAAGGATGTCACTGATCCAGAGGAAAGAAGGTCAAACAGTCCAGAGCTAACCCCCAGCTTCACTGCTCACAGAGGGAACTGATGATACCTCCAGGTACTGAACATCCTGAAGGGGCCTCCAGAGGCTGCTCCTTTGCCTACTCCCAGGGGTGGAAACTGAGGCAGGGAGGCTTAAAGGAATGCAGGCCTGACCCAGATGCATGGAGGCCCTGCTCACACATCCTCATTTTTTAACTGTTCCCCATGCTCCCTCCTGGCTCTGTGACCTTGGTCTCCTGGCAGCCTGTTCCTAGTTGTAAGATGAGAGGCTAAGTTAACAGATCAGGACCGCCCTGCCAGCCTGGAATCCTGTGTAGTATCTGGGGGTGTGACTGTGACAGGCCCCAGAAGGAGAGTGCCAAGGAGGTGTGTCCTGACTTGGGGGGTGGGGGTAGGAGGCAACCACATGACCTTCCAGACTATGTCTCCTGTTCTGCCCTTTGGAAATGCACTCAGGGCTAGTCCAGGCCTATAACCAGCCCATGACTCTGGGGATTTGATTCCTTTCAGTGAATCCAGCAAGGCCAGAGCAGGCCAGCTGAAGGTCATCACCCAACTCCACCCTGGGTCTGGGACCACCTCTCTGTGTTTCTACCCTCCTGAACAGCTGGCTGTGGCAGTTCCTCTCTGAGCCCTGCCACTATCCCATGCTGAGGCTTTGGTCTGTAAATGTACAGAAACATACCCTTGCTGGGAGCAGGAAGAAAGAAATGCCAGGGAAGCTTGCTCTGGCAAATTCTCAAAACAGCAGACGGAAAGCCTTGTAGGCCTTGCTTTTCAATTCCGGGTGAGGATGCTCAGTCCTCAAGGGGAGAGCCGCACCTCTTAGCCTGGTCACCCTTGCCTCCTTGGGAGGAAGCCCAACAAGTTGGCTATGACAGAGGGAAAAAACAGAAAGAAAACAGACCTGGCTGGACCCAAGGTCACCAAGAACTCTCTAAACAGGGTGGGTGGGCCCCATGGGGTATGTGCTAGGTCTGGTGAGGTGCTGGCTCCAGGAAGAAGGCCCATTTGATCTGAGTCTGAATGCTAATCCACACTTACTCCTCAGGGAGACTCAGGTCTCACCTCTCTGGGACTTGGTTTTCTGTTTCTTTGTTGTTTCGGTTTGGTTTGGTTTTCTTATTGTTAACCAACAACAGGGGTTCTCTGTGTAATCCCAACTGTCCTGGAATTTACTCCATAGACCAAGCTAGCCTCAAACTCACAGAGCTCCACCTGCCTCTGCCTCCTGAGTGCTGGGACTAAAGGCAGGCACCTCCACTGTCCAGCAGAACTTGGTTTTGGGGGACCCTTAGAGAAGCTTCAGAGGGCAAGCTTGGACTTTCCCTCCACCTTGTGACCCTATCTGCTCATGTCCCACCTGACTGATTCTATAGGCTGTCTCTGGCTACCTGCATAGCCCCATCTCTGACCACACCCCTAGACTATGGCAGCCAGCAGTCCTGGGCAGGGACCTGTGACCCAACATCAGGGATCAGCACCAGCCACGTCACATCTCTCCAGTCACTGACTTAAGTCGTGCTGCTCTCTGCTCATTTTTCCCTCTATAGGGCATCTCTGCCGCTCATGTCTGCTTTTCCTTTAAAGTCTCACTTTAGGTACCAGCTCTCCTAGGAACGCCTCCCTGATTGTGCCCCCCTATGTCCTGTTATATGCCAGCTCCATTCCTGTGTCTCCCACTGTCATTATTGTACTGAATTGTCCACATCATAGCTATCTTTCTCACCAGACTAGAAACTCCTTGGGAATTAGACTCTCTTCTGAGATTAATGGTAAAACAATAAAATGGGATATAAAAATCATTTAACCATTGTGACAATGGAATCAGGCAAAAAATCACCCATGGGTACCATGGGTGAAGTTTTAACCCAGGATTTATGGTCTCAAATATCTCCTCAGGAGGATACAAGGACATGGAGTAATGAAATGTAGCAAGGTTTCAAGCACTAAAGGAAAACAGTGACTTTTGAGAGCATTCTGCTGACTCCACACTTCTCCAGGGATTTCTGGCTTGGGACACATGGATAATGACATAAGTTCCTGTGGCTCTCCTGCTAGGGAGTGGGTAGATTGGGTCTATATCATGACAGACATCCTATAAAATCAGTGAGTTGTGTCCTTGAACTTCACCAGTGAATAACCACACACATGGGCAGAGGTGCCATTCCAAATGAAAGAAAAAAAATGTATGTGTGTATATGTATGTGTGAGCATGCAGTCATGCTTTTATGGACACAAACAGGTTTGTTGGCGTGCTCCTGTCCTGGTGGATGCATCTGTGTGAGCTTATGCTTGGATGTGTGCACACACTTAAGCTTTTTGTTTGCTCTCTCTAGTAATTAGTACAGGAGGCAGCTGAGAACAGTGACTGTCCTGAACTTAGTCCCTTGACCCACATCCTCCTCACAGCCAGGAAGGCCTTGAGACCTTGAACTCCACAGAACCAAGGTTGGTAGGTCCAGGCAGGCTGCTTCTTTGGACAATGTTGACAACAGTTTTGACGTTGGCCTTCTGCATTGCTTGCTTTGTCAATTTCTCCCACTCCACAGCAAGTAGCATCTTCCAATTGAAGGTCATTCAGCTGAGATGTCCTTGTAGTTGCTCCCTCTCCCAGCTGGTGCCCCCATAATGGTGGGGTGCAGCCACTTCTTCAGCATTTGCTTCATTAAAGGAACAAAGATAGAATTGTAATATCTTACAGGAAAGGGCTACAAAGAATTTATTTCTTCCTTCCTGATTTGAGCGTGGGAATTCAGACAGCTTCTGGAAGTGGGGCAGGCAGTATGGGTGGCTGTTTGGACAGAGGACCCCAGGGTGTCTAGTTTACACTGCATTGTTCACACTTGGCCCATGTGTGTGCTTGGAACAATCTTTTTGTTTGTTTTTGTTTTCCAAGACAGAGTTTCTTGGAACTTGCTCTGTAAACCAAGCTGGCCTCGAACTCAGTGATCTGCCCACCTCTGCCTCCCCAATACTGGGATTAAAGGTGTACACCACCATCCCTGGGCTGCTTAGAACAATTTTAACCTCCCCCACACCAGGATCTCCAGCCCTCCTGCTCCAGGCTCCACACTGGTGTTCCTGGTCTCTGCTCTCCCCGGCCCCTATTCTCCTTGTGTTCTTCCCAGGGTCTTCCAGATGAGAAGGGGGTAGAGAGAGCCCTATGTTCAGGATTGGTAAGAACATCTCCAGTCTCCATGCTGGTCCTCTGGCGAAGGTACAATAATCTCTGTTCTGAAGACTAAACTCTGAGACCCAGAAGCCAATAAGCCAGGATAGGGACTCTTCCTGTGACCAGGGGAGGGGTAGACAGGGCACAGGTAAACAGGGGGACAGAGATGCCCAGGTTGGGCCAGGGTCTTGGTCTTGAGACCTGAAATGACCTTTAGGATCTTTGCCCTGGAAGAAGAGTGAGAACAGAGATAGGGGCTCAATAAACTAATAATAGAGGTCCAACCATAGGGAGAGACAAGGAGACAGAAGCCAAGCTGGTGCTCACAAAGCCCCGGGGTTGCAAAGGACCCTCTGTGGCATGTGATCTGGACTCTTGTGGCCATTCTACCTTTGGGGCAGGAAGCCTGAATTGATTGCTTAGTGATCCCCATACTCACCTGAAGGCCAAGCAATATGAGTCCTTGGCCAGCTCCCCACTGGTCCTGTATTGCCAGCTACACTAGAAAGAACAAAGACAGGGGTGCCCACAACATGCTGGCCACTTATCCCCTGAGTCATGGCCACTTTAGGGAGCTGACAATGATGGCAGGCTTGCCAGAATCCCCAGGTTACCTCTCTCTGATTCTACTAGATCCCCAGCCCAGGGGCTGATGTATCTTGGGACTGGCACATTCAAGCATGGGAGGGAATCATCTCTATCCTGAGCACAGCCTTAGAGCTGAAGACCTGACTGCCATCTTGGATGCCTGGCCATGATATCACTTTTGCCCAGTCTTTGGATGGTTTTAATTGCTGTGATGAAACACCATGACCAAAAAGAAACTTGGGGATGAAGAGGCTTATTTGGCTTACACTGCCTTCTTATAGAACCCAGGACCAGCAGCCCAGGGATGGCATCACTATTATGCCACAACCCTTCCTTTCTTACTTATATCCATGATCTTAAATCACTTTAAAAGTCCCAGTCTTTACAAATTAAAATTTGTACATTATAAAATTTCAGTTCCTTTAAAACAGTCAGTTTCTTTGAAAATCCAAAGTCTTAAAATTCTAGTCTCAACTGTGGGCTTCAGTAAAATACATTCTTACTTCAAAAAGGAAGAATCGGGGCAAGTCAGGATCAAATCGAAGCAACACAGAATCCAGTTGCCCGGTGCCCGGGGTCCACTCACCATCCTCTGGGCTCCCCCACAGGGCTTGGGTCACTTCTCCAGCTCCACCCTCAGCAGCACACACAGCTCATCTAGGCTCCGGCTCCTCCACTCCACTGCCGCTGCTGTTCTCGGTGCTCATCCCATGGTCCTGGCTCCTCCAAAACATGGGTCTTCAGCTGCAACTGCACACACTTTCTCCAATGGTCTCTCACATGCCCTCCTCGTGGTGCCAAGCCTCCGCTTCTATGCATGACCCCTTCAGTCCTGGGCCTTCAACTGCCACTGAGACAGTACCTTCACCAATGGCCTCTCCTGGCCTCTCACAGTGCCAAGCCTCAGCTGCTCACCATGACCCCTTCATGCCTTCAAACCGGTGCCATCGGGAGACTCTTACACATCACCAAGACCAGCTTCCAGCACGAGGCACAAGCTTGGCCACCTCTGGAACACAACTTCCCTGTGCTGTCAGGAAACATTTCCCAGAAGGTTTCACCTCCGGGATGCTGGTCTCTTCTTAATCACCGCTAATTTCTTAGCTCCAGCTGACCAGCATCAATTGTCCCATTAACATAAAGGTTTCCCTTCAGTAGTTCTGGTACCTTGTTAATCACAGCTGATCCTTCAGACCCAGCTAATCAGAACCACGGGATCTTAAATCAAAATAGCAAATGGTTCCAATAGAGTCTTTCATTTTCCCTCTGAAATTCCACAAATCAGGCCTCCATCATCTGCACTGCTCTCAACATTATCTTCCAAGCTCCCACAGAGCATCCCACTGAGCTCTCAATACTCAATATCCTTCTAGTCCAAAGTTGCAAGTCCTTCCACAATCTCCCCAAAACACAGTCAGGTCGGTCCCAGCAACACCCACTACACTGGTACCAATTTGTCTTAGTTAGGATTCCTATTGCTGTGACAAAAATACCATGACCAAAAAGTTGGGGAAGAAAGTGTTCAGCTTACACTTCAGCATTGCTGTTCATCACTGAAGGAACTCAGGACAGGAACTCAGATAGGGCAGGGACCTGAAGGCAGAAACTGATGCAGAGGCCATGGAGGGGAGCTGCTAAATGGCTTGCTCAACCTACTTTCTTATAGAACTCAGGGCCACCAGCTCAGGAATGGAACCACTCACCATGGGCTGGGCTCTACCCCATTGATCACTAAATGAGGAAATGCCTTACAACTGTATCTCAAGGAGGTATTTCCTCAACTGAGGCTCCTTCTTCTGATAACTCTAGCTTGTATCAAATTGACATACAAAACCACCCAGTACACACACACACACACACACACACACACACACACACTGTGAAGAGACACCATGACCACAGCAACCCTTACAAAGGAAAACATTTAATAGAATGGCTTACAGTTTCAGAGGTTTAGTCCATTATCATGTCTGGACTTGGCAGCATGCAGGCAGACATGGTGCTGGAGAAGGAGCTGAGAGTCCTACATCTTGATCCACAGGCAACAGGAAGTAGACTGTGACACTGGGCTAAGCTTGAGCATAGGAGATCTCAACACCACCACCACCACCACCCCTCGCCCAGTGGCATGCTTCCTCTAACAAGGCAATACTTAAACAAGGCCACATCTCCTAATAGTGCAACTCCCTTTGGGGTTCATTTTTTTCAAACCGCCACACTCCCTGACCCCCCCAAGGTTTGTAGGCATATCTTATGCAAAAAAAAAAAATCATTCAGTTCAACTTCCAAAGCCCCAATTGTCTCAAACTTATTTAAAAGTCTGAAGTTCAAAATCTCTTCTGAGACTCATGGCAATCTCTTAACTGTAATCTCCTGTCAAATCAAAATAAAAAAGCAGATCACATACTTCCAACATATAATGGCACAGGATATACATTACCATTTCAATATGTAGGGAAGGGAACATAGTTAGAAAATACTGGACCAAAGCAAGACAGAAAACTAGCTGGGGAAACTCCAAACCCTGAATCTCCACATCTGATGGCGAAGTGCTCTTCAGGTCTCCGACTCCTCTCTGCTTTGTTGTCTGCACCACACTTCTCTCTCCGGGGCTGCTTCCACTCCACGTTAGCAACTCTCCTGTTGAAAGCTGTCTTTGTGGGGCTGCAGACAGAGCCAGCCGAGCAGCCCAAGATTTGTACCTGGGAGGGGGAGTATGGACTAAAGAAAGACTAGCTAAAGACGCTAAAGGGAGAGAGGGAGACACGGGATAGATGTCAGGGGGGCAGACTCGGTCGAGATTGAAGTGCCACACGTTTACTTTTTACCACTCTTATATACCTTTACCAAAAAGGGGAACATGGTATCAAGTATACATAACAAACAGACTTCTCTTCCTCTTTTCTCCAAGGATTCTGTAACCACACCTTAGATTCAACTTGTTACCCAGCCTTGAGGGTCAGGAGTAACCCCATCTCAAACCAAAGCTAAGACCAAGACTAAATATCCTACTGTAGCCACACATTTGACCTTTAGGTCTTATGACTTACTGAGGACAGTTTTGAACTCTCTGTCCTTGAGCCAAGAAAGAGTGAAGCCGTCTTATGGGCACCAACACTCTCCTCAGCAGGCAACCATGGTTCTGGCATCTCCAACATCTTGGGGTCATTTTCTTTCAAACCATCACAAGGCCCTTCCCCCTACTGGCTCCTAGAACATCCATGCTTATCACTCCCATTCCCTGCCATTGCTTACTTCCAGTATCCCCAGACCACCAAAGGGAAGAGCTACTCAGTGCTGCAAGGCAGAGGGCCAGCATCCAACACTGGGGTGACTGTATGCATGGCTGAGCCAGGACAGTTCTGTATAGCCCAGAGTGGCTTTCCAGTCCTAGGGCTTCCTTATACCAAGAGCTCCCTGTCCCTGTCCTCAGATCCTGACCTTTACCCCTGACTCCAGCAGAGGACCCTGCCAAATGCTCCCAAGAACTCTTGGCCACGGCTTGTAAATGAAGGATTACTGGGAGGAAAGGACCCTGTACAGCCCACTCAGCACCTGCCTGCCTACATCAGGCATTTCACTCCCTGGGTCTGTTCCCCCGCCCTCTCCACAGTCAGCATTGTGTCCACCAAACCACTCTCAGGTCCAGCACTACACTGGGCCCTGGCCTCAGCCATATTCTAAGGACCCCCACCAGGTGCCACAGAAGACCATCTCCTGCTAGGGTTACAAAGTTCTAGATGTGCTCTGGAGACTGGAAACGAGAGTCAGTTCCAAAGAAGGGGACTTGGGGCCAAGGTGACAAGGTCTATTGAGCTTTGATATCTCTGCAGTATTTGGCTGCTCACTGCAGCCTGTGCTTCTGAGGGCAGGGGTTGTGAAAACTCAGGCCAGCTTGAGTGGCCCACTGGCCTCACAGCAGCAAGAGCTGTTCGCACCTATCACGCAGCCTGCTCTGGGCACAGGGGCTCTCAGTAAGTGTGACAGCTGTGTGTAGATTTGTGGCATGACATGTCTACAATAGCCTGGCACTGGCCATCGTCAGAAAGGAGGGGAAGGTACCTCTTTTTAGTTTGTAGCCCTGACTACACACAGCATGAAGCTGGCTCTAAGAACCTGTCCCATCCACCAACTTAAGCTTGCCACCAGGGAAGCCAGTGGGAGCTTCAAGGCAGGATGCTCATGGAGCACAGATACCCATGGTCAGTATCTCTGCCTAACCAGAGGGGTAGGGATGGGTCAGGGCACTCCTGAGTGGTCCCCAGTGGCCACGTAAAATAGCAGATCATTACTAGAAGGTTGGGCAGTTGGGTGTCCCACTACCAATGCCTGTCTTGAGCAGAGTCCCATCCACACAAAAAGTTCCAACAGAGGCCAGCCTGACCGAGGGGCCTGATCTCAAAACACCAACCAGGTATGTTAGGCAGGAGGATGGAGGATGGAAAGAAAGGACTGCATCCTAGCAGGGCAGGTGAGGGTGGGGAAATGGCAAGGTGCACAAGCTCCCAACCAGAAGAGGAAAAAGTGGAGGGAGGGGTCAGTTAGAAGAAGGCACAGGAAGTGGGGGGAGGGAAGCTTGGTCCAGAGCACCCTGAGGAAAGATGACAGGGCTAGGTCGGAAAGGCAAGAGATGCTCTGGGGTATGTAGTCAGAGTTTCCTTTGGGCCATCAGCTCATAAATAATGACACAGAGACTTATGAAAGCTCAGCCTTAGCTTGGGTTTGTCCCACTAACTCTTATAACTTAAATTAACCAATTTCTATTAATCTGTGTGTTGTCTCGTGACTTGTTACCTCATCTCTCCATACTGCCCATGCAGGTTCCTTCATGTCTAGCTTTTGTCTCCCCCTTCTTCGTCCCAGAATTCTCTCTGTGCCCAGAAGCCCCATTTATACCTCCTGAATGGCCACTGGCCATTCTTTTTATCACACCAATCACAGCAACACATTTTCACAACAGGGTTACTGGACAATGCCAGTAGCCAGATGTGGCCGAGGCCTGGAGAAGACAGGGGGATAGTAACTCAGCATTGTCCCTCACAGAAGCGGCGACAGAGACAGTAGCATTAGTGCAGCCATGGGAATAAGTGGTCATTTTTCTTGACAGTGGACCCTGTCAAGTCCTGAGGGGAAGAAAAAGTTAGGAGATGAGCTGGGCTGCTGGACTGGTGGTGGGTGGGATGGACCTTACCCCTGATCTCCATCCCAAAGCTGCTCTCAGGGCAGAGATGGGGATTCCCACCTGACCCATTCCAGGTTTGCTCAGGGTGTGGGGAGGTGGTTCCATCACTTTGGCATCTTTCTGGGCCACACTATTCTTTGCTATCTAATAAACATTGTCTGTCTGGCTGTGGGGAGGAGAAGTGGGAACGGGGTGGGAAGTGCTACAATGCTCAGGATGGTGGAGGCTGAGGAAGACAGGGGACAGACTATTGAAGTTAGAGCAGGGACAGGGTATAGACTAAGTGGCTCTGGACCCATTCTCCTTTCCTGGTAGAGCAGCCTCCACCCCTCTACCCATCCCGTGTGTCCTTGTTACCCACTCATATAGTAGTTCCTGTCCTCACTCAGGCCTTTGCTTCTTCTGTGCCCTCAACACAAGACATGCCTCTCTTCCTCTCCATGAACTCCACTCATCCGGTAGAGCCCAGACGGAGATATACCTCCATGTCAAATCTATGCTAAGTCGGGGGTTGGGGTACAGGAGCAAGGGCCATGAAAGAAAAGTTCCAGCCAGTCCCTACTGCAGGCACCTCCCCCTCAGCATGGGTCTCTCCTTAGCTCTTGCTACCTACGTCCTTGTGGGTCTCACTATCCAAACAGGCCTCCTCTGAGACTGCAGGACACGTGACTTGTGACAACACTGGATCAACTTAGGTGGGGGAGGGGATATCTGGAGCAGATAGGGGCTCTCAGTGGCAGGGCCTGACCTCCCTGACTAGGTGGTACCCATCACCTTTCTCCTGGAGTGGTGGTGAGGGCATATGGCAGCACCCTCACCCTGTGGGTGACAGACATATCTCCTGTCTGTGAGAGGCTCCCCTCTGTCCCAGTAACCTACAAGCATCCTAGGTGCCAGGGCTTTGTGGACATTTGGGTATAAGAGCTGGATCACAGAGGAGAGATGGAGTCCAGGAAAGCTCCCTGGAGATGAGAAGTTGCCCAGGGCAGATGGTGACTAAGCTGAGGTTTATGTAACATGAAACCACAAGGGCTTTTGGCAGGCATCTTCCAAGCTGTAGACCTTGGGGAGGTCTTGTCTGCCCCAGTACCCCAGGGTTCTCACCCTTAAGCTGGAAGAAACAAGAGGCAATACCCAAGAGCTCCCCGATAGGCAGGTGGCTAGTGCTCCCAGAGTCTGGAGGTGGAGGCCAGGGAAACCTGGCCAGAGAAGGGCCTGATGTGAGCGGCAGCAGCTGTACATTCATGCTCTAGAGGGACAAGTGGCAGGGAAGACTGGAGGGAGAGGGTTATGCTGGTCCCAGGAGTGAGCACTTTAAAGGGACACAGGCACAAACCGAGGCACAAACCAACAGCTAGGAAGTGGGTGGGACACACGATGCTGTTACTCTCTCCAGCCTTAGCTGTCTCCCTGGGCATCAGAGCCTGTCTTCTTCAGAATAGTAAATGGCACTGCCCATCACCCCCAGATAAGGCACCCTGGCTGAAATTTGCCCCAGCTACCAGGGTCTGGGACCTGGTCCTGTACCTGCCAAGTTTCTTCTGTGTTGGGCCAGCAGCACCTTTGTCCACACCCATGGGGACAATCCACCTGCTGACCACCTCAGTGAGACATGGGCCAGCCAGGTTGCACAAGCTGTGGGAAATCCTGTCTGTGTCACATGGCTGTCCCTGAATTGCCTCCATCCCTGTGGGCCCAGCTCTTTGGAGCCTGCCTTGGGGCCTTGTGACTCTCTTGGAGACCAGTACCCCTGAGGCTCCTATGATCACATATCTAGGGTTACCCAGTGATGATCAGTCATGTTGACAGCCACAACTCCCATGATCAGGCTCAAGATCAGAGATCATAGAAGGGACACCTCTATGTGACCCTGGAAGTGACATTGGCTTCTCTGTCTTGATGGCCTCATCTGGGCAAAGCAGATGAGAACCAGCCTCTCCTTCTGTTTTGGGGCCACCTCCGGGCCACCACTGCAGTGCTTCTCACCCTTCCTAATGTTGTGACCCCTGAGTGCAGTTCTTCATGCTGTGGGGACCTCAAGCATAAAATGATTTCTGCTGCTACTTCATAACTGTAACTTTGTTACAGTCCTGAATCATAATGTAAATACCTGTGTTCTCTGATGGTCATAGGCAACCCCCGTGACCAATGGTCAACAGGGCTGCCCATTTTCTTACTGTTTCATCTCCTGCTGGGTGTGACCTTGGGCCACATGACCTGTAGACAGCCTAACCCAAGCAGCACCCTTCACTTTGCAGGACACCCCTATATGTAGGGGAGTGCACACAGGAGAGGAGATGGTGTGGGAGGGGAGGCAGGCTTTTGGTGTTGGGGCATTAGCCAGTCTTATTTAACCAGGGAGGGGTGAGGATATTTATTTACAGATGGGGAAGCTGAAATTCAAAGAGGCAGAGCACTATAGCGAACTCGGGTGGGAGTCCTGTGTCCCTACAAGAGAGATTGGGAGTCAGGGGTCCATGTGGGTTGGAGACTGGGGTTTTCCTTTAGGCCAGGCAGGCACTGAGGCTTTCCAGCCCAAGTCTCCATCTCCATACTCTTTTCAGAGGCTACCACACCTGGAGACCTTACAAGAAACATTAGGTCTCTCTAAAGGGGAGTGAGGCAGCCAACGACAGCACTCACACTATTGGCCTTTTTACTATGGGCATATTTGCCAGTGCAGGGTGCCACCTGGTGGAAAGTGTAGAAACTGCTTAAATGGGAGCCACGGATCCTATTCACCCGCCAGGACGGAACCTGGATTGAGAAAATGCTTCCTTCAGAGTGGTCTGTAGACAAGTCTGTAGGGCATTTTCTTGATTAATGGTTAGTGAAGGAGGGTCCAGCCCACTATGAATGATGCCACCCCTGGAAGGTGTTCTGGGTTGTATAAGAAAGCAGGCTGAGCAAGCCATAGAGAACAAGCCAGTAAGGAGAGTTCCTCCGTGGCCTCTGTTTCAGTTCTTGCCTCCAGGCTCCTGCCTTGGCCTCCCTATGTGATGGACTATTACCTGGAAGCATAAGACAAAAGATACCCTTTCTCCCACACGTTGTTTCGGTTGGTCATGGTGTTGATCTCAGCAATAGGAAGCAACGGCATGACTCCTTGCTGTGTATGTGGACAGGCTGAAGCTGTTAGAGGGGCTGGGAGCTTTCCAGACTCCTTAAGCTCATGATGTCCCTCCAGCTCATGCTTGGCTGGGTGACCAGGCTAAAGTGGCTTGAAGATAAAGGGGCCACTGGTCAGCCACATAAGGGCTGCAGACCCCCACCTCTGGCCAGCATAGTCTTGTCTTGTTGCACAAATCCTAATAGGTCATAATAATAAAAACTCAGAGTCAGCTATCGGGGTGAAAGCTGAGAGATCAGAGAAGCAAAGCAGCCAGCCCCTAGAGAGTTCTTACCTCTACCAATGCTCAAACCAAAGGGGAGATGCTGTATCAGACTGCATCCTCAGATTGCATCTGTCTCCACCAAACCTCACACTGCACTGCTCCTCAGCTGCCTGCTTCAGACTGCCCTGAGCTCCTGTCTCCTCCTGTCTTATATTCCTCTCTCCGCCCAGCCATATCACTCCTGTCTCCACCTCCCCAGTGCAGAGATTAAAGGCATGTAATCCCAAATATTGAGATTACCTTTGTGTAAGCTCTGTTTTTCTTTTAAACAGATTCAATCTCATGTAGCCTAGGGTAGCCTTGAACTCACAGAGATATGTCTGTCTGTCTTCTATGTGCCAGGATTAAAAGTGTGTGCCACCACTGTCTGGCCTCCTATGGATAACTAGTGTGGCTAACTTTGCACTCTGATCTTCAGGCAAGCTTTATTTGTTAGATCATAAACAAAATATCACCACATTGTCTCCCAGTTCTGACCAAATTAGCTTAGAAACCCACTATTCTCAGCACCCTTCCCAAAGCCAGCCAGGACCAGGGGCAGATGGGCCACACCTGGACCTCACACTCTGCATCCCCAAAACCCCATGTACAGGAAAACAGGGCAGCAATGATGGTCAAGAGCCTTGCCTGAAACTGGAAGTGTCTAGGACCAGACCTTACCTCTGTCTCTGGAGTCCCTGCCTTGTTCCAGCCTTGGGGCCTAACTTAGGACACTTAGCACCCCCTGGCTCTGAGCCCATCCCAGTGTTCTGTTGGCCCAGGTATGCATATGTCCAGTTGCCCTACCCTCTGCTACTCCTGAGCTAGTCTTTCTGAGGCTGGACTTCTACAGGATAGGTTACCCCCAAGAGCCGGGCAGCCTGGGACTCTCCCTGAATGGCCAAGTAGAGTGGGATGGTGAGGGCTGTAGCCCCACTGATCACAAATAGCTTCTCACTGGTGACCACTCTGCCATGCTTTGTGTGGGTGGGTCCACTTTGGTCTGAGGCCCAGTGACTGCCATTTCCCAAGACTTTCTGCTCACTTGAAACTTCTGTTGACTAAAGCCTTGGCATGGCTCCTGCTTTGTAGGAGAGCCACTACCATGGGGGAACCTATCATGTTGACCTGCTTCTTCCTTCACAGACCTTGTCAGGGCCTCTAGTGGGTCACTACCACATGAGTCCAAGTGAGGGTATGGGAGCTGGGCTGCAGATCTTAGGAACGGCTTCCCACTTCCCTACGCTACCAAGAACCCTCACAATACAAGAGGGAATCACAAGCCATTACAAGACATAGAAGTCACCTCCTCGACCTGTCCCAGGTTCCCACCAACCTGCAGCAGCCTCTCTCGAATTCTCCACTGGCTCTGAGTTCATCCAATTCCTGGAACACACATTCACTTTAACACACACACACACACACACACACACACACACACACACACACACACACACACACTTTCTTGTTTGGTGTCTTGCTGCAATAAAAACACGGAACAGGTAACTTGGGGAGGATAAAACTTATTTTTTATCTTAACAAGCTAGAGTCCATCATTGGGAGAAGCCAGGCAGGAGCTCAAGGTAGGGATCTGGGAGCAGGAACTGAAGCAGAAACCATGAGGAATACTAGCTTTATTTCCATGGCTTGTTCAGACTGTCTTCTCACACAGTCTAGGCCCAACTGCCTACAGGTGGCACTACCCTCAGTAGGTGGGGTCTTCTCCCATCAGTCATTCATCAAGGAGATGCCTTACAGTTTGCCCACAGGCATTTTCTCAGTTGAGGTTCCCTCTTCCCAGATGACTGTTTTCTATCAAAACTATCGCTTATTCACTTCACAATACACCCTGAATGTCAAGCAGTGGGACAAGTGAGAAAGACCAGACCACAGTCCCTCGAGCTCCAGGGGCTACTGGAAGCAGACCACACACTAGGGCCACAGGACAAATCAGAGTGGGCATAGGAGGACGGAGAAAGAGGAGGCATTGCGGCATCTGGGTGTGGCTGGACAATAGGCTAGCCTGTGTGTCCACTTAAAACCCTAGCAACCTCAGGCAAGGCTTCCCTGAGACCTCAGTGGGTCAGGACAAGACCATACCTACAAGTTCGACATGAACAGACAACAGCATGAACAATGTCCATGCCTTGCAATGCTCCCCCACTCCTGAGCAGCTAGTAGGATGGCTACAGCTGCTTCACCAGTCACATCCCTGGTCTCACCCTAGGCACCTGGCCCCTCATAGCCCACCTCCCAAGGGTCTGCTCTGAGCAGAACCGTCCTTCCTCAGAGCCTTCCCATGCCTGCCTTTCTGATACCCCCGTGGGACCACATGGGTTTCTAAGCTAGAGGACTTTTCCAGTACCATCTGGAGAGTGAGCTCAGGGGCTGTTGGTCTGGAGAACTAGGACATTTGTGGGGACCTCCTGTTGAGCAGAATGTGTTTGCCCCTCTTTGGTCCAGTCAGTACCTATGAGGCTACTGTGCAGGGATGAGTGGTCATCATGGAGAAACAGACCATCTTTCCTAAACAGAAACAGTAGGGAGAGGGCGAGAGACCTGCCCTGTGTGGAATTCTGATGCCATTATTTCTGCCGTACCCCAGGGGCCCAATGTGGATGGCGGGGCACTGGGGTAGAATGCCTGTTGGGAGGCCTCCTGTGGCTGAGGCGCATGGGCTTTGAGCACAGGGCATCTGTCAGTGTTAGCTACAGCTTACCTTGGTTCCCCCAGAGAACTGTCAAGTACCCACTTACTTGCCAGGGTGGTGGACATTGACTGGGCCTTCAGGGCTACTGGGCTCTACCCAGAACACTTTAGTCCCAGCATTGATCTTGTTCATTCCTACCCCCTGTGCAGCACCCCATATGCTCAAGAGTATATCCAGCCACAGGACAGGGGCTCTGTCAACTCCACCTGACCCTTCAAAGGTTCCTCCACATTCACTAGACACCTCCCTTGGGGCCTCCTCTGCACACCATCCTGATCTCCATCTGGTACTGTCTTCTCTCTTCCCGGGGCCTCTGTGGCTGTTCCTGCCTTCATACCCATATGACCTCATTCCTTCCTCCTGTGAGGGCCCTTCCCAGGCTTCAGGGCCTCACACATTCCCCAATCTCCCCCTCTCTACCCTCCAACATCTTCATAACCCACAGCCCCGCTCAGCTGCAGGCCAACCAACTGCGGTTTAACAAACACAGAAAGCAATGTCTTCTGAGAAGGCCCAGTTCTTGCCATGACCCTGAACTCAGGCCAAGCTGACCCAGGCAATGAGCAGAGGGTAGAACCAAGAGAGAAGATGTCCAGGGTAAGGGTAGATGTGGTAAGTGAGACCCAGTAGGGGAAGGAGAGGAGAGGGGAAGAGAGGGGACAAGGAGAATTCCAGACACACTTCACTTTGCTTTCCAGAGACCACAAGAAGGCAGTGCCTCCTGCCCCAGCTAACAGGTTATCACACACCACCAGTGTGGCCATGGCTCCTGGCATGTCTGATGCCTAGAGCCAGAGAGCTGGGGTGCAGAACCTCTAAGGCAGGCCACCTTCTCTTCCTAGTTCAAACGCAGGGCAGTGGCTTCTTTCTTAGGAAGCCAGGCTGGTGAGCACTGGCCACTTTCCTCTTGCCAAGGAGGGCAGCTATGGGAAGAACGGAAAGAACCCTGTGCAGATTCCCTAGTCCCTCCTCCTGCCAACCCCTTTCACAGCCTCCAGTGGCTGCGAAAGCAAGACAGCTATAGACTCAGGTGGATAGACATGGCCCCCTCTTCCCACTCTGCTGAGCCTGCTGTGCAGCCTTGAGAAAGTTGCTCCATCTCTCTGTTCCATGTCCATAAAGCTGGCTCAGGAAGAAAGCCTCTAAGCCTTGTATTGAAGACTGGAATCAGACATCCTGAAGATGTGTCACCAGCACTCCTGTGTCTAAAACAAGCCTGTGTCCCTCCATTTCCACTCCCAGAGCAGCCTGGCTTCCCATTCTGGACCACAGACAGTTGGGGTTATAGGCTGGATCCTGGCTGGACAGGAAGAGGCTGGGGCCTGCAAGGGTGTGCATTATGAACTTGGGGACCCAGATGCAACAAGTGGGGAGGAAGCATGGGGTGAGTGGCAGTCCCATCAGTCCCATCTGCTTCTGTACTGAGGTTTGGACCCATGAGCAAGCCAGACCCAAAGGCTTCCTGGCCTAACTCAGTTCTCCAGACACCCCAGGGACAACTTGCATAGTTTAGCTGTTTCCATCTTATCCCATTCCTGAGAAAGACCTGGGTCACAGTGGAGTGTTGATCAGCCACACTCACTCAGCAGGCACAGGGACTTCTCCAGTGCCATAGTCCATCTCAGCAGGTGACACCAGAGAGACACACCCAAACCGTCATGGGCATGCATGCATGTGCAAACACCCAAGGCTCAGCCTAACAGCTACCTCCCATTACCTAGGTCACCTCCATCATCAGGTCTCCAAAAGACTCAGGCATCTCCTCCCCATATCATCTTAGGATGGTCCCCTTCCCTTTTAGGTTGTCTACATGATGCCCATGGGAGGGGTGTTTGAATAGTGCAACTGACTCACAGAGGGCAAACCAGACCTGATCAGGGTGCTATCAAGCTGTGCCCTGGGCTCACTGCTCTCCGCTGTGATTCCAAAGGACTCACGGGCAGCCTATTACGTAGCTTTATCATATGAAGAGCCAAGCAGTAGCATGTGTAACAAGGTAGACACCAGGTAAAACATGCTCAGGGGCATCAGGAACTCCTCCAGCTCCATGCAGACCTTCCCTGGATTATCTTTGAACCAAATGCTGGCAGAGATCCCAACAGTACCCCACCCCCAACCCCCACCCCTATATAACAAACCTCAGTGGAGTTCAGTTCACAGTTGCCATATTCCCTTGCTGCCACATGGTGTCGCTGCTAGGAAGCATAGCACCCAGCAGAGGAAGTGGATTGGCACCGTGGGCACCTCTCACTGGCTGGTCAGAACGTGGCTGGCTTCATGGGATGAATAGGCTAAGATGGCACAGACGGAAAACAGGGCTTCCTTCCTAGGGCAAACCCCAGAAATATACTCCTGAGTCTAAGCACCTGATTTTCCCATAATCTTCTGCGGGCATGCATGTATGCACGCGTGCGTGCGCACACCCACCCACCCACCCACCCACATCCACCCACCCACCCACCCACACACACACACACACACACACACACACACACACACAGAGAGAGAGAGAGAGAGAGAGAGAGAGAGAGAGAGAGAGAGAGAGAGAGAGAGAGAACATGTCTGACAGGAGTGGTGTAGACAGATGTATACAACCCCAAATGGACCCATGCCAGGTCACGCTGCATAGTATTGTGTATCTTCCTTTTGTAAAATGGTGAATGTGTGCTTGTATTCATTCTTCTATGTAATATCTTCTTAACCAATATTGACCATTATACTATATGCAGAATTCATTATATATCTGATATTTTTGTTCAATTTTGTTTTTTAATTCTTAAAGGAAGTAAAACTACTTGGGGAGCATTACAGCTTTGTGGGTCTCAGTTCCAAGCCCCTGGCTGTGGCTCTGACTCCAAAGCCCTCCCCCCCCAGTACTGCTGGGTTCCTGTCATTGCTGCACCTGTCACACCCAGAAGACCCCCTTATCTCTGGTGAGTCATGTCAGAAGGATCAAGGACGTGTAGACGTCTTGCTTCTCCGTGACTGAGCTACTTCTTCATGCTGCCCGAGCTTTGAGCACTTATGTAGAGTCTGGCTTCCTTGCATGGAGGCCACCTGAGGTCTAATCTGCTCTCCTCCCTGATTTTGAACTAGTTTGTTCTCAAGGTCACTTATATACATCCTGACTATAGTCCCAGCCTGCCTGGATGGCCGTTTCCTAGACCCTCCAGCCTGTTGAATTCCCTTGGCCCCTGAACAGCACCCTACCCCTTCAGTCCCCCCTCATACCCAGGGCCAAGGGCCAGCCCAGGATCCACTTCTTAGACTGGCCAGCAGGTGGCATCAGGTATCTGACCAAGGACCAGGATCTTCCTGTGTACTACCCCCCCCCCCCAATCCCACTGCAAGCGAGATCATCTGGGATGTCCTGGAATCTTGACTCCACCCTCTCAAGTGGGACTGCTTTGTGCCCTCAATAGGATGTGGAAGTGGGGGAGTGAATATAGGTCTCCCTAGGTTGAAGCCCCTAGAACTTTCACTCTGCAGAGTGCTGGGTAGCTCCTACCCTGACCCCCATATGCAGCCCTATCTCTAGTGACAGACACAGGACAGGGCAGATGCCATCTCTCAGGGAGCTACCCTGACTGCAGGGCTCCTCAGGGCTCTCAGATGCCCCCTGGTGCTGCCTCTACAGATGGCCACTATGTGTCCTTGTCTATGTCTGGAGTACTTGAGCTCCATATGGCCCAGGCCATCTCCCAGTGTAGTGTAGGAGTCAGGAGGTGGGTGTTGACTTGCAGGCATGTCAGCCTGCTTACACAGACACAGCTGGCTGTGGTAGTCTGAGGCTGGGCCTGTGTGAGGATGAAGGGGTGGGGAGCTGGGTTGAGTAGGAGGGTGGGCAAGGGATAGTGAAGACAGTGGACAGAGCTCCACTCAGGGAAGGGCGGAAAGGTCTCCACACTAGGCCATGAGGCTTAGCAAGGATGGATGGACAGAAATGAGATTCAGAGGAGAAGAGTTGACAGACTTGACCAACGAACCAACCACAGGACAAACAGAGGCAGAAAGGTGTATCATCCATCATGGCCCCAAAAGATGGCAGGGAGGAGACACAGTACATTTCATTGAGTGTCTGAGTACCTATTTCTCTGAGTGTCTAGCTGCCAATTCCTACATAGCCATCAAGACCCAGTTCAGATTGCCCCTACTTTAGGAAGTCCTCTCTGTTGCTTAATTCCTTTGGGTACTCTCAGCCCTGGATGTAGCATAATATTTGATCTTTGGGAGTGGCAGGCTAGGTTTAAGAAGCCTGGTAACTGAGGATGGACACAGACAGGTATTAAGGTTGCTGGTCTGCCCAGCAGGTGTGTGGGTACCCAGAGCCGAGGCAGGTCAGGCAGGACTCAGGATGGAAGCTGGGACAAATGGTCTTTACCATGGGAGAAGGCCAGAACACCAGGGCCAAGGTATTGACCCAGCCATGCCAACACCCACAAAGGAGGGTCCTTGGCATCTGGTCAGGTAAGAAAAGACTCTACATTCCTAGCTGAGGACTGACCCCTACCACTACAGCTGCCTGAACACAAGGCTTAGGGCCCCTGGTAGAAAGGTAAATGACCATTTGGTCTAAGGATGGAAAGTTGCATTCAGGGCCACCCCAACACTGTCTGGAGGGAGGCAGGCATGAAAGTATGGGAATTCCTTGGATGTGGTCAGGACCATGGGCTGAGATCTGCCTGGACTGTGCCTGAGTACTGACTTGGGGGTCACAGGGATTGTTGCTCCACTGGTGTTGAGGTCAAGTGTCCTGTGCAGGGCCTGGGTGGCAGAGGGGCACATGCAATATGAGAGAGGTAATAATCACTACCTGAGCAGCTCTTGCTGGCAATGCTTTGTCCACACAAACATGACAATGGTGAGGTCAGTGCTCTCATGCCTCAACCACCAGTCCCCATATTTCTAGAATGACCAAGGACCAATTGTAAATTCATGTCAGAACAGTCTTTATTTTTATCCAGGCCCCACAACAAGCCCCCTCCCAATCTGTGGCACAGGCTCTCCATGTGGCTTGCTGAGCAGGGGCCTCCAAGTGGATGTGTCCCTGGGCTCCTCAGGGAAGGCAGTAGGTTGTATAGTTATCTTCTAAGGGGCAACATCACTGCCCTGAAACCACACAACCTACTACCTCACCCTGCGGTGTCCATGTTTTGGAGGAGGCCCTGCCACTCCCCACCCATCCTGGCCACAGGACACCAAAGCCATAGGGCACAGGGCACAGGGCACAGGGCAGGTGGGGAGGCAGAGACAGTGGCTCAGCAAGAAAGGCCTATACCCACCAGATGGACCAGGGAAGTCTCCAGTGTTTGAACCCATCACCCCAGGGACGGTGGCCTACTCAGTCCAGCTGCAGGCTATAACCATGGGATACCCAGGCATGTGAAGAGCCTTCCTCTCACTTCCTTCGTGGAAAGGGTGCCCTGTCTCTATGTAGATGGAGATGCTACCGGAGGCCTGACCTTAAGTTGGAAAGTCCAGATATGTGCAGCTCTGAAACAGCTGAAGGTCCAGTCTGGACCCTTTCCTTAGGGAGGCCTGTGAGCCCAGGACTAACTTGATGGGGTCAGGGGAAGGAAAGCCCTTCCTTCATGTGTCAAGGGAGAACAGGAGCCCTGGAAATGTCACATATCTGCTTTCACCCTCATGCCCCAGAGAGGTCAAGGGACTGTCCAAGGTCCCCGTCAAACGTTCTTTGCGAATGGCAGCTACCACTTCTTGTACCTCCCTTGGCCCTCCCCAACCAGGGCTGGTGTGGTGTCCACTGCAGATATTGCGGCCACTTCAGGAAAGACAGTAGATTGTATAGTTACCGCAGAGCGGGGCAGAGCCCAAAACCATACAACCTACTACCTCACCCCAAAGGCCGTCAGTCAGTCTTGGTGTAGAGCTGGACGTTATGGCTTCTTGAGATGGCTCCTAGAGGAAGAAGGAGAGCTGGGGAAAAGGGGAGGAGCCCGATGTGGCCAGCTTGGTGCTAAGGGTATCAACAGCGGACTGGGATTCCTCCAAAGTGGGCCAGACACTTAGACATAATCACCAAGCAGAAAGAATAAGGGAAGTGGGTGGGGGTGGGAGAAGAGAGGAAAAGCTGACCATTCACTAGGCAGGAATGGCCACAATGGGGGAAAGGAGTCACTTGTCAAAGGCCAGCCAGGTCCAGGAGGGAGCTCCCAGTGTCCACCTGGCTGAGACCCAGGCTCTGTGCACTCAGCTCTAGCATAAGCAGAGTTGGAGGCACCAGGATTCCAGCTAGGCAGTGGCCTTGGGTATGCACCCTCCTCTTCTTATACAGGAAGAGCCCTCCTTGAGGGCTCTGGCTTTGTCCCTGCCCCCTGCCCCCTCCCCCAAGTGGCCTGAGCTGACCTTGCTGGGGGAGGCTCAAAACCATTTTTTTCCTTGTGGGAGGCAGCCTAGCTCCCCATGGTGGCCAGCTGGGCGGAAGTGCAGACCCTGGCTGGACACTGATGGCCAGTCTGTCCTTGGCGACTAGCACTTCCTGAAGCCAGCAGGGACTCCGTGCTTGGCTCTGAGCTTGGGGCTTCCAGAGCCTTGGACAGAGCCCAGCAGGGAGGATGCCCTGGTAAGGACAGACAGCCTGGTGAGCATCATGATACTCACTGTGTAGTGGGACACGTAAGGCCCACTCTGGGGCAACAGTTAGCCTGTACATACTGTTTACAGCCACTAGCTGGGGAATCTTTGACAAGTAAGCCCATCTTATAAGCAGGGCCTACAGCCTCCCCAGTTGAGCAGTAGCAATGTACAGGAGGATTCTTCCCCCACTTGTAAAAAGCTTTCATAGCTCTCTGCTCTCTGGTACCAACATAGACGTGGAGGCTCTACTGCAGGCCTCCCTCTAGTTCTCTTAGCCAGGCACCAGGCTGGATGGAGTCGTCTAACCTTCCAGTTGTGAGGCAGGATCACTGTGAAGAAACTGAGGTTCAGAAGGCTCAGAGTCTCTAGCCCCAGGTGGCTCTGCTCTTAGAAGGGAAGGGACTTTGTCTTTCAGGCCTCAGACAGGTTTGCCCAGCAATGCAGAGGGAAGCTCTGTACCTAGTCCCAGGAAGCCAGGCAGCTTTTGCTCTGCATGAACCCCAGGACCTGATGCCATGCCTCCCTCTCCCTCCCTCCCTTCCCCTCCGTCCCAGCCAAGGATCACAGGAGCAAGTCTGAGGACCCTGGAGTCATTAGACTTAAGTCCACATTGTGTATCCAGATCTAGAATCTATGAGGTAGAGTGGCATGGGAACACTCCAGGCACAAGTCTCCTTGGCAGGTCCTCCATCAATCCCAGGTGGCACAGGGGTACTAGGATCACACTGGAGGGCTGAGTGATGGCACTGGGGGACAGAGAGATGACAGCTGCCTCTGAGGTCTTCAGAGAGCTCTCAAGGCTGGATGACCTGAAGGGTGCATGCCTGCAGACAGTGTAGACTCAGGGGAGAGAGGCTGTGCCTATTCCACTCAGAGCCAATAACAAACAGAACTGCAGCCCTGTTAAACCATGTCCAGCCTGGGTAAGCCGATAGGGGGTCAAGGATCATCATATCATGGTGCATCATGGGTAGATGAGATGAATCATCTGAGGGCAATCTGCTGGTGGGAGTCAAAGGCTTGGGGGAGTTCAGGCTCCCAGATAAAGGCATCTTAGCTGGGGTCCTGGAGCAGTGGCAGAGATGTGGTTTGAACCCTAACCTTTCTCACTCTGAGGTCTCCCTTGGCTCTCAACTTTCCCAAGGAAGGCTAGTGGGGCCCCACTCACCACAGGGGTGTCAGCTGCAAGCAGAAGCTCCTATTTGGCATCTCTTCCTGACCTGCTTGGGTTTAGAAACAAAAGCAATGATTAACAGCTTCCGAAGGGAGAAAGCCTGGCCCCCGGATGCCTCCCCTGGCTGCACCCTGCTAGCTCTCAGCACGGGACATTCTCCTCTGTCTGTCTTCTGCCTGGTGGCACTCTGCATGCAAAGCCTTGGAGGGAATGGCCTCTAAAACCAACCCTGTGCTGGACAGGCTGGACAGAAGCTATGACTCAAACTTCATCCATAGTGGCTGGGCAAGTCTATGTGGGTGGCCAACAGCCCGCCTGGCCACTGGCTGTGGGTCCTGAGGGAAGGAGGAAACACCGTGAGGGGACAGGCACACTGGCCCTCATGAACACTGTGGTACTTAACTGGATGGTTAATCCTCTCTCAGATGCAGTTTCCCTAGGACATAGGGCAAGAGGTGCCTGAACTCTCTCAAGAGCAGAGACCGAGGGATGGGGCTTGCTAGACCACAGGCTTGCTCCATGAATCAGGCACTATCTTACCTCCTTTGAGTCCATTCTGGCCACGGTATCATAGCAGAGTCAGCAGAAAGATGGAGGGCCAAGCAGGGACATGGTGGCAGCGAGGGAGCAGCCTGGCCAGCTGAAGGGCTCTAGAGCAGAGCCTGGGGTGTGGAACACAGAGATAAGCTCTGCTCGGGATCTACCTAGTTCTGTCCATCAAGCCAGAATGGTTTGTTACAAGCCTTGTTATTCCCACACAGCTCAAGAAAGAGGAAGATGAGGCCATTGGTTATTGAGGGTCTGGTGAGAACACAGGGTGGGAAAGCCCCCTCCCTCCCTGACTGCCAGCCTTGCCTGTACCCCAAGATGGCCAAGCTATCCATCACACTGACACCCTTTCTCTGATCCTTTCCATTGTGCCTATCAGCCCTGCCCCCAACCCATAAAGCAGCAAAAATGCACTGGGCAAGCCTCCTCTGCCCTCCTTGGCCATCTCCCAGGCCCTCCCCGCCTCCTGGCTTTTGCCCTGGACTGCCCCTCTGCCAGGAATCACTGACCCGTTTTTCCTGTTTCTTTCCACAAGCTCTTGCTCTCCAGGGGGCCTCGCTCTGCCCAAGGCTTGAGTGTGGTGAGGCACAACCAGAGCATGGAGAGACACCTGAGGGAAATGGGTCTGTGGCAGGCACCTGTCTCTCCGTGTTCTGGTTGTGGGCATGGCTGCCACAGTCTTCTCAGTTCTTAGGCAGCTCTGCCCTTCCCTGAGGACTTATGCTGCTTCCACAAGACTTCAGGAAGGGTCACCCTTTCTTGGTCTGTGGCCATCTCCAGAGCCATTTGTGAATGAGTGAGGAAAAGACCATGTTCCATACTTGGGGAGTTCCAGGCCTACCTGTACAATAGCATGGCCTCAGTCCTGGGGGTTGGAATTCACATAAATGCTTCCTTTCCCAAGGGATAACAGGAAAGGGGTCCTGAAACAAACCAAAGGGACCCAGTGGGGCAAGGCTGGAGGAGGGCCAGTGGAAGGGCAGGCAGTGTACATGAATTGGCGATCCTCAACAGGTCACCAGGCAATGAGCAGTCAGCAGACACCCTGCCATCTGCCAGCTGCCACCTCCCAACCTTGCCCTAGTCCTGCAGTGTCTACCCGTGGGCAGGGTGCCTGGGGGAGGAGCCAGGCTGGCCAGGACAGGTGCGTTGAAGGCCTAGGCAGGCAGGTGGCCCTTTCAGGCTTAGGCGGATGTCTGGAGGGAGAAAGGCAGACAGACGGTGTCACCCTGAAGTCACCTCAGGCTTGGCTTGGGGCCACCAAGAGCCAGACCCCCCCCATGGAAGCCCCCCTCTCCTAGCCTCCCTGATTAGGTTTCTCCCATAAAGCGACCAGTGTCTCTGCTCAGTAAGCCGTGCCAACAGCGAGTCTGGGAACGATGGGAGGGGTGGCATCCGGCTGGGCAAAAGGCGGGTCTCCTTGTGAACACGGCCCATAAAGTTAACAAGATGCATGCTCGCTGACTAGGTCTGGGTTGGTGTGCCCAGAGACAGGCCATGCCCACTGAGGACCATCATGAGTCTGGCTAACACAGGCATGCTAGGGGTGACCAAGAAGTTTAGAGAAATGACCAATGGAAACATCCCTGAGATATCATACGATCATATGTGAACGAAGATGACCCAGGTTTGCTCAGTGTTCCCTGGCTTCAGACTGGGCTCTGGCAGGTCTGTGTGGAAGTGTGTCACAGGCTAGAATACCCTCTTCCAAAAGTGTACCACAGATATGCAAGGTCAAACCTGGAGCTAGCATCTAAATGCCTTGGGCCTAGCTCTCTCTAGCCTTATCACCTCATGCTGATCTATGCTGGGCTTTGGGTAAGACTTGAGACCTGCAGTACCCTGGTAGCATACCCACCCCTAGAACAGAGGTAATTAACACTGTGACCCATGGCAAAACTCATGAGTGAAATAGAGATTCAGGGTCTGGAGCTAGCTGGGGAGGCCCAGACCTGAGCCTTGCTCTCTCCATCTGGAAATAGAGTCTAAGACAAAGTCAGTTGGCTCTGCCTTCTCTGGAGGGCTAGGGAGATAGCTGACTGGTATGGATGGTAGTAGGAGTCATGAGGAAGCTGCTGGCTTATGACTAGGGCAAGCACGGATGATGCTGTACACCATGCAGGGCCCTTGTGCTTCCTGAACTTATCTTGGGGCTGGACATTTAGGCTACAGGTTACCTGCTTTGACCAGCAAGGTATATACTTGTCTGCAGATATTCTCCACTCAAGCATCACCTGGGTCATAGGAAGGTGCATGGGAAATGACTACAGATGCCACATTGTGGGTGCATGTACTCTGCCTGCTCTTTGACAGCCCCCTCTATGAACTCCCTCTAGGCCTGGCTCTTCCTTGGGAGAATTTTCCTGTTCTAGGTCCTCTCCTCCAGGACCCCTGGCCCGGCACATTGAGAAGCCATTGGTCTGGGCAGGTGGGCTTTGACTATTTTGCTGGGTCTCCCTGAAAGTGGGGCATGGCCTAAGCAAGCCTCACTTCAGGGTGGCAGAATGTTTTTCCTGGGAGCTGTGGAAAAGAAGTTTGGGGCCGGCATCCAGCTAGCTTTCTAGATGGGACACCTTGGCCCTTTTGTTTACACACGGTTTCTTGCTATCCTAGCAGAGAGCATGGGGCCAAACAGGGCCACAGAGCAACCCCCCACCATGCTACCCAGGAAGATTCAAAGACATCGTACCCTTCCATACTTCACTGGGAACAACCTCCTAGCTTCTTTTAAAGACCACCAATGATAGGCGTGGCAGGGCTGTCCGGCCACTCCCAGAGCGTGCCCTGTTTGTCCTACCTTGGGAAGCTGGAATGCTCTGTCAGTATGATGATGACCCAAGGCTGCTGGGGGTTCTGTGCGCCTGTATGGCATCATATGGCATCGCTCTGGGATGTGCTGTTTCTGATCTCTGGGAAGGCAGAGGAACAGTGTGATCGAGGGGGTAGGGATGAGCTTCATGTACCTCAGAGCCTCAGTGGCCTGGTGGGTGGCCTTGCTCTTGGAGCAAAGCAAACTCCTCTAGCAAGCACTTGGACTACTTGACATCATAGGCTACCCAGGCCAGGAGATAGACTGCCACTGTGAAACCCTGGCATTCTATATCACACTCAGCCAGGGAGCCCCCAAGGTCCCTGGGCAGGTCAGGGGTACAAGGGGCATTTGGAGGCCAGAGGCTTTCCTCTCTGGGGGACCTAACTTAAATCTATGCTTGTTGATGGCTCCACTCAGGAACCCAGTACCACAGTGCAGACATTATTCGTAGAACCATCCATGCTGGCCCCACCTCTGCCAAGGACTCCCTTTAAAAGTATGATGTTAGGGATAGGCTTTCCAGATTCTGATGTGCAGCCTCTTTCTCTATTTGCTTGGTGGGCAGCAAGGAGTAAGTGGAGCTAGATAAAGGGCCAGGACTCCCAGGCTGCTTTGCCAAGCATCTGGCTGTGCCAAGCCTGGGGCAGCCATGGCCAAAGCCAAGCAGGATGGGGGCTGGTCCTGGGCTCCATCCAGGCCACCCAGGGCAGGTGGGAAGCAGGGGTCTCCTCCTCTCCAAGGCTACTGTTTGTTTCATCTACAAAATGGTGGAGGGCTGTGTCGGCCATTTTGTGGCATCCTTAGAAGACAAAGGCTATGAAAGCCAGAGGGTGGGACCAGTGGATGTCTGGCAGGGAAGAGAAAGAATAACCTAATGAAACAAGGCTCTGCCCTGTGCTGAGGCCCAAGATGGTCTGGTCAGAGAAAGTGGGTCAGAGCCTTCCTCTCACCTAAGCTATAAGCATGCTCGGGACTTCTAACGACTACCATGCTTCCCTTCAAGGGGTTCCAGGTGGTCATCATGAGGCTTCCAGGGCCTGAGCTCCTTTGGGTTACAATTCTCTGTTCTAGAATCTCTGCAGTACATGTCTTCATCTGCCCCCGCTGGGGAGGCCTCAAGGCAGGGGGCTCAAGTGCCACCTCGTACTCCAGGAACTAGTGGGCTAGACAGCTCCTTCCTGTCTGGGGCCAACAGGTCAAGGGATCAGTTGCCACCATCATGGGACTTCTTCAGGACCGTAAGCTATATCCCATCCCCACTTTCTATGGACCTAGCTAGGATGGTTCATGCTTTCACATCTTGTTCCAGTTGCTTCTTAAACAAGTGACCATCATCTATTCACAAACCCCTTCCTGGCCTCTGGCCAGGGTTCCCACTGCCCCTTACCACGGGGGCTTCCAAGCCTCTCTAGGCAGAGGGTGGTAGACACTCAGTGACTGGCTACAGAGCTCTACAGAGGGGTGGACCAAGGTGTTATAGGGTTCCTTTGTGCCCCTCCCCACACTATTCTCTGTCTTATTCAGGATCCAATTACAAACTAGAGGCAAAAAGGACAGATCTGGTTGTTTGTCTTTTGCTTTTTGAGACAGAGTTTCTCTCTGTAGGCCTGGTGGTCCTGGAACTCGCTTTGTAGACCAGGCTGGCCTCCAACTCACAGAGATCCACCTGCTTCTGCCTCCCGAGTACTGGGGTTAAAATGTATACCACCAATGCCTGGCTAAAAATCCTTTAAAACTTTTTCAAGAGATTTGGAGCTGGAGCTCAGACTGGCCTAGCAAGCAACAAACCCTGGGTTCCAGCCCCAGCACTATATAAACCGGGTGGGGTGGCTCAACCTATAATCCAAGCACACAAAAGGTGTAGGCAGGAGGATCAAGAGTTCAAGGTCAGCCAAGGCTAGAGGCCTTATCTACAAAAACACAACAGTATCTGGCTATTAGATAAATCTTGGTCCTTCCTCACCTTCCATAGGACCCTGGGGCAGCTGGTCTCTAGGCTGGGATTGCCAGACCTTGGGAATCTGGAAGCCCCATATATAACTTCCAGTGTGCTTCTACCTGGGCAGTCCAGCCAACTGTCCACAAGCCTCAGTCTCCCGCAGAGACTGAGCAAGGCCATGCAGCCACCATTTGCTGAGCTGGTGGTTGGCTGTGGTTGGCTTTTTGCTGGGGCTAACACATGGTGGGTGGGGGTCGTGGCTGGCTAATGGGTAGGGGACAAGGCCAGGGGCTTGCCTGTGCTCAGACCTCCCAGGCCCACATCTAGTAGAGCAAATTTCATGGGATGCAATTCTGACCTTGCCAACTGAGCCGTGGATCACCAAACTTTCCATGGCCCCCCACTCTAAGATGGTATCTCAAAGACCTCATGGCCCAGTGTCCCCAGGCCACAGCTGAGATGGGACTAACTCTCTCTACACAGAGGTCCCTGAAAAGGAGAATAGGGTGGTAAGACCCAAATTGTGTATGGGGGAAGGGGAGTCTCTGAAACTAACCCTCACTAACACTAGCACTGAGTAAGCACCTACTGTATATATCCAGTGCATCTTGTGTGCATGGTGCTAAGTAGGGGCTAGGTCATGGACCAGGACTGGCCACTCTTCCCAACCCATCCTGTCCTTTTCTGTTCCTCATATGTCTTGGCTCAGGACCCCTCCGGGACTCCTGGAGCCCTATACTTACAGTCTCCCACATACACTCAGGACTCAGGGACACATTCCCAGCCTGAGCCCTTGTAAGGTGCACTGCTGGACTCTAGATGTCCATCTGTGCCCATGGGACACTGAGAGGATTGCGTGTACTGGAGGCTGCCTATGGCTGGGATGGTGTACCACACATAGGCCTGGCTTAGGGTAGGTACCCAGGAAAGCCCAGGATCTATCAATCAGAGCCCCTTGGCCAAGAGCTACTAGGTGCCCAGGGATACTTGGACCAGCTGCACTCTTGAGGTGTGTCCAGGTATTCTGCTCAGTCTCTCTTCTATCTCTGCCTGTGCTCTCCTACTCTGTCCTGCCCCATCTACCAAATCCTGGAGTGCACCTCCCACCCCACCATCTATTTGCCCTACTCTCAGGCACTGGCTAACATCCCTGACTCTAGGTGCAGACATGGAGACCAGCGTAGTGTGTGTGGCAGCCCATACACAGATTGCAGAAGGACTCCAGGCCCAAATACAGTTTTCTCTGGCTTATACAACATGGTGTGGGGCTCTGCCTGCAGCCTGAGAGATGAGACTGCCCTTACCATGCCCATACCAATTCCCTGGATCTAGATTCATCTGGGTGAGTCCAAAGCTGTACTTGGCTTCTGGCTCCTCATGGCCAAGGACAAGAGTGAACACAGCTCCCAAACTGGACACCACCTCAGAATACAAGAAACCCCAAGTGCACAGGCTTCAGTTATAACTGCAAGTTATCCATGGCAATGGAAGCAAGGTCCTTTACCAATGAGCACTGAGTATTATTATAGGTAGTACAAATGTCCCGGGGTCATCTCGTTGTTCTCTTATCTCACTCTTGATGGCTGGGGCAGAAAGATGGCTCAGTCTAGTGTTCTGGGTACCTGGGTATGCCCAGACATCCTAGAGTCCCAGAAAGAAGCTGGCAGGGGTTGGGACTGCCAAGCCAAGACCCAGCATATGCAAACTTCCAGTTCTAAATGGTTGCATGAATCCACAGCAGTACCCAGGGAGAGCTGGAGAGCTGGGGTAGGTCCTCAGTTCTGTAAACAACCAAAATGCTGAACTGACCTGGCTTGGACATGGTCCTTGAGCTTCAGAAGTCACCTGGGAGAACTGTCAAGAAGAGGCTGAAACCTAGGAGGAAAGAGACACTAGTTAGGTGCTGGAGTATATCCACGAGTATTCTTTTCACATTTATATTGTTTTCTACAAACACCAACCTGCAAGGGCCCCCCAAAGGCCTTGGCACAGCTTAGGAATCACCTGGTACTCAGGATAGCTCATGGCCAGGAGACTATCCATGTGGCCTCATGGCCAAATGTTGGTGCTCAAATTTCATAAAATCCTGTGCCTACTCCTTCTACAAGGACCTAAAGGATGCAAGGGTGGGCCACACACAGAAGCCGTTCCTGTAGGTGATGACATTGCCAGAGAGTCTCAGAGTTCTGACCCAACTGCGGCCACTGGACCTCTGGTGGATGGCATGCAGAGCCTGGCGAGGGCAGAGTGGGTTCCCTGCCCTAACTAAGTGATGTATAGCAGGTCCAGGCCTCCAACTGGCCATCCAAACTGACAAGGCCTCTTGCATACCCTTCTCAAAACTAACTTGAAGCCATGGAGTCCGACAGGTCTAGCCTCCTAGATACAGGGCCTTCCTCAGCCATGCCATAAGAGAAGCCGGCACAGCTTCACCCACTGGACAGAGGCAGACACACTGCCTCAACCTACCCCCCCCCCCCCCGAGCAGCACCAGCCTGCAGACTCCAACTGGATGGCTCTGAGTAATGGAGAGCTGAATCTGTGCCTGCTGAGGCTGGCTGAGGGGAGGCTAGAGAGAGCTGGGACTACACTCTGGTTCCAGTGTATTATACAGCCTACCACCTAAGGGCACTTACAGTTCCCAAAGACTGTCTAGGTCCCTGGGTCTTTCCCCTCAGCTACAAGTATTCAGGGGTCACTGTACAGCCCCTGGTCCCCGCCAGCAGGTACCTCTGCCCATTTTGTGGACCAGTACACTGAAGCTGATGGAGCCTGTCCAGATGAACGACAGGTAGCAAGGGGGCTGGAGGATTGGGCCAGGTGTGCCTACTGCATGACTGGGCTGCAAGGGGCTGTCTCAGAGCTAATTCTGCCCTCCGCCACAGGCAATCTGTCCCTGCCGGATTCCATCTGCTTCAAGAGGACAAGTCAGGCCACCATAGCCTGCAGGGCAGAAGGCAGGGCTGAAGCAGGGACCCAGAATCCTTGGCACTGTCTCCTGTCCTGGCCTGGGCAAGGATCTCTCCCGCTGGTTGGAGGCCAGGCCGAGCCCGAGGGGGTGGGGGCAGGGCAGGCCTGGCACCAGGTAAAGCCTCTGAGGAGAGGACTGGACTCCTGTCTGCCAGCACACTACCATCTCCAGGACTATTTCTGATGGAGTAAGGCCCTCTCTGGCCAAGTGGGGCAGACGGCTACCTGTGTATGAGGTCCTACGGGGTCTTCTGGTACATATGACAGGCTTTCACTTTCCTGGGAGGCTCCAGAGCAGCCATGTACTGAAAGACATAAGGAAATTAAAACAGAGGTGTCAGCTTGGCAGGTCACATGGCTTGGACACAGAGAAGGGTCCCAGGAAGTGTGGCCTTCCCTTCCTTGGTTATTCCCACAACCACTTCTAGATAAGAAGACTCCCCACACACTGTTCATTGTGGCCTTGACAGCAGAGGCCTGGAGTTTCAGGTCAGAAAAGACAGAGAACAGCCCAGAGAGCCATGTCTGGCTTTAACTAGTTCCAGCCGGCCAGGAACAACATTCCAAACCAACTCCCTGTCCTGGCTCCTAGGCAGCCAAATCAAGAGAAAACCTAACCCCTACCCTAGGGTCCTCTGTGACTACAGAGGAAGGGCCCATGGGGCTTAGCTGCCGGTACCTGGCTAAGATCTCCCTTCGCTCCAGTCCCACTGTGGTACCCATTATTTCCTGTGGCAGAATGTTCTACCACCATAGGTGACCTACCATATATCAGCCACCACGGAGCAGCCACCATAGATCAGCCCTGCCCGCATTGTCAGACAGCACTAGCACTGGGAATCCTCTCTACCTCACCTCACAATGCCTGTATTGCTCCTGCAGACTTTGAGACAAGGATGTCCTTCAACTAGCATATATCCCTGGGCCTAGCAGTACCTGGCATCCACAAGTGTCCCACTACTTGCCTTACTCTGGGAATGGCACTGATATGTGGGGATTATGACTTCAGTAGTCACTATGAGCCATGAAAGGGGACAGGCCAGGACTGACAACAGAACACCAAGACTATGAGTCAGCCCTGACCAGGATGACTCCCAGGCTCTCCCCTTTTCCCTATATATCTTGGGTATTGTGGTGGTGGACAGAGAATTGCCTAATTCTTTCCTACCCTCCTGAGCCCACCATGATTCAGGCACCCACACTTCCATGAGCTCTGGGTTGCAAGGTTTGGGGTATCCTCTTTAGGACTGTGGCCTTTTTCAGGATTTGTCAACATAGGACCAGCCAAGGGCACTCTCCCCAGAAAGTTACTTTTCATTGAATTCTCGAGACCTAGAGACTAGAGCGACTCGCTGAGGGCTCCTTACTGATGTGCCGGGCTCTGAAACCCACTAAGGATGGCTTGCCTCCCTCCATCTCCAGACGCTGCTGGTATTCTCAGCTGGAACACGGAGCCCACAAGAGCCTCGTGCTGTTCTTGAAGGTCACAGGGAAGCTAGTAGGCAAGAGGGAAGAGGAGAGCCCAGGGCCAGGGCTGCTATCTCTTGAGAAGGGACTGTCCTGTGGCCACTGCAATCCTTTTCTGACAGATAGACCCTACCTATCTCTTCTTTTAGCTTGGACAGAAATTAAAACCCCCTCCACTTTTTGGCCCGTGTTGTAGATTGCCCAACTTAATGATCCCGAGACAGCTGCCTGCTGCTCACAGATACTGCAGCCTGGACAGGCAAGTAAAGCTTGCACCTCCTTGGATTCAAAGGGGAACTTCCACAAGCAGGATGTTGGGGTGTCCACAGAGCCAGCAGAAGAGCCCCTGCTTTCTAAATAGCACAACTTCATGTCTCTAAACAAAGTCACAGGTACGGAGCCAGGTGACACAGGATAAAGAAGTTCAGCCATGGGAAACAGAGATGTTGACCAGAACCCTGGTGGTGCTGAGCATGGCCTACAGTTCCCATGCTGACAGTATAGAGCTCCTGCCTGCAGTGGTTCTGAGGGCCCTTACCTGTGTTACCCTTAGTAACATAGGAATGCACCTGGATGTACGTGGCTGGCAAGCTCTGATGGATGCTCAAGGGGGACCCTGGCTGTAGAGGGCTTTGCCAAACTCCCTCTAAATTCAGACATTGGCCCTGTGGTGGTGGTTGTTGTTTTTGTTTTGTTTTGGTTTTGGTTTTTTCACCCACTCCTCCCATGGCAGTAATGAAACAGCAAAGCCAAGTGATCTCCAGGGACCTGGACAGGGGGACCCCACTGGGATCTAAGGGTAGACAGATACTACATTATCTGTCCTAAGCACCTCTGAATAAACCACAGAGATGCACTGCTCCCTCTCAGACTGATGAACCTCCCAAAGCTGTCCCTCTGCCCCTTAGAGCTTATGCTCCTTGGTATAGTTACTGGTGTGACAGGGCCACTTTAGGCCGTTTTCATGGTTCATGGCCCATTAAGGTAGAACTGAATTTGTCAGACCAACCACCAGGCAGAAGGTCCTAGAGGCCTGGCCCAGCCCTACCTCAGCCTCATTCCCACCAGGACTCATAACCATATAACCATACAATTAGGTGTATCTGCAGGATCCAGTGGGGCCACATCCATCTAGGTTGGCAGAATGGCTGTCCCTGGGAGAAGTTTGGCTTAATCCAAAGCCAAATAGTCAAGTAGAATCTCCCAGGCTGCATTGCCTTCAGGAAGCTGTTTTCTTTGAGTCACACCTATATATCTAAGAGCAGCTACTTATACCTACTATATATACATGGATTTCATAGGAGAGTGAGAAAGCAACCAGGTGTAAGCACTACCCATCCACCATGCACTCTCAGTTGAGTTTCCCACTGGCAACCACCAGCTCCCACTAATGTCCAGGTGATTCTGAAAAATCAAGCCAGCACCAGACTCAAGGCCATCTGCACTCCCACCTAGACTGTTCAGGGAAGTTTCACAAATGATGCCACCATAACAGGGAAATTGAGTCCTGGTTTCTTTTCAGATAAAATGTTTTTTCAGAACATTCTAGAACACCAGAGTCCTACCCTAAAGTGGCACCACTGCTGTGGTCACCAGCTATCAGGACAAGGGGAATACTGGCCTCGTAGAGCTCCTATGGTATCTGTTCCTGTTAGGAGTACCGTGCACACTGGCGGGTGATGCTAACTGCTTCCACATCACACACCTTTTGGGAATGCCTCTGTTTGAGGGGGACAAATGCATAGTGGTAACTTACGCAGGGTCAGTTTCTCTCTGGACAGATGGTTAACTTGGTTACCTCAATATTTTTTTTTCTACTGCAAAAGGAACGGCATTCATGAACCAAAGCCTAGGACACAGGAAAAGAGGGCAGAGAGCATATCTGGCCTGGCATACAACCCAGCTTCCTGTGTGTGTGTGTGTGTGTGTGTGTGTGTGTGTGTCTGTCTGTCTGTCTGTCTGTGTGTGTATGTGTGTGTGTGCGTGCGCGTGCGTGCATGCGTGTGTGTGTGTGTGTGAATCTGTCTGTGTGTGTGCGCGCGCTTCTGTCTGTATGTGTGTGTGTGTGCGTGCGTGCATGCGGGTGTGTGTGTGTGTATGTATATGTGTGTGTGTGAATCTGTCTGTGTGTGTGTGTGTGTGCCTCTGTCTGTATGTGTGTGTGTGCGCGTGCGTGCGTGTGTGTGTGTGGGTGTATGTGTGTGTATGTATATGTGTGTGTGGGTGTGAATCTGTGTGTGTGTGCCTCTGTCTGTATGTGTGTGTGCGTGCATGTGTGTGTGTCTCTGTCTGTATGTGTGTGTGTGCGTGTGCGCATGCGTGTGTGTGTGTGTGTGTATGTATGTGTGTGTGCGCCTCTATCTGTGTGTGTGTGTGTGTGTGTGGTCCCCATGTGCCAGGAACCTGATGGGTGGGTTGGGCACTGCATGAGTGCCCTCCAGGTGGCAGTGTCATAGCATCTGGGCGGGAAGTCGGTTGTTGCTCCTAGTGTCTTATCTATACCACAGATGCACGCAGCTTTGTAGGTCAATCCTCCTGGTGTCTAGGGAGACCTCAGACGGAGGGTCTCAGGTTGAAGCCCAGGAATGCTTTCAATACAGCTGCTCCCAATATGGACTCTAGAAGTCTCCAGTCACCACCAACATCAGAGCTAAAGTTAGACGGACGGAGACACTAAGGCCCAGAACTGGTGAGCAATGAGCCCAGCAATAGGTCCCACCAGCCAGTCGACACTTGTTATACAGCCATAACCAGGCTACAGTGCACCCTCTTCGCTAGATGAAGACACACTGTACGTGTTGATCACAGAACCCAGACGGTGGGTGGCAAACAGGAAGATGAGAGACAAAGTAGCTGTAGTGGGACCCCTCTGCAGGGACACTCAGGCCTATCCCAGTGTTAGGACACTACCTTCACTGAACTGTGGTTCCACACAGGTAGATCAGTCCTAGAGGGCACTGTGTTTCATGGCACTGGAGAAAATCCTTGGAACAGGCCCCAGTCAAGTGTCGGACACAGAGGCATAGGGAACCTTCCTTCCAGTTCCTTCGCTCTTGGAATGTTCCCCCCAAACACACCTGAGCTATGAGTGGTGATAGCCGTCCTGCCCAAGGAGCTCCCAGTATAGACAGAGGTGAGAGGACAATCGGAGTTGTAGATCCACAGTATAGGTGGTGAGTACAAGGCTTGGAGGGCTTCTAGGTGGTGACAGGGGGTCCTATAAAATATAAAAGGGTTGTGGAGACACAAGGCTTGTCAAGAGTTCCACCAAGACTTGGGCATGGTAGCACACACCTTTAGTCCCAGTACTCCAGAAGCAGAAGCAAGTGGGTCTCTGTGAGTTCAAGGCCCAACTGGTCTACACAGCAAGTTCCAGACTAGCTAGGGCTACACTGTGAGACCTTGTTTCAAAACAAATCACAACAATGAATGTTACACTAAGGAGACTGGCCCTCAACTGCCAATGGTTAGGATTGCTCTTTCAGGTGGGAGGGACAGGCAGTGGTCTGCTTTTTAGCTGTTCACTAAGGTCCTGGCAACAGTGAACGGAGGTACAGGCTAGTGTTTTGTCTGTGATGGCCTGAACTCACAGCCCCTTTTCATTGGTCTACAGAAAGGGGCTAGGTCAGGTCCGAGTTCTCTGAAGCCACACAGATACCAGATGTCTGAGCCCAACACAGAGCATAGGTCCCCTTCATAGTGCCTCCTGCAAGAGCTGACATTGAGCCCAACTCCAGGAGACAATGTGGAGGTTGGGTGTGGGGCAATGCCCACTGCCTCTCTGCCTTCCCCATGGCTGGTCTCTAGGGCATGGGGGGCCCAGAAGGACGGGTAGTGGAGGCAGTCAGAGGAGCCAGGCTGCCTGGCGGTAAACCATCAGGCCCTGCTTTGTAATTATCTGGGCACTTAAGCTCCTCTATCTTGTCTCTCCCTTCCCTGGGGAAATTTCCTTCATTTCCTATGCTTTCTTAGTCTCCTGGATGTCTAAATCAGTCCAGGCCAGGTCCAACATGCTGCTTTCTCCAGCTCTTTTGGCCTACAGCTATCAGGTTGTATGTTTGCACGCTGGACTGTAGCCACCAGAGGCCACTGTCCCTATCTAAGTTTCCTCCCTGCCCAGGGCAGAAGACTGAAAACGCCATCACCCCTGTTCTTGGAGGTGTAAAGTCAGCATCCTCACGGGCTACTTTCCCTGACACAGGGATGAGTCAGTAGCCCCAGGTGACCTAGGGATTCGAGGCTGGGGAGGCACCTGAATGGGAATGAAACAGAGACAATATCAAGAGAGGGTGTCTGAGAACATGGGGAGTAGCAACTGGAACGTGTGGCCTGTTTTGCTCATCTTAAGGACCCAGCACTGATACCATTTAGATACTTCCTACTGCCATTTATCCAGCCCTGACACCACCTCTCATCTAGCTCTCACAGAGTCGGAGTCACTGTCTCTATTTTCAGATGAAAACACTAAGGCACAGAAGGCAATGCAAGGGACTGAGATGGCCAGATGTCAGCAGCTCTGGTCACTGGGGTGGGACCAACATGGGTGGAGCTCAGTAGCCTCGGTAGTACCAGCACCCGCTATAATCCCTAACAAGCACCAGGAGCCAATCTTCCCATGTGGAGACTGCCCCCAAAGTTCCCCAGAGCCAGTGTCACAAGCCAGTGCCCATAACGCAGGCAGTTTCCCGATTCCATGAAGGAGGGTAGCATGCTACCATGGCACGGGTATAAAGGCCGGCCAGGCTGAGCTATCACAGACATGTAGAGCCCTTGGGTGAACTTTACAAAGCCACAGTTTGTATCCCTTTCGCAGGCCTCCCCACCTTCCTAGGGATGAACCCACTGAGGTTTTAAAAGCTGGATCTCATTTTTGGCCTGCGTTTCTGATCTCCAGAAACCTCTCCAGCCATTTGCAGAACCTGCTGGCAGAACTGAAGCCTCCTGTTGCTGTATTCATAGCCAGGTCACTGGGTGCCAAACAGATGCTGAGGGCTCTGGCTGGCCTGGGGCCTCTCCAACCACCATCTCACCATCTCTGGTAAATTCCATGTCCAAGTTTCCTTAAAAACATTTTCTGAAAGCAAACAAAACCCCAGGCCTGAGAACCTGGAGGAACCAGAACTGGTGTGGCTCCGTTTGCTTTCTCTTTTCTTCCTCCCCTCCCACCCTCTTTTCCTTCTTTTTAAAGTGCAACTACAAGGGATTCAGGTAAAGCTCCAGACCCTCTCATGTTGTGGATGGATTAATCAAGGCCCAGAGATAGAAGAGGGGTCCAAGGACCCCTAGGTCCTATGCCTGGGTGGGAGCTCTGGAATCCAGGCACGACTCACTCAGGCACACAGGTTCTCTGGGCCATAAAAATCTCTGTAGCGATAATCCTGATACTATAACTTGCCAAGACTCAAAGCATCCCCAGGGTTTGGCAGGGCCCTGGACCCACCTGATACTCCCCTGAGGGAAGCCAGCCAGTGTGGGCAATGCTGGGACCCTTGGGCTCCCTGGCACAGACTGAGTAGTGCTCAGCAGATGCAGGAAGAAGTCTCTGGGGAGGCCTTGAAGCTCAGGGGCAGGACTCCAGAAAAGCAGGCTGCTCTAATGGAAACCAGTCAGTGGCTAACCCCCCCACCCCCTCCCCTGGTTTCCATGGGGACAGGATAGGAGGTGGAGCTCTGGCGTGGCTGCTGCAGCAGATGTGGCCTGTACAAGGCTGGGGTGGGGTGGCGCCTGGCAGGGAGCCCTGGGACGTGGCAGGAGTAGGGCTGGGCGCGGGGCCCTGCAGCCATGGCCCTGGTGGTCAGCTTTAGGGAAGAGACTGAGTCTGTGGGTCCACCACCTCCAGGAAGTCTCTTGGATTTCTTAGATGCTCCAAGCCCATAACCTGAGCCTCCTCAGAAGGGACTGGGCCTGTGGCATCTTAATGGGAGCTTGGCTCTCCTGAGGATTTCTGCATTTGCCACACCAGCCATGTTGGTGCTCTGTATGCCTCAGGCCTACCAGTATGTGTAGAATGGGGGCAGACCCCTAGAGCACTATATGGCCCTCTCCATTGTGCTCTGGATGGTGCTATTGCATCTCCTCCCACAAGCACACTTGGCCTGGTGTGCTATGGGGCCTAAAACCTGTGTGATGTGGCCCTGAATGATGGAGGAAGCTTGGCACTACTCTGATATGCAAGAGACTCTGCAGGCTTGTCAACTCAAGCCCCCAGGATGGGCCATACCAACTGATATGAATCCTGCTGGGATTCATAGGAGGCTCCCTTGCTCTCTACATTGATGCATTCCCTATTCACCATTAATAAATGGCCTTTTATGAGCCTACCACGACCTGGGACACAGCATCTAGGCTCACAGTCCGAGTAGCTTCCTGCCTCAGGGCCATGGGGGAACAACAGTGACACCATGTTCCCTCTGAGTGTGGTTCACGGCACATTACACCACGAAGGTATGGGGACCATGAGCCAGGGCAATGTCCTAGACCCTTCAGACCTACAGGCTCCAGCATAAGAGTGATGGTAGTTCTGTCAGGGAGAGGTCTTCAGCACCCTCAAACCTACAAGGCCTGGTGCTCCAGGACAACTCCTTTCTGTATCAGAAACTCTAGGCCAAAGGTAAGATTCTTACTGGTGTTGGGTATCTGAGGAGAACCAGCCAAGGCCAGCCTCCAACAAAATAACCCAATGCCAGGTTGTTCGTTCAGAACGGCCATGGGGAAGACTGGGGTTAGGGTTCTGGTACCCAAGCTGTGTGACTATGGGAAAGTTCCTCGGCCTCTCTGCACCTCTATTTTCTTGTAGAGAAAAGTTGACATCCACCCTCACTAGACTGGGACTTCATTTTCACTAAGGCAGAGACTGTGTTCTGTTTATTCTACATTCTGACTAGTTCAGCATGGGCCCTGGTCAGATGTTGAGATGAAATGGATTCAGATAGATTCAAGTTAAAAATGGACACTGTTTTTAAAAAATGGACACTTTTTTTTAAACATGCATGAAAAGTCCTAGCATGTAGTGGGTACTCTGCAAAATCAGTTATCTCAGTCACACAGAGTAAGACATGTCTGTGATAGACAACCTGCACAACAATGCTCTCTGGGAAAAGCCTACAGTGGCAGAGCTCTCACCTGGCCCAAGGCAGGGGCTTTCAGCTGTGGAGGTCTCCAACCAGGCCTGCCCACCTGACCTGGTCTTGTCTCCTCTCTTGGCAGTTGGACACTGACTAAAGTGGCCATGCCTTTGCACCTGGCTGAGGTCTCAGTTGCATGCTTGGCCTTGGGAGTACCCACTTTCAGGTGCCTGGCATTGGACCCTGAGCTGGATGGGCCAGAGGGTTACCCGTTCAAGAGTGACCACATCTCAGGGGCAGAGCTTTCCAACGGTGTCAGAGTACTCTGGATGCAGGCCTGCAATCCCCATGCCCCAGCCCTCAGGTGCTGGCATTGGGTGAGTCACTCTGCAATCACAGAAAAGGCCTGGGCTGGATGGAGCAAGCCTCCCTGACACCAAGACCTCTGATAGCAGTCATGTTGGACTCTGAAGGGGGTCTATCAGAAGGTCAAATGTGCTAGTGCTTGGCAGAAAGACTAGGCTGCTAACAGGGACTTGGAAAGCCCAGGTCCAGGTAAGGTTCATCCCATGAGCCCTGGCAGGACGAGAGCAGGCAGAATCCCAGGATCCCTCCACCCACGCCTAAGCTAGAAGCACAGGCACACCCACCCCAGGAATCCTGCACAGGGCTGGGTGCCCAGGAAACTGGGCCAGAGGTTCCTGTACATACTAGTGAGGCTAGGCTACCTCCTGAGCACCCCAGCTCCAGCCTGTATCCCCTACCCAAACTCAAAGCCTAGAGAATCACAAGGCCCAATGCCAAGGACTCTTTCCCATGGTCCACCCACAACTGCTACTGATCAACAACCCTGCATCAGGCCAAATGTCCCATCATATCAGATATTTAATTTCATAAGAAGCCCCTGTGCCTGATGTCCTCACATTTTGAGAGGGGGGCACTTAGGCTGAGGTGAACAAGTATCCCACTTCCTAGATCTTCCTACAAGGACACAATGAGGTTAATACAGACAACAACTCATGGGCTTCCTCAGTCTGAGGTGCTGTAACCTCTTTTTAAAAATCAAGCTCTAAGACCTGTCAGAAGGTGTGTCGGGCTTCTGTCCCATCTCATCTAACCCTTCTGTTGTACAGTGTTCCTGATGAGCAAGCCCTGTCCTGGGCCCAGCATGCATGTAGGCATACACAGACCTGCCTGGGAAGTCCCAGCCCTGTGGGTGGCTCCTTGGAAGAAGGCCCCTAGCAGCTGACCATCAGCAATAGCAGGACTTCTGGGCAGCTCCCCGCCCTCGGCCCGCCTTCCTAGATTCCCTGCTCTGAGCCGCCATTTCCTCTGCTGGGCCCAGAGGCTCACTCTCATTCCTCCAGGTCTGCAAATGGCCGGCGCCTAACTGTCCATCCACATAGGGAGAAAGGGGTCTGGGCCTTGACTGGGCCTGATGACAGCGACTGACTATCTTTGCTCTGGGACTGACTGTACCCTACCCAACCCCCACCTCCACTTCCCCCAGCCTGGGGGGGGGGGCTCATCTCAGGCCCCTAGGGATAATGATGGGCTGTCTACTACAGTTATTGTAAGGGTGTACAAAGGGCTCCGTGGTCCACTCAAAGAAGAAGAGAGATGATATCTAAAAGGCACTGCCCACCTTGGTGGAAAATGCTCATCTATTATGGGTACCTGGGCCAGGTCTGAATGCTAGACACCCATATATGTGTCTATGCCTCACATGCCTCTATGCAGGTTTCCCTGAAAAGACCTCATTGCACATCCATGTTCTAACCCGTGCACATATGGGGCACATACCAGTGAAAAACTATAGCTGACCTATAGGGACTTTGGAGGAAGGGTCAGAGGGGCCTGATTCTTGACCTAACTGCTCAGCTGGCTGAATCTCTCTGGTTTCCCCACCTCTCCAGGTACTTTGGGAATGTTCTGAGGCTCCAAAGTACAGCAAGGAAGCAATGATTGGGCAAGGACATGCTCTATTAACTGAGCTTTCTGGTGTTGGGTAGGGAAACTGAGGCTCAGAAAGAGAACTGACTTATAGTCAGAATACAAAGCCAGGCCAGCTGTGTGTCTCACCCCCCTAAATATGTGGTCATTCAAAAGTGAAAAGCCACTGTACCCCTGACCCAAACAGTACTGAAGCCATGCCCGCAACTGACACAACACTGTCGCCACCCTCTCACCTTGTCTTCGTCGCCTTCACAGTGCCCAATCCAGGGACACACATTCCCCTGAGTGTGAGGCGGCGGCCGGCAGACCAGCAGATCCACGGGGAAAGTATGAAGATGTTAGACATTCAGACTCACCACTCCTAGCCAGCTGTGGAGAGATTCACCTGCCCTGCCCGCTAACATCTCCACCAACAGGTACCAGCCTTCAAATACACAAGCCACAACCAAGTATCTCTATTAACAAATAGATGCGGGGGCTGGAGCTGGGGGGGGGGGGAGAGGCGGGGGACGGAAGCTTCAAATGCTCTGTACAGCCCGGGAACACAGCTTAGGACTCCAGAAGTACAGAGGTCAGTGTTGAACACATGGGAAAGGGGCGAAAGTGCAGCTTAGGGCTGATTACATCACCACATGTACACAATTCCCAAAATAAGCAATTATCATCATCTGTAAATTGTTGTGGCTGTAAAAGTGCTCTGGCCTCTAGTGTGTTGATACAGCTCAATACATTCTGCATTTTCTTATCTTACTGAGACTTTTTTTAAAAATTTATATCTATTTTATGTAACTGACTCACTGATTTTTTTTCAAGTTTGGACTTAAATGTACTTTTCAACCATTTGAAATATTTATTATTTGTTTTTTTCATGCAGGTCTCAAAATAATTACATGCGTGCCAACCCAGAATATCCAGAGGCTGAACCTCCTTAGAGTTAAGAACATACATTAATAATTCCATGTCCCACAAGTTGCAATGTAAGGGTAGTTAGTACTACAGTATTCACAAAGTAAAATGAGATAAAAATTGGTAATTAATTAAAATAAGGAAGGACCCCTGACACGGGACATTTGGAGACTTACAAGATGGGGACAGGATTGGTGAGCCAGCTCTCAGGTAATATAGTACTTGTCTGCGAAGTCTGATAATCTGAGCTCAATTCTCGGAAGCCACACGGTGGAGGGAGAGAACTGACTTCTGCAAGTTGTGCCCTGACCTCCATATGCGTGCCATGCTGTGCAAATGCTTACACACACACACACACACACACACACACACACACACACACACACACACAGCATCCAGAGACCACAGTATCCAGAGACCAAAAGTCTGACAAAGCAGTGGTACTCCGTCAGCCCTTCCAGAAGATCATGAACAAGTTTGCTTCTCGACACAAATGCGGCTTGTTTATTTTGACCTCAGTTCTTCAAAATTGTTGACTCCACAATTAAAATATGCCGTGTGTTCCAACAAGTACCAGGCAGTGGTAATGACAGACCAGCCCATCTGTGCCTCGAGAATGTATAATTTCTGTCTATAGTGGAATTTATATAGAAGCAGTGATGTGGAAAGTGCTTTCCGTGGTTCGTTCATTCTTTTTTAATACTGTCAAAAAGCACAGAGTGCTGTGGAAAGAGCTGAGATTGTGCCCATTTTTTAAACGGAGTATGACATTTTACATTTGGGGGCAGGGGACATGATGCTAAAGGAATTCAAAATTCAAAACTTAGGGTGGCAAGTGGATACTTAAAAGCTTCCCACACGCGTATGGACAGTGCAACAGACATACACTAATTTACTCGGAGTGGAAGGTACTAATTTAACAGTGATGATATTTACACGGATTATTTTTCTGCTACTTTCCCCTGTCTTTCCAAAAGGAAGATGAATTGACGCCCAAGAAATTCTACCACACATGTATCCAGAACTTAAAATTGGAGCTATATTCACCTACACTATTAAAAACAACAGGTGAAGGGTGGGCAGCTATTAAAATGCAGGTTCTTTCATGCTGTTAACCTCCTTTTCCTTCCTTGCCTAATTCTCTCTTTACCATGCTTTTGCCTTTGAAATATATTGCAGTGTTTTTCCCCCTATTACTTTTATTTTGCCACTAGTGTTTTATCCGATGCTTGCTAAATATTTGGGTGGAATGAATCCTCCAGCTTGCAGCAGCAGAATGTGGCTGTCATAATCGTGAAAATGTTTTAATTATCTCAGCTATATATGCCTGTCTCCGCAGCTCCAAACCCTTCCGTATCGACTGCTGCCTAGCATAAGAACAAAAGCAGCCAGGCTGGGCTCCGTTTTCATATTTGGTGAAGTCTGCTCCAGGCGGCTGTTGTAGCCGAGCCCCGGGACACATAGCGCCCATGTGCCTCTGGAACAAAGATGTCTGTACTTGGGAATTTTCCTCTTCCTGTGCAGTGGAACTTTCTGTGTAGGATTTTCCAGTTCCCATAAATCAAGACCCTAGCTACCCTCAAACATAGGGAACTAGGCTGTGGTCGAGGACACTTCCGCCAGCATACCAGAGGGGTGGAGATGAGCAGGCAGCTGGGCTCTGCAAATGTCCCCTTTTTATAAAGGATGGGGCCTGGGACTAAACTCAGATAGTCACTAACTCAGCTCATGGCAGCACTGGCATGGCAGTTTACACAAAGGTCTGCAGGAACTCCTCAGCCCCATCAGCCACAGGTTAGGCTGTGTGGCCTGGCACAACTCTGCTGTGAGGAACCAGGATGGGACAGGTCTAGACAGGCCTGGGAACCACTTGGCGCTCTCTCCAAAGGTCTGCCTGATGGCTGATACCCATGGGCATATCTCACCCAGCCTGGCAAGGTGGTTACAAGCTGGGCACGTTACTATGATGTTAGATTCTTTCCTCAAAATGAAAATAACAAAAAACCACCTTTAAAAACAAGTGTTTTAAAAGCAGAGTGTAGAACCCTAGCTTTTCCCCACACTGAGCTGTCAGACAAGAAAAGCTTTCCTCTTTTTAATAAATAAATAAATAAAACAAAATGAAACGAAAGGCAGAAAGAACTAAATCCCTAAACTGTGGAAATGGTGGCATTAGGGATTCGGGGCAGAATAAAACAACCTCTGTTTCTGAACACGAGAGTCCTCCCTCTTGTGTGCGGCTGGCCTTGCCTGTGCCCTTTGCTGGAGGACCATACGATGGTTCTGCGTTTTTCCCCTCTGCTATTCCTTCTGCTATTCCCGGTACTGCCAAAGTTTAAAAAAAATTGGTAATGAAATAATAAGACCCCCTTCAACAACAAAGCAACACAGGCAAGGAAGGGTAGCTTGCCGACTGATGCCTCCTCCAGCCCTCACTCAGCTCCTCACCGAACACACAGCCACTGTGAAATACCGAACGTGTGTTTTCATTATCATTTCGAAAGCCATGCTTTGGATCTTAAAAATAAGTGGCTCGGTTTCTCTTTCTCTCCCTGCAGTTTTTGGCAGTGCCTGCTTCACTCAAGACTGGGAGGGGGCTCTGAAATAAGAATTTGGGGTTTGGGTTAAGCCAATTAGAGGGAAGGAGATGTAACAGGCACAGAGCACAAGATGGCAGGGCCCTCTGCTCGTCCCCAGCAGGAGAAGGGGAGAAGGTCACTTACCAAGGAACTGAAGGACAGGGTCACTTTCTCAAAAGCCAGGAAGTATAAACGATGTCCCCTGCCCTGGCTGCGTTAAGAGGGCTCCCACCAGCCAAAAGGCTGTCCCCAGGTGCCAGTCTCTGCCGGACAGGCCCTTTGCTTCCTAGGCTCTGGCATCCATCAGTCCATATGTCCTGGCCTGGGCTTTGGCTACTCTGGCACCCGGGGTTAGGACTGCCAGGAGCAAGTGGCGCTGGGGGAAGGCCCTGCTGCCAGCCTAGGAGGACGAGGAAAATGCTACTTTTGTCTCCTGCTCTCTCTGGCACAGGCTCCCAGGGAAGGGGGGGGGGCAGAGGCGGCCGCTACAGCTCGGCCCCGCCCACCAGGAATTTTCGAAAGATGCTCGTGGGTGCCTGGAGGATGGCAGACGTGGCAGAGGCGGGTGGGCCCGGCCCCCAAACCCACTACCAAAAAAAGGCGGGGACTGGACGACAGGGAGAGGAGGGAGGATACCACAGTGCCTGACCACTCAGCAGCTAGCCTGAGAACGCCTGGAACACCAGCTCAGCCCCAGCCCAGGCGACAGGCAGCCCTGTAGATGGGCAGGGTGGCCCTGGCGCCATGTTGCGACTGCCTGGCTAGCCAAGGCGTTCTGAGGGGCCTGGAATCCAGGCTGCCCAAACTGCTCCAGATAGAGGACGCATTGTTCCAATGCTGGGTTCTACAAAGTAGTAGGAGGTAGCCGGCACTCGGCTGTTCTCCTTTGGGAGAGCCAGGGCTCCCGTTCCAGCTACCCTCTGACGAGGGCTCTTAGAATGACCCATCCTACTCATGGAGGCTAGAGCTGCCTCAGCCAGGAGTCTGGACTATGTGTTTGAATTTGGCCAAGTGTCCACAAAGCTGTTCTCAGCCTCCGTTTTTTCACCTAAATTAACAAGGGGGATTATGTCCCCGACTTGTAGTTGATGGGATGTAGACAATATGCCTGGTGCTGGGCACTGTGCTCAGTACCCAAAACCTGGGAGAGCCAAGAGGATCCCAGAGCAAACAAGCAGCCAAGAACGAGGAGTGCCAGCGTAGAGCTGAAATATACCGCCTCTGTTCCCTCTGATCCTTCAGGGTAACGAAAGCCACTCCTCGTCACTGCCTAGGGGACATGATCCTATGCTGTAGCCCTCTGAAACAGAGGGGTGAAAGGCCTGACAGGGGAGACCTTGCTGAAAATATCAGATTTGGCCACCTTCTCCTACAGGTGCCTGCCCCTGCTAGATCCGCTTGGCTGTCCTCTCAGCTCCATGTCACTTTGGGCCCTTTATATGACATCAGAGGTACTCATGGAGAAACAATGAGTAGGGAAGAGTGGGGTATGCCACCTTTCCTCAGACACCTAGGTTATACAGGGCCAGCTCGGGCACCAGGGATGGAGAGACCAGTGACCATGGCCATCTAACACCTCACCATGTGGGACATGGTGAGGGCCTTTCTGTCCATGATGACTCAGGTAAAGAGTGGCCAGGCAAACCACATAGATCTGGCCTTCCCTGGGCAGCCTATTAGTTTTATTCTGTTTTGTTGTTGTTGTTTGTTTTTGTTTTTGTTTTTTGTTTTGTTTTTGCCTGCTCAGACAGTCAAGCTGAAGACCAAGAAAAGGACAGGCAGAATGAGCTTAGAAGAAACCGCCCAGGAGGCATCTCTGGTCTCTAGCTCTGGCCTCACGCATACGGCCACGTGACTGCTTGCCAGCTGACGCCAGAGACAAAGCAGGTAGCATTCCGATGCCATGCGCTCGACCAAGAACGCCGTGAATACATGCCAGCAATGGCTTGGCATGGCTGCCAAGAGCCTGGCCCTGGGAGGAGAAGGGTCCCTATGCTGTGTGAAATGGGACCTGTTCTGTCAGTCTACAATGCAGAGAAGCCATGGAAGCCCTACCGGTAGCTATTTGGGGGTCCTTCTGAGACAAGGGAACCTGGATCACATACATGGCCATAAGAGGAGGTACCCCCTGTACACCCAGTGTTGCCACAATCAGAAGTAACTACCACTTGCTATCCAGGAAACAGAAGCCTCACTACAGCTTTAGCAGGCCATTGAGGCCCTGGGCATGGAAGCGCCACAGAAGGCAGTGGTTCTTATCTGACGAAACTGCATGCCATAGACCTGGCTAGAATCCCCATCGACAAGCGCTTTTCTAGGTGGGAAGGCTCAGCAGTTGGCATGCATGGACTATGATATGCTCATGAGTCCCTCCAGGTCAGAACCAGCCCTGTCAGGTCTGAGTGCTGTGCAATCCAGGGTAGGACTGGCCACATTTTTCTTACTGCCCAGAGGTATGGAGAAAGGAGGCTGCTGTGCTGGTATGGTTCATAATAATTTAAGATATAATTACAAAAGCTCGAATTGGATGTAAATACCTTTCTTAAATATATCAAAGGAAATTCTAAATTTAAGATATTTCTGCTGAGTGCTACTCTGGCCAGAAATCCCAGTAGTACAAAAAAGAAGGTTCACAGAAAAACCCAGCCCAGCATCAGAAAGCTAGAGCACCTGGAGAGCATTCTTCTTCAATCTGAAGGAATCAAAAAATATACAATGAGGCTGTCTGCCTCATGTGCACATGATACAATCACAACAACAACTAACCCAGCCTGATGGCCATCACTGCTCACAAACCTCCCTACTGTTGCCTGGACAGTGAATTCCAGATACCTGTGTACACACCTCTGCATCATTAAGGAGAAACCTCCAGATACCAAACTCCAACTAGAAGATGCCAAAAACTGATGGCAAGACTACACTGCATTTTGTGCCCACTTCCTTCAGCAAGTGAATATCTCATGTTTTTAGGGTTTTGTTTTTGTTTTCTGTCCAGGACACACAATTTCATTCTTTCCCATGATTTCAGTTTTTCCACACCTGCACTCACAGGCTTAGAGGATATCTGGGCACCCCTAAAAGTTTCTTGGCTTGGCATTTTAGAGCTACAAATTAATAGGAACAAAACCAATTTTTAAAAATAAAGCCTTATTCTGAACACAAATATTATTTACCAAAAAAAAGTCTTTTTCATAATGAGTAGGTATTCCCTGCCAGGATCTTTCTTGTCTGTCTTCCTCCACTAACCCTTCCTCTTGTCTTTATTGACTAAGGGTCACTTGAAGTAACAGGTATCCTCTGACTAAGGGTTCCCCTTGGAACTCCCAGAATTGCATAATGCTGACCCTCTCCAGCACTCTATACAACTCCTGGATCTCCAAGGTGAGATTCAGGCACTGACCTCATTTTTAATAAGGCCACCACCAAGCAGAGCTTGGACCAGATCAGTTCTTAGAGGGCAAGCCGGGAACGCTCTCCTTGGTATCGAGGACTCAAGGCGAAATCCAGTGCATTCAACTAATTCAGAAGACCTCCTTCATGGTTCCACACACTGGGTTTGTTTATCACAAGTCACAGAATACTTTCAATAGACAGGAATATAAAGGAGGGCTACTGTGGGCTTCTCCATTCCAGTTATCCCACAACCTACAGGCCACTCCTAAGTTCATCTGAGAACAGGATGTGAGGAGGAGGAGCAGATGACATTGGAAAACCACAAATGTGGGCCCACACTGTCTGATGGAGCCCCTGGGAAGTGATTCTGCCTCTTCAAGTCCATTTTATTCACTTCCATTCTGAAACACAGATAGACTAACCAGATTTGGCCTAAGGGAAACTTCAGCAGTCCCATAACCCAAAACCTGGCGGCCACCTTTCCAAGGACTGCAGACATACCTATCCCTGGCGGCCTTTAGAAAGAAATCACAGGAGAAAAATAAATTAGTGAAGTTTAAACTGCACTCTACAAAGAAAGATGGGTATAACCATTGAAATTTCCCAAGAACCACAACTCAGCGGACTTACATGTCGCCCTCCCCGCCCCCCCCCCAACCTCTGTCCTTGACTATGAGGCCAGGGCCCACAATACAAGCGAATGTTTGAACTCTAATGACTGTCCCAGCCAATGGAATACTGGTCAGTCCTCAAAATAAATATCCCATATAAAGATCCATTGTCTTTGCCTGGAGACAATTGTTGCTTTTTCTCACACATCATTCCCATAAGATCAGAAAGTGTGGCTAGTACCCTTACAGTTTTTTTTTTTTTTTTTCCCAACAAGGTGCTTTGAGAAAAAAGATAATCTTGCTGGGTCTTTCTGAACAAACAGCCAGGAGAAATTTTCTCTACAACAAGCTATTTGATAAATGTACCCTTCATTTGCCAGAATGGCAAAACTCTATCATATCTCTATCTGCCTTTCTAGCAAGGATGCTAGAAGTTGCCACTGCCACTCTGGACCATTATTGGGAACATAGTTCAGAAATGGACCAGCATCCTGAAGTCATTTTTTTCCAGTAAGACCCCACACTGCCCTGTGAATGGATAGCACATTCTGAGTCCCCAAGAGTCACATCTCCAGTACCCCAGTCAAGATCCACAATGCATATAGTAGTTATATTCAGACAAAGTCCCCTGGGATATGAAAGGGTCTGGATTTGCAAGCCTACCCTAAGGTGCTGGGGAGTCAACTTCATGGTGTTCTTTCTGGATAAACCAGAAGTGGGATCCGTTATCTAGAATATAACATATCATATACTATAATCACAAGGTATTAAATGATAAATATATAATTAATTATAACAATTTCATTTATGATAATGACTATAGTACAGCCATTGGATGTTCCCAGACAACAGGCCAGCAATAGCACCTTGTAAAAATAATGTTGTCTTCATCCTCCGAGATTGGCATCTGTATTCCTCTTTGGAATGTTCAGGGTATAGGCTTGGGAGGCAACAGGACTTTGCCTGGGTCACATGGTGTGCCACAGACAAGGACAAATAAGAATCTGGAATGCTCCAACTCCATGCCTCAGTGTAGCTTGGACACTCCAGAGTCCTGAGTTCTATATCAGTATTCTTTCTTCACTCCACACATGCAAACACAACCCAGAAAATCCAACCATAGCAATAAAAAATGAGGCATAGAAGTTACAAGATGTCTCTTGCCTAGCCTGGAAAGCCTGGCTCTTCCCTGAACACTGTTCCTCTTTTAAAACCCATATGAGGTTCTCCTGGACAGAAAGTAATACCTGCCCAGCAGGGTGTCCATCTGGATAGGCAAAGTCCTCCACACTCCTCTCCTCCTGCCTTCCAGGAGGACCTTATCTATGATAAGCTGCGGCAGGCTATATGTCCTTCTGGTGACTACAGAGAGACAGAAAGACAAGTATCCACAAAGGTCACCAGCTAGATGCAAGCCATACTGCTACAAAGCCTGGAGCATGCTACCACATATGCCTGGTGCATAACCCAGCCTGCATGCCCAAGTGATCTGCCCTGGAGATCACTTGCCTAGGACAATATGTAGTATAGTGAGGCTGTACTGTGGCCACCCTCAGCTTTGCCCTAATTTAATAGCAGAAACAGAGCCTCATGTCCCCAGGGTGTCCACACAGCTGACTGCTCCACAGGGCCGGATTACCTGTTCCTTATCTTAAAACCAACAAGGAGAAAAATAGATCAAGTGTGTGTTTCCTCTTTTGTGTATGTGTCCCCCCCCCAAAAAAAAATGTGCCCAAATAAGCTATTTGAGCATGGGAAGATGTCCTGGATGGCTTCCCTGGAAACAAACACTCTTAATCCTGTTGTTTCCCAAGTATCAGGGTACATTCTAGCAATATATAGGTCCCTGATGCTTGTCCAAATAGTGCCCCTGGTTCAAGGCCCTGGAATCACCTCCTCTGAAGCTCTGGTCTTTCCTGCTTGCCTTGAGTTCCACACAATGGCCTGGTGAGTAGTAGAGATGTCCACTCATTTGGCTGTCTGCTGTAGTTCTAAGCATGATGAAGAACCTCGATTAATCACCACACAAACTCCACCCTTCCAACCCTGAACCACAGGTCTTCTGTGGACAAGGGAAAACACTGCCAGCATTTTTCCAACAAGAAGAGCAAGCTTCTGCTAAGTGCCCTATCATGGCCAATTCTAAACCAAGCAGCTCTGGGCGGCATACCTTCCACAAATGAACATCTACAGTTGAGATGGCTCCCAAATGCCTCACCCAGGGTTTTCTGTCTGCTAAATACCTCTGATTAAGTAATAAACAAAAGCTTAAAACAGGGGCAGTGAGCAACATAAAGCATATTAGTGAAAAAAAACAAAACAAAAAAATACATAAATGAAAAATGGTCAAGAGGTTAGCATTTGGTTAAAGAGACTCTGTCCTCTTTGAGGCTCTTGCCCTGGACCAACTAGAGCACACAGCCCAGGAAGGTAGGCATAAAGCAGGCCTAGGCTCCTCTGGTCTCATCCACATTCCCGGAAACAAGGCCTCAAGTGCCAGCTCATGGCTCTGGGATATAATGGAAAAAGGTGTCCTCCCACTGTGTGTGATTTGAGGTGAATGGCCCCAACAAGGCTATCCAAACTACATCTAAAACATGGAGAGAGGGTCGGCATATTCACACCTGCGGCACAACTATATGAAAGCAGGCTTAACCCCCACAGCAGTAGTTTAGTTTTAACCCAGACTAAATACACACATACAGGGACACAGTGTTATTTCCCAGATAGCCAGAACCTATGTGTTCAAATAAAATGAAGCTATCGCTGTCCTAGAGAGAACATCTAAGCTTCTGAAATCCAACTTTGAAGAAATTAATTTAGTGTTACCTAAAAACCCTGTGATTATGTCAAAGACAAATTCTTTCACTCCTTTTCCCATCCCCATAAGCCTCCTCAGGCCTGCTAGCTGGGCTAGGTAAGCCACCTATAAATGCACTTATTACAAGAGGTTATGAACTGGGGTTTTTGGTTTTATTTTGTTTTTGCTTTATTTAACTGCCCCATAAGCAAAATCTTGGCTGCTACACTTAGAGCAGCTGTCTAAAAACATACACTCAGCATTAAATACTATTTTTAAAGAAATAAATGTTTAATAATAAAACAGTTCAAAATTTCAAGAAAGGACTGTAGCTTCCAAATAACATTTCCTAACAACCCCCACAGATATTTTCTCTTTTCTATTGTTTAAGATGCCCGCTATAATATTTTATATGCTCGATAAAAATTCTACATGGCTTGCTGCCCCCACACCTGAGGTCAGAAGCTGTGTTTCATAAATCCCAAGTTCTGGATAGAGGACAGCTTGGCGTTCTTTGCAAGCTGGCTGGCTTCAGGTTCAAGAGCAACCTACCTTGGACACATCCCTGGCTGTGAAAGGCAGCCCCTGCAGAAGGACCCCACTTAGAAATCTGTCCATTAAATATTTAAATGCCAAGAAGCTAAAGTGAAAAAAACTCTTACCTCTCCAAGCTTGATCATCACCGCGGCACACAGGTCCACCGCCCTGCCAGACCACCCTTTGGCCTCCACTATCACTGTGTTGGCGTGCCCGCGGCCGGCCGCTGGGCTGGCTGGAGTCCGGGGTGACTTGCGCTGGGCTCCTGGGAGCTCAGGAACAGCCCAGGGCAGCGCGCAGAGCAGCTCCCGCAACTCTTCTCAGGGTGGAACGGCCGCCAACGAGCGCACAGCGAGAATCGTGCCCTGGGACCCACCACCGCTCCTGCTCTCCCGGCTTCTGCAGTCCTTCATCCAACGACCCACCACGAACAGTGGCCAGAAGGACGGAGTCACTCACTCGTCCACGACTGGCGCCACTGGAGACCTTTGTCCGAGACGCAAACGAAAGCTTGCCGGCCTCGTGTGCCCACGCCCTGCCGCGGAGGACCCGGCCGGTGTGCCCCGTGACTTTCTCCAAGTTCACGTGCATCCCGAACGGCCAGGCGGGCGCAGCGGGCCCGGACGCTCAGAGAGAGCCTAGCCGTCGGGCGGGCTCGGGACCCAGTGGCCAAGGGTGCGCTCGGGGCTACAGTACGGGCCATTCGGGAAGACCGGAGGGCATCGGGACAGTGCGGGCCACTGATCTGGCGCTGCCCCGGCTCCGAATGTAGCGGCGGCTTGGCACAGACGCACCGCGCGCCCGGTGCATGCTAATGGCCGGCGGGCGCGCTATGAATTATTCAGCAGCGGCGCGGAGAGGACGAGCGCGGCACGGAGGGCGGCCTGGGCCGCGCGTCCCCCGCCGCTGCAGAGCGGCCGCACCGACTTCCCAAACTTTCCCTGGCCCGCACCGAGGATGCGGCCCCCGCGGCGCCGCGGTCCCCGCCCGAGCGCGCTGGCCGCGCTTCCCCCGTTGCCGCCTATTTTATGTCTTTTGTCTCGGAGTTGGCACCTGTCCCAGAGAGCGCGTTTCCCTGCCCACCCCTTCGCCGCCAGATCGGGGCGGGGGAGGGGGCACAGGGGACCGGGGAGGAGGGGACGCGGGGGGGGGGGGAAGCGAAGCGCCCGCGCGCCCTCTGCATCCTGGGGAGACCGCCCGGGGGCGGCGGCGGCCGTGCCCGAGCACCCGGGCACCCCTGCTAAGCGCGAGGTCAGAGCTGCGAACGCGCCCAGAATACCAACGAGGCTGCCGTGCCCGCTGCGGGCCGGTGCGTCCCGGCGCCGCCCCTCCCGGGCAGCCCCCACCCGAACGGAGCGCTCGGGCTGAGCGGGTGGCGGGAGCTGCGGATCCGCCGCCCCGGCCCTGGTCCTGGCCCCGCAGCTCCGCGTGCGCGCCCCCGCGGGCACGCCGCCCCGGGCGATCCCCGCCTGCGCGCGCCCGCCCCGCGGCCCCGCCCGTCGTCCTCGCGCACCCACCACACAGGGCACCGCACGGTGGAGACCCACCCGTAGAGCCCCAAAGCCAATGCAGCGGGAAGGGCTGAACAGGAGCGCGTCCCCTGACCGCGCCGCCCGCGCCGCCTTGGCACGGAGGAGACTGCCGGGGCGCGCTCCGCGGCTGCGCTCCAAGGCGCCGGCTGCCATGATTGCGGGCAGCACCGGGACGCGCGCGCACGCTCGGGGCCGATTGGGACCCTCCGCGAACAGCAGTTGCCTCTGCCCTCCCGCAGTCCAGTGCCCGCTAAGGACAGCTGCTAGGGTTGCTGAGATCTAGATTGGATACTGAGACAGCATGGTGGACCAGACAGTGGCAGTGTCTTCCTGAAGGAAGGGGCGCGCGCGCACGGGCGACCCCGCCAGTCCAACGGAGCAAGGGGCGCGGTGCCAAGCGGGGAGCAGCAGAGAGGGCACGCTGAACCTCGCGAGTGGGTGTGGGGAGTAATGCACAGAACTGAGCATGCAAAGGGGGCGCGCAAGGTGTCTGGGGAGGCATGGGATTCGCGCAGGCATGGTGCCCAGGGCCAGTGCCCAGCTCTAGGCTCGCCCCCTTCCCGCAGGAAACTACCTCCTGCTACTAGGACCAGAGCATAGGAGCTGCGGGTGTAGTTCAAGGCCATGGCTTTGCTCACAGCCCGACGGCGGCGACACTGCTGGCTTTAGGCCACACCGGGCCCCTAAAAGGGGGAATGGGACGGCTGGGCTCCAAGGCCTGGTTACTGGTTAGAATGCCAAGGAGGCCGCAGCCTCTTCCAGATCGCTTCACTGGCGCGCCCAAGCGTTTTCCAAACAGGCCGGCCTGGGCCTCAGGCTCTCAGAGACACATGTGAACACAGGGTCCCTAGACTTGGATTCCCTCCTCCTGTTCAGACACGCTCTGGATCACAGCCACTTGGACATGCCTGGTTCTGGAGGTGCATGATAGCCAGTTGACGACCAGGGCCAGGGAGAACAAGGCCTCCAGGGCCCATCCCTCAGTCTCTGTGCCTGTTTCCCTCCTCCCCCTCCCCACTGGCCTTGGCACTCTAACCAGTGTCCTTTGACGTCATATCTCGCCATTTCTGTCAACCAATTGAAACTTGCCCGTTGTAATAAAAAATATAATTTTTTATGCCATTGGTAAATTCAAAAGTTCCTTGTGTGTCCCGCTTCCCAGGAAACTTCATTCCACGTTGTACTGGACTACCACGAGGGAGGTCCTGGACACACTGGGTAAAGCTAGCCTGAGTTGTCCAGCTCTGCCAGGGTCTTTAACTACCAGTGACTTGATTTATAAGTTCTGTAGACCACCATGAGCCTGGCCTAGGCTAGTGGTAGGGCTACGACATTATCAGTGCAGGAAACCCCATAAGAGGCAGTTTAGGGGAAAGGAAAAAAATCCAGGACATGTCCTGTTCTAATCAACTTTCATTTTCTACAACTGCCAGTAACTGAAGATAGACAACCACAAACAGTGAGTTTCCCTCTTCCTGGGGAAAAAGCATTGTGGTCCCAGCTCCCAGGACCAGAATGGCAGAGACCCTACTGCTTTTTACCCTTGTGGCTATACGGAGTCCCAGACACAGGGCAGGTGAAACCTATCTTTTCTGGCACTGTGTGGTCCTTTTTAATTCTCTTACTATCAAAGTTCCCAGTCTTGATCGGGGAATGTGGGGCAGGGTGACCCTATGCTGGGCAGTCCCTAGGAAGCCCCTTTACTGCAGCCACAGTAGGACAAGGAGGACAACCTCAACCACAAGGTATTCCTCCATCACCCCTTCTTGATGTATGGTTCAGAAAACACTAAGGACATTTTGTGGTCTAGCAAGTTTCAAGGCACGAGAAGACCAGAAACTCTAGGATTGTGCTGGCTAGAGAAATCCTGGCATTCTATACACCAGGCCCTTCTAAATGCTGAATCTGGTTTTTCCAAAATAACAAGCAAGCTCAGGAACGACCAAACAGGGATTTTGAACACGAATATCTGGTGCTTATTTTCACATAAAACTGCTCTCAAGTGCAAATTCTAAAATGGCTGCATACCTTTGAGATATGATTATCAGAGAGAAAAAAATGCATCCAACTACAACACTTTAATCTAAGTCTAATCATGCTCCTAAACACTATAAATATTATAAGTAATGTGATATATGTTTTGTGATTAAATGGGTGAATTAAAACATTGAATTTTTAAAAAGCCACAAAGAGAAAGAGATTATCTTCCATTATTACACTTACAAGTTTTGTCCCACTGGCACAAATACAAATTTGACAAGTGTATCATTACGGAGCACGACGATTAAATGCCAGGATATTAGCTTTGTAATTTTCACCTGAAATCATTGTGTAATCATGCTGGGTTGCTAACCTTTTTATTAGCTGACTTTTTTCCTTACCTTCACATTGTAATAAATTAATTTAATGTCTTCTCCCCATTCCCAATTTTTATTTGGTAATATAAGAAATTGGGTGAGTCAAACCTTTATTCAAGAGGACATACTTTTTAAAATTCTCCCTGTACTTGGCACAAATTTATATGTAATTTAGTTGCAAATTCAGAAATCAATTCTGCCTAATTTAGGGGAAATAATGGCCTTTAGGTAATGTTGTCGGGCATTATTCAGTTTGGCTAGCTTTGGTTTTGTGTTGTTGTTGTTTTTGTTATGTGTATGTGTTTTGTATTTATTTTTTATCCACTTATTATCAAATTATATTATTCAAATTTTTAAATATTAAAATATATTCAAATGATCAAAAAGGGAACCTGAAATTTTTTAAATTGTTGCTAAGCATTTGCTAGACAAGTTTGTGGTAAACCCAAGGCTGTCCCTCTGGGCCACAGCCATGCCTGGGGTCAGCTGTTTGAAAATAAGTCCTAGGAAGCCTGTTCCTGGACCAGGATGTTTATAATATTGGCCTTTTATAGTTATTTTTTCCTGATTTCTCCCAAGATCTGTTTGATGGGAATTCAGCCAGGAACTTCCTGCCATGCCCTTTCTTGAGCCCTGGATTTCTCTGCTCGATCTCTGGCCCACAGTCCAGCCTCAGAAAGCCGCCGGCTCCACTTTCGATTCGCCGCTCTCCACAAAGACATGTTTAATGGTGTTAAATTTTCAGTATCCAGGGCATTATGAGGATTTAGTAAACAGATGCACTTAATCTAGTTAAAGCAAGATGAGTGTGAGGAGGAAATCAGATTTTCACTTGGGTTCTGATCGTTCAACTCGCATGTCTAAGAATAATGGTGTTTAGAAAGCCAGCCCGGGAGCCCTGGCAGTGTGAGTCTGCAGCCCCTCCTGGGTAAGATGCCACTTCAATCATTGCTGACAATGTGCCCTTCAGAGGAGCTGTGAGCCAGCTTTGAGTATTCTGTGAAAAGGCAAACCAGGCTTAGGATTTCTTTCTTTCTTTTTTTCTTTCGTCTTTGTCTTGAAGTAGAGTGCAGGTTTGAGAGCCCATTTTACTAAGCCTGTATCATACGAACTTGTGCTTCTATCTTGGGAAGGCGACCTTCTTACTAGATTATTTATACACAAAAACCTATCAGCACCCATGTCCCTTGAGTGTATAGTGTGTGTGTGTGTGTGTGTGTGTGTGTGTGTGTGTGTGTGTGTGTGTGATCATGAAGGAAATTGAGAAAGGAAAAAAGCCCACTGGTTCACATACAGATAAAACAGTGAAAGAAAATTCCGAGCTGTTAAACCAAATGCAAGCAAGCAACCATAGAAAGGATTCTTCCTTCTAGACATAATGAAGCCATTTTCAGAATCTTTTGCTTTGGTTCCCTCCGTTTTATGTCAAACTTGGCATTCGTTTGTTACCAACAGTAATGACATACTGGCTGTAGCAAGAGCCTTTCTGAGGACAAAAGCAGATGCAGAACATTGCAGGACAACCACCGCCACCTCCACCAAGGCAGCATGCTGATCTCCTCATCATGTCCTCTTTCCAGCCCTCTCTATTTTTAATATAAAGACCACACTGAAGTATGCCCGCAGCTGACAGTGATGAGGTGGGCTCTCCACTCCCATAGCTGGTAGGTGCTTAACTCTATATCCATGCAATCAGTTGTGCTTAGAGAGCCTCTCCGACCCACTATGTATCATCTTTAATGCACTTTGGAAGCTCACCTACTCTCTTTTTCAGTTACACCATGTGCTGTCAGCAAAGAGTGTAACCACCCCAAAACCATCCTTCAGTGGTAATTATCTCTCAAATAAAAGGGGAGCATACCAACTGGGAACCTGTGATAAATGTGTTTGACCATAAATATATGTATTTCAATATGTAATATATGCATACGAGGATGAAGATTTTGTCTTGATTCAGATGATGAATTATAATTGATATTTTTCAACCCAAAGTAGTAACAACAAAAATTAAAAAGTATGAATTAGGATAAAGAGTCATTGCCCCTGATGATCAGTGCCATGGCTAGATTTTTGGTTTTATATGTGGAATAAGAAAAGGCATGGATCAAGTTAAGAAAAAAATTTAAATAAAAATTACCTTTCAAAGGGAAGTGGGTTCCAAGTTCATTTTAGTTGCTCAATTCTACAATTTCTAAAATGAAACCATCATAAACTGGGAAGCTAACATTCTTCTAAAGAATTACTGTGCTCCTCATAGCATTTTATCAGCAATTCAGGATGTATTAGAATTGGTAATTTTACAGATTCTGGTAGGTGGCACAAATTTCCAAGAAAATGAAAATGGATTCAAAAGTTTGCAAAGTATTTCCCTCTCACAAAGGCGGAAGAGCTGCCTTCCTTCTTCACCCAGACATCTCAATTTCTCGGGAGCACTCTTGCACTATGTTCATCCTTTACGGAGGTCTTAAAAAGCCGCCACTCTACTGGCCACACATTCTCTTTGCAGCACATGTAGGCAAAACTCAGTTGTGTGAGTCTAAAATTCAGAAACTGCCAAGCATTTATGTTTGTGCTCCAGATTTCAAAATAATGCTGACGCAATAATAAAGTCAGTTGAAAATTTGTCTCCCCCACAGCTGAAAAGAACCCCAGGAGCACTTCTATGATGTACAGTGGAGGCAAGTTAGAAGCTCTCTGGAGTAAAGACTTTAAAGTAAAAGGGGGTTAAAGCTGATGTAGAACTTGAATGGCTTAGATTGCAGGAACTTCTAAAACTCAAGACTTCACAGATTTTTTTAAAGGGTGGGACAGGAGTTAGCTGTCTGCAGATCATGCACACACTGAACATGGAAATTCTGGGGGAGGGAGTTAATTACAAGGTACTTGGATTTTGACCACTGGTCTCATTTATTGAAATATTCTTATTTTCAAAGTCAAATGTGATTTCACAAAGTGAAGTTTACTCTATGGCTTCGTTTCCCTAATTATATCCAATGTTAACTTCAGACTTAAAAATCCAGTTCTTCACACATGTCCTTCATGCAGAAGTGAGACCCTGCCTCAAGGAAAGAGAATATTGAACTGCTTCGAAAGAAAGATTCCAAAGGAGGAAATTCACCAATGTTTTCCATTTGCTTCTGGATATTTACAGAGCAACTTTGGACAAGATTCCTGATTTCAAAAGAATATGAAGTTTGTTTTCTTTAACCAGAAGAAAGTCATGTAGGCCACTGGGCAAGAAAAGGTACTGACCTTGCAGAGGGGAGGTCTCACACACACACACACACACACACACACACACACACACACACACACACACACACACACACACATGCAGACTTTGAAAATGTAATTTTAAATAAGCAGAAATGCAAGCAGGCTATACTTGTACGGAGGGAAGGACTTAAGTTCGTATTAAAAGAATTTTCACCTTTGTGAATGCCTAACCCATGAACCAGTTTTTCAACTCAGTATTCTAAATTCGGCAACAAGGTTCTGCCTCCCAAGTGTAACCCTGTCCCGAGTTTTTTCTGTCTCAGATAGGCAATGGACACAGGTACTGCCAGCTCCTTCTCCCCCTCTCAAAAATTCAAACTTGGAAATCTGTCCTGTGTCGAGCACTGAATTTACAGCAGACCCCAAGGTTCAGAAGGGAACTTCATGAGCTGGGAAAAGCCTGTCAGTATATGCCTGGGGCCACAGATTCAGAGAAATTAACCGGCTGTAGCCAAAAACTAAAACACTCAGCCCTGAAAAAACAGTCTGCAAGAAACATAGAGTTCTTTGATGTGACAAGAAGAATTATAAATAAAATTGCTCCAAGGCAGACAGGCTGAGAGAGATTTTTAAGACAGCCTGTTGGTGCCTCAAACTTTAATACTGAGAACACGAAGTGTTAGATTTATAAAGGTAACGTCTTGGTGTGTGTGTGTGTGTGTGTGTGTGTGTGTGTGTGTGTGTGCACGTGCACATGCAAGTACACGTGCCTGTACATGTGCAGCAGTAATAGTTCTGTTTCCCTGTGACCTACAGGCCGATCTGAAGTCCCTCTGGAGGGCCCTCAGCCAGGTGCAGGGTAGGCTCCTGAGCTATACCCTTTCTCATTACACCTGTGCCAACACCCAAAAAAGCCAGAAAAATGCAACAGATCTCTGATACATTAGAGCTATCTTCGCAATAAAAGCCATGCTTTGTGAATGGGAGAAGGGTTCCTGGCCCAGCTACTCTGAAAGCTTCAAGGGCCCCAAGGCCACGTTGGTAGAGCCAAAGAGTATAAACCAGACTGAGGCTCCGTCGAAGACAACACTCTCTGCCCGGCTAGACAAATGGGCTAGCTGGTATCTAGAGGACCACCAACTCCAGTCTTCCAAATTGGGGCCATCTTGTTACCATGTTTAAAGGAAAAGGTTAAGATTCTATCTATCCCACATTCAGTCCACAACTTTATTGCAGCCAGTGCAGAGGGGTGTGATATGGTTCAAGTCAACAACAATACTGGTATCTCTTAAGCATCAAGCATATATCAGCTGCTTAAGCATTTTAATCATAAATGACTGCCTCATTGTAGAGGGGGCTTTGGAAGGCAGAGGAGAGAGCATCACGCACGTATACAGCAAGTGCTTCACAACTTACTCATCATGCTTCCACCTCATCTCATATGACCCTCCCAATCTGAGAGGAACAACAAAAATGATCGTACCTCTTGAAAGCCTAAGGCCCAGCAGGCAGAGAATAGCAACTTGGCTCGATATTACACAGATCCAGGCCCCCAACCCCTGTACACACACAGGCACTTTTTCCTCTTCCTTCCTTCCCTCCTTCCTTCCTTCCCTCCTTCCTTTCTTCCTTCCTTCCCTCCTTCCTTCCTTCCCTCCTTCCTTCCTTCCCTCCTTCCTTCCTTCCCTCCTTCCTTCCTTTCTTTTTTTCTTTTGGGCACTTTCCCCCCTTTCTTCCTTTCTCTTTTTAAAGGAAAATATCACCATTCAATTCTTCCCAGAGAAGAAAAAGCAATTCCAGAAAAACAAACAAACAAACAAACAAAAAACAAAAACAGAGCTCCTTTGAAATCTCAGGCCAGAACTGCCTTACACTGTTCAGCTCAGGCAGCAACCTCACCATCCCAGCCCTGAAACCAGCTTTGGTCATCTGAGGTTTGCATTCTTCCCTGAAGCATGCACCCTGGCCACCTCTTCAAATGTGAGGCCTAAAAACCACAGACACATGCTCCCCACTGTGCCGGTGAGAATCCTCACAAGGAAGCCACCTAGCCTGAACTGAAGGGTCGTATCTCCATGGCTCTGCTCTCACTTTCCAGGGCCAGCACCCTGAAACTGGAACCTTCTTAGCCAGGCAACCAGAGTGGTTCCCAAGCCCATGCCTGCTGGAACCATGCCCCATGATCTCAGTATTAAAATTGGAGCAGCTGATAAAAATGGCTGGGAAAATCTGACCAGCAAGGACACACATTACACATTCCTGAGATGCCCTCCTAAGGGAAGTTATTCAGGATCCTCAGTATCCCACCGAGGCAATGGGTAGTGCCGATCACTATCTCAGAAAACAGGAAGGGTAGAACTAAAACTTGGGGAAGGCCGGAAAAAAGAATAGTTTGGTTAGTCAACTAACTGATGGGAGACCCAAATACAAGAGCTATCTCCATTCAATGATGCGTCCAAGCCACAGTGCACTACACACAAAATTATGTTGCAGCTGCCTCCTCCATTCCTGGTTGTGGCCGGACCCTGTCCCAGAGCCATCCTTACAATGCTGACGCATGCCCTGGCAACTCCAGAGTGCCAGGCCTTCCTGGAGGCAGTTTCTACCCTGCAAACAACACGCTCAGAAACGAACCCCACATCTTGAAAGTCTTCCTGGCAAAGCCTGGCAATAGTTAAAGCTAGGAACAAAATGAAATAGCTGAGAATCAGGCCAGAGGACCTTGCCCAGAAGGGCCAGGGGCTGAAGGCCTCTCTGCCATCTTCAAAGGCAAAGGCTTCTAAGAGTCCTTTGCTTGTTCCCTTTCTGCACCTAATTACAAGAAAGTGCCTTTTATAAAAATAGATAAAGCCCATTTTCAAAACGGGAGGAGTTAAGTTTTAAAAGCTTCTTGGGATTAAAAATTATAGCCTTGTCCAATATGGGCGGAAGAACAAAGACGACAGGGCACCAAGTGATCGGGCCTAAACTCAGTGCCTGTTGTGTGCATGGCGTCCAATGCTGGTGTACCGCCGCTACCTTCCACTGGAGATGTCATTTGGAGGGAAAAGAAGGGTTGTGCAGGGAAGGGTCTGAGGAGTCCAGCTTTTTGGATAGAGGATTCTGTCTTTTCCTACTACATGAACAGACTTCCAAGCAGCGGTGAAGAACAGGAAAGGGCCAACAAAAGACTCTTAAGATCCTTAATGACTCCTGGCAAGTGACAAACCTAAGAGGATCAATATCCCACCTGGTCACAGGCCTGCTTGGGACCCTTATGCTGAACACAGGAGCACCCTCCCATTGAGTGGAGAGGATTTGGCCTGGCGCCTCCTACAGGCAGTCCCATTCACAGCGCAGGGAAGAGAGCTTCTTCCCTGCAGAGATAGCCATGAGCCAAGCAGGCCAGGCACCAGGTCCCTGGGCCTGGGCTCAAGGCGTGACACTGAATTCCGAGGCTGCCCAGTGTACAACCTACGGTCAGGCTGGGCACTGCTTGGATGCTGGGACTGAGTATCAGACGAGAGGCCAGCCATATGTGTGTTTGTCTAGCAGGAACCAGGTCTAAGTCTGTGGCCCTGGTCTGGGTCTGAGTCTGAATTCTGTGTCTGTGTGGATGTAGAGGATGGAGTCTGTGGTCCTGACCGGGTGGGTCTGTCTCTGATATTCGCCCTGGACACGGTCCAGGGTCCAGATCGGAATCCACATCCAGGAGTGTCCAGAGCTGGGTCCCCACCAGAGGCCAGGGTCAGAGTTTAGAGTCCTGGTCTGATCTTCGCTCTGCAAAGGCTCTAGGGTCCGCGTGGGTGCTTGTTTGTGCCCAGTGTGGGTGCCCAGTTTGGGGTCTCTGGCGATGTCCTGGTCCAGACCAGTCGTGCACAGACACGCCGCGAAAGCTGCACGCGCCCCAATTAGCCGCGGGCCAGGCGGCGGGAGGCCCCATTGAGGGTGAACAAAGGGCGCGACCCTGGGGTCAGGAGTCGCGGGCCGCCGGCCGAGGCTTTGTTACCCTGTTTGCTCCGCCAAGCAGAGAGCACACTATATTGACTAAAGCGGATTAGAGGGTCGCGCCCTGGCGGTGGCAGAGACCCGTGGCCCGGACCTCCCAGGGGCACTGGCCCTTCCCAGGCTACAGCTCTCTCGCTATGCGCAGCTGGGGAAACTGAGGCTGGGGCTGCAGCCCCAGAGCTCAGAGTAACGAGCCTAGGCAGGGGTCACTTCCAAGAGCTTCACCAAACCTTTCATGCAAAAGGAACACTGACACTTCCCTGGCTCAGCATGTGACAGAATTTTTGCCGTTCTTCCATCCTGCAGGACCTGGGCTTTTTTTTTTTTTTTTTTTTTTTTTTTTTTTTTAAGGAAGACCCTGCCTGAAGGCTAAGAAATTCTTTAGTTAGAAATATTAGCAGATTTCCTCCATATCACAAAATCAGCTCTGCAACATTACTGACAAGGCCTCTTGTCTTGAAACCAGCCGTGTGTTTCAGTTGTGACTCGAACGGACGTACATGTGAAAGAAAAATTTTGAGATATAGAAGTTCTTGAAAACATAAGCTGAAAATATGTTTTCAAAGAAGAAGATGATTATAAATGACCCAAAGACCACCATTTCTCATTTGACATAATGAATCCAGGATTTATTTACTTCTCCACTACCCAGAAATTTCTGCACCTTTAAATTGACTTTAAACACAAAGCAGAGCCACAGTGGAGCACTATCCAGAAATCAGCAGCCCAAGAAGGGGTGCCTCTTTGCTCTACATGCTAAACTTGAGGGGACACCAATCACTTCTCCTTAAGTCCACATAAAACTTTAATTGAGAATTTTACACTCTGGTTATGTAAACACCTGTGTTTGACTAGGGACCCCATGAAGTATCTGATTGATAACCTATCAATGCAAGCCTCTTCTATGGGAGAACAGATAATATTTACTCACCGTAGGGTACATGTTGGCCTAATGAATATTTCTGCTGCCTGCCATCTATTCCCAACAACTAAAGGAAAACATGTCAATTGTCCATATTTCTATTCCTAAGCCTTTAAAAATAGTCATCCTGATTATGAAAATATCACATGTTTAAGGAATGCAGGAAAAAGTTTAAAGTCTAAACAACTTGAGAACAAAGTATAAACATGTTAAGATATAGGTAATTTAAGTAGAAAGTAAAAAAAATATGTATGTGCAGAGCTAAATACAAAATATACAGAAAAGGAAAATCTGGGTATAGGTCCTAATATTCGGGTACTTCCTCCTCCACTAGTGTTCAGTGAACATATACACATAATTACATAATTTACATATGTCCTTACTATTAGGGAACTATCACATTTTGTACTTCCCCAAGCTACCACAAACTCTCTGTCGACACCATTTTAAGGTGACACACTATGTCACTATTTTGTTCTGCAATGATTCACCAACGTGTCCTTAAATTTGCAAATTTTATGTTTTTGCTATTTTCCCCCTGTTATAAATACTGCAACCCATGATCCTTACTGTAAAGTCTATGGGCAGTGTGAGCTACTAAGAAATCTCTATAGGGATGGAGAAGTGGTTCTGAGGTTCAGAGCATGAGTTGCTCTTGCAGAAGATCCAGGTTTGATTCCCACAACCCACCTGGTGGCTCACAAACAACTCCAACTATAGGGGATCTGATGCCTTCCTACCTCCAAGAACACTAGGAACACAGGTGGTATACACTCATACACATAAAACAAAAAAAAGAATTTTTTAAGTTAAAAAAGAAAAAAGAAATCTCTACTTCTCGACAAGGAATTTAGCAATTAGCAATTCTAAAATTCTTTTGAATCCAGTGACTCCAGTCTGTTGGTTCCCCTCCTAGAGGTCTGGTTCTGTAGAATTATTTTCTCATTTGTAGGACCAGTTGAGGTACATGCCAGATTATGACATGGAGACTGTATCCTTACACTAAACGTTCTGGTGTATCCCTGCCTTGCAAGCCCCTGACACCCTTAGCCATCTCTCACTTGGTGAATTTAAATCAAGACCATAAAGTAGACACTTTGGAAATAACTATCTCAACAGCTCTGATGAACACTACATATCTAACAAGAGGCCTGTTTCATTTGGCCCAAGTGTCTTACTTTGCCCAGGATCCAAATACCAATATCGATATCTACTGTATCATTACAGGGTAGGTCCCTATGCTGACAGACATGTTCCCTGCCCACCCCCACTGACACCCCAGGGAAAAAGCCTCACCTGCCCTTCTCCACCTTGATGACAGGGTTCTGGGCCCCTCGACACACATGCACCCAGAGCTTGCCTAAATCATTGGCTTTGTAGTATGGCTGTATGCGGTAGTACTGACTGTGGTCCAGCTGCCAGAGCTGGGCTCTCAAAACCACGGGAGAGAAAGCTGGTGCCAGGGAGCCTGTGACCTTGTCTCTGAACACCTGGGGCCTGAACAGGCCACTTGGAGGAGACAGCTCAGGTTCACCTTGGAGGAAGAAGCCTCTGGAAAAGAAGCGCAAAGAAACCAGGACAACAGAGCAGCAAGGCAGCGTGGCATGATCTGAAGACAGATACTGCAAGAGTCAACAAGAAGGAAGCCTAGGGAAACGTGAACAGAGCTTGTCTCCTAAGGAAAGCACAAATCATCTTCCCTCACATTCATTTCTATGCCTTCTAAATTGTCTACAATGTGCCTATGATGCATCTGGGACCACAGGGGTCTATCATCTATTGTTATATCAAAAAGATATAATTCATATGAAGAATGAAATGTACAATTGCTACTAATTATGAGTTTAACATGAACATTGATTATCACACATTGCCTGAAAAAAAAGTGTTAGTTTTCTGATGGCGATTCACATATCTCCCTGTAGACAAACCTTCTCAAATAGAAACTGAAACCAAGGGAACTGCCAATGCTGGCCACTAGTGTCACTGTCCTGCAGCAGCCTTGACAGTGAGCAGGCTCCAGTTTATACCAGAAGTGAAGAGCCTTAAGGCTTCAGGAAGTCTTTCCCACATTTCTGTAGCAGCTTCTAGACCATTTTCCTTGGAGATCCAATGTATTTCCTACTGTTCCCAGTCCTTTTTGTTTGTCTGCCTGCTGTTTCCCATTGTCAGAAATAGTGCCTGAAGCTAGGGCAGAACTTCAATGAACAAAGACCATCTAGCTTCGCCTTAAAGTAATGGTATTTGCACGGGTCCCTTCATCATTTGAGGGGCATGTTCCAGCTTGTGGGTCACACTGGCTAGTGGCCCTGTGGAGCATGACAGTGTCTCAGCTGGCTGGGTGGGGATTCTCTCACGTGATAACATTGCAGCTTTAGTAAGAAGAACTGTGCACAGTACATGTCTGAGGATGCTCCCACCCTGGAACCCCTGGCTCCTGTGTGAGTCTGCTTTGTTTTTGTACTTGTTATTAACAGTGAGCCGTTTCTAGACTCCAGCTGAAGGGATGGGTCTCCAGATCCAATGAGTATGGTTTAAATATCTTTCTTTAAAAGTGGGTTAAAAGGCGTGCCTGGGTGCTGTGGGTGCTGTTTTCTACTCTAAAAGGCAATTCCTAAATTTGGATTGAAAAAAAAAATGTACTTGAGCTTGAAAAACCCAATGGTTCTCAGAATGTGAGTGAGATCCGCCACTCTTCGTGCTAAAAACATCTTAACTGGCCTAAAATAAATCAGAACAAAATGCTGTGTGCTGAGCATATGCCTCCCATCACTGGCTTTCTGAAGGCAAGTTGGAGCTGCCACACACGGATATGTGCTGACCCAGGAGCTGAGGGCCCAGACTCTGGCCAGGTCCTGTGAGGCACCAACCTCTCACAGACCATACAGTCCCGGCCTTGCTATATGTCAAAGACAGTCTTGGTGCTCGGTAACGATTAGACTATAAACTAAGTAACTACAAAAATCCAATCAATGGGTGAGTTGCACAAACTACATACATATATTTCCTTTGAGTGGGGGGGGGGGCAGATTCGTCTGGTACTTGGAATTTTTAAGCCGTGAATGGATGGGCATAAAAAAAAATAATCTCTGCTTTCTAAAACAAAAACACATGCCATTTTCATTTACCAAACAAAAGCCAGGATGCAAAATTCTCTGCCGAGATGATTTTTAAGTTAAAAGATAAGACAGGGCTATTAATGTGTTTTATACATTTTGGGGAGGATTTTACCTTCCGCATTCATTAATAATTTAACTATCAAATCACAGCAAAATGCCAATTCCATCTGAGGCTCTGGGACCAAGGCCTAGGGGAAATTTCACTTTGCCAACTAACCAATGCCAAGGCTAGCAGCAAAAGTGCTTTTGGGAGTCTCCAGACAGGGTGGGGTCATAATTAATTTATTTTATCTTATCCATCTATCTACACACAGGATTAAAATATTCACATCAGTCTGCTCTCTTTGAAACATACTCCCACCCTAGGGTGACTCCCTCATCTTTCACAGTCCTGGTATGCCTCCTTTCTTATCCTTGGATGATACCTACTTTCCAATTCGGCTGGGATCATTTAAGTTGGGTGTCCTGCACACTGTGTTCTCTAACATGAAAATCCAGTGACAGTAAATGGTTTTCTCCAGAGAGACCAGTGAAATCTTACAGGTCTGAACCCAGCCTCTAGACAGAGTGTTATTTGGCCAAAGTAGATGATGGCAACCAAAGTCTGGCAAGGATGTGCCCACCAGAGGCTGCCAGGTAGGCAATGGGTAGCAAAGGGTTAACTTGGGGAGCAGGGTGGGGTGCAAAGAAAGCATATAGGCAGAGATAGGATGGAACACAGTCAGGGGATCAGGAGCTATAGGGCCCAGCCTGACAGGCACAGACACAGGGGGCTCTGTCTGCCTGCCTGCTACTCTGGCACAGTGACTAACCGCCCTACCATTGTAAGCCTGAAGCCGGTCTTTTGTGTGGTTCCCTGGTGTCTGGGAGCATAGTGGAAAAGCCCTTTCCAGCAGTTCCCCTTTGCCCTGGAAACCTGCAGCCCAAGTCCCCCTTTATCCATTCTCAGGGTTGCTGGGGCCCTGACAATCCAATAGAGGAGTCCCCTGCCCTACCCAGGAAGGGACAGTGGCAAGGTTCCAGCTCTGAGGTTGGACTCACAAACCAGTTCAACCTGCCTTGCCTACCACAGCAGGCTGCTGACCCTCTTGACCTTCATGGCCTTGAGAAATGGAGAATCCAAATTTGGACCTTTGCATAAAATATGTTTAGAATGTTGAGGACTTTGTGTCGGGGCAGAGGAAGGTGTCTCTCAATACTAATTCTGTGTGCCTTGTTGAGATTACTATTTTGGATCTGTTAGAACACATGGATTTTTATCTTGGTCAAAGTTGCTTCTCTTGCCTCTGCTCTTGCTTTTTCAAAGTGTGGCTGTGAGGACCTGCAAGGATTGATCATAGGCCTGTAACTGGGGACTGGGCCAGAAGAAGGCCTGGGGTCCAGAAGGAGGCCTTGAAGGCCTCTTTATTATTATTATTATTATTAGGAAGATAGGCAAGGGCTCCACAAACCCAGAATGACTCCTCACTTAGATCCAGAAAAACCAGGAGCAGATGGCCACACTGTCCCTTGCCTCAGCTTGGTATTTCCCTGTATTGAGGGCTGGAATTATTACCTTCAGGTGTTGGGGAACTCTTTGTGAAACACATAACAGGATCATGCCTACACACAGACAGACAGACACACACACACACACACACACACACACACACACAGAGAGAGAGAGAGAGAGAGGCACAGCCACCAGCCATGGCTCTTCTCTATGTTCTCTATGACAAACAGAGTCACCCTGTCTTGCCAACCATCAGAGAAACCAGATTTACAGAGGCCCAGATGGCTGCCAAAGAACCCCCAGAGCCACACATCAGACCCTCAGACCCGGGAAAAACAAGACCAGCCCAGAACCAGGTGGGATTTTCTAATCCCTGTTGCCTTTCCGTGTCTCTCCTCCATAAATACTGAAAATTCTATTTTATGGACGTACTGGAGATGGACATAGCACAGGCTGGGTTCAATATTACATGTTCACTATTTCATCCTCAGTTTTTCTTTTCATTATAGAATGAGTAGAAATGAAAATATGTTGCTGTCACAGGGAACGAAGCCATTCTGGGAGTTTCCACACTTATAGCTGGAGTCCTTTCAGCTTGCTAGCCAGGCATAGCCCTCCTCTGACCACTGTCCTCTAAAATTCATTCCCTTCCTCCCTAGACAGACAGTGGGAGAGGCCCCCACCAGTCATCAGAAGGCATTCCAAAAGATTTTTAAAACACAAAAATCAGCCAGGAGAAAAACTCAGGATCCCACTGACAGCTCAAGTCAGTAGGAACTGAGACCCCCGATTCCAATGAGGTGGCCATCCAGTTGCCAAGATGGCCTGGTCAACAGCTTCAACATCAAGAGCAAAGCCCAGGCATGGCGATAACAGGGCCAATAACTGGCACCCTGCCACCACCCATGATGCACCAGGCCTATGCAAGATGCAAGAACCAGACACTATGCCCCCAAGCTGGCAGCCCAGCGGCTGCTTCAGGCCGGGTCTGGAAGGGGTGCTGAGGAAGCCTGGATTTCCCAGTATCTCACAGAAGAGGCAAGTGGGCTCTTGACATCCCCTTTCCCATGGTGCCACTTCCTAGCTCAGGCAAACTTTGCAGGCAAAGGCCTGATTGATGCAAGAGATGGTTAAAATTCTGCATCCGTTTGCATCTGCCTCCAGAGGAAGCACTGCTTTTTTTTTTTTTTTTTTCCACCCCCAGCAGGAGGAGGGGGGAAAAGCTGAGAGCAGCAATTTGCAGGCCTTGGGATGTTTTTCTCCTTGACAGCCCTGGGCCCCGCCTGCCTAGTTTGGCCTTCCTCTGCTGGGCTGTAGGGCTGGCCCTGCAGTGGAGGCTCAGCTCTGTGGCTACTGCTCCTGAGGAGGCCTCAGGCACATGCTTCGCTCCTCAAAACCCCCACCGGACCCTGGATCCCAGGCTGCAGCCTCTCGGCTTGGGCGACCAAACCATGCTTCATGCTGGCGGCCTGGTACTGCCATGCTTTGTGCCTGGTTCTTCCGTCAGCCAGCCGCTTCCCACGAGGCCTGTTGCCGGCCGGGCTGCACTGCCTGCCCACCCCCAAGGCTCACCCTACTTCCATCCGGAGTGCCCTCACCTTCTGGGCCTCTGGCCCCCAGCCTCGGGTCCTGCTCGTGCCCAGGGCGCCCAGCCACGTCCTCCGCGCCTCTGCCGCTCGCCCCACCCTGCTGCCCGCGCTCTGCGGCGAGCCTGGCACTGTGCCAGGCTGCCTGGGAGCCCAGCCCGGGCAGGGCGAACTTTCCAGCCGAGTGTGTGTAGGGGGTTGCTGGAGTGAAGCTGGTGCCAGGGGAGGGAGCGAGCCCCAGGTGCCCGGCCACCACCCCCCCTCCAGCCCTGGCCACCCCCCATCCCACTCCCTGTCTCCTGAGTCCCATAAAGGCGCAGACAACACGAGTGGTTTAGTCAAAACAGTCATGTGCAGGAGCCCGCAAACAAACAAAAGCCCTTATTTATTTATTTAGTTCACACACCCAGATAAGAAGCCGCCTTTGTGCACATAATTTCACAGAAAGAAGGCGAAGCCACGATGCTCCCCGCAGCCCAAGAGCCTGGACAGCAGGCCTGGCTTCATGAATAATTGCAGAGTCTCAGCCTGGGTATTTCCATATTTAAATTGGGCAGCAGTGTATGATTAATTAAGAAGGAAAAAGGCAAAAAAGAAGAAAAGCTGTGGGGGTGGGGAGCTGGACATTCTGGCCAGTATGACGTGCCAAGGTGCCCACTGTGGCTTAACTCCTCCCATGCCAGGCCCATGGGGGGCACTGCTGCAGATGGTTTACTGGCCACCTTCCTGTGTCCAGGGCCACCTGACTCCAGATGCTGCCCAGGGAGTTTCTTTTATGTTCCAACATGGCTCACACATAAATATGCTATTCTCAAAGCACCCAGTGGGACACTTCAGGCTGAGAAAGTCTTCTCCATATGTATCTGTACCTTCACATGCAAGCTGCAAAGGGACTCTGAGGTACATACCCCCTGACACACACAAGTCCCTTCCCAACGCAGAAGCTGCTCCAAGCCTGGCCATAAGAGTAGACAGCCTGTTCTGTCAATGAGACAGGAGGACTGTGGCCCTTCTGTAAAAGTCTAGGGTTGCCGGCTAAATGAGAGAGGGAAGGACTATATTTCTGAGGCCCACAGTCCTGGGTTTGGGACCCAGGCATAATTGAGTCAGCTCTGACCTTGCCAGCAGTTTGGCTTGAAGCAAATTATCTGGCCTTCCTTGACCTCAGTCTGCCCACCTGTAAAATGGGAAGGGTACTATCATCCATATCTGCCCCCATGGGGTTGAGATGAGATAGTACAGCTCCTGCTTGAGCTGGTAGCCTGCTTGAGGTCTAGGGCCATTTGTTTTAGTGATGAGTAACAGTCAGGCCAGGGAGGCCTCAAGTAGGAACAAGTGTAGTAGACCCAACACAGTAGTCAGTTTGCTGAGAAGTCAATCTGAATCTGTGGCCATGAGCATCCACTGCCCTTGAGTATGTACAGATGTTTGGACAAGGGCTTCCTGGGGTCCCTTTGGGGTCTATCACATTATTACCACTCTCAATTTACAAATAGGTCAATTAAGTATAGAAAGATAAATCACCCCAAAATATGGACACTAGATTTGAATTCTGAGCAGCCCCACCCCACACCCTGGCTCATAATCACCAGCCCATAGAGTGGGCTGGCGCCTTTCCTGAAGGTATTCATGTTAGAGAAGCATCCTTCCAAGAAAGACAGAAAAACATCCTCAAAGAGGGACCACCCAGCCCCCATTAGACTACCTACCCCTCAGAGCCTAGAGTGGGAGACTGCACATGTGCAGTGTGTCTGTAAGGAGGGAAGGAAAAGAGGGCAAAGTGGATGAAGGTCTGGGCAGAAGAGCAATCTAGGTGATTGTGTCTTTGGGAGAATCAATACACCTCTCTGAGCCTGTTTCTCAGGTGTCACCATGAGGGGTGATTCTGGGTTCTTTTCAGCCATCAGGGAGAAGATAGGCTCAGCTGGGAGTCAGTGACCCTCATCCTTCTGCTCATGGGACAGTTCCAGCCACACATCGGGGTCCTCTACAGGAGATGAGGCTCCTCTTCAGACAAGCTCCTGTATTCCTTGTCTGCAAGTTGAGGGGGGCCTCTCCATCCCGCAGGGGCTGGGGAGATGAAGGAGGACCTGATACACATTAGTCACTCCATACACATTCCCCTGCCCTAGATCCCTTTGGATGGTATGGGGAAAGTCTTGAAGCTGGTGTCCATGCAGGTAGGGCATCAAGACTAGTGGGGAAGGAGGGTGTCTGCACTGGGACAGGTTTTAGTGTCCCTGGCTTCCTTGATCATATATAAGTTCACACTCAAAGCAGGGAAGAAGAGGAAGAAGGGGAGGGAGAGGAGGGGAGGAGAGGGGTGGGAGGGGGGCTCCAGGGAACCTCAGATTATTCCTGGCACTACTCTTGCTGGGCAGGATAACGGCCCTGAGACACTCAGAGCCCAGTCCCTAGAAACTATAGACGTGCTGTCACCTTTCAGACAATGTAGACTGAAGGTATGATGAAGTTAAGAACCTGGAGTAGAAAATTGGCCTGGACTACCCACAAGTCCTTTAGTCAGAGAGAATCACTGGCATTGAAGACAGAGGAGAGGATAAGGAGCAAAGAAATGTAGGCAGCCATCAGAGGCTGAAAAAAGAAAAAAACAAACATGGAGAACTCTGGCTTCACTGAGGGGCCACTGTTTCCATCCCACAGGGGTTGGGGTTGTGAAAGACCTGACACACAGTCATCACCCCATAAATATTCCTCCAACCCCTCAAAGTAGAGAAATGTCTCTGCCCCTGACACCTTGCTTTTGGCTCAGCAAGATCTCCACTGTATTTCTAACCTTCTGTATAGAAAGAAAATTAATCTGCCTTGTTCTGGTGATGACATCAGTGGACCTGAGGTGGAGAATAATGCAAGGACCCAGATAGACTGGGTGGCCACTCCACAGGCAGAGCTCATTTGCAGGGGTGCTGTGGGGCTGTGCTGTGCTGAGCTGTACCTAGCAGTCAGTGTAGCTCAGGTTCTTAGGGGCCCTTGGTCAGGTGGGCTGATGCCTGGCTAAGCCTTCTCTCCCTGGTGGTCTCATCTGCCAGAGATGAGACTGCTGTCTTTCTCCTTCCCCATCCTCCCTTCCTCTCCCCTACCTTCTCGTCCCTCCTCTTCCTCTTGACCATTTACTGAGAGTTGTCCTGAGTGGCCATCATGTTATTTCATCTCACCTCTATCCAACAAGCTGTGGGGAGGGTCCAGGCAATCTACTTTTCTGCTTCATTGATCTCTCATGTCCCCTCCATAGTTTAGGGATATGAGGGACACTGTCAGCTCTGTAATTATTCTCATGTCCTACCATAAGAGCAACAGGATATTCTGTGGCCAGCATGGGATTCCCATGACACTCAGCTAAAAGGACTGGTGTAGAGCCAGGGCTATGGCATCAATATGTCACTCACTATGTCACCCACACAAGTCTGGTGGCTGAGACACTTGGGCCAGGTGAAATTTCAGGTAGCCTCAAGAAGCTCCCTAAACCAAACTTACTGAGGCTATTGAATAGGCTCATGGCCTGGGGCAGCAGGGTATACATAAAGGAGCTTGGGAAGAATCTTCACATCTAGTGATGAGGGACTGTCTGAGAAAGTCTACCCAGAGATCTCCCCTTAGCTAGTCATGACAATCACTTTGCAGTCTTGTGTTATTTGACAAAGGCAAAGAGCAGTAATCAGTTACTTAGTGAGATATACATGAAGTACAGTGTGACACACAAACACATTAATGTGTTTTGTTCCCACTCAGTGTGAATTCACAGGTAATTAAAAGATAGTTTTCTTGTTTTGAGGGGATCCAAAAAAAATCTAAGCTTACCACAGAATACCCACAACACACACACACACACACACACACACACACACACACACACACACACACGGTGGGGGGGGATGATGAGCCTTTAGTGTGGCTGCCTATGGTTTTTCCAAGCCTCAGCACGAACAGGTACAAGGGACAGCCCTGGCTCAGTGGCTTGGGACCTGTTGTCAAATGGGTCTAGTGTTTAGCAAGCACCTGAGTTCAGAAGGGCCCTATATTCTGTTAAGTCCTCCATTGTCACCATCTTGAAGTTCTTTTTTTTTTTTTTTTTTTTTTTTTTTTTGAGGGGGGAGTTTCAAGATGGGTTTCTCTGTGTAGCCACTCCATAGACCAGGCAGGCCTCAAACTCATAGAGGTTTACCTGCCTCCTGAGTGCTGGGATTGAAGGCATGTGCCATCTCCATTCGGCCCATCTTGAAATTCTTAGTCCATTTTTGAACTAGGAAGGCCACACATTTCTACCTTCCAGCAAGTCCAGCACAGTCTACAGAGGCTGAGACAAAGTGCACAGGGCTCCACAGAGCTGGACCTCGATGTCCCATCTCTACACACAGCTACCAGATTTGCTGCTCTGCCACTTAGTGACTCCCTTTCTTATGTTTCATCCAGATATTCTAAAACTGGGAATCTAACCTCATAAAACTAAAGTATATAAATGCTGTCCCCAGGGAAAGAGACATACTTGTTAGCAGTAGGTGGAGGTCACCAACACAGACCTGGTGTTAATAAATAGAATGCTAATGCTGGCAACAAAACAGAGAATGGGGCTCATATTTGTAAATAATTACAACAAAAACCATTCCCTGATGATTTGTAGGTTGTTGTTTTTTGATTTTTGTTTTTGTTTGTTTGTTTGTTTGTTTGACCTCCCAGAGATGGAAAGGAGTCTATGTTCTCTGGACCTTCTTAGGAGTGCTTTCCCTGGTAAAACCAGATGCCTCAGCTCAGGCACAGAGCTATTACCTGCCCCGTTGGTCCCTCCCCTCAATAATTCAGCAACTGCAGCAGAGAAGTAGACAGCTGTCTTCTCTACAGGTATTCAGCAGATGATATAGGGCAAGTGGCCTGGGCACTGGGCAGGGCACAGAGTCTCTGGTTGGGATGTGGGTTAAGGGAACCTCATCTCTACACTGGCACTGCCCAGGGAAGCTTCTCCTTGTGCCTCAGTCCCCATGGAGAGGGGCTCAGTGAGTTTAAAAGCGATTCAGGAGAGCACTTTCTGAGCTACTTCACAGATAGATGACCCCTGTGAGAGGGAGCAGGGGGCCTGGCCTCTTGACCACGTGCTGTGAGCTAGCCAGCTGGGAAGTTAGCAAGGAGAAGATGAGGCAATGCAAACATCGTCTTGACCCTCCCTGAGTCAGAACTCTTGTTATGCTCTGTAACCAGTGAGGACACTGAGGCTTAGGCAAGTGACATCATTCCACTAGGATGGGGTAGTGTCAGGATGCAAAGGACTCTGTGAGTCCAGAGTTGACCCTGCTTGATTGGGACACAAGTGTCCAGGCATTCACATCCTGCCTATGACTACCTGGGATGTAGCTCGAGTTCAAGTTCAGACCTGCTTCCTGCATCCTGGGTTGGTAGCATCTGGCCAGCATGGGAACTGACTGAGCAGAGCTCTGGGGCCAAGACAGATCTGGAATCTTTACTAAAAAGAAAAAAAAGTTATTTTTAATTTTAATAATGTGCATTTGCGTGTATGGTGTGTAACCATATGTATGTACAAGTGGGTATGTGCCTGTAGAGGCCAGAAGAGGTCATCAGATCCCCTTGGAGCTGGAATTATAAGTGGTTATGACCCACCAAAAGTGGATGCTAGGGACCAAAAGCTGGCATTCTTCCTCTGGAAGAGCACCAAGCCCTCTTTTTGTTTGTTTGTTTTGATGTTTTAAAACAGTCTCTCTACATAGCCCTGGCTGTCCTGGAACTCACTCTGTAGACCAGGCTGGTCTTGAACTCATAGAGATCTGCCTGTCTCTGCCTCCCTAGTGCTGGGATTAAAGGTGTGTGCCACCATGCCCAGCCTTCAAGCATTCTAAACTGCTGACCCATCCCTCCAGTGCTGGGAATCTTGATTTGGGGGAGATTTTAAACTTTGGAGTCATTTCACACAGTCAAATATGGCTTTAAAGGGCTACTCACCCTCTCCATGAGGTATAGTGAATGAACAGAAATCTACCTTCCAATTTAGGTGGCTTCCTCCTCAAGGCTTTGGCTGAGTCCCCAAGGCACTGGGAAGCCTACCTTTTAACATGAGCCTATTTACTTCATGTATATAAGAGGCTGGCAGACTTGGGAGTTACAAGAGCCTGGGCCTGTTTCCTTGTCCCATAATAGTTTCAATTTTATGAAAGTCTGGCATTCTCATCAGACCCTTGTTTGAGAACTTGCTGGGGAGGGTTGTATTGGGGACATGTAGCCTGCTGGGACCCAGGAAGCCAGACCTCTAACTCATACCTGGGTTACCCTCTCCCCAGTCTCTACAGTTTCTGGGGTCCCAGGTGTCCAAGGGACAGAGACGTAAGTTAGGGCCGACCTCTAGACATCTGGGGACCTGGCCAACATTGGCAGTAGGAGCTAGCCAGTGATCCCTACAATGGCTGGGGTATATAGTCTTGTTGGCTCAAGGCAGAATTCTGGGAGGTTGCCACTGCCTGTGGATTGGGAAGGACACACACACACACACACACACACACACACACACACACACACACACCAGACCCTCTGTCCACAGCTGCCTTGTGTCTCCAGCACTAGCCATGCCTGACCTCAAGTAGCAGAGTCAGTCCATCTCCACTTACTTCAGCAGCAGGGTGCAGCCCTGGTTGAGTGTGCTCCCTCTGGGCAGCCCAGTCTAGGAAAGCTAACACCTCCTTTCCACCCTGCATCCTCAAAGGAGCCAGCCATGTTACACACACACACACACACACACACAACACCTCCTTTCCACCCTGCATCCTCAAAGGAGCCAGCCATGTTACACACACACACACACACACACACACACACACACACACACACACACACACACTCCTTTTTCCCCTTTAAGAGCCCCCTGCTGCAGCTCTGACTGAGGAAGGAAACTGTCTCAGCTGAGCATTCCTGGCCTAACTCTGCAGCCTCCCTTTGTGTGAGACTGGGCTACATGAGCTGGGGCCCAGACTGCACCCCAGGGAGGCCCTCCTTGTGTGCCCTGGGCTACTTCCTCCAGCTTCAGTAGCTACCACCACCCCAGACCCGGCCTGGGCCAGGGCGAGCAGAGGGCGGAGCGCTTACCAGGTCAACCGGAGCTCTGAGCGCTGCAGGCAGGAGAAACACAGAGTCAAGTTCACAGCCACTGGCCACCGCCTGGACTGTCCGAGGGCCCTAGAAACAGGTTCTGCAATAGTAGCCCGGGTCACAACCTCCAGCAGCTCCGGGTGCTAATGCCCTTCTCTCTGGCCTCACCAACCCAACTTCGTGCACAGCCGCAGAACTGGAAGTTTCCGGGCTTCTCGGAGGTTGGGCTGGGTTTCAGGAGCAACGCCTGAGCTTGGCAACAAAGACAGAAAGCAGGCCGCCGCCAGGAGACAGGAGGAAAAAAAGACAGCAACAAGGAGAGGGGCAGCTTAGAAAGTGATGCCCTGAGAGCTTTGTGTTTTGACTTTTTCCCAAGAGGGGAACAAGAAGGGCCCAGACTCCAGTCTGGAAGTAGGTGAGGGTGGGGTAGGAAGGACATGTTCTTTGCCTCCACAAAAGTGGATGGTGGGCCAGACAGTGGTGGCAAACGCCTTTAATCCCAGCACTCGGAAGGCAGAGGCAGGCGGATTTCTTTGAGTTCGAAGCCAGCCTGGTCTACAGAGCTAGTTCCAGGACAGGCTCCAAAGCCACAGAGAAACCCTGTCTCGAAAAAAAAAAAAAAGTGGGTGGTGGTGGCGTATCAGCTGAGTGTCTTCATTTCAGTTCTTCCTAGACTCAGGTCACACAGGGCTCAGAGACGAGCTCAGCCGTTGGAGCATGTGATGACACTGTCCACCTTCCTGGAAACTTCTCTGACACGGCCAGCAAAGGACACAGAGGGGTGGAGCCAGGAGCGAGCTAAGAAAGCCATTCTGAGAGCCAGAGACACTTGGTCTCCACAGGTTGACAGTGTGTTCCCAACATCCCATGGGCTTCATGTGGTGGTGGGGAGGCAGGAGAATTTGCCTACCAGGGAAGCTGGGAATACTGTCTTAAGAATGTGGGATGATACTTCCCACGGCAGTTTCAAAGTAACCAGCAAATCCACAAGCCCTGGGACAGTCAACCTCAACCATTCCATGGCAGGGCAGTGGGAATTCCACCAAGGCAGGGTGGCCCTTTCAAGAGAATTCAGTCTAAATCACACTCCTTTTCAAGGGGAAAGCTTGTCTGCTTTTCTTGTTTAGTTTTTATTCATAATCATAAACTTAACATCTCAATTCAGCTAGACTTGGAGGCAATGAGGAAAATATGGAACCCAAAGAAATTCAATGAGAGCAGAGGTTAGAGGGTCCTGCTGGCAGGTAGGGTAGAGGCACTCTCCTGAGCTACAGAAGGAATGGTCTGGTGGGTAAGATGCCCTCAAGTCAGAAGAATTAGAATTGTCCACAGTTGGCAATGGTGATCTTCATGCAGATCTTGCTGTTCCTAGAACCAAAACACTTCACGGCTTCTGTCATGATTATGCCTTCCTTCACCTTCCCAAAGCCCATGTTTGCCATCCAGCTGCTCAGTCATTGCAGTGCAAAACGAAGAGCTGGGAACTATTTCTGTCTGGCCCAGTGGATAAGTTGCCATGGATAAGTTACCAGGACCAGAATGCTTCAGGATGAAGTTCTCATCCTCAAATTTCTCCTTGTAGATGGTGTATTATGGAGTGTGAAGTAGCCACCTTGCCACATGAATCCTGAGATAATTCTATGAAAGAAGGAACTCATATTCAAATCCTTTGTCGTCAGTCTCAGATCATGAAAGCTTTCTACTGTCTTTGGAACACTGTCAGTGAATAGCTTGCAGGAGATCAGCCCAAGGCTCACCATCAGCTGCCATGTAGGATTGGCCATGGCTTAAGCAAGCAGCAATAGGGACTTTGTATTTTTAATGCTTCCAAAACTTTGTCTTCCTGGAGCATGGCCTCCTTTACCTCTGCACCCTTATCTCTAGAGCTCAGTTTGTCCCAAAGGAGCTGGGTATTGGGTTCAAAAATAGAAAAATTGTGAAGTTGAGGCTGACTGGCCTTGAGAAATTATGTCAAAACCAAAGGGGGCTAGAGAAGTAAATGGGTAAAAAGCCTGTACTAATTTTGCAGAGGACCCATTCTTGGCCCCAGCATTCCCATCAGGCTGCTCATATCTGCCTCTAACTCCAGTTCCAGGGACACTGACATTCTCTTCTAGCCTCATCAGGAACCTATGCTCACACACACAAGTGTTGAGAGTTGAGCATGTCACATTTCTTTAATCCCAGCACTCAGGAAACAGAAACAGGTGTCTCTCACCTGGCCTACACAGCAAATTTCAGGTCAGCCGTGGCTACTGTCTTTTAAAAAGATAAAAATTCTTGAGGCTGAAGTGATGGCTATGCTCTTCCAGAGGAACTGGGTTTGAGTACCAGCATACACAGCGACTCACAAACATCTTTAAATTCAGTTCCATGGGATCTAACACCCTGTTCTGACCTCCATGGGCATTGTACATTCATGGTACACAGACATCCAGGCAGGCAAAACACTTATACACATTTAAAAAAAAAAAAAAAAAAAAAAAACTTCTTTAAGAAACAAACAAGTGAGGAACATGGAAGGGGGAGAAAAATTTATTTAATCAAGAGGGCTGTGAGTATGCTCAGTTCCTAGAGTGCTCAGCTGGGTTTGATCCCCAGCACTGCAGAAACCAGGAGTAGTGGTCCACACCGATAATCCACAGGGAGGTGGAAGCAGGGCAAACAGGAGTCATTCCTGGTTACATAATCAGTTCAAGGCCAACCTGGGCTATATAAGAGCAGGAGGGAGGTGGGGTGTAGGGTCAGGGAGAGGCCATAAAGATAGAAAATAAAATCACAGTATTTACCCAGGGCTGGCTTCGTAGATGTGTGGTGCAAGTTCAGTTCCACAGAGCCATGTGCACAAAAGGACCCCATACTTGTCAGCCATTATCTGGTTGGGTATCTGAGTCATTTTTAAGCCTGGGGCTGTGTTTTCATCTTGTTCTGGGCTCTGAGTACTAAGTAGCCAATCCTGACTATGGCCAAAGGTTAACAATGCCACAAGGCAAGTGTCTTATCATTGGTGATTGTTACTGAATTCTGCCTACAGAAATAATTTCAAATCCTGGGTAGATGAGAAAAAAAATTAGTGGCAATTTATTATGTGTGTCTTACAGAGGGAGAATCTGTGGTGACAATGGCAAGACTTTAAGCACTAAAGCCATCCAGTTCACTCCTGGCTTTCCTGTGTAGATGCTGTGCTCATCTCAGAGTCTCTGTTTCCCTCAGGACTGGGGGGGGGGGCTCCCACCTTCGGCTATTCCTAGAAACCAGCATGTAGGAGGATTTGCCAGTAGATCAGTATACAATAGGCATTCAGTATATAAGCAGCACCCTTGACTCTAATGGTTATGATTTTACACCAGAACCCAGGGACAGTTTCATTATTTTTTATTTTTATATTTATAATTAACATATGGTCTCACTATATAACCCAAGCTCACCTAGATCTTGTGGCCCTCCTGACTCAGCCAGAGTGCTGGGATTATAGACACATGTTCCTATGCCCTGCTTCAGTTTTTCTTTTTTTTTTTTTTTTAATTTAATGTATTTTTATTTCAAGACAGAGTTTCTCTGAGTAGCCCTGGCTGTCTTGGAACTTACTCTATACACCAGACTGGCCTCAAACTTGGGAGATCCATTGCCTCCTAAGTGCTGGGATTAAAGGCCTGTGCTACTACCACTTGACATGTTTCATTATTTTCAATGAAAGTATTCACCTCCCCTCTCTATCATCCCCATCCCATTGCCATCCAGTCAGTCATATTATATAGCCCTGGCTAACTTACAACTGTCTGTGTAAACTAGACTAGCCTTAGATGCAGCAATCTTCCAGTCTTGGCCTCCCATGTACTGAGATTTCAAGCGTAAGCCAACATGCCCAGTTATCTCTTGTTCTTACATGAGAGCATCAGTATGGGGCTTCCAGATGGCTGAGCTGGTGAAGGTGCTTGGTGCTACTGCAAGCCTGAGGCTCCGAGTTTGAACCCTGGAGCCCACATGGTCTGTCAAGAAAACAGACTCGAAAGATTGTCGTCCGACTTCCACACACATGGTGTGACATGAATATGCCTATATGCATACATATAATAATTAATTGAGTTGATTAATAAACACACACCAGTGAGAGACTAACTCAGTGGGTTTGCTTGCCATATGAGTGTGAGGACCTGAATTCAGTCTAATGCTCTCCCAGCTGAGCTATTTCAGCTACAAGGACCTGAATTCAAATCTCCAGAAGCAACATAAAAGCTGATCAAGATAAAAAAGTGTTTGTAATCCCATTGCTCCTATGGGGAGACAGGAGGCAAGGAATCCTGGGAAGTTTGTGGGCCAGCTCATGCACACAGAAAAGGGGTAGGGATAGGGAGGAAGGGAGGGAGGGAGGGAGGGAGGGAGGGAGGGAGGGGAGGAGGGAGGGAGGGAGGGAGGGAGGGAGGGAGAGAAGGAGAGAGAGACAGTGGTACCTCACTGAAGACTCTGAGCATGGTCAGTGACCTCCCTCCTCCCTGCAGGGACACCCAGCTGACCACAGCAGGGCTGCCTTCACACCAGGCATAAACCTGGCCTCTGTAGCAGGCTCTTCTCCAGGACTAGACACTGTGACATTTGCTGCTGATTACAAGCTCTGCACCACACTGTGTCCTTAGCCTTCTGTGCCTCAGCTTTCCCATTTGAGAGCTGGTTAAAAACATTATTTTTTAACAGTTTCAGGCTCTTATTTATACCCACAGGCTGCTGCAGAATCTGCTCCATCAACCAGGGAGGGGGAAGGAACCAGAGTCATTGGGTGCCTCCCTTAATGCCCTTGTGAAATCAGCAGGCAGGAGAGAGTGGTGATGAACACCGGGGCCCTGGCAGCTATGATAAAGGCAGAATCCTGTTCCCAGGGAAGATCACAGCCAACTTCAAAGCCTAGCCACAGAACTTACAAACATCCAGGCCCTAAACCCTCACCACTGTAATCTGCTATGGGTCCAGAGACTCATGGGAACTGAAATTATAAGAACTGGAAGTCCAGGCAAGGGGTTAAGTTCAACCAACTGCTGGCCAAGGTTCTCGGGCAAGTTATTCTTCATCTAAAGTTTTGGTTGCACCAAACAATAGACCTAAGCTTTCAGGATGAGTTATGTTCAGTGACTGACACAGGCTCTGCTCACCTATGTTAGGGTTACACAAACTAGGCCTTGAGGCAGCGAGGTGACCAACAAGATGCCTATGCTGGGCAGGGAAACATAGAATGCAGCTGTACCCAGAGAGGTGCACATGTCCCCAGGCCAGCCCTGTAATCAGAAAGGTCTGCCAGGGCCAGGGCTCTCCCGGCTCCCCTTGCCCACAGAGCATGGCAGCTCAGCAGTGCCAAGTGGGCACATGGCCCTCAGAGTGACCAGCAAGAAACAGAGCCAAGAATGGAAGGTGGGGTCTTCCAAACCAGTCATTTTCCCTGTAGCCACCTCACTGGGCAGCACCCTTTGTCAGGATTGGGGTGTTCTCTGAGTCTCATCTAGGAGTCCAGTTCCACCTCTCTGACCTGCTGTAGTTGGGGAGAAAAAAAGATAGGAGATATGCTTAGTTTTATTTGTTACGAATATAAAAGTGTTCAATAAGGAACATCTAGAAATATAGAAAAGCATAAAAGAGAAAACAGAAATTACTCTCAAGGTAATTATTGGGTACATTTTGTTCAAAGTCCTAGAATATTTCAAACAGTACATGTGTGCTTGCAAGCATACATATGTATGTGTGCATAAAACTAGATTACATGGTAAGTTACACGTCTACATATAGTTAGATCAAAAGTATAGGTTATTTTAAAATTTTGTTCAATATGTTGTAGAATTTCACGACACTCAATATTATTCTCTATGGTATTTGAAAAAATAGAAAGATACACATAATTAAAATTAAATCTTTAACAAGAAAGGGAGAAATAAAGGGAGAAAGAGAGGGAGAGAGGGAAAGAGAGAGGGAGGGAGAAAGAAAGGAAAGGAGGGAAGGAGGGAGGGAAGGAGGAAGGGGGGCTTTCCTGAGGCCTCAAAGTAGTTTGAACTTCCAGGGAACCTGTTCCTTACAGATTTGCAGCCAGAGGTTCTTCTGAATCACAGAGGTGTCTCTGCATGTGTGGCTAGCAGGCTGGGAGGGACACCTACTCACCTGAAATTAGCTCAGGTGGGATCCAGAACATTTCCCTAAGCATAGAAGTGGTCTAGACTCTCTACCAAGTCTTGATCAGCTCCAGAAGGCTTTCTTTCTTGGCCCATACTCTAAACACCCAAGTTTATCCTCTTCATAAAAAGGGGGTTGTTGTTCTCTGAGCTGAGACAATCCCCAGTCCTAGATGCCCTATACTGGGCCTCTGTCCACAGATGTTGGAACAAAGAAACTAAGAGGTCATTCTCTTGGAAAACATGTGTTTTCTGTTTATAGAGGTGCCTATCCAGTTCTCAAGCTTTGTTTTTAAATATGGAGTCTAAAAAATTCCCATTGTCCAGCTGCCTCTCTGAGGTACACTTTAGTCTAAGAAATCTAAACTATTGCAGACAAGCTAGGCAGAGCCTCAAGCCCAGGGCCTGGCTTCCTGTGTACCTGTTGCCACCAACACTCAGTACATAAGGCCTGGAAAGACACCATGGAAACCATAAGATAGCTCAGGACATCCCAGGGAGAGCAGTAGCTACAGATGGGAGAGGCAGCCTCGGTGCACTATAAGGCTGGTTTCTTTAATACTAATGAGAACACAGGAGTTATCTCTCTCATGCACGTTTTTGTTCATGAGAGTGCCTTGGCAAGCTCGGTCCAACAAACTGGATGCTTGGAAATCATCTACTTTTCCATATCCTCACTTCAAAGGCTTCATAGAGACCATCTTCCCCAACCCATCTTCTCCGACTCCTGTAGAGAGATAGTGCACAACCTACACTGGTTCGTTTCGGGATGGTCTTACAGTAGTGTGGACGTGACAGGAGTCAGCGGAAACAGTACTTGGGATTTTGAGTTTGATCTTTCCCATGCTGGTGGTGATAATGGTAATGATAAACACCCTTTTTTCAACGCTGGCCAGCACCAGGGGAAACCACAGGCTCCTGTGTGCTGCATTGATAAGCCAGTCCATTTAGTAGATTAGGCGCACCCCCACGATGTCTTCAAGTCACAATGGATTGTTGGTATGAGCCATCGTTAAAGAGCATCTATATTTGATGATCTTGGTGAATAGATGGGTGGGGACATCAGGCACCTCCAGGGCGCTTCAGGAACGAGGGCCTTCCAGCTAGGGATGAAACAGCAATGAACAGAGCAGAGCTGACGACCAGCTGGTGACCTCGGAAGGGAACTACATTTACAGGTTCCACTTGAACAAAATGGGTTAAAGCAGAGATTCAAAATTAGGGCGTGGCTCACAACCAAGCAGGACTGCAGCTCTCTGTGGAGGGGCAGCTGCTAGGAGCACTGTTACAGCACATCGTGGGTACACGCGCTTCGTGGGCCTCCCTGGGAAGTGACGGTTAACAAACAGCTGCGCTCATCCTGAGCCTTTGGACCTCCGAAAGGGGCCACCTCGCACCTAGTAAAAGGCGGCTACAGCGCAAAGCGCGGGCGGGGAGTGGGTGTGTGTGTGCTCAGGCTCCGGGTGCCACAACTCCGCTGCCATCACAATGTCATGGCCTGCCTTCCCTAGGGGTCTACAAGGCTCACAAGGGGTGGGGGGCACAGCGGGAGCAGGAAAGGATGAAGAGCGCCCACAGAGGGGACGGCCGGTGAACTTAACGAGCAAGCCTCACGCCTTACCCCGGAAGCAGACTAGCGGCCGACGTAGGGCGGGGCCTCTCGCGCCTGGGGGCGTGACTTCTAAGAGGCCTGAGCCGGAAATGAAGTCCCGGGTACAGCAGGCCCCGCAGCTGCGTCTCTCAACTGAGGGGCGGTGCCCTGTCTGGAGGCGGGGCCGTTGCACAGCTGGAGGTGGAGTCACTGGGCCACGGTCTCCGATTTCCGGGATTGCGGGTGTTGCGTGCGGAATGGGACGTAGAGTGGGCGGTCCCTGGGTCGACCTCCTCAAAGGGCAAAACACTGGCTAGGCCAGGCAGCGGCTGCGGGGAGAGGCCCGCTTAGATGGGGCGGGGCCTAGGAGCGTGGGCGGGACCTGGTGGAACGTACTCTGGTGAACCTAAGTGAGGACGGGGCGGGACGGGGCGGGGCTCCGGGCCTCTCTCTCCTTCCTCTCTTGCAGAAGGCAGGAGCTCGGTGGGTCACACTTGGTGCTGTGCACTGTTGACCCTAGGACAGTATTTCACTTGAGTCCGATTTTCATTTAAGTTAGACTTTTCTGAAAGCTTTTCTACCCTTCTCTGAAACCAGACCAAACCACCAGTTAGTTGGAAATTTGTAAAGCTTAACGAGGATTAAGTAAAGGGAAAACTCTGAGGTCCCTATGCCAGCACCTAGGGAGATTTTTCGAGGCTGCCTACACGGTATAGAGATTCTTGCGTGATGGGGATAACACTTGTGGATACCTTAAAAATGCTCAGTTCTTGGTCTGGGGATGTAGTGCAATTGGCAGAGTGCTTTCCTGGCACATACCAGACACAAATTTAAAAACAAACAAACAAAACACCTTGGTAGTTTTTCCAAATTAAAAACAACAACAACAACAACAACAAAAACACGTTACTGGAGAAAATTTAGGAGCTTGAAGAGAACATTAAAAACAACAACAAAACCACATGATCAGCAGGGCATGGTGACACACGCCTTTGATCCCATTACTCAGGAGGCAGAGGCAGGTGGATCTCTATGAATTTGAGGCCAGCCTGGTCTACAGAGAGTTCTAGGACAGAGAAACCCTGTCTGGAAAAAAAACAAACATCGAAAGTCTTCTCATTTAAAATCACCAGTGTTAGCATTTTGACATGTTTCTGTTTTTATAATTCTATGTGTATTTGAAACAAAAAATGGGGTTGCATTTTAAGTACTGCCTTGCCTTTTGTCTTTTGTGGCTGATGTTGCTATGAAGGTCTGATAACAACCATATTTGTGGCTACACACAGCCCTAAATGGAGACCTCCTTTGTTTTGTAACCCATGTCTCATTATTGGGCCATGGCTTTTGCCAGTTTCATCTCTTCCTTTCCTCAGGTCTGTGACATGCCTAGAAGTGGAATGGCACTTGTCAAAGACACAAGTACTAGGCCTTCTTGTTTCCATCCTTTTAAGATGAATTTTCTAAATTTAAAAGGTAACAAATGTTTCAACAAGGGATAAATCAGTTGTATCCCCAAATAGATACCTGGTGCCCACCGTTATATAAAGGACTAAAGCAATGAAATGCCTAATTTAATTATGGACAAAGGACTTGAATTTACCCAAAGACTACATAGCCATCTAAGACCCACACAGTCAACAAGATGCTCATGGAAGCTAATTAACAGGGAAAAAAAAAAAACAAGTTCACAAAGTAATGCTTCACACTAAGGTACCAGGTAGAGAAATTAAAAATAAATGTTGAGGCGAAAAATGACTAAAAAAATCATTATATAAATGTATGGAACACAATTGAAAAAGCTAAAAAAAAAAAAAAAAAAAAAAAAAAAAAAACCGTAAAAAGTGTTGGCAAGAATGTAGAGAACTGTTAGAAGTAGTTTTTCCTGCTGGCCTGGTCCCACCATCATACCAGCCCCAAATAACACACCGAGACTCTGTATTTGATATAACTCTGTTGGCCAGTTACTTGTTTCTTATGGGCTAGCTCTGTCTTAAGTATTAACCCATTTCTATTAATCTAAGTATTTCCACGTGGTCTCATCTTACCGGAGAGTGAGGCCGGCGTCTGCTCTCCCCAGTCTCTACATGTTGGACACTGTTGTTGCTCCTGCTGGAGTCCATTCTCCTTCAGCTAATGGCCTCTTGGGCAAAGAACTGCCCCCACCTTGACCACTGATTTGGACATGCAGTCCTATGTGCTTGCAGGAGACAAATATAGAAGACTGCTGAACCTTGCCAAGTCAGGGTAAGGCAGCCTTTCTACCTCCCTGCTGTTGTTGTGGTCTGTCAAGTTCTCTTGGCCTTAGCCAAAACTGGTTGTACCAATGTTGCTGTGGGACCTTGGGTGATTGTCCAGGTAGCTTGCTATTTCTGTCCTCACTGCACCTATTGGAAGTTGCCCATCCGTACTTCTTGTCTACCCTAGTATTGTTATTTTCCTTCTCGGGCCTTGATGAGGTTGAAGATTAAACTATCACAACTATTATTCTCTCTTCCTAGTTAGATATATTAGGTACTAGACTTAAGTTTTCCTGCTTAGAACAACTCTATTGCAAACTCTGTTATGCCTTTATGCTAGGACTAGATATGTAGATCGTTTTGTTCTCAATTTTCCTTTTCTTAGAGCACATTTGTTATTCACTGTTTTGTATATAGTTTTCTATCAAGCCTAAATCTTCTCTTTAGACTAAAAGGGGAATTGTAGTGGGATATTCACTTTGTCTCCTTCTGTGGCACTGACCACGCTTGTTGGGGGGGGGGGGGGTGGAGCCAGGGGCGGAAGTGACCTGTGGATCTAGGTCTGAGGAGGAGGCAGGAATGCTCTCTTGCTGGTGGGACCGAGAGGAGAGCATCCTGTGGAACTTATTGGTGTTCATCTGTCCAGGTTGTAAGTTATTTCTCCCTGAATAAACTTCTATTCAGCCTATTTGTTTATCCTAATCCTTATTAAACTGCAATAGAGAACCTGGAACCTTTTCATGTTGCCAATAGGAGTTCAAAATTACACAGGTGCTATGGAAAATCTATGACAGTACCTCAAAAGTTAGAGCTACCACGTAACTCTGCCATTTTTCTTGTCAGTATATATCCAAAGACTGGACAGCAGGAATATTGACAAAGTAACTTCTGTTCACTCCTGTTCAGAGAAGATAAAAGGGAGAACTAGAAACATCCCCCCAAAGTCAAGGATGGGTGAATGGATAAAGCCATTGCTGTAAGTGCACTCAAAGGGACATTATCAGGCTTAGAAAGGAGTGAAGTTCTCAAATCAGCTACAACAGTATTGAATCCTGAAAACTTGCTGGGTGAAGAACACCAAACACAAAGTATCCAGCCATAGGATGGATACTGCAATAGGCAAGTTCACAGACAAGAGAATGGGGTCCTAGGCTCTGGGGGCTGGAGGAGGTGTGGAGTTCTTATTGAACAGGTCAGAATTTCGGCTTGGGATAATGAGAAGGTGTGGGAATGGATAGTGATGGCTGCGTGGCAAGGTAAGTGTGCCTAATGCTGTGGAAACAGTATATTTTTAAAAGCCTAGTAATATTCATGAGAAGTCAGACAACAACTTTCAGGAGCTACTCCTTCCACAGTGTTGAGGTAGGGCCTGTATTTCTGCAGCACATGATACTCCAGACAAGCTGGCCATGTACTTTGGCTGCATCTCCTGTTTCTGACCTGCAGCTCACAGCAGGGTGCTGAGATTAGACACACACCACCACACCAGGTTTTTTATGTGGGTTCAGGGGAGGAAACTCAGGTGGTCACGCTTGCATGGCAAGCACCTTTACCTGTTGAGCCATTTAGCCAGCCTCTGTAATAATATTGTTACAAATATTTTAACATCCCCTAAAGACATTGTGTGTGTGTACACGTTTATGTATATGTGGAGGCCAGAGGTAGACTTCAGGTGCCTTCCTAAATTATTCTCTGCCTCATTTTTCCCAGCTTAGTTTTTGAGACAGGGCCTCTCATTAAACCTGGAGCTCAACTTTTGGACTCCTAGGAATCCTCCTGTCTCTGCCTCCACAGTACTGAGATTACATGCTAAACCATCTCCCCAAACCTGGGGAAGGGATAGGGTCTCTTTCTAGGATGCAAATCCCTGTACATGAATCACCCATTGGGGTGCCCCTGCAGATGGCTGGATTCAGCCTTCTCTGTAATAATCTCCAAGCAGAAAAGAAAAGCCTGCCTTGGAAAAGCAATAAATCATTGGTGATCTTTATCTGAACTTGATCTTTTCTGTCTAACCCTCCAACACACACACACACACACACACATACACACACACACACACACACACACAAACACACACACCCCAACACACCAACACACTAACACATATCCCAACACACATACCAACACACACACACCAAGACACACATGCCAACACACACAGACACACCAACACACACAGACACACCAATATACACATGCCAACACACACACCAACAAACACATCCCAACACACACACCAACACACATACCAACATACACACACACCTACCAACACATACATGCCAGCATACACAATACACTAACACATGCACACCAACACACACCTGCCAAAACATACAATACACGTAAAACACACATGCCAGCACACACACATACACCAACACACACTTGCCAATATACACATACACTTTTTCTTCTCTAAACACTATACATGTTCATTGTTGACAATTTTTGCAAACATGAGGAAATGACAAACAGAACCCCCAAGTTGGAGGAGCCACCATTGTCAAGGCCTCCTTCTCATTCATGATACATGCTTGACCACTGTGACCATATGTCATGTATTATTTTTATCCCTAACAGGCAATGAACATTCTCATGTTTTGGTGTTTCTGCAGCACATTTTAACCACTCTCTGCCATCCATTGTTCCAATGTCCCTTATGTACCTTCTGTACCTTATTCTTTGTAGTTGGCTGTGTAGGTGATTAACACTCAGACTGCAGTGAGCATCCTTACTGCTTCCCGTAAAGAACACCTACTACAGTAGTTGTAACTTCATAGAGATCAGTTCTTTCAAAACTCTCCAGTGCATCACTAGCTGGTGCCCAGGAAGGGCAAACATTATTTTTGTAGCATAGCATGTGACAGTAGATTTTTGTTTTGTTTTGTTTTAAAATTAAATTAAATTTTCTGTGTATGGGTGTTTTCCCTGTATGTATGTCCATGCACCACATGTTGCTTGGTGCCCTCATGGAGGTCAGAATAGAGTTTGGATCCCCAGAACTGGAGTTACATATAGTTATGAGCTGCCATGTGGGTGCTGGGAATTGAACCCACGTTTTCTAGAACAACCAGTGCTCTGAACCACTGAGCTATCTCTCTAGCCCATTTTGTTTTTGAGACAGTTTTTATATAGCCTTGGTTGACCTGGAAATCTCTGTATGGACAGGTCTGGCCTCAAACATGCAGGGACTCTGCTTCCTCTGCCTCCCCGGTACTAGGCTTCCATGTCAGCTGAGAATGTGTGAAGCATCTCACTATAGGGAGAGCTTTGGGGACAGGGACAGCACGTTGGAGACTGGTCCTGCATGAGGCTGTGGTCCACTACAGACCCTGAAGTTTTACCTTTGCCAAGCAATCCTGAAGGCTGGTGGCCAGGGAGCACTGGGGCTCCAAGCTTCAAAGCACTCGCTCCCACTCCTTGGTTCCACTTGGTTCCCCCAAGGCTACCGAGCCTGTCACTGCTTGTCCCTGTTTCTGTCAGTCAGGGCTGGGCTGGTTCTCAGGTCTGTCTTATGCAATGCTCTCCTACATCTCCAGGCCCACCTCGTTCTTACTCTCACTTGGAGGGTGGCAGAGGCAAGTCTTGGCTGGTAGGCAAGACCCCTAAAAGAGTGTGTGTGTGTGTGGCCAGAAGGCATCTTTCTTCATAAGGACAGCACCAAGGAGTCCTGTTAAGCAGTTCATACACTCTCTGACTTGTGATATCTGTCCAACCTGACCATGAGCAAGGCCATGGGCACCCTTAAGAATAAAGTGTAGCCAGCCTTCTTCCACCCCTGCTGGGGCACCTTCCACTCTCCCTGTACAGCCTCCTCTGAGCATCTGACTGAAGGACTCCCCCCCCCAAAAAAAAACCAGTGGCTCCTGCCTGTTCTAAGACCCTCTGGTTTAGGATTTTGAAGTAGGCTGGTCTCTGCCCCTCCCTCTGGCCTCTTCACCACCACTATATCACACACCCAGCAACAAGTCCTCTCAGTATGGAGTCACTGCTAGAGAACCAGGGACCTTTCCTCCCTGCCCCTTTTGGGGATGCTTTTCCTTCCTGGAGATCATCTCAGCTCCCTCTGAGAATGACAATAGCAACTCAGGAACTTGCTATGTAGACCAGGCTGTTTTCAAATTCAGAGATATCCACCTGCCTCTGCCTGAATGCTTGGAAGGTGGAAGGCATGTGCTAACACTTGGCTGACACACCCTTTTCACAAAAAGACATTGCCTTGCCCTGTTACTTTTTCTTTATGTGTTTCCTGGAGAATACTTGTTTCCAACAGTCAGAGCCCACCAGCTTATGACAGTAGAGCTTCATGTTCAAGGTGAGCATGCGGAATACAGATATACACACATACAAACACAAATATGCATGTGCATCCAACACACGCACACACACACACACACACACACACACACACACACACATGCATATGCCTTTCAACATCTGGTACAGACAACCAGTTCATGGGGATTCAGACTATGACCCTCTTGTTTTCACACACCTTCCTTCTTACAGGCCAGCATCCTCTGCTGCCTTGTTCAATCAAAATGCCCAGCCATGTTCCTATCTGGGTCATTCTCTGAGAACAGTCATGTTGGAGGGCATAGTGGATCCAGGGAACAGTTGGAAGGTTCACTTGCTCTCCTTGGGATCTGAAAGCCACTGTACCAGGTAAGAAGAGATCCCAGAAGGACCCACCCTTCACTTGTTACAAACACACCATGGAGTCACTGCTTCCTGTCTTGAGCCTGTGGTGGCTCCCTGTTGTCCTTGGGTTTAGAGCTAAATTCCTTAGTATGACTGCAAAGCCATAGGTTAGATGGAGAAAGAACATAAACAAAGCCTAGGCTGGGAGGAGGGAGGACAGGATGGGAGCTACTACCTTCAAAGAGCTGGCATCTGAGCCCTTGGCAAGGGGTGGGTAGATATGAGGGACCCTGTCTAGAGGGCAGTGGTGGTTTGAATAGGAAAGTCCCCTCCTCCACAGTGTCAGGCATTAGAACACTTGGTCCCTGGTTTGTGGTGGTGTTTAGAGGAGATTTAAGCCATACAACCTAGCTGACAGATCCATGTCACTGGGAGAGTGCTTTGAAATGAAAAGCCTATAAGTACTTCCAGCACTCTCTCTCTATTCTCCTTTCTCTCTCTCCCTCCCCCTCTCCCTCTCTCTCCCTCTGTGTGTGTGTGTGTGTGTGTGTGTGTGTGTGCTTCCTGTTTACCAATGAGATGTGACCTGTCTGCTTCCTGCTCTTGCTATCATTCCATGCTTCCCCGCCATGACAGACTCTTACGCTTCTAGAACCTTAAGCCCAAATAAATTCTTCTTCTTACATGTTGCTTTTGGCTGTGGTGCTTTATCACAGAAAAGTAGGTAATGCAAGGGCACTCCATTTGCAGGGACCAGGAACTAGATAGGGACATTTTTAAAAATGAACTGAGTACAATGTCCAGGCTCCAGAGTGTGCATTTTATGGACAAGGCTCCAGGAAGGGGAGACTCCATACACAAGTCACATGGGGAGGGAGGAGGTGGAGAGATCCTAGATCTGACTCTAGGCCAGACTTTCTAACACCTGAATGTCTGGGGCTAGGTGGCATCTCTGTGATGCCATTTCTCACCAGCCTACCTTGACCCTTCTTCCAGAGCGTGGACCTGGACCTGGCCCTAGACCTGACCCTGGCTGTAACAGCAAGTCCATGGACATCATCCCAAAGCATGTGTTGTGGTGCCCCAGGGAACCACTGGCTTCATATGGATGCACAGACAGGTGCTGAAGACACCTGGGATCACTAGCATCAAGTGGGTACCATCCACCCAGAACTTCTGCTTCCTGACACCTCCAGAGGCTCAGAGGTGGTAGGCATCTTCCTCAGGGCAAAAGGGAACCCAAAGGCCCACTCCAGGAACAGGCCCACTATCACCCTCATTTCCTGCCCTCAGAAAGTCTCAGTCTCTTTCCAAGTATTAGAAACACCTAATGTCATGGCCTGTACCCATCTGCTACCACCCAGCATGACCAGCCCCTGCTGGCATCCACCCATCCAATTATGAAATCAGTACTTCTGTCCGGAGTTCTGCTGAGCTGCAGGGTATCTAAGTTCCTGCCCCAGGGTGGGTATGGGGAGGACTCCCAGAACAGTGATGGTCACAATACCTTGGGACCAGAGCAGGAGCAGGAAGAATGATGATGGTGGCGACCTAAATGATTTGGGGCAGCACCCATAATAAACACTTGCTCAGCATAGTAGGTCCTCAACACAGCTCCACCTACTGCAAGCCTAGATTTTGGTGTCCCTGTCCCTGGGCCTCCAGGCTTGAGGTGAGTGTTGGGATGCAGACTAGATCCAGAGTGCCTCAGAGACTGGAGGGCAAGCTACCTCGAGGTTTAACAAACTTAGGCTTCGTCCCAAGTTCTATGGGAGTGATGTCAGGCCCTCTCTGCTCCCTGGCCAGCCGCTCCCACATCGTGGGCCTGCTTTTCCCACGGGGCCGGGGCACTCCTGGCAGCCCAGAGGTCTCCTGGCACAAGGCGTGGAGGAGGAGTGCGGTGGAGGGCATCTGGCAGCTAGGGGTGCGGGGCTCCTGGCAGCAGGGGGAGACTGGGGGAAGGGGCCTGGCAGGAGACGCAAGGGGCTCCCGGCGGCGGGCCGCCCGCCCAGACGCACTGCCAGGCTGATTAGCATGGGCGAGGGGCGCTGGCGCGGGGGCGCCGCCGGCCGAGCTGGCACGTCCCGTGCGGGCCCAGCTGGCCAGGCCGAGACACAAAGCGCCTCAGACAGCGGCGGCGCTCGGCCATTCACGCGCTGGGGCGGCCGGGCGAGGGGTTCCCGCCGCCGGGGCGAAGAATAGCGCCTGGGCCAGGCGGGGCTTGGGCGCCCCGCTCTCCTGACCTTGAACCTTTGTGACTGGAGCGCATGCAAATCGCGGCGGGGCGAGCCAAACCCCGAGGGCGCTGCACCTCCCGGGGTGTCCCAGGAACAATGCTCCGCTGTCCCCGCGCAGCGCCGCAGGCTGGGAACGTCTAGGGCAGTGCCGCCGGGCATGCCGATGCAGATTCGCGCTGAGTCCTCGCATGCGTGACCCGCTGCGTGGGTACAGGGCGGGGACTCAAGTCCACTCTCCGTCCAGCTGGTCACTCAACCCTGCGCGCCTTGTTCCCTTGCGCGCATTGCGCTGTTTGAGACCAGGTACCACTCTTGCCCTGCCCACTTTTCTTTAATAAGAATGGTGTTTTAAATCTTCCAATGATCAATAAGGCATTGGCCACCAAGCCTGTGAACATGAGTTCGATCCCCAGGACCCACAGGGTGAACTCATGGAAGTTGTTCTCTGACTTCTACACACAATGAACACATGCGCGCGTACACTTAATACATGTGAAAAATAAAGACTGCTACCCACTTCACGCACAGAGGTCTTGCCTGAGTTCTGCCCATATTTTCTCCTTTAGGGCCTCCTCTCTCTTTGCACTCACAATCTTGGTTTTGAGGCCCAGGTTAAAGTTCTTTTGGGTTGTGCCCTACATGGAGTGGTGGAGGAGGACCCGATCACAAAAGGAACGCTTGTTAACAGGCTCTTCCCAGTCCTTAAAGTGGCTGCACAGAGAACAGACTTCACCAGAGCTGCAGAGCACAGCCCAGGAAGCTGTAACAGGGTCCCCTGCAAGCACTACAGCAGTTTCCGGGCAGACTGTTGCAGTCATGTGACTAATTGGAGGATGCCTTGCCAATGTTCATGCACACATTCCTGGCCAAGAGATTCCAGCATATTCCACTGATTGGAGACCCAGCTCAGTCCAACTCATCCTACAACTGACTGGTGACCTGTCACTTGTCCTTCAGAAACTCAGTGTCCTTGTCAAGTGGAGGCTGCTCTTGGAGTAAGGAGGTCTTGGTGTGCCTTTACGTGTGGATGGGAGGAAGTATGTGCTGGGGAGCCCTGCTTTACTCTGCCATAGCCAAAGCCCAGGATAGAAGCAAGAGATTAGCAGCTGTCCTTGAGCAGGCCTCAGTTTCCCCCAGTATTGAGTGAGGGATTGCATAAAGTTTGAGAATCCTATTAGCTTTCTTTTTACTCTCTCTCTCTCTCTCTCTCTCTCTCTCTCTTCCTCTCTCTCTCTCTCTCAGGTATATATGGTTACTTTTCTATGGCTGTGGTGACAAAACAGCATGACCATACCAACTTAGAAGAGTTTATTTGGGGCTCCTGGCCCCCATGATGATGGGTCAGGATGTGATGGCAGGCACAGCTGAAACCTCACATCTCAAAACCACGATCATCAGACATAGAGCCCACAGGGAATGACAAGAAGCTTTTGAAACCTTAAGCCCACCCCCAGTCACACACCTCCTCCAACAAGGCCACACCTCCTAACCTTTCCCAAATAGTTACACCAACTTGGGACCAAGTAATCAAACATATGAGCCCATTGGGACCACCCCCATTCAAACTGCCACCCAGGACCCCATTATTTGGCTCTAGCCGGCGTGAGAATCTCTATGTAGATCAGACAGGCCTTAAACTCAGAGATCTGCCTGCTTCTGCCACACAAATGCTGGGATTAAAGGCATGCGCCACCACATATGGCCCTACTCACGTCCTTAGGGACAGGATTGCACATGTCAAGTCACCTTGCTGAGGGCATTGTGTCCTTAGCTCCCTGTAGATGTGCTGGGGTATCCTTGGGGCCAAGAATTATGAAAAAGTCCCTAAGCCATGTGTGGGCATGGCCCTTGGCGAGTTCAGACTTTGCGAAGAAGCAGAAGAGGTGGAGAGGAATGGATGAGGACAGTTAGTGACCTGATACGGAGGAGGCATGGTGCAGTGGGGGAGCATGGCCAGCAATGGAAAAATGGCCCAGGAAGGTTTCCTGCAAGGGTGAGAAGATTCCACCATGACAGGAGAGCTGAGAACACTCCATCGGAGGGGAAACTGCAAGGGAGCACAGAGAACATGCCAGAGGAAGGAGGAACACTTGTGAAAGAGGGTCTGTAGGAAAGAGCACTGCACGACCCCAATCCCAAGCCTAAACTCAGTTCTAATCCTAACACTACAATGGCCTAATCAGACCCTACCCAAAAACATAGCCCTAATCCTACACACTAAAACTAGGACTAAAACTAACCATAAACCAAATTCTAAGTTTAGACCCAAAGCTAATCATTAGCCTACCTCTAACCTTACCTTAAACCTACAAACTAACCATACTACAATCCTAGCCATAACTTTAGCCCAGGAACCAATCATAACCCTAATCCTAGGGCTAACCATAACCATTACATAAACCTAGCCCTAACCCTATCCATGACCTTAACCCTAGCACAAAACAAAGCTCTGTACATGATCCAAACATTGGCTTAACTCTAAATGTAGCCTTAACTCTAAAGTCAGCCCTAACCTTACCTCTAGCCCCAGCACAGGGATCAAGTGCTCGGATGCCTAGAGATCTCACATGGAGGAGGAGCTAGGTTCTGTGACTTGGGGTAGTACTGACATCATGGAGGGAGCCTGTGTGGAGTCAGCACTGGGCCGAGGCAAGGCCCTGGCTTCCATCCCTAGCAATGCTAACAAGGGTCTGTGAGGTTCAGCGATGGGACAAGTTTGGGATAGGAGATAGAAAGCAAAAGGGACAGGTGAGTGACTTGCTTCTCTGAAGACACGGGTTCAATCTCAAGAGTCTCAGTTTTGAGGAGCAGTTGGCTTCTTGGGAGACAAGCAATGTGATTCTGATTCCCAAAGCTAGAGGCTGGTGAGCAGCAAATCACTTGCGATCAGGACTCTGTGTCCTTGTGACAACCAGGATAGCTGGTGTGTAGGCATTGCTGTGTGCCTAATTGGTTCAGGTGCCAGGCTGAGTGCTCACAGTAGGCACAACTGCAAGGCATCAGGAAGCCCCAGTGTGGCTGGACACATAGTGTGGCCTGTCTAGCACTGAAAAGCATCCCCCAAGCCTGGTTAGGGGCTGTTTCTAAGCCCTCACTCAGTGTGTTGACAGGCTGGTTCATCTGGAAGGTAGCTGGGGAGTGGAGTTGAGTTTTGGATTCCAAAGTCCTTTGTCATTTTAATAGAAGTGAAAGTTGTAACCCCCTCCCCAACACATTCACTATAAGCCACCCACTAAAGGGCCAAGACCACACTGTCATGACAGCTACCCCAATGTTCCTTAGTCTAGTGACATTTAAGTTTTCACAAGGTAGAACTGGATGGGCCCTCGGTGTTGCAACCTCCAGTTTTTAGAGGATAAAAGTGGCAGTCACAGCCCTGCTGGGTTGGTCTGAAGCCAGGACAGGCTAGCAGGAGAACCAAGCCTCCGCCTCCTAGGTCTTTCCACTACTTCACCAGATTCCAAAGAAATTAGCAATGGAAAAGCCATCCCACACTCCTGCTCAGGGAGACTCACTCTTTCCATCCTGGCTCTGTGTGAACACCTGGGGTGAGGGGGGAACGCTGCATATCTCATGCAAAGGCGCTGTGTTATGTCACCTGGACCAATTCACAGAACACTTTGGGCCATGGTAATGTTGACATCATGGGTGGAGCCTTGTGGAACCAATGGCATGACATCTCCCTTAGCTGCCACACCATAGGCCTGGGTCTCTGGCTCAGTTACCCCAGGGGCAACAGCAGCAAGGCTTTGGAGCCTCTCCTACACAGGAGAGAGGGCAGGAAGCATGGACACATGGCTGTGTCCAAGGCAATGTTCTACCCTTGTAAGGAAACACTAAGAAACCAGTGCTCCAGCTAGCGGGCTGTGCTTAGCCTTAGGCAAGCTGGCTCACCTCGCCAGCTTTGGCTTACTCCTCTGTAGACTCAGATAACAGCCATAACATGGTGAGGAACTAGTAGGCAACACAGGGCGAGGGTCTGGGAAGGACCAGGCATGCAGTAAGTGCTCTGCAAATGCTACTAGCCACTTAACACTTAGCCAGATGTCAGTCTCCCCTTTCCTTTCCTTCTTCCTATTATCTGTACTTCCTGTCTGGCATCTGTGCCCCTTTTCAGGGGACAGAGAGTCAAACTGGACAGATAGTGACTCGTTTATTTGCAATGTAGCATAAAGTACTGGTTCAAACAGTCCAGAGCAACTTGTCCAAAAAAGTGTTTCGTGGTGAACCAAATGCTCTTTTTGCTGCCCCCAAAGTAGCCACTATCAGCTCATATGACTACTGAGCCCATGCAATGTATGGCCAGGGAGATACTTTTTTTATCTTATTCCATTTCATGTTTAACCAAAGTTTATTTGTGTGTGTGTGTGTGAGAGAGATGGGGAAGGGACTGGGAATGGTGTATGTGTGTACTTGTGGGCCACAGCTCACATGTAGTCATCGGATGACAACTTTACAGAGTTGACCGAGGCAGGGTCTCTCTTATCTTTCTGCTTCTGTGCTATACTCCAGGCTGGCTGGTTTGGGAGCTTCCCAGTTATGCTCCATCTCTGCTTCCCAGCTTACAGGGGTGTCAGGATTATAGATGTCTGCCATGACATCCAGCTTTGTGCATGGGTTCCAGAGATCAATCTCAGGTCATTAGGCTTGTGTGATAAATGCTTTCCTGCTGAGCCATCCCCTCCACCCTTCTTTCACCTTAATGTAAATCGCCATCACATGTAAGTCCACCTATGTGGCTGGCTAATTAGCCACCCTTACTAAACAGCACAGATACAAAGCCAAGACAGTCCCTTCCCAACACTGTTGACAGCTTTCTACATTCACCTGTTATTTACTGTCATTTCTTTCTAGGATGCCACATACCTTAGACATCTTTCTTTGGAAGCAGAGTTTGAGACAGACTGACCTTTGGGCTTTTGGTTAGGGATGATAGTCCAAGGAAAACCAAATCAAGGACATTTTACTAGGTAGGTTCTGAGGCAGAAGGAGTACCCCTTATACTGGTTATTTTTCTCATCTCTATCCAAATACCCAGCAAAAAGCAACTCAAGGAGTTGCAGAAATGACTTAGTCAGCAAGATATTTGCCACACAAACATGAGGGCCTGAATTCAGGTCCCCAGAACCCTTGTTAAAAAGCTGGGGATAGAGAGACAGCTCAGAGGTTAGAAGTTCTCCCAAGGGACCCAAGTCTGCTTCCCAACACCTATGTCTGTCTGGCAAATTATGGCTGACTCTAACTCTAGCTTCAGGGGATCTGATTCCTTCTGAACTCTGCACACACCCATATACACATATTCACATATGAAGCAAACAAGCAAACATCAAAGGGGCATGGTAGTTCATGCCTGTAATCCTACCCCTAAAGAGGCAGACATAGGAGGATACTGGTGATTTTCTAGCTGGTTAATTTAGCTAAACTAGTAAGCTGCAGGTTCATTAGGAGATATTGTCTCAAAAAAGTAGGTGGAGAGCGATTGAAGAATATGCTGATGTTGACATCTGGCTTCCCCAAGTACACACACACACACACACACACACACACACACACACATACCTGTACACATGCACACACATATTGGCATCCCTACAGTTCCAGGCTGGGTGAATCTAAGTGCAGTGTAGATTCTACAAGCGTTTCAGTCTTGTCTTTGGAGAGGCACTGGGATGGGAGACCAGAGATGGCCACCATAGGCCCAAGGGAAGAAACAATCTATCTAAAGTCACTGTGGAACTGGCTGCGGAGGCTGTAGCTGGGTTAGGATCGAAAAGGCCTAAGTGAACATAAGCTGTCCACCACAGACCGCTTCCTTCATCAATCTTATGTGCTTGTGCCTTTGAGAAGGTCCTGTGCCACTTTGGAGGTGGTGAGCAGCAGCTACAGTTTCCATGATGGACACCAATCACTTCCTTTTCCACACATATTCCAGGCAAGCAGCTCAGTTGGTCTGGGGCAGTGGTTGTGGGTGCCTGTCCCTTTATCCCAGGAGGATCCAATCTGATGATTGAGCTGCAGGACCCTGCCCCTTTATCACATAGGGATCTTGTCTGTTGACTGGGCTATGGGGCCCCAGTCCTCTGTCTCAGGGATTCTGAGCTCTCTGTCCCATTACTTTGGATGGCCATGGCCGCTCATATCCATCACTATCCTGATAACACCAAGAGGCACTGGTGTGAGTTCGTAATTCTGAGCCTGACTCGTCCCTGCCCATAATCCCAGCTCTTCTTGATAATCAGGCTCAATATCCTATGTGTTGACTTGCTTTTCAGCCTCTTGCTTTACAAGAACAAGGAGGTCAGGATGATCAAGAGACAGTGTGGACTAGACACCCCATCACATCAGAGTGTGTGCTTTCTTTTTGACACATTCAAAGCTCATCTTCTGTCATCTCTAGTGGAATTGAGCACATGAGACATATCTGTGTGGCTGTAGTTGAGACCTCAGATGCGTGGACGGACTGTAACCTACCTCCTGGTAGATGAATTTCCCTACTAGAACTGGGACCTCACATTCAGCAAAGCCTAAGGATGTAGAGGCGGCTAGAGGAGCCAGTCAATAGCAGTTCCAGGACCTAAGTAACCCTCTTGGTCCTTGCAGTGGTTTGGATGTGAATGGCCCCCATAGGCTCAAATTTGAATACTTGATTCTCAGTTGGTGGAACTGTTTGGGAAGGATTAGGGGGTGTGGCCTTGTTGGAGGTTTGTTACACTGGGGGTGAGTTTTGAGGTTTCAAAAGAATCATGCCAGTCCCAGTGTGCTCTCTGCTTTCTGCTTGTGGTTTCCATCATGCCTTCGTCATGAACTTTAACACTCTGAAACTGTAAACCCAATTAATTGCTTTCTTTTGTAAGTGACTTGGTCATAGCATTTCATCACTGCAATAGAAAGTTAGCTAATATAGTTCTTTCACATGAGGACACAGTTGCTCAGGTCAAGGCTTACTTCCCCCCCCCCCTTTGTCATCCACAATATTGGCTGATGCTCACTGTTCACTGAAATTTAAAGGGATGAGCCAGTGAGGTCCGAACACACTGTAAGTTCCACAGAGGCCAAGCTGGTTTCTACCTCGTCCATTGCTAGTCCTCCAGCCTCAGAAAGGTGAGCCTGCTAACTACTGGACTAAGAAAGAAGGTCATGTCACAGAGGATGTGTCACCAAGTAATAAGTGCATTTTAAAGCAAGGCTAAAAAAAGATCATTGGGCTGTCACTGGAAGAAGGTGGTTTCATAGAGAAGTAGGGAGAGGTGAAGCTGTAGCATAAAACCCCAGAAAACCATAAGTATATGAGGGAAATATGTAGACAATATTAACAAAAGATTGGGATTGACAAATACCTGGCTAAGTAATAAGGCTTATTCAGGGTCTATAGAAGAAACAGTGAGGAATATATATATATATATGTGTGTGTGTGTGTGTGTGTGTGTGTGTGTGTGTGTAGGACCACTTTCCCTTGGGGAGGTGAATAAGCAGAATCAAAAAAATGGGGGTGGACTATGTGATTGAACATGCAAGAATGCCTCTGCTGACCAGTAAGATGTTTTCAAAGGACTCAGGAAGGAAACTGATGAGAGACAAACTCCAATTATGATAAGGTCTAATTTCAAGGGATACAAATTAAAGCCAGGATAAAGATTGACACCAAAACCTCTTCAAGATGAAAGACAATATAAAAGTCTGGAGGAAGAGATATCACAGACTTGAAAATAGTCTTTCTGGTTGTCCTGTTGGGGGCACTGACATCTATCCAGCAGACCCTCTGGTCTGGTCCTGTTTCATGGATGTATTTTTACTTTACACCGTTGGCAAGGCAGCTTAATAGCTCTGCAGAAAATGGAGCTCTGGAAGATGGAGGCATTAGCCATCTTGGCCAGAGCAGCAAGTGAGTTTTTCCCATCAAGTCTGAACCCTATTCTATTCTCTGGCAGAGACTGTCATCCCTGACAGCAAGCCTCCTCTCCCTCCAGGAAAGTAGTAGGTTCTATATGTGCATCAGGGTGTCCTGTACACTACTCTTCCAGTGTCCCTATGAACCAATTTCATCCTCTCCTTGGTTCCCTTATTGATTAATGAATTAAATCAAATCTTAGGTGAATTTATTTCCTATTTGCATGAGAATCACGATTTGACCTCTAGAAATCACTCTGCATCTGTAAGAATTTGCATTCACAGCATGTGGTATAGAAGTGCAAAAAGAAAAGACAAAAAACCCCAATTAACCACAAGCCCAGTGTCTAAACAAAAGAAATGGCCTGCTCACCAAGGAGAGAAGGGGAGATCAATACTAGGACTGGTCCACTCTCAGCAGGTCCTGCCTGGCTCAGACTCTGGTCTCTGCTCTCAAGGGGCTGGACAGGGGAAGATTTATCCCCTTCCCCAAGCTGGCTCTGTCTTCAGAAGGACCTTCTGGGCTGGTTTGGGGACTGGAGGAGGATATAGAGGATATTAGCAGTAGCCAGGAGAGGGTGATGGGGGCTGAGGTCTAGGTTTTGGACTGATTCTTGAGCAGAGTGGGTGATGACTTGAGTATATGGAAGTGGCATCCCTGGGTGCCATTGTCTACACCTCCCCTTAGGCCTGTAACTCAGTCTCCTGTGTCACCAAGTGAGTCAAAGACCAGGAATCAGCAAGTAACCCTTAGTCTAGAGTATCTGTTGCTCACAACTCCAAGAAGCCTTTATGACAGGGAGTGGGACCCTGGGGTGGGGTTCGAGTGGGCCACATTCTCACCTAGATGTGTGACAGCTGCAACCCCAGGATGCTGGAGAATGAGTGGACCCAGGTCTGATGGAGATGTTCTTGGTATTTCACAATATCAGGGTTCTGGGAACTCAGGCCTCCTGTGACTCTCCATGTCCTCTCTCCACATTACAGGGGACTTGGGGCTCAGGCTGTTCATAATGCAATCTCTCCAAGGGCTATTCGATCCATGAAGTAGGGAACTGAATTGCTCAACAAGGACAGAAGCAGGGACACACAGAAGGAGGGAGATTTGTAGCAGGTTGGAGCTCACCACTGACCTTGACCAGAGCCATCATGTAGAGAGAACAGCACCTATCCCAAATCCAATTGGTCTGGAATACAGGTTAAGGGTGGCCAGGGTCCTGGGCTGTTGGGTGGTGGCAGGATGAGGATGTGGCTAGGTCTGCAGGGGGGCACGGCCTCAGAGTTGTGTCCCTTACTAGGCTGCAGAGGAAAGGGGGATGCTGGGGAAGGAAGGTAGAGGAGGAAAGGCTGTAGGCCCCGGGAGCAGGTTTGACTGTGCAGGGGAGGGCCTGGGCTAGCAGGCTTGTGGCAAAAGTGGAGAAGCTGTGTTGAGGCTGGCAGGCCACACAGCAACTTGCCTGAGGCATGGGGGACACAGCCACTCCCCCCCCCTGTGACTCATCTGTGTGACAATCTGATGGGCTGTGGCAGCCGTGGGAAGGCGTCTGGAAGGACACCTGAGTTCCCCACATGACAAGTTCCAACAAGGCTCAGTGGAGCCACTTCCTGACTGAGGGCGCAGTGGCTGCTGGTCTCTGCGGGGACAGTAGCATGCCAGGTCTAACTCAGGCATGCCCTCCTGGAGACAGGCAGAGTCCTGCAGAGTGCTCCCAGAGTCCTGCTCAGGTCCTCCTTAATGGTTACTTTTGCTAGGGTTGCTCTGGAGTAGCTCTTATCACTGTGGGGGTTCGGCTGTCTCCAGAGCTCAAAGGCATTTGGACCTGACTCTGTGTCCTCAGAGTTCAAGGTTCACCACTTGTGGAATGTAAGGGCAGGCTACCTAAAGGCATAGGTGGAGTCCCTCCTGCCATCTCCACTGCCACCAGTGTGATTCGTGTTAGCTCACTTATTCCTGCATCCACAAGCTCATTCAGCAAGTGCTGGGACCCCATGTACCCTCTGCCCTGTAACAGCAAATGCAAGCTGACAAATCTACTGCTGGCCAAAGCCTGAGAGGTAACAGAGGTGAAGAGGTGAGTTCTAAACCACCAGTCCTAACCTGGTGAAACCCTAGACTGACCTTGGCGGTACCCTGTGACAACTGGATGGGGCTGTGGGGTGGGTGGGGTCACAGCCAGACGGGGCCTTGAGCTGGGCAGAACCTAGGGCTCAACTGAGCATATAGGACTCCAAGCCAGGTAAGCAGAGGCCTAAGATGGCTGAAGTGGGTGGGACCCTGGCTAGGTGCAGTGGGGCGAGCTGGGAGGAGTCTTGGGAGAGCTGGGCAGGACCTGGTGAGGCTCTGTTGAGGGCTTAGAGGAGGCCCAGGTGTGGAAGTGGAGCAGAAGGGACATGTGGTCAAGGGTACAGGTAATGCAGAGGCGTGAGGGGAAGGGACCAAGGTGACCACAAAGACTCAAAGTCAGGGTGAGGGTGTAAAAACAGGGAAGCTTCTAGCAAGCCAGGGTGAAGGTAGGTGGCTGTAGCTCTCTGCATTCCAGTTTGAGTAAGTGGGGACATCGGGCAGTGAGAAGAGCCTCAGCAGAGGGCCATGAGCCTCCAACCTTGCCACATGCCTTCCTCCAGCATACAGCCCTGGCTGACTGTGAACACTGCGGGTGACCCTCCAGCTACAGAAGCTGACCTGGGCACAAGGTCATGGATCAGGGCTGTCCAGTGTCTGATGTAAGAGGAATAAAGCCAGGACATACTCTGTCAGGCTGAGGACAGCTCTGGGGCCATTTTGGAGGGTCAGTTCCACGGTGTTGATGCAGCATCCATCCTGCTTTCTATCCCTGGTACTGCCCGAAGGTATTACTAATCATCTCCCTGCCATCATTGGCTTTCTCAGTCACCCTAGGCCACACTGTGGCTGTGTCAGCTACAGCACCAGCTACCTTGCTGGAAGGTAATCTAACCCTGAGTGGGGAAGGTACCAGAAGCCATTGAGTCTTGGAATCTGTGGGGGCATAGGCAAGGGGTGGATAGAGCCCCCTATGGGGCCCAGGAGCTCTGAGGGCTGCTGTCTGATAGTAACCCTGATAAGTACTGGACCCCTGGTTGAGTGTCTTCCATCAATGCATAAGCCAAATCAAACCAAATTAATAAGACCATATTTTGATAAACAGAACAAAGCAGAGTGAAGCAATTCCTCAGCGACTCTCGGGAAGACAGGAGGGATGTGACAGGTCTGGCGACCAGGTCTTAAATACTCTGTAGGTGTGGTCTCGATCCGTTCTGGGGAAGAGTAGACCCTTGATGGGCTTTCTGAGGGGTGGAGTCTGGAATTGGAGGAGTGAGACTGGAGAGGAGATTCTCCTTGTTCTGGTCATCTTTACTCCTCAAATATAGGCCCCCTTTCCTAAAGGCCCAGCCCAGTCCTATGTATATCTTTCAGATCCAAACTGGCCTCATTGTCATTCTGCCACAGGTTCTGTGTTGAGATGAGATGGCATAGGAAGGCCTGGGGTTACCCATAGACCAGCCTGCTGTGGAGACCCTTCTGTGAATGAGTTCCTTCCTGCTTCCATCTTCCCACAAGCTGGCCCTGAGGCACAGGTGCCTCATGTAAGTGGGGCTCTCTCATGGGAAGGTATTCCAGCAGGCAGGATAAGGGAGGCTCAAGCCAGTGCAGAGTGTCTATCCAAGGGCAGCTGGGTACAGTGCCACAGGATGCTGGGAGTACTGTCTCGGCTAAGGGTGCTTTCTTCCAGCTCAGTTGGCTTGGGGCCAAGGATGCATCTGTCCCAGTGGCAGTGAAAAGTGTACTTCCCACACTCTGTGAGATGACCCTGGGGTGGGGGGAACTCATGTGTTGTTACAGGGCTGTCAGCTCCTCGCTCAGGGACATAGCGCTACTGTTTTTAGTGCCCTGAAAGACCAGATGAATGACAGTACCCCCAGAGTGCAGATCTAGGGTCCTGTCTGCCCCCTTCCTTCTCCCCTCCTCTGGCCCACAGCTCCAGCTTGCACCCTAGAGGTTAAGAGACAGGCCATTACAGGGTGTGGCAGCTCAGCCCTGACTGGCCTAGTCTAAACTGATGTTCCGCCAAGGAGGCCCTTTGGCTGCCATGAGCACCTAAACAGCCCTGCCTTTGTCCTAGCAGCCACAGGCACTGTTTGCTCAGTGCCCAGCTTGTTTTTCCCAGGCTGAGCTGGGCAGGCAGAGGCCTGGGAGCCATGGAAACAGCACAGGCCACCTGTCCTGCCCAGCCCCACTTTCTGCCCAGTTGCTTTCAGACCTCCTGCTGCACTGGCCCTGTCCCAGCTGCCCTTGTCCCACTCCACCCTCACCCCCTCACTAGCTGAGCTGGCTGTAGAGACAGCCAAGAGTTTCAGGTGCCCTGTGGTCACACAGCTCCTGGGGTCAGCTCGGGCATCTTCAGCACCCACGACTTCTGCCTGCACAGCAACTTGGGACTCTGGCACAGAAAAGCATGCATGCATCCTGCACCATCACCTGACAGCTCTGTCCTGTTCTGGGGCTCAAAATTCACTAGGCTTCATCTACTCAGGAGGAGGGCTGTGGGGCTCCACATCAAGGGTTCCACGGCTGCATTAAAACTGCTACACCAGGGGCTGGAGAGATGGCTCAACAGTAAGAGCACTGGTTGCTGCTTCAGAGGACCCAAGTTCAATTACCAGCCCCTACATGGTAGCTCACAATGGTCTGTAACTCAGTCCCAGGGGATCTGATGCCCTCTTCTGGCCTCCACAGGCACTGCACACACATAGTGTACAGATAGACATGCAGACAAAATCATTCAAACAAACAAAACCCTTGCACCCAGGCCTCTAATTTTCTCCTGTCCTCTTGGAATCCTCAACCATTCAGTAAAGTCAGTCTGAAGCCCCAGGCACAAAACATAATTCTTGTCCCCAACAATACCTCCTGCCCACTAGTATATCCTAAGTTATTCTCTATTAAGTAACCAGGACAGCCACCAGGGTGGTGGACCTGACCTTGGACCTGTGTTCACATCTTCCCCCTACCTGCATCTCATTGGTTCTCAGTGCAGCCTGACAGGATCAACCTCTTTCCGAGTTTTTGCAGGGTACACAGGTGTTCTCAAGGCAGGGTTTGAGGAAAGTTGGTATGTGCAAGAAGCACTGTGATTGGGTGGGGTTAGAGGACAGAGTTTCACTCCCCTTGAGGCAAGGAGAGAAGTTCGAGTTCATCATAGGAGGGGGGCCCGAGCCCAGGCAGGGGAGGGGCCTACCCTTACGCCCCCTTAAGCACCAGACTGCCAGTGCCTGTACTCTCAGGCCTTTCAGTCATTAGGGCAGGATGCTTGCTTGCTCCATTCTCCAGATGAGAACAATCAAGGCTCCAAAGGTTTTATCTGATACTGCCCCTGAGCCAAAGGCTAGAGAGCTCTCCTGGTCACCTTTACCCCACCCCTCACTTCCAGCTGTCTCTGCAGTTCCCTCCCAGCCCCCATCCTGTGGGCTTTGGATTTATAACAGTAGGCAGCAGGATACAGACATATACTCACTGTGCCTAATGCTTCTTCACTTTGCAGGAGGGGACATAGGTTGGAGAGGGTTAGGGCTTGGCAACTCTGCCACTTATTTGTTCCTGGCTCCTCTCACGTCTGGCCATTTGGTTCCAGCTCTTGAAATATCTGCTCTGTCTACCTGGAAGCTTCTGGCTTCAGGCAGGGCAGTCCCTCCTGCCTGGGTACCTCCCTGCAGTGGTCACTAGGCAAACACCAGGACTATGCTGTCTGCCCTGGTATGGCTCCTGGGTGGCCAGGAGGCTCTTGGAAAGCCCTCTTCACTCCCACTCTTGGGGCTCTGCAGCTCCTTTCCGGAATGGCTTCCTGATGAGGTAATGCTGCTTGCAGATGGGAGGAGCTGCTGGAGAATGGCAGTCAGTGGCCTCCTTGCCTGGGCGACCTGCCCAAAGCACAAAATAAGCCCTATTTTGTTGCTGAAAGGAAAACCAGACCCAAGATCCCAGACCTTCATTTACTTCTCATCCTTGAGCTGGGACTATCCCAGTCCTGGGTTGAGCCTGCAGCCTCACAGTTCTCCTCAGAGCCTCTGGTCTGCACACACAGCAGCTGCTGAACACATGGGGGAAACAGAGGCCTGAAGTTGGGAGGGTACCACACTCAAAGCCCCAGCAACAGTCCACAGCTGCTCCCACTTGACTCTTTGTGGGCCAAGGAACACCTCCTGACCCACCCTCTTGGGTCCGGGAGTAGTAGGGGACTTGCTTCTATCTGCCGGACTTTATTCTCCCTGCATTCAGGCCGAACTTAAAGCTGACCATTATCCTCTGTGTGGGAGCTGAGGGATGCTAGACCATAGGACAACTGCTTGGCTCTCCACCCTTCATCCTGGGAGAGAGAAGCTGTAGAGACAGACTATGCGGGAAAGTCCCGAGGAGGCTTGCTCCCTCACCCACTCTTTACCCCATGACTGTGTTGGGGATGAGGTTCCAGATACCCACACAGCCCAAAAGCACCCACACCTCAGGCCTGGAAAACAATATGAGACCTCTGCCTTCTGAGACTGGTGGCCATGGTGCCTGGCACCTGGGGCTGGCACAGGAAGGCTAGATCACAGCTTTCTTCTGGGCCCTGCAGGACCCGTGTTCTACAGGACGGCAGCCCTAGGATTAGGACCCAGGCTGGGAGATGATTTGGTGAAGCATGCAGGCAGGCCCAGCGTCTGCAGGCCCAGCTGGTCCTGTCCTTGACTTAAATTTATTGTGCAATGTCATCCAAACCCCCCTGCCCTGGCTGCGGCTCAATTTCCCATCTGCAGACAGGAGGAGGGCAGGGGAGGCCCCAACTGGACTCCAGAGCTCCCCAAGTCTGGCGGCCCAGACCTGCAGCTGTGTGGGCGCAGCCTCTCTGGGCAGGAAGTTAATTTCCGCGTTGGAGGCAATGCTTTAAGCAGGCCCTGTGCTCTCTGCATGTTCGGATGAGGGCTGGGCTGGTGAAGTCATGTGGGAGGTAGCAGCAGAGCCAGGATCCAAGCCAAGATTTCTCTGCTGGCCTGGAGTGACCTTGCTCACTCCCACCCCCAACCCCCCTTGCCTGCACAAAGCCCTGGCTCTACAAGGGAAGGCAGGTCGCCTTGGAAGGTGGGCCTGCTCCCTCTTCTGCCCCCTAGTGGCTTTGAGGACATATGGCAGTTCAATCAGGGCTTTGGACACTACAGGGCCATCATCCACCCAGTGACACCCATGTGACCACCATGTGACACACAGGGCCAGACACCTATGGGGTCACAAGAATATACAGAACTACAGACATGCACAGAGCCACAAGAACTCAGAACTGGGAACCTACAGGGTCACTGACACAGAACCACAACCGTCCATGGGACCTTAGGCATCCACAAGATGGGCACCCATAGTGCTAGGGTGGCGTCTCCAGGAGCTCTGGATGTGAGTGACACCCCCACACAGGAGAAAGTCACCTATGTCTGAGGAGTGTGCAGTACAGGTCAGGAGTGGGTATGACCTGCAAGAAATGACACAATGTTGAGCAATTTGAGAGAAATGTGCTCCCCTACCAGTCAGCAGCCTTCTGGCGCTTTAGGTTGAAGCACTGGGGGTTGGACAGAGAAGCCCAAGGCTCATGTCTTTTAATTCCTAACAGTGACAATGAAGTGAAGGGCTCAGTTTACTAGATCTTCCCATTGTCTGGGGACAGATATGATGCTGGGGTGGTGCTGCACTTTGTGTACCCTGAGCCATCAGCAGCATTGTGGAACAGTTAGCCACACACCAGCCTTGACCTGATCATTCAGCAGCAGGCTTTCAGGATGGAAGACAAGTTTCCCAAGGCCCAGCAAGGGCTGAAGACTACATTGCTACAGGGCTACAAGCCAAGTCAGCCCGCCCAGCATGGCCCCTAGGGACCCAGCAAGATGCCTCCAATGTCATCATCAGGGTTAGGGGTGGACTAGTCAGTCTTTAGGATGAGCCGGAGGGCTGGAGAGATAGATAGCTCAGTGGCTAAGAGCTTCTCTTTCAGAAGGTCTGGGTTCAATTCCAAGTATCCCCATGGCAGCTCACAACTACCTGTAACTCTAATCCCAGGAGATCTGACACCCTCTTCTGGCCTCTGCGGGTACTGAACACACATGGTGCAAAGATACACATGCAAACAAAACACTCACACACATAAAAAGTTTCCTAGGACGCCAGGTGCTTATCCAGAATGCCCCAGGCTCTAGGGGCCTTCTCCTTCCACTCCCCACAGGATCCACAGAGTGTCATCACATTAGAACTAGAAAGTCATCCATCATCCATAGGGACCAAGCATCAATTACACTGGAAGGTAAACTGAGGCTGCAACAGAGGACCTGGCAAGGCCCAGAACTAGCCTGACACAGAATCTGTGGCACTGAATCCTCAGAGGGAGGTTTGAGATCCCCAACAGCCTGGGGCATCACTATGCCCACAACCTTGGTGGCCGGGGAGGAAAAGTCCTATCATGCTGGTCTGACTGATGAGACAGGACCAGGCTGGTAGAAGGAGAGGACAGGAGTGGAGATCCAGAACTCCCCCTACACAGGTCCAGAGAACCTGTATTATCTGAGGGCCCAGAGAACACTGAATCTTTATGTCACTCCCTTGTCTGATGTCCCCTCTTCTCAACCTTCTGAAGGAAGAGATACTTGAGTGGTATGTCATGAGGTGGGTCTATAGGAAAAGCCATGACCCCAAGATGCTCTGGCATAGAAAGACTCCATGGTATGACCAGCAGAAGGAATAGGCCTACATGGCCTTGCAGGTTATCCAATGTGTACCGGGGCAAGGTGCACAGTGATGAGGATAATTGTCCAACTCCCTCCAGGCCTTTGCCCATCTCAGCTGTGTACCAATGAGCAGCAGTCCCAACTTATCTGTCCTTCATTAAGACAGTCATTTCCTAGATGACAATGGATTAACACATATAGGGAATGGGCAGGGGATAGTGTAGCAATCCTAGAAGTTATTGTCATTGATGTTGACATTACATGTGAGGATAGGGAGTCAAGGTGAACAAGATGTGGTCCAAGCTCTTGGAGGTGACTGAGCTGAGGGGTAGACTTGTCACCTTCTGGGAAGCTGGTATAGGAAGTGACTAACACCAGGAGCTTTGGTGATAGAGTTCCTAGACCTCCATGATATTACCAATGAGGATAGAAGATGGAGGGAAACTTTCCCGTGGAGCACCCCAGGGTGCTGGCATGGGCTGTATCGGGCAAGAGAGGCACTTAGTAGTCTGAGGGTTGGTGGCTGAGAGAGACCATATCTCTCTGAGCTTTGGTCCATGAGCCTGGTGCAGATATATTTCTGAGTTCTGAGCAGCCAGTGGAATATGTATTACTGTGCCCTGGCCTGTATGCTCTAATCAAGCCAGGGCACCCAACAGAACCTAGCCTAGCTGTCAGAGATCCTGAGATGCTAGATGCAATTTTGAAAGCCCAGAAGTCATTGTTTGGGGGTTAAATTAAATCACATAATTCTAAGATGATGACTGGAACCCCTTAAGTGGGAGCGTGTCTTTGTGGTGCAGATCCTTGAGCACAAAGAATTGGCATCCTTGTTCTAGAAACTGAAGGGAGTGAATAGTGAGGACTTAACCTGTCTTAGAGAGCTGGTTCATTCATAATGTCTACTGCTGGGTAGCCCACATCCTGCCTGCCCCTACCCTAGGCTCCTTCCCCAGGCTCCACATTTCCACTGGGCCATCAGTGGAGAGATAGTTGTTTGTTTGTTTTGCGACAGGTTCTGTCCTAGTTTAGTTTTCTGTTGTTGTGATAAAACAGTGACAAAAAATGACTCCAGGATTATTGAGGGAAGTCAGGAGCTTAGGGCAGAAACTGAAACACAAACCATGGAGGAACACTGCTTACTGGCTTACTCCCCATGACTTGTTTAACCTGCTTTCTTATATAGACCAGGACCACCTGCCTAAAGACGGCACCGTCCATAGTGGGCTGGGCCTTCCCACATCAATCATTAATCAAGAAAATGCCTCAGACTTCTCTACAGTCCAGTCCAATGGAGGCAGTTCCTCAACTGAGATTCCTTCTTTCAAGATGATTCCAACTTGTATCAACACGACAAAAGCTAACCAGCACAGGGTCTCAGGATGTACCCTAAGCCACCCTTGAACTCGAAATTCTCTTTCTGTGTCCTCCACACTTGGGGAGGAATATTCTTTTTTATTTTTCTGGTCTTTAAATTGTATTCTGTGTGCATGAGAGTTTTGCCTAAACATGTGTACCATGTTCATGCCCTGTGCCTGCAGAAGTCAGAAGAGGCCATCAGATCCCCTGGAACTGGAATTACAGAAAATTGTGAAGCAAACTTGGATCCTCTGCCACAGTAACAAGTGCTTTAAACCAGTGAGCCATTTCTCCAACCCCATTTATTATTACTAGTTTTTTGTTTGTTTGTTTGTTTTTCAAGACAGGGTTTCTCTTTGCAACCCTGGCTGTCCCAGAACTAACTCTGTAGACCAGGCTGGCCTTGAACTCACAGAGATCTGCCTGCCTCTGTCTGCTGAGTGCTGGTATTAAAGGCATACACCATAGCTACCTGCCTTCCATTTATTATTTTTTATATAAAGAATTTGAGTGTTGTCCTTTTTATTTTCATTTTTTATGTGTGTGAGTGTTTTGCTGGCATGTATGTCTGTGCACCACATGCAGGCCTGGTGCCTAGGGAGACCAGAAGAGGGTATTGGAACTTCTGGAATTGGAGTACAGGCATTTGTGAGCCACCATTTAGGTGCTGGGAGCTGAACCTGGCTCCTCTGGAACAGCAGAAAATGTTCTTAACTGCTGAGCCATCCTCCAGCCCAAGTGTTCTTAAATATAAGGGGTCCATTCTTGGGCATGGGAGTGGCCAGGCCTTCATGGATCTTCTGGGACTCCATCAGCCTGCTCCCTCACTGCTGGCAACTGCCCTGTTTGTTCTTAGGACAAAGATGGGTGTTCTCATCTCATTCTACAATTGGAAATACTGAGGGACAGAGGGAATGTCCCAAGGTAACACTATTGGAGCAGGTTCTGAAAGGGCCATAAGGGCAGTTAGCCCCTCAGCGGTGTGCCAAGTAGAGACTCTGGCTGTGGAACCTAGGAGCAGAACTGGGAAGTCAAGGGGGAGGGGACTGCCATCTTCACAGAGGGACATGGCTGCCCTTGGCCTTAAGTGGCCTCCAGTCCAGTGGGGCAGCCAGACTGCAGGGTGCTGGGAAACAAGGCTGACACTGTTTGTTCAGCTGTTGGGTTGGCGCCATCGCCCTAACCAGGACCTGGTCTCTCTGGAGTTAACACACACACTCCTGTCCTCACAGAGCCTGTTCAGCAGTGACTGCTCCTGAGCAGATAGCATTTTCTACAGAAGTCATCATGGGCAAGCCAGCGCACAGCCGTAGGTGAGACTGTACTGGAGACCTGGGTTGTGGGGGATGGAGAGGCTGGGGTGCTAACAGAGAGTTAGGCATTGGCCAAGCACAGCAGCCTTTAATAGAGGAACCTTGAACAGCTACCCCATCCTACTGGCTAGGACTAAGCAAAATTCCATATACAGAGGCCTGGGGACTGCCAAGGTCAGTCTTTGGGAGCCTCTTGGGTGGGTGAAATGGAAATCCCAGCCTGGTCACTAGGATGCCCTCACCAGGAAGAACAGGCATTAAGGTTATTCTTTATGGAACCCAGAGGGCACAGTACCACTAGAGCCACACCAGGGGATCTACTCCACCATTCACTCTTCTTCTTCTAAGCCTCTCCCCCAGATAGCGGCTAAGGCAGCTCCACGGTGCCACAGAGGTGCCATGTGGGTCAGGGCTGGGCTGGGGGAACTTCAGGCTTCAGTTTGGTACTGTGGGAATCCAGTTCATATGTAGTCACCGCTTTGGGGTCACTACCTCACCAATCCTGAGTAAGATTGCTCCCAGACTCCAGCCCTGGACACCTGAAGCTGAAGCCCCCAGCCAGGAAGACCAGAGGCTGGGGAATTCCACTGCAACCCATAGGGGTTGTTAGTGTTGAAAGTGTGACTGTTGTGTTAGAGTAGAGCGCTGGCACTGCTACAACCTATGTAAAAAGCCAGACACAATTTCCAGAGCCTGTAATCCCACCAGAGGAGAGGTGAAGGCAGAAGGATCCTTGGAGCTTGCTGGCCAGCCAACCTTGTCTACTTGGAGAGCTCAAGGCTAATGAGAACTCTTGCTCAAGGGATGTAAATTGTTTCTGAAGAATGATGCACACAGATACATATGCACTTGGACATATATGAACTTGCTTGTATTCACACACACACACACACACACACACACACACACACACACACACAGAGCCTGTTATAGAGGTCTGTTTAGGGGGTTCCCTCTTACATGGCAGGCACAGTACCTGGAGCAGACCCTAGGGTAGAGACTGGTACCAGATATCTTGGCCACTATTGAGAGATGGGGTTGCTGTGAGCTCTGAGCTTCAGTGAGTACAGTGGGTAGGCTGGATGCCTAACTTGTGTCATGCTCCAGGCAGAGCCCAGAGCCTTGGCTTTAATGCTGCTAGTGTCCTGGTCCCAGCCTGCATGGGGCTATCTCCTGCTAAGGGAAAGGAGCAAGGGCCTCAAGAGGAAGGATGGGGTGGAATGACATCTTTTATCAGTAGCAGTGAGAGAGGCCTGAGCCCTTGGCTCTTCCAGAAATGTTAGAGCCACTACATAGGTGGGTACAGCCACACTGAGTGAAGCCTCATGTGTCAGCTGCCTGGACCACAGCAAGGCTTGGAGCAGGGGTTGCTGTGGTGGGGGCTGGGGGAGAGAGAGGTGATGATACCTGGACAGTGGGTTAAGTTTCCTAGCATAAGCTCAAGAGATACATGGTTGAAGTTGTGGAGGAGACAAAGGTATGTTGGAGGGCCCCACATTCCTGTCACAGGCTCATAGAAACGTGGGAGCAGGTGACACAGCCATTCTCTACAGAGTTTGTGGCATCCCCATCACTTCATCAGTCGGCTAGAAGAGCAGCAATGGAAGCCACAGCCCTCAAGCAGGTGCTGGGCAGTTGTGGGAATGAAATAAGGCCCGTGGCAAGCATGGGCTGAGGGCCTGGCAAGTCTGATTTGGAGTTGTACCTGGAGTACCCCAGGCTGACCCCATCAGCCAAGGTGTACCAGCATGAAAGGGCTCGCTGGACCAGTGGGTCTCAACCTTCCTAATGCTTCTACCCTTTAAAACAGTTCCTCATGCTGTGGTGACCCCAACCATACAATTATTCTTACTGATATTTTATAACTGTAATCTTGCTACTTTGATGAATCATAATGTAAATATTTTTAGAGCTAGAGATTTGCCAAAGGGGTAGAGACCCACAGGTTGAGAAATGTTGTGCTAGTGGAACAGAAAGTGTAGAGAGACAGACAGAACATAGATAGATGATAGAGATAAACAGACAGCAGATGATAGATTATAGATAGATGATAGGTAGATACATAGATAGATAAAGGGTCTCTATGGGTCTACATACAGTTAATGGTTGCTGTGAGAGAGAGAGAGACATTTTCTTCAGTGTTGTAGCCACTACTGAGATGTTTATGTGTCTGTAAACAACCCCAGTGAAACTCACTGATTTTCATTAAAGAAAGAAAGTAAAAGTAGAGGGAGGTTAGCAGAGAAGAGAAAGAGGCCCAATAGGCATGGAAGCAGAGAGAATATCAGGAGATGAGTATCACCAAAATATATACATTATGAAGATGTAAAAACAAACCCATTATTATTGTAATTAGTATATGCTAATAAACGTTTTTAGAAAGAGACTTATTGGACTGGCTCACACTAGTCAGGCTGGTACTCCAATAGTGGCCTCCTGCTCTCTGGAGAAGCAGAGAACTCAGTCCCAGCAGCAGAACACCTGAGCAGACCTGACCCAAGGCTGACAGCTTGGGCCCTCCCAGAAGAACTGCTGGTGTGGAGAATACCGTGAAGGGCCAAGGGAGCAGGAGTCGGGGGGCAGCAGGTGGCAGCAATGATTCATGAACTCCTCAGGACATAAAGACTCCACCAACTCATACCACCTTCCTCACCTGTACCCTTTTGCAGCTTGAAGGTCCCATCCCTGTTCAAGGCAGGGCATTCCCCCACTCCTTGTCAGTCCTCTCTGAAAAGGCCCCACAGATACTCAGGTGTAATCCACAAGTCTTAGGTCAGTCTTTGTGTGTGTGTGTGTGTGTGTGTGTGCTTGCCTACATGTGTGTACATGTAACACATGCATCCTGTGCCCTAAGTGGCCAGAAGAGGGTGTTGCATCCTCTGGCACTGGCAGAGCTGGTTGTGAGCTGCTCTGTGGGTGCTGGGAACCAAACCCTGGTCCTCAGCAAGTGCTTTTAACCCTGAGGCATTGCTCCAGATCCCTAGGGATTTCTTATCCCAGACTGGTTGACAACCAGAGAAACAAAGGAATCCATGTCACCCTTGTGATGTCCCAACCTTGCCCCAGATGGAGGATTCAGAATCAAAATCTCATGAATAGGAACCCATAGGCCATCACCTCCCCCTTTGCCTTGGCTACTAAGGTTCTTTGAGTCAACCTGTGAGCTCTTTGGCCAGTATCTTTGCCTCATTACCCCTGGCTTATGTTTTTGTTTGTTTGTTTGTTTGTTTCATTTTGTTCTGTTAACTTGTTTTTCTCTGTATCTTTTGGAGCCTGTTCCGGAATTCGCCCTGTAGACCAGGCTGGCCTTGAACTCACAGAGATCTGCCTGTTTTGCCTCTTGAGTGCCGGGATTAAAGGTGTGCACCACCACCAACAGGCCTGACTTGTTCTAAATAACTCATCCTGTGGCATCTTTCCTTTGTTACATCCAAACCCTTCTTGGGCCAAGTAACCCTGTACTCTTCCATTGGGATTGTCTGTCCTTCCAGCTTTTCTATGCCTCCTTCCTGTAACGCTGTAGAGTTTCACCACCTTCCAAAAGCTGATTGCATGTGACCGGGGAACACTAAGCTCCAAGCTCAGAGCTCCTACTCATCTTGGAGTCTGGGTCTTCTGCAGTCAAATTGTCTTGTGAGGCTGAGAGAATGGAGGAAGCTCACATGGCAAAGACCTGTTCCTGTAGGCCTTGCACGGCAGGGACAGCATTTCTACAATCTCTCTGTATGTGCCTTTCTCTCTAGTGTGAGTGGGTGTGCACATGCATGAGTGGGTACATGTATGTAGAGGCTTAGGTTGATGTCAGTGTAGGGGTCTTCCTCTGTCACTTTTCACTGTCTTTTCTGAGACAAATTCTCTCACTGGACTCACAGCCCATGAATTTGGCTAGCCTAACTTTTGTTTTGTTTAGATGGAGTCTCATGGAGCATGGGCTGACCTCAAACTTGCTGCATAGTTGTGGATGTGTAGTGATATAGTATTTATGATTTTTAACGCTTGACTGGGGAGTCAGAAAAGCAAAGTCAGCCACAAGCCATAGAAGCCAGGCACACACCTTTAATCCCAGCAGCCAGAAGCTGAGAGATAGAGGTACACACCTTTAATCCTAGGACTCAAGATTAAGAGGTAGACAGATCTCTGTGAGTCCAAGGTCACCCAGATCTATACAAGAGTGAATCAGTCTAAAAGATAATTATGGCTCATACTTTAATCCCAACATTAGGGAAGTACATAAGACAGAAGCAAGGTCTCAAAGAGGCATTCGTTCTCCAGCCACACTGAGGAGAGGTTACAATCCGAGGCTTGGTGAGAGCTCATGGAGACAGTATCAGCCCATTCAGCCTAAGCTAGAGGTAAGAAGCTAGTGGCAGCTGCTTTGCTTTTCTGATATTCAGCTTGAAGCATGAACCCCAATATCAGTCTCTGGGTCATTTATTTTTCATGTTACAAGGATGACCTTGTACTCAGGGATATCCAGCCTCCATTGCTCTAGTGAAGAGACTACAGATGCACACCACCATGCTGGGCTTAGCCTGTTCATTGATGGTTATCTCATCTTCCTAGCAGCCTGGATCCTTATGTTCAGTGGCCATGACCATAAGTATGTGACCCAGAGCATTCTGGTCCCTTAACAGGCAGAGTGACTAAATCGAGACCCACCATTTTTCTTTAAGGTTGTCCACACAGGAAGTATTCTTTGAAGCTTCGGTCCATGGGATGGGAAGGGAGGGAAGGATGAGAGGTGGGGGCATAAAAAAGCTGACTCAGGCAGAGTCATGAAATAAGGAGACCTGTGAGTTCCCAGGCTGGACATCTACATCCTACCATCCTCACCCCAAGGCAGAGCATCCAAATTCCCATGGGGCCAGTGGCTGGACATGTTCCTCTTGGTTAAGGAGCTGGACAGGACTGGAGTCATTTCTCCTTAGATCAGGGCTTGGCGTCTCTCCTTGGTCTTCTCTATTATGTCTGGCTGAGAAGTGACCAAAATCCTCTGATTGGTTACTGTCAGGTTGGGTGATGAAATGGTACTCAGGGGACTGAGCAAATGAGTAGATGCAAGGACAGGACAGCAACCAGCCCCCCTTTCCCCACATCCAGCTTCCACATCCCAGACCCAGTGCATGGCTGACTGACTAGGGAGGGCTCAGGGCTCAGGCTACTTCTGCAACCCTGCTGCTTCCCAGTCCATGGTCCCCACAGGCCCCACCCGCCCTGGGCAGCAGCTGCTTCCGGCCAGACAAGCAGACAATGTGCTGGCCGGTGGCCCAAGGCCAGGGCCATCCATCCCTCAGCAACACAGGAAGACGGAACACAGAGAGGAGCCACTGTGTCCCTGAGTGAACCCACTGCCCAGGCACTGTGATTTAGAACTACAGATTCCAGTAGAAGGGAGCCTCAAGGGTGAATCAAACTGATTCCTCCAGCCTTGAACCCATCAGGATGCTGGAACAGTGCCTGGGAAATGGAAGGGAGTAGAGGGGGTTCAGAAATCCCAGCTTTGTCTTTCCTCCCTTTTGGTAGCTACAGCCTCAGACTGTGCAAGCCTTCCCTACCACAGGGCCCTTGCATGGCCGTGCCTTCTGTACTTTACCTAAGTCTGTTGAGATTGTCCCATCCAGGTCTACTCCAGTGGCCTCCTATGGTCCACATTGTTCTCCTCTCTGCTTGAGTCTCTTCTGTCCAGGAATTCTTGTTCAAGTGCTGTCTGTGCCTTCTATTGGGCCCTCCCCTCCCCTATCCCTGCCTACCTGCCTGGTACAGGCACCTCCTGAGCCCACATAGCACATCTCACAGTACTTGATTGCTGGTCACCTCATCCTTCAGAAACATGGATGGACAGAACCTGCCCAGGCATGTCTTAGCATAAAACCCATATACTTAGTAGGTCCTTACAGAGGGCTGGTAGACAGCTGAATAAGTACACTTAGTAGGTCCTTGCAGAGGGCTGATAGACTGCTGAATAAGTTGATTCTAGCAGCTTCCAGGATATCCTGGGTTCTTCCTGCCAGGCCTGCCCTGTCTAGTGGGATCCATATATGCCATAGTTATCCTGGCCTCTTAGGTGTGAGGATGGCTCTAAGGTCTTCCCTCAAACCCCAGCTATGAACTCTCAAGGAAAGAATGCACGCCACTTGACTAGTCTTACAAAGGAGAGAAGCACAGTGAGATACCACTTGCCACACACTTGGATGTTACAATAACAATAGTGATGATACAGCAATAATAAAACACAACAGAAAGAAAACAAGCTAGCAGGGGAGGGGGCAGAGAACAACACTCATACATGGCTACAAGACTGTGACATGGTCACACCGTTAAGCCCCTCAGAAAGGTCAGCATGGAACACAACTATGTGGCCAGCAAGTCCACTTCCAGCCCTGAGACTGGAGAAGTGACAGTAGGGACTGGGTCAGACTCCTAAGTACCAGGCTCACAGCAGCCAAAATGGCTTGGGTGAGCCGAATGTCCACAGACAAATGTGTGGGTGACCATTTTACGTAGTCCCTAGGTAATCACCTGGGGGCTGGGTTAGCCGCTCTAGCACCCTGAACCTTAGGGGTGGTGCCATAGCTTTGACACCCTCTCTGCCCCCCAGGACTGTAGCTTCAAATATTCACCCTAACCCGGGGATCCAGCCCTATTCCTAAAATCACATTTCTGCTTGGGTCTTTGCAGACTGGCACCAACCTGGTCCCTATGAGCCCTCAGATAGACAACATGACAAAGAGGCAAAGGCCTTAATGGTCACACAGCCAGGTCCTTAAGAGCCTGGAATCTGCACTCTTTCCTGTCTCAGGAGTGTGGGCTCCCGCTTCACAGCCTGCCTGCTCCATGGCCAGGACCCAGTGTGCCTGTTCCCTGCTGCAGAGTGCCCTCTGGTGGAGCTATTGGGAGTTGTCAGGTCATAGACAAGGAATAGAGAACTCAGCAGGTTTACAAAGTTCAAGGACATTTGTAGGATCACAGAATAGAGACTGGCCAGGAGCTAGAACTGCCTGAATCACCCAACTCTCTCCATGATTTTCATGGAAAATGGGTCCAAGTTGTGGGTCTTTCCCAGGGACTGTGGTGTGGTGAGGACAGAACCAGCTTACAAACTGGACTCGACAGAAGACACTGCCATCTATCTATCTTATGCTCAAGAGCACTACCACTGCCAACAATATCTTCCCATCACTATCACCACATCATCATTGCCACCATCACCATCACCACACCATCACCACCACCACATCACCACCACCACATCATCACCACCATCATCACCACATCATCACCATCACCACATCATCACCACCTCATCATCATCATCACATCAGCACCATCACATCAGCACCATCACCACATCATCACCATCACATCAGCACCATCATCACACCATCACCATCACATCAACACCATCACCACACCATAACCATCACATCAGCACCATCACCACACCATAACCATCACATCAGCACCATCACCACATCATTATTATCACCACACCATCACCATCATCACATCATCACCATCACACATCCTCACCATCACACATCATCACCATCACCACATCATCACTGCCATCATCACCATCACCACATCATCACCACTCTTACCTTTATCACCACCATCACCTTAACACTTGACAATATTTAGACCCACACATTTAAAAGGCACATATGGAAAGGTTTATTGAGTGGAAGACCCACCCTGCATGTGGGTAACTGTCCATGGGCTGCAGACCTGGACTGAATGTGCCCAGCTGCCTCATGTTCTTGCCTTCCTTGCCATGATGGACAATAGCCCTTCTTAAACTACAAGCCTGTAGTTAATTAGGATATGAATGGCCCCCATAGGCTCATATATTTGAATGCTTAACACCAGGGAGTAGGACTCTTCAAAAGGGTTAGAAGGTGTGGTCTTCTGGGAGGAAGTGTGTCATTGGGGTGGGCTTTGAAGCTCCAAATCCCATGGCAGATCTAGGCGCTCTCTCTCTCTCTCTCTCTCTCTCTCTCTCTCTCTCTCTCTCTCTCTCTCTCTCTCTCTCTCTCTCTCTCTCTCCAGATCAGGATGTAGCTCTCAGCAAGCTACTGCTCCAGTACCTGCCTGCATGCTGCCATGCTCCCCAAAAATAGACTAAACATCTGAAACTGTAAGCAAATTCCTAATTAAATGTCTTCTCTTCTAAGAGTTGCCTTGGTCATGGCATCTCTGAATAGTAATATAAGATAGAGCCAAAAGAGACCCTTCAAGTTTACCCCCTCCACTACATGCTTCCACTGCCAAAATGTTTTGCCCAAGTATATGGAGACAAGCAAGGACTAAACCCTCTGAATCTGTGGGCAAAAATATTTTCTCCTCTTTTAAGTTGTTCTTTTTTTTATCAAGTATTTTGTCACACAGATAAGAATAGTGACTGATAAAACTGTCATTACTATCACCACCACACATTGTCAACATCACACATCATCATCACACATCATCACCATCATACATCATCACCATCGCACATCATCATCACACATCATCACCATCACACCATCACCACATCATCACCATCACATCAGTACCCTCAAATCATCACCATCACATCATCACCATCACATCAGCACCATCATCACACCATCACCATCACATCAGCACCATCACCACACCATCACCATCATCACATCATCACCATCACACATCCTCATCATTACACATCATCACCATCACACATCATCACTGCCATCATCACACATCACCATCACACATCATCGTCACCATCACATATCATCACCATCATACATCGTAACCATTACACACCCTCACTGCCATCATCACACATCACCATCATACATCATTGCACATCATCACTATCATCATTATCATACATCATCACACATTACCATCAGCATTGTCACTACCACCCATCATCTCTATCACTGTAACCACCTCTACCATCACCTCAACCATAACCATCACTATGATTAGTCAAGCTTCTCTCAAAGAGCAGAACCAATAATAAGACATGTATTGAATATAAAGGAGATGTATTGGATTGACTTTCAACAGTAAGCCTGGATGATGGCTCAACAATGGCCATCGGCATTCAGGAGAACCAGAAAACTCAGTAGCCACTCAGCCAGAGAAGCTGGGAGCTTCGGAACAAGAGGAGCCAATAATATAGTCCCAGACCAAGACTGAAGATCTGGAAGTTCCCTGGAGTTGATGGTATGAGTCTGTATTGAAAATCTGAAGAAGCTGGAGTCGTCTGATGTCATGGGCAATGGCAGCTACAAGAAACACCCTCGTCTGAGACATATGCACTGGTTGGCTTTCTCATTCCCTGCTTTTCTTGCATCCAGGTCCCTAGCCTATAGGATGGTGCTGCCCACATTCAGAGCAGGTATCCCCACCCCCATTGCTGCTCCACACTTCTGGAAACACCCAGGATTGTGCTTTGCTCTTCTCTTAGTATTCCAGTTTCATCTCTGATGCTGTGATAAATTATCCTGACAAAAAGCAACTTATAGGAAAAAATGCATTACAATTCCAGGTCACAGTCCATCATTGCAAGGAAGTCAAGGGAGAAGGACCTTGAAGCAGCTGATCACATCACATTCACAAATAACAGCAGAGAGGAGTGTGTGCATGACTCCTTGTGCTCAGGTTCCTCTCTACACTTACATGTGCCAGATCCTTTGCCTAGGGGATGGTGCTGCCCACAGTGGGCTGGATCTCCCACTGCAGTTAATAATCAAGACAGTCCTCCATAGGCTATGATCTAAATGATCCCACATTGAGACTCTCTTCCAAGTGATCCTAGGTTGTGTCAAATTGACATCACCACCCCTAGTTACCTCTCAGTCAAGTTACTCATCAATATTAACCATCATAGTCACTGTCACCTTTACAATCCCCCTCACCTCCACCATCAGTCACCATCACTAATGCCATCCTCACTAAAATCACCACAGTCAGAGGCCAGCAGTAGGTAGTGCACAGCACCCTAGCCAGGAAGCCATGCTGTGTCTCCCACATACACCGGAGGCAGGTATCTCTCTGACTCAACATGAGAGTCACGCAAGGTATTGTATAGGTGGCCACCATCCCTATGGCTTCCTAGGGACTTCAAAAGGCCTAAGACAGGAGGGCAGTGGGGTGCAGAGATAAGGGCAGACCATCAAAGGCTGCTTTGGTAGAGTTCTCAGGGAGATGCTTCTACTTCTGTGGAGGGTACTCTGGACAATGTTCCAAAAAACAAAGAATAAAAGATGCTGGGGGATGTCTTCATGGTTTGAGGGGACAGCACTGGGCCTAAGTAAGAAGTTTTGTGCTGCTAGGTGTCCCAGGGAGGTATGCAGGAGCCCTGTGTGGCAGGGCAGGCTTTGCTACCAATTTGCAAGTCATAAAACCAAAGTTGCTCAGTGGAAGTCATTCACTAACACCAGAGTGAGGCTGAGGCCTATGTCCTCTGTATTGGCCAAGGTCACCTTTATCCCATTCCTCCCAGGAAGACTTCTGCCTGTCAGCTTGCCTGACTCAGTCTCCAGAGTCTGGGCAGAAGTTCAGGTGAAGGAGAGTTAACTACCCTGTCCCTAGCCATGTGCACCTCCTTGGGGCTGGCAGTGCCTGGCTTTTGTCAGTTTCCATGGCATCTCCAGCAACTTCTGATTCTGTGGCCAGCATGGCCCACAAGACAAACTCAGGGCTTTTGTTCCTTCCTCCCTCCCTCCTCCCATCCCTTCCTCCTTCCTCATATGGTCCTCACAGGCTGAAGACCAGGCCCCAACCTATATGAGTAAGAACTCTCCCCCGAAAAGCCGGAAGCTTGTCCATACTTGTCCACTGAAGAGGAGGGTAGCACTTCTGAGAGCATTTTCCCTAGCCTCCTCCAGCCAGGGGCATGATGGACAGTATGGGCTTTGAGGAGTCTGCATCCATTTCCCCTGCTTAGAAAACATCCATCAGGAAAGGCCTGTAAGATACCTGTTGTGTCAAATGGATCTGGACAGTAGAAGATGTATTACTTTAATGGCTAGAGAGATGGCTTTGCGGTTAAAAACACTGGCGGCTCTTCCAGAGGACCTGAGTTCAAATCCCATTCCATTTGGCTACTCACAAGTGTCTGTAGCTCCAGTCTCTGGAGATGGATGCTTTCTTCTATCCTCCACTGACACTGTACACACATTGTATACAGATACACGTGCAGGCAAGACACACACACTCCACACACACATATACTCTACACACTCACCACATACACCTACCACATACATATACACACACCACACACATACACACACATACACTCCACACACACACACACACACACTCATATACACACTCCACATACTCACACATACACTCCACACACACATGCACACTCCACACACACACACTCATAACATACGCCACATACACAATCACACATACATTACTCTCTCTCTCTCTCTCTCTCTCTCTCTCTCTCTCTCTCTCGTTCTCTCCCTGGAAGAGGCATGAAACACACATGAGAGTCAACGGGGTCACAGAAGAAGGAAAGTGCTGGGCCATGAGCTGTACCCCTACCCCACAAGGTCCATGTTGACAGCATTGGCCTCAGTAGTCAGAGATGACAGAGGAGGTTGGGGTCATTCTACTCCTTCTTGCTTCAGCAGGGTCCCCAGCAGGGAGGTCTAAGAACAGTCATTCACAGGCTGCCTGGGATCCAGGACTTCAAGGAAAGTTACTGGGTACAGAGATGTGAACACAGCAGGCATTTTCCATGTATGGACCCATGTCTGCCTCCCATCCTCCTTTGCCACAGCTCCAGTTTCTGCTGGGTTTATCATGCTCAGCTAGAAGGGGGCATATTCCAAACAGGTTTAGAGCTTGATGTGGCCAAAGTGTCTGAGAGGCTGTCTGTCTGTCCTGATGCCACTCAGGGCTCTCTCAGAGAACAAAATGAACACCTCACTAAAGGGAGTGTATTATTAAAGTGGCTTACACTGCAGGGCCTGGGTAGGACATCAGAGGCCATCTTCAACCTGAGAGGCTGGGAACCCATGAGGTTGAATGTCTCAGCCACAGCCTTGTGGTCCATGCCATAGGCTGGAGAACTTTCTAGGGGAGCTTCTGGCCTTCTGTTAACAATGGAAGGCCAAAGAAGCAGGGTTCTGATAGCAGCAGCAGCAGCAGCAGCGTAGATGCAGCCACCAGTAGGAAGCAGAGGCAGACAGGCAGCACTACATTTCTCTCAAACCTCTCCAAAGTTGGGCCACCACCAAAGGTGCTGCCCACTCTCATGGGAGGCTCTTCTACCTTCAGTTAATAGTCCCTAGAAACATCCTCCCAGATCTACCTCAAAGCATGTCTCTTAGTTAATTCCATATACAGCCAGGTTGACAACAAAGATTAACCATATACCTTCCTTGGCCCTTACTTCATCCAAGATCCTGGAAGGCAGATGTGATGGAGGAACTCTTGTGGCCATCTTGAACTCTGAGGTGATTAGCTCCATGTTCAGGATGGCAATTGAGTCCTTGATGATACGTGTGGCCTGCTTTCTGTTTAAACTCTTCTGTTGTGAGCTGGGACCTACTGAGAAGTGGTATGTAGTGCAGAACAAAAGAGCTTTGAGAGAGCCACAGGTGAGTCAGCCAAGTCACAGGAAACAATGGCTGCCAGGCAATCAATACAGAAGATGACAGGGCTTCAGAGCATCTTGTACTACACACAGGAGCTGGGACTATCTATCTACTCTAGACTGGGAACTAAGAAGAGCCCTTGGGAACATGATAAAGAGTAGGGTGGATTGTCAGCTGTGGGAGTGAACAGGGCCATGGTGGGGACCGCCTCTAAGAAAGATGGCAGGCTGCCAGATTATCATGGAATATTAGTTAAAGGTGTGTTACATTCTTCTATGCTGTGCAATATTTGTTTAATGATACAAAGATGTGATGTAGTCTTTATGTTGCATTTGTTTAACTCTGTAAAGCTGTGTTGCTTTGCCTGTCTAAAACACCTGAATGATCTTATAAACAGCTGGACGTCTAATAGCTAGTTAGTAGAAAGAAATAGGTGGAGCTGGTAGGCAGAGAGAATAAATAGGAGAGGAAGAAAGAAGAGGGGTAGTTCAGAAAGAAGGAGAGGAAGACACCAGGGGCCAGTCGCCCAGCCACACAACCAGCCATGGAGTAAGGAAGGAAGGAAGGAAGGAAGGAAGGAAGGAAGGAAGGAAGGAAGGAAGGAAGGAAGGGAAGAAAGAAAGATATATAAAATAGAGAAAGGTAAAAGCCCAGAGACAAAACATAGAAGAAGAGAAAAAAGATGATTTAAGAAAAGCTGGCTAGAAATAAGCCAAGCTAAAGCCAGGCATTCAAAAGAAAGAGTAAGTCTCCATGTATTTATTTGGGAACTGGGTGGTAGGCCTCCAAAGGGTAAACAAACAAACAAACAAAACAAATAAAACAAAAATGAAAACAAAAAAATTACCAGATAACTTCCAGACTCTTGTTATTTCCTCCCTGGGTTACCTAGTGTAAGTGATCCTAGCCAACAGCTAAACTTAGGCTCTAGCTCTCAGCCTCCCTTATAGCTAGGTGTGGCCTAAAGCAAGCTGGTAACTTTGGGATGCCAGAGGTGCAAAAGGGGTGCCACTTGCTTTCTTGGATGTCTGTGCTTCATGCAACTGGAAAGTTGACTCTGTCTAAGCCCTGGCATGAGCCTGGTTACCAGGCTATGTACTAGGCATATGTGGTTGACCTGGGTCCCCAACCCTCATAACATTGTGCTTTATATCTTAGATCAGTGACTCTCAACAATCTAGTTTTGTCACCCAGAAATACATTTGGCAGTGTACACAGACATTTTGGTTGTCATCCCTCACAGGAGGGGCTACAAGTGTGTGTAGTAAGAGGGGGTTAGGGACCCTGATGAATAACACAATACATAAAACTGCAATGAGACATTTCCTCTCATGACTGCCTGCTCCCAAATAACTGACACAGAGGCTTACTATTAATTATAAGTGCTTGGCCAATCATCCAGGCTTCTTACTAACTAGCTCTCACATTTTAAGTTAACCCATATTCCTTGTTTATGCTCTGCCACAGGGCAGTACCTTTATTATCATGACACATTCATCTCCTGCTCCCTCTGCATCACACTGGTAACTCCTGGCTCTCTACTCCTTCCCATCATCCTTAGTTTGGTCATCCTGCCTATACTTCCTGTTTGGCTACTGGCCAATGAACATTTTACTAAACCAACCTGAGTGACAAATCTTTACCGTTTACAAGAGGATTAGTCCACAGCACAAAACAACCTCCTTCTACAAAGAACCATCCAGCAAAAACATTCTCAGTGCTATGAACAATCCATCTGGAATAGGCAGCCAAGTCCTCTGTAGGTGCCCTCAGGCCTGGATCCTACCTTCTTTCCAGGCACTTGGCACTGCGGTCTTGATCACTCAACCAGTCACTGGATTATAGCATTTCTAGGTGGTAGGCACTTGACGGGAAGGGGTGCTTCCAGTTCTAGGAGGTGGACACCTGTTAGGGAGGACGTCTCCAGAATGTTTGGGTCTAGCCTTTCATAACCATTTCTTTTCTCTGAGAAGCCATCTTAATCTGATTTCTATTACTGTGATAACAACCATGACCAAAAGCAACCTGGTGAGGAGAGAGTTTGTTTGGCTTCTGGGTTGTGACCCGTCGCTGGGGGCAAGTCCTGGCAGGAACTCAAGCAGGACAGGAACTGAAACACAGGCCATGAGGAGTACTGCTTACTGGTTTTCTCAACCCAGGGTCCCATGACCCTACTCCAGAAGAAGCATAGTCAGGAAAGGACTGGGCCCTCCCATAGCCATCATTAATCAAAAAATGCCCCAGGGGCTTACCCACAGTCCAATGTGCTAGAGGCATTTTCTCAGGGGAGTGTCCCTCTCCCCAGAAGACTCTAGCTTGTGCTAAGTTGACAAACAAACAACATGGGAGACCAGTAGGAGATTAAAAGCCAGGCCTGGACTGAGCTGGGCCAGGAGGGGCTTTTGTTCTTTGCAACACACACACACTGTGTCTCCATGGCAGCCATCACCAGCAAGGGGAGGGGATGTAATGGTGGGACCTAGTCACCTTTGCCAAGGAGGAGGAAGTTGAGGATTTTGGGGTTTGACTGAGCATCGCTGACTTTAGGAGCAAGGATCCATGGCACACATACTCCCCTACCATGATAGCCATGCCTGGATGGCCCTCTGTCCTCCCACTCAGAGAGAACACCCCAGTGCCCTGGTCTGCATTGCACTAGAAGAGAGAGGCCTCTAAATTCATTCCAGATCAGACTGGACAGGGTTCAGGATCCGGGTACAATAGAGAATGGCCTGCCCTCTGTTCTCGGCCCTGTAGGCCCGAGAAGGAACTTCTGTTGGAAACAGAAACCATGTTTTAAAGAGGCAGCGGGTCTGTGTCCAGGGAATCCCCTGGTGGCCATCCCCACACAATGCAAGAGTGCAGGCCCCTGGAGATTACAATCTGGACTAGGGGGCTGCCTCCCTCTCCTGCTTTTGGCCTGTCAAACTCCTGGGCTTGCTCCATGGGAGAGTCATCCCTCAAGAACCAGTCCCTCTGCTTGTGCATCCCAATGAAGGCTCCCCACTTTTACTCCCTGTCTCTCCCTACAGAGTCTGCCCTTTGCCTTATAGGGGTTGGAACAGGATACATGCACAACACACACACACATGCACACACACACACACACACACATACACACACACACACACACACACACACACACACACACACACACACACGAGTGCAGCCATACAAGTTGCTAGGAGCTAGAAGGTGACTTGTAACCACCAGTCACTGATATCATGGTCCAGGTTCCTTCCTAATCAGGTTTTGTCTCCAGATCTCCCCATGCCAATTTCTGAGGCATGATTCCCGAACCCAATTGGTCAGGTAAGCAAGGGGGGCACTTCATCCAGGCTCCCCCACCTCCAGAAATCTTCAGTTGCTTCCCTGTGCCAGAAAAAGGAAGTCCCCACTCCTCAGCCTGCCACACAGGGCATGTCTGGGGCCCAGCCTCTTTTCTAAGTTGTATTTTACTCTGTCAATGCCGGGAGCTATTGCTTATATCATCTTGGGTTTGGGTTTCTGTTTCCTTCTCCATGTGTCCAAACCCTGCCATATTGGTTTTATGTTTACCATGAAGTGTGTGGCTTCTAACTACCGCCCCATCGGAAGTCCAGCCGCACATGGAGGTCTGCAGGGGTAGGCCTCTGGGATAGTCCTGGAGGAAGGCACGGAACTCTGTTCATTGCTGCAGGAGGGCAGAGGTTCCCACTTTCCCTACTGGTTTCTAATAGCTTTCAATCCCCAGAGGCCATGCCTCCTCCAGGCTGCTGTCAAACTCTCCTGTCTCTAGAGTCTCTCCTACAGCCCCAAGCTATCGATGCTGAAAACCTAGCTTATATGAAGCTTGGGTGTAGCTCAAATTCTAATTGGTCTTAATAATAAAAACCTGGAACCAGACATTGGGGTAAATGTTGAAAGATCAGAGAAACAAAAGAGCCAGCCATGGCCACCTCTTACCTCGCCAACCCTAGCCTTTCTCCACCCAGCCATATCACTTCCCCCACCTTGCTAGTGCAGGGAATAAAGGTGTGTGCCACCTCTGCCTGTGCTCTGTGGTTAACCAGTGGCTAGCTTGGCCCTCTGATCTTCAGGCAAGCTTTATTTGTTAGAGCACAAACAAATACCACCATACTTGGGAACTCAGACCCAGCATGTGAGGGTAAGCTCTGATGGAATCAAGATTGTGACTTTACGCATGCACACCTGTCTCACAGTCTTGGGCACTACTGGAACAAGGGTAGGGCATCTTGAAGAACCCACCACAGCACCTCTGTTTTCTCCTGCCCCTATCTAAGGATCCCTCTGAGGATTACCTAGTCCCCCCGCCCTATGCCTTACTATGGACATCTGGCCATTTTTAGTGTCCCTCCCTCTTTTCACTGGTCTGGGGTTCCCAGCAGGGGCTGTGGGGACTTCCCCTCTGCTTTTGCCCCATGAAGGGATGATGCAGTTGCAAGAGCCTAGATCTGCTTGACAGGTGTGGGTGAGAATCCTACATCCCTGTCTTACTTATGGTTTCTACGTCTGTGATAACACACCATGACCAAAAGCAACTTGGGGGAGGAAAGGATTTATTTGGCTACACATCCCAATAATGTCCCTCTTTGACGGAAGTCATGTCAGGAACTCAAGGCAGGATCTGAAGCAGAATCCATGCACAACTCTGTTTATTGGTTTGCTTCCCATGGTTTCCTTAGCCTGCTTCTTATGCCATCAGAGACCACATGCCCAGGGGTAGCACTGTTCGCAGAGAACAGGGATCTCCCACATCAATACTAAACCAAGAAAATGCACCACACACAGATGTACCCACTGGCCACTCGGATAAGGACATTTTCAGTTGAGATTCCATCTTCCAAAATGACTCCAGCTTGGGTCAAGTTGGCATTAAACCAGCCAATATATTACCCCAGCAATATGAGCTTGGCCCCATCCACCATTCTGCCTCTGTTCTTTCATCTGCCTGAGCTTAGTGGTATCCAGCTGCTCATCTAGGGTCAGTGCGTACTTAGAGCACTTGGGGCTGGAAACACTGAACTTCAGGAAATGTCAGTGACCACATCACTCTGTGGTGTCACATGTGCCTGCTGCTTCCTGCAAAACTATTCATTCACTCCTTCATTCATTCAAATAATTACTTAATGGAACACTTACTCTATGCCTCCAGGATAGAGCAGTAAATGAGGCATCAAAATGGTCCCTGTGAAGCTTATATGCAAATAGAATCAGACAGATAAAACAATGACATCTTTTTTCAAGAGGAGTATTGAGTGTCATACTAAAGAATGACAACAAGTATATTTGGGAGGAAGAATGAGGGGGGAGGGCTTCTGATTGGAATGCTTAGCCAAGGCCAGATAGAATTGGAGGAAGAACACTGCTAAAAGGGACAGCATGTACAAAGGTCCTGGGGCAGAAACTAGTTTGGAGTGTCAAAGTGACACAAAGGACAGAGATATCAGGAAAGAAGGATGTGGGATTTTGTTCATTTACTTCATGCATCCATAAGCTTCTCCATATTCCACATCTGTGCCTGAAATAGACTGGACTCAGCTATGGAGGACAAATGACTGCAGAGTGTGGGCATAAGGGAAAACTTGTTTGGTGGTGTCTTGTGAGGATTCAGAGGAGCTGTGCAGACACAGAGCCCAACATAGTGTCTATCAGTTAAATGTGAGCTGGATAGTCTTTATATGCCCAGACATGTGAGACAATTCCCAGGCACTTCTTGCTAGAGTCTCAGAGAAATCAGTTACTTGAGGAGAATTCTGGTTTCTTCCCTTTTAGTTTAGATCTGGGGTATTCTGATGAGTCCCTGCACTGGAGAACTTTCAGTGCTTAAAATTATCTACGAGTCATGGTGGCATACGCCTGTAATCCCAGTACTCAAGAGGCAGAGGCAGAGGCAGAGGCAGACAGATCTCTGTGAATTCAAGGCCATTTTATACATAGCAAGTTCCAGGACAGCCAGGGCTTTGTAGAAAGACACTATCTAAAAAACAAAAAAGAAAACCAACCAGACAAAACAAACAATTTAGGAATGTCCCCGGAAAAGTAGCTAGACTTAATTCGCCTTCATAACCCACACTGGTCCACGTGGGGATGGCTTGCTGCATGCTCCTACAACAAATCCATCCATGAACTCATCTATCTAAACATCTATCCATCCACCCATGTCTATCCATCCACATACCCATTCATCCACCAATCCATCCATCCAATCCCCCACCAGCTCATTACTCAGTCAACACATTCATGTATCCATCCACCCACATACCTGCCCATTCATTCATCCTTGAGTGCACACATCCATCCATGTCTCACCTACCTATTCATCCATGTATTGTGTCATACATCTATGAATGTACCCATACGTGCATCCATCTATCTATCCACCCATCCATCTATCTATCCATCCATCCACCCATCCATCCTCTCATCTGTGCTAGCTAGTTTTATGTCAGCTTGACACAAACTAGAGACTTTTGAGAAAAGAGAAATTTAATTAAGAAATACCCCCACCAGACTGGTCTGTAGAGTGTTTTCTTGGCTGATTATTAATGTTGAAGAACTCAGCTCACTGTAAGTTGTGCCATTCTGGGATGGTGGCCCTGGTTTCTATAAGAAGACAGGATGAGCAAGTCATGGGGAGCAAGCCAGTGAGCACCATTTTTTCATGGCTTCTGCTTCTACTTCAGTTCCTGAATTCAAGCTCCTGCCCTGACTTACTTTGATGATAAACTGTGGTGTGGAACTATAAGCTGAAATAAATTCTTTGCTCCCCAAGTTGCTTTGGTTATGGTATTTTATTACAACAACAGAAACTCTAAGACAGAAATTAGTACCGGGAGTGGGGTATTGCTCTCATAGACCTGACCATGTTTTGGGAAGGATTGGGGAGGTGTTTGGAACTTTAGGCTGTAAAAGCCATTGAGTGCTCTGAGCTCAGTTGTAGGAACTTGGAACACAATGCTGAGAGCAGTGCAGACAATGGAAGACTGGCTTGTGAAGTTTCAGAGGGAAACGAAGACTCTATCAAGGCCATTCATGTGATTTTTTTTCTTAAGAACCACTAAAGCAAAACATTTGGTTTGCTAGGACAATTGAGGCTGGTCCATTAGAGCTGAAGAATCAGTTATGATTAAGAGACCAGCATCACTGAGGACGAATTTTCTGGAAAATGTTTCCACAAGGTCAGTACACAGAAGCTATAGTCCAGAGGGAGCTACAGCAGTACTTTGTGCTGGTAGCTGAACTTGATAATGTGTAAGAGTCTCCCAAATGGTACTAGTTTTGAAATCATAAAGAGGGTTGGCACCATGAGAGACCAGAAATTCATGCATCTATGTATTCATCCATACATGCATCCATCAACCCACCCATCCACACCGGTTTGAAGCCCCGGGATTGAAGGGGTCATGGAGAGTTGAGGCTTAACATCATGTGGTAGGGTCACAGTCTCTGAAGAGAACCAGGAAAGGAGGTTATTGGCAAATGTGAAGGCCAGTTGCAGAGGAGAGCCCAGCATTTTGGAGATGCCAGGATCATGGGATGACCACCAAGGACAGCAACAGCTGTGGAGTGGAGCTGCTCTGAGTTTAAGAGACAGGCTGGATGTGCTGTGGATGGCAGAGCCAGACAAGTGTCATGGGTCAGCTGGCCTTTGGAGGCCAGAGGATCATGAGTAAGTTCCTGATGTCAAGCACTGAGCTCTTTACACTGTTGGATGTTTTATACTGTTGGACCTTGGTTTTGCTTTAATTTAATTGTGACTGTGCCCTAGTTTAGTCTTTTTTTTTTTCAGGAGCCTGCAGTCATGAGAGCCTGAATATTTTAGAGAAATGTTGGAATTTTAGAGATACTTTGGATATTTTAGAAAGACTTTGAACTTTTAAAGAAACCTTGAATATTTTAAAGAGACTGCACTTGTATTTGAATTTTTAAGGACTGTGTAACTTTTCAAAACTAGAGTGTTTACCAGGCACAATGATGTACTCCTTTAATCCCAAACTCAAAATGCAGGGGCAAGCAGATCTTTGTGAATTCAAGGCCAGCCAGGGCTACATAAAGAGACCCTGTTGCAAAAAAAAAATCCCACAAAGCTGGAGTGTTTTATATTGTGGTATTAATATTATACTATCTTAGGGACAAATGAGAAAGGGAACATTCCAGTCCAACAGTGATGTGTTTTTATGTCAAACTGACAAGAGACCAACTGTGCTGACTCATTTTACATCAGCTAAACACAAGTTAGAGTCATTTTGGAAGAGGGAATGTCAATTGAGAAAATGCCCCCCACCACAAACACACACACCAGACTGATCTGTGGGCAAGCCGATGGAGCTTTTTCTTGGTTGATGACTGCTGCTGGAGAACCCAGCTCACTGATGGCACTGCCTTTACACTCTGGACAGGTAGTCTTAGGTTCTATAAGGAAGCAAGCTGAACAAGCCAAGGGGAGCAAGCCAGTAAGCAGTGTTCCTTCTGCTTCAGTTCCTACCTCTTTCAAGCCTTGAACCTCTGCCCTAATTTCCATGGGTGATTGACTGTGATGTGCTACCCTACGCTGAAATAAACATCACCAGGTTGGTTTTGGTTGTGGTGTTTTGTCACAATAGAAACCCCACCTAAGATACTTACTGGTCTATAAATGTATGCATCCACCCCTCCTAGCCACCTACCCATGTGTCCATGTACCCATCCATCCACATCCAAGTGTTCATGTATGCATATATCCATCACTCATCTACTTGTGCATCATCTACCCAAATACCCACTGATCCAGACATGCATCCACCCATCACTGTTTACTCATTTGGAAGTGGACACATCAGAGTAACACCGTGGAGAATAGGAATGATGATGAGGATGATAAAGAAGAGGAGGAGCATTTTCAGATTGAAGACGTTGAAAATTGTGCCCGAAGTCACACAGGCAAGGATAGCTGGGTCTGTCAGAACCCACAGATAACCAGGCCCTCAAGCGGTCCTGGGTCTGGAGATTTCTACCTTCTCCATACCAATCCCAACCCAGCTCTATGGAAAAACGCTCTCCCAGCAGAAGTAAGTCTCCACCTTGTCCCACAAATAGTTGTGGAGGGATCTTGGAGCCAAACCTTAACTATATCTTCTTCAAACCGCGAGGTCAAATGGTGGGTAGGAGGCTATGTGGTTACAAGCCCCCTAGGATGCCTGGGCGACGTCGTCTCCCACCTGCTGCCGGCAGGGGGCAGCACGACGCTATGCTGTAGACCCTGTGCTTTGGTTAGCAACCCTGCTTAAAAGCAGGACGGGTCCCACCTACCAAAAGAAGCACCTGCTTTTCTCGATCACATCCCTCCTGGAGAATCCCAGAGCCAATCCTATCTTGGGCCTCTGGATCTGACTGGCCTGGAGGTCAGATGGGAATCCCAAAGACCCTGGTGAAGGACGCGCGGGGATGCCTCTCACTGTTCCAGCCCCCTCCACTACAGCCACACAAATCTTTTGTATCGCTAACCGACCCGAAGACTGAGACTGTTGACGTGGAATGGGCCCCAGATTCCGGGGCGGGGCATGGTGAGGAACCCCTAAGCATCCGAAGTCCAGCTCCGGCTGGAAGCGTCGCTCCCGGTCGCCACCAGGTGGCAGTATCTGCCTGCCAAGCTCATTGGCTTTCTGCCTTTCTGCTCGCTCCCGCCATCGGGCCCAGCTCAGCTCCCTGACCACAAAGTTGTGGGGCATCCAGAGCTCTCGGTTTCAGGAGACCGTAGTGTGGAACTGCTACTGCTGTTTGATATCCGTGCCTCAGTTTGCCTGTGAGATCCAAAGTCTCCTTTCTACAGAGTTCTCCAACCCAAAACGTTCTGCACAGCTGCACCTGCCGGCCTCTGAACCTTGGGCCCAGGAGTGACTCTCTCCCGGGTCATGGCAAAAGTTCAGAGGATTTGGAGAGATTAAAAGGGGATTGGGGACAGGGGAGATAGCTTCTGAGCTCGAGGTTTCTGGCAGAGCTGAACTAGGTAAACCTGAGGACAGAACCTTATTTCCACACTAGGTACTGGCTAGACCTTAAAGACTCCGAGTCTATTCCGTTGTCATAATGGCTCCATTTGATGCTGTCTAAGGCTGGAGACACTTGAACAAGGCTTGGGCCTCCAGCAGGTATCTGGTTACTAGCTGGTCTGCTGAGCTAGCACAGATCTAGCTTTGGCAGGCGGGGTCCCTGGCACCCATTTGTCCAGGACAGAATCAAGCCAGACCCAAGCAGGATGTGCCAGGCACCGAGGCTAGCCTAACTTCCCACTTTGGTTGATCAACATGAATCAGATCTGAGGCCTGTAACAGATAACCCAGCAGAGTGGGACAGGGAATCCTGAGGCTGGGATTCTCCAGGGACGCCTTCTGAGTCTCTGTCATGGTGCCATTCTTAATGGTGGGTACCCTAGTGTGCCTGCCAGTCTTTAAGTCCCATGCTTTGTTTGAACCGTGCAGTGCCCAGCGTTGGAACTGGAGTTGGCCGGGCAGGCAGCGATGCCTGATCAGGGGGTGTGGCCCTGGAAGCCCCCATGTGGGTAATGTCTAGGGAGAGGATGTCTGCACTTAGAAAGGAGATGGTGGTGGGTGGTCTCTCCCTCTTCGACTAGAAACTGGAAACCAAGTGACCACCAGGCCCTGCACGAGTTGTTTCTTAGCCCCCGCCCCTACTCCCACCCTCACTGGTTCAGAGGAGCGCAGGTGTCTCTTCAGAGCCGCACCCTCCCCCTCCCTCCCCCTTCCCATGCAGTCCTGAGAGGGCGATCGGAAGGGAGCTGGCCTGGGGAGGGGGGGCGCGGGGTTAGATGCGTTCGTGTGTCACGGGGGAGGGAGGAGAAAAGGGAGGGGAGAGTAAGGGAGCGCGCGCGAGAGAGCGCGCTGTGAGCGAGAAGGGCGGGCGGGAGGCGGATCCTCCTACCTGGGGCGCTCTCGCCTGCTCGCAGCTCGCTTGCCGCGGCCGCGAGTCACCTGGGGAGGCGGACAAGTGCGGACACATTGGCCGCCGCGGTACACCGCGAGGCGCGCACGGCCCCAGGCGGCTGAGCCCAGTTGAGGCAGCGTCCGCCCACCCACCCGCCCGCTGCGCCGGGTACCGGCCTGCGCTCGCAGAGCCCCACGGTCACTCCGCTGGGCTCCGAGGTCGAGGTTCCCCGCCCGGGTCACTTCCCCGGGCGCACGGGGCGGCTGCGGCGCCCTGGGCTCACCATGGTGGCAACGCGTGCCGGGTGCCCGCGCGTCGCCCGCCGCCCGAGCCGCAGCGCCGGCTGAGCGTGGTCCTCCCACAGCCCCCTGGCCCCTGCCTGGCCCCTGCCCGCCCGCGCGTCCCCTTCGGCCGCAGCTGTCTATGGCGCAGCCCCCCTCCCTGGATCATGCACAGAAACTTTCGAAAGTGGATCTTTTACGTGTTTCTCTGCTTTGGCGTCCTCTACGTGAAGCTCGGGTGAGTATTTCTGTGGGCGGGGGCGGCAGAAAGGAGCCGGCAGCCTGGAGAGCCTCCTTCAGCGGACCTGGGGACCTGAGTTGGGGGGAAGGGCGTTTCTCCGAGTGGCCGGTGTGTCCGGTCCTCGCCCCAGCCTCGCAGACTCATCCGAGCCCCTGGAGCCAGGAGTGCTCCCAAGGGGCGCGGAGCCCAGGACGCAGCAGGAACGGCGCGGCCCGCGGACGGCCGCAGCGGGACTCGCGGGTAGCGGCGAGCGTGCCGGGCGCGTACTTTCACCTGTTTGGGCTCCAGGCCCCGGGGGTGGGACGCGCCTTCCCTCCCCCGGGCTGCGCTGGGCGCCGAGCCCGGGCTGAGCGCTCGCCGCCCGGAGGGCGCGCCGGGCCGGGGGGCGGGGGGCATCCCGGCGGGGGAGATCGGAGTGTGCACCACCGCGAGCGCGCAGGCCCCGCACCCGCCGTGGCCCTGCGTCTCTATCCATCACCCGGACATGTTGAAATTACCTTGACAACTCGTCCGGCTGGCTCAGGATGGGCCGCGGGGCTGGCGCACCAGTCTCGGGCTCCGTCCGGGGCCCGCACCCCCGCCCGCCTGGGGCCCTGCGCCCGGCCCCCTCTCGCCGCGCTCCCCCTGGCGCGGCCGGGCGGGCGGGCTCCAGGCGGGCCGCGCTCGCTGCTCGCCGCTGTAGCTGCTCCGAGTCGTATTTCCACATTCCTGAACCTAGCCGAGTCCTTACCTGTTGAGCCGCGATCTCCTTTAGACGGAATCTGTCTCGGCCTCCCGGGATTGGGGGTGGAGGGGCAGTGTGACCGAACCGAGCGCAGTGCACCTCGCGGGCATTAGTCACTCTTGGCGGTCTGGCCCAGACCCCCACCCTTACTCCGAGTACCTGCGGGCATCTGCGCCCCGCCGCGCCCAGTGCTCCTACTATGCGCCACCCGGCCTCGAAGGCCAGCCTCATCTTGGCCCTGGGAAGGCCAGTGACCAGACCTGTGGGAGGGGCGGGTTCCGGTACCTGGGAGACTGGCTTTCCAGGCGACAGGTAGAAACAGTAGCTGAAGATCAGCACTTCTCCCAGTCCTTTGCACCTCCGCCATCTTACAGGTGAAGAAATTGAGGCCCAGAGAGGGGCAGGGACCAAGGTCGGTGGCCTCAGAGACAGGGTTGCTAGTCCCTTTCTAGCCTTATTCCTGCACTCCTGGGCGGGAGCGTCCGCGGCTCTTGGTGGTTGTGTTTATTGTAGGTTTGTGTGGGTAGGCTGTGTCCCTGAATGTTTGTTTATGAAGGTGAGGGGTGCCGGCTTTGAGCCTGCTGGGGGTGGGGGCGGGGTGGGCAGGCTAAAGGTTCCCGTACTTTCAGCAGCCTGCAATGATCCTGCTGGGCCCTGTGAAGGGATCCACAGACCTCCAGGCTGGTCCCAGCTACCGGCTCTGGAACTGAGGCCTTTGAGTTGGGTGCTTGACTCCATCAGCTCTGGTTTCAACCGCTGGCCAGTCTTCCTTAGCACCAGATTTTCAACAAGAGGCCTCTGAAAAAGCCTCCTATCCAGTGGATGCCAGAAGAAGGACCTGGGTTCACAAGGGGGGGGGGGGTTCCTCCTGGAGTGGTTCCTGGGTTTCATCTCTGTACCTCTTCAGTTTCTGGAAGTAGGATTTTGGCTCTGGTTGTTCTGAACCGCATGGCTGTCAGTGTTGAGTAAAGAATGGGTAAGTGAGACCCTGAAGGTCTGTCTCTTCCAGTTCAGCCTGGCCTCCTAGTGTTTGTGACCACTACCTTACGGGACTGAGCAAGCTTTCCTTTGCATGGTTCCAACTCTGCCCATGAGCCCAGGAGGGAAACTCTTTTCCCTCCAGAAACTGCTCCTCAAGCTTGGGCATCTTTGTAATCTCTCTCTCTCTCTCTCTCTCTCTCTCTCTCTCTCTCTCTCTCTCTCTGTGTGTGTGTGTGTGTGTGTGTGTGTGTGTGTTTTGTGTGCCCTCCATTAGGTGGGCAGGAAAGGTGGTGTGGAAGCCAAGTGGGTTGAGATATCTTTGGAGCAGGCTTCTCACAGAACTTCCAGAAGGTGCCTCGATGAATTCTTACCCCAGACAACCTCTCATCCTCATCTGAAAATAGTGGAGTGATGGTAGAACCTCCTTTGAGGCTGCTGAGGCATTAGTTCTGTTGGCTTTTGTCCTGACTTTAAGTAATGATGGTAGAATGTTGTGGCACCCACCAGAGAACTCCTTTAGATAGTTTATCCCAGGGAGAGGGTCTTTTGTGATCTCAGCCCCCCCACACACACACAGCCTGTCTCTGCTGCACCTTTCTGTATGTGTGATGGGGCCTCCAAAAATCCTGCCCAGTGAATTCATCCCACATATCCACCTCCCATACTAGCAGGAGCAGAATCTAGCCCTCAAATCCCAGAACAGACGAGCCTTGGATTCTCAGCTAGTTGCAAGCATAATGGCATTAGGAAATCACAGTGCCTAACTAACATAAGGTCCCTATGGATAGAGCTGCTGTTTTGGAGGAGACCAAGGTGGGATAGGGAGCAGCCAAGGTCACTGAGATGCCAGGAGCAGCCCTGCCCTAGGCTTGTTCATACTGTTCTGGTCGGGAGAAGCAAAGTGGTAAAGGACAGGAGGTCTGAAGGTAAGGGAGGTTCCTGCTTCCTGGGTGACCAAGAATCTCCTTGCCAAGTCCAGGAGCCAATGATCCACTCTTTAGGACCACGACTGTACCACATTACCCCCCCTCCCCTTTCTCTGAGACTTCCCCCAGCTGACATACACCTCTATATAAGCACATTCCAATACAGCCAGGCTTAGCAGAAGTAGGGGAATGGGACCCAAAATCTGTTTGTAGGCTGTGAAAATATTTACTAGAAAAGGAGGGTTCTTTAGAAGGGTCTCTTCTCATCCACCCCAACCAACTCCTCAAAGAGCAAAATATAAGAGATGAAGGTGCTAGACATGAGGGACCTGTATGATGGGAGCAGGAACTGGGAGCCTTCCTATCGAAAGAAGTGTGTGAAGGGGGTGGTTTAGGCACCAAACCGGAGCCCCAGAGCAGGGCTGGCCCAGGTGCAATGCGAGGGACCTACACCCAGCCAGCCTGAGCCAGGCTGCATGCAGGCAGAGGGGCAACACACACTGGGCATCCATGCACACTCACCTGCGGGCTCCTAACCGCCCATGCTCCAGCAGGAACATGCAAGCACATGCATGCACACATGAGCACACATTGTTGAGCACAGCCCATAAGAGGAGCACACGCCTCCGAGCAGTGCCTCCCCGAGATGCGCTCTCAGTAGCGGTGTTTCTAGCCAAAGGTTGTGGCAAGGGTATCCCGGCCAAGGCAACTTGGGCAAACCCTGGGGGCGGCTCCCGCTGCACTCTCTGGTCAACCTCCCCTTAAGAAAAAAAAAAAAAAAAAAAAAAACCCGCCCGCGGAGGAGGCGGATGTAGGGGCGGCCTGTCCAATGGCAGCTGCGCGCTTCGGAAGACTTGGAGACTTGAGCCAGAGTGAGCGACAGAGCCTGTTCGCACCGACAGACGGACAGAGGACCAGAGAGCTCTAAGGCGCGTCCACTGTCCCCCGCCGGGCCCCCGCCCTGAACTTCGGCCCCAGCGTCAGCTGCTCCCCCAGATACAGCACGATGCACGGTCCTGGCGTCGAGACACGGGAGACCACTGTCCCCTGGCTCCCGAGCCCTGGCCCCTAGCGTCCAGCGCTGCTGCCCTGCATCAGGGAGGGCCGCAGAGACCCCAGCCTCGGTTGGCGCAGGAGCCCTGCGGGTAGGGCCTGTCCAGCCCAGCCAGGCGCCCCGGCCCATCATGCTCCTCCTGTCGCCGCGCAGCGCACTGGTCTCCGTCTATTGCCCGCAGATCTTTCTCCTTCTGTCCAGCGGCAGCTACCTGTGAGTGCCGCCGGTGGCCGGTGGAGTGGGCGGGAGGGGAGCCCCTAGCCACTACTGCTGTAGGAGGGAGGACGGAGGATGTGGCAAGAGGGTCATGGGGTGGGGTCCTGGGTGTCCTGGGTGCACAGAAGCTGGGGGCCTTTGAATCACTTTGCTGGCCTAAGCCGCCCATATAGAACACCTGGGGGCAGCTGCGGCAATGAAAAATTTTAGCTTAGGGGTCGGAGAAAAGGTGGCCTGAGAACGGTCTGACTGCCCTTGCAGATTAGGTTACGTGCACTGAACGTAGGGACCGGAGCTAGCCATTTAAGTCGAAGATTTCCTATAGCAGGATCCTGAATCAGCGGGAGATCTCCCTAGGCCATATTAACCCCACGCGGCGCGCACCGCCGGGCCACGCTAAGGAGATCGACACACAAACTGGCAAGCACGTGCATGCTGCGCCTCACCAGATAGCCAGGTTGCCGCCCCCCCCCCCCCAGTCTCCGGTCATTCGCGCCATCCTGCCGCGCCTGGAGGACTTGAACCTTGATGTGCTTGACGCCTCTCCTGGAGGCAAGGAGGGCGCTCACTATGTGCCCTTAGGTCTCAGAGCGCCCAGGTATCAAGGCCTAGGGTGTGCGCAGAGCAGGGCGCACCAGAGAAGGGTAGGGCAGCGCCCACCAGGCTACGGGAAGCTCGGGGCAGGGCCCAAGGCGGCCCTGTGAGCCGAGGGGGCGCGTCCGCACAGCGGTGGCTTCGCCCGATGCCTAATGGGACGCATATGCTCTGGCCTCCGATTTAAAAAGAAGTTTGATTTATGGAACCGCCGTTTGGGGGAATTGAAGCTGGATGCTACTGATTAAACCTCAGAGCCAGCGCTCCCTCTCCCTCTCCTCCCCTCCCCCGCCCCCTCCTTAACACGCGGGCCACGTCCGGGGTCGCCTAACGCGGCCAGAGGCGGCAGCCGCTTTCCCGCTCTCTGCACTACCCCCTCCCCGCCCCGCGGCCACAGTCCTGATAAATTGCCCCGCCCCCACCCCTTTTAATAAAGACGCGGCCAATTTCTTCTCCAGCTCCTAGGAAATTACTATCCTACCAGTTTTCCTTCTATAAATAGTCGCGCATCTTGAAACAAAAGTTCGCAACCGCAGCCAGATGCTGCGAGGCCGGCGGTTTCCCCGGCTGTGGAACATAATTACAAGGTCCGGGCAGAGGGAGCGCTCCAAGCCCGGCGGGCAGCCCTGGCTGCAGAGGCATCGCCTGGGGTGGGGAGTAGCAGGCCTCCCGGGGCAGGGCGCAGGGCCCGTGGGCACCGCCTGATCAGTGGGGACCTGGCCAAGAGAATCCTGCTTCTGTTGTCCTTCCTTGAAATGGACCAGGCAAGGACTCCAAGGGCTCCTGGTTCTGGGGATCCTGAGGCCTCCCCTTCCCTAGATTCTGGCCACCCCAGTCTTAAGCTTGAAGAGCCTGCAGTTACTTTGTGTGAGATATCATTTGGGGACACTAGCAGCTGAGGTTTGGAGGAGGTGTCCAGGTTGGAGGGCCAGAGGAGAGGATGGTAAGGGTGATTTGCCCCACAGCAACTGCAGGGCTCTCTGGCAGATGGTAGCCAGTTTTCTCCTGGAGGGACCATTCCAACTTTGAGATAACCTGCAGAGTCTACCTACATAGGTATGTCCCTGACTACACAGCCAGTTCTGGGGGCTGAAATTCTTTAAAGGGAGAAGTTCCAGTATGTTCAGACCAAGGCTGGGGCCAATATGAGTGGTGTAGCTGAGGTGGGTGGGTGGGAGGTGGTAAGGCACACCAGGTCCCTTCTTCATCACTAGTCTTGCTTGGTGTTTAGCCCTGAGGGGTGAGGAAAAAGAGCCTGTGAGGGCTAATGATTCTAGTGCTGGGCCTTCCTCATCTTACTGAGTATCTCAGGGTTGGCTGCATAAGATGCCTGGGAGGGATGACAGCATGGTGTGCTAGCCCACCCTGGTCCAGGCACCCATGAGGCAGGACTTGGTTAGATGGCCAGTGTAGAAGAACTCTGCCAACAGTGGGAGGTGGTAGGGGTCAGTGTGAGACACCCCCTCCTAGCACTGCAGGAATGTCCCAGAGGATGCCACAGCGAGGAGGGGCCCTGAGTGGAGGCTGTGTTCTGTTCCAGAGAACTTTCCAGAAGGCATCCCATTGCTGGGATCACAGAAACTAGCCAACAGTTGATCCTGCCCCTTTCAGCAGGGCTGTTCTCCCAGCTCCGCATGCTGGGCTGTCATCTGAACACAGTGAATCCTAGACACATGCCTGGGCCCCTGTTGTTGATCATGTTGGACGGGTGTGCTGGCCTGGAAGGGCCCTGAGCTCCCATCAGACTCCAAGTGTGACCCAGCTAGGAAAGCAGCTCTGGTCACCTCTACCCATGATGTAGGTGAGGGCCAAGTGGGGAAGCAGCAAGGGACCAAGGGAAGGCAAATGGGAGCTGAGGCCACAAACAGGATTTGGAGTGTTGGGTCAGCTGATGCAAGGGCCTGACCCAAGCCTGGAGCCAGAACCAGCCAGGGCTACTGTAAGGGCAGGTCCCTTCCGTTCTTGTCCTGGATGTGGTAGTTGGCTGTGATGACCCCCTCCCCATGTCTTCCGGTATAGCCTGTCATGGTAACCGCCTGCTCTGGAGAGCTGAGTGAGTCATGGGTGACAGGATGGTTACTCACCGACCACCTGGCTTGGGGGTGCAGAGGGTGCTCACCACTGTCCTCCCCAGGCCCGGTCAGGCCTCTTCCTGGCTGCTGTTGTGGCTTTGCCGGTGGTGCTGACCGCAGTCCTAAAAGCCCTGTGGGCATGACCCTTGGCGAGATGGGTGCTGAATCAGGCTGCTCCTATGGCATCATAGTCCAGGGGGAGCAGTGTGGGTCACAAGACTTCAACATGGACAGGTCACCTGGGGGATGGCGTCTGTCCAGGCCAGGCCTAGGTCTCCTCAGCAGTGCCAGGGGAAAGAAGTCTCAGGTCAGGCCCAGTTATCTCAGGGTTTGAAAGCATGCGACAGCCCTTAGACTATTGGCACAACAGGATTAGAGCTGGAACACCCGAGGACAGCTTAACTCCCAGGAAACCTTCCAGATGGAGCCCCCTTAACCACAGAAAACTACCCCAAACCCACTGTGGTATTGTACGACTCATCAGCTGAGAGGGGAGCAGGGTACAGGCTGGGATGGACTGCTTCCAGCCCCTTTGTGTGCAAAGGGCTTTGCCTCTTGGGGCTTTGGCTGTGGAGGAAGCTGGAGGGCGGAGCCCTTTCTAACCTGGTTTCCTTGGAGTCCTGGAGACCAAGAGGCATGCCAAATCTGGCTTCTCATCCTTGCTCCACCTCTTCCTGCCTGGCTGTGTCCTGACCCTAGCTAATACCTCTGCTCAGAGAGACCCTGTGGGGGGTCACCAAACCTCACCTGGAGTGCTCAAAAGATTCAGGGCCAGTGCTCTCAGTTCAGACCCTGATGTTAGGGATAGTCCAGGAGACAGGTGGCTCTTGGGTAGCAGGAGCGTGGGCATGTGGTTGGCCACTAGTAACACAGAGGAGGTGTAGAGGGAGCAGTCACTCAGGAGGGAATAGTGTATTCTCCGGGTGTCTCAGGGACTTCCTTTAGGTGGATCTAAACAGGATTTTTAAAGGATGGAAAGGAATTTGGGCCAAACTAGATAAGATCACAGTAGAGACTCCTGAATGAGAGAAATAGGCTGTCAGACACACCCACCCAGGGGTCCCCATGGAGATGGAGAGGTAGACAGAGTACTGGAGTCCTGAGAGATAAGGTCACCCAGACCCCAAGTCATCTTATGCCCTGCTGACTCTAGTCCCCACATGGTTCTTCCTGCCATGATCCATTCCAGAGGGGAGAGGTAGCACAGGCAGCTATCACTAGTACAATGAGGCAGGTGATCAGCAAGAAAGAACAGGTCTAGAGATGATGCTTCCTGCCTCTGCCTCTTGGTCCTTGAGCTCTCCTGCAGAGCCTTCACGTCTCAGGCTGGTCTAGATGGGCACATGGACCACGGTTCTATTGCTGTAGGTGTCCTGGTGGACATGGATGCCCTGCTGAGGTCTGAGCCAGTGCTCTGATCATGGTAGTGGCAGGAAGGCTGTGACGGAAACTAGTATTTTGGACCCAGGCTGCGTGTCAGCACAGGGTCAGGGGGAAGTGTCCAGCATCAGATCCCTCTGCAGAGCCCATAGCCAGCCCACTAACCTCTCTATGTCCCAGGCAGGTGAAACAGCTTCAGCAAGATCCCTGGAGGCCTCCATTTTGCACAGTCCTGACTCCAGCTGGGATAGGGCTCAGCTCCCCTCCCAAGGGGACAAGAGACTGGCGCCCTCCCTTGTCAGATGAAACCCCTGCCCAGGGCTCCCTCAGCCTGATGAAAGGGTCATTGTGTAGTACAGGCCGCCCGCTGGCCAAGGACAAAACGGCTGTTTGTCCTCTCTCCTTGGTGTGGGGCTGGGGGCCTCCCCTCAGGCTGGCCGATGGGTGGGGGGTGGGTACAGGTGCACTCCAGGCTCCCTCTCTTTCCTTGTCTCCTAGTTCAGTCTGCCCCTCCCCCCCAACCCCTTACCCACCCAGGGTCACCTTGCCCTTGTATAGGGATCCCCAGGCTTGGGCCAGCTTTGCTGCTATCTGGGAGACAGTGAGCTTTCCGGCCCTGGAGGCATCCAAGTAGATGTAGGCATGACATCAGGGATTCTGAAGAAGGACACTGCTGGACCAGGGGATCTAGTACTCTGGGAATGCAGTGTAAGCAAATTAGGTATGTGGCTGAAGCCACTGTATCAGTGCAGAGATGCTGAAATCATGGTTGAGACTGGGAGTAGAAGATGCTGAAGTGCTGTGGCAGCTATCTTAGGTTTTATATTGCTGTGACAAACACCATAACCAAAAACAGCTTGGGGAGGAAAGGGTTTATTTGGTTTGCATATCGCAGATCAGCCTATTGAGGGAAACCAAGCCAAGCACTGTACTCAGGACCTGAAGCAGAAGCCATGGAATAGTGCTGCTTACCAGCTTTCTCCTCATGACTTGCTCAGCTTCCTTTCTTACAGTACCTAAGAGCACTCCCTGTGGGATAGGCCCACCCTTATAATCTTTAGCCAGTCTTATGGAGGCAGTTCTCAATAAAGATTCCCTTTTCTTGGATGACCCTAGCCTGTATCAAGTTGATATAAAAACTAGCCAGTACTATAGCTATAGGTTGCGAAGCCTTCCAAGGGCTGGAGCTGGGCTGGGGAGAACAGCGATCACCCCCAGTCGGCCCAGTCAATGCACATAGCACATAGGTGGGGGAAAGCCAGAATCCCCAGGAGTCCCATCAGTTGATACTTAAGGGCCTCCATCACCTTCCAGAGCCCTCTGATATTGTGCTGCCTGATCTCTCTTTGTGCTCAGAAGTCTGCCACCAAACCCAGGTGAAGCTGCTACACGCAGCCAGGTCCCTGGAAAGAAGGGGACGAGTGGGATTCCAGATTGCTCCCAGCAGCATAGCAAGCCACCGGTGTAAAACAGATTTCAAAAGCCCTTTTGGGTTTACATACTTGTTATCCTAGCACTCAAGGCTGAGGCAGGAGGATCATAAGTTTGAAGCCAGCCTCAAATGAAAGCCTGTAGACTGAGAATGGACCAGCTGGTCATGTTTCCAGAAGGACCTGTCCTGTGGGCATGGCATGACCAGCCTGTCTGAAGTCTGCTTTTGAGTCTCTTTCCTCCCTGACTGCTGGCACAGGGGCTAAACCAAGCCACCTCTGGCATAGGAATGTGGGGGTGGGGTGATCACGGCCAGGTGTGTCTCAGGTCAGGGCGTCTGAGGCTAGATTTGAACCCAGGTTTATATGACTCTGAGGTACATGCTGCCTGTAGCCTCTAGCCAGCAATGCTGCCTCTCTCACATTCATTGCATTTTATGAGGGAAGAGAACCCAACTAGATCAGTTTGTTGCAATTATCTGTGGACCAGGAGTTCCTGGGCCCTCAGCAAAGGCTTCCTCAACAACTTGGAGGCTAGCTTTTGCTTTAGCCCTGGGGGCAGAGATGCGATGCTCCCAGGGGATGTGGAGATGCCCCTGCTTGCCTTGGCTCTGCTCCAGCAGCTCTGAGACCAGCATTAAACAGGAAGAAAGCAGGCCCAGCAAGCCATCTTGGGCCCTGTGTGTATGTTTGATGATATGTTCACAGGTGTGCTGGACCTGGATTTGTGGTACTCTTGGCTTCTCTAGATCTTGGTTTCCCATCTGAGAGAGGCTCTAGAGCTGCCCTCTAGCCAGCCCCACCGCATTGGGTTGACTCTCACACTGCCTTCATTCATCTTAGCCCTCCTGCCACCGTTCTCCAAGTCCACACAGAGTGAGCCTTGCAGCTCCCACAGCAGGGAGCCCTGACCACCAGCAGGGGTGACCCAGGAAAGACTTCCAGAATAAGTTGACCAGAGAAGCCCCAGAAGTCATCTCTACTAGCCTGAGGAGTACAGGTTGAAGCAGGGGCTGGGGACTGGACTGAGGCTGACCACCTTCCGGGAGGGGACTCAGGTTTTCCAGGGGTGACTTCACCTCTGGCAGGTAGTGCTGGGACTTTCCAAGTGCTGCTGACCTCCACCCCACCCCGGAGCCACCAGACTTGCTACCCTGCTATCTCCATCATCTGTTTTCCCAGGACATGCTGTGTCCCTATAGATCAGGTTGGCCCATGGGGAGGGATGAATTTCAGCCACCATATGCTCCTGTGGACAAGAGTGTGACCTCTCTGAGGACCTAGCAGGCCTGGCATTCCCTGTGGTGGCACTGCCACAGGGTGGAACACCGGGTTAAACATGCCAGCCTCCCAGAGTGACCTTCTAAACTTTGGACCACAGCATGGGCTGAGATGCACCTAAGACTGATGTAAGAGAATCTGGGGTTGGTTGGGCAGATGGGTGATGTGAAGAGAGCATTAGCCAGGGCCTGACAAGTCTAGATCTCTTTATCTTTCCAGAGCTCTAAGACAGAGATGTATGGCTTGAGGGAGTCCAGGGACACAGTCCCCAAGATGGCCAGGAAGAGAATGCTTAAACTTCCATCCTGTCCTCCTGCAGTGGGAGATTCTAGGGCTGGACAGCTTCCCTTGGGATTGTGGTATGGGGGTGGAGGGTGGTGCCCCTGGCCCTGCCTAAGGCTCTGTGTAGTCTTCCTGGCGTTTTTACAGTAGAGTCCACCTGAGGAACCTCCTTTTGTGCACTAGCCCCGTCTGAGAAGCAGGATAGGCTGAGAGGCCAGTGATACCCTCTGGCAGCATGCAGGTCAGCATTTCCTTCTGGACCCCTCACAGAGCAGGGCGGGGTGTACAGGCAGGTCTATAGGCCCGGAACCGAGCCTGGTCTTCCTCTGTGCCTTCCAAGGTGAGGATTCCTGTAATGGGAAGGAACAGGGTAGCCATAGCTGGGGTGGGGGTGAGGGGAGTCAAAGAGGCAGAGGCCAAGCATTTGGCTTTACCTGTGTCAAGCTGCTGTTCAGCCTTGGACAAAACACTGCCCTTCTTTGAGCCTCATCTGGGAAATGGGAATAATAAACTCCTAGCCAGGCTGGACACTAGGACTGAGTGACTCCTTCCCCAGAGCATTTCATCCAAGGCAGTGGGCCAGAGAGGCCATTAAGGTCATGGAGAAAGCTATAAGGTGAGGGACTCGAGAGCAGTGCCCAGGGGGGCTTCTATCTCAGATAGGTCCCCAACAGTGATGATAGCAGACGGCAGGGATGAGTCTGGTCCCTGGCTAAGGCTAACACTGCCCTGGGTGCTGTGTGGCCAGCAGACCCCATCCTCTCTAGGCTTTGTCTCTCATCTTATACTGGTAAGAGCTCAGTTCTCTGAGGTCTGTAGAGAGATGGTGCCTCGCTAGCCTCTGTGTGTGGCAGACTTGGTCCCCAAACTTACAGCTCAGAATATGCTCAGAGTGTCCCAGGAAGTGCCAGCTCAGCCATCCAGTGTTTAGACTCCCCAACTGGCTGGCAGTAGGCCATTGGGGCCTGCAACTCCATCCCACCTTTTATACTCACCTGCCCATCTATCGCTAGGTCTCAGGTTGGGATCTTGGCCAGCCATGCCTTCAAGGCACCCCATATCACATAGGTTGTATAGTAAGTGTCACCCAGGGCTGATGGGGGTCTCAGCCCCAGTTGGGTTTCAGCAGCCTCGGGGGCCTTGGCGTCTCTGGATGTGGTGATCTCCATCTGTACTGTGGGAAGCAAAGAGAAAAGCCAGGGGTAAGGCTGGAGAGAAGCCACCTCACACCCTGTGCTGGGCTTGCAGTGAGAATGAAGCAGGGTCAGACAGGCTTCCTGGAGGTGGAGGCAGTGAGCTGGATATAGAGTCCTGTTTGGCTGCTGAAGGGACAGGGCAAAGACTTGGGCCATTAGGGCTAGGACCTGGCATGTTATGGTGGGCCTTGTGTACCAAGAGAAGTTCTGAACTTTCTGAAGTTGGAGGTCAGTGGAATTACAATGACTGCTGTAGGGCTCAGTGAATCAATCCATCTCCCCGGCTTGGCCCCTTTGCCCACACCTCTATGTGCCACTCTTTGGCTGTGGCTTTCTATCTCTAGCAGCCCCAGCCTATCCAGGCCTCCTGCTCACTGCTGGTTTCTCCCAGACTGCCTTCTTTCTCTCCAGGGTGGGGTCCCAGGATGCCTGGATGGAATGCCAGCTATGTGGAAGGGTGGGAAAGCCTTTAGCAGAATCTCTTCTCTCTTGCCTGGGAACACCAGGAGCAGCTGAGGGGAGCAGTGGTCCGGAAAGATGGGAGCATGTGGGATCCATGCTGGAGGGGAGGGGCTGCCTACAGGAGACCTGTCCATGGGCAGACTGTTCTTTCTCCTGACAGATGGGTAGACTGAGGCCTGGGTTGGTCAGAAAAGGTCAGAGACTGAGCAGAACTGGAACCAAGTCCCCACGGCCATAGAGGCCCTCTTTAGGAACTAGCTTCAGGCACCCTGACTTTCACCTCAACCCCTGGATATTCATATGGCAAACAGAGACCCATGCAGGTCAGGAAGGGACTTTGGGGTGGCTGGATTCCCAAGAAGAGCCCTAAATGTATCTGCCCTCAGCCCTTTCCAGTTGCTGGCTACCTCCAGGCCTTTCTAGGTTTCTTTCAGTCCACTGTGAGGAGTTCCACGGGGATGGGTAGAACAGGTCGGGAACTAAACTGAGTGGGTTTGGCTCTGTGCCTATGGGTGCAGACTCTATGTCAGCACATGCTAAAGGGCAAGTTGGATGGCCAGGCTGGACCTGCCCCCTGACACTGTTCTGGGCCTCACCTGGATCCAGGCACTACCTTTTGAGATGGTACACACCTGCAGCCTCAGGACTCCGAGGTCTAAGCAATAAGATCAGAAGTTTATTGTTGTCCTTAGCTACTTAGTGGTTTTGAGATTAGCCTGGGCTACATGAGACCCTGAAACAGAGCGGTGGTGGGGTGCGGTACAGAATACAACTCTAGAGCCGCATGCTCTCCCCATGTTTCTGAGCTAGGGTTAGCAGCAAAGGAAAAAAATACAAAAAATAAAAAACAAAGGAGGAACAGAGGGAGGACAGGTAGCTTGAAGGCAGGGACCTTGGCACCTGCTGTGTTCCACACTATCCAGTTCTGTCCTAAAGACCTGCTGCCAAGGGGACCTGCTGTGCTCAGTTCTGACCTGGGTGAACTCTCTCTGTTCAGTCTTATCTAATTCAGAGTATAGAGTGTGTGTGTGTGTGTGTGTGTGTGTGTGAGAGAGAGAGAGAGAGAGAGAGAGACAGAGAGACAGAGAGAGAGACAGAGAGAGAGAGGGACTCTGATCTGGGGTCTCAGGCCAGTCTACACTGGGAAGACATTCATATCCCCACTTACCTGGCAAGAGCATTGAGGTTCTTCTAGCCCTGTCTCCCAACCAACCCCCCTGAGTACCCTCTGTGCTCCAAAGCCCAGGAAGAACCTTTGGGCCCCTCAGCTGAAAAAGCCCTGGACACACCTGCCCACCCGAGGGAGAGCTCAGTGCCACCCTCCAGGGGATTTGCTGAGTTACTTCCTGGATGAGTGGACCCAGGCCCGCCTTCCTGGCCGATCATAGATAATTAGAACATTCTTCAAATATTTTGCCGGAGGATGCCCAAGAAGGAAGAATTACAAAGCGCCCTGGGCCAGGAGCGTGGGCTGGAGTTGCTGAGCAGCTGGGCAGCTGGGCAGATGGCCCGGCCAAGTCTGGGGGGGCCCCGAGGGAAGCTAGACCAGCCTGCCCCTACCTTCCAGAGTTGGGACTGGGGCTGAAGAACATGAGGAATAGGTGTTTCAAACCCAGTGCCATTTTAGGACTAATCAGTTACCTGGCAGTGATGGGGAATCCATGTCATGGGGAGTCAGCAGCGAGCAAAAGGCAGAGCGTGCTGCAGATGACCTTCAGACAGGACTTAGGGTCACACACTGAGTTCAGGGACTCCAAGGGGGCTGGGCAATGCGATGCCTGTGAGGAGGTATATCTGCAGTGGGACAGCAGATCCAAAAGCAGAGCAAGTGGGGGGGGGGGAGGGGGGGAAGAGGCCAAATGCTCCTGTCCCAGTGTGGGTAGGATGGAGCAGAGAAGGCTGTTCAAGAGACTGCCTCTGAGGCTGGAAGATCAGGCCAGGTCCTGAGATGGGGCAGGCTAAGTGCAGTACAGACAGGGCCCGGGCTAAGCCAGGAGTTGAAGCAGGTAAGAGTGGTGGGACAAGAGGGCTAAAGGCCTGTCCTGGGGGAGTTTCTCAAGAGGCACCTGCTCCTCGGAGAGGAGTGCCCAGGTCCCTGCGAGTCTCCAGGCCAGGATGCGCTGAGTGCCAGTTCTAAAGTCCTTGCATCCTGTGCTAGTCTTCACATTCCATGACTTCCCTCCTGTGTGTTTGTCCCAGCCCAGCAGCCTGGGGGCAGCCTGGTCCCGTGTTGAAAGGGCTCAGGCCAGAGAGAAGAGCCCTGCAGAAGTCGCTGCTATTTTTTGCTCTTGTGGTGGGCAGAGATTTAAAGGGAATACTGGGGTGGAGATGTCTGGTTCTGTAGCCACCTTAGGACACATCTGTAGATTTTGAAGGTGGCTAGAAGCTTCTTCTAGGTGACAGAGACTGCTCCATTGGTCACCTCTGCAGCTAGCAATGACACCATTTCTCTCTGGCCATTTAAGTGGTAAGGGACGAGACAAATGACATGGTTGCCACTGACTTGTCACCCAGGATGAAGAGAGGGGGCCCCATGACTTCCCTGTAGCCATTACCTGCCCTGCTACACTGAGGGTGCTCTGCATTTCACACAGCTGGGCATGTGAGCCACAAGTCAGGTCACTGACACACTGACTGTGTGTCAGGACATCTGAGATGCCTGACTGGAGGCCTTCATCCCCTCACAGATCCTTCATTTGTTCACCCATTGAGGCATGGGGCAGTGGGCCACATTCCTGCTCGTTGCCTGCCCACCAGCCCAGAAAGCCGAGCCTCTCTGAGTCTCTGAGGGAAAAGAATAGCAATTTATATCACACTTGGCCCCCGGTGTTTTCATATAGGGTCATTAAGTGGACCTTGAGCTCAATCTAGCACACAGTAGGTCTTCTCTGACTCAAGCACTTTAAAACTCTAACAGCATAAAGGATGTAGATTAGATTCCTATGCCCCACCAAGGGCAGGCTTTGGGGGCTCTCTTTCCTGAAGGAAGCAGGAATATTCTCCATACTAAGTAAGGAAAAGAGGGCTCTGCCTGGGCCTAGGGAACACCCTTTCCACAGCCTTTAATGTGAGCTGGTGCTCTCCAAGGATGTTGGAGTTAGGGGCTAGTTGGAGGAGACTCCAGAGTGAGGCCTGGCCTGAAGAAGGGATCTGCCCCCTACATATGACTGGTGACATGGCTGGTGGCTGGTCACTACTGGCTGTGGTCACTGATAACTATTTTCCCTTGGTTCTTAGACCACGAGTGAGCTGGCTAGGTTGGAGGGAAAAGCCTGAGGTCGGCCCCTTGGGTGGGCATGGAGACCACAGTGGGCACTCACTATAGGCATGGTGCCCTGCTGATCCCAAAGGGCCTGGTGGAGCCAGGAGTGCATCAACCATGCGTGTCCAGCAAAGGACCGGAGTGACCTCCGCCTCAGGCCTGGAAGATGAAGGTGCCCCCCGGCACATGTCACCATTAGCTGTGGTGTGAGTGCGTGCGTGCATACCTCAGTGAACCTTCTCGTCATCAACTCTGCCCTGTCCAGGATGCTCTCACATCCCTTTTACTGATGAGGAAACTGAAGCACAAGGAAGTTATGGAGTGTGTCTGCACCTTCCCTGCACAGCCGTGAAGAGGCATGCTCAGGGTTCTCACAGAGCTTGTCAGTACCCGAATTTGTGGCCTTAGCCATTGCATTAGAGGGCTGGGTGTAGCTAGCTTGCCCTCTGCCACTGGGCAGGGCTAGCAAGGTTGAGCTGTTCTCTTGTGTCCTTTACTCCCTCTTCAAGCCCCTTGTCATGAAGGCAGTCCTGTCCCCGTAAGCATCTGGTAGGTTGAAAGGTCTTCTTGTCCAGGACAGTCCATCTTGTCACAGTGCCCAGCCTAAACTCAGAGCTGGGCATCCCAAAACTCAAATCCCTTGGCCTCTGCTGGCCTTTATCTTGCTAGGAGCCTGATCCAGGCCAGAGGTGAGGAAGGTTTGGAGGCACACAGTGTGGCCCACTGTTCCTGGCACTTTGCCCATGTCCTAAGGCCCCTGAGCAAAATTTTTCCATGGAAAAAGTCAACAACAAAGGCACACCCCTGTCAGCCAGGCTTCTCAGCACACAGGCCTCCCTGGTCTGGCCACTTGGACACCTGAGCAGGCAGCTGCTGGCTGGGAAGAGGGTTTTCCCGACGTGGGATGAGAGCCGGGACCCACCTGCAGGGTAGCCTGCTGAGGGAGCCAGGCATGCTCTCATCTCACAGCAACCTTGGCAAGGCCCCACATGCCACTAGCCTCCCGAAGGCAATGATCACTTAGTTTTTAGAATTTTAAGCATGTTTCCCACTCATGGGCTCTGCCTGCAGTCCACTTCCCTGTCCCAAAGGTTTGGATTGGCCAGGGTCTAGCCTGTTCTAGGAGCTTGGGATCTGATCAGACAGTGCCGGGAATTAGGGTATGGAGAACTGCAACCAGATCTCTACACCATAAGCCGAAATGAATGAATGAATGAAATGAATGAGCGAATAAAGGCTTTTTAGCAAGGAGGTGGCTCAGATTGAGTTTTGAGAACAAACTCCAAACAGGCCTAGCCTGATAGGATAGCATTCTCCTAACCCCAACTACAAGGGCTGAGGTGGGAATATAGAGTGTTCAAGGTTGGCTTGGGTTACAAGTTGAGACCCTGTCCCCACCCCCCACCCCAAAAAGGATGGACAGCATGCATGAGTTTAATCTTGAGGACCCATATGGTGGAAGAAGAGAAATGACTCTCATAAGCTGTCCCTCTGATTTCCACACATGTTCTGTGTGCGCACACACACACAATAAATAAATAAATAAATCCTTTGAAAAAAGAAAGGAAGGAGGCCTGCTCTGCACCCCTACTCCCAAGTCTCTCTCTGGACTTACCAAGTCTTCATGGCTTCCCAATGTATAGTTCCTCCTTCACACTTGAGCTCTGGAAGATGGGCGCTGGCTCTGAGTGGGACTGGAGGCCTCCCAAGCTCCCCAGCCTCTCTGAGCAGTGGCCCCCATCCCTGCCAGGCAGAGTCCCTGCATGGTTGGCATGTAGGGAGACCGCCACAGAGGTTGGCCTCAGAGGGCAGTGTCGAGTACTGTCAGTGGGATTCCTGCTTAGTGCAAAGGAGACAAGTTCGATGTCATCTTCAGATTGTGACGGTACCTGATCACCGAGGCTATGTTCCTGGTAGTTTGTGAGAGTGTGCGGGCACAAACTGGGCCGAGGGGCTGGAATCCCTGTCCTGGCAGCACCAACCCTCATTTGGTAAAAGTCGACTTCCAGGAGGTCCTTTACTTTGCAATGTGTAGGATCCTGTGAATTGCAGTTGTTTTTTTAAAATTTTTTATTTTACATGTCGATTCCAGTTCCCCCTCCCTCCCTTCCTCCCTCTTACCCTCTCTCCCCCCTCACATGTACCCTGACCACCCTCCCCTCCTATCCCCCACCCCAATTCCACCTGTAGGGCAATGCCATCCAGGTGGGGTCATGTAGATCTGACAGGTCATGTGAAGTAGGGACTAGGGCTTCTCTCCTGTCTCTAGATTGAGGCAGTTATCCCTCCATGGGTGATGTGTTCGCAAAGTCCTTTTGTGCTCCAGGGATACATCCTAATTCCACTGTCTGAGGTCCCTTAGACTGCTCAGTCCTTCTGGCTGAGACCCATATTCAGGGGGGCCTGAGTCAGTCCCATGCTGGCTTCCCAGCTATCAGTCTGGGGGCCCATTAGCTCCTCCTTGTTCAGGTCAGCTGTCTCTGTGTGTTTCTGCCGCATGGTCTTGTCCTCTCCATCTGCATCTGGGTTCTAGTTCGACTCAGTGTTTATGTATGGGTGTTTGCTTCTGTTTCCAACAGGCATTAGTTGAGGGCTCCATGGATAAGTTAGTTGTTGATCTCACTATCCGGGAGGGCATTTATGGTAGCCTTTCCATGGATGCTCACATTGTTAGTTGGCGGCAGTCTTGTAGGTCTCTAGACCTTTCTTTGGGTTCAGTTTTCTCTTCAAATCAATATTGGCTCCCTCTTTTATGTTCTCTCTCTCTCTCTCTCTCTCTCTCTCTCTCTCTCTCTCTCCTGTCTTCTATTCCTACCCTATTCAATCTTCCTAGTCACACGTGTTTTCCTCTCCTCCCCTCTCTTTCTCCTAATTCTCTCTCCATTCACTGCCCCCCACTTCCCCTGTGCTCTGGGGGACTTGTCCCTTCCCACTTCTGTGAGGGACTTTATATGAATCTCTTAGAATACACCTTGTATCCTAGTTCCTCTGGCAGTGTGAATTATAGGCTGGTGATTTGCTCTAGGTCTAAAATCCATATATGAGTGGGTACATACTATGTTCCTGTTTTTGTGACTGGGTTGCCTCATTCAGGATGGTTTCTTCAAGTGCCATCCACTTGCCTGCGAATTTCAAGATACCATTATTTTTTTTCTGCAGAGTAGTATTCCATTGTGTAGATGTGCCACATCTTCTTTATCCATTCTTCAGTTGAGGGGCATCTAGGTTGCTTCCAGGTTCTTGCTATTACAAATAATGCTGCTATGAATATAGTTGAACAGATGTCTTTGTTGCATGGATGTGAATCCTTTGGGTATATGCCTAAGAGGGGGATTGCCGGGTCCTGTGGTAAACTAATTCCCATTTTCCTGAGGAACTGCCATACTGATCTCCAAAATGGCTGTATGAGTTTGCACTCCCACCAGCAGTGGAGGAGTGTTCCCCTTTCTCCACATCCTCTCCAGCATGAGTTGTCATTGGTGTTTCTAATTTTAGCCATTCTGGCAGGAATAAGATGGTATCTCAAAGTTGTTTTGATTTGCATTTCCCTGATAGCTAAGGATGTTGAGCACTTTCTTAAGTGTCTTTCAGCCTTTTTGACTTCCTCTATTGAGAATTCTCTCTTCAGTTCTGTACCCCATTTTTAATAGGGTTATTTGGTGTTTTGTTGACTAGTTTCTTGAGTTCTTTGTATATTTTGGAGATCAGCCCTTTGTTGGATATAGGATTGCAGTTGTTGTTTTTGTTTTTGTTTTTTTTTTTTTTAAGTTGTGGTTGGGAGGTACACCAAATGAAACTTACAGCTCTATCCATCTTAAAGCACAGAATGGTGGCACATCGTGTTTTCATAACACCACAGTGCCACAGCCTACATAGTTTCATCTCCCAGATGAGAATCCAATGGTTACACAGCAGGCAGTCTCCATCCCCTCCTCCTCACATGTCTTTAGTCTCTGTGGCTTTGCCCATTCTAAACATTACTTTTAAATGGACTCAGGTGACGTCTGGGATTCCGTGTCTGCCTTCTTTCTCATGGCATAATGTTTTTGAACTTTTCCCATATTGAGGCATGAGTGCATGCTTCATTCCTTTTTATGGCCGAATAATATTCCATGGCATGGACATACCACATTTTGTTTTCAGCCACTCATCCGTCGATGGAGAATTGGGTTATTTCCATCCTCTGGCTACTGTGAATAGTGTTGCTGGGAACTTTGTACAGAAGGTTTTGTTTCGACACCTGTCTTCAATTCTTTTGGATCTATGCCAAGAAATGGAATTTCCGGGCAGCTTTGTGTGTGACTTTTAACTCTCTGCTAAACTGTTGCCCACAGTAACTGTGGTGTGGGAGGACCCTGCTCCTCTGCCTCCTTGCCCACGCTTGGTGTTTTACAGCTTCTCAGTTGTGCTCACAGGGATGCTGGTGGGTGTGCATCTCATTGGACATGCTGCTTGCTTCTTCCATGTCTCTGGGGAAATGTGTCAAATCCTTTACAGAACGGGGTTGTTGTCTGGTTGCTGAATTCCAACAGTGGTTTCCTGTGTGCTTCTTGGGCATCCTTTACTCGTTCCTCTATTCACACATTCTATGGGAGCTGAAGAGGGTCCTTCCTCTGCAGGCCACTCTGGGGCCCCAAGTTCACCTAGGACTTGGCATTGGTGGTAGATGGTAACAGCAGGGCGCTGGTGGGGAGATTTAGACTCTCAGGACAAATGCTCACTGTTCCTTTCCTCTATGCCAGGGCTTGTGGAAGGGATGTACCTGGAAGGAGGAATAGATTTCCAGATGGAGCTGGAGAGGAGAGATAGCATGCTAACAGAGGGATGTATGGACAGTCAAGGTGGACAGTGGAGGTAGAAAGGAAGGATCATCAGAGTCCCTCCCCCAGCCTTATATTTCTTGGCAGAGGTCAGTGGGGAGCTGTGGATGACCTTTGAGCAAGGGAAGTGATGTGGTCAGATCTGGGTAGTAGAAGGAGCTGCCTGTAGGTTGGAGAGTAGGCCTGGGGCCACGGCAATGATCTCTTGCTGCCCCTGGTTCCTGAGCTCTCTTCTGGATAGGCAGTTGAGGCTTTTTGGTCCAGGCCTATTGGAGGAATTTGGGAGCAAGGTACGTAGCACCCTTGAGGTCTGGTACCAAAGTGTCTGCTTTACCGTGGTAGTGCCTGGTGGAGTTCCCATCCAGCTCATTTCCCCAGCTCAGTTTCCGAGGATTCTACAGTTTCTTTGGTCTAGATTCCCCAGATTCCAGCCCGCTCCCAGCCCCACCCGCCTAGATGCCCTTCCTCAACGCCAGCCTGGGGCGTGTTCACCCCATTGTGTCACAGGAGACCCAGGGGGGCTCTTGGCCAGATTAGCAGGTAGAGCAAGCAGGCGGGTCACAGAGATTGAGTGTCATTGAGGACGCAGCACATGCTGGGGGCGCAGGCCCCCCGGGGACTGTCCAGCTGCCTGGGGAGTATGGTAGCCTGGAAAAACACAGAGTTCTCAAAGAACTGCCACAGGCAGAGAAGGGCCCCCATCTTGCCAAAGGCCCAGGGCCTCATTGTCAGCTTTGGGGTTCCTGGAAGCCCCTATTCACCACTGCTCCTTGCTAAGTAACTCAACTCTGCTTAGTCATTATCATCATCATTATTATTGTTATTGTTTGTTTTTTCAAGAAAGGGTTTCTGCAAGTAACCATGGCTATCTTGGAGCTCACTGCATAGACCAGGCTGGCCTTGAACTCACAGAGATCCACCCTCTGCCTCCAGAGTGCTGAGATTAAAGGTGTGAGCCATCACCACCTGGCTCAGTCTGTCGTTTTAAAGTCACAGGGTCTCCTGTAGCCCAGACTGACTTCAAACTTGAAGTAGCAAAGAATGACCTTGAACTCCTGATTCTCCTGCCTCCACTTCCAGTGTGGGGCACGAGCCCCACACCTAGCTTATGTGTTACTTTGAGCTTTGTGTATGGAAGGCCAGATCTCCACCAGCTGAGCCCGAGCCTGCCATTAACCTGAAGACTAGTGCTCTCCTCTCTCTTGATATTCCTTCTCCAAGCACCTAGCACCAAAGATCAGTAAAACGGCCGAGGAAAGCCTCTTAGCAATTCCTTAGGAGATGAAAGGATCTCCAGATGACCCAGGAAGTCCATCCCCAGTGGTAGGTGCTCAGACAGTGACAGACATGTGCACCCTCATGTCCATAGCTGAGAGATGAGGCCAGGTGTCTATCCATGGGGAATAGATCAACAGGTGATGGCCCATTGTGCAAATGGAATATTATTCAGCCTTTAAAAGGAATGAGGCACTGATGAATGCTGGAACTTGGATAAACTTTGAAAGCATTTCACTGAGTAGAAGGAATCTGGCTCTAAAGACCACATGTATTGTAAGATTCCACAGACTGTCCGAGCAAGCAGCAGCCCCGTGGGAACAGAGACAGATTAGTGGCTGCCGGGGGCTGAGGGAGGAGGGGCTGGGAGTGCCTGCTCCTGGGTACAGAGTTTCCTTTTGGGATGTTTAGAAAAGCTTGGAACTTGATAGAGGCGGAGGTTGTACAATACTGTGTGTGTGCTAAAGGCCATGGGGCTGTACATTTTTAAATGGTTAATGTTATGTTATGTGAATTTCCCCTCATTACAAAAACAAACAACTGTGTTGATAATACTCCAGGCTCAGAGTAAACTTGGCAAGAGGCCTCCTTCTTGGGAGTTGCCAGGAGTCATTACAAAGGCAGCCACGTCTCTGAGCCCAGCCCACCACACAGTAGGTGCTCACCTTGTGTTAGGTGCTGTCTCTTCCTAGCACACCCACTCATCTGGAAGTGGGAGTGGGAAATCTATTTCAGGTGTGTCTGGGGGGGGGCAGCAGGTGTCTATACCCATTCCCTGAATGTGAACTTTAGGCTCAGGGTGTCGTCTCAAGGTCATACACAGGTAGGAGCTGGAGGCTGTGTCCTTTGGGCTCAGAAGGAGAAGATAGGAAAGCCCAGTGATCTGGGAATTGGGAGTGCCTCCAAAACAACTGGGGACTGTGCCAAGGCTGCCAGATCCCAGGTGGGACATTGTCTGCTCTGGAGAATGTGTGTGTGACTCAGGCCCCAGCACCAGGTGTCTGCAGGTGTGAACTGGTCTGTGGTTCTAACACTTCCAGGGCTGGTGGGGCTCAGTGGAGGGAGGTGTCCAGTGCCAGTGGGGGACAGCAGACTGTCTGAGGGGTTCTCAACACCTGTCTTCTCTCTGTCTCCACAGAGCACTGTCGTCCGTGGTGGCCCTAGGAGCCAACATCATCTGCAACAAGATTCCTGGCCTGGCCCCACGGCAGCGCGCCATCTGCCAGAGCCGACCCGATGCCATCATTGTGATCGGGGAGGGGGCGCAGATGGGCATCAATGAGTGCCAGCACCAGTTCCGATTCGGCCGCTGGAACTGCTCCGCCCTGGGCGAGAAGACCGTCTTCGGGCAAGAGCTCCGAGTAGGTAAGGGTGTCTCTGGGCCTGTGGGTTGGGGGCCAGGTCATCCACCACCCAACCCAAGTCCAGGCCAGGCAGCCCACATAGCTGTTGTGTCTAGATGAGCATCCTAGCTCTGGGCTGTGGGGTGGGGGAACAGTGACCCAGGTAGACAGAAGCAGAGACTGGGGAGTCAGTGCAGCAGGTAGTACTGTTCTGTAGCTTCAAGTACACAGGCCCTTGCTCTACTTTCTGTGGCTGCCATCTGGAAAGCAGGGAGAAATGTGAGGCTTTGATATAGGCTGAGCACTGCAGCTCACCCAGGGAGGACCACGAGGTGTCACCTGCTCCTTGCTGAGGGATTCCAGCAGACGGAGCCTGTAGGATGTTTAGGTGTGACGACTCTGCCCCTGAAGGAAGGATGCTGTGTGCAGGGGTAGATCTGGGTGGAGCAGGGGTGGTCCTCCATTTGAAGACAGTGATCATGTCAGGTGGGGTGGGTGCTGATAGCACAGCCCTTGGGGGCTGCCTGCCTATGAAGCACTGCATTGGCTACATGGTGCCCATTTCATAGATAAGGAAAATGAAGGGAGGATCCCATTCAGGGCTAGAAAGAGGCTTAAAGGAAATTTCCAGCAAGTATCTAGACCTGAATCCAGTTGTGTGACCTGGTCTGGGTCTCCCAGGGTTACCTCAAGCCTCAGGCTCTCATTTGTAGTATGAACAATGAGCCAATAGGCTCTTGTCTGTTTCTCAGTGCCCAAACTCTGGAGGTGCTCAATAAATGCTGCTGGCTGCATGTGGGCAGGGACAGTGACTCTAACCTAGACTGTCTCTAGGTTAGATGGGAGAACAATCCAAGGCTTGCTGGCTGCCTAACCTCCAGGCTCACGGTGTCCCCCGTATCCCAGAGGACTGCAGCTGACACAGGACCCAAGCAGGAGCTGGCTCTATATGGCTGCAAATGCCAGCATGGGCTGGGGGGTGGTGTAGAGGAAAACTCCCGAGGGCCCCTTTGCGGTGAGCAGCCTGTGGGTGGCACCTAGTGCAGCCAGGAGCATGGCACCGCCCCCTCCCTGGGGCTTCTGCCACCCAAGTGCAGATCACTCCCTCCAGGTGCCAGCTGGGGGGATGGTGGGGAGGGCAGTAGTGGGCAGAGGTACCCGCCTTGTGTGGCTTCCCACCCACTTCCCCAGGTGCCCTGTGGGGCATCTGCTAGCACCCAGCCCACAGGGAAGGAATTGATGTTGTAAGGTCATCTGCTGTCACTCAGCCTGCCCAGGGTGTAGATCCAGAGTCTTTCACTTCATCTGGCAATCAAGGCGAGCCTTGGGAACATGTGACACAGGGAGAGAGACATGTGACAGACCGGAGCCTTCCCCGGTATCCCAGAGACTCCCCAGGCTCAGGAGCAATGCTGGCCACACTGTTGCCCCCTTACCCCACAATGTTACCTTTGGAAGCACATCATAGGTGCCCTTGGAAAGTGGACTCGGGCCCACCAGCAGCAGGAGGGTCACAGCTCTGCCCACAGAAAGGAGGCCACTGAGGCAGGAGGGATGACCCTTCATGCCTCTCCTGCTCCTTGCTCCTTTGGGGACCAGGCTAATATGGCTGTTGCTCAACAGTTTGTACTTCCCTGCTTGTATCCTCTGCTCTTGAGAGGACTGTTCTGCCTCAGGTGCTTCTTCTAGGGAGAACCTGGCACTTTATCCTGCCTTCAAGAACATCTCCAAATCTTCGGCAGATTCTCTCATACCCCAGCCCACCTCTGCCCACTTCCACATAGCTACTTGTCCAGGTCATTAGTGGCCTGTGTTGCTGACTGTTCCCATTCCTTGGCTTCTATCTTGACTCATCAACTTGGGATCTCTTCCATCTCTAGCTTTTCCTTGCCTTGACCTCTATAAGGTATGTCAGTACCTCGGCACACATGGATAACTCTCTTCACAGTATCCCAACCACCTGATGTCCTGAGTCTCACTGACCCACAACACTTTGGTTCTTCTGCATGGCGTTGGGCTCCTCATGTGCTGGCCCCAGCTCCCAGGTCCACTTGACCACTTGGTGTCTGTCATTTCCACTTTCCATCCTCTCCCTTTTCTTCCCTACCGAGACCTCTTCTCCAGCCCTCCCCTAGAACCTGTGTATGTCCCCTGGCCTCCACAGCCCCAGTTACCAGCCAGACAGAAGCTACCCTGTGTCCTTTTCTTTCTTTTCTGTGGGTATACAGCGAGACTAGTATGCCAGAGGTTTGATTCCCCAGCACCTCTTGATCAGGGTGCTGCAGTAGTGCTCTGTCACCCCTACCTTCACCAGTCTGTATGAGATTTTTCACATCCATTGCCAACAACAAAAAACCTACAATGTTTAGTCTTTGCAGTAGCTCTCTACTGCCCTAGCTCTCTACTGCCCTGAGCTAAGCTTAACTTCCTAGCCCAGAGCCCCTCATCTAACTTTTTTCCCACCAGAGCCACAGCCACATTTGACTTTTCTGTCTGCCCAAGTAGGCCAGACCCCTTCCTGTCTCATTTCTCAACCCAAGAGGCTTCTCCCTCTGCTATATCTCTTTATAGCTCATCTCCCTCCCTCCTGGGGGGCTTTTCCACACCCTCAAGCTGGGTCAGCCTGTGCCTGTCCCTAGCCCTTCCTGCCCTGGGATGGGCAGGCTTTCTGGAGCCCAGCCTGGGTCTTGCTGCCCTGCCTTAGCCTCCTGTAGCTTCCTGCTGCACTCAAGCAGGGCAGCTCTGGCCACAGGCCGAGCTGGTGGAACAGGGGCCAGAACCGCAGGGGCTTTGCCTGTATGAGAAGACTCCTTCTCCCTTCTCAGTGGCTGAGAGTCAGGAGCAGCAAGCAGGCAGTACTGTGAGCTGGCCACTTTGAGAGGCTTGCTGGGTGCCTGGACACGCCCGGAAGCCTGGCTGGGAGCTGGCAGGCAGCCGGGGCGCTCTCGTGGGAGCAACCTCTCAAGCAGGGCCAATTAATGATTGTCCCTGAGAGGAGCAATGGTCTGGATGGTGGGACAGCCCCCTTTAGGCCTTGCCTGTGACCTTGGGCTGGTCCTAAAACTTAAATGTTGAAGGGAAACCCCTTTAAGACAGCAAAGCCTCTCTGCAAAGTTGCACTCCCTCACCAGCACCTTTGCCGTGGCTTGATTACCTCCACGGATGGCCACTGCACTAGCTTTCTCTGGCACACTGAGAGTGATAGTGGCTTTGTTCTTTTGAGAAGATCAAGACAGTCTTTAGATTCCACACTGCTAACATGGTATTCCATGTTTGGATGCTTGGCACCCTCTACCTGTCCAGTACTGTTCCCACAAGGCACCAGGGAAGGCGGTAGACCAGGGCTCTTCCAACTAGTCTCTCCCATTGACTGAGAATGAACTTGGGGGCTATGCATTTTAAGTACAGCCCAGCTCTGCCATGAGATGCAGGGAGGGACAGAGGTGAAGCGTGGGAGTATATGTTGGGATATCTGTATCCCAGGGAAGCCTGCTAGAAATTTGGGTTCCCTTGCAAGTGTGGGAGCTGCAACAGTCACCGTAACCAAGTCAGGAGTTTCAGCAAAGTCTTCCCCAGAGGATAGCCTAGGGAAGCAGATTGAGAGAACAGAGTGTGCCAAGGCCCTGAGGCCAGGAAGTGGAAAGTGTGTTTTTGAAGGGCAGGTACTTTGTGGGGTGAGCTGGGGAGCAGTGTGGGAGAGCTGAGGCTAAAGGGTACAGAAAGACAGATGGAATGTTATGAGCCCCCCAAAGAGCCCAGAGCATCTAGAAGATTCTGAGCTTTTGTGATCCCCAGTTCCTCCTGAGCCCAACGCCTCTGACCCACTAACCTGGCCTGGACCGTGCTTTCCAGAGTCCCCAGCTCCAGTATGCAGCGCCCTGCCCATCATGTGCTGGTCTCAGACATGACCAGGCATAAGGACCGCCCCTAATCTGAGCTCATGTGAGCAGACCAAGGCTGACTCCTGCTGGCTTCATGAGTGAGTTTGTTATGAGGACAGTGTCCCTCTAGCCTGGCCCACCAGTGTTACAGCAGGACCTCCTTGGGGAGGGGGTAGATTGACCTATTTTATGTCATCTGAGAATGGAGGGCCCTTGGGGAGGGAGGGTGGCTCCTCAGCACATGGACTTGTTGCCCTTCCAGGGTGTTGCAAGCAGGCCCCTGTGAGATGGAGAGGGTCCTGACCTCCTGATAGGCTGTGGGTCTCTGCTAGTAGATGAGCTTCCCCTGAGTGCACAGTGGTGTAAGACACAACAGGGCTCAGACCCCAGAAGTAAGCAGCACCTTTATCCTACAGTATATTAGAATGATGCTGTTTGGAAATATTGGCTAAATCAATTGTCAACCACATTGACAACCCACATTATTTATACTTTTCTTAATGTGACCATTGGGAAACCTCAGAAGATACCCATGGCATGGCTTGCTTGAGGTTTTTGTTTGGCGATACTGTTCTCAGAAGATGTAGAAGTGACCTGGCTCACATGGCCAAGGCAAAGGGAGCATTTGAACTTAGATCTGATGGCCTTTTCCCAGGGCATTATGGGTCAAGAGAGTGTGAGAGACAGTGGTTGGTTGCCATTATCAGCCCCTGTGGTGGCTCCACACGCTAGCATTGAATACCTGTGGTATGCTAGGCCAGGGCCATACCTAGGGAGTCTCCAGTGAACTGAGTGGGGGTGGAGGGTGGCAGGGCTAGAGGGACCTTAGCCTTGAGGGTTTCAGAAACTTAGCCTGAGAATCTCATATTACTCTCCCATTGAGCTAATGCAGCAGAACAGACATTTCTTTCGCTCAGGACCCTGGTTGCCAGGACCCTAGGGACAGTCGGGAACTTGAAAGTCCATTGCTGGCTTGGGATGTGACAGAGCCCCAGACCACAACTCTGTCTCTCCTTGGAAGGCAGCTCACAGATGGGAGGGCTGCTCCCAGAAGACCACTGTCACTGAGCTCTATAGCCGTAAGCAGCTGGCTGTGGTGACCCGGGCCATCCTTCAGCCCCTCAGAGGCCACCTGGAACTTGTCCAGGACTAGAATTTTCACCTCATTGGCAGGCTCTGTTAGGAGTATCGTCAGGCAGGTCTGTGAAGGGAGATCTTTCCTGGGCCAGGGGCCTAGCTTACCCAGGTGACCTTGAGTTTAGCCTCATTTCCTTGGGGCCTCCGTTTTCCCTCCTGTATCAGGAGGGGCTGAAGCTCAAACCCCATGTCCCCCAGAGCAATGAGTGATTTTGTCAGCAGCCCTGAGGAGGGAGAAAAGGAGGGTGGCTAGCACTGTTCCAAAGCAGCATGGGAGAGACCAGAAGCAGTACAGGACGCAAAAGAGACACAGACCCTTAGACTCGAACCTTATGCTCCCTTGTCATATAGCCAGGTCCTATCCTCTGGGCCCAGCGCCCCCAATTGGGGCACTATCTACAGGGCTGCACAGCAGCATGTGCGGGCCACCCTGGGTCGGAACAAAAGCCTGGGGCGCAGGCAGGCCTGCATGTTCGGACCTGGCAGGCCTTTCCCTGCTGCTGTTTATGACAACGGCAGTGAGGAGCTTAGAGTGGAGTGGAGATACTGACTCAGCCAAGCCGGGTGTGGTCGGGTGCGGTGGGAGCCAGAGGGGACAGAGGGACAGAGAGAGAGAGAGAGAGAGGACAGGCACATGGAAACACACACACACACACACACACACACACACACACACACGGGTCTATACAAATACATCTGTACATGCTCATAGATGTATACATGCACAAACATGCATTCACAGACTTGCACACAGGTATACACCTACTTACACATGTATGCATGCACACAAACTTAATATACATCTGTGTATAATACACATGTGCACATACACATATATACATACATACATTCATACTCCTCACTCATACATGGGATACATAACACAACACCTATGTAGGCCCAGGGTCAGACCCTCGCTGAGAGGGGTGGTATCTGTAGTATATTATATACAGTATGTCACCCATCACCTCCATGGTACTCAGACCCTGACACATGTAATGCCTCTTCATCTATCTCTATCAGAAGCCTCTTCAACGGGCATTTGATACCATCTCATTTTACTGGGGCAGAAGTAGGCAGGAGTGCAAAGCAGCCTACTTAACCTGCACCAGGCAGAGCCTGGAGAGCCCCATGGGGTCAGAGGTATCTGTGTTGGACCACCTCACTGTCTCTGTCTCAACTCCATCCCCTGCTTCGCACCGATGCCCCTAGCCCAAGGTTCTGAGTGCTAGGGTGCAGGCCTGAGACCCACTTAGGCAGAGTTTACATCTAGACCCTGATGACTGAGTCCACACCAGAGCTGAGGGGCCAGGCTGGGGCATGGGTAGCCATAAGGGACATATAGGCACTTCTCTAGCTCCCAAGGTTTCCCCTTCCCAACTCCTATGCCTAGTAGTCATTTGGAGCCCTGTCCAGACAAAGGTCCCCCTAAATGTTGGTACTACGTCCTTGACTAGTGGAGCTACCCACAGGTCCAGGGACTTCCTTATTTCTGTGGGTACCAATTTCTCAATGTATAGATGGATCTTGTTCGAGACGGTATACTCCCTGAAATTCTGGCCTTATGAGGATACTGGGGACCTGGCAGTCTGGGTGAGGGGAGGGATCTTGGGTGGGAGATCACCAGCCATGTCTCACTTCCCAGGCTCACCACCTTTATATCCCTGCCCATTGCAGCCTAGGCATTCTTCTGGAAGGTTCAGAGGAGTACAGCTACCTTGTGATGCCTAACAGTGAAGGGCCTGGTCAGTGTCATATGGCACAGATCCAGTGCTCCCCGGGGCTGGCTTTGGTGGTGAGGGCTGGGCACAAGTCTGTGTGCCCATTGTCCCTCCTACCTGCCTGTCCTCAGTCCACAGCTAAGGATTCCTTCTACTCCCCTAGGCTTGATCTCTCCTCCCAAACTACATATGAGGCCTTTGGGACTCTTCTATCCCCTCCCCCATTTCCGTGGTCATCCTATTGGCTCACCCATAGGCATCCTTGCACCTGCCTCTCTTTGCTGCCTCCAAATCCCTACAGTTGTTCAGAGAACTCCCTTCAGCTTAGATCAGAGCGACACCTCCAAGCATGTCCTATCTTCTTAGAAGAAAACCCTACACCTTCCTTTTCTCTCCCAAGAGCAAATGGTGTGGGGCCCCTGAGAATCATCCCTGCTCTCTTGGGATAAACTCCTCCGGACTTCTGCACCTGCCTGGGGCACTGTCCCCTGGACCTACCTTCAGCATCACTTCCTGTCTGGCTCTCCTAGTCCCTCCACTGCCTTCCAGCTGACCCCTCCCTGCACAGTCTGACTGCTGCCCTCTGCCTCAGCAGCTACGAGCCTTGCCTAACCTGTCTGCCCTGGGTCAGCATTCCCCGCCACCATGCTGTCCTGTGTTGTGCTTGGCTTTCTGAAAAGCTTTGCCAGATTGGGGAGGGTATAGATGTCTCTCCAGGGCTCTGGGTGGTCTGGCCAGGAGCAGGGATATATTTGGTGGTATAGGACAACAGACCGTTAGCATAGTACATGATGGAGAGAGTGAGATGTTGAGTTGACATAGGTGTATGGAGTCCCAGTGTGAGGCAGGAGGCAGAGGGTGCAGGTTTTCCAGGCTGGCACTTAGACCTCAGGGGCATCGAGAACTCAGGGTTCCCAGGTCAGACTCCAGCTCAGTGACTCATCTGCTGTGTGCCCTCAGGCTAGTCACTAGCTGCTTCTTTGTTCCATGTCTTACTGGACGGCTGAGGACCTAGCTGAGGCTGATGGAAGCACCATGAGGACTTAGACTGAGTAGGACCAGGTGTGTGGGACACTTCAGACCATCAGATGCTACACCTCTGTAACAGGCTGCACCCATATAGCTCTGTGGGTGGCACTACAGGTCTGGAGTCTCCACAGTGCCCTCACCATGACATTTTCTTAGCCCCAGAAGGAAGTCTGTGCCTTGAGTTACTATTCCTCAGTCCACTTCCTTTCTATGGATTGACTAGCTGTAGACATTCCTGCTAATGGGCTCCTACAATGTGGGGTCTTTGTGTCTGGCTTCATTTACTGCATGTTTTCAAGGCCCAAGATTTTGCATTAGCATTGCTTCTCTTTGAAGACTAAATAATAGTCTGTTATATAGATATACTTTATTTTCCTTTTTTTTAGTGTGTGTGTGTGTGTGTGTGTGTGTGTGTGCATTCGCGTGCGTGCACATGAGCATGTTCTTTCAGGTGCTCAGGAAGGCCAGAGGTATCAGTCTGGTGCTGGAGTTATAGGAAGTTGTACTGCCCAGCATCAGTGCTAGGAACTGAACGTGGGTCCTTTGCAAGAGCAGTAAGGGCTCTTAACCTCTGAACCATCTCTCCAGCCCCAGGATACTGCATTTTCTTCACCCATTATTGATGCATGCTTGGACTGTTTCTACTTCATGCCTCTGTGAACATTTGTGTGTGGGATTCTGTGGGTGTAACTTCATTGCTTAGCACATACCTAGTTGTGTGGTTGCTGTATCAGGTAGCTCTCCGGTTACATTTCCAAGGACCTGCCAGACTTCCATGGTGGCTTCCCGTTCACATCCCCAGTGGCAGTGTCCAGGGCTCTGAGGCTTCAGGCCCTCACCAGTGTGTGATACTAGTGGTCTTTGATTTCAGCCATCCTGATGGGTATGAGCTGCATCTCACTGTGATTTGGATTTGCTAAGGACACTGGGCATTGAGAATCTTTTCATGTGTTTATTGGCCATTTTCATACTCTTTTTAAGAAATGTCTTTTCAGAGTCTTTGCACACACACGCTCCCATCTGCTGCCGCCCCTTCTTTTTGGCAATCCTGGGAATGAAACCGGGTACCTACTCCATGCTAAGCAAGTGCTGGCCACTGGGCCATGCCCAAATCCCCTCCTTTGCCCATTTTTTAATTGGTTTGTTGCTTTATTTTTTTATTAGTGACTTGAAGACAATGTTTTTTGTTTGTTTGTTTTATGAGGGTTGGTAGAAGAAGTGTCCTGAGTGTAGGCCACATAGGCACCCACTTCGTGTGCGTTCCCAGGTACTGAGTTTAAACAAAGGTTTATGCATACCCACATGCATATGTGTGGACACATGAATCACACATACCACATGGGGTTGCTCAAGCATGTGCATATCACAAAGAACCTGTATGTGTAATATGTGGGTACAAAGCTTAGGCCAGTCTGTCTGGGACACTATGTATGGCCATAGGGATACGGGAAGGCCTTTTGTCTGGGTCAGCATCACCCAAGTAGCCAGTTTTAGGATCTGGACTTCTAGAGGACTCTAGGCCCTGGGTAACTCCAGACCTCTGGCCTCTGACTTGAGTGACTTTGGCCTGTAAGTCCCAGGTCTGCCACATCCTGAGCTGCTGTATGATATCGGGAAGTATGTTATCCTTCTCTAGGCCTCCCTCGGTCTCCTTGAAAAGGTATGTAACTAGAAAGTCTTCCAGGGCCTTTTCAGAACTGAGTTCCTGGTCCCCAACCCCTCTTCTGAGAGACAGCCAATGGCTTTTGTAGTTCAGCCTCCCCAGTGTAGCTCATGGGGTCATTATGAGCTCAATTCTGTCTTTTATAGCATTCTAAAAATAGTGTGTAGCCCATGTAGATGCCAGGAAGTGGCAGGTAGCTTGATTGATAGGTCAGGGGGTAGGCTTAGCCCCGGTTCTGCACTGAGTCCGGGGGCCCTATCCTGCCTCTGCTTTGGGCAGCAAAGCATTATATCTGCCTAATGGTGTTCTCTTGGAGTCAGTATGAGAGGACAATAAGCAGTTGAGACTCAGCTCCAGTATGACACTGTAGGCACATGAGAGGCAGGGGTCATATGCGTTGTCCTATGAACCCAGCTTGTGTCAGCTGGGTGGGGAGCCCAGGTGCTCGGAGAGGGCAAGAGTTTGAATAACCTAAGAGCACTGAACTGGACAGTCCTCCCCCACCCCACCCCCACCTCCAGGGCTTGGTTAGCCTCTGCTCTACAGCTGAGGTTCACCCACCTGGTGGTGGTCTCAGAATCTGCTGCCTTCATACGCCTGGGTTTACTTAGGATAAAGATGGTAGAGACTGCTGGGCAGTGCTGAAAGTATCAGCCCTGGAGAAGGGTGTTCCCACCCAGCCTCACTGAACCCTGAGAAGTGCCCAGCCATCCTACGGTTCCTCTACTGGCCTCAACCTTCTCCCTCGTAGTGATGGGGGTAGTGTCACTGGTTCTGTTTGCTTCCAGAGCTGGCTGCAGGCAGAGAGGTAAATTCTAGTCCTGCAAGGCCACAGGCTTCTAGAAGGGTTGTGGTTTGCCTACTCCCCACCTCCTGCAGTGTTCCTCTGTCTTCCCTATTCCAAGTCTCTCTGCATGCCCCTCTCTGCTTTCCCCTTCATTGGCCAGGGCCCCTCAGCTAATGGTGCTTGTTTTGATGTATCCAAAATGTGGACATGGGGTCCTATATCAGCTCAGTCCCCCGAGGATCATCAAAACTCAGAAATCCACCCAGGGACCCTACTTACCCATCTCTGGTGTTTTTCGGGAGACTGGGGCTTACGGTACTTATGGGTGCAGACCCGTGTAGGATTAGTTTTGGATTCCAAAGGACTCCTAGGTCTCTCGGGACAGATGGTGACCATACAACAGGTCGTGTGTGCTGTCATCATTCACTCCATCCTTTTCCCTGCCATAACTATCACCTGAAATAGCCGGAGCCAAGACATCAGTCACTGTCTAGAGCAAATAGTTTACCACTAGGAGGCTCAGTTTTCCTATCTGCGAAATGTGTCCAATAAAATGACCACTTTGGGGAGTTATTGGAAGGATAAGATAAAATGAAGCGGCCCGATCCACACACGTCTGAGGATTAGGGAGAGGGTCTTGGTTGTGGGATGCATGAGAACACTGACCCCACTGTTGCCTCCAGGATACACTCTGGAACAGGGAGGACCCCAGCTGCATCCAGAGCCTGTGACATGGGGACACTGAGAATCACTAAAGGCAAAGTTGCCACTGCCTGTCAGGCAGGAGGCAGGGAGCTGGGGGTTTCTTTCTTCACCCTTACCCACAGATGGGCCACCATTCACCCTGGCCATGTTGGGCTACAGCTCATGGTGGGGGAGAGTATGCTATTAGGCCTTGGAGACTTTGGGGACTAGGCCAGGATACTGGAATTCATCTCAGACATCTTGGGAGCTATAGTGGTTGTTGAACAAAGTCCTTGAGCTCAGACTGTCTGCATCTGTAAAGGTCGGGCTCTTCTGAGTCAGTATTCCCTGTTCTCTCCTGGAGGAAGCAGGCTAGGGCCCTGGGCAACCCTGGCCAAGGCTCCAAGGGTGATGGGGAAGTTAGAGTCACTCCTCCCTGGGCGTGTCACAGCCTGGGGCAAGTTACCAAGCCCACTGAGCCAGCATCCAGGGCTCGTTCAAGACTCAAAAGTGAACACATTGCAGCATGCCAGTTGCAGGGACCCCTTTTGCTTGAGCTCATATGGGTTGTTCTTCTCTACAAACTACCACTTGCCTCTTGTTCCCCCTCTCCCTGTCTCTATGGCAACAGACGAAGGGCTTGGCTCATTAAAACCAAATAAAAGCGTCCCTAGCAGGAGTGGCAGCCTGATGAGTAACTGCTGAGTAACTGAATCAGAGCAAGTGTGGGCATAAGCAGGTGAGAGCTGGGGCCTGAAGCAGGACCCATGCAGGACGCCTTGGGTCATCCCGAAACACACCTGCGAGCCAGGGCACCTGCCTGCTTGCCTCAGGCTTCAAGATAGGTTTCGTGGTTGTACTGGAAAATGTTGAACATCTCTGGTGGCTGCCTTGGCCTGGGGGTGGGGGTGGGTGACACCCACCTCTATCTGCCCCAGTTGCAGAATTGCACAATGGTTTGAATTTCTAGACCCCAGCATTGGAAACTTGCAACCTGTGCATACTAGGAAGGCAACTCCGCCTCTACCAAGCCCCCATCCGGGTCAGTGGCTGTCTAGTCCCCCTGCACCCTGAGAACCACCTGGGTTGTGCATCTCCATCATCCCTCAACAGTTGGTCAGCTGACTTTGCCAGGCCTGATCAGAGGGGAAAGGGAACTTGTCAGCTTCCCTTAGGGTCTTGGTGACCCAATTTAGACCCTGGGAACACAGATTCCTATACCTTTCCAGTTTTTCTGCTCTGTCTGGGGTTCCTGGCCAGCCTTCACCAGTGCAGGATAAGACAGCTCTGGGGAGTCTGAGAACAACACTAGCCACACAGGACTATACAGAGTCCAATGGGCTTAGGGGTTATCTCTCATCTCTTTTATCTCTTGTCATAATTGGATCCCAGAGCCCACAGACTCTGGCAAGAGAGGGGATGGGTGGGGGAGGGGGAGTGCAGCCAAACAGGGTAGCAGGGCAAAGTGGAGATTGCTGTAGGCCTGAGACAGTGGCCTCCACCCTGTCTTCACCTTGAGGTAAGAGAGTCCCCCAATGAGCTCCTCCTAGGAAGGAAGATGCCCTCATGTACACCCCAGCCTGTTGGTGGGTAGGCTGGTAGCCTTAGGCCAGCCATAGAGTTGTTTCTTGATGTGTTTTATAGACCTGACTTGACTCAAAACCATTATTCTGTAGTGGTAGTCACACACAGCTTCGGAGCAGGGCCTGCAGCCCGGTACCAGGGACAGGCAAGTGCTGGCATGGGGCCTTGCTAAGGCTGGGCTTGGATTTTCCACCACCCTAGCCATATTTGACCCCTGGCTCTGCTGTCTGTAGATGAGATGATAGGGGGCATTCCTCACTGGAGGTTGCCCTAGGTTTCTGGGGTGCCCTTCATAAGTCTGTTGGGTACCCCACAGCACCATGAAGCTGGAGTTCTGAAGGAAATAGAGAGTGGGTGAACAGGGAGAGACCTGAGAAAAAAGAATCCAAGATGGAAGGCTTGCATGGCCCAGCCTGGGGCTGTGGTAGATCAAGAAGAAAACAGGGCAGGTCTTTGCCCACTTGAGGAGCCTTTGGACCACAAGAATCCAGGAAGCCCTCTGTAGGGCTAACCTGATGGAAAGGGTCTTCATCTGAGCAGTGAGGATTTCATTCTGAGAAGGCTGCCCAGAGGAGGAGGCATTAGAGCTAGGTCTCAAAGGGGGAAGGGAATTTTACCCCCAAAGACCAGTAGATCTACAGGAGGTGTGAACCACACCCAGAAGACTTGAGTCATCATCCCTGACAGAGAATGGGGAGAGGGCCAAGGAAGCCAAGCAGGTGTTAGCAGGGGTGGGGTTGAGGGGGTGCCCTGCCTAGACTACACTCAGTGATGAGTAGCTGCTGCCCAGAGGCTGGAAGGAGAGGGCGATCTGGGAGGACATGGCTTGAAACGAACTAACGATGAGCAGAGAGAAAGAGGTAGGCTCTGAGCTCTGTGGGTCCTGACTGGAGTACAGAGACTATGAACTTCCTCACGGCCCAGAATAGCACCTTCTGCCCAGAACACAAATGGCCTGTCCTTTGGGAACAGGGAGACAGAAAATGACAGTGGTGTGTGTTGGTGGGTCACTTTAGTCACAAATGCCACTCAAATGTTATTATCCCCCCTCTCAGGGTGGGGTTCATCAGCCCCAGTTTAGTGAGTTGCAAGTTCAGAGAAGGCAGGTACGGAGCCTAGAGTCACACAGCAGATGAACTACATCCCCCCTGTGACCACCTGGCTCGGAACTTGAAGGCCCCATCACCCATACTTGGTGTCTCTCTCCACAGGGAGTCGTGAAGCTGCCTTCACATATGCCATCACTGCAGCAGGCGTGGCACATGCTGTCACCGCTGCCTGCAGCCAGGGCAACCTGAGCAACTGTGGCTGTGACCGTGAGAAGCAAGGTTACTACAACCAGGCAGAAGGCTGGAAGTGGGGAGGCTGCTCAGCTGATGTGCGCTACGGCATTGACTTTTCCCGGCGATTTGTGGATGCCCGTGAGATCAAAAAGAACGCCAGGCGCCTCATGAACCTGCACAACAATGAGGCAGGCAGAAAGGTAGCATGCTGGTGTGGCGGGCATGGCAGGCACAGGGGCATGATACCTGCCTACGGAAGTACTTGGACAGAGTCCTCTTAGTGTCTCTTCTGCGTCTCTCTGCAGTCTCCTTGCCCCATCTACAGATGGCATATCAGGTTTTGGATATGTGAAACCATTTCTATGTAAAACATGAGCTGGGCCTGGCTAGGGACCTGCAGGTGGGTCAAGGCCGCAGGCTATAATAGCAGGAATGCCTGGGTCCAGAGGCTAATCAACTAACCAACCAACCAACCAAGCAAACAAACAAAAAACCCCAAGCCCCCCAAAACAAACAAACAAAAAACACAGACAGCTGAGGACAGAGGAAGAAAGGAGATTACTGTCTCACGATGGGTGGGTGCTGTGAGCTGTGGACCCTTGGGGAACAGGCAGGTTTGCATAGGGGTGGGATAGCGTGAGGGTGAGAACGAAGGACAATCAGGTCAGGACGCACTAGGGAAGAAGTCAGAGTGAGCCCAGCCGCCACAGGGAGATGAGGGCCCCAGATACTGTGCTAGGAGGAGCGGCTGCCACGGCGGCAAGATGGCCCGAGATAGGGCAGCCAGCCGAGCAGAACATGGACTGGATCTGGCTCTTCGACTCTAGGGGCTGCACCCATGCCTGCAGGGCCTGGGGGCTTCTTGGGCCTGGGGTGAACTGGCTTTTCCAGGCAAAGAAGAATTGATGAGTCTCCAGCTCAGGGGATATGGTAGAAACCAGTATCTCATTCATTCATACTCAAGACTCTGCCCTTTTCCTGTGCCAGGCAATAAAAAGAAACCCAGCTGGCTAGGGGTCTGGGATCACCTAAGGATATAAAAGACCTAGGAGTCCAGGGGAAGGCACAGGAACTTCCTGGAGGAGCTGGCATAGGAGTGGGGTCTTGAAGGACATTCAGGGGAAAGGCCGAGAAGGCTGATCCTGGGGAATGACTGCAAGCAGTTCCAGCCAATGAGAGCAGGATGAGTGGATGAGTCAGACCCAAAGAAACAGGAGCTGGCATAGAACAAGATGAGGGTTGACTTTGATGTGGGGTGTCCCCCAGAGGGGGCTGTTACATTATGGTGACAAATGAGGAAAGAGTGGCCCTGTGGCCTCCAGTGCATTCACAGAGGCAAACATCTCCAGACAAAGGCTGGCTCAAAGCAGATAATTAAAGCCCCACCACCACCACCAGGAGGCTGGAAAAAGGGGCCTTTAACATGGAAGATAAGCAAGGCTGGACCCTCATAGGAGCCCCTGAGTCTCTTCAGTGGCTTGTTTTTGAGCAGATTTTTTTTTTTCTCTTGGAAACTCAAGTCACTCAAGGACAGTGAGCCCCAGGGCAGGTTGTTGCAGAGCTGGCCAAGTGGCTCCTCAGGCCTGAGTTCTGGCCTGTTTGTGGGGACAAGAATTCCAGGCAAAGGGCCATCTGAGAACCAGCTAGCATTATCTCCAGTTTAGGTCTGAGATCGGTATGGTAAAGAGGTATAAGGGGTTAAGGCAGGAATGGCTCCTGGAGATATGGGAAGATGGAGGCTGATAGTGGGACTAGGGACCAAAATGGCAGCTGTTGGCTGGGGATGAGGGCATATGAAGAGCCCAGACACCATACTAGGGCTTTGAAGGGAAGTGGTGCCATGAACTGAGATGGAGGAACAGACCACGGGAGAGCAGGATAGGTGGGGGCTGGTTAGGAACAGGCTGTAAAGGGTCAGTGGTACCCTTTACATCACTGAGGATGAGAGGGATTGTGAGTTTTAGACTAGCCTGAGCTACACAACAAGACCCTGTCTCAAAAAGAGAAAGAGCCAGATGTGATAGTACATGCCTTTAATCCCAGCACTCAAAAGGCAGAAGCAGGCAGATCTCTGGGAGTTTGAGGCCAGCCTGGTCTACACAGTGAGTTCTAGGCTAGCTAGGACTACATAGTAAGACACTGCCTCCCCCACCCACTAAAAGAAATAGTGATTAAAGGCCATGGTCCTCATGCCAGCTTTATCCTCAGTCATGTGGGAATTAGCCCTGTCCCTCTACTGAGCCTTAGTCTCCCCATGGGCACAATGGATCCTGGATACTTTGCCAGACTCCTCTGCTGCCCCTCTAGTAGCCTCACCCCTTGAAGCTGTGAGCACACTTTGGCCTGAACCGCTGAAAGCCAGCTGGTGGTCACATGTGAGCCTTTTCTTCCAAGCAGCTGGGTGCTAGCACTAGCTGTGGTGGGAGGGGGTGCTGAGGGCCTAAGGCTGTCACACTGCTCCAGTGCAGGGTCTGAACCTATCCTAGGGCATCAGACCGAAGTCTCAGAGCACCTCAGACTCACAGTGTAAACTTGACAGATGTGTGTTCTCCCACTTCCTGGCACTGGAAGCTAGGTGTGGTGGGCCATGCTCTCTCCAAAGGTAGAGTGTGGGAGTGGAACGGGGTCCTGTTTGCCTTGACCAGTTTCTAGAGGTCCCAGCATGTGTTGGCTTGTGTCGTGTTGGTCCAGCCTCTGCTGCTGACTCTGTGGCCTCTACTGGACTGTTGTCTCATGTGTCTTATAGGAGGACACTCACTGTTTTGTGGGCCACCCTATTCCAGATGGACAGGGTTCCATTTTACCTTTATCTCATCCCAGTGAGGTTCCTTCTGAGATTTCCTGCGGTGCATCATGAGCAGCAGCCTCCAACCATCTCACTCCCTATTCTCCTCAGACTGCAGGAACTCAGACAGGGATCCTGGATGGACAGGGGTGAGATGGGATGAGCTCAGAGCCCAGCTCACCCTGGCCACCAACCCTGCCCTGTGTCTCTTCCCCAGACACCTCATGGGCTATACTGGTCATCACAGAGATGTGCCCTTGGTGTCTGGGCAGAAAGAGACTGTTTCCAAAGAGTACTTAGATTGAGGAAGCCAGTTTTGTCCCTTTGTGGTCCCCACCATAGTGTGGAGCAAGGGCATTAGGCAGATGGAATGAATGCCTGAGGTGATACCTATGGTTTCTTACCCTTTTAAGAGATGGTGATGGCCAGGGCTATTCCTGTTGGAGGTTCAGGTGTGGTGCTCTGGACAGCACTGGGGTCCTTCCATTAATACCCACCCAGGCTGGAAGCTGTTGCTGAGAGCTGGGGGATAGCACCCTATCAGCTGGCCACAGACCATGTCCTGACCAAGGGTCCTTGACAGTGGCTCTGAGTAGGCTTCTTATCCCACTGTCCAGATATGGGAGGGAAACCCACACCAAGCCCAGAGTGTGGTTACTGCTCTGAGGCCAACAAGATGCCCAGCCATTCCTGGGCCCAGAGTCAGAAAGGGGAACAGGCAAAGCCATGTCCCTGCAGTTCCCAGAGCCTTTGAGAGGCCAGGCCACCCACAAGATCCAAGGGCTCAAGAGCTCCACTGATAGTCTGTCTCTGAGACTTCAATTACCCCCAGGCTGAATGTGAGGCACCATTCCCACCCAGACCTGCCCTGCTGGGATAGAGGGATGCTAGAGTCCCCTGAGCTATCTAGACTTATCCTAAAGGACTTTGGCTTCAGCCTAATGACTCCCCTAGCCTGGTCGAAAGAGGTGCTACTCTGAGGCCCTGGCTCCACCATGGGTGCAGTTGGCACCCCACTTCCCCGTGTTGGAGGGAACCAGGCCTGCAAAAGCAGTCAGCCTCAGGCCTCCTTCTGCAATCTCCCAGTGTCTCCTGAGTGCCTGGGCTGGTCTCAGTGTCCCAAGCTCCTGGCTGTCCCTGGCGCCACAGCTGTTGTCGCTCTGATGGCAAGGGCTCTGGAGAAGGAAACGGCACATTCTTGAATCCTGTGATCACTTCCCGGCGAGGCTCCAGCTCAGGGGACCCAGCCAAGCGAGGATTCGGCCCCTCACTCTGCAAACACCTGCCCAATCAACTTCATCTGCCCTTGTCACCAGCAGGGCTGTGCAGGATCTGATGTCCTCAGGCAGGCAGGGGTAGAGGAGAGCAACAGACTACAGATCTCCAATGAGTCTCCAGAGCTATGGCCTGGGCAAGAGGTGACCAGCAGGCTGCAGCAACACTGATAACTGACTGCTAGCCTGCATGGCCCCAACCTGGATCCTGACTGATCTCAGCTATTGGAGAAGAATTGTCAGCCAGACCCTGAGTGACCTGCTACTCCTGCCTGGGACCTGAGAGGGCCAGTCTAGCTAGCTGGTGGGCAGGTGGCCAGGGCAGGAGACTTACTATGACTGCAGAAGACTAGTAGAAGAGGGCAGAGCCAGACAAAGCAGGAGAGTCACGGGATGGACAAGGGATGGGAGATGTAGGGAACAAGTATGCATGATACCACTCTGGCCTCACTCTCAGACCTTTCTGGCCCACCCAGTCTGGAGGCCACAGTGTTTCCCTTTCCCTCTACATGAAACCTGGGCCAGTCCTACCTCAGTCTCCTCTTTCCTCCTGGCCTGCTTCCCTGGTCCTCACTGCAGGCCATCATTCACTTAGCTGAAGAACAGTCATGGGGGATAACTGCCCAGGGTCCATCCAGCAATGAGAAGCATAGAACCCCATGATGCCCTGGATTTTCAGTGGCATTGTTGTGTCTTTTGGTAGGCTCTCTTGGAATGCCCCTTCTAGCCCCCTGCCTATCTCATGAGCTACTACATACCATAAGCATCACCTTCTCCAGGAAACCTCCACAGCTACCACTAGGTAACTGCACACCCTGGCTTGCTTTGCACAGATGTGGTGTGAATGAGAATGGCTCCCATGTTTGAATAATTGATTCCCAGTTGGTGGAGCTGTTTGGGAAGGGTTGGAAAGAGTGGCTTTATTGGAGGAGATGTGTCACTAGGAGACAGGCTTTGAGGTCTCAGAAGACTCGCATCATTCCCAATGTTCACTGTGTCTCATGGTTATGGATTAAGATGTGAGCCCTGCAAAATTGTGAGCTCCCACAGGCCCTTGGAGTCATGAGTGTTTCCTCTTGTTTCTTTACTGGATCATGTATGCCAGAGGTCCCCTGTGAGATTCAGGGAAGGTGCTGAGGTGAAGGCAGTCTCTGTGGGATTCTTACTTTCACTCATCGACACACACACACACACACACACACACACACACACACTTGCAGAGGTTTCTTGTCTGGGGCAGAGCTGGGTCTGGCAACAGGTGCCCTTGACAGTGAGTTCTGTCCTGGGGGTGGGGCTAGGGACTGAATGCTGGAAGGTCCAGTCTGTGGAGGGGAGGCCAGTGAAGGAGGGACAGCTGACAAATGGCCCCTCTGCAGCCACAGGGCTGCAGCTAACCGCAATTCTCCATCTTTTATCAGGCTGGCTGGCAGGGCCCTTTCGATCTGGGTAAATGAGTACCTGGGGTCAGGGCTGGCTCTGGGAACTGGCGAGAGGGAGGCCCAACAAAAACACAGGGTTGCACCCATCCCGGGCCCTCATGCATCCGGGAGAAAGAACAACAACCGGCTAGGCCTGGCTGTTGGCTTCCCAGAGGATGGCACGACTGGGCCTCGCTGACCCGTGCCCTCACCCTCCCAGTTCCCTCCATCACTGGCACGCCAGGCTGTCATTAAGCAACTGGCTGCTAAGCCCTGACTGCATGCCAGGCCCTGCACCAGGCATAAGGCGTTCGCCGGGAGTGGAGACACGAAGGGCCTGTGCTTATTAATCACCTGGTGTTGCTGGGCCTCTCCCAGCCAGCGTCCCTACCTGCTGCCCTGCAAGTGGCCCCGGTTCCATTTCCTCATTGGGGCTGGATTTAACCAAATAACTCTGATCAAACAGACCACACTCTACTGAGTGTGCACATGGGAGCCCATTTTTAGTAGCTTAAACGAATGAGCTCATGGAGAAGACACAAGGAACTCTGGAGTGCACCCAGCCTCTTCCATTCCCTGCTGAGTCTCTACTCTGTGGCTTGTAGGTTCTGGAGGACCGCATGAAGCTTGAATGTAAGTGTCACGGTGTGTCGGGCTCATGTACCACTAAGACCTGCTGGACCACGCTGCCCAAGTTCCGTGAGGTGGGCCATCTGCTCAAGGAGAAATACAACGCAGCTGTACAGGTAGAGGTGGTGCGTGCCAGCCGTCTGCGCCAGCCCACCTTCCTGCGCATCAAGCAGCTGCGCAGCTACCAGAAGCCCATGGAGACGGACCTGGTGTACATTGAGAAGTCGCCCAACTACTGCGAAGAGGACGCAGCCACGGGCAGCGTGGGTACGCAGGGCCGCCTGTGCAACCGCACCTCTCCCGGCGCCGATGGCTGCGACACTATGTGCTGTGGCCGTGGCTACAACACGCACCAGTACACCAAGGTGTGGCAGTGCAACTGCAAATTCCACTGGTGTTGCTTCGTCAAGTGCAACACATGCAGCGAGCGCACCGAGGTCTTCACATGCAAGTGAGGCTGCGGTGCAGGCGCACACGGCGCCGGCCCACCCCGTGGCCCTCGACATTTTGCACATCCTTTTCTTCCGGAGCTGCCAGCTGTGGGCACAGGAGGGTAGAGTTGGGGATAGGGAGCTCGGGGTACTCCAGGCTCCGCCCTACCTGCTGTGTCACCTCCAGAGGCACACAGTGCCCTGACCTGCTCAGTATCCAAAGCCAACACAATGGTCTGGTACCCAATGGGGACAAATTCCTTTACTTCTCTTTGGGAAATTGAACTTCAAAGTGACCGTGAGACTCTGAAGGTCACCTCCCTGCCTGGTGGTTGGACACAGAAAGGCCACACCCACCAGTCACACTCAAAACTGTTTCCTGGGATGTGTCACTAGGCCCGGGGCAGTGTGGACGGATGTTGACAAAATTATTTATGTTTTCTTAGCATCAGAGGAAGACTCAGTACTAACAACCAGGTAGCCAGACCTAACTCTATTGGAGGTTGTCCCACCACCGTCTCCTTTCACTCATTTCTGGCCCCTCCCTCAAGGGTCCTCTGCTCCTTGCAGGACCCAGGGGTGTCAGGGTTGGCAAGGAGGCTGGCTGGTTGGGGGACCCCTCAGCAGCACTCTGGGTGGGGGTAGATGGGCCTGCAAGGCTTGCTTGCGATGGCCTCAGAGGACAGCCCATCTTCCATTCCATTTGGAAACTGTCATGTAATCAAATGTGGCTTGTGTCAGGTTCCAGGCACGCCTCTTCCTTTTCCTAACCCTTCACCCTCCCAGCCCGCTGCAGCCTCCACCTCCAGTTTACAAATACCATCTATTCTAGAGCCAACCTGATCCCCAAGACTGCCCACAGGGTCAGGAGAGGTCGGGGACAGTTGCCCCATATGACAGATAGACACAAAGCAATCTGAATATTTACTCTGTGTACTGTACCCCTACAGCCCCATGCAGCCCAAACTCTGGAAGTAGCCAAGGAGATGGGAGGCTGCACCTTCTCCCAGTGCCTTGGGGTTTGCCCTTCTACTCTGACCCTGATGCCAGAGACCTGGCACCCAGACCTAGCACTCTATCTGCTAGGACCCCTGCCTACTGTCCACAGACACCTGCTCGAGAGTCCTCACATTGTGAGGACATGGGACCCTCGAGCAGGGGTCTGTGAGAGGCTGACACCCTCTTTCCTCAGGATCTTCCAGAGGGGGACATAAGAGCTCAGACCTGGGCATGTCCTCCTTCTCCTTCACAGCACATGGCAGAGGTAAGGACTTGCCAGGTCTGACAGCACAACTGCCCACAGCCTTCCCTACACTAAGGTATTTTCATAGCAGAAGTCCATGAGAATGTGGGGTTTGGTGGCTACTAAGTCAGGTGGCCTAGACATTGACCTGGGGAAAGTAATCCCTGTTTGCCCTTGCCTTGCATCCAGCTGTGTGTCCCTATCATGTCAGGATGTTCCAAGCCTCCGGGCTGCTGGAGATGTCCCACCCCGATCCTGGCCCCATCTCCTCACCCTAAGTCCTGGGATGCCCAAGTCCATAGCCCAGTATCCCCTGTGAGGAGCCTGGTTAACTTATATTGTTATATAGCGTCCCCCGTCTGTCATGTCTCTTAAGTTATTGTGACCTACACTGGGTACTGGAGGGGATGGGGGATGGCTTTGGCTGCTGTCCCCCAAGCCAGGCTCCTCCTTCTGCTTGAATTAGACCCTCGGGGGCCCCTGATGCCACCGAGGCGATTCGCACTGTCCCTGGGCTGCCAGGCACCTGCGCCTGCATTCGGTCAGCTGCAGACCTTGCCTAGGGGAGAGAGGTGGTCAGTGGACCCAGGCAGGGCACTGGCTGTCCCAATGCTGTGTGCTGGGGTGGAGGTAGTCGGGCACCACATGTCCTTGAAGTGCCCTACTTCTGATGGGCTGTGTTGCTGCCTCCTCTGGAGGGGAGCACTTGGCCCCAATAAAAGCTGGAATCAGAAACGTGACTGTGTGGAGTCTTCATGGAGTGGGGACACACACTGCCCACCATGGCTGAACCCTTAAGTCTTGCCCACTTCCTTCACCTCCTCTGCTGGCTAAGAGGCCTGCTTCCTTCCATTCTGGACTTGAGGCCCTTGGTCAGGCTCAGCCAGGCCCATCAGGCTTGCCCTGCCTCCACCAGCCAGCAAGAATCCCCAGATATATGCTTATGCATAGACCTTGGAGCTTTTCTAAAAGGCTTCAGACTGCAAGGATACAAGACCTAATGGTCTGATATCCAGTAATTAACCACAGAGCTGGGCCCAATATGCCCCCAGATGGAGGGGGCAGGTAGAAGGTCCTGTCTCTACCTCCATTCCCTTCTGACTTCAGACTCCCAGGCCTGAGGACCTGGGATCTTCCCAGCTGTTTGAGTGAACTTCTAGGGCCTTATGTTTTCACAGAGGCCTGAGCCCAGAGTCCTTAGGGGTTTGCAGCCCTAACTGATTGCTTGGCCACAGCCTGTGGTGACCATGCACTGCCTACGGTGAATGGCATTCCTACCCAGGGTCAGAAGGCATGTGGCAGGGCTGGTTTGGCCACTGCCCGCTGTCCCGGGAAGCCTGGCATTGTGTGGAACTGCTGATCTAACAGCCAGCCATGTGTCCTTTGAGCACCCACAGAACATACGCTATATCCAAGTCTCCTGGAGGAGGCTCCAACCGTGCTTTCCAAAAGGGGGCTTGCAGGACCTTGCATCTGACCCTTGTTCTTTCCTGATGCATGGAAAGCCTTGGGATGACCCTCCCTGAGTCACAGCCTTAGCCTCTCCATCAGAGAGAGAGCAAGAGGTGGCCCAAGGCTGGGGCCTAATGATCTGTAGGCTGAAGCATGCCTGGGGCCCAGGCTGGCAGGAAGCCCTGGGTCCCCATGAGGCAGTCATCAAATCCCCAGTGGCGGCTGCAATGGAGCGCAGGGTCCGGCTACTCCCACAGGGCCAGGAATGAGGAAGGAGCCCTGAGAATGCCCTGGCCCGGGTGCCCAGACTGTACTTATTTCTTGGCCGCGATTCAATCCCAACCCGGCCTCCCAGGGCCCGGGCACGCATCCTTGGGGGCCCTGCCTGAGGCGTGGAGTCCGCACTGCCCGGTCTGGCCCCAGGCTCTACCTTGAGGCACTGAGAACATTCGCCTGGGCCAGCCCAGGTGTCCCTGGTAGTTTTTTTGTCATCCTTCAAGTGGCACCCCTTTCCCCTTGGTTCTAGTCAAACCTGTACCTTGCTGGGTACTGCCCACCCCAGGGACTTTTCTTTTATCATGCCTAGCACGTCCCTTCCTAGAACGGCCTGCCTTCTGTGCCCCAAGAACACAGAGGCCCCTAAGCAACAAGAATCAACATAGAGTTCAGAAAGGACTTGGGGACACTGTCACTGGGGAGTTTGGAGTTGGAGTAAAAGCCAGCCCACTGCCCCCATCATCCCTGCTCCTTCACGCCTGTAGTCCTGCCCTAGCTAGACTGAGTTCTGACCTCCTAGGGTTCGAGCCATGTGCCTCTTCCCCGACTCCAGGTGGTACCCACAGTTCCAGGGCAGGAGGAAGCCCAGGAAGAAGTGCTCACAGATAGTGGAGGCAGCTAACATCTTCCCTACTCAGATATCAGAAGATGGTCCATAGTACCAACTCCCAGGCTCCTTCTTTCTCTGAGGACACTCTGAGGACCATGAGCATGATGGTCCAGCCAGCTCAGGGCTACCTGCATGCTTCCTTTTCCCTGCTGTGTTCCATTGGGACATTCTTTCTCCTACTACCTCCCATCTCACACCCGCGGCCTCCTCAGGTCACCTGAGTGATCTTATCCCCTTGTCTTCACTCTCACCTCATAGGTGGATAAGGGGGTACCGTGACCCCCACCCCACCCATAATGAATCCTCATTAGCCAAGGTGCCCACTGAATATGGAACAAACACCACCCAAGCCAGGCCTTTCTTAGAGAGTCTATTGCTACCCATGACTTCACAACACCCCTTCCCATGCAAGTCCTCACTCATAAATGGGTGAACCGAGACCCAGGAATTATAGGTAAACATCTAGGTGAGAGACAGAGCCGAGATTTAAAGCCAGTTCTTCTGGGGTCTTCTTTCTCTCCAATTCATACTCTACCCGGGGAAATGCAAGCTCAAGGACTTTGTCTAAGACCACACAACGGGAAAGGAATGGCTGAGGCAGGTCTCAGAGTAGAAATACTAAGAATGCCATCTCTAAGAACAGAGCAGGAAAGACCAGGTTAAGAATCAGCAGGCAAGATCTGAGTTAGATCTCTCAGTGAACTGGAGAGAGCTCAAGAGGGAGTAGCCGCGGGTCACCCTCTCTAATGAAGGGAAGAAGAGGTGTTCTGGGTGGATGGGAGTTGTGGTCTAGGGCCTGGAGTGCCAAGGAGACAGTGGGTAAGGGAGTGAGAAGTGAATGGACATGGGTCTCTGGTCTCTGGCTGTTCTAACAAGAAATCAGGAGTCCCTCCCGAGCAAAGTGGCAGGCCCTAACTCAGGTTCCTGTGTTGCTACCATAGAAACAGGTGCAGAGCTGACACCAGTGGGAACATCCAGGCCAACACCGCTGTCACTGTCCTTGGCTCCTTGAACTTGAAGGACTCTGTAACTGAGGACCACTCAACTGTGTGTCCCAGGTCAGAACTGGAGTCCTGGGTCCCAGCGGGCCATAAGCTTGATGTCAAAGCAAAGGGCAGGAAGAGCCTGGAGGCAGGTGGTCTGAAGAAGGCACTGGTGAGGGGCTAATTTGGAGGCCGCCCTACTCCACCTCTGGACACAAGGAGTCCATGTTAGGGAGGCTGCCTGGGGTCCTCTTCCATTGGCCCATTTTTACCCTTGTGAGCTTTCTGGAAGCTATGGGTAGGAGATTGAGAGTTCTCTCACTCCACCTACAGGCAGTGGCTCAACTGCTGGGCTGGCTCATCTCCAGGGGCCAGAAACTTGTCTTTTCTAGTCAGCTGGTCCCTCCTGGATGAGCAGCCTGTTCACTAAAGGCCCAAGGGGGACCTAAGGACCCTGATCTTTTTATGAGATCTGTAAAGGGCCATGGCTGAACCACTGGAAGCCCTTGGCATGAGCTGTCTGAGGCCCAACCCCCAGCTCCCTACAGAAGTACATTTAGATGGATGCTCTGCTGGCTCCACCCTGGGTACCACAAACCAGGCTAGGAGCCTTGCCCATGGCCCTTCCCTGGTTTCTGGATCCTGAGCTCCAGATGTGTCCGTGACGCATGGGACACAGCATCCATGATGTCTCAAGTCTTTCATCTCTTCATTGACAAGGCTTTGGTGCCTGGACCACTGTGAGTGCTCAGAGCTGAGTCTGAGATGTGCATCTTCCCTCAGAGAGTGTCAGGCTGGAGGAAGGGAGGCAGAGTATTCCCATGGCCCTGAGAGTGGGTGGGGAGCCTCCCACAGCAGCAGGGGGCTGTGGAAGCTCTGTGATGGCCTGAGACTGATACCAGAAATGAAGGTGGAAAGAGGGACGGATCGGGGAGGGGAGAAGGTAGTCATAAGGAGCTGAGGGGAACTGAGAGTCAGTGGGGTGGGGAGTGAAGTTTGGATAGTTAGAGAGCTACATTGAGCTTGTGAAATTCCAGAAAGTTCCACAAGTATAGAAGGGAACCTAGCTTTCTGAACTCCATAGGCTAGGATTTTCCAGAAAGGCTTGCCCCATCCCTGGCAGCTTGCAATTTGGTGACTCTCTGGGCAAGAGCTTATTTTCACTGCCTTATAATCCCAGGCTGCCCATGATGCCTGCCTCTAAGAGCCACCAGACTTAGAGGGTGAGGGCCTGGGACTGTGGGTCAGGCTGGGGTCTTCTGAGGGTTTTAGAGGGTACCTAGGACCTCAAAGATATTCTGTAAGTAGCCTTCATGTTGCTCCCTGGGCCTCAGTTTCCCTGCCAAGGGAATCTTTGCTTTTCCTGGGCATCTCATTAATCCCCAGGACTATCTGAACCTGGTGTAGTACTGAGCAGCCTGCCCAAGCTGGTCCTATCTGCCTTACATTAACAAGGCCACTGTCAAAGGCTGTGAGCTCTTGTCAACCAAACTGAAAGATGGGATGGTACCTGCCAGCCTATTAATGGCCGTGACATGTGGGAGGGTGACCCATTTCCACATCCCCTCCCTAGTTCCCCAGGCAAGAAGGGTTGATTCTATCTCAATGACAAATGCTATGGAGTGGATGACAGCCGCAGGGACAGCGGAGTCACTGGCACGTCATGGGAACAAGGCAGGGAGCGGCACTCCTCCATATTAAGGTCCCATTCTATTGGAAAGGGTCGTGACATCAGGGTCTGTAGGTGTCTCTCATCTTGGAGACTTAGGGATGGACCAGGAGGTCTAGTAGGAAACTGGAGATGACCACAGGCCACAATTCCCAGGTCTGCTGAGTCTGCAGTAGACTCCCTGACACTGGACGAACAAGCGTAGTTTACTCACAGGAAGGAGAGGTGTTCTGATTGTATGACTCTGAGGGCCTATGAGGCTATGTGCTCAAGCACAAGGCATCAGCAGTTTTACTCCTGTGGCAGAAAGGGACTTGATGCTAGCTGCATCAGAGGCAGTGCTGACTTCCCTCTGGGGAGGTCAGTCTGACCATGACCCCTGACCCTGACCTTGCAAGGTGTTGCCTTCTTCTCCTTACCCATGATTCCACGGGGAATAGGATAAAGTCCGGACAGTGTTCTAGAGACCCAGAAAGCACAGGTTGCATGAGGAGGGGCAGTCAGTGTGTCCACATGGCCAGGTGCCTAGGGGTAGATGGATTAAGTAGGGCTGGGAGGGTTGGAGACAGGCTGCAAGGCTGGGGTTGAGCACGTGCTTGGAGGAGATAAGAAGGCAGGGGGTAGATGGCATACCAGGCAGAGGGACCAGGCAGACCCGAGGTCTGAGGGAGGGAATCTATGCAGTTGGATGGCAGGAAGTTCCCGCTCAAAGTTTGGCCCTTTTCTCCCAGGGGCTGAACTGTAAGGGCAAAAAAATAACCCATGGGGCCGTTTAGCTGTTCTGCAGGTAAAGGGGGCAGTGAGTCAGCAGCCAGAGTAGACTTTACTGAAACAGCTCAGGTGTGGTACGGCCACAGGGGATACAGTGGGATTCCGTGCATGTTCTGCAGGCAAAGCGATTTCCAAGAGCGTTGTGGGCGGGCTCTGGAAGGATCCCAGAGAGGACAAAGTCAAGGGAGGTTGATGACCCCCCAGCTATCCCTCAGACATGTGTCTAAGCCAGGGTGAGGGCCTGCCTCTTGCTCAGAGAGAGGCCTGGACTGTAGGCCCACGACGTCCTCAACCTCTGTGATCTTTAGGCAGAAGGCTGTGATTGGCCTTGGAGACAGGTTGAGATCAGGGACCCTGGATTGGGTGGAGCTCTGAGTCAGGCTTCATCACAGCTATGTGACACTAGCCCCACTTTGCCTCAGTTTCCCCCTCTGTCAGCACTTCTCTAGGCTGAGGTCATGGTGGAGCCCCAGAGAGGGACCTGGGAGGGGGTGTCAGAGTGCCTTGTGTCCCCAGTGTACCCACAGTGCCTCGCGGGAACAGGAAGGGGACAGTACTTCCCCTCAGGGGACTTCCTGGGACTACTTCCCAAGACACCCTACCCTCACAGGCCCTCTGAAGTCTCTGGATTAGGCACCAAGTTGCAGCCGGAAGAGCTCCTGGGTCCTACCTGAGGCGGTAGCCCCTTCTAGGCAACTGGACATAGCTTCCTGACTTCTCAGGCTTTGTGTCCTCCAGACGCCAGCCCAACATGCCCGCTGGCTTTTGCTGCTCTCCTTTACCAGGTTGTCCTTTTGGTCTTGCTAGATCATCACTTGTTGGGAGATGGTGTCCAAACCCTTCCCTGAGTCCCTCTGCCTCTTACACGTCTGGGTGTGTGCAGTCCCTTGCAAACCACCCAGATGGGCAACCTCAGCCTGTCACCATTTTCCAAAACCGCCCTCCCCCAACCGACAGTGAAGTCAAAGCTTGGAATGCTACAGAGGCCAAACCAGACCTAGCACCAGGCAGTGGGTTGGGAGGGTTCCCCACAGGGATGGGACCCAAGATGCTTCTATTTTTAACCTGGGGGGGGGGGAGAAACTCAACCCAGCACATAGAAAACGCCTAACAAATATTTGTTTTTATTCTTAAAAGGACTTGGGATGGCAGATGGCTGCTTTGGGGACTGAATACAGGGGCTTAAAGAAGCCTGACTTGTCCTCAAGGCTGCCTGCCTGGCACAGCCTCATTCCAGGAGACCACAAGGGACCACTGGAGGGTCACCTTTCCCTGAAGCAGTCAGGAAGCTTGCCCCTGTCCCAGCCCCCCACCCTGCCCCTGCTGCCCCAGAGCCTCTTCTTCCTCTGGTTGTGCCTTGGTCATTCCATGCCCTGAGGTTAACCAGATATCTTCCTCTACAGGACCTTGCTGCTGGGAGCGTCCTGCCATGTGTGGTTATTGTCCCTTACAGGAATGCAGACATCCTCAATCAGGGTGCTGTCCCACTACTCATCTGAGCTCTAGTCAAGGAAGATGAGGGTCAGGTGAGCTTTGATAACAAGGACCACCCTGTATCTTTCCCAGGAGCCAACCAAGACTGGGAGGCCAAGGATCTCTGGCTTCAGGGAGGGCGTGGCAAGTTTATACGAACCTGGAGACCTGGGATAAATCTCCACAATCCAGAATCTCAAAGAAGCAGGTGTTCCTCTAGGGCAGATGTCTGAGGTGCAGAAATCTGTCCACTCTAACAGTGTGTCTGCCCTGTTCAGCTCAGGAACTAAGGTGTCCCTGTTTGTGGCTGCATTGGTGCAATCTTCAAGGACATCCTCACATACCCCTTTATCCCTCTACATCGCTGCTTCCACCACTGCCTATCCTTAGCCTGTCTCTGGCCTTCCACATATGAATCATCAAGATCATGTCAGGAACCACCAAGGATGCTGGATAACTCTCGGCATCCTGAACAGGATTGCATGTACCATCCAGGGGAACATTCCCGAGTCTGGGGATCAGGCCCAGTGTTTCTCTGACGGCTGTGCCTCCCAGCCTCCTAGAGACCCCGGAGGGCTCTCCCTTAGTGAAGGACTGAAAGTGTTTGTCAGATACCAGTGGTTGCTACCGCCACAATTTGGGTTTGGGGAGGGAAGAAAGGCTCATGGCTGAACCACACAGCCTGGCAGGTGGGATGGTGGGTGCATGAGGGTAAGTGAGCCAGGTCACAGGGAGGGTAGAATGGGGGGGGGGGGGAAGAGCATCCCTGGGCCTATAGGCTAGCAAAGCGTGCAGCCCTGGGCCAGGCCAGGGTTACCATGGTTGTGCAGTGTTGTGCCTAGGCTATGAGCAGCAGCTAGTGGCTCAGCCCTACCTTCCTGCATGAGGGTTGTCTAACCTCCATCAAGGACTGCAACAAGTCCCCCCATCCTAGATCCCCTCACCCATCCATGGAGCAGGAAGGTTGTGATAACCTCTCATACTGTTCTCTGGAAAGAATTGAGGCTTGTCTCAATCGCTTCCATCTCCCCCATCCAAATGTGATATGTCCCTTGTCTCTGCACCCCCCATTCTGTCCTTGCTGCCACTCAGGGAGACCTCAAGAACGTGGAATCTCTCTGACACCTTCAGGCCTGTACTTGCCCTCTGCCCCTTTAGGTTGTCACGAGAGAAGACCCTTCTCTGGCCTGTCTACCCTCATTCTCTGCCTGGGCGCTCCCTCGAAGCTGCCCTCTTTTTCCACAGGATGCTCATGAAGTCATTGTCTCTGCTGGACCGGGAATGGGGAATGGTGGCTGTTTTATCATCACTGCTACTCAGGACAGAGCCTAAGGCACAGTAGGAATGTGGGATGCTGAGCCAATGCATGGTGCTTTCCACACATTGGTTCAACAGTGAGAGGATCCAGGAAAGTAAACGTATCTAAGGACAAACCAAACCTCAAGAAGAACTGCTAGTGGCTTCCTTTGCGGAACAGTCTCTCCTAGGGGGGGTCACAGCAGCAAATGCCCCAGACCTCCCAATGAGTGAGAGAAGGAACTAGACACAGTGGCACCCACCTGTAATCCCAACACTCAGGAGGCTGAGACAGGAATACCCAGAGTTCAAGGCCCACCTGGCTTATGTAGCTACAGCCTGTCTCAAAAAAAACAGCCACCAACGGTCTAAAGTTGTAGGGCTAGAGGGGACCTAAGGGGCCTGACAGTATTGGGGGTGGGGTAGGCAAGAGAGTCCTGGGGGGTAGAGGCTCAGAGAAGATGCCCAGACCATCAGCAAAGGCTGGAGGCAGGCAGTTCCTCCCTGGGAGCCATTGAGAAACTGGCTTTTTTAAATTTTTAATTAAAGTTCTGCAGAGGGCTTGAGCTCCCAGGAAAGGGAAAGTGTTGGTGCAGAATAATTAGCCGGACAAAAGGCAAATCCTCTTAGCTTCTCCCTGGGCGATTACAGGTTAATTGGTTGACGCTCTTGCCCGCCAGGCCAGACACGGGCTTTCCCGTACCTCCTGCAGTTCGCTGACCCCGAGGCCACACCTGCCCTGCTGTCCAGCGTGGGAACCCAGCAGGGCTTCAGTTGCCCTCTGCTCAGGCCCCTGCCCCACCAGGCTCTCTGCTGAGCCGCCAGCTCCTCCATCAGCTGGCAAGCCCTGGGGCTCCCCACGCCCCCCTCAGGGCAGTCCCCCCCACCAAGCATTCTTTCCTGTGCTGCCACTCTGTCCTCTCTACCAAGGCTGCCCACCTCTCCAGTGATGCCAGTGGCAGGGCACCTCTGGCAGAGTGGAAGCCTCTCTTTCTCTTTCTCCCACATAAGTTGGCTGGCTTGAGGGATAAGAGCTGCCCCACATGGTGACAGGATGGCACAAGCTGCCATCGTATCTTGCTTGCTGGTGAGGTTGAAAGTTATAGTGGAGAAGAGGAAGGCAGGCAGGAGGAAGGAGGGATGGAGAGGGACTGATAACTAGAGCCATGGTGGTATAAAGAGCGTACCTGATGGTGGATGTCAAGGGCTCATAGGCTCCTTTCCCACCCCTGCTGACCGTCACTGTGCTTTATGTGTTTTCCTGCCCCGTGTGAGGCCCGGCTGTGGCCTTCAGAAGACCCTGAACCACATCGCTCCTCTTCTTCCAGCCTTCCTTCCTGACCACTCTATAGACAGTCAGAGGTGCAGCACTGGCCTCTGGATTGAGCCCACAATGCCAGTGGGGAGAGAAGAGGTCAGGGCCTGGCTAGAGGGAATGCAAGACATCCTGGAACAGACGCTTCCTCTTGCCTGCCAGGCACAGGCAAGATTGTGGCACTCACAGAGGCATGGGCCTGCCTGTCCCAGGGGCTCTGAGGGGCTCTTGGGGCAGCCCTGGGCCCTCGTGTTGCTGCCCCCATCCAGGCAGGCTATGAGTCAGCCCACAGCTGGGCTCAGCGGAGGCCACACTGTGGCAGGGCTTCCAGTCTCAGAGGCAGGACAGCTGTTTATTTTTCTTGCAGTGAAGGAGAGGGCAGGAGTGGGATGGAGGAGCTGACCCTGCTGGTTCTCACACTGGCCCAGGATCCCTGGAAGGCCCTGGAATGGAAGAGACCGAAGAAGCAGACACTTGAGAGGGGGGCCTCCGGGCCTCCCTGCCACACTTCTGGGGCAGCCAGCCAAAGCCAGTGCCGCAGGCCAGTTCCTGGAGCGGGATGCTGGGGTTTCCGAGGTCGGGAAAGTACTGGCAAAGCTCTTTTCATGATGTCACCAGCTCTGCCCTGGCCTGGCCCAGCCCTAGCCCTGTCACCACCAGGGAGGGATATAGCATGCCCCAGGGAGCTCAAACCTGTCTGGAAGAGGTACTCAGGGAGAATGCAGGTGCCTACCCTTGTCCCTCCTAGCAGCTGAGGCCATTAACTTTGGAGACCCCAGTGTACAGCAGGACTACTTCTCCCTGGCTTCTGGGCCGAGCTGAGGCTGTGTAGAGGGGGTGTTTCCTGAATCAGAAGGCAACCTTCCAAGACACTGTGATTCATCCCTGGAGGGCTGCTGACCCCAAACTCAGCTCTCTTTGTGAATACAGAGATCCTCTCCCCAGAGCCAGACTCAGGACCCGAGTTATGAATGAGACCACATATCATCTGCAGTTGGCTCTCAGCCGTGAGGGACAACGTCCTCTTTAGTGAGGAACACACGTCTTGTCCTGTCTGGAATCTCCACTTCCTTTCCACCAACCCTAATTTTTTTCTGGAAATTTCTAATGACATGGAACCCACAGGAAAATGGGCACAGCAGAAATGGACAGCCCAGAGAGATAGAAACCAAATCTTCTGTGTAACCATCCACCCAGAAGGTGGATGGCACCCAAAAGCCTGTACATCCTCTAGCCACTGACCCCTTGAGGCCTGACAAGAAAGACATGGCTTCCTGACACTGTCTTCCTATCTCCCATCTGACCCAAGAGCTGGCTCTCAGGAACATCTGTCGGTGTTGCCCAGTGTTGCACTTGTGTGGGTGCCCCGATGTGTGGACAGATAAATCTCAAGCTTTTTTACTTTTTGGAATCAGTTTCTCTTTAGAGTAGATTGGTTTTTACGAAATATGGAGCAGGAAGTACACAGTCCCAGCTTCCCCTGTTCCTAACGTCTTGCTTTTGGGTGTTGCTCATTCCAACTATTGTTCACTTGTTCACCTACTGAAGGACATCTGTCTGGCAAGTCTTATGACACACTCTTATGAACTATGAGATAAAATGATCAACACTGTGTTTTGGTTAGAGGGGCTTTGCCTAGAGTTCCCTGCAGTCTTGAAGTCCCCAAGATGCTTTTTAGGTCCCAGGAGGCCTCTGTCTCTGGGAAGCAGGGTAGACAGGACACATACACTTCCCCCCCCAGGGACGGGTCTCTTTTTTGGGGTCATGTGAATGCATGGCTTTGGCAGAGCATAACTGAGATCACCTTTCTGTGGTGAGCCTTTTCATTAGGCCTGGGGCAGTTGGTCCTGAAGCAGACATCTCCCACTGATGGATGGTGCTACACCATTCTGTCACTCCACACGGACCCTCGATGCTACCCAGAGATGCTGTAGCCACAAGCCAGGTGAGGCTGACTTCAGAGAGGTGAGTCAGGCAAGAGCGCAGTCTGGTGTGCAACCGGCACTGAGCACACCCACTGTATGTGGTGCGTGTGTGTGTATGTGTGTGTGTGTGGTATGTGTGTGTGTGGTGTGTGTGTGTGTATGTGTGTGTGTGGTGTGTGTGTGTGGTATGTGTGTGTGTGGTGTATGTGTGTGGTGTGTGTGTGTATGTGTGTGTGTGGTGTGTGTGTATGTGTGTGTATGTGTGTGTGTGGTGTGTGTGTATGTGTGTGTGGTGTGTGTGTGTATGTGTGTGTGTATGTGTGTGTGTGGTATATGTGTGTGGTGTGTGTGTATGTGTGTGTGTGTATGTGTGTGTGGTGTGTGTGTGTGTGTGTGTGTGGTGTGTGTGGTGTGTGCAGCCACACTCCTATATGTCATAACATTAAAACCTTCCTACTTAGGACAGTGTGCCCTCCCTGGCCAGGTGATCCTTAAAAGATAGCAGAATCCCAGGCTGAACAGGCCTGTGAATGCCCCCTGACCACCCAGATGTCACCCTTGTACTGATTCTGCAGCCCAGGAGTGACCATCCTCTGTAGCTGAATTCCCCTACACTTAGGAGCATGCAGAAGTCATTAAAAATAACCAATGTCCCTTCAACCCTGCCTGCCTGGCCTGCTGCACATTGCCTCACCAACCTGTCTGTAGCACCCCCAGGGGAGGCCTATGGCATGAGGTGCATTAGGCTTAGCCATGGCTTCCACTCCTACGGATCTGGATCCAGGGCAGCAGAGGAGAGGGTCCAGCTAGCCACTGGGAATTTGACCCTGAGCACAATGGAGTCTCTTCCTGTCTGTCTTCCTCCAGCCCTCCCCAGTGTCTCTTCAGCAACATCTGTTAGTGCTGTAATCTTGTTGCTGTCTTTCCTCCAGGAGAGACAGAATGTCTACCGCCTGCAGAAGTTGGCCAAGGCCATGACATCAGAGATGACGTAGGGAAGGAACAAAAATAGTGCCCCAGCTTAGGGCCTGACTTCAGACCACCTGCCACCCTATCTCAAGACAGAAGTCTACTCAGCACAAATCCCAGGACTTCCCATGCTAACCCGAGCACCCTAGAATCAAGAACCCCTGTTCTTCAAGAAAGGACCTTGGGTAACCTAGAGCTGGGCCGGAGAAAGGGTATGATTTGGATAGGAAATATCCCTACAGGCTCATGGGTCGGAAGTTAGGTACCAATCACTGTCCTGGGTTTTGATGGGTTCTAGAAACTTGGGGAGATGGAGCCCAGCTAGAGTAAATAAGTCACCACAGGGTCTGGGATGCCTTCTAAGGTTACACTGGGTCTGCAGGCTCTGCTTCCTGTTTCCTGTTCAATGAGGTGGGCAGCCTCATGGCTATAAGTTGTTGCAGCCATAATGTTCTGCCCAAGAACATAGGGCTAAGCAGCTTCGGGCAAGACCCTGTGACCATGAGCCCAAATAAGCCTTTCTTCCTTTAAGTTATTTGTGACAGGTTTTATTGTATTGTAATGATAGCAAAAAGAAACTAACAAGAGGGAGGAAAGCATGGGGCTTGGAGAGATGGTTCAGTGGCTAAGAGCATGTACTGCTGTGACAGAGGATCTGAGTTTGGATCCTAGCACCGGTGTAGGAGGGTGATTCAGATATGAAATATCCCTATAGGCTCATAACTGTCTGCAACTCCAGCTTCCGATAATCCAATACCTTCTTCTGGCCTCCATGGACATCTGAACTCATGTATACATAACTGTACACATACACATAGTTTTTAAAAAAAGAAAAATAAAAACCTAAATCTTTTGAAAAGACAAGACTGGATGTAGCTTGAGACACGGGAGTTTGAACTCAGCAATGGTGAGTCATAGATGGCTCCTGTGCTGGGGGTGAGAGGTGGGAGAGTGAGGGTGTAGGGTGGGGGAGAGTTCACTCAGATGGTCCAGGCTGGTTCTCTGCTGCTACAAGCCCCTCCCAGGCTGTCTACTCCCTTAATCAGGAGAAAGCCACCCATCCGCTGCACAGTGAGGCTGACGTGAGCCGGATGGCGAGCCTCTGATGGGTAGGGGACACAGGGCCAACAATGCTCTTGGTTTCTGTCTCCAGAGCTTAGATCCAGTCCAGGTCTTAGCACACAGGGACACAGGGCCTTCAGTGGCTACAAAGATGAAGCCCAAAACAGTGCACCTTTCGCCTCCCACCCTCCCACAAGGGCTGCTCCGCGCACAGTAGGCCCAGGTAGGTCCAGGATAGTTATCTGATGGGTGGAAAGAACTCAGGTTCCCTGGAGGACTTTAAAACTGGCCAAACCGGTTCAAAGGCAGCTTTTCTACAGTTTTTACAAGAAGCTATGCTCCCTTCGCTGAGGAGTCTGGCCAGCCCAGGCCCTTCCTCCCCCTCACACCTCTCTCCAGAGGACTGGGCCTTTCTGTCACTTTGGTCTCAGGTCTCTCAGGCCCAGCACCACCCCCAGTCCTGGTCCTGGAAGGGACAGTAGATGGGAAGACCTAACTGGGGACCAGGGACCTGGCTTACCTGTGTGTCAGCAAGCCAATTACTTCTTGCTGAGTCCCCATTTCCTAGGGGAGGGGGGTGAAGGTAGAGAACCCTGGAGGACAAGGGTCCCAGGAACTCTACTCACTGCTCTCTACAACCTGCAGCTCTGGCACCATGCTCTGGGGACTCAAGCATTCCCTCTGGGAGATGAATAGACTGCCATGGGCCCTATCTCCCCACCCCCACCCCAGTCTGATAGCCTTTGCAGTGAACTAACCTGGACCGACTTATCTCTAAGCATCTCTGGATTCAAACTACAGCTGGGAATGTTGCCTGGGAGATCCAGGACCACATCCTGGGGGGAAATCAAGTGAAACCAAGGCTGGAGATGCCCTCACTCTTTGCTCTGTGAGGCCCGCCAACAGGCAAGGCTAGAGGAAGAAGACCCCCAGGCTCAGTACTACTCACACTGTAGTTCTTATCTTCACCACACCCTGACCCTTCAGTGACCCCAGGGCCCTGGCCAGATGAGCCCTGTTCCCCTTGGAAAGGACACTTAGGACCTGTGTCCCGGAAGAAAGATGAGGGTCAGAAGCCCTCCCAGGCTGGGAGAGCTTTTTGGAAGAGGCCATGAGGAAGCTCAGAGGATGGGGGTGGGGTGTAAGCAGAAAGAGCATTCTTGAAGACAGGGACTAGGCTGAGTCTCCTCCAAAGGCCCCTAGGCTGTGGCCAAAGCACTGAGAAAACAAGGAACAAGGAGAGTTCCAGGCTCCAGGTCACTCCAGCAGTCTGTAGCAGGCAGGCCTGGACACAGCGAAGTTGGACTCCAGGGCCTGTCACTCAGTCTTTCTGTGCCCTGTACCCTAAAAGAAGGTTAGTAAGCTAGGAATGGTACCCAAGCACCAGGATGGGGCCACAGGGCTCAGCGCAGTGACACTGTTATGAAAACAGCTTCTTTATTGACAAGATCACAGGGACTAGGAGCAGTGAGGTTGTTTGGATTTCACTGTACTGTCATCCAGGGCATTGCTGATACTCCAGAGACCCATCTGGTCCTGTGTCGTCCCAGTACACAAACCCCAAAGTCCTAGGTCTGCACCGGGAAGAAGGATGGAGGTGTATGGGAGAGGGGAGACCTGGACAGAAGACAGTGGGCAAGGCTGGAGTGATGGAGAAGGGAGGGGAGGGCTAGAGACCCAGGATGGTGGGAGAGAGGGGAAGGTTGGAGGCCTTGGGTGGGGACATGGAGTAGAGAAGGAAGTGATGGAGGCACCAGGCACCTCATGAAGTGAGGAAGAAAGGCAGAAGGACCAAGGAGCCACTGTCGGCAGAGCAGGAAGCAGCGGCGGGCACACGTGTTGCCTCAACAAATATTTGCCACCCAAATAAGGACAATTTTTAAAGAAAGGATCAGAGACCTGAAAGATAATTTGCTTAGTTGTTTGAATATTTATTCGTCGGCCAAAACTTACTTTTATCACATTGAACTTATAAAATCACTCTGTGTGAAATCTTTATAATAAAGCTGGGTGTGGTGGCACATGCCTGAGACCCTGGCACTTGGGAAACCGAGGCAGGAGGATCTCAGCCTGAGACCATCCTGGGCTATCAGAACAAGAGCATACTTTTTCTACCTATTATCCGAACATTACAAAATCACTGATGGAGTCTGGATTCTTCATCACACACGTGTTGGAGCCTCCACATGTCCCTGGCATTTCTGCGAGGTGACTTCAATATGGTCCCTCTACCTTGAAGGTTTTTATTCCCAACTATCTTACTGAATGTTCTCCAAAGTTGCATTTTGACTGTTGATCTGCTGCTGTCTTCCGCAGATATCTTAGAAGGCAGGGAAGTGTGTTAGCAGGTAAAAGTAGTTGCTGAGAAAGCTTCAGGACCTGAGTTCAAATCTCCAACAGCCACATAAAAATCTAGGCAAGGTCTTTGTAAACGGTCACACTGTGAGAGGTGGAGACAGGAGGGTCACAAGGGCTTGCTGGCCACCTCCAGGTTCAGTGAGAGACCCTGTCTTAGGGGACACAGTCAGCAGTGAGAACAGGACACTCAATAACCTCTTCTTTTCTCGGCATGAGCTCACAGGTATATACACACACCATACACACACACATGTGCATGGCACATGCACGTGCACACACACACACACACACACACACACACACACACACACAGTTTGTTTTAAGCACCTGCCTAAAGTGTGTGAAGAGGCTCTCAGCTTGATTCACCAGGGACAGAACGGAAATAAGACAAGCCCTCTTTCCACAGAGCTGGAATGAATATCTCGGCCCAGATCTCCCTGCACATCCTGCCTTTGGCCTCTATTCAGTCAACAAATATTTGTACAAATCTTGTGGAGAGAATTGTCCCTGCTGAGGATTCTTTCCCATGGCTCCTCAAGGTACATTCTGCACAGTTGTGGTCCCCCTCCAGTCTCACCCCATTTTGTTGTGGGCTACAGATGAATGGATGTCTGCTCTGAGATGCTGCAGAAGGCTCCCAGTGTTGGCAGTTTGGGGTATGGGATTGCTCGATATGGATTTAAAGCTTCAAAACAAGGTCAGGTATGGTAGCTCACGCCCTCAGTCCCAGCACTAAGGAGGTTCAGTCTGGAGGACAGCTGTGAGTTTGAGGCCAGCCTGGGCCTATCTTAAATGAGGAAAGTGTTCTCACTGATTTTTTTTAAAATTAGTGCTAGGAATGGAACCCAGGGCCTTGTGCATGCTGGGCAACCATTCTGTACTCTCTAACCAATTATTAATATTGTTATAATTGTTATTATTATGATGTTATTTATGTTGTTTCATACCATGGTACACACATTTGTATACATGCAGAGACCAGAAGGATGGTATTAGATGTATTTCTCTACAGATATCTGTCTTGTTTCTGGAGACAATGTCTCTCATTGAACCAGACCATGTTGACTAGGCTGATCAGCCATTGAGCTCCTGGGATTGGCCTGTCTCTGTAACCCAATGCTGGGGTCCTGGGCACATGTGGATACACCTGGCTTTTTACATGGGTCCTGGGATCCAAACCAAAGCCTTCATTTTTGTACAAGAAGTGCTCTTACCCACTGGGCCATCTCCCCAGGCTCCCTGATCAATTCTTTAAATGAGATTTCTATTAAAATTCTAGAACCCACTTTCCACATCCATCGCCATAAGTCTCTTGCTGGATTTGCATAGGCTCTGGAGTGTCTAGTTGCAAGAATGACAAGTGTGTGCTCTGTGGTGGCATTGCAAATGTGTGGCTGTCAGCTCCTTTCACAGGGGACTCTGAGAAAACTGTTGAGGTAAATAGTTGCATGGGTGAGGTGCTTGCCCACCAGGACTTGGGAGGCAGGAACAGAGAATTCCTAGAGCAAGCTGGCCAGCCAGAGAGCTGAATTGGTTAGTTCTGAACTGAAGTGAGAGATCCCACCTCAACATAAACAGTGGGAGCATCTAAGGAGACACTCACTCAACCTTTGGCTTATGCACACATGTATATAAACACACACACACACATGTGAATGTGCAGGCACTATACACCACACACACACTACACACCAAAATATGCACAAACACACACCACACACACCACACACAATAAACCCTACACACCACATACACACACCACACACACACACACACACAGTTCTGCCTGCTGCAGGCTGACTGTGGAGTCCATGCATCACCCTCCCCCCACACCGGCTTGCCTGACTCCCTCCATCTTCTGCCTCTAGCCCTCTAGTCGAAGCTCTGCTTCCTATAACACCTCTGTTGTCATCTTTGTTGCTGTATGGGACATTTGCAACCACTTGACTGAGTCACTGGACTAGCTGCTTTTGTGTGTCAACTTGACACAGGCTGGAGTCATCAGAGAGGAAGGAGCCTCAGCTGAGGAAATGCCTCCATGAGATCCAGCTGTAAGGAATTTTCTCAATTTGTGATCAATGGGGGACAGCCCAGCCCATGGTGGGTGGTGCCATCCCTGGGCTGCTGGTCCTGGGTTCTATACAAAAGCAGGCTGAGCAAGCCAGGGGAAGCAAGCTTGTGAGCAGCTCCCCTCCATGGCCTCTGCCTCAGCTCCTGCCTTCAGGTTCCAACCCTGCTTGAGTTCCTGTCCTAACTTCCTCCAATGATGGACTATGATGTGGAAGAATAAACCAAATGAACCCTTTCCTCCCCAAGTTGCTTTTTGGTCATGGTGTTTCATCACAGCAATAGAAACCTTAACTAAGACAGTCACCCTGGGAGGGAGAGAACTTCGCTGTAGCCAGTGCTCTTAACCACTGAGCCATCGCTTTGACCCTCTCCTAGACATTTTTATGAGTTCCTTGGTATATGGATTTATAAAGCAAGTATATGAACGAAACATTTACTAGTAACAAACCATAGAGAAATTTATTTTAAAGCCATTCATTGGTAAACATATAGTTTTGGCATTTACTAATGATAAAGAAAATTTGGGTTATAATAAAATGGATGTTTTTATTTACTTACATAAAGAATGAAATCTGGCTAAGTATTTGGTTCTGCAGGACATTGAGCACTTTCCCAAGCTGATTAATATTTGATTTCATAATTGTCAATGCCAAGACTACTTGCCTTATATTGACAGAACTGTATTTATGGACATTTCAGAAATTGTTGGAGATTCTGCCTTAATCCCAAGCCAAGGTGTTTTGTAAATGAAACAAGTTATTAATTCAAACACCAATTTTAAAATTAAAAATTGATGAATTAGCTTTATAGATACCTGTGTATGCTAGTGTCCACAGAGGTGGAAAGAACCTGTTGGATCTGCTGGAGCTGGAGTGACAGGCTGCCACTGTCATTCTGGAGACAGAACTGGTTCCAGAGAATGGAGTTCTCAGCAGTACTTGCTTGCTCTTAACTGCTGTGCAGCCTCTCCAGCCCCACAAACATCAGTTTTCAAAAAGCCATCATTTTACACAATAGTCCTAAGACACCGACTTTCTGCCTCTATGGTGAGGAATGACAGTAGCAAAATATCAAGTCTTTGTTTTCTTGGAATGGAGAGATGGTGCAGCAGTTAAGAGCACTGGCTGCTTTGCAGAGGACCCGGGTTCATCCCTGCAACCACACTGCAGCTCACAACCATTTCTAATCCCAGTTCCAGAGGCCCCAGTGCCCTCTGCTGGCATCTGATGGCACATGCTCTCACATGCACATTACCACCCCTCCCCAACACATGTACACATAAGTAAGAATAAAAGCTTAAAGGTATGTTTTTCTGTAATTAATAAGAACTTTTCATGAACATTAAAAGGCTTCACAGTTCCTAAAATACAAGACTCTGGAATCGCAGCCAAAGTGTCTCAGGCAGTGTTGCACAGCCTGGTGGTGTGCATAGTACAAGATGACCATGCTATGTGTTCAGAAACAAGACTATAATAAAGTCACATAATTTAGTACTGAAAACACCAACAGAAGCACTCTGAATCCATCATGTGTTTGATTTTGAATTAATTGTAATTAATTAATAGGGAGGAACCTTCCCTATTGCCCAAATTTTCACTGTTGCTACCTTTTATGTGGTAAGTGGAAGATGAGGCCAGGCCACCTAGGCACAAGTAATGCGAAACCTGCCCACAGCACAGGCTGGGGGAGGGGTAGCCTGGGGCACCAGGGAGGAAGTAGGGCCACTTGGCCATCGGAAGAGGGAAAGCGGATGGGACAGAGATAGGAGTTGCAGTTCTAAACAGGGAGTTGGCTCAGAAGGGTTGAGCCTACAGGATCTGCTGGTGGGCGGACTGAGGGCGGAGGCAGGAGGCATGGCAGAGGCAGGGCTTGGGCTGAACCTAGGGAGAAAGGAGGCAGAAGACTGGGAGGAGGTACAAGGGGATCAGGGCAGGGACAACAGAGGCAAGTTGTCCGGGAGGAAAATGAAGGCCAGTGATAGCACACAGGTCCAAGCCCTCGGGCCCCAGCAGGAGGGTGTCTGTGGCTGTGTGGTGATAGCTAATGACTCCTGCATCCCCCCCCCCCCCCCCAACTCCCAGCCCTCAGTGGAGTCAGCTGGATACACAGCAAGGTGGAGAAGGAGAGCCTTCCTCTGTTCCTTAGCTGTGAAAGCATCGGCCCTTGGGCTTCTGGGCACTCTGGGACGTGGGACATGGTTTATCCACAAAGCTTCCAGGTGTAGATGAGGCCAGAGTGAGGCAGCATGGACCAACAGGAACCTGCCCAGAGAACCTTCCAGGCTCCTGGATCCTGGTCTGGGCAGCAGGTACCTGGCTGCAGCTGGGCTGGGCGCCGGGCCCCAGGCAGCTGTGAGACTCAGTGCTATCGCAGGCCTGAACTGCTGTTTGTGCAGGGCTGCGCCTGCCCTGGGGCCTGTGGGAATTTTCTCTCCTGAGAGCCCTGAAAAGCCATAGGGGGCGGGGTGCCTAGTCCAGCTGATGGAGGCGAAAGGGCCACATGGGTTTTGTGGTCGAATTATCCAAACAGTGAATCGCTCCATCGGCCCGGGCGGCTGTGAACGGCCCGGCTTTGTCCGCCCTGAGAACAGCGGCGGCCGACAGGGCAGACAAAGCGGACGCTGACGCGGCCTTTTCCATGGTCGGCAGAGAAAGAAAGGCCTGGCACACAAAGCCGCGTCGGAGGGGCGGGCCAGGGGGCTCTGATTTAGTCACGGCCCACGAGAAGGCCGAGGGGCCCCACCAGAGCATCCGGTGTGGGGGGCTGTGGTGGAACAGACGTGTCCATGGACCCTCTGCCCTTGGGGACACACACCTATGAATCCCACCTGTCCTCAGACTTTCACCATCAGCACCAACTGGAACAGCACATGGCTTCTAGCTGATGTCAACCATGCTGGTGGGCAAGGCCTCCTGATGGCCAGCCATCCTTGTAAGAGGGCTAACACTGGTGTGTGTGTGCGTGCGTGCGTGCGTGTGTGTGCGTGCGTGCGTGCGTGTGTGTGTGTGTGTGTGTGTGTGTGTACAAGTTATAGGGCAAAGCAGAGGCAGAACCCTGGGGCACAGAATGGGTAGATTGCCAGCTACCTTCAGGGGCTGCGTGGCACCCGGCAGGAGCTAGGGCTGGAGCTTGAGTGGCTGGTCCTCATCACCAGATCACTGAGAAGGCCTGTGCTTGGGGCCCAGTGCTGCTTTAGGAATTGGTGTACAAGGAGCAATTATAGGCTGAGTGCAGGCCAGGCCTCCTTCAGGTTGCCTCTGCTCTGGCCAGCCTGAGGGCTGAGAAACAGGGAAGTACAGGGCTGAGGGAGGGATCAGGAGACCCCAAGTGCAGGAAAGAGATTTTGAGCAGAGCTGGCTTGCCCTGTGGGCTGGACCAGGCAGGAGGCCTAGCTGGCTCCAAGCTGTTTCAGGTCTGACCTGGTCTTCAGGCTGCGGGTGGGGGATCTGAGGGTCAGAGATGTAGTTTGAGCTCTAGGCTCAGTCCCAGGAAGTGGTCCCTGGGTCTGTACCTGATGTCTATGAGGGAGGAGGAGCAGGGAAGTCTTGCTAATAGAAATGACAAAGAGCAGCAAGATGAGTGACCTGTTCCTTCTCAGGCTCTGGGCTCAGGGAGCTGCAGAGGCTGCCTTCTGAGAACACAGCCTCCATGTCAGTAGGCGGGGTCACCTGGGTGGGAAATACACAAGGGGCGTGGTAAAGGCAGAGGTGCCTTTGTTAGGCCCTTGTGTTAGGCCTTGCTTGCAGTTGTCTTAAGATCAGGTTGACACCAAAGTGCCTGAGTCTAGCCAGGGTGGCCTGAGGGGGTTACTTCTGTGTATATCCTCAGGCTTTGTATTTGTTAAGGGGGAGTGTGATGGTAGCCACAGGGGTCCCTGAGATGGAGGCCAAGGAACAGTGGGCTGGCACACATTCCACACATCAGGAGAGTGGGCCCTGGGGTCAAGGGCTTGACTTACCAGGCCTGAGACAGCCTATTCATATACTGTAATTATCCCATCTTATTCACAAAGCTACCTGCTACTGGGTGCTGTGACAGTTACACCCAGGGAAACTGAGGCATGGAGAGACCATCCCCCCAACCCAGAGTACCACACCAGGATGCGCTCTGCCCCCCCCCCCCAGTGCTAGTGAGCCATCCTGACAACTTGTTTACAAATGATCCTGAGACTTTCCTTTGTTCAAGCCAGAACACTAATCCTGACCCTCAACATAGAGTTGCATGGGGACCAATGGCTAGCTCTGGAGCCGGTGCTTGACCACCCGGAGGCACCTGGACAGCAGCCAAGGTTGGCGTCATCTATCCTTGGTCAGATCAGGGCCCCCAAACCAGAAGGTGGAACCCCCAGGCTCATCAAGCCCCGCCCACCCTCTCAGGCTGCCCCAGCTTCCATCTGGGTCCCATCAGCTTCGCCTTTGGCCAAGAGTATGCGGTGTCCGTGGGAGCAGGAAAAACAGCCGCAGGGGCCGGCAGCTGCCAGGCCTGGCTTTGCCCCAGCAGGGAGGGCAATTCTGATGAGGAGGCAGCATGGCCATCCTGCTCCCATCAGATGGTGTTGAGAACCCTGCCCGGGCCCCCACCACCCTGTCCTGGCTTCTATCAGGATGTGACTAAAGTCCAGGAAAGGCCTGTGGGCTGCCTTGGGGGCAGCTGCCAGGCTGGGGTGCTAGGGCACCTAGAAGCTCAGGCATTTGAGTTCATGTGTGCATGCAGGGAGAAGAATGACACTCTGGCCAGGAGTCAGGTGTCTGCTCTTTCTGAACTGCGGTCCTCTCCCTGACTCTCCAGGGTGAGTGGTGCTGCTTCTACCACATAGAGGATCCTCCAGAGCCCTTAGGCCATAACAGTTGCTCAATACATAGCAACCCACCCCCATCCCCAGCAGCCAGGAACCTCCAGGGACCTGGCTGTGGAAGCTCTAAACCATTGCCAGCCGCTACTATGCCATATACACCAGAGAAACAGGCACAGAGCCCCGGAGTACTTGGATTGACCTCACCCACAGCTGACCCTGAGATGTTCATAATGCTGTCTTTGATGTAAAATTATATACAAGTCTCAAGCTTTTTGTGTGTATGGTGCAAAGATGTGTACAGGGGCCACAAAGATGTGTGTGTGGAGGCCACAGGACAACTTCAGACACCAGCATCCCTTTTTTTTTTTTTTTTTCCCAGAGTGAATCTTTCACTGGTCCAGAACTTGAGTAACTGAATAGTCAGGTTAACTGACCAGGGAGCTCCCCAAAGTTCTACCTGTCTCCATCTCTTCAGTGCTGGGATTACAAGGGTGCACTATCACACCTGTCTGCTACCCCACCCTCTTCAAGACAGTGTCTCAATATGGAGCCCTAGTCTCGCTATGTAGATCAGTCTAGCCAGGAATTCACCCAGATCTCCCTGCCTCTGTCCCCTGAATAATTTATTAATTTGTATTGATTTATTTAATATGTGTGGGTATTTTGCTTGCATGCATATCTAAGCATGCAACATCCCTAGATGTTGAAAGAAGGCCTCAGATTCTCCTGGGACTGGAATTACAGGTAGTTGTGAGCCACCGTGTAGATGCTGATGAGTTATCTCACAAGCCCTGCAAGTGCTTTTTTAAAAGATTGATTTGTGTGTGTGTGTGTGTGTGTGTGTGTGTGTGTGTGTGTGTGTGTGTGTGTAGGCATGTAGGCCAGAAGAGGGCTTCAGATTCCCTGAAGTTTGAGCCATAGGTACTTATGAACTGTCCTTGTCAGATTCTAGGATCAGAACTCCAGTCCTTTGCAAGATCAGCAAGTGCTCTAACCAGCAAGCATCTCTCCAGTGTGTACTTGCTTTTTCACTGGGTTCTGGGGACTGAATTCAGGGCTTCCTGGTTACCAGGTAAACACTTTACTAGCTGAGCTATCTCCCCAGTCACAGGCTCCCACGTTCTTTACAGATTTACCAAACATCTCCCATGGACCCACTACAAGCCTAGGGTTCCAAGATGACAAGAGAAATGTCCCTGCCCTTTGGGAGTACAGGTTAATGTTCTTTATTATGGTAGCTGACTTTACCTTGAAGTCTGATGTGTCCCCAGGCTTGCTGAACTGGGTTTAGTCAGGGAGGCCTTCATGAAGGAGGATATACATGAACTGAATGAATGAACAAAGTCTGTATCATCCAGCAAACAGAGGCAAGAGTGGCCCAGAGCAGGGGAGCTGCTCACAGTGTCTTCATAAATGGAATGACCTGAGCTGATGGTAGCAGGAAGGAGGGCCAGCAAATCCCAAAGCAGGGCACATTGGAATGGGCATCTGAGTCCTCTGTGTCCATCCTCCTTAAAACCCAACACAGAGCCTGAGCTGCCCTTTCCACCACCAGTGGTCCATGGTAGGTGGCTTGGGTGGATAGATTGGTTCCTACATTTTGGGGACATGTTGGAAGCTGAGCTGCTAGGCTCAGAGAGGGGCTGCTGGGCTGTTTGAACTATGTGTTGGGCCCTTTCTGCCCCTTCCAGACACGTAGGCAGCTCCCAGGGCTGAGGGCTGGCACCACCCAGGTGGTAGACATTCAAGCTTAGCCTGCTGCCACCTAGGAATGGCACTTATGTCATGTGTAATGAAGCCAGAGGGAGCCTCAGTCTCCAAAGCCCTCTAATGTGTTTGGAAAGAGCAGTTGAGCGGCCTGCAATGCTCAGTCACTGATGGTTTCCACTGCTCACAGCCTTTGTTCTTTCCGGGCCTCCGGGCATTGGAGTCTGAGTGTCACGTGATGTCACCACAGTCAGCAGAATCGGATTCTGCTGCCATGGCAGGCCCCATTCGGGCTGGTGGGCATTATGCCCCACCTCCCAGCACAGGAAGAGGTGGGCCGCTTGGTGCCACATTGGTATCTGGGATCCTCGTGGTAGTGGAGGGGAGGGTGAGTGTCATGATGATTGTGGTCACAAGGCAGACAGTGGGACAGTCAGGAACTCCTGATGGCTGAGCATGTGAAACGGAGGAGAGGGTGTATGGGGACAGAGATAACAGGGTGGGGGCTGTAATAGCAGGATGAACCTGTCATGTTGTCATAGTCTCTGTTTCTTAGACCACAAGTCCCCTTTGGGAAGAACAGCCTGTGTCACCCCCGTGGGAAGGGGGTGACATCTTGCAGCTAGCTGGGAGGTGCTTAGCCCAAGCTGGGTGCCATACTTCTGCCAGCAGCTTACAGGGGCCACCCATTGTTGGCCTCTGGAGCCTCTCCTCTCTAGTCCCTTGGGTGATCCCAACAATGTGGGACCCGGGTAGGGGCAAAGACTGGTCTAGAAAGAATTCAAGAGATGGGTGGAGATGGAGATGGGATGGGGTAGAAGGTAAATGGAGGCAAGATGGCTTCCTGGAAAGGGCAGCCTTGTGCCAGATGGTGAGGAGGTAGTGGGCCTCCTGCAGGGTCTCCCTTTCCCCACATCTAGGGATAGTATGTGCTGGCTCCTTTTCAGGGGTCATGGCATTAAACAATCTTTCCGGAAATTACTGAAATCTCCATTGTTCAAGCATGTACCTGCTAGTCAGTTAGCTGGGAAACAGCTGGGAGCAATACACGGGAAGGAGTCAGGCCTCCCTATCATCTTCCATTACCACCCCTGCTGCCTTCCAGTGTCCCTCCATACACACAGGGGGACTTAGGTGTCTTCTGTTCCCCCATGGCCTCCTGTGCAGGAAGTTCATTGTCCCTCACTGGGTCCCCATAATTCCCATGGATGTTGTTTCCCAATTGACCTGTCATAAGTAGGTTCCCGTTGTCAAGACCCTTGAGGTCCCATGGCTTGCCCCTCCCTCATCCTGTGGTTCAGCAGTTAGGCCTGTGAACTTCCTCCAAGGTGCCTGTAACTGGTTGAGCTGGGGGACACCTGGAAAGCACCCAATGGTTTGTATAGATTGTATATGCTAACCTTCAAGGGTGTGTGTGTGTGTGTGTGTGTGTGTGTGTGTGTGCGCGCGCGCGCGCGCACAAGCGTGCGCACGTGTAAATCAGAGGTTAACAATGTTTTTGTCTATCAATTTCAACCTTATTTTTTGAGAGAAAAGCTAAAATTTATGTTTGTGTATGTGTTCATGCAAGTGAGTATGTATGTGTATGTGGGTGCGTGTGCACTGTAACATGCGCGTGGAAGCTAAAGGCCAGCCTCTCCATGCAGGGTTCAGGGATTTAACTCAGGTCATCAGGCTTGACAGCAAGTATCCTTACCTGATAAGCCATCTCAACAGCACGATTCTAAATCTTAGTCAGGGTCTCACTTTGTAGCCCTGGATGACTTGGAACTTACTCTGTAGACCAGACTGGTCTCAAACTCAGAACTCCGCCTGCCTCTGCCTCTCCCGTGTGCTGGGATTAAAGGTGTGTGCCACCATGCTTGGCTCCTGTTTTAAATCTTGGTAAGGTTTGGTCAGTGCACTGATATATTTATACTTAATGTTTTTTGTACAATTTAGGAAATCTTTGCCAAATCCAATGCCACAAAGATTTTTTCTGACTAAAACTTTCAGTTCTTTCATTTTGGTTCGTGATCAATTTTGAGTTAATTTCTATGAATTCCTTCATACCATATATATTTGAATCCAGTTCAGTTCTTTTCTTTAAGATTCCTCATGCTCTGGGTCAACATTCTTACTTCTCCCCACCAAACCTTCAGTTCCTCTTTGTGAATCTATGACCTGCTCTAATCTCAGATGGTTCCTAAGCCCATAGGCCTCTGGGGACAAAGACTCCTCCTCACACTCCTGAAGCATCATCTGGCATTGAGCATGGGGCCAAAACAAAAAGCATTCCTTTAAGATCATTCCATTTTTCTTTCTCTCTTCTTCTCCCTTCTTCTCCTTCTCTCCTATACCCCCCACCCCATGTTAAGGTGTGCACGTACACATACTCAAGTGCACACACATACGTGTGTGTGTGTGTGTGTGTGTGTGTGTGTGTGTGTGTGTGTGTGTACCCGAAGATAACATCAGATGTCTTTGTCCATAAAGTTCCATTTTGTTCTCTGAGACAGTCTCTCACTGAAACTGTAGCTTGCTGATTGGCTGTGCTGGCTCTCAAGCGAGCCTCTGGGGTCCTACTGCCTCTGCCTTCCCAGTTCGGGATTACAGGCTCTGCCACCACACTCAGCTTTTTACAGGGGCGCTGGGAATCAGAACTTAGAATTTAGGTCCTCATGCTAGCAGAGCAAACCAACAGTCCAGCCCATCTGTAAGCATGCCCTGCTTCCCTTCCTCAAATACCTCCCATAGCTCCCTATTGTAGGTAGAATGTACTGTCCCTGTACTTAATGTAATGGAGCCGTTCCTTCTTGCAGCCTCACCAAGGATGAAGTCTGTGCTCCGGCACACCCCACTGAGTTCTACACCTGGTGTCTAGCTTTGTGAACACAGCTGTGGCCCTGTTTTGGGGTGGACGTCAGGCACCTTAGAAACCCTGTTCCCAGCTGTCAAGTGGCATGGGCAGGAGGAGGCCCACAAACCCTAGTGTTGGTTCCAGGAGTTCACCTCCCAGCTGCACACTATAAACCCAAAGCGAGGAGGGACTGGTTCGCGGTCATGACGCCACACTCCCCATCCGTCCAAGGGAGGCATCCAAGCTTGGAATTACAGTTCCCAAATACGTACTTACTTGGGTTTGCCTTGGAAAAGGTTACCATTTAAGTATCACCCGATAATACACACACATGCCCAGCTACATGGGAAATTACAGAGCACTGTCCCCAGCCTGGCCAGTGTCCACAGCTGGGTGAGGAAGTGCTCAGTGAGACCGAGCCACTCAGCCTAGGAGGGGCTGTTGCATGGGGAGGGGTTCATGTGTTGCCTTCCAGGGAAAGGACAGGTGTTTAGGATCATCTGAGGGCCAGAGGTCTCTTAGCCTCTCTGTACCTTGTCTTATAATTTGTAAGATGGGGGTACGGTTGCTACAAGCAATAGCAAGAATGTGTGAGAGACACCTCCTCACTTGCACATGCACCCCTGGAAGCTATGAAATGGAGTGGAGGCCAGTGTAGCAAACCCAAGCCCTGTGCCTTGTAGCCCAGGGTCAGGCTGGGGTATGATGCTCCAAAATGGTGCCAGTGACTATCAGCAATGCCACACTCATGACTACAATAAGGGCAGTAGTGGTGCTTGGGCTGTCAGTCATGGTAAGGAGTGAGGCCTGGGGAAGAGCCTATTCGCTAAGAACTGTGCTTGGGACACACAGAGAATTAATGTCTGGGTGTCTGAGTCAGGCTCTCAGGGGCCATATCTGAAAGGCTCCAAGCATATACAAACTGGGTGCTCACTGTTAACACCAACCATCAGTTTTGAGGTTCCCTTTACATCTTCATACCTGTTGTCTCCCCAACCCCACAGCCATTGGGTGTGGGTGGCTTGCCTGAAGGGCAAGGGCACCACAGAATCCAGTGTCCATTCTGTATTACAATTGGAGGGTGGAGGTGAGAAGAAGCCCCCATCTCCTGCATCCCATGACCAGTTCCATGCCCACTGATACTCTGTGAGAAACTCTTCCCAGACCACAGAAGGCTCCACCCCTCTTTAACACCCATCTGTAGCCAGCACTGTTGTGTAGTGGTATATGCCTCTAATCTCAGTACTCAGGAGGCAGAGGCAGGCAGATCTATCTAGATGTAACTAGGGTCTGGCCTAGTTAGTGAGGTCCAGCTCATCCAGGGTCACCAGCATCTAATCCTGATAGCTCAGGCGTGTAGCCAGGTCTTCAAGGAGAGGCAGACATAAGGGGCCTGGTACAGGCCCCCAAGGCTGTGAGGAAGAACAGGGCTCAGAGATGCCCACTAACCCTGCTGGTGCAGGGAGGGCAGGAGGAGCCTGGTCTCTGAGGCAGTCTTGTCCTCTGAGGGCAGGAATAAAGTGAGCAATGGAGGGAACTGTTCGCAGTCATGGGTTCCCTCTACTGCCTGCCCTCCTTGGGTGCATTGTGTATGACTGGGAGGAAAGAAGGGGAAAGGAAAAAGGAAAGGAAAGGAAAGGAGGGAGGAGGGAAGGAGGGAGGGAGGGCACATGCAGGGATCATCCATCCCACTAACTTTCTGGATGCCAAAAGATGTTGCTTTCTTGCAGGGGTTTTTCTGTGCACTGTTTGATTGAGCTTGGGTTTCTTCTTTCTTAATTGAATTCTATTTGTTCAGGAGAGAACAGAAAAAATACTGTTTGACTGGGCCAACCCCTCCTCCGTGCTGTCCAGAGGATGGGGAGAGGCCAGGGGCAACCTCCTGAAGGGCCTCCTTTCAGGCAGTAGCCATGACCCTGTATGCCTGCAGCCAGCCAGCATGGGACAGGTGTCCTCAGGACAATTCCCAAGGCCTCCAGGGCAGTGGCAGGCACTGGAGATGGAGAGCTGGGGACCACCCCCTGGGGGAAGAATGCTGAAGGTAGTAGGGGTCCTGGGGGTGATGCCCGCCCGAAAGAAGCTGGCTGTGGGCCCCTGATGAGTGTGGACAGTTGGGCATGAATACCTATTCAGTGTTTGGCCCTTGTTCTCTCTGAGCCCTCAGCCTGGGAGGCCACAGATGTCCCAGAGTGAGTCAGATGATTCTACTGACAGAGGCCCTTGGTGGGAGGGGCTTCTTCTTTTGGGGCTTTTGTCATGGAAGCCAGTGAAGCAAGCAGGAAGCTTTTTTGCTTAACCTTGACCGCTGGTGGCTTCCAGCAGCCTGCCAGGAGGCAGCTTGAAGATGGCTTTCAGCAAGCCATGGAGTGAGTGTCCAGGCCTTAGCACTCGGTGGCACCAGCCCTTCTGGTGAACAGAGACAGCACTGATTGACAGCTTGTGCTCATAGCAGCCCATGGGTATCTTCAGAGTCTGAGGCTTTGATGAGGGTACTGAGTCTAGGAGAGGCTGAGCCACTAGCTTCCGAACCACACAGCCTCACTGGGGCTTTCTGGTGTCTTAGTGACCCACCCACGTGAAAACCCCTTGGGTGAAAAGAGTGGGAACCTTGTTGCTGAGCTTCGGGCCCTTCAAGGGGCCTGAGGCTGCTGGAGGGACCTCCCCCAGGCGTCCTTTACTGAGGATATGCCTTGTGAAAATCACTTTGGCCAAGACCACTCAACATATGAGCATGGGTCACTTAGAGTCCTTTGCTCACTAACTATATATTGTGAGCTAGGGTGGTGACAATGGGAAAGACATGGCCTGTGACTCCCTGCAGGCAGCTCCATGCCTCTCCATGCCTACTAACTCAGGCTGCACCCTGAAGTTGAACCAGTATGAGAAAGGATCACACACTCCCTCCAGTCCTTGGGGCCTGTCCCTTGGGGGCCCAAGGAGAAAGGAGCCTGTGTTTGGTTGGTTTGCTGTCTACTCACCTATAAACCTGTGCTAGCTTGGGTGACATATCAGAAAATCTACCTCAGGTGGTTCCCTAGCACCAGCCTGCCTAGGTTTTGTCAGTGTTGGTCTGAGTCCCTGTGGAGTCACTTGGTTGCCAACTACCCTAAGAAGATAGCATTGCTGTCATTGATGGAGAGGTTGACTAACTTCCATAGAGTCACATAAAGCTGTAAAGAAAAGAATGGACTGAACCCCTGTGCTGGATAGTTTTATGTTAACTTGACACAAGCTGAAAACATAAGAAAGGAAGGAACCTCGATTAAAAAAAAAAATGTTTACACTATACACAGTGGCACATGCCTTTAATCCCAGTGCTTGGGAGGCAGAGACAGGAGGATTTCCAGACTAGGACAGCCAGGGCTACTCAGAAAAGCCGTCTCAAAACAAAAAACAAACAAACAACAAAGATTGAGTTGTAGGCACAGGCCTGTAGGGGCATTTTCTTAATCAGTGATTGATGGGGGAGAGCCCAGCCCATTGAGTCCATTGTGGGTGGTGCCATCCCTGGGATTGGTGGTCCTGGGTTCTATAAGAAAGCAGGCTGAACAAGCCAGTAGGCAGCTCCCCTCCATGGCCTCTGCATTGGCTCCAGTCTCCAGGTCCCTGCCCTGCTTGAGTTCCTATCCTGATTGTGATGATGAACAGTGATATAGAAGCATAGGCCACATTAACCCTTTCCTTCCTGAGTTGCTTTTGGTAGTGCTGTTTCATTGCAGCAATAGTAACTATAAGTAGGACAACCCAATTCTGGAGGCTTCCTGTTATAGGGCAGTGGTGGATGACAGACACCCAGGAGCAGCAGGCAGGTATGAGGGGCTGGGAGAGGAACTTGGGAGTTGGACAGGGTGACTGGCACTCCTGTGGGTAGGCACTGAGTGCATGAACTTGAGGGTCCAGTTTTAAAGCTCCAGATTCTATTATTATTATTATTATTATTATTATTATTATTATTATTATTGACAGGAAATCACCACAGGTTGTTGAGTTCAAGACTGGTAGCCCTTTTCTGTCTGTCCCCAAAGCCCCAGGAGCTGAGCTGCTTACTCCTAAACAGGCACAGCCAGTTCAGGCTGCATCTGGTGGCTGAAGTGAGGCTCCTTGACCTGGCCTCCTCTCAAGACAGCTCCTGTCCCATTCCGCAGCAGCAACTGCCACCCATAGAAGCTTGGAGAGCCCATGGCCCTTCTTCCTTCCTCCCCAGGGTCCTATCACATCTCTAAATGGCTCATTGTGTATGGAGTCGGTGGAGCTTTCCAGCCCGAGTGTCAGTAGAGGCCAGAGGGTAAAGAAAACCAGCTCTCTGAGCTTGGTTCTTGGCAGAGGACACATACCAGATCACAGGCTAGGGAGTTAGGGGCCACTCAATGACATTCACATAGCTTTCCCATGTGGGAAATGGGCTGGTTGGGCCTAAACCCCACAGCATTGGTGATCAAGCATGCTTGTCTCTAAAGTGACTCCATTTTTCACCCACCAGATCTCATGAAGGAGGGAGGAGTAGGTTGTTGGGAGGTAACACCTCTCTACCTGCTGGTGGCAATCTGGGCCTTTGTACATGCTGTTTTGTTTGTTTGTTTTCTGCTTGGGGCCACTGGCCAGTCTCTCCAGCCCTCAGCTCTCCCAATTCTTTCCCTAGAATTGCTGAAGGGAATGTCCATCCTGCAAGGGACCACTCTGCTTCTCTCATAGGCTCTGAACTCCTAGGGATGGATGGCTCTCTCTCTACCAGAACTAGCCACAGGTTCCAGACCCTGTTTTGTCTGGTGGCAGGTATCCCTCAGCAGAACCTGGGCCCTGGCCTTCCTTTGCACATGGAGCTGGTTTGCCTGTGTGCCCATGGAGAGGGGATGTGCCTGAGTACTGCTTCAACCTCTCCACCCCCTGTTGTTCTACAAACAGCACTTTCCAGGGCACAGGCAGGAAGGGTGGAGGACACACACAAAGGACACAGCCTGGATGGCTTTCTGCAGAGGGTGGTTGGCTCAGCTCATCTCCCTTTGATGTTTTGAACCCACAGGAATCATTGACAGGGATCATTTCAGCTCTCGAGAAGGGGACTTGGCGACAGGTGACTTGTCTCACAGATTGCTGAGGTGCTAATGAGTGCTAATTATAATCCAATCGCCTTGCCAAGGCAATCTGTCCTGCTGGGGCAGGTGGGGACCAGTCAGTGAAGCAAGCCAGTAGGTAGCTTTGGGGGCTGGGTGTCTCTGTGTGTTGGTGTAGGCTTGGGGGATGTCCCTGTCCAAACGTGTTCTTGTATTTTAAGGGGAAAAGAGACATTCACGCCTTGGAGAGCCAGGCAAGATGAGGAGGGATGGTGGCAAGGCCAGCAATGGCTTCTTCCTTTGTGGCAGATACCAAAGGAGCTATGCAGGCTGAGAGGCCCAGCAGGGTTGCCATGGGAACGCCTCCTGATTAGAAAGGGATTCTATTAGGGTGAGAGGGACAGAAGGAAGCATCCAGAATCCTTTCTACCTCACCCATTCCCTCCCTCAGCCTGGGACCCACTCCAGGGCAGGCAGCCACAGACCTGCCCAGGCTTCTGGAGGGCTGAGGAAGGAACTGGAATTGACAGAGGTGCCTTGGAACCTGGTCTCTGTCCCAGGACAGACAGTGCAGGTGAGGCCTTAGCTCAAATGTGACTCCCCTAAAGGCCTGACCCAGGTTTTCTGAGTCCATAGCCTAAGCCACCAAGGTGGGAAATGGGCCCACACAGGCTGGGTGACCCACCCATCCAGTCTGCTCCCGTGAGCTCTGGGAGTCAGTGACACCATTTTGACATGTCAGGCAGGGATACTGAAACTTGGGGAGCTGAAGAAATGTGCTTGAGGGCGACAAGGAGACCAGAAGAGGCAGGGCTGGTGGCAAAGGTGAGAAAGGCCTGAAGTCATGGCAGAAGACCACAATGGTGTCCCATCAGCATGGGTGAGCAAAGGTGGGCAGCTGAAAGGCAATGCACAAGGCAGACATGGGCTTCAAGCCCACTGAGCTCTTTGGTGGCCTGAAGGCCAACCACACTCCACTTTGGTGAAGGTAACAGAGGGTCAGCAAAGGAAAGGGACTCACCTTGATCAAAAGCCAGAAGGAATGATCTATATCTAATAGGCAAGATGTGGACTCTGGTTCCCACCCACAGATATACGGAAAGCCTAGCACTAGGGAGGCAGAAGCAGAACCAAGGAGCTCAAAGCCATCCTTAGCCGCATAGCAACTTCAAGTCTACAAGAGTTTAAGTCTACAAGAGACCCCTGTCTCAAAACACCAACCAAATAAGTGAGCAAACCAATGAACAAATAAAATTTGGGTCCTATACATGGCAGTTTTATTTAGCCATAAAGAAGAACGAGGTCATCATTTACAGGCAAATTGGTGGAAGGTGGAGATCGTATCAGTGAACTAAGCCCGACTCAGGGAGACAAATGCCACACCTTCACCCACCTTATGCAATGTGCTGGTTAGTTTTCATCAGTTTCTACAAATCAGTCACCTGGGAAGAAGAGACCTCAACTAATGAGTTGCCTCCATCAGACGTGCCTATCTATGTTGCAATGCCTTTTCTTTTCTTTTCTTTCTTTCTTTTTTGCATCATCTTTTTTTATTGTTTATTTTATTTTAATTTTTGAGACACAGCCTCTCCATGTAGCCCTGGCAGTCCTGTAACTCATTCTTAGACCAGGCTAGCCTCTAACTCAGAGATCCTGCCTGCCTCTGCCTCCCCAGTGCTGGGATTAAAGGCATGCAGCCTGTTGTTTTGTTTTTTGAGAGGGAGAAAGAACATGAATTGGGGGCATATTTTCTTGACTAATGACTGACACGGAAGGACTCAGCCACTCCTGAACAAGTGCTCCTAGTGCTGTGTAAGAAAGGTAGCTGAGGTCCCTGCTCCAGTTTCTGACCTGATCTCCTGCCCCAGCTTCACTCAGTGATAAACTGAAGGATGAGCCAAAAACAATCCTTTCCTCTTCCGAGGCGGTTTGGGTTACTACTTTAACACAGAATAGAAAGCAAAACAAGATATGCAGGATTTAGGTTATGTGTGGCGCATGCATGCGCATGTGTGTGACAGGAAATTGGAAGGGGCATTGTCTGGGGGGGAGGAATGGAACCAGATGGGGCAGGAGAAGGCTTTGGGGGGTGAATATGAGCAAAGTATAATAATATAAACATAAAATTATATATGAAAATCTCATAATGAAGCCCATAAAATTATTAAAATTTAGACAAAAGGGGGAACTAGTCGCTTTTGTGCTCAGCCAGCTCTAGCCCTTCACAACCAAACTTATGGCATGATCCTCAGGGAGGGAAGTGCCCATCCCTGAGGGCCTAGAGTTACTGCAAAGAGCCCTCACCAAGCATGGTGCCAGCTGCTACCTCCTGCCAACCTGAGACCCCATGGCCAGTGGGAGCAGGGACAGGTCAACACAGCTGGACAGGCTTGCACTGGCTGGCTACCAGAGCTGGTCCATCTTTCTCTGCTTTCCTTACTATTCTTTTTCAAAATATAAGACGCACAGGACCCCCTGGGCCCTGCTCTGTGGGGCCAGCTGGGTCCCTGTCATGCACAGGAGTGTGTGGGGAAGGGGGGGGGACACAAGCCATCAAGCAGCTCCCTGGTTAGAACAGGCTTGGTACCTATAAAGAAGCTGCAAGGAAGGTCTGATGGGCCCAGGGAGACTGTTGTTCTGAATGCCTCTCCTGGGTGGTCAGGACCAGGCCAAGCTTTACACAGAGACAAGCATCATCTATGTGTCATCATTTTGTCCCACAGCTGCACAGTGAAACCTGCTCCAGCCCTGCTGCCAAAGAACACAGCCTGCCCCTTGGGCTGTCCCTGCTCTTCAAACACCTCTCCCTGGTTCAGGTGAGGAACAGCGCTGCTGTGAGGCAAGGCCTTTTTTAGCCTCAGCTCCCACTCTGTGTAGATGGGACAGGTGTGAGAAGCAAGGCATATCTGCTGTCCCCACCCTCCTGTGAGAGGGCCCAGCCAGCATCCTGACCCATGGGCACTGTTACGCTTGGGGAGCCTTGTAAGGGAGCCAGCTTCCTGGGGGCTTGGAGGACTTGGGATGGAGCTTTCCATTTCAGGAATGCTCACAGAAAGGCCTTGTCTTTCCCAGCCCACAGGTGAACCCTTTAAGCATTCAAAACATTCCATGGGACCAAGCAGCCACAGAGAAGTAACCTCTGCTGCCCAACTTGCTAGTGGGACTCTGGTGTCCTTTCCCATCTGGAAGGTGTATGCCTGCTCTCCCCACACAGCCATCTCATTCAGGAAATCAGTGACAATCAAGACAGGCCTATTTCAGGGCAGCATCCTGGCTTCTCTGATTGGACCTCTGGTGGGCTTGAAGTTTTTTTTTTTTTTCTTTTTTTTTCCTTAAAAATGGTACTTCGGGATATCTACTGGCAAAATGGCAAGGCTATGAAGGGCCTACAGGTGATGAAGGGCTGGTAATAAACTCAGTGGCTATAGACTGTCCATTAGAGCCACAACCTCTGCTGAGGAGACAACTTCCACTCCCATATGAAGGGGATTGTGGTTATGTGGTCATCACCAACAGAAAAAGCACATAGCACGTTCACACTGCAAGGGAGCACACTACTTGTCACCATGTCCTCTCACCTTGGGATCTGTCATTCATTTCATTTCTGGACTCCTGTGACATCAGAATCATTGACACTGCCCCCCACCCCAGCAACTGTTCCCAGAGGCTCAGCCCACCCGTGTAATGTGCACTATGTGTGTATATAACTGGGGACCTTGATGATCCTGATGATAGGTGAAAGGGAACCACCACCCACTCAGGGAAGCCAGGGAGCTTGAGGGTAGACATTCCAGCCCAGGCCATACCTTACTCATGGCCAGTGCCTCATCTGTGAGGCCTTTGCTGTTGGGCCTCATCACCATGTGCCCCAGGTGCCTGGGTCTGATCAATGGAGTTGCCAGCACAGTGCCTGGGTGTTTTTGTCCAGACACAGAGGAGAGGTGTGTACTTCAGGCATCTGCCAGGCTCTATGACTATGATCAGCTTGGAATCCCCTTCCCATGCAGTAGCCAGGCATCTGCAGCACAGCTCCTGAGCACATCCTTAGGGCTTTAAGTAGCTTTTTCTTCAAGTCTCAGGTGCTTCCATGGTGGCAGAGTCCTCCCATACCACCTGGCTTAGGAGGACTCACTTAGCTAGAGCTCAGCCAGGTTCCTGGATTCCAGTGACTCTATAGACATGGAAACAGACCCAGAAGAGCAGTCATTTCTTAAAGACCATTTCCCTGTGTCCAGGCTGTGCTAAAGCCTGTGCAAGAAGGGAATCCTCACTTCTGGAACATTCATTCCTCTTGCTTGGTCTTTAAAAGCAGCTTAATTTAAGTACAATCACTAAGCAATTACTGTGCATATTTAAGGTGTACCATTTGATAAGTCTTGACACGTATGCATCCGTGAAGCCACCAGCACTAACTCAGGATAATGAGCAGTCCATCTTCCCACAGGGGCCCTTTGTGACAACCCACTCCTACCCTCTTGTTCCTTGTTGTCTCTAAGCCATCATCTACTTGCTTTCTGCTGCACAAGAGTTTGTAGTTTCCTAGATTTTAGGTAAATCCTAGTTTAGCCACCTAGAACGATTATTTCTGGATCATGTCCTAGAGTGTATCAGCAATTTCTTTACCCTCTCCCCACTCAACCGACCCTCTACTCTCTTAGTGTGACATATGCGTACATGTGTGTGAAGATGTGCATTGTAACAGAGGTCAGAGGAGGGTGCTGGGTGTCCTACTTTGTCACGCTCAATCTGTTTCTTTGAGATAGGTCTCTCACTGAGCCTGGAGCTAGGCTGGTGTCCATTTAGGCCCAGGGATCCTCCTGCCTCTGTCCCCCATAGCACCGGGGTTACAGGTCCATGTGCAGCCAGGTCTAGCTTTTTGTGTGGGTTCTGGGATCTGAGTTTGAGTGTTCATGCTTGTACAGCAAATGCTCTTAGCCACTGAATTGTCTCTCCAGTCTCTGTTGAAGCTCTCTTGCTGTCAAGTGGGAATGGTCACATCATGGTATGTCTGCTTCATTATGACACTAGTGTGTGCCTTGTGTTTACACCAGTGTCTTGTGTGTGCTACACTAGAATGTGTCTATTGTATAGCTTTAGGGCTGTGTGCAATCCTGAGGCTGCATCATGGTATGTCTACTTCAAGACAACACCAGTGTGTGTGTGTGTGTGTGTGTGTGTGTGCGCACACACACACGTGCTACACTGTGGTGTGTCTACTGTGTAGCTTTAGGGCTGTGTGCAATTCTGGGGCTATGCTGAAGTTTACTTCCCCATGACATGGAAGACAGGTGTTCAGGTTCTTAGACATTAAGGCTGATTCAGTATTTGGTTACCCATAAAGCTGGTATGAATATTCATGTCCCAGTCTCGGTAGGGACAGCTGGTCCTGTTTCTCTTGGGTAAATATAAGGCTAGAATGCCTGCATCATATAGCCAGTGTATGTTTAACTTTTAAAACAGCTTCTATGCAGACTTTCATGTGTCCTTATGCCTTTACATTTGCACTCAATGTCAGTGGTGAGTTTGAGTCTCTCCATGCCCTCACAGTACTTGCTATCTGTCAGCTCAAGGTAGAGCTGTTAACAAATGGATGGACAGGATAAATGGACAGACACTGTCATTTTATTACCACAATGACTAGTGCTGTTGAGTGTCTTTCTATGCCCTCATTGGCTCTTTGTGTATTTTCTTCTGTCACATAGTTTATTTTAAAAATTGGATTTTGAAGATTCTTTATATGTTCTGGATAGAGGATGTATGCTTCAAAACTAGTTTCTGCCATGGCGGTGGCATATCCTTTTCTTCTCTTAGCAATGGCTTTCAAGCAGTAGAAATATTTCATTTTGATGAGGTCAAATTTGTTAGTTTACTTCTTCCTAAATCTCATAATGATGTCAAAACTAAGAAATCAGACGTTGGGGAGATGGCTCAGTGACTAAGGACACTTTCTGTACTTGCAGAGGACAAGGGTTCAGTTTCCAACATCCAGCAACTCCAGCTCCGGGGGGTGGGGGGGGGGAGATCCAACATCCTCTTCTGGTCTCTTTGGGCGTGCACACGCGCGCGCGCGCACACACACACACACACACACACACACACACACACACACACACCTTAAAACAACAAAGCACAAAACCCTGAGAAACCATTTTATCAAGATCAAAAACCTCAACAGGTTTGGGTTCTACATTGAGGCTGATAGTCCACTGTGAGTTAATCTTTGGCTATGGGGCTAGGTATAAATTAAGTTTGCTCTTTAGCATTTTGTATACAAATATTTGTTAAATAAGTTGTTACACTGTAGTTTAAATTGCCTTTGTAAAAAAAATAAGCTGACTATATATGTGTGACTGTTTGGGGCCTGTCTTTTTCAGCAATCTACTTATCTTCAGTACCACAGTCTTTTGACGTTGTTCAAACTTGTTCAATTTTGTGGTTAGTTTTAGTTGGTCTTTTGTAGCTTTATTGGACTTCCTACAGAATGATTGTCATCTGTAAGTAAGTAATGAGCATTTCACTTCTTTTTGGTCTGGATTCCTTCTACTTTTCCTTCTTGTCTGACTTGCCTGGATAGAGGTTCCAATATGATGGTGGACAGCAGTGTGGGCATCCTTGTCCAGTTCTTGATCTTTTCCTTTAATTGTGAGGTTATCCAGAGTATAGGCTTCTTCTCATGTTGAGGAAGCTCCCTTATAGCTATACTTTCATGGCAGTATTTATAAAATGAATACTGGGTTTTGTCAAATGATTTTTCCGTGACTCTTGAGATGATCATATGTTTTAGGTTTATAAATGCAGAAAATTACATGATTAATTTTCTAATGGAAAACCAACCTTGCATTCTGGAAATAAATTCCACTTGGTCATTATCTTATTTACACACTGTTGGGTTCAACTTGCTGAAGTTCCTTTAGGACTTTTTTTTACCTGTTCTTGAGAGAATTCGTTCTTTACTTTTCTTGTCATGGAATAAGCTAGGGAATACATTTTTTCCCTTCATATTTTGAGGACTTATGTAGAATTATTTTAAGTGTTCCATATAATTCACTAATGAAAGGCCTGAAATTTTATGTAATTTGGTTTCTCTCATAGATATAGTTTATTTCTTTTCAAGTGAGTTTAGAGGTTCACTCCATTAAAGTCAACCTTATAGATACTTGATTCCCTTATCTTTTGCTATCTGTATAATCTGTAGTGATGTCTCATTTCTCACCTTTGGTGTTAAGCTTAACCTCTTCTCTTTCTTTTCTAGTCTAGCCAGAGTTCCATTCTTCTTATCTTCTTTAAGATCTAGCCACCATTTTCATTTTCTTCCTCAATCATTTTTCTTTTATATTTCAGTGGTTTCCCACTTTGACCATTATTATTGAATTTGTTTCTGGTTACTTTGGATTTCAGGTCTCAGACATATGGACTCAGAGCTTTCACTGTTTTAGTTCCTGACACTGAAACTGTCAGTGATTTGATCTTTTTTTTTTTTTTCCTTTAAATCTTCCTTTTAGTTTTTTGAGACATGGTCTCATGCTGTAATCCAGGCTGGCCTAGAACTCACTATATAACCCAGGCTGGCCCCTTTAACCAAAAATGATTCTACTAAAGCTCTGGAATACAGTTATAAACCACCACACCAGATTCTTTCTTTTCTAACATTAGCACTGCCTGATCCAAAGCTGAGCTAAGCCCTGCCTCTCACTACCTCACAAATTCTGGCATAGTATATGTCTCTCATATTCAACTAGTTTAAAATGCTGGCTTTACTTTTTGTTTCTTATTTGACCCAAGAAAACTATGTATAGTTTTCAAACATTTGAGGATTATCTTGAGATTTGGGGTTTCCTATGGCCAGAGAACACTTTATTAAACAACTCAGTCTATCTTGGTAAATATTTGTTGTTCCCTCACAAAAATGTTTGTTCTACTGTTTTTGAATGGGGTACTCAATAAATTATAACTAAGCCAAATTGGCTGTTAATGTTCCTCAAATCTTCTATATCCTCACTGATTGTCCACTTGTCCTGCCAGTTACTGAGAAAGGGACATTGATGTTTATCTCATGGCTGTGATACAGTTCTCCCTTCAGTTCTGAGTTTTTATTTTGTGAAAATGAAGCTGCTACTACAGATATTTAAGATTGTATGGCTTTCTGATTGACAACTCCTCCTCCTCTTCTTCCTCCTTCTCTAGACAGAGTCTCTATATAGCCTGGGTTGGCCTGGAATTTGCTAATGTAGACTAGGTTAGCCTTGAACCCACAGAGATCTGCTTGCCTCTGACACTAGAGTGCTAGGATTAGGATTAGATCATTAGATTATTTGTTATTGTTCCCAATTAAGAAATATGCTAGCATGGTCTCTTCTGGTGTATGTAGCATGTACTTTATATTTTATACTGTTTACATCAAAGGTTTTCTCTTTGCCATTACAGAAAATTGATTGTGATGTTTCTTTTGTCTTTTCTTCATGCTTGTGTTTGGAGTTTTCTGAGTTCCCAGATTTGTAGGTTTTGTTTTTAAAAACTTTTGGTCATTATTTTTCTCAAATCTTTTTCTGTATGTGTGTGTTTGTTTTGAAGGTCACTTTCTCAATCTGAGATAACTCTTTTTTGATTTGTATGCTCTGTCACCTTTGATTGGGTATTTGCCATTTGTGAGATTTTGACCTCATTCCACACCAGAAATCAGTATTCCAGTGGGTACTGAACTTTGCTCTATGACATTCTTAAGTTACTTGGAATTGGTTTAATTCTTGTGGATCTTGCTCTCATGATTGATTAAGCAAGTCTGCATAAGGGTTCAATCTAGAGCCAAGTGTTTGCACTACTGAGGGAATACTTTCTGACTCAGCCCCAACCTCTCAAGGCCATCAAATGTCCCACCAGAATTATGAAGCTTTTCAGTCTGTCCAGTGGGGCCAGACAGTATTCCAGGGTAGCATCCCTGAGTCCATCTATACACCTCCAGGTTCCCTACCTCTGTGGCTGTCCTCTATGGCTGGGCTTGTAGTTCCAGGTGCTCACTCAAGACAGCTAGCCCTCTGTGCCCTCTGTGACTGGTAAGGTCTCTATTCTCACTCTCTACAATGGCCTGGAATCTTCTAAGGCAACAAGGAATAACATGTGGAGGGGTTTTTTCCTGGTCTTTCAAAAATCAGTGCACCTGCCTGATGTTCAATGTCTTGATAACTACCATTCTGCGTCTATTGCCTGGTTCTTGGGCTTCTGTCTGGCAGAGGAAACAATAGCCAGTGATTCCATCCTGCCCAGAAGTTGAAGCACGTCCTCAATAATATATCACCATGCCCCTCTTCTTATGCCAAGGGTTGCCTACCTTTTGCTTTTAGGATATGACCCCATGAAGAGCCCTCTCCTGACTACATCTCTCCAACCAAGCTCAGGAGGGCTGAGGAATTTTTTGTGGTGGTGGTTGGGATAACTAGTCAGTAGTCTCCACAGAGAGATGTGGTGTGACACAGGTTATTCTCTGTACAGAGCCACACTGACCAGCCATACATAGTCTCCAATATTAATGTTGAGAAAAGACACCTTGTGCTCAGAGGTGTGTGATGGCAAGAAGGACAGCCTACAATTCTTGACTATTTCTGGCATCTCTACACAGAGAAGTGTTCCTAAACTGGAGAAAAAGACAGACACAATGGTAGGACAGGTTAGGAAGAAAGCTGGGGATGAACTCACTTGCATAAGTGAGCTATGGCAACAGGTAGAGGGCTTGACTATCCTGTGAGCTTCATCGAGTGGGACCTGGAATTACTCTCAACAACAACTGTGTAAAGTATGGTTTTTCCTCCCACCGCTGCTCTTGTCCCGCCACCGTGCCAGCCCCAATTAACACACTGAGACTCTGTATTTGATATAATGCTGTTGGCCAGGTACTAGTTTCTTATTGGATAGGTCTATCTTAAGTATTAACCCATTTCTATGTATTTCCACGTGGTCTTACCGGAGAGCGGGGGACCGGCGATTCTGTTCTCTCCCTTCTCTCCATCTTGACTCCTCCTTACTCCTTCCTCTTTCCTTGTCTCCTAGTCCCGCCTATCTAGCTTTCCCATTGGCTGACAATGCTTATTCATTAACCAGTATGAGAAACATATTTACAGACTGACATCTCCCATCACAACTGCATCACCACCTACCCATCTTGGCCACATAGTGATCAGTAGGGGTACAATTGCAATTCCTACTTTAGGAAAGGCAGTTTCCGAGGCTGAACAATGTCCAGATAGGGTGGAACTCTCCCTCACCACAATCACACATTCAATATTGGAACTGTGTCACAAACAAAATTAGGAACAGGTGCCTTGAGGAAGGCCCTGCAGGGGTTCCAACTGGTGTCAGCTATGGTCAGTCCTTAGAATGATAGAAGAGTTCCAGTTCCTTGACTGGGACAGCACCAATATGTGTGGGAGTGGGTGGGGTGGGAGAAGTGGCCACAAGTGTATCTGTGTCCAAGGCCGGGACTGCCAATCTTTCTACTTTTATGACTGTCACAAATGTGGCAGCTGGGGTTAAGCAGGGGTACTAATCTGGCTTTGATGCTAACCCTGACAGTCCAGGGCGTGGGGTCGGGTCAGGACCACCCTCTTTGGCCCTGGATTAAACACTGTGAGTTAAACACTTCAATGGCTAAAGATGCTCTGGGATTCAGACAACCTCCTGCAGACCTCCCTGGTAGGGCTTCTGAAAGGAGGAAAGGGCCAGCAATGTGCCATTCTCAAAGTAGATGCCTTTGGGAACTCACCAGCACCAGGGCTATGCTATGTACCCACATATGTCTCTGTCTTAGGCTCTGATGCAGCAGTATTTGTCCTCATGTGCCAGATGGTACTGACCTAGATGCTGGAGTGCTAGTGACAATACAGATTAGGAGAGGCACAGGAAGGGACCACTGCAGGTTGGGAGTTACAACTGCAATATCCCTGAGATGACACTTGGATAAAATCAGGAAGCTGGTGAGGGTGAGCCAGAGAGAATAAGAAATGAGTGTTCCCTAGACATACAGCAAAATATAACCAACCTATAATCTATAACCCCACAGAAGCTAGATCCCTCTACCAGAAATAGATGGAAGCTGATATAACTAACCATTGGGCCAACCTCCTGGAGTGAGGGAGGAGTGATAATTTAATCAAAGCCATGATGGGGGAAACCACAGAATCAGCTAGTGAGACTGTTAACCAGAGAACCAGCATACGACTGAACTAGGACCCCCAAATACAGGTGACAATGGTATGGCTTGGGCAGTAAATGAAGCCACTAGTAGTGGGACCAAGATCTAACTACAATGCATAAACTGATTTTGTGGAGCCCATTCTCTATGGAGATACCTTGCTCAGCTGAGGCATGGTGTGTGTGGGGGCACCCTGGTCCTGCCTCGGTCCCGCCTCAACAAGGTGATAGGACAGATTTAGTTGACATCCTAGGGGAGGCTTTACCCTCTCTGAGAAGCAGATGAGAGGTGGGAGGGGGGGTAAGGGGATGCTATTGGAGTAAAGAAAGAAAGGAAGGAAGAAAGGAAGAATGAAAGGAAGGAAGAAAGGAAGGAACGAAGAAATGAGTGTTCCAGCAAAGGGGACACACATGGAGGTTTTGAGGCCCGGTGAAAACTGGTTGTGTGGGGGAGTATCCAGGCAGCTGTGATGGTTTACTATAATGAGGAAATCAGACCTGTCCAGGGCCATCTGGTCCCCTGCTTGTTCTAAGCAGGATGAGAATATGATGCATTTGGCAGAAGGTGATGTAGGCTCAAAAAGGTAGAGATATACTGGCCACACTGGAGGCAGGGAGCCAGGAGAGGTCCAAATCTGCCATAGTCTCCTACAGCAAAGGCAATCAGTCAGGTAGCCCAGCCAGTCAGGGAGGAGAAGAGAAGCAGCAACAATCTAGGAGGCGGAGCCCAAGACTTGCTGACAGACTCAACGTGGGCAAGGTGGGAGAGAGAGGAGGAGAGGAAAGGGAGGAATAGCTGTAAAGATTCTGAGCAACATCTGGCAGAGTGGGGTGGCCAGCTACTCTGAGTTTGAGAAGGCTGGGCAAGGATGAGTCTGGCCAGGAACCGTGTGACATCTTTACATGGGAAACAGCACACTAGGAAGGAGTTAGATGTAGCATTCTGAGTCTAGGGCTATCAGTAGTCAGCCAGCAACATGAGAGCTTAGAGCCTCAAGACCAGATAGATTTCTGAAGAGCCCATGGAGACAAGGAAAATCCTGCTAGCCCTGGAGAACAGCAAATCTATTAAGAGAGGGGGAAGGCCAGGCAGGAGAGGAACCAAGTGGGAGCAGCCATTGGGAGCCAACAGCACTAGAGGCAGGAGTGGGCTCAAGGGCTCTGGCAACTGGAGCAACCAAGAGATACTGGCTGATACTACTTGAGGGGCTGTCTTTCAAGGGAGCTGAGGACTAAGACTGTGGTTGCAGGAGGTGTGGCCCAGAAAGGAGCTTTTAGGAAGAAAGGAATGACAGGGACTGGGTGGTGGGTACCAGAGGTCTCCACATTGCCAGAAACTGAGATGGGCTGAGAGGGATCCTGGGAGGAAGGGTTGCTTCTGGAAGTGGATGTTTCTACAAGCAGGAAAACCCTGAACTGACAGATCATAAGTGGTAAATGGGAATGGGCTGCATGGCCACAACAGGGAGAAGAGGCCCTTGGGTATTTGAGGCCACAGTCAGACCTGTAACACCATGCTGTGCCATGGAATGGACAGGAGTTTGCATTAAACTAGGGTTGGGATTTTTGCCAAATGAAAATTCCACATGGAGATGGGATGTGGGTGCTAAGGGTGTGCGGGGGTTGATGGAAAGTCAAGTGTGATCTCAGTGACACCTGGCGTTGGGGGCAGAAGGGAAACTGCAGAAGGCAGGTGGTTACCAGCAATGGCATGTTCACACTGCATCTCTGGCAGAGGTGGCAAGGGTCTCTGCCTTAGCTATCTCCATTGTATAGCAATAGTGGCCCCACCTCTTAGTCCTAGGTTGTTGAGGTTAAAAGTGCAGGCCCTGGAACAAGCAGGGAAGCTTTGTCTCTCATATTAGCTGTGGTGGTGGTGCCAGGAGCTGAGGTAGCCAGGGGCTGTAAGCATATCTCCTAAGGGAGAGAAAATCTCCAAGGTGGCAGTAGTCAGAAAGTAGGCAGGCAATGTGAGAAGCAGGTGGCTGCTGCCTCCTCCTCCTTCCTAGCCATCCCCCAGAGGGCAGTGCAGTACCATCCCTGGCCACACTCCTGCTCTAGCTGGGTGCCCACAGGCTGCCAACCTGCCTGATCTGGAGCTTGCTCCGAAGGCCTCTAGTTTCTGTCTTCTTAGTGCAGAGTAGGTGCAGGCCAGGAAGCTTGATAGCAGTGTAGCCACTGGAGAGGAAGCACTTGCCCAAGCCACACAGCCAGGAGTGGGTCTGGTACAGCACACGGCCTGGCTCCTCCACTCTGCTAGCACCTGCCTCCTTTAGACCCCATTGCAGCCTGTGTTCTAACATTTGTCCCTCCAGGAAAGCTAAGACCTTGTTTGTCAAATCAGGTCCAGCTTCCACTGGGCTAGTAATGACCAATTCTGGCCAGGCTGGGATTCAGGACCAGGACCACCTTGCCGGTGAAAAGGAGGCAGAGACCTAGTGCAAAGGGTCCTCCTGTGGGCAAGTGCAGTTTCTTGCTGTCCTCTACCTGCCTTCTGTCTGGCTCTCCTGATACTGTGAGCCTGTCTACCTCAATCAGAGCAAAGGGAAGTTCCTGATCCATGCAGCCATAAAAGCTCCCTGGAGCTCTGGCCTTGAAAGACAAATGAAGGACTCTGCATTCTGTCTTAGGCAGTGGGTTGGGGAAGACTCCTCTAGGACCCACCCTTGTCCCTACCTCATTCCAATGCTGAGCTAGTCTGGCCTGTGGAGGTGGGTGTGTCTGGAGCACAAGCCAGGGAGAAAAGAGGATATGAAGGCAGAGGCCTCTGGAGAGGGGCACAGGGGTGCCGGGTGATGGGGGTGGGGGTAGGAGTAGGGAACAGGAAATTCACAAGAGCACAGACGGGGAATCAACTGGCAAGACTGAGAGGGGAGGCAGAGAAAGGCAGGCGCTGGAGGTCCAACCTGGCCACTGAATAGCTTTATCATTTGCAGGTTATTAATGGCTGGGAAGAGACCGCAGCTGGAAATCCTCCCAGTGCCAGCTAAATGCCTCACAGAAAACCCCAACTGTGTAGGGCTCTGGGAACAAAAGCTCCACGTAAACAACTGAGGTGTGGAGACTGGGTAACTCAAGGACCTCACATTCAGACACCAGAGTTGTGAAACCTGAATACCTGACTAGGTTATTTAACCGTCTTCTGCGCTTGATGGCAGTGGAATGTGGACTTACCAAGCATGAGTCATCAGGAGCAGTACCTAGGAAAATACCCAAGTCACCCCAATTACACCATTATCAATGGCTACATCGCCCTACAACCCAACGCAATGAAACTGGAGAGAATGCCAGCTGGGCCGGGCCTGGAGGAATCTGGCTCTTGGCGAAGATTGCCTGCCTGGCAGCGGCCTCTGCAGGCATGCCAAGCCACAAACTCTGTGTGGTCGATGTGCAGATGTGTCAGGCCCATTTTACAGTTAAAGAAACTAAGGCTCACCAGAGCTGAGTCCACTCCTGCAGCCCCAACCATAGAGGAGGGCCCAGGGGGGGAAGGCTGTTTCAAGCAGTGGCTACAAGCACTGGGATGGGAGAAGTACCACCGGGAACTACCATCTTGGCTGCTGGAATGACTATCCAAGGAACATCCTGTTTGTGTTAGCATGTCACGAGCTGTGCAGGTAGCACTTCAATAATAGGTACAATCACCTCTGCTTCGTAGATGATGACATGAAAAGAATCCATCACTGGCAAGTCCAGCCCCTATGTGATCAGGGTCTATTGCTCCCCTTGATGATGGCTGCCTGTATTCATGACTAAAAACGAACAAATGGACTGCAGGAACTTGCCTTGTATGCATACAACCATGCCCACCTGCACAGACCACATGGGCCTCTGGCATTCTGTGGCAGTGGGCCTGCGTGGTGGAGCAGGGAGCCAGCTACAGCTGGCCCACCCACGAGCCAGCAGCGCTCCTTGCTCTTAATCAGTAAGATTTGTTTCTGGAATAAAAACCACATCAGCATTTTCATTTTCAAGTTCAGACAAGGTTTTTGTCTTTTTTTTTTTTTTTTTTTTTTTTTTTCCTTTCCCTTCCTAATTTTCCCTTCACATGGGCGAGGCTAATCCTCCCTCTTGACTGACAAGTCTTTAGACTCAGCCATACACTTAAGGCAGTAAAGAATCAATGACAACAGCTCAGGGAGACTTCTTCCTTGAGTTTTTCAGATTTCAATAATACCACAACCCATAATTACCAATGTGAAAATTTTAAAGTAATCCCCAACTCCAGTGAATCTCACTCCTGTCCTGAGTTCTGGCAAACCTAGATGGAAGGCCCTTTCTCAAGTGTTGGTCTGCACTGGGAAGGTTGGGGTCAACAGGGACCAAGAGCCTTCACATTGAACACAGGGCAGAGTTGAGTGGGGAAGGGAGAAGGGCACTTGGGAACCACAGCATCCATGGGTCCAGGTGTGCACTGCAGCTCAGGAGATACCACCACAACAGCCAGGAAGGCAAGACAGGGTGTGGGGGTTTGGGTTAGGAGGTTCACCATAGCGACTGAGTAAATATTAGCATCTCCTCCCCTGTGCTGTCTCAGAATACATTCAAATTAAAAGACTGCTTCTACAACTGAACTCAACTTCTATCTTTTAAGACATGGGGAAGGGAAGACAAATGCAGTGTAATAATAAATTCTTTAGACGTTAAGAAGATTCCCAATTGAAGCTCTAAAGTCAGAATCAGCCAGGCATAAGATGGCTCTACACAAAGCTAACAGCATGTCTAATTTCTAGAACTGAAAAAGTTGGACATAGTCTCCATGGCTCTACTAGCCATTCTCAACAGGTCATTCTTTACGGTGGGGCCTGTCCCTGGCATTGCTGGATGTATGACACCTAGGCCCTGACTACTAAATGCCAGTGACATTCTTTGATTTCAAGTGACAGCTCAGACTCCCACACATCCAAAAGTGACCCCTAGTGGGGGCACAGAGTACTGCCACCTGGGTAATACTGGGCTAATCAGTGTGGCACAGGGTGGGGGAAGGTGGTGGTTAGCAATAATACAGGAAGTTGCAGGTACCAGCTGGATCATAAATGACCTTAACACTCCATTGTGGAGTAAGCCATTGGATTTGGGTAAGGGAATGACAACGACAGATGCTTTAGTGGGAAAGCAGATTGAAGGTAGAGAACTGGAATTTTCTTTGTGCAAGATTAATGTCAAATTCAATTTCTTTAATATATACAGAGCATTTGGGGCTTTCTATTTACTTGTCCATTTTAATAATTAGGTATTTCACAGAAGTCATCTATTCTATCTAAAGTGTCATTTCTGGAGGGCACAAAGCTGCTAAAACTACAGCACTTTCCTTTTTTGTGACTGTAGGGTTTGTAGTGATGCCCCATCTTTGTTATCCCATATTTGAGAATTTTTGTGCTATAGGTTTATCAACTTCGTGAATCTTTTCAAAGACTTAGCTTTTGACTTAACTTCACTGTTTGCACATTTTCTTTCACTGATTTCTGCTTTCATTGGTTTCATTTGCTCACATTTGTCTACTTTCTTGTGGAGATCATTGATTTTACATCTTTTTTCTAATAGAGTATTTCAGAGTTCCAAGTTTCCTCAAGCACTGTTTGGTTTGTATTTTCTTTGCAACATGTTTCAAATTTGCTTTTAATTTCATCTTTGACCTGAACAGTTTATATACAAGTATGTTCAAAATTTCCCACACATTCACTCTTTACAGACATCTTTGTGTGACAGATTCTAATTGTGAAATTTTATTCTGTATAATTAAGCATTAATATTAAACAATATAAAATTCTTAGTAAAGTGAAATGAGTATATACACTATAGAAGAAAAAGTACTTCTGAACATCAAAAGCATATTTATCTTAAAAATGGATTTAGATAGGAACTATATTTTTCTCTATCCCAATTCTATTGAAGTCACTTAACAAGTGACATAAGTCAGGTGTTGGTGGCACACATCTTAATCCCACCACTCGGGAGGCAGAGGCAGGAGGATCTCTATGAGTTTCAGGCCAGCCTGGTCTAGTTCCAGGACAGGCTCCAAAGCAATACAGAGAAACCCTGTCTGGAAAAACCAAAAAAAAAAAAGTTCATTTTAAAGAATCTTCATGACATGCTGAAAATTGACTTACCTGCAAGTGCAAAACACAAGATGCAAAAATTTAAATATACTTGGTGTTGATAAATTTCGTTAAGTACTTTTGGATCACACAAGCAGAAGTATGATGAAAGTAGGCTGGATAAGGAAATTTTTAAAGTTTCTACAGATAATTTTATTATCAATATGCCATTGATAGAAATGAAAAACCTAAGAGGTCCCTAACAAGCAAATTGAAAATTATCAATTAAAAAAAGGGGGGGCAAGCAGTGGTGGCATATGCCTTTAGTCCTAGCACTCGGGAGGCAGAGGCAGGCACATCTCTGTGAGTGCAAGGCCAGCCTGGTCTATAGAGTGAGCTCAGGAACAGGCTCTAAAGCTACAGAGAAATCCTGTCTTGAAAAACAAACAAACAACAAACAAACAAGCTAACTCTATGGCAAGATGGTGCATAGACTGCCCCAAAGGAGGAATAAACAAAACCAAAAACACCAAATACAAATAACTAAAGATACAAAATAAAATGAACATGATGGAGTGAATCTCAGAAGGCAAACAACCACCACACAACACTGGCTGGGCAGTTCAGCACCCAGAAGGTAGAGCCAAAATGGAACAACATAAAACAAAAGCCCAGGCTGCCCTTTCACCCATTGGGAAGGAAGTAGGAGGGAAGCACGGCTGCCTTGAACAAGGTACTGTTGAAGCAGAGCCTTGTGTGGAGGAACCAATCCTGGGAACAGCCACTGTGTGGTGCAGGCAGGAGGCCGGAACATTCAGTGAAAAGTTGGGGAGCTCCTGCTCATCAGCCCTGAAGGTGAGAACTGAGTGGACTTGGGTGGAGTTGGACGTTTCTGGGAGGATAGCTGCTGTTTGGTTTTCTAAACCCAGAACCTGCACCTCTTCTGGTACTTTCTTAATCTAGTGGCATCTTTTATTGATTCAGTTGGGAAACCACTCTCTATTTCCCATGCTGGCCCAGGGTCTGGCAATTGGTATTTGCAAAACGGATGAATTGAAGATGGAGGTTTCTGTCTGGCCTGGTCCCACAGCCGCTTTGTTCCAAATAAACACACAAAGACTTTTAAGTATAAAATGTTTGGCTGATGGCTCAGGCTTCTTATTGGCTAGCTCTATCTTAATTATTCTATTAACCTATGTATTGCCACGAGGCTGTGGCTTACCCAAAATCTGGCATGTTACTCCTTCAGCAGCATGGCCTTTCTTTGAAGCCTGTCTTCCCTCCCCCGCATTCTCCTAGCCCCACCCATACTTCCTGCCTGACTACTGGCCAGTGTTTTACTCATCAACCAATATACAGAAGGACGTCCCCATCAGTGAATGGCCAGACAAGAGAGCCTGGAAATACCAAAGCACAGCAGTGAAAAAGGCATGCTGGGCTGTCCTATTTCTGAGACTGAAGTGACCTTCTGTGGCTCACGGAGATGTTGGGTCTGTCTCTGGTTCTGATCCTCTCATCTCATAAAACAAGGGCAGCCAGGGCATGTCACCAGGTGGATCAGAAGGACTATCAGCTGGCTATAAGTTGTTGATGTTTTCTTTAAAAAGGACATTGTGGAGGAAGTAGGGGCACAAACAGCCCCTTGAGAAGCAACAGCATGAATAAATAAATACTAAGAGGAAGGACTGACATGGATTCTGCTCATGGAAGAAGTGGGGCTAGAGTTGGCTCTGCCTTCAGCCAAGACCAGGTTTCTTCCTGGGTCTTAATCCCCCAGCCTGCTCAGCAGGAGCCAGGCATCTTTTAAGAGCAATCCACTTGTGCATTAACTCTTCTATCTAGCACCATGTATCTTTATCTTGTGGGGTCCCTGCATCCAGAGCTCTTTCTTATATGTCTTTTGTGGGCCCCTGCATGCAGCTCACACTCCATGGTTAGCAGGAACTTCCTCTTGATTTCTGCTTCAAGGCCCCTTTCTGATAGATGGCCCTTGGCACTAGCAAACCATTTAGCAGTTCCTGCAGGTGAAGTTCCTGGACTGAGCCCATGCATTCTGGCTCCCTGCCTGTAATACCCTTCCTGTCCATACCATTATGAGGTATAGTCTCCTCCAGGAAGCTTTTCCCCGGTGGCCCCAAGCTTCTGTGGTCACTCTGGGACCCTCCAACTGCTTTACTCACATATGTCCCCTGTATCACACTGTGAGCTCACCTAGACAAGGAACAAAGTATTTTACTGATGCAACTTTCAGTAACTACTGAATACTATGTACATGTCAGCTAGGGCTGGCATACCAAAATGCCACAGGCTGGTAGCTTACACAACACATTTTCTATGACCTTCCACTTCTTGCCATTTCTCTAATTTCTACACTTAGGGGGACTTTATAGTCACCTTCTTGGTTGACATGTAGCTTAGTTACACTATGATTAGAGAAAGATATCTATCTATCTATCTATCTATCTATCTATCTATCTATCTATCTATCATGACTCTGGGTTTGTTGAGCTGTCTAAGGACACAGTAAATATAGTAAACAGCCCCATGTATACTTGTAAGAGTATCTGTTGTGGTCCTGGATGCAGATAGTTGTTTTACCTGACAAACACACGGATTACTTTTGCCTGCTCATCTTACCATTTCCTAAGATAGGCCTTCAGTTAGTCTAGCAGTGACAGATTTCACAGAATTTGTTTTTGCCAGCTATCTTTATTCTCTTTTCATTACTGAAGGATTCTTTGCAGGGGAGGGGGCATATAAAGATGTAGGCCGGTGGTTGCTTACTTTCAGCTCTTCAAAGACAAGATTCTATTTTCTTCTGTTTTTCACTTTTGTGTTGGTAAGTTAGCTGTTATCTTAACCCCTGTTCTTGAGAGAAGTCAGTGTTCTGCCTTGTAATACTTACTACTTTATATAACAAATCACCCTAAAACATACTTGAAATGCACATAGTGGTCAGTTTCTGTAGATGAGAATGCCAATAGATACAGTTCTGCTGGTGTTCTTGCTCTGGGTCTGTGATAAAGACAGTCACTGAAAGCTGGAATGGGAGAGCTCACCTCCATACTGTCTTTGTAAACATAACCACACAAGTGACACCATAATGTAGACAGAAGCAAATGAGCAGGTGAGATTTCAAGGTGTCGGTGTCACAGAAGGCAGTTTCTAAGAGGCAGGATTACTGCAAGTCATATCAAGAGTTCAAGAGGTATCTACCCTCTTGTCAAGAAGTTTTATAGTTGATGCCTTTGTTGCAGATTTTCAATAGTTTTACAATGTATTTTCCCCTTTGATTTATATTGTTCCAGGTTCACTGACATTGTTCTAATTCTGTGGCTTTGTGTTTATCTCCTATGTTTCAGAAACTCTTGGCTAGCACACCTTCCAAACACTTCTGTTCCAGGAAGCAAACCTTTGAAGGGTGCTCCCTTCTATTAAAGTAAAAAAGAAAAAAAATGTGTGTGCTGCAGATATGACTCAATGGCACAGTATTTGCCTGGCATGGGAGAGGCTCCATGTTCTTTCTCTAGTGTTTAGAATAAATGTGAGTAGGGAGTACATTTGCCACTGACAGCAGGGATGGTTTCTCCTAAGGCCTTTCTCTGTGGCTTATAAATGCCTGTCTTCTCTCTTAGTCTTAATACAGTGTTTTCTGTGAAGCTGTGCCCAAATTTCTTTTTCGTAAGGGTATGAAGTTTTATGAGATCAGAGCCCACCAAAATATCAAGCCCCTCCCCCTATATTGCCTTAACTATCTCTTTAAAGATCTCTAAGTGAGATCACATTCCAAAGTACTGGAGGTTAAGATTTCGGTGCATATATTTGATGGGAGGCATGAACACAACTCAGTCTACAATACCTGCCAAAATGCCCTTTTACTCATAAACATGCTTATCTTGAATTGCTCAAAATAATGTCTCCAAAAAAGGTAAAAACCATGCTTTTACCCCCAAAGCCTGCCAAAGCTGTAAACATGTTGACCCTGTTGGGGTCAATGTGTTATTTCTGAAAGCTTTGTTTATACATGTTGAGATAAAATACAGTCTCATGTGCTCTCCTTTGAAATTGTAAAGAATTCCCATGATGTAATGGAGAGAAAGCCTGTGGTATAACTATGCACAACAATGCAGTGAAAGAGGACAGAATGAGTTTACTCATGCCTACTCAGTAAGGCATAACCCTGCCTATCAAACTGAGCATGCATCATTGTATCTCTATTGAGTTAGGCAGGTTGAGCATACAATGCATGCTGGCCATATGAGATCCCAACCTTGTTGGAGATGGGCAAGAATCACAAGAGGTGGCCAGTAACTACCTGGAAAGATGTTTGGTCAGAATCATCCAGCTGAATAATGTCTTATTTTACTTCAGGAAGCTGGGTAGCCACTGGGAGCCAACTTCAGGGCCTGGTCTGTCCATATTTTGCTAACTCTCTGTCTTTTCTGAGAAGATCTTTAATCATGTATCATCCCTGACTTCACACACATATAAACTAAAATGCATAGAATGATATGTATGAAGATGGTGAGTGAGATCATTAAAATTCTTTTGAGGAGGAAACTGTAAAAGCAAACGATCTTATACATGTTCAGTGTAGGCTGGTCTGAGATGTGGCTTATAGGTCAGGTCTCTTCCTGTGTTGTTCACATGATCCTTAGAAGGCTGTGTTCACATCATAACTTGTTTGTGAAGCCAGTAACTCCTAACATGTATTTCTAGTCCTGTCTAGCTTTGTGAATTCAAGTCTTCTATTTATGTCCAGTTGGATGTCTAAAAAACATTTGGCCAAAAGGGAAGGCTGGACGCTGTGACCCAAATTAAGTACATTAGTAAGAATTATTCTTTACACCGAGGGTCTCTATTTGAATGAATGCAAAGCCATACGTCTAGTTTTTCAACAAAAGCCTGCATGTTATTTTTGGTTACTCCATCTACTCTCACAATAAGCCCACAAGCAGATCCTAACGGCTCTACCTCCAACATATGCCAATTTAACTCTATTTCCACTGACATCATGCAGGTGTAAGTCACCATCAGTATACATTTACTGCTTAGCATTACCCATCTTCATTTCTTCTCTCCATTGTATTTCCCACACAAAAGCAAAGACAGTCATTTATAAAGGTAGACTCAATCTTTGCTTTTGAGAAAAAAAAAAAAAAAAGATTCCACATTTCTGTAATGCACATCAAGTAAAGTTAAATTCCTCCTAAGGTCTTGCAGAGCAGGCATATCTAACCCTGTGTACCTCATGACCACTCTAACTCCATTCTCCCTTTGGATCTGGGTCCTATCACCACTTTTGGTGCTTATCAAAGGCAGCCATCAAGTTCCATCCAGCAGGATGTTGCTTCATCATCCTACAGGGCCTACTTATGTTCTTTTCAGGCTAGCTCCTTTTTAGCCCTCTGGCCTCTGTGTACATGGACTAAACTTGAAAAGCACACCCCATTACCATTAGCTTTATTTTCTTCTTGAAGTTAATACCATTCCTGTTTCACTGTGTGTTCACATGTTAGGAGAATTCCTGTTAGCCTCATCAGAATGCAGCTACATGAGGGTAGGAACCATGGTTGTCCTGCTCACTGCTCTAGCTCTAGCATCTGGTATTCTGAAGAGAAATGCAGGCTCAAGTGGCCAAGCACTTTACTCCAGGCTACACAGCTAGCAAAAAGTGAAGCTGAGAGTTGGACTTAGGTTTTATAACTGTGAAATCTACAAATCGTCAGTTTCTTTTGTGTGTCTTGGGCAATGCTGCAGCCTATTTTGCCACATATAATTTCCATGCTACCAGGAAAAGCAGCCACATGATTTTCTCACTTATTCTTGTCCATTTAACTATACCGATTAGTTGCTCAACACCTACGGCTGTGTGACCTTGGGGAGATTTCCTAACTACTCTGACTCAAGTTATTATTATAAGTACGAACTTTTACAGATCACCTGTTCCTGACCTTAAATGCTCCAGAGAGAGTGATATACTGTAAACCAGGTTTGCAGTGATGAGGAAGAATCATAGCCAGCTTACAGAATCTGCTTTAGTGTCTGCTGATGACAGAGCAGGACCCTAGCTCCCAGTTCATATCCTGCATCCACGTTCTAACAGGATACCCAAGCTCCTGCTTTAGTGATGGAAAGTGAGCATCATCCATGCTTGGAAAAAAAAGTCATGCCTTTAAAACACAGAAACAACTAGGTTTTAATTAAAGTAAGAATACAAGTTGGATGTGGTAGCACACATCTTCAATCCTTGTACCCACACAGGTAGATCTGCGAGTTCAAGGCTAGTCTAGTCTACATAGTGAGTTCCAGGCCAGTCATGGCTATACAGTGAGACTCTGTCTCAAAAATAAAATTATTAAAAACTCGAAAAAATTTACCCATACTCATGAATTTTCTCTGGTTATGAGAAAAGTCTGACAGTATGATAGAGTTAACATTAGAGGCACAAAAGGTTTAGCTTAAATTCATATATAACGTAGACAATAAATCAAATTCATACTGTTAAATAGGATGTAGTAGTTGATCTAAAAATAAGTTATGTAAAAATGTGTAAGGGAGAGAACAAGCATTCTGCCATGGGAAAAAGACCCCAGAACTTTGAAAACAAGGATCTAGGCCTATGGAGCAGAAGTTATCAGAACCTTGGACAGCACCATGCAGGCTTTAGGCTCTATGAGATGCTAAATTTATTATTTTATCTTTATAGAATTTTCTCAGCTTTTCTGCTTCTAAACCCATCTTACTTTCACTGTTACACATAATAAGAGGTTATTATGTAAAGCACCTATGATGATGTGTTAATGTTTAAACAAAATACCTGTCTAACATCTTTAGAAAGGAAAAGACAGCAAATTAAATAACTAAGTAAATAAACGAAGAAAAAAAAGATACAATTTAAATCCCAGGCGATGTTACCAATCATTCAAAGGAGGACAGACTTAAGACACACAGAGGTAGAAATCTGATTTGAAGCTTGCTAACTAAACAGCAGTACACTCCTTATACCTTAATCATTTTTCTGCATCTCCTTTTGCAAAAGTATGTTCCAGTGGTTCTCAGAGTGTCATGGTTGGATTCTGAGTTACCCGCAAGATATGCACCTTGACATTTGCTTTTACATGATTCCACAGTTTTAAAGTCTTCCCTATTGTTGGATATGACAAAAGAAACACTCTGCAAACCCTTAGACTTACTACCAAGCCAAGAATCCTTTCTTTTCTATCTGTGAAAATGAAGTAGGCCAAAAGCTTTGTCGATTTGCTCTTGAAAACAATATAGTCACAAAACTCACTGTGACTATTCTGTGTCTTTACAAATTTTGTGGGGCTGCCCTGTTTCCCACCCCCACAAAGGGCTGATTGAGGTGGCAAATTAATCCTCTACAGCGTGTAAAACAAGGTTCTGGGAAGCCCCAGGCCCACTGGTAGAGCACAGGGAAGCTGTTGTGTTCAATCCTTCATCTCCAGGGAATCAAAAGGGGCACAATGCAGTCATCAGCATGTTTTCACTCTGCAAGACCCACACTTCCTATTTAGAGCACACAGCCATACCCCACTCTGCATTCTCACAAGGCTCCTTTTATTTATTTGTGTTTGTTATTATATGGTGCATACCGACATGTTTGTGTGATTCCACTGGTGTGTACATACCCATTGAGAGGAAAAAAGAATGTCCATTGTAAACTTGTTAAAAGGAGAAAGGGACCCCACTGTTTTCCTCTTAGCCAGACCTCTATGGAGAAAGGATTTTAACTCTTGATGCCCCAGAAGGGAATGGCTTCTTTGTGGATTACACTTTGGAATGGCTCAATATCACAACTGCATCTTACCTGCCACAGGCCTAGAATCTGATATTTCTTCAGTTTCAACAGCTAGCACCAGACAGTGAACCATGTATGAGGAAATTGCTATTTAGTTAATAGCTTAAACTATTACAAGCTTACAAAGCAAACTAAGCATAGCCATGAAGAAACTTACAAGGACTCGGTTTTAAAATAGTATTTTGTGAAGCTTTTGGCTGGGTCTTTACTGGTTTTATTTCGGAAGTATAAATGTGAACAACGCAATTTCTCTGGATAGTTTAGTTTTGAATATGCTTGTTCACAAAAATAATGCTAATAAGCACCCACAACATAAACCATCAGCTCATAGTGATTTTATTAGTGATGCAGGTAGCTACCCAGGGTCTAGTGCCCCCATAGTCAAGTTCTACTTGGTATAAAAATATAACAAAAGCTATATATAGATGCCAATATATTCTTGCTCTTCCAAATTACATTTGTGCTTATGGCAAGAAAGCTAAAACTGCGCAGTCTTTTGTGACAGCCACACTTTTAAGCAGAAGATGCTATGGGCGTTCCTTTTACACAGAGGCACAACACATTAAAGGGAGAACAAATATTCCCTTCTGTGTCAGAGAGGCACGAATATGGACAAAATGTAAGCATCTGCCCTTTTATGGAATCCATAACTCTAAATCAGCCTGGGATGCAAACAGTTAAGTGCCACATGTTCTTTCACCCATTCTCACTCTTTTCTAACTTCCAAAGGACAGGGCTCAGTGACAACACAGTGCATGAAATGAAGAGGGAGGGTTCTCAAATTAATTAACTGGAAATGAGTCATGTCAATGTTTTGGAAAGGCAGAAGGGAAGAAAAAAGATTGGTAGAATTAATCACAGTGAGAAACTTGCTTCAAGTGCCCGCCAGAGTTCAGAAATCCAATGAAAAGCAGAGAATCAAAGGAATGAAGCATACTTGCCATATGAAAGGATGCACAGGATCCAATCAAGGGTCCCAGTCTTTGCCAAGTAGGGGCTATGCCCTCAAAAATGTTTATTATCCACTATAACGGTAAGCACAAGGTATATGACTGGAAAGCGCGCTCTACCCAAGGGGACAAAGGTGAGGCAGACAGTTACACTTACTGCAAAGAAAGAAAGAAAATGTCCACTTGTAGCTTATACACATTGAACTCTAAAGGGCTGAGAGGTTCCAGCATCTGTGCTTTACATTTCCAATACTTGGGATTTCATATACTGCTGAAATGAGAGATCCATGAGATGGGATCTGATCATGTTCAGATGAGAGGTCATTCACTAAGGAAAAAACAAAACAAAAGAAACAGAGTCATAGCTACAGCACATCTACTTACAAGAATCATAAAAGGGAAAATACAGAGCTTTGCTTACGTCATGGTCATGGGGAACTGGGAAGATCTTTAAAGATATACGCAACAGCTTACAAAAACTGCAGTAAATGCTGGCTCTTTAAAAGGAAGCTGTTTTATATCATGCATATGTTTCAGAATGTTTTTATATGTCATGATCTGCATGAGTTGTAATTTTAAGCAAATGGCATTACAAAGCTTAACCAAAAAGTTCTTTGCAGCACTATTCAGTGCTGTCTGGTAATCATGTCAGAGAGCAAGTTCTCCCTGTCTTCTATGTTCCCTATAATGACCTCCCACTTCCAGGGTCACAGGGATGCAAGGACAGATTGGAGGAGAATAGTTTTATATTAAGAGTACTTACAGGTGGGGGAATGTCATTATTAGACTTCAGAATCAGTTTCTCCCCATTCTTTTCAACTTCAAAACCCATTTTCTTCAGCAGAGATGCATCTGCCAACCCCTGCTCTTCCATTTTTGCAATGAAATCTTGGTTTTGGCTGTTGTCTTCAGTGAGATTACGCACAGCATACACCACCCACTGCATCATAACTGGAGCCAGAGTGAAGGAATTTAACTGCATACTTCCTCATTTCAGTAACTCACATGACTGTTAGAGGTAAACAGTGGAGGAGTACAAGAATACTGATGAGGTTTTCTAGACTCGTAGAAAGAATATAAATATGCACTCAAAGGGGAAACCATTTCAAAGGCTGTTAACAGTGCACACGTGCTTGTGTGTGTGTGTCCAGTGTGTGATTCAGCAACCAGCCCCAGGGAACAGCTCACTGAGTGTCTGATGAACAAGATCATGAACACACACATACACAGTGGTGGTGGTGGGGACAAAGACCCAGAGGTTTATGAACCCAGCAGCACACATATGCACACTCCTGGGTGTTATGTCATGTCACTAGGGAAGGACAAGAGGAGCTCTGCAGACAAGTCAGAGGCACTGGGGTGGGGTGGGGGTGGGGGAAATCAGACAGGAAACTAGTTCTGTTTAAAGTGCAGTTATCAGTGAGAATGGTTTCCTAGGAGTCACCATGGAATTTCTCTCATTCAGTATTTCAGAGACAAAGCCTCAGCTGTGAAGGGTTTGTTAGGTTCAGTGTGAAACACTCATGCCCTAAAAGCACACGACCCTCACTGCCTCCCAATGTCTAGGGCCTCAAATGAAATGCCCTGCTTGGTGTCCCCACATCAGAAAGAAGACGATAGAAGCTTGGAGTCACATCACTGCATTATTCATGATGATTCAGGCGACAGGAAAACTGAAAGTTGCTGCTATACAGCATCCTGTAAGGCAGAGACTACCAAGGATAGGCTTTTTGTTTAGGTCTTCACTCTGGTTCAGAGGGGACCATGGGACCCTAGGCTAGTATAAATATATTCCCAAGAAATAGGCCTATCTGCTCACAATCAATAGAGTATCAAAATAATCAAATCCAGAGGGCCGGGGATGCAGCACAGTGGTCCAGTGTGCTTGCACAACATAGCACTCACTGGGTCATGGTTTTGGTCCCCAGCACACACAAAAAAGGAAGGATCCTTTTCCTGATAGCCATTAGATACACCACTCAGGCAGTTCCAAAGGCAGACTGGTGCATGAGGCTCTAAAAGGAATCAGACCAAGCTTCTGATCCTAACCTAGACTTTCCTGGCAAGAGGACTGGTTCTGAGACATTTCTAAACTTCCAATCAGAACTGGAACCCAAGTGAAAAGGGTAGGGGCTCTTCTTGTAGTAGTTTAAAAAAAAACAAAACAAAACAAAACAAAAAACAAAAAACAAAAAAACAAAAAAACAAAAAAAAAAAAAAAAAAAAAGACTTCTCTCTAGTTCCATAACCTTAAACAAAATCCAAACTTGAATCTATTCACTAGGAAGAATCCAAGCATTAAAAGCAGGAGTACTGTATGATCAAGAGGTGTTTCTGGGGTTTTTACAAGGTTGTGCCATTCTAGTCTTTATAAATGAACTCTGGATCATAACCCTTTCCATCCCATCTACACTACTTCAGGTCAGTTCTCCTTCTGAGAGTGACCCTTTCGCTGGCTGGCCTCAGCCTGTGAGATGGACTATGGTGCTTGGACAGAGCCTAGCACAGAGAAAATGTCTACTTCGTAGCCTTGAATGAATGGGTGAATGACCTGTTGGTATTTTAAGGTTTATCACTGAAACCACTTGAGGCTGACTGTTTCCGATGGCATAGAACAGAAGCGGCACTTGCTGGCGGATGTTGAATCCATGCTTATCACCCCTTGTTGAAGACTGTTTTCACCTGTCCATCATGACAAGGCCCAGCTTCTTTATCGGGCTCTGCTTATTTTCTGAAAACCAAATCCACACAAGTATTGCTATAAAATCCAAATTTGCATTTCTCCCCTTTCCACAGCCATTAGGTCTCCATCCCTGCTTTTTCAGCAGCCATTCTCAGTGAAGTCCCAGGTACTGTGGGAACCTTCCAGGGACCTCACTGATTCTCAACACCAGTGTAAACTAAGGCTGTTACAGGCACCCACTTTTAGTAACACTTCTCCTCACACTGCACTGCATTTAGCTATGTGCACCCCATGGCCAGGTACCATACTTAATTCACTTTTATGTCTCCAGCACCCAGTCTGGCCCCTAGTGTCCAGAACAACACCTATTTGTTGAAATCCTCCCAAGTTCCCACTACTTGTATGTGTTTCTAATAACTGCAAGCTTCTAAAGCATGATTGTTTTCTTAGTTATCTGTCTTTGTCCATTGTCATGCACAGTGCAGGAAAATAATAGCTGAATGTATAAAGGCAAGTGCATCCTCTCTAGTGCCACACAGGTAGATCCATGATGGCATCAAAGTGACCCCCATACCAGTAATGTTCTGCCTTCACATCCCAGTGGTTTCCTGAATCATGGCTTCTAAGAAAGCAAACTCAATACAAATACAAGCCAGGCAAGGATGCTAGACTGTGTAAACAAAAGGGCCAAGACAACCAAACACCAGCAGAATTCTATGAAAAGTTGATTTCATATATATTCATCTCAGAGCAGGGTTAGGAATACCATGAGCATGGCAATTTATCATCAACTCACCCCTAAGTATTTGGAAGCTAAATTATGTATAAAAAAACCCAAAACCCCAAGCCAAACCAAAGCCAAAAATATCTGGTATGATGCCTACTGCCTGTAAAAGGAAAAGGCAACTTTGCAGTGAAAGTGCCAAGATGTGGAAGCGAAGGAGTTTGGGAGAACAATAGTCACAAGAACATACTGGAACTAACACCACAGCACCTGGGAAGTCAGAGATAAAAGATCAACTGCAACCAGCACTTGTCAAGCAACGTTGTATTTAATGGTTTTTCATGTTATCAGTGGCATCAATCAGCTTTCCTAGGATTCCATAAAGCTCAGAGTCCTGCACATGTTTTCAGGCAGACAAGAAGAAAGCACCCCTCCCTCTAAGTGAGCACCAGCAACTGATGGTGCTGTCCATCAACATAACAAACACTGCCTAAAGGTCCTCTGGACTGTTTCAACTCAAATGAGAACATCTGGGTACTACTGTCCAGGGCTTCAGATTTCTAAGTTTACTTTTATTAGGTGTTCAGGCTCTAATTTTTCTTTTTAACTTAAAACTTTTAAACTTACATATCAAAGACATAAGATTGTTCATATTTTGGGGCTCCATGTGACATTTCAATGTAAATATGTGCATACACAACAATGTGCACACCTATTTCATCCAACAATTTTATTATTAGTTTGCCTACTAGTGTGTGTGTTCATGCATGGTGTACAGGGGCATGCATGCTATATTTATAGAGGTCAGAGGGCAGCTCTGTGGACACAGTGAGGTCTCTCCATACACCTTTACATGGTTCTGGGGCATCAACTCAAGATGATAGGCTTGCAGACCAAGTGCCTTTACTTTCATTGAGCCATCTTGCTGGCCCTCTTTTTCCTTTTTAAAATTTGTGTGTGTGTGTGTGTGTTGTGTTGGGGAGCATGTGTGCCATTGTGCATGTATGAAGGTCAGCACTGGAGCTCTTCTACAGAACACTTTGGTGTTGTGACTAGGCCACAGAGACCACAATGGCAGTTGGCACCATGCCGCTGCTGCTGTACCAGGAAGGGGAAGAGGAGGAGAATGAGAACAACTGTGTTAGCTGGGTATCCCATATGTCCATGCTCTGTGGAGTTAGTTCTCTCTTCACTTCAATGTCGATTCTAGGATCAAACTCAGGTTGCCAGGCTTACAAGCACCTTTACTCACTGTTCCTTTATGGTGAAAATACTCAACATCCTTTCTCTCCAGAGTTTTGAAATTTAAAGTACAACATTATTAACTACTGTGCCACAGCACCTATCTGATGATAACTTAGTACTCATAGATGACAAAGAGAAAGTATTCTTTTAGAAGATTGGAATGAAAAGAAAAACACTGCAAAATACAATCTTAAGAGCTGTCTGATCCGCAGCCCTAGTTCATGAATATGTATGGGCTCCTTGTTAGTGTGCTGTGAAAGGCTGCAGCCTGAGTAGTCAGTTCAGAACTAGACAGTCTTAAGTGTCACAAGGGAGATTAAAACAAGTCCCAGTTAATATTCACATTGCCCTCTTGTTCCCTCTGTAAAAGGACAGGGAACAAGAAAGAGTGGGGGAGAAAATTCAACATCTTCTAAAGTCTCTAATCCTACCAACACTTCAAGTCCTTTATTGTATGCTCAGCTCTGGAGAGAGCGCTTCTACTGTTTCCATAGCTACTACAAATAGAAGGCATGAGCCTGTTTGTCGCAAAACTGCCTTGAAAGGGCCCGCAATCAGCACCGGAGCTCTTCTGCAGGACACTCTGGTGTTGTGACCAGAGTGACTCTGGTTGTAGGCCAGAGACCACAGTGTCAGTTGGCACCATGCTGCTGCTGCTGTACCAGGGGTGGGGGGGTGTGGGGGGTGGGGGGGGAGCTGAAAACACCTGCGTTAGCTGGCACTGGTGGGTCCATGCTAAGCTGGAGCTGTGAACAGGTTAGGTGACTCAATATTAGTGGGCAGAAAATTATAGGGGCAACTTCACAAGCAGCTTAGTACCAAAACTTATGTGCAAATCAATTTTAAAGTATAATCAACTGAGTTAAAATGTTACCTGTCAAGATAGACTTCATTTAGGCAGAATGTTTCTAGGAATCAAACCCAACAGACTTCAAGTCTGAGGATGGCTGTTGTCAAGGCCCAACCCCTGTCTAGGAGCCTGCTGAGACTAAGGGCTGGCAAATAGCTGGCAAGAAGTAATAAACAGTTTTATATATTTCATATAATTTTCATATATGTTAGGGAACCAATTTCAGTGTCTAAAAATTCAGTTCTAACCTCTAGTTGGCCAGGACCAATCACATGTGTGTGACCTGTGGCCTCTGAGAGCTAAGAGGTTGTAAGGACAAAAGACCAAAGAAGTATGCTACCCTTCAGATGTTGACTTGTTGCCTTGAATATGCAAGGAACCAATAAGCAAGAAACTATTAAAAGTATGGGTTTAGAAAATTTGTATTTATTTCATTGACAGCAATTTAAATATTGTTTATTTGAATTTTTACCTTTCTTACTTGAATTTTAGGATATAAATGTACTTGACATAATACCAGTATATGCATACCATATAATAGCTACTCTTCACCTACATAATATGTTGAAAAGTTATTTTAGTCAGTGAGCCAGTAAAGGAACAGGATTTATTGCATACAGCTTTAGAGGAGCTATTGCTATAGGGCAGACAGCGGGCATAAAGCTCTTCCAACAAAACTACACTGTTAGAACAGTCAGTGACAAGTCTCCTTCAAGGGCCTTTACAAACCATACCATGAAAGTGTTCAAACTATGAAAAACAGGTTTAGAGCATAGCAAGAAGTCCTGTTATAAAACTTGTAGAAATGCTTACATTACTAAAACCCAAGTGTGCTTATTTTCATCATACAAAGCAGGAAAAACATGGGGGGTATGGATAAGGAACAAAGTGTGTTCAGCACCCCTGGCCTCTTGGTAGGAGCTGAGTGGCCTCCATCCACCCTCCCCACAGAGGAAGGATTAATTCATGGAAAGGAGGGTTAAACAATGCTACTTGAGAAGCAGCTGTAGAATTGTGTTCAGAACAGAGGCTAGAAGGAGGCTCATGGAGAGGAATGGGCAGACAGGATGGAGGAGTTCCATGGAGAAAGGTGTCTATTCTTCCACAAAGCATAGGTTTCTCTGCACAGGCCAACCATTTCTAGACATTCAAGATATTTCTGTGGCTTTCATAATAAAGTTCATTTTACTGTTAACTTTTATCATTATCTTTGGTTATCAACACTCATTCACTACACACTGTTTTCATTTCTACTAGAGAGGAAGATCCTCCCGAGTTCCTTGTATGGTGCTGGAACCAGTGTATGCAGTAATCACCGCAAACCACCCACACTGGGCTCCTCCTATTGCCCTAAATTGTTGGACTATCTGGTATCTAATTTTCTTCTCATTTTGTATTTTAATACAAGGGAACATCTGTGCTGAGTGTTTCAGTGAGTGCCGCATGTGCTATTTCATGGTTTGCAGCCTGTTGTCTTAACAGTGTCTAACACATCACAGCTCAAGTCATGTGTGCATACCTGTCAACTTACTAATTAATGGCTACCTGCCAACCCCGAAAGCAGTAAAAAGGAAAAACAAATAGAAGAGGGTGGGAAAGAAAAAAAGAAACTGCCACATTTGTGAATTATATATAGGTCACAATATGGAGAATATGTGTCCTAAATACAGTGCTACAAATAGCAAGTAGTTTCTGCCTACACGGGAGAGACCCCTCAGAACCATTGCCTCTTTAAAGACTAGGTGATTTCCTGCCTTTTCCACCACAAGGAGACAGAGATTTCAGAGATGGTGTAAAACTGCCTGAATAGCTGTCATTGGATGGAGACTTGCTCCTTTGTCCAAAGTCTACGTTCACTGTCATTACAACATGTAACTTACTTTTCCTAGAGTGACCTTTAGAGATGAGGTAGGACACTGTTTCAAGGGCCTCCTCCTCAAAGCCATCTCTCAACCATTTAAAGCTCCACTTCCTGATAGCATCTGTGGGCAGGGTGGGGAACCATGCCACATACTGCCCTCTGTCTGGACCCTGGCTGGGTTCCTTGCCCTCTCCTTCAATCCCAGATGCACATCATCCAGCATCCAAGATGAGAAAGAAAACATACTGTGGGCCCATCCAGCTGGCAGTGAAGTCATGGGAAGACGACCTTCTCCCTGCCAGGCAGTCATCACTCGCACTGCCCACTCCAAATGCTTCTGTGGCGAGCAAGGGCTGTACTCACAGGTACCTTGTCCTCACAGGGTTTTGGTGGTGAAGGATCTTAGAGCACTGAAACTAATTTTGTACATTACATATTCTGGAATCCTTTTTACTACCCACTTCAAAGCAGAGCGTGGTACAAAGCAGGCACAGTCTGGCATCCCTATCACACTACAGGTTTCAGGATCAGAAACAACCAATACCACTTCTAACCCAGACCACACCAAAGGGCTTTGGGGCCACAAGTGGTTCCATTTGTATTTGGGGCAGCATTCTGACGTCACTTCTGAGACTAAATGGGCCACGGCATGCAGCATGCTAAGAAGTGTCCAGCACGTGCACTGAGCACAGGCATAGAAGCAGTATTCTATAGAACTCTGGGGATGCTTTCCTTCCTGTGTTCCCTGATTCTTAGCGAGTGTGTGTTGTTCATCAACTGGGCTCCTGTCTTATCTGAGCTGTTGCCTTTGGCAGTAGAGTTTCAGTGATCCAATCATTTAACCAGAGACAGCTTACTCAGTTCCTGTGTCAGATTTGGTCTGTGAGATGTTAAGGAACACATACACATGGCATTATTGTTGTGGGGACAGCTGGACAGAATGTTAGCCTTCTAAAGAAAACAATGCCCAGGTTTCCAGTCATACTCAGGTCCCCACTAACAATATCATGGCTGAAAGAGGAACTCAGGACACAGAAGAAACAGCAAGGCCCAACCTACTGGGTGAAGAGATGTTTATACCATACATAGAACTCTGAATAGAAGAGAAACATTGTTTTGTTTGAACCTACTCAGAGCACACTACCACACACAGTGCAGGCAAAGATTTGAAAGAGGAATTCACTTCAGTGTCTACCCCAATGTCAAGCCTGAGAAGAGAAGGGTCAGTGTATTTGCATAAAACAGGAAAAGTAGTAATAAAAACAACGGCAAAGAGTCTCTTCCAACCTAGAATGTGACAGAACATAGCTGGCTTAAGCACTTACTAACTCTATGGTTATCCTCAACCTACTGAAGAGGAAACCAAGATCCCCAAAACCAAGAGGTCAAGTAACCTGTCCTGTGCCCTGCAATAAAAAGTGGTGAAGCCAGGGCATAGACATAGGTAATGTGCCTCCAGCACTCACCTTCCATCTCAAGGCCACATAGCTTCCAAGCATATTCCTCTGCCTGTGGGGACTGAACCCCCAAGGGAGCAGGGCAGGCGTTCCTCCTAACAATCTGAGTTTCATATTCTGCCCAGACATTAAGGAAGGGAAGAATGATCAAGATCGAGACTTGAAAAAAGTTACTTTCACTATAAAAAGCCCACAGGACAACAGCAACCTGCAGATAGCATTCAGACCAACAATCTATGTAAAATACTTTTAGAAATAGCTAATAAACTAATGTTCAAAATGAAATGAAAATGTGGACTCAAGAAAGAAATCCCATCTAAATTACAGGAGATTAGTGTGGGTCTAGCACTAATGACATTTCAGAACTAATAGAGCGTAGCCGAGGGTCAAAAACAGTTCTGCACTAGGAAGAATTAAATGAAGAACACAAATAGCAAAGAGCTGCTGGATTTGAGAGAAGACAAGACACAGCAGGCATCGTCGAGCCAGGAAAGTCCCATCCTGTGAATGCCAGGGGCCTGGGCATTTGGACCCACTGTCCTTGGTGATGTTACTAGTTCCCCCTCCCCCCGGGAGGAGGTTGGCCATGAGTCACATGGCTATGCTGATGATATGCTGCTTCTGGCCCGTCCTCTCTCAAAAGCCTCCAGGAAGTCAGTAGTTAGAAGTGGAATGGGCCAGAAGACTTAGACAGGATCAGAAAGAGTTGTCCATGAATACATAATTAGGAGGAGGTGGCAGGAGAGCTGCTCTGACTCTCTCTGCATGGGAACCTCTGAGCCCGACTTCCTATCAGCATCCTTGTCAAAAATTATGAGACTACATGTATATGCAGGTGTTTATCTCTGGGTCTGAATTATATTGTACTAGTTCACAAGTCTCTATGACAATTTTAAAACTTAGATAAATTTGTAGAATTAGGAATCGTGAGGACTCTAGCAGTGTTTTGGTGTTCCCTGAGATCCTATGAATTTCAGAATAGGTTTTCCTATTGAGTTGTACTAAATCTAAAGATATACTAATAATTGGGAATTACTGACAGAAATATTAAAACCTTCAACTCATGAACACAAGTGTATTTCCACTCTCATAGATTACTTTTCTTTCAACAACACTTTCATTGTATAAGTCTTCTAGCTGCTTGGGTAAGTTAATTTCTCAGTATTTTAATGATGCTACTATAAATGTAACACTTTTTCTTCACAAGGTTCATTAGTATACAGAAATGCAATTGTTTTTAATGCATTGGTTCTATATTTTACTATTTTTGTAGAATTCATTTATTAGTTACAATAGTGTTGTCTAGAACAGAACACTTAAGAGTTTTCTGTATGTATAGCTAATCACCTATACAGACAGCTTCATTTCTTCCTTTCCAACTCAGATGCCCTTCATTTTTCCCTGCCTAGTAGCTTTGGCTAGAACCTTCACAACTATGTCAAGTAGGAAGTGAGAAAACAAGCCGGGGGGTGGGGGCTCGTGGCTTTAATCCAAGCACTCTGCAGGTAGAGGCAGGCAGATCTCTGAGTTTGAGGACAGCCTGGTTTAGATAGAGAAATCTAAGACAGCCAGGGCTATGCTTGAAAAGCCAAAGGGTGGGTAGGTGGGCATCCTTGCCCTTGCTCTGTTCTTCATCTCAGAGGGAAGGTGTTCAATCTTCTACCATTGAAGGTGATACATGCTGTGTACTTTTTACAAAGCTTTTATTATGCTGTGATATCTACAATGAATTTCTAGTTTGCTGACTGTTTTTTAACATGAAAGGTACTGAATTTTGTCAAATGCCTTTATTGTACCAATAGAACGGACCATGCAATCTTTTTTACTTGCTCTGTTAATATGGTTTATCAATATAACCAATTTAGTAGGTTGAGTCATCCCTGAATTCCAGGAGCAAACCTTGCTGGACTGTTTCATATAATCCTTTTAATATGCAGTTGAATTTAGTTTGCTAGTATTTTCTTGAAGATTTCAATGTCAGTATTCACACGGAATACTGGTTTGTAGTTCTCTTATAGTGTTTCCCCAAACTAATTTATATGGTAATGTTCCTCTCATGGAATGAAGTAAGAAGGGTTACTCCTTCTTCAATGTTATGGAAAAGTTTGAGAATGGCCAGTGTTAGTTCTGTGAATGTAGATTTCACCAGAAAAGGCATCAAGTGCAGGGTTTTGATCTTCTTACCTGATACAGGTATACTCAGCCTCCATTCCTTAGCAATTTAAATACAGTTTCAAATCTCTAGAAATTTATTCACTCAGGTTAACCAAATTGTAGGTATACAATTATCACAGCACCTTTATAATTCTTATTTCTATAGAATCAGTAAAGTATTGTCCCTATTTCATTTCTAATTTTAGTAATAGGAGTCTTTTCTCCTTTTTCATAACCATGTAGATGCAGGCTACCTAACTTAAAGATCCAGCTTTTGGTTTTTATCACCTAATTTCATAAAGTTATGAAAGTTGTCCATGTTAATTATCTTTTAAGATCTACTTGGGATTAATCTGTGTTGTGATATAGGGTCTATCCTGGGAAATGCTCCAGAAGCATGCCGATGCATTCTGTGTGCTGTTGATGTAGCTGTGGAAGACCGTTTAAAGTCTCTGCATTTCCTCTTTTTCTGACAGACTATTCTCCCTACTATTCAAAGGTGGGCACTGACAACCATTAAGAAAACTTTAAGCCAGGTGGTGGCAGTGCATGCCTTTAATCTCAGCACTTGGGAGGCAGAGGTAGGTGGTGAGTTCAAGGCCAGCCTGGTCCAGAGTGAGTTTATGACAACTAGAGTTGTTACACAAAGAAACCCTGCCTCGAAAAACTGAAAAAACAAAAACAAAATAAACAACAAAAAAACCCTTTTACTTTAGACTTGTCAGTTTTTGATTCATATACTTTTGTGTGCTTTTGATATGTACATTTTTATACTTCTTTGTAATATTTTTAATTAAAAACTTTTAATATTTATTTTAGTGTGTTGGGGGGACATGCATGCCACAGTATGTGTAGGTCAGAGGATAATTTGCTGGAGTTGGAATGAACTCTGGTCTTCAAGTTTGGTGGCAAGTGGCTTAACCTGTGCAGCCATCATGTCTCTTTTCTTGCTATGTTGAGTTTTTTTGATACTATGTATATTATGCCCCTCAATGTCTTTTGTAACCCCTTTAGCTTTAGAGTACATTTTGTCTGATGTAAACCTTATTTGCTTATTACTCAGTTATTTTCTACACTTTTAACCTTTTCTGTCTCTGAGTCCAAGCAATCTCTTATGGATAGCATAATTGGATCACATTTCACCTACTGTTAAGTACTCTTGTGACAAGAGCATCTATTCTTATTTAATTACTGATAAGGATTTACTTTTATGTCATTTTACTGTTTTCTGTCAGGTTTATGACTCTTGGCATTATTTCTGCTTTTGTGTGTGGTTCACTTTTTATGATGAAAATTTTGAACTCTTTTTTTTATTTCAAGGATTTACCCTTATCAATTAATTTCTTCACAATTATGCTGGTTATCTATTCATTCATTCATTTATTTATTGCTGTCAACTTGATACAAATCAGGTTCATGTGGGAAAAGGCAAATGCTTCCATAAAACTGACCTATAGGTAAGTCTGTGTGACATTTCTTGATTGATCTGGGGCAGTGCCAAGCTGGGCAAGTTATCGGAAGCAAGCCAGTAAGCTTTCCTCCATAGCTTCTGCTTCAGTTTCCACCTGTGCTTCCTTTCAAAATGGACCCTGACTGGAAGCATAAGCCAAATAAACTCTTTCCTCCCATGCTGCTTTTGCTCACAAGTTTTATCAAGTAACAGAAAGCAAACCAGAACATTAGATTTCCAGGTTCCATCTAGTGACTTCTAATTTCATACTATAGGTCTCCCTTGAACATTTTCTACAAGGTCAGGCAATGAGGATTGAACTCCTTTAGCCCAATTCTCTGGGAATATTTTAATTTCTCATGCTTGAAGACAGACATGGTAGTATGTTTGGATGGTAGGTCTTTTAACGCCCACACCCTATACACAATGAACACATCACCTCAAGACCTACTTTGAAGGTTTCTGACAATAAACATCAAATAATCTTTGTTGACTGCTCTTTCATGTTACAAGACATTCTTCTCTTGCTACTTCTAAAATTCTTTGTCTTTCAAAAGTGTGATTATAATGCATTTAAGCATGAATCTTCTGAAAATTATTTTCGTGTGCTTAGGTATGGTCTATGTTTGTACACATGTATGTACACATGGAAGCCAGAATCAACATTAGGTATCTTCCTCTACTGTTTCACCTTATTTATTACTATTACTATTATTATTATTAATTTATTGGTAAAACAGGGTCTTTCTTTCACTGAACCTGGAGTTTGCAGATCTGGCTGGTCTCTGTCTTCAGTAAGAGATATAGACAACTGACTTTTTACATGGGTTCTAGGGATCCAAGCTCAGGTGTTCATGCTTGAACTACAAGTACTTTACGTTGAGGTCACTGAGCTTCTCAGATATTCATGTCTTTCTCATCAAAAAATGGTAAGTGTTCAGTCATTATTTCTTTGTTCTCTCAGTCCCTTTCCTCTCCCTGCCACACTCCAACATCTACTGGTCAGCTTATTCCATCTCCCATAACCTTTGTTTCCTGTCTACCTTTCTTCCCCAAATCAGCAGTCTAAGGGTTTGGCATCTATAATTTCGTCACAAGGAAATAATAAATAATTAAGGCTAGGAGAATATAATATCCTTTACAGGATCAAACAAAATATATTTTTCTCTTTTAATGTATTGGTCCTAGAAAAACAACAGTACAGAGAATACACTTCCTGCTAGGAATGATAGCTTTAAAAATAAAATAGCAGTGAGTTACTATTTAACAGTTTTGAACAGCTGTGGTTTGTCAATGTTTTGTCCAGAGAAAATGACTGTTTCTACAAAGTCATTTTAGACAAAAATCCTGGCAATTACTCAGGGTTACCTAGAACATGTTTCTCTATGGCAATCAGCTACCCAATCTCTAAAGTGTCTTACTAAATGTAGACTACTCATGGCAATGGTATTTGAGAATAGCAATTTTAATGTTACTAATTTTCTAAACATAACCAGTCACCTTTGTTTGAAATACAGGAAGTTAACACAAAAAGAATACACAAACAGTAACTTTATAGGAAAACTGATACCTGAGTAGTAATACTGTTTATGAGGCAGACTCTGTGCCAGGAACTTCTCTGCACTATATCCATCAGCAACCATACTACTCTCACTCTAAACTCTGCAGCTTGTCTGAAGACAAATCTTCACCCTCTGGGATGACTATGGTCAGGGAACTTAAGTGGGACAACAGCACCTGTGACATTGTGTTTGTGAAGACATTTGGAGATAGGTGTAGCATACAAATCACACTGGGCTTCCTGTGACTAGGGTTGTGATTTTGAAAAGGAGTACAATTCACTGTAGACAGGCTTCTAGGAACCAGAGAACAGCTCTTCAGAGGCAGCAATGGCAAGCAGCCATTGCATGGGGGCAGCCTTGCTACTTTTGTTAAGTTGGATATAAAAGTGCTAAACTACAAAGTTAAGACTTAAAAACTCACTCTACTACATTACACATTTTGCATTGTAGAGAAACCAGGAGATGTGCCAAATATTTCTGTCAACATACTGAGTATATAATTTAGAAACAAAACAAAAACATTTATTAGCCACATGTGAAATGAGCCTTTAGTCCCAGAACTTGAGAGGTAAAGGCAGACAGATCTCTCTGTAAGTCTGAGGCCAGCCTGCCCTATAAAGTTCCTGATCCCCAGAATGATGTAGCGAGACCTGTCTCAAAAAACAAAACAGAACATTTACTTTATGTGTTTATGTACATGTGTGTATATATAGGGTTCAGAGGAAAACCTGTACAGGAGCTGGTTTTCTTCTACCATGTTGGTTTCCTGGGATGAAATTCATATCATTGGACTTGGTAAGAAGCATCTTTGTGATAAGACATCTTATAGGCCTGACAAAAGTTTCTTGTTGGTTTTAAATTAAAAATGCCCCAGAAGATAACTAAGGTAAAATTACTTAGGCATGAACTTCCAATTTTGTTCTTTCAAACTGAGACTTACACAGGTTTTAGGAACAAGAGTGGGTGTTATATAATATCAAAGACCAGACAGCTTTGTGTTTGGTGTGTCCAGGACATCCAAGCACACAGCATATACATCCCTCTCATGACACTTCCTTAACAAACAGTATTGTGTCCACTCTTGGGCAGATGAAAGGAAGGCAAGAAGCAGTCATCTATGACACAGCAGATATGAGAATCAGCCTGGGACCCTTCTGGTGAGGAGAAACCAGATATAGCAAAGCTTGGTTCACTCCTACTCCCCAGAGTAAAGGCTATCAGACAAACCAGGGATGCACCTATCATGCCTCTATGTATAACGCTTACTGCCAACTTCAAAGACAGGCCAGGGTACACAGCAGTCTGTTCACAATTAAAACCTGAGTGACTCTGGCAATGGAAGACAGATAAAATCAGGAGCAACACAACTCCAGAACACTGATTGTATGGATTCATTTTAAATGGGTTTGGTCATTTGCTAAAACAACCTAAGGAAAGGCGGCCCACTTTTCTAAAAGAGCATACATGTCAGCATGTCCATGTCCTCTGGATTCTAAGTTCCTTTTCTTGGGTGCCACTGCCAGAACAACAACAATGCTACACAAACAGGTCTTCACTTTCCATCTACATGGCAGTGACTTGAAATCTTGTCAAGGGAGTTTGAGGATAGAGGATGTGCACTGAGTATCACTAGTGCACTCCCAGCCAGAGGTCCGGGTCTTGCTCATTGCCTTCCCACAAGGAGCCTCTACTGTGTACTCACTTACCTTCTGTGTGGGCACTCACTAGCTTTTGGTAGACAAAAAAGTTCAAATTATATATTATCTCTTCATAGTAGGCAAGGGAAAGGGAATTTACTTTTTTTATTTTGGTTGGTTTGTATTATTTTTTTAAGACAAGAGTCTTATTACTATGTGGCACTGGCTGGTCTGGAACTCACAATGTAGATCAGGTCAGCCTCAAACTCACAGAGATCCACCTGCTTTGGCCTCCCAAGAGCTGAGAATAAAGGTGGGTGCCACCAAACCCAGGGAGACTTTATATCTTTAAATCAAAACTTATTTGTGGAAAGAACATTTAGAAATTTAAAGGAAAGCAGTACTATTGTAATTTGGTTTTTGATGTCAGATCAACAATGGAACAAGGTCTTGAGTGTTGCTTGGCTGCTTACCACTGAGTGCAAACAACTGTAAGAGTGCCCTCTCCAGAGCAGGAAACACATACTCTAGCAACAAGGTTTCCTAGTCATTAGCTGAGTCCTTTGAGATGTCCCCGAGGTTGGGTACAGTGAAATATGGAAGCAGGAAGGTATAGTGAGACTTTTCACTCACTGGTGAACATGAAATCCACAGCTCCCTACTGTAGGGGTCTGTGAATAGCCTGTGGAACTTCCCTTTAGCAACTTCTCTCTGATGCGCTTTGGTTACTGTTATTAAGTTGGGTTCCTCATGAAGAAACATAACAGAAAAAAGCATTCCAAATTCTCAATTTCACCAAGGTATGGCTGCAGGAGATAGGGTCACCTTGACAAAATTAGAATCACCAGGGAGACTGGGCTCTGGGGTACACCAGGAAGAGATTACCTTGACTAGGTTAACTGGGGTTGGTGGCTTAGGTCAGTGGCTAAAATGTGGACTCAGTTCAGAAAGGAAGCGGAGCAGGAGCATACAGCTTTCTGCTTTCTGACTATGACAATGTGGCAGCTGTCTCAAGCTCCTGCTGCCCTGACTTCCTCACCATTATAGATGGTTTCTTACACCGTGAGCTTAAAACAAATACCTTCTTTCTTCAGTTGCTTTTATCATGGCCAAAGGAAAAAAACTAAATAAATAGAAACACGGTTCCAGTTTCCCAAAGCAGGGTTCCAAAATGCACCGAAGACTAGTAAAAAGCTCTGTGAAGTTCTGTAGAGACCAACCCTGCCCACCAAGGGCATCTCACTTTTTAAAGATTCTTCTCTCACCTATGATTTAAGATATTACTAACAAAAAGGTGCCTTGAAACACATTTTAGTCACAGTTCTATGAATCCATGGACCCAGGATAAAGGATATACTTCAGGGAACAGGACCACAAAGACACCTGGGATGGGTTTCCTAACAGAAAAGGTCAACTGATAAAGGTGTTTTATTTATGTGACCTGTTTATCAACCATGACAGACAAAATTGAAGCACCTGACTTGACCAAAGGGCGATCATGGAGAAATTCCCAGAGAAGACATACAACTCAAGTCTTAAAGGGTAAAGGAGCTGGACATATATCCTAAGATGGCTACCAACTCAGCACTCAGCTGCTGACCTAACTCATTAGTTAAGATCAGACAGGACAACACCTTTTATCAGTTGATTAGCACATACTACATGCTTGTCACCAGGATTAACATAACACAGCTGCACCCATCTCTTCCTCAAGAAAATGCCATTGAAAGAAGCATGTTGTCCAAGCAGAAAGGAGGCTCAGATGGAAATCTAGATTTTCTAATTAGGACAAAGGATTTAGCCATGGAATCAGACAAACCTAGGGTTGCCCTGGCCCTTACACACATGAGCTGGGGAAGTTCTGACTGCAACTTAAACTCTTGAGCAGCATCAGTCTCCTCATTTGTAAAACTGAAATAATTACTCCCCAACTCTTAAGAAAACTGTGCAGCATGCACAGTGCAATGTGCATATTGATCTTTTTTTTTTTTTCATATGTGTGTTCCCAGGTGCCTTTCTAACAATAGTCACATCTCCAGCTCCCATAACCACTCTTCTGTCTACTACCACAGAGGAATCATATAGCACAAGTGCATAGTATATCCAGCTTCTATCAGATTATCAATCTCTTGCTTACTGAGTTCCATGACAAGCACAAGCACAATTTATTTTTCTATTTAACTACTGATAAACACCTAGTTTATTTCAACTTGAAAATACTTAGAAATGGTACTGGCACACATCTGCTAACAGACACATGTACACATTGGAGATCCACCTAATGTACACTGCTGGCCTGTGGTAATATTTGTGCACTCTTCATTTTGCTCTGGATGTCATTCCTGCAGTATCAGCACTGAGAGCAATCACAGATGAAAATTTACCTTTCTTGTAAGCACTAAGAGCCACAATAAGCTATATGCACAAGAACCCTTACTTGCTAAGGAGCTACGTGCAGGGTGCTTTATACACATGATGGTATTTCAGTCACTACAACTTGAGAGAGGGTGGTAGAGACTCAAACGTTAGTGAGATACCTGGAGTGAAGAAGTAATAGTAAGTCCAGGTCTATTTGGCCCTAGAGCAGATGCACCTGCTACTATGTCATGTTTCCTCAGCACAGATTACATGTTATTAGTCTTATAAAGCCTTACATTTCTCTACGTAAGTAAATTCTATTAAAACACACACAATCAAATGTAGTCTTTGAACACAAGGGGGGATTTAGAGATGAGATAGATTAAAGAGTGTGTGTGTGGGGGGGTCATAAAATACACATGACAACCCAGTTTGGGCTCTCTTTCTATCCCTGTCCCCACCCAATCCCCCCAATAAAAACAATATATTAAAAAAAAAAAACCCACATCAAGGAGTACTGATCAAAACATAGATCAAAAAAGAATGAAAAGAAAAACATTGCAAATAAAGTTCAGCTGTTCCTATTTGGGAACAACAACAAAAAAATCCCACTTGCCACAATAAACTGACAAATAAGAAATTGACTCTGCGGTAGTGAAGCTGGAATTTTCCGATGGCACCAGCTACTCTGTCATTACTGTGGGTGACCCAAGAGTGAGTGGGGGCGATGAACAGCTGGGAGCTGGCTGGGCTCACATCCCTGACCCAGGAGTACCCCAGTACAGGCCTTCAGGGTTAGGTTCCCCTCTGAGCCATGGCTTTCCCCTATCAATGGAAATCCCTGTTAGTTGCATAAGCTGCTTCCAAAGAATACCCTGTTCTGTTAAGTTAGCCTGGTCTTCCCATCTGCAGGTGATGGAGGAAGCAGAGGTCTAAGGTCTACAGCGAGGTCTACTGATTTCTCATGGGAAAGGATGGACATTGATAGAATCTCAGGACCCACCCCAATACCTGGTGGATGCTCAAGGACACTACATACCCAATTTATAATTTATCTAGGGACATCCAAATATATATTTTCTCTCACGTGCACACACATACAATGCACACATGAAGCAGAAAAATAAAAACAGAGAGAGGGAGAGACAGAACAAGGTGTTTAAAGTTTGATTAAAAGCTTGGTTAGGTTAAATCAGTTAAACCAAATTCAAAATATTGCCTAACCTAGGATAAAGATTCACTAAACAATTGAAGATCCCTTGTGGAAGTTTTCTTGGGCTTAGAGTTGCTCTACCTCCTAATTAATAAACATAAATAAATGCAAGAATAAAGACATGATAACACTTTACATAGGAAGAATTAAAAAGGAAACTCATGGCTGACTATGTTTCCTCCCTGAATAGGGCAGAGTGGATCAGTTTTAAATTTAAATTTGGACCTACTAATTTGGTAATGAGAAATGGGGGAGTTGTCAGCATTAAGTTTGCCCCTAAGTGTGCACAGGTAATGGGAACTATGATCATACACAGGATAGCACTGTTATCAGACTGAGCCATGCCACCTACCATCTGGAGCTTGGATGGCATCAACACCCTTCCTGGAGATCACCCTGCCTTTCCTAAGGCCAAGACCGGTGTCAGATATGTAAAAGACATTCAATCAACACTGCCAGAGACAACAGAAGAGAGTTCTGGGTACCAGAAAATCTAGGCACACATCAACATTTAAGTTATAGAAAAGGTAGGAACAAAGGAGCCAAGGAAGAGCCACTGAAAGAGGGGAGGAGAATCTATTTCAGGATCAAACTCAAAAGGTCAAGACTGGCAGTAAGCCCCCTTACCTGCTGGCTGATCCATTTTGCTGGCCCAAGAAACCTATTTTATGAGGTTCCAAACACAGAACTAAATACAGCACAGCTAGAGCATGGGAGGGGGTCTTAGATGTCCTGAACTACCTAAGAAGAGCAAGCATCCCAAAATTTGAAGATTCTGTTGCACACTCCATTTGCTAAGGAAATAATGCCAACAGTTAACAAACAAAACTCATGAAAGTAAAAGCTTATGACCAGCAACAAAAATAATTAATCAAATGCAGAATGGCCTACAAAATATGGGAGGAATCTTTGCTAGCTATACATCTGACAGAAGAGTAATATCTAGAATGTACAAAGAACACTAAAAACTAAATATCAAACAATCCAGTTAAATGAGCTAATGAAGTGAGCAGACAATCCTCAAAGATAAAGTATGACTGGTCAATAAATATATGAAAAAAACAAAAAACAAAAAAACATGTTTAGCACTTGTACCCATCAGAAAAATGCAAAAAACAAACACACAAAAAATACCGATACTGAGTTTCCATCTCACCCCAGTGAGAACAGCACTCAGAGAACTACAGATACCAGCAAGGATGGGAGTAAAAACAAAACCAACCAACCAAACAACAAAAACCCTCTTAATTATGGTGGGGATTTAACCAGTTCACCCACTATGAACATCAGAATGGAGGTTTCTCAAAAAACTAAAAGCAAAGCTAGCAGCTGACACAGCCATGCTACTCCTGGGTATTTATCTCAAGGACTTCAAATCAATATATCACAGAGATACTTGTACATCAATGTTTACTGCAGCACTGCTCATAATAGACAAATTATGGGACCAAACTACATGTCCTTCAGCAGAAAGGATAAAGAATTGTGGTATATGTACAGAAAGGAATTTTTCAGTCATAAGGAAATCAGGTTTTCTGCAAGAAAATGGATGTAAATGGAGACAGTCATATTAAGCAAATTAAATTAGTTTCAGAAAGACAAGAAAGACATGTTTTCTCTCATTTGTGGGCCCTAGAGTTTACAGAAACATACAAAATCATGCATGTATATATCATACGAAAGTAGAAGTGAAACTGTCTACAGGCACATTCAACCTGTGTTCATACACTATGTGTCCAATAATGGAAATGAGTGTAGATCAATACACAATCATGTGTAACTGCAGCGCTGGGGGTAGCAGTGACAGGTAGGTCCCTGAAGTTCAATGGTCAGAAGGCCTAGCCAAATCTAGGCATTTCAAGTTCTGTGAAAGATACTTTCTCAAAAAAAAAAAATAAAGAAGAAGGTAACTGAGAAAAAGGTGTAATGCAAAAGCTCTAGACTTCACATACTTGTGTGCAAATGTGCATTTACATATATACACATACCCATGTAAACATACTCTCCTCACATGAACAGATACACAACACACACACACACACAGTGAGAGTGCAATAAATGACTTCACCAAGAACTTTGTTTTGTATATAAGTACAAATATAACACATACAATTTATATGGCAAATGAACATGTTGTTTTATAAAGGTTTGGTTTTCTGCTTGTCTCATGAAGCAGGATCTTGCTAAGTAGCTAGCTATCTCTGCTGGGTTTCAAGTGTGCACTATCACTTCCATATCATTTTAGGAGATGCTCAGTCCCTTTAATAATGTACAACGGGGAACAGGCTCTGCAGACTTAATTGCGGTGCTGGACCTCCAAGGGAAGTGAGGTGGCAGTAAACAGAGCTAAATGCTCAAACTGTGAAATAAACAGGCAGTACCAAAAGATATCTATTACAGTATGTGGGTCTAGACTGGAGAGATGGCTCAACAGTTAAGAGAGCATGGGACCCATGTTCAGTTCCCAGCACCCACACACAGCAGCTTACAACTGTCTGTAACCCCAGTTCTAGGAGATCAGTAACACCTTCTGGCCTCTGTGGCCACATACATGTGATATGCATACATACACCACAGACAAGCACTTATAACCACAAAATAATAAATAAATAAATCTTAAAAAAAAAAAACAAAAAAAAAAACACTGTATAACATTTCCAAAGACAAAAAACAACAGAAGGAAAAACAGTTCCAAGGGTGGAATAAAAAGAATGGAGATACTGGGCACAGTGGCACACTCCTTGTAGGAGGACCATCAAAGTTTGAGACTAGATTAGGCTACATAGCAAGACTTTTTTCTCAAAATTAAAATAAAAATTGAAAGTGTGGAGTGTGCCAGAACCACAGTTAAACACCTTCTATTCTAGTACTTTGAAATAAGAAATGCTATTCAAAAATACATTATTCTCTCTCTGTGTCTCTGTCTCTTTCTCTCTCATCTCACTATGTTGTTCTGGTTGTGGCTGTCCTGGAACTCACTATGTAGACCAGGCTGTCCTTAAACTCAAAGATCTACCAGCCTCCACCTCCCTAGTTAGTGTTGGGATTACAGGCATGCACCAACACATACAGCATAAATACATTATTTTCAACAAAACATAGAAAGAAAGAAAAAAAGGGGAGGGGGAACTGGAGAGATGTCTGCATGGTTAGGAGCACTGGCTGCTCTTCTAGAAGTCCTGAGTTCAATTCCCAGCAACTACATGGTGGCTTATAGCCATCTATAATGGGATCTGATGCCCTCTTGTGTTGTGCAGGCATACCTGCAGGCTGAACACTGTATACATAATTAATAAATTTAAAAGAAATACAAAAAGCACCAAGAAAGAGGAACAATGGGAGGTGAGGAGTAATGTTGGAGTAAGGAGGCGATTCTCAGGAAACTTGCTGTGAGCAAAAGCAGCAAAACGGAAGCATAGAAGCTGTGGGGTCACACCCACGGGTAAGGTGGGCAACATGGTGCACAAGATTTCTCTATTTGCTTTGGTAACCAGACCGTAATTTATAGCCTACAACTAAAAAATAAATCCCTGGAGTGTAGTGCCTTCTCATTTCTGACAAGTCAACAGTTTGCCTTTTGTTATGATATTTCAGGATATAGCTCATTCTATTGTATACTTTATATAACTTTAAAATTTGGTGGGACTAATAAATAAAACTGTAAAGAACTATCAAACATTAAATCTCCTTATCATATTCAATTTTCTTAATGATTTAGAGGAGAACTGAGGGTCTCACAATGCTCCATTATCACCACAAAGGCCTGCATGCTGTCTGCATGAACATCCATGATATGCTTTAAAGTGATTTTTCTACTGCATGGACATGGTCATATGATTTGACTGCATATGCTCACCTTATGTCAGCAACTCCCATGGAGACAGTATAGGATAACCAGCTACTGACATGCAGGGCAAGTGACTGGACTTTTGGGTTAATTCCTCATCTACAAAAAGGGTCTGCTCATAGCAGCATCTGCTTCATGTGTTGTCTGGAAACACGCAAAAAAGATTAAACAAAGATGAAAGTGCTGTGAAGATGACTCCCTGAAGCACACTGTAACATTCCCCTTTGGACTCTGGTAAAAACAAGTACCAATGCTAAAAACCTTTATCACTCTCAGTTTAGGGAGCAAGAACGTAAACTGTGGGTAGAGATGAACTGTGGTCAAGATGAACTGGCGTTCTCACTGGAAAGACATCTGCAATTTCTACTGCCCCCACCAATGAAAACAAGCTTCTTTTATCTTTCCTTTCTTTGAGCTAAAAAGTATCTTCAGAATACTATGCAGTGACTGATGACACTGCATACAGTGTGTGAATTCTTTTGAGCCTTGAGGGTGGGTCTTCTAAAGCTCTTGATTTGGCTTTTCCTGATCTCATGAGTTGCTGTGCTCTTTAAATAAGATTTTATATTGTAAACTAGGCAAATGGCAGCATCTTTAGTGAAAAATTAAGCATTTCTCTGTTTACTTTCCTCTGAAATGTGTGATTATCTTCTTGGCAGAAGCCCCCAAGGGAAGGTTCTCTTGGCTAAAACACCCCGACTCATCCTAGGCTGGGCTCCTCATTGTCCAACCAAAGATTATTCTCTCAACTTTCAGCTTCACAAGGACTCCCCTTTCCTGTGCAAAAGCATAGGCCATGCAGGGCCCAGAGCAAAGGGCAGGACAGAAATTGGCTCATCAGGTATGTTCTTATAATTAAATAGGTTTCATTTCAAAGCTAAAGAGGTTGCACCAGGTCCCTGACTAATCATTGTACTAAATTAGTTTTATTTGGCATCTTGACTTGGTACAGTGAAGAAATAATCAAGATCTCACACAGAACACTAGCTAGGGAGGATGAACAACAACCCAAGAAGAGGCAGAGATCCTACCTCAGCAGCAGGGGTCTGCAGGACAGGGCCTTTAACAAGGAAACCAATGGACACAGAAACATTTCTTATTGCTAGAGTACAGAATGCTGCTCATGCTTTTGTTCTATCAAGCCTTTGTTATCAGTGCCAACTGACAGGAGTCTAAGATCTCCACATTGAATACAAGCCCAGTGTTGTATGCATATTCTAAGGACCACACACATACTTTGGAAGATGATACACAGCACAGGGGTGGAATGAGCTGTCTCTGTCACACATTTTAGCCACATGCTATCTTCAGATGTTCTGATTACCTTGAAAATTAGCACATTCTACTATGAGCTACCCATCTTAAATACTGAACAAACACCAAGACAGACAAGCCAGGCCACAGCACCAGGTTGTGGGTCATATTCAAGGATACAAGGGTTATTGTCATCGATGTTGCTGCTGTCCAGGATCAGAGGAATGCCATCCAGCTCGTTCACCTAAAGGGAAAGAAAATGGACAACAAGGTCAAGATCACAGAATAGATGACTCCTTTTACCTTCCCAATTTCCTGAATATTGTTTCACCTATAATACATAAAAGCAGATTTATAGGGGTTGTATAGAAGGTTCAGTCAGTAAAGTGCATGTTTTAAAACCATAAAGATCTGAGTTTGACCTCTAGAATCCATGTTTAAAAACAAACAAACAACACACACACACACACACACACACACACACACACACACACACACACACCCCAACCAAAAAAAAAAAAAAAACAGGCACAGTGGTACACACTTGTAATCCCAGCACAAGGGCAGTGAACATTCTAGCTTAATTGGTGAGCTTCACATAAATGAGCTCTTGTCTCAACAACAAAGTGGATGGTACCAAGGAGTAACACTGGACACTGGAAGTTGCCCTCTGGTCTCCACATGCAGATAGATAGATGCACACTCATGCATATAGTACACACAAAGAGAAAAGCAGACATGTGAGCAACAGAGATAACTTTATTCTTTTCACTATTCCTTAAGACAGGTAGGGCATTTGGGCAGCCGCATTTAAAAAAAGAACAAACATAGATTACACTCCAGTGCTGCCTTTCAAGGATGAACTCCCTATCTGAGCTTTAATTTAAGAACAAGGAAATGCTACCAAAATAGAGATCAGATCCCTTTATTACGATGAAAACAGGAAAAGTTTTTTTCTAAGACTCATGTCTAGAAATGAAAAAGTTTTAACATGACATTAAAAAAAAAAAAAGACAAATGAAAACTGAGAAAAAATATTTGTAGGATATTATAGATTTGTAACATAGTTGCAAAGGATTAGCATTTTAATACAAAAAGAATTTACCAAACTGGAGTAGCAGGGGCTGCAGGGTGTCAGCAGGGGAACAGGGGTCAACACAAGCTGAAGATGAGGAGCCTGAGCAGCAATCTAGGAATCAGGAGACAGGTGTGACAGGCCTGGGAGCAGAAGTCTGGCCAGGATCCCAATCTTGGGCATGTTATGGAATCTTGAAGACTCAGTTTTCTCATTTATAAAATGGGATGTGAAAGTCTACTTCAAAGAAAACAGTAGCCATGGACTAGATTGTGGCTGAGGACTATGATGCTGGCTGACTGTAGTAAGGAATAGGAACTTCTGGAAGTCTAAGGAAGCAAGTATATTTTCAACAGGGCCAAATACATACTTTCATTCTTCATGGTGCTAAACTACCAACTTCTCATAAGAGAGAGGGGGGGGGAGGGGAGAGATATTCAGGATTTATTCAGTGCAAAACAAACACTGAAGAAAAAAATGAAATTCTGAAGTCTTTCGAGTTGGTAAGATTTTGGTAGAAGTGGAATCACACATAAATACTTAAATTTAAGCAAGCTATACAGGTAAATGATTTATTAAACATCATAGCTCCACTGAAGCTGTGGACTCCTAGGTAACAACTCACTCACAGGGCTGCATTACAAAAGGCTACAGGAAACTTTTTATAGAAACCCATTGACTTTTTTCAACATACATGGACTATTCTAGACACAGATGACAAATACATAATTATAGACTTAAGAATGAACACTGGGTAAGGTCACTGGGAACAGCAGACATAAATGTAATACCTTCCCAAGGGAGCTTGACAACAGAATTTGTTATTATAGAGCTCAGGTTTATTGCTGCAGCTACATGTGTAGAGTGACTATCTGGGGCAAGAGAACAATTAGGAAATTAACGAGTTTTCTTCTGTTAGCACTCCATAAAATAAGGAAGTTGTTTGTTTCTTTACCTAACATGTTAGGAACTGATTGTAAACCCATAATAAATGAGTCACAGGCTGTAGTTCTCTGGAGGAGCCAAGCTCAGTCAACACTTTCTTTTTACATTGTAATGTTGCCCTACAAGACAGTAAGTAAGCCTAGCTTAAACAAACATCTGGGCCCTGGAAACAATGTAGACAGAGGACAGCTGATTATCTATTTCCTTTCTGTCCCACAGGAGCAAGAGATATTGGGGAAACACTGCAAAGCATATAGGCCCTACAGGAGAGCAAGCTCCTTTGGGAACACGTATCAGGGTGAGCAAAAAACTACCTTAATAGTCTTGGCTGTTTGACACTGAATGGTGAATACAAAAACCCAAAGAAACTCAAGAGCATATACAATACTAAGGGAGGCACAAACTTTTCCAGTCAGGCTTTAATGTATAGTAAGAATACATCCGTAACACAGATTTTCAGGCAGACTCAAATCATAATCTCATGCAAAAAAAAAAAAAAAAAAAAAAAAAAAAAAGAAAAAAGAAAAAAAAAGAGAACCATGGCTGAGGGGTATAAATAACTCAGTGGCACAGCAGTACTATAAATAGACAGACAGACCAACAGACAGAGCGAGCCCACATTTAGACAGGTGTGGTAGTGCACATGTTTGTTTGTAATTTTTCAAAACTGCTTTGGCTGCAGTACTAGTCTGACAGTGCTGCTATAACAAAGCAGCACAGAGCAAATGGCTTACAGGATAGACATCAACGGGGTGTTTTTGTTGTTATTTCCTTTCTATTGAAGATGGTAGAAGAGAACTTGCTTCAGGCTTTTCTCTGGGCCACTGCTGGTGGGTCCTTTCTGGCTTGAAGATTTCTGTGTTGATCTTCACAGGATGTTTGACCTAAACCTGTCGACTGTATCCAAACTGCTCTTTTGTATAAAGATACCAGTCACACTGAATTAGGGACCCATCCTACACTGGTTTAAGCTCATCACAACTTGACTAATTAGATCTGTAATGACTATTTCCAAATAAGGTCACATATAGCACTTCAACACAGGAAAGGAAAACATGTAAAATTCAGTAATAGCTACTATAGTCTCTCAAAAAATTTTAAAGTCAGTTTTCACAAAAAAAAAAAAAAAAATAATAATAATCTATGAGATTCAGACTGGTATAGTCTAAATAATTGCTACATAATACCTTTAGAAGAAACAACAATGAGCTTTTCATTAAATCTTAGCTTCTCTTGATAACTTTTTATGGCTTTTGGGTCTAGAATATATACTTAAACTTATTCCTAAGAATTTTATGCTTTATAATGACATTGTAGAATTTTTCATTCTTTGCTAGGTATTTTGTTTGGTTTCTGGAGTCAGAGTTTTATTGTATTGTTCAAACTTAGCTCAACTTAATATCCCTGCAAGCACTAGGGCTATATAACCCTTCCTCTCTCTTTTGTTCAAGTGGTTGTTCTAGAGTTCAGAGTATATATCTTTAACCTGCTGCAAATTGTTTATAATCAGCATTATATTATGTCACACATATTATGTGCCACCATGCTTTAAGGAACAAACCATGTTTTGTACATAGCTGTTAGAATAGCATAAGAAAAGTTAAAGCTAATCAATGAATGTATGACACCAGTATCTTCTTGTTTCCAAACTGAGTAAGACAAACCAGTACAAGAAAATTACAAGCCCACTTAAATCCTCACCACCACCAACTCTCTAATATTAGCTAGACTCAACAGTTTCCAAAATATGCATCAAGTCTCAAAAAATGTGAATACAACATAGATCAAGATGTAGACAAGGAATAATCCTCACAGAAACACTCCAATTCACCTCAGTCTGCAGAGAAAAATATCAGTCAAGCTCAGCCCTACTTATAACTTCTTTCATTCTCAGAAAACCATTAAACTGAAAGAGGCTGTATCAGAGGTCTGTCATGAATTCCTCAGTTACAGTAAGTTTAGGTAACAACAGAAAAATGCATTAACATTAATGATGTAGAAAAGCTAATCTGATAAGATACTAAAATTGTAAAGGTATTTGGAATACTTTATCTTCAAAGATCGGAGATGCTCAGGGAAGCCATGAGGAGCTGATGTGAGAAGTTTTTAAGGCTCACCAACAAGACAGAAGCAGTGGAGGAATGAAAAATAATAAAGCAGAAAACAAGTCTACTCTTGTTTTAACTTTTAAGTTTTTAAAACTTTTAATTAAGTTATATCACCCTCCCTTCTTCCTCAAACCTCTCTCGTCTCATCCTTCCCCTGCCCTACTACCTCTAAAGTACATGACCTCTTATTCTTTAATTATTATTATTTTTACATACACACAAATAAATAAATACAACCTGCTGAGTATGTTTATTGTTGTTTGTATGTTTATGTTTTAGGGTTGACCACTTGGCACTGGATAACCCACTAGGGGCTCATCTATAGGTAAGACTGGTAGTCAGTCATTCTCTCTCTCTCTCTCTCTCTCTCTCTCTCTCTCTCTCTCTCTCTCTCTCTCTCCAATCTTTAATTGCCTATAACTATTCATCTAGATTTGCAGTCCAACAGATTCCCTCATCAAGTTGTCATGTCAATCGGTGTGGTCATTGTTTGGGTCTAATTTAGGCAGCCATACTATTGAGATGGGGGAGGTATAGGGGTGTGTGAAGGTGGGATAACCAGAACTAAGAATGCATGAAAAAAATTCCTAAAGAAACCTATGCTTGTAAACTAATTTAAGAACATAATTTTTAAAAACAGACAGACTTTGAACACAGATACCCTACACGGATGATTCTGCCAGAAGACATGGATTGTTAAATAAAAATTTTAGTACTGGGTTTTGGATACCTGCTATGAGATACCTCTATGAGTAGGACTCCACAAGCCCCTAAAATAACACATGACATTACCATTGACTTTGGGTGCTAACCATACACAACATACTTTTGTTGCAGGATGCATAGGAAAGCTCTCTGCTGACTAGGTTTCATAGTACCAGAAGGGTCTCTGTTGGCTGCTGGGGTAAGTGGTATCCTACAGCTATCCTTGCCTGCTACAATACCAGCACCTGCCAGGCAAAGTGTGCCCATTGGCCCAACAGTGTACAACAGTTATAGACAGGAGTAACTAGCTGTCTGGGGGTTGGATCTGAAGTCTGCTCCACAGGAAGGAATTCAGGCCCAGTGCTACTGTAAACCCCATCAAGCCCATGGCTCAGGAGGTCACAGGGCAGAATCTACTACTGCTGTTTTCCCAAGTATTTATGCCTCTATCTACAGATTAGTGCTGTCAGCCTAATCTCAACCATGTCAGGGAAGCTTCTCTCTGCAGTGGGCAGCAGTAAATGCAGAGATTCATAATTGGTCACAGTGCTGAGAGTGTCTAATAGATGCAAGGACCTAAGTGGGACAATACACACACACACACACACACACACACACACACACACACACACACACACACACACATCTCCACCCATGAGCCCTGCTTCCCTGGACAAAATACCTAAGAGAACATCATAGAGGAGGAGCAGAAAGAACGTTAAAGCCAGAGGATGGGAGAAGCACAGTGAAATACTGTGTTGAGAACATGACATGGTCAAAGCACCATGAGTATGATTACCTGCACAAGATCAAGTCAACAAGATCAGTCAGCATTCCAACAGGGAGCACTAACTGGACTCCGAGTATTATTACCAAAGCAATATACACATAAACAAAACAAAAGGACACAAAAGAGAACAAGTTGGGGGTAACTGGGGACAGCAGGAGGGAGAAGTTGGGCATCCTACAGGGAGAACATGTAATCAAGATTATGTGTGTGTGTGTATGTATATATACATATACATATATATATTTGTCAAAGAATAAATAAAAGACATTCAGAGACAAGGGGGAATGAGGGTGTACTGCATTCTACTCACAGAAATCTCTCCATTTCTGGAGTAGCAGTATGGCTGTGTCCCAGAAACTCCATGAGAAAAAGAGGTAAGTTTAGACAGGAGCCAAAAACTCAGTGAAAAGAGACTGCTTCCAAATTTCACTGTCACCAACTGTCAGAAGCTCGCAAAATTCAGGTGAAGCAGAAATGAGACTCTAGGGGCCTTCCTTGTCCCAGACTCCTGTGGATGCCAGGATATGGCAATGGATTCTAAGTGCTAGTTTCTGAGATTGTACTTCCACAGAGGCAAATACTAAAGGACTGGCAGCAGCTAGAGCCTATCCATGTGTGTACCCAGATTTCTATAGCAGGACTGTGAAGAAGAGTTCATGGCTACCTTGGGCTACACAAAAAGATACTCCCCACCCCCATGCCAAAACAAAATCCCCAGCAGAGACTAATGAATGCATAAGGAGCTGAGCAAGCCAGAGCCATGGGGGTGACACCAGTTAGCCAGCCAGCATTCACACAGCCAGGGGCTGAGCAGACTCAGAAATCAGGCAGAACACATTTTGAACTTACACTTCTTTATATTTTCACACACATGGACAAAGGATTTAATTTTAATGTCTTTGGACTTGAAATGTCATCTCTGGGTTTTCATGGTTCTCTGGAAATTCAATAATGAGTTAGAGTTAATGATCAAATATGGAGTAAATTTGATGATAATGAATTTAGGCCTCTCATAGGAGTATATCAGAATGGAATACATTATCTGCCTTGAGGCCAGTGTGACTTTGCAGTTAATGAGATACATGTGCTATTCTGACCCACTTAAGGTCTCCTGGGGACAAAATATCTACTCCTCTCTAGTAGCTGAGGAGAAAGGAGCAGCTTAGTGCTGGCAGAGCAGCCAGAGGATGGAAGGCAGAGTATTCTGACATGAGAAGCTTTTTCTCAAAAGAGGATACTCTATATGGCCTTGGGGGGGGCCAAAGGTGAAGCAACACACCAACAGACCACCAGAGAAGAGGCCAGTTGGCTCAAAAGTTTCTTGCTCTGAGATGATACAGCATTCCCCAATTTCTCTATGTCATAGCTTCAACTGCCAGAGTCTGGCAAAATCCAGGTGAAGCAGAAACCACAGCTATTTGCAGTTTAGAGCTTTCCAAATTACTACAAGAACTGTTTTCCACTCTTTTATTCCTTAGTTGACTAATAACTACTTGCTTTGAAAAATGTACATGAAGAAGGCAAAACATCTTTTGGAACTAATTCCATTTATGTATGTATTCCACCTCTGCAATGACACCAATTCCAACTAAGCCCTAACCAACAGCATATAGAGAATGAGAAAGAGAGGAAGGGAAGCAAAAATATAATTACAGTATACAGTAATGCTTATCAAAGAAATAAACAGGATGGTGTATCTAATAGTGATTTAGATTTGCCCAAGAGACCTCCTTATAAAATGGTGACAATTGGGCTGAGACTTCATCTATGAGAGTGATCTAGCCATGAAGATGGGTCAGATACCAACATCAGTAGCCTTTAGACAGAGTAAACCAGAAGCAGAAACTGAGACATAAAGAAAGGGCTGAACAAGCCTGAGCCTGACAATCCACACCAGCATGAAGACATGCAGAAAGACATTGGCAGTAGAAGAACTTGGAAAACAAAGAAGTCAAACCCTAAAGATGGACCAGCAGCACAATCACCAGCCTAGTTGTTCTGACATGCAAACACCTGGACTTAACTCCATTCAGAAGCTCTAGGCTTAGGGCCTAGCAATGTCTGCAGTGCAGAAGGTCTTCTCTGTGACTCCACATCATGTGTGGGATTTTCAAAAGTACTGAGACTTCCACTCATTCCCTAGCAACTAAATCTGAATTTGGGGGATGATAACCCTAAGCTTATAATCATTATGCACAGGAGAGTAAAACACAAAGTTGTATAAATCAGAGAGCCATTGAAGGGTTCATTGAAGATTTTATGGAGATGAAAAGAATAATACAATTTAAGGTGTTTTTTGTTTTCCAAGGCAGGATCTCCTTATGTAGCCCAGTCTGCCTTTGAAGTTGTGATCTTGCCTCAGCTTCCCCAGTGTTGGATTAGCTTTTAATTTAGATTTAACTACATAAAGAACCAAGTAGAAAGTATTCTGCAGCACCCAGAATACCTGTGAGAAAGCTATTACATAAATAGAACAAAAAGGGATGTGCTTTTGGATCATAGGATTAAAGGAAAAATGAAGAAAAATTTAGGCTGAGACCCAGGAACTGCTTTCAGGGGTAGTGGGGTTAACAGCAAGGAGAAAACACCAAGACTCTAAGTGGCTAGGTGGCACTGGTATCTTATTCCCTGAGAATTGGAAGGAGAGTGCTGGGCTGGAATATTAAAAATAGTCTTTATTCAAGAGAGACAGGTAAAGGAGGGAATATGGGGAGGGACAACTAAACTATATGCCACTTGAAAAAAAATCATAAGGAAACCCACTCCCGTAGAAACTTCCTAAAATATAAACATCTATGAAAAGAAGGTAATGGAGTCACCAAATCAAAGGGGAGATGATGCCCCAAGTAAGTAGGAATGGATTACACCTTGCTGAATTGTTAGACATAGGTTGTGCCTCCCCTACCCGCAATATCAAATACATCAGTTGTACAACCTGATGCCCAACTGCTGAAAATGATACATTCTTATTTTGTGAAACATGGAGAAGCTGAGCTGATGCCTAACTAGAAGATCCATCCCTACTGACTAGAATTCATACAGCTAGAAGGTACTCTATGTACTACTGGAGGAGAAAGATAATCATCAATATCACCCAGCTATAAACCTTGTGACCCACTGGCAAGATATACAGCTGTAATAGTAGCACAAATGTGATGGGAATAACTAACCATTTTTTTTGCTTTAATTTAAGGCTCACTCCATGAGATGGAACCCACTCCTGACACTGGGGAAATGGCCAAGAACCTGAAACTAGCTAAGTCATGAGCCTAGGGGGAAGCAATACTTCATTTCTGTTAAAGGAACATAGCAGTAAACGATTCCTAATGAGATACTGTTTTATCCATAATTAAATTTTAATAAAAACTTTATAGAGCAGGGGATTGCTTGGCCTTGTATTGTTAGAAAGACTGAACATTTCTCCACCAGCTTATGCTTTCTGAACTAAGGCTTTAGGAAATAAAGGCTTTAACAGGAAAAGCTCTGAACAACTTGTATGTGCCAGGGTCATCCTGTAAGTATTAGAACCTGAGCAAGGCAGGACCAACAGGGCAACAACTATGTAGACAGGAAAGATGGTCAAATACATACACATCTAACATGTGAAAACTGGAGAGTGGCACATAAAGCTCCCAAAGAATTGTCAGGCATACTTCAAGGGCACAGAAGCCTCAGAGACCTCATCCCCTAAGTAGCCCACACCTATTTCAGTAAACCTCCAGGAAGGAAAAGCATGTAAGAACAAATGTGAGAAACAACTCACTGTAGCACACAGTCTCCACAAAGAGAGGAGTACAGAAAGGAGGAGACACTGTGACTCCACAGTTAATACAACTGAGCAGAGTGAGTTTTTGTGAAAACCACAGCATCTTTTCAAGAATATAGGTGGATCCTTAGCTGTCTAGAGTGGTGGTTTTCAACCTGTGGGTCACAACCATTTTGTGGGTAGAATGACCCTTTCACAAATATCCTACATATCAGATATTTACATATAACTCACAATAGTAGCAAATTTACAGTTATGAAGTAGCAATTAAAATAATTTTATGGCTGGGGGGTCATCACAACATGAGAACTGGATTAAAGGGTCACAGAAATTAGGAAAGTTGATAACTACTGATCTAGAGGGACAAAGAAATATGATTAATGAGATATAGTTTGTAAGTTCAGCTACCAAATTCCAGAAACAAACAGGAATATACAAACATCTTTAAATCTGTGATGTCCACTGGTAAACTGCTTCTTTTGTTTTTTTTTTTTTAAGCAAACATGAACATTTCACAAAACCTTCCACTTAACTAGTTTTACTTAATGATGAATGAAATCACCTAGTTATAAAGAAGCTAACTATATTTCTAAACACAAGACTTAAAAATAAGCAAACATATAAAACCCACTCCCAACTGTTTTTAAATTAAGAGGAAAGTACACAGGCAGGAACTCTGGCAACATCTGGTGAATGAAAGCTCACTCTGTGCCTTCCTACCAAAGGTGGCTGCGGCCACTTTTCCCATCTACAAATCAACCAGATACTTTAGAACCGGATGTCAGAAAGCATCTGCCAGAGACTTGGAATGCAGAGCACTGTTTTTGAGCAGTTTCCCCACCAGCCTGGTCCCAGAGCCGCCTCAGCCCCAAATAACACACAGAAACACTGTATTAGGTATAAAGCTGTTGGCCTGTTACTAGCGTTTCTTATTGGATTTCTATCAATCTAAGTGTTTCCACATGGTCTTATCTTACCAGAGAGAGGAACCAGACCTTCTTCCCTAAAGTCTCTACATCTTGACTCCCCTCCTACCTCTCCCAAAATCCTCCTTCTGTCCTAGTCCTGCCTACTTGTTTTCCTATTGGCCAACAGGGCTTTATTCATTAACCAATTTACAGAATGACATCTCCCATCACAACATGACTCTCTACTGGGGATTGGGACAGAGAGGCAGCTCTGGCTTAGCCTTTTCACTTCCTGGAGCTTCTCCCAATCAAGGAGCAATGGCAGGAAAGCCATTGGGGAACAAAAGGGCACAGAGGGGAGACTGGCACTGTTATCTGTACAGCTTTGAGGGAAGGCGGATCACCTCTCATATGAAAGTCAAGGGAAACAAAACAAGAAAAGCTCCATTACAACCAAAGGGTGTCACTTTAAATGATGAGAAAATGAACCAGAACAATACCCAGCTTCTAGAAAGTACCCTGAATGATGGGCATTAATACAATCATTCATATTTATACTTCTACTTATGGCATTTGTTGCGTTCTTTGTAGAAAACTTTAAATGTGCTGATTTGTAAGTAGTGTTAGTTTTCTATGACTGTCATTTCTTATTTTAAAAATTATTTATTTTTACTTTATGTGCATTGGTGTTTTGCCTACATGTACGTCTGAAGTTACAGAAGTTGCCATGTGGGTGCTGGGAATTGAACTTGGCTTCTCTGGGAGAGCAGTCAGCACTTTTATCCACTGAGCCATCTCTCCAACCCTGACTGTCATTTCTTAAAGACAGTTTAATAAAGTAAAATGTCAAAAGATGACCAGTGACATGTTTAAAGGACTACATGAAGGACCTGCTTTGCAGCAGAAGAAAATATTAATCACAAAAAGCACTTCTTAAACATACTTGGGAACACACTACCTAAAACTCCACTCTACCTAGATGCCATTTCACAGCCACAAGATACGACGGGAAAGTATAACACCAAAAAGGATTGGGGATCATGGCAGTGGCTGAGAAAGCAGGCAGTTCTGAGCAGCTGTTCTGGCACAACTGTGCTAATAAGCACAGCTACATTTAGAACAAAAACAACTCAGACAGCAAGCTTATAAAAATATGAACTCCACCTTGGCTATTTAAGGTGCAATTCCCATCCATAACGCATTATCTACAATACTACACTTCAGTGCCTGAACAAACAGAATTCTGCCCTGAACACATTTGGTCTTTAATTTTTAACCCACAGACAGAATCTCCATTTTCTCCTGCAATATAAGCTGAGCTTCTGGTCCTCAATAAATGAGTCTTGGAACCTGGTTATCAACTTCAACTTGCCTATGGCATTAATATCCACTGGGAGACTAGTACTCTGGGTAATCTAGCTATCTGCCACATTAGAGTGGGAATGAGCATCTCATATGTATAAGAATGGCAGGACATCTATTTGGGTACTGTTCTACATTGAGCATACTCTGGACATGATAACAGATAAAGCTAATGGGAAACCAAATGCACCTCTGTCCTTCCCTTAAAGCCACTCACACAGTCTGGCAAGCTGGCAGAGACCTCTGGGGGGAAATCACGTGGCTGGCCACCATTAAATGAGACACATGGTGCCAAAGAAGACCCTTGAAATACCTGCCTGTTACTGAAATTAAGTCTATGCACCATGTAGATACAGTGCAGAATCTACTAGCTATGCTACAAGATGGGAAATGTGAGAGTGAAGGAAAACCTATGCCAAGATCTGATTTTCATAAAGGTTTGCAAGGCAGCAGTTAGCGTTCCTATCAGGTAGAAAAGATCACCAGACTTGTAACAGTTAACTAGTTCAAAGCCACACAGCTTAGTGAACGGCAAAGCTCAGGTCTGTTTAATTAGAAATTCATGCACTCAATTTTTTTTCCAACTGCATGAAAATATTTCTCATCTTCAGAAAAAAAGGATGATAGGTGTAGTGACAATATAATGCCTGTCACAATTATAAATGTCTGTAATCCTAGCATTTAAGACTGACACAGTGTGGCCATACAAAACCAGAGTGGGTGCTATTAACAACACAACTCTGTCTCAAACACTTAAAAAAAATATTAAAGAGGGAAAGAGATAGAGAGGGTAGCTAAAAGAACATCAAATGCACTGAAATCCATCCAAAGTGGGGAAAGCAGAAGGCTTTAGCTGCTGTGGGGAGGCATCTGATCATGGGAGGCAAAGCAGCAGTCTCAGGAGACACAAGAAGAGGTCTGCAGTTCTAAACATTCAGTTCTGCCCCAAGGAAGGACACTAGAGAATGCTCTCAGTGTCCACACGAGGAGAACTTGTGCACCTCACAACATTGGCTGTTATTTTATAAAGGATCTCTCTCCAGGGCTGATTTGTGGCTAACATTTGAAAGTCATTTTCCCTCTTTCTGAAAACCCATTTTTATTTAGAAAAAGATTTTCATGCAATATATTTTGATCATGTATTCCCCACCTCTAATTCCTCCCATACCCCCCAACTCAGTCATCTTTAAAAAAAAAAAAGGAAGAAACACACAAGCAAAAACCAAAATAAGCAAATGACAAAAAACTGTAAATCTCCCCCACAAAACAACAACAAAACACCAGATTCCCCACCCAAAAAAAATAATTATCTAGTCATGTATCAAGCATGTAAAAGAAGAGCTACTTTGCAACAGACCTTGTACTACATTAAGGCTAAAGTACACATTAGCCACATATATTACACTTACCAAGGACAGGATGGAGTAAAGAATAGAAAGATAAGGCCCTAGACAAGACATGAAGTACAAAGAATACAAACACAAAATGCCTAATCTGTCCAATGGCAGGCTTAATCATAAATATTATCGTGAAGGCCAGACCCACAGTTTTTCTAGTCTGTCATATACAGACTGTACATAGTAGTTTATGTAAAAAACAACACATGTACACTGTACACTGTTCTTTAAATTTTAATTTGCTAACATAAAGTATGCAGCATGTATGAACTGATCTATGTGCATTTGTTCTATCAACTCACAGTGCCATAGAAAGCACTGCAGCTCCAAGAGGCTCTAGAGGCCCTTTTAGCTGATAGAGCTATAACCAACACTTAAACCTCTATTGCCTTGGCTTGCTTCAGCTTCTTCTGAGACTTTCTCTGTGTCTGGTTCCTTTCAGAGGACACACTACCACCATCCTAATAGCTCCCTTTGTCACTATTGTGTATTAATTACTCACAATATGAATGCACCATGTGCAGATTCTAGTTTATTGAGTAATTATGGCTGTTCATATACATGATTTTTGGGAGGCTATAAGGACTAATTTCAACATAGCATGTGTGTATACACCATGTGACTGCTGCTTTAGCAAAACAATATCACTACAGCTTAGATCAGTAACTCCAAAGTCCCATATATTAAAGAGTTGATTCTCAGCCTGGCACTATTCAGAAGTGGGACCTTTAAAAGGTGGGGTCCAAGGACAGGTTTCAGATCATATGGGACATGTTCTTCAAGTAGACTTTTCTTTTCTTTTGCTTGGTGACCATCATAAAGTGAGAGGGTTTGTTCCTTCATGCATTTCTGTAATGATATGTCATCACAAGCGTAAAGTGACAGAGCCAATATACCATGGGTCAAAACTTCCAAAAGCATGATTCAAAATAATCTTTTTCTGTTCATAAGGTGATTATCTTAAATATTTGTTACAGTGAGGAAAACCTGACTATAACAAACTGGTTTACTAAAAACATTATCTTTCTATACTTTAATTGGAAATGCTAATTAATGCAACCTTGCAACCTGGGCTACAGTAAAGGAGCAGTTCTTAGTCATACAGAGTAAAGGACTGGTAGCATATCCCTTCTTGTTTTCACAAGATAGGTGGGTTGTTGGGCTCATAGGTAGCTTCAGAGTTGAATCATTTACTATTCTATAGCTATTGCCAAGGAAACAAGACCAGTCCTGACCCTCCTCCATCTATAAGTTTCTGTTTGTTACTAAGTCGAAAAATATTCTCTGAATTACCTTTCAGCCTCTTTTAGTGGTGAATCTGAAAACAGGATGTCAAACAGAGTCCCATGTGTTCTAGGGGCTTGATAGCATTTTTTTTTTTCAAATTTACATTTGCCATCTGTTTTCATATTAGGTAATTTTATTCTACCCTTAAGTTTACTGGCTGTTCTACTGTTTCTATGAATTAATTAAGGAGCCATGATGTGCGTTTTTAAATTTTATCTTGTTTTTGTCCTTTGCTTGTTTTGGTCATTCAGTCTATGAAAATTTGTGCCTTTTACTCTGCTGATATTTCCTTCATTCTTTTCAAGTGTGTCCACAACTGCTCCTTGGAGCATCGCTATGATGGCCACTTCACAATCTTCATCACTAATTTCAAAGTTTATGTCATCCTAGATTTCGTGGTCACTGGCTACCTTTTCTCATTTAGCCTCAAGTTTTCTGGATTGTAGCATAATGTTTTATTCTTTCATATGTGTTTGTAGATGTGTGCATGTGTCCCCCAAGATAATGTTTTCAAATACACTACAGGTAATTTTTTTTCCTATGCTTTCAAAAAGTGCCTATGGATGCTATCACAGACCACAGCTTTAGATTTCAACTTCTAGTTTTTATATTACTAATTATACTGCTGTGTCTATCTAGGATTAGGTATTTCACATTGGATGTGCTTTTGGGCAAACCATCTCTTCCAATATTTCTTGTCAAGGGGAAAACATTATTTAAATTAAAAAAAAAAAAAAAGAGGGTACTGTTGAACCACCACAGAAAGACAGCAGAGGTGCCCTCAGAAGACATGAAATCACCGTGGCTGCTCATTGCAAGATGGTTGCTCAATTGGACAAATCAAGTCTATCTTCCTACCACCTGTGGAGGTTTCTCTCCCTGAAGGACAAACAAGTACAGAACACTGCCTCCCTTCTTTCCACTACATCTTCTGTCTGAATTATATTCTGAAATATAAATAGAACTGAAAAAAGCCGTAGGTAAATATGTAGCTTAACAAGTTACAGTTCCACTCACAGCTCCAAAGATAAGAGCATTTATAGAGCCTGAGCTCAGGTTCCAGCAATCACATCTGATGCTCACAACCACTCGTAGCTCTAGTCTCGGGAGACCCAAAATCATCTTTTGACTGCTGTGGGTACCCTAACAGACACACATATGTGTATGTGCCTAATAAACCTTTGTTCTCTGCATCTAGACACAAGGAAAACCTTAGGCGTCCGGCTTTGTATAGAAATGGTCCTTCTTATAGGACAGAAAAACAATACCAAGCTTTCTGAGGGATCCAATCAAAAGAGAAAACTACTAGGGCAGCTCTGCAAGTTGTCCTGTGACCACACACATGCACAATTGGACTTGCACACACCATTCACACACATACAACCCCTTCCATCCCCCACCCACCCACATTACACACAAGCACACCACAAATAGAGTTTTTAAAAACATCAACTTGGTCTACTCTCATCTTACAAGCAAAAAGTTAGGAAAGGTATTTTCCCTGGGCCAGCAGAATGGCTGAGTGGGTAAAAGAATCCTGACACCTGAGTTTGATCCCCAGAATCCATAAAAAACCAGATGTAGTGACTTACATCTGTAAAACCAGCAAAATCGGAGGTGGGGACAAGAGGAAAGCCCCTCCAGCTTGGAATACCCAGAAATAACAGAAATCAGGCTTCAACAACACAGAATATTGAGTCCTAAAAGTTGACCTCTGACCTTCAGGAACTCCCTGTGGTACATGCATATCTGCATGCATACACACACATTATACACAATATAGTAAATAAAATAAAAAAAATTGAAGTTTTTTAGAGAGTATTTCCCCCAAATCATCTTTTAGGTTCTGTGACATTCTAGTTGATAACATTCACCAAAGTATTTCTCACCCTCATCCCAAACATGAGTGGGCACTAAGATGTAATAAAATGCTCAGGTCTTAGCACCTTTTGTGTAAAGATCAATTTAACTAGACTATCACACTTATTGATACCTATTTACCTATTTTGAAAAAAGAAAAAGAAATTATGGAACTATTCCTTATCATAAATTATAAGGATTAGTTCTATAATTTTTTTGTTTTCCTTCCTTTTTTCCTTCTTTCCTTCCTTCCTTTTTTCTTTGAGACAGGATTACTCTGTGTAGCCTTGGCTGTCCTGGAACTTGCTCTGTAGATCAAACTGGCCTCGAACTTAAAGAGATCCACCTGTCTCTACTTGTTCCATAAGTTTAAATGTTGCTCTTCATTCACTACTTCAAAGACTAGGAACCTCACCTGATCCTTATATTCCCAAGCACCCTGCCTTCCTCATGATACAGGGATTCAAAGAGCCTCTAAGGTACACAGGATTTTGAAACTAGCCTATTGACTAAAGGGGGGAAAGGAGTGAGCATGAAACTCCAGGAATTAACTTAGATTCACAAAAAGTATTAATATACTGAAAGCACTGGGCCTTTTAACTTCAGCCACTTTCATTTTCTCTACTGGGACCATCTTTTACAAAGACAATCTGTTACTCTTACATTGCTTGTAACTGAGCAGTGACAAGGATTACTCTGCTCACTCAATGGTGAATCAGAATTCATACATGGTCATCTCTGTTGAGCTAATGTGCTAGAGATATTTCCTGTTACTTCTAGTTATTCACTCTTCCAGTGAAAACTGGTGAGGGTAGTATACATGGCCTTACACTAACATCATTCAGCATGTATTTGCTTATCATTGCCTGTGCAAAAAAGTGTTCTAAATACTATTTTTTATAAATATCAATTCCCTTACTATTCCTTAGGAAAGTTAAGTGGTCACTATCCTCATTCTGTGTTACTGGCCTCATGCTCCATAAGCACAGGTATTATGTCTCTTGAGTTCAATGTTCTACTTCCTGAAAATGGAAAACAGCATGGCACACACAATAATCATCATCAACACACACATACACACACACCAAAATGCTCACAAAAGATGGTCAAGTTGCTATATATATTTGTGTGCTCAAGCTGGAATTCTAACAGTTTTTTTTTTTTTTTTTTTTAAATTCAACTGTCAGGGGTTGCCAACTTTATTCTGTAGAGCTAGAAAATAATTTAGATTTTGCAAGTCACACAATCTCTGTATGACACTTAACTGTGCTATGGTAGTGTGTCCCAGGAAATCTTCTATTTACAAAAACAGAAGCACATCCATGGTGTGCAGCCCCTGCAAGCAGTGCTCATCATCATCAAGCTTTTTCACCAAATCTGTGTCTGCACTCAGTCTGACTTTGCACTTTTCTGTTATAAAGCAGAATCTGAAGTCTTTGCATCTGAAACCAGAACATGACTCCAGCTTAAGTGCACAGGCAGGTGTGCAGGGGTGTATGCAAGTGCACAGACACAGCTAATCCAAAATCTGTTTTCATAAGAAAATCTGACCTTACATTAAGCACCGTGATCTGGAAACAATGCAAAGACTCCACCTGGAAGACAGGCTGAGCACAGGATTGGCTGTTCCTGTGCTCATAAGGAAAACAGCCTAACCAAAACTAAACACTAACCTGGTTAAACGTGAGGTGAACATAACTGAAAGCATTAATCATCAGACAGGATAATAAAGGAAAATATGCAAGCCCTCTCCCAACTGTTTACCACTTATATTTTTCTTGGAACAGAAATGCATTTTATATATTATATGAACCTGTAAAAAACACATACCTGGTAAAATATTTGAGCACACACTATATACTGGGCATTAAAACTTGAAATATTCCATCATCATAAAAGAATCTTGAGTTCAAAAGGGTTTAAACACCCACCCGACTCCAGCTATGGTAACAACTGAATAACAAAAACTAAACAGCACTTTACATTAGCTGGATAATCTCAGTAATTATAGGGTATCTGGTACACAGTAACCCTGACAAACTTGTCCTCAAGGTTGGCCCATCTCAGTAGTGTAAAGCAGTACTTAGGAGCAACAGTGAAGTTTGGACAGGAAAACCCAGGTTGTTATATTCCAAATTATGAAAGCAGCTTTCTGCTTTATTCGGCATTATTGTGAGCAATGTGCACAGATATGTATACAATCACTCAAATATAATGCTGCCCATCATTTAAATGATAACATTATTTACGAGTCCTACTTATTATACTTAACAGAAAAATTATGAACAGAGTGATACATGGAAATAAAAAACTGAGAAGAACACAATTTTTCTCATTAGAGAAGTTTAAAAAAGCTTGGTTCAGAATTACCAGTAAAAGCCTATTGTAATTAGGATTTAAGTGCAGTTTAATGTGACCTCTACTCTGGCCTGGATCCTTTACCACAAGGGAAAAGAATGGTAGCAGTAATTAGTGTTTTTGGTTGTCATTCATGAAACAGCACTTAATGGAATGAACACACACACACACACACACACACACACACACACACACACACACACACACGGGGAGGGGGGAAGGAGAGAGATGGAGAGAGAAAGAGAGAGAGAGAGAGCCTCTGTTCACAGCAACCCTGTGAGACAAAACATTTTCTCAAATGATAAAACTGGTACTCATTATTTATGCTTCAACTCAGCTAGTAAGCATCTGAGACACAAAGGGTTTAGAAACAGGCCTGTGAAGCCTTCTGACTGTAACCTGTAACTTTTCTTCATTATCATAGTTCCTTTAAAGCAGGGTTCAATTCTAACTCTGAGGCTCAGAAATAGATCCCAAAGACTTTCTGAACATATAAATTATATAAAGAGCTTTCCATGGCTAAGAGCATACAAACTCTTAGAAGAATTAACTTTTACTTTTTTTTTTTTTTAAAGTTCTTTGGGAACTTCCTACAACTATTTGACCATATTTATTCTCCTTCCCCTAACTCTTCCCAGAGAGAACTTCCCACAAAACTTGTGCCCTTACTCCCCAACTCACCCCCCCCCCACATCAAGGACAATTTGTGCTATCCAAATATTCTGGGAAGTATAGCCTTCTACTGGAGTACAGTCAACTTGTCAGGGGCTATACATTTATAGAAAATTGATCCTTACTCTCTGAGCAGCTAAAAACTGCCAAAAAGCTTCTCAGCTAAGGATGGAACTTTGTACCCAAATCTGGATTTAAAAAGTTTTAAGGGAGAGAGAAATGAAGGGCATTCATGTGAAATACAAATTGTGTATCATACTTTATTCATGTGCACATGAAAGTGCTTTATAAAATGTAAAGTGATCAGACCCTAGGGTGGTTAGGGTGTAGTGCTAATAAAATTCAAAGGGCTGTGAAAAGATCAAATCAATGAGTAATTTAAGATCAAGAACACATTTTGATTGAAAAAACAGATGAAGTACTTCCACCTTTATATCCTTTTTGGACAGCAGTTCTCAGAATCATGTAGACTCAGGTCTCTTAAGAATCAGGTAGTAAACAACTCACAAGTCTCAGAAGTCCCTGAGACTATCAGAGTCCCATTACACCTCTCTTCCCAAGGCTATGAGGCAGTAAAGACTGCAGAAAAAAAGGAGAGTCCAACCTACCAACTCTTCTGAAAAGGGCTCCAGGGATTGCAGCTTTCATGAATGATCGCCAGGCTAAGGTGGATTTTTTGAGGCCCAGCTACCTTTGAGTTAGCCATACTTCTATAAGTAACCCCTCATTCATATTCCTATAAGTAACCCAAATGAACTCAATGGCTCACCAAGTTGGACTTTACTGGTGCCATTATTACTTTGGTTTGTTCATAGCTCCCAGAAAACAGTGAATGTCACACATCCCCCTTTTACCTGTATACCCTCCTCTACTTAAAAATACTGCTTCTGTTGACTACAGTTTTCACAAGAGTAGACTACCACCTTTCAACTTGAAAGACACAAAAACTAAAATTCAGAATAATCATGTGACATGTTCAAGGGCATCACTATGAGACCTAGGCTCTGTGAATTAGGCCATCCCTCAAGCAGACTGGTTGTTGTAAGCAGAGGATGGAACTAGTAAGTTATGGAGGGGTCCAGAAGTCTGTGCCCACAGGAACTCCACCTCACCTCTCAAGAGCTGTAGGTTTCTAATCAACAGAGGAACATTTGCCTCGGCTCACAAGCCTGCTGAGAAAGCTCAATGATGAGACAGATCAAAAGCTGTAAAAGTATCTGTTAAATTAATTGACAATCCAGGTCACAAAATGTTCAAGTATGCATTCTAGTCATGTATTTTACTAGAACTTTCTTACTAATGATACTGTAAATCGTGTTTCTATTATAGTCACACTTAGGAGAAAAAGTGTTATTTCATAGACTAGAATAAAACAGTTGACAGCCATACTGTTAATAAATTCAAATCAACATTCTAACATTCGATATTTTAACAAAAATTCTAAAGTGTTTAGAATATGATTCAATAAATAAGTAAATATCTGAATGGAGCAAGACAAAAATATTGGTTAAATATAAACTGTCAGCAGGTTCACACACATGCTACAAACTTCAATATTTCTATTTTACAACTTCAGTCTTAATTTCTTAAAAATTCACCACAAAGCAGGGCATTGTGACACATGACTTTAATCCCAGCACTCAGGAGGCATATTTCTGTAAATTCAAGGTTATCTACACAACAAGTAGACAAGCAGGGCTACATAGAGAAACCTTGTCTGAAACAAAACAAACCAACACAACTGAGTCACCTGCCAGAAGAGTACCTCCTTTCCAGATCCTATGCTGAGGTGTACACTTAAGGAGGGACAGAAAGGCAAGTTCTAGTTCAGAGCTAGTGAGTGAAGCTTTGCCACTAGCTCTGTGTCAAGAAGCCTCTGGTGTGCTGCCAACTACACAAATAGACCATTTTGCTCCTCCCATCTGCTTCAACTCCTCCACCTTTCTGAAAAATAGGATAGTGAGAACCCAAGGCCAGTGCACTCCAAACATGCTCCAGACAAGACCCTCCATCAACTTTGGAAATGGATGTGTCCTAAGATTGTAAGATCAATAATTGCTTCTGGAGATAAGACACCATGTCATATACCAGAAATAGGAAGTGAAGGAAAGAGAAGGGAGGTTGACTTTGTAGGTTTCCTGTGCAAATTAAGTCAGGATTAGGTAGGAAGAAGTATGTCAGGATGGTATTCAGAATTTCACAGCTCTGATTTTCTCTTTGAGAGAATCATTTTCCTTTTCCTATAAAGCAAGCCTGGTTTCCATAGGAACAGGTAAACACAGCTTTCTCTCAGTGAAGGTCATGTGCATTTTCAGAAACAGTAACTCTACATTGTTTTATTTCAATTGTAATATTCTAGGAAAGACAGGCAGGCATTCCACATGGGCATATGAGGTCCCACACTCTCCATGGGTAGTTGCCCCACAAGCTTCCAGAATGGTATATTCAAACACCCACTAGAGTATAAGGTTCATCATAATCTTTTGTCTAACATCCTGCAGGGGCTCTGCTGCTTTGGTTCTGTGTTTTGTAAGGTTCAACTAATCATTCTTTCCACCCAAAGAATTGGAATGAGAGGCTGTAGAGATGACCAGGTGGGTACAGCATTTGTCATGCAAGTGTGGGGACCTGAGTTAGAATTTCTGGAAAAAAAAAAAAAAGCAAAACCAGATGTGGCAGTACTATGTTTAATCTCGGTTTTCCTGAGATAAGAGGCATAGGCATAGGCATGAGAATCCCTGGAAGATGGCCCAGCCTCAAAGGTGGCAAATAAAGAGACCCTGTCTCAGACCAGATGGAAGATGAGATTGACACCTGAGACTGTCCTTTACATCCACAAATGGGTCCCACTCATCATATATTCACAAAGATTTAAATGCGGTAGGTGAAGGGAAAATTAGAAGCCTCCACAGTCAATATTCAGAACAAGGAATCTTTATATAGAAGGGTATGGCATTATAGAAGGTTTTCCTGAAGTTTGAGTCTTCTTTGTTCTTTAAATTTTTAGGTGATTTCATGCCTTTAATCCCAGCACTCAGGAGGCAGAGGTATGAGGATCTCTATGAGTTCAAGGCCAGCCTAGTCTACAGAACAAGTTCTAGGACAGCCAAGGCTACAGAGAAACTTTGTCTTGGAAAAAAAAAAAAAAAAAAAAAAGAACACTAAACAAAACAAACCATCAATAACGAAACATTTTTTGATTCCTTTAACTCTCTTAAATTTAGTAATTCTTTGGTTTTTAAATTTATTTTTATTTTATGTGTATGTTTGCTTGTACATATATACACACACACACTGTGTTCATACCTGTATCTGTGGAGGCAAGAAGAGAACATTGGATGCCTTGGAACTGAAGTTACAGGAATTTGTGAGCTGCCATGTGGGAAACAAATCCAGGTCCTCTGCATGAGCAGGAAATGCTCTTAATCATTGAGCCATCTGTCCAACTCTGGTTTTAGGAATTATTTGATAAAAAGCAAGTTCTAGTCTCATTCTGCCCCCCCCCCCCAAAAAAAAGACAAAGAGAAAGCTCAGCCAGGAAATGGCAATAAAGGTACAGAGTAGAAACTAAGAGAAAACAGCCATTCTTATTCACACAAGATGTTTGCCTACATAAAAAGTTCTAGGAAATCTACTCTGTAAATCCCTGAAGTAAATGCACTAAAGCCAAAGGGTGTCAGGTGAAAACACAAAAATTCATCTTATTTTTCTACCTACATACAATGCCCAGCAACAAACCAAAGGCTGCTTTAAAAGGGACATTTATACTAGTTCCTCATTTATACTTAGATATAAATCTACCAAGGTACACACAGGCTGAAATCAAAGCACCGATGGAAGTTATCAGAGATCTTAATGACAAGACAATCCCTGCTTATGGTCTGGGAGGCTCCACAAGGAAATGCCATCAGTTCTCCCTCAAAGAAGGCAGTAGACCAAACACAACAATGGTAGATTGTGGATATTTACTAGCAAGCTACTCTAAAATGTACACATCATGAAGTAGAAACAGTTCTCTCTCCTAAGAGAGGGAGCTAAGCCTGGAGGATGTGGGCAGCTAATGCTGGCTCTCAGCTCTCCTTCCTCGAAAAGTCTGCTGTGATCTGGGCTGAGCCTTGAATCAAAGACCCATCCTGGCTAGTCATAGCCTGCTACCCTAGGACAGGCCAAGCTTCCTTAAGGGTAGCTTTCCTACAATGGACATGCTTTTGTAGAAAATCCTATTTGGACCAGGTATCTATCTAGCCACCCCTTCACTCAGAGGTCCCAACACAAAGTTACCTGAACTGTCTTTAAACTTATGCATAGAGAAATATACATCATCTGTCTGAACAGGCCTACAGGTCACATTACAATGTGTACACTTCTTTTCCAATATTCATGTCATGTACAAAATATTTCTTCTATTCCATCTTATCTGTCATGCTTTAAAAAGTTTTTTTTTTTTCTTTTATGAACAATGGAATTCATTCATAAAGCCTCTGCTCAAGGTAGAATTCAAGAGAGGTTTCGATTATGTCTGCTACAAAGGACTTGAAGAAGTTACCTCCATTAACTCTGCTTCCTCATCTGGTAAGGCAGGAGCTACAAATCTACTTAGTGAAAACAACACACACTGCCTTGGTTCCATACTGTATTGAGGAAACCATGTCCATCCTTATTCTAGAAGGGCAAAGCTCAGTTCATTAACTACTAGTTTTACTATGTAGGTTATGTGCTGATTTACAAAATACTACATGGCTATTTTTATAATTAATTGTGTTTATTTGTTTTCTGTTTTTTCAAGATGGGGTCTCACTATGTAGCTCTGGCTATCCTAGAACTTACTCTGTAGAACAGGCTGATCTTGAACTCACAGAGATCTGCTTGCCTTTGCCTCCCAAGTGCTGTGATTAAAGGCATGCATTAATACTCCTGGCTTTTATTGTATATTTACCGTGGCAAATATTTTTATTCAACCAACATGTGTATCCTTCCTATCCATCAAGAAATACCTATTTCTGAACTTTCCAGCACTGTTACTGCATAGTTGAATCATGTACAAATAGCAGTCAGTAGGTTATACAGGTCTTCTCAAGAATCTACCTGGCTCTAGCCAGACTCTCTGCTGGCAGCTGCTGTTCCTGAGTACTCTTCTTCATCACTTCCCTCAATGTTTCCCACAGGCAGTCTGATGTGAAAGGATGTTTTCTGGGCCATCTATACTTCACCAACATCAAGTTTCTGCTGTGCCCTTCTGCCCACTCATGGGGCAGTGTCCTGACCATCTCCTTGATTGCTCCATTAATTTATACCAATACTAAGGAAAGACCATAGAAATACCCATTATTTCTGTGACAACAATAAAATATACCCATATATACACAGAGAGAGAGTGTTGTGTAACAGGTACCCATCCATAGACATTACTGTTTATGAATCTCTTTCAGACCTTATGTGACTCCCAAATTCACTGAAGACTGTCAAGTATTTCTATAACTAGCTAAAATTTTAATATTTCTAGCAGAATGCACCTTAACAGAAATAAAAGTTGCCATTGCATTGTCTATTCTGATCAATTACAATTCCATAAAAACACCTAGCATTTAGTTCATGTTCAAATATACAAAAAGATCCCTAGATTAAGGCCTTTCAGACTGGCTTGTCCATTAGCTCTCATCACCAGCGGAGAACATGTAGTCAGGGTGCTTCTCCCACCTTCCTCAGCCTTTACTACTCTTCTCCTAATTCCATCCACACACATGCCACTGTTTGTTCCACAGTGAAACATGGCCTGGCCACGTAGCCCGGGCTAATATCAAACTCACAATCTTCCTGCCTCATTGCTTTTAGCTTACAGCACCTTTTAGCTTACAGGAGAGACTACATTTACAAGTTTTTCTTTTCTAAACCATAGTTTTAAAAAATGTTGTAGGGACTGGATCAATGGCCTAAGTGTTAAAAGCCCTGACTACAGACTTAAATGTGTGTGTATAAAATTTAAAAAAAAAAAAAAAAGCGCTGACTGATCCTCCAGAGGACCCAGATTTGATTCCAGCACCCATATGGCAGTACCAAGTAAATTCAACACCCTCTTCTGGCCTTGGATACAAGGCATACACATGGTATAAGACACACTCAGGCAAAACACCCACATATTGTATAAACAAGCAAACATATTTTTTTGAGGGTATGTTGTATGCATGTGTATATTTGTGTGGAAGCACACGTATGTGATGGTCAGAGAACAACTTACAGGAATTGGGTTCTCAGATTCAGCCATCTCATCAGCCCTTTTTTATTGTTTTTATTAGCATCATTCTTTATTGATTCTTTGAGAAGTTCACATCAAGTCCATTTTTATTTTTAATTAAGTAAAACAAGTAATTCAAATTACTGCTAAAAGTAGTACATTCAGAGAACTCTAACTCCTACTCCTATCTAGTCTACCTTGGATCCTCTGAGAGTTAAGTTTCTGTAAATTGGTTCTTAGTTTATTCTTCATGCTCTTTTTCAAAATATGTGAATAACAATAAAACCACATGGTGTGGGTGTGTTCAGATTTGTCCATATTTCACAAAGCTAGCAAAGAGCTCTCTGGGTGCTGTTCTCAAATATTACTATGTTGTTCTACACACTCCAAAGAACACACAGGACTATACATCATATATTCCTAGTGTTGTACTTCACTGTACTGCTATACCACAGTCTCTCAGTGATTCATATCTGGTTGTTCACCACATCTCAGAATTAGAAATAATGCAGCAGTAACTTTGGTCTGGGATAGGGTACTAAAAGTCAAATCACTGAGTGAAGAGCAAAGGTATGAGTGGATTTTTAGACACTACTAAATTCTTAGCAATGTCAATTTGTCTCATTTTGTGTTTCCACAAGAGTACACGAGGAATCTGTCAGGTGCTATACTGCAAACATAAGTGATGAAAGGTAGCTGTGAGACCACTGTTTTAGTGGATAGGTTATGCTGCACCCCTGTTGTTGATCAAGGCCAAGCAAGCAATACTTTATCTGAGGATCCTTTGTATCATTACATCTGCTTCTTGGTAAATTTTCTGTTCCTCTCTTTTCCCACCATTTTTTCTATAAGGCAACTGGTCTTTTTCTTAATTTTTAGGGACTTATTATAGATGTCAGGTTTTTATTTGTTATTTGTTACTTAATTAACAAGTCTCCATCTTCTACTACTACTTCAAATTTGTGTTTTGTACCATCAAGCTTTTAAATATAAATTTGTCAGTATGTTCTTTTTCTGCTTCCAAGCTGTCTTGGTTGCTTTTCCTATTCCTTGGGAAAATAAAACAAAACAAAGCAAAACAACAAAACCTGACAAAAGTACCCCAGGAGAGAAAGGGCTTATTTCAATGCACCATTCAAACATGCAGTGCATTATTGCAATGGCTGTCAGGGCAGCAGGAACTTGAGTCACAATCAGGAAGTAGAAAATGATGGATGTTTATAAAAAGCCAGCTTTTTTTCTTTTTAACAACACACCTTTACACACCTTTATCATAAACTAACTATATCCTCCAGTTACTTAATGTATTTCTGTTTACTGTCCCATTCCTCTGTTTCTTCTAATTCAATAACCTGTGGTTTTTGAACTGGTCCATGTTAGCCATTTTTTTTCCTTGGGAATTTTCTGGCTATTATTATTTGTTCATTTAAAGAAATAGTATTAACTTTCTTATTTAGGTCTTTTTAAAAAAACAAGTATTACTAATATGATGTTGAAATAGTAAATGTAGATAAGGAGAAACAGCATCCATAGAAACAATCCTTTACCCCAAAGACAAGTTCACACAAGTACTACCTATTCATTCAGAGCGCTATTTAAGAATGGCCAATATTTTCAACAGCAAGACTAAGATCTGCAATTTGTTAAGACCTTATTTCAGCCTGAAGAATGATTTGTGACATGGAGGGAGGGGCTTTAAGACCTCTGCACTGAAAATGCAAGTGAAGGGCCAAAGTGGGAGAACTTAGATAATGCCCAGTGCAAGTGAAGATAGGAACAAATCCACCACAATGACACCCTTAGTCTTAGTATGATCCTCTCTAAAGCCACTTCTTGCAATTAGCATTTATTTTAGAAATGTTAAAATACTCCACATATCTTGAGATATGTGATTGGTATTGGTGAGTTATACCTTTCTCCTTGGCTCCTGACAGAGTTTGAATCTGCTAAAATCCAAATGGCCAGATTTCCATGGCCCGTATGCTTCTAGGCAGGCCTTCTCTTGGCTCCATCTCCATACATCACCATGAAGGTCTGCTGCCACTGTTGCTTCTTTAGCACCCCACACTAGGGCAAACATTCACTTATGCCAGGGTGACCTTTGAGGAGGAGATAATCTCTTTAGAGCCCAGTGATGTTCGATGTTTCCACAAGAGCATACTTTACATTGCTTCCCTACCAGCACGTCTCCTTAAACATGCTCCATCAGAATTCCTAAAAGGGTTTTTACCATTTATAAAACAGAAGCAGAGGGACATATAGACAGATAATGAATTCTACCTTAGATTAAACCAACCCACAAATGAGTTGGGGGAAGGTCAACAAAACTGCCTTCAGTAAAGATGAAGGGTAAGAAAACTTGAGTTAAACACAAAGGGATGAAGACACAGAACCAATCCGCCTGGATTAGAGAAGCAAAGCAGGGTCTCCTCAGAGTTTCAAAGCAACACTGAAGACTGAAGGAGGATATAATAAATATCTTCACTGGGAGAAACCGTCCACTAAATTCTAACCAATGTCCTGAATTGTGAGCACAGGAGAGAAGAACAAAGTCTGGCAGACTGCAGTGTTACTATGTGAGAAGATCCGACCCTGAGGAGATCTGGCTCTTGGAGGTTCACCACCAGAGCCTGGAATTGGGGAGGCAGAGAACAACTTGTGAGCCAGGATTTGGTGGCCTAATGATTGCAATTTGTGCCCTACATGAAGAAAGGTTCTGAGATCAGAGTGTGCACCAGTTCTGCAGGATTAAAAACAAACAGAAAAAGTTTCTAAAAGAGATTAGGAAATACTGGCTGGTAAAATTCTGGAACAGTATTCCCACAGCATTTATTACAATCTTCCTATTAACGGTCAGCATCCTGAGATAAGAAAATGGAGTAAGAGCATATAACAAAGGACCCATAGAGTTGGTACCTGTATCCTTTAGAAACCTCTCAGAAATGTAAGGGACCTGGTATGCTGAAGTCCTTTAGTGTGGAGAACCAACTAAAGCCAATCACAAACAGGTGCTTTTATACCTAGTAGGCCTGATGGCAATTATAGATTACCTAGAAAAAAGAGACAGTGCAGGTGGAGGCAGGTGTGCACAGACAGTAAGAACTTTGCAGAGATGAGCAAAGCCTGAAGTGGGGAGGGAGGACAAGAGTTGCACAGGTCTGGAGATGGGCATCCACAATAAAGAACGGTACATCAGTTAAAGGGGGTAAAGGCCACAGGCCTCAGCTAAACACTGAAGTCCTTCCAACATCTAGACCAAGTTTTTGTCTACCCTTACTTCCTTGGAAGCCTTCAAACATATCAACTTCTTCAGCTAGTTCCCTTTTCACTCCTTTATCAGGACAACTATCATCATCACACTGTCCAGTGAGAACTGGCTTGTGCTGCACTTTCCCATCCCCATCAATCTCTGCCCATGCCAACCTTCCCCTAGCTAAGAGCTTATCATGACACAGGAATGAAGAGACAGTCACAGGCAAGGGACTTTTCTAGGTGCCTCTAGATTAAATATCAATTGCTATTATCCTAAGACCACAGTCTACAAAGTGCTTCTTCAACTTCTCTATACATTCCAACCTAGTGGAGAAGCTTCTGACAGAGTATCTGGGGTAGGGGCTATTATTTATTCATAGCAGAGAATCCCCAGGTGAGGTGATTGTGGCAGGGTCTAGGGCCCATGTGTGAGGAAGGCCCTATACCAAGGATGGAAACAGATCCAGATAAAACCATGGAATTATTTTCAATCTGTATCTGGAGCCATGATCAGCAGAAGGCTACAGGTCTAGAGGACCTGTGGAGACTAGAGGAGCAGACAGGAGGCAGAGCCCAAGGCTTTGGTGACCTTGCAGGCAACAGAGAGACAGCCTCAAGGCCTTATCAGACCCTCAGTTCCTGTTCTGGGATTCTGTTTTCTCACTATCCCCTTAAAGTATATCTCTGGCCCAATCTTTCTTGAGCCAGATTGAGAACAAGGATGAACCTTGACCTGAAACAGAGTAGGAGTTATCCAGTAAGCATCAGCAAGTTCAAGGGGCATTCTGATTCTGGCTAAGTCAATCAATATTAGGCAAAGAACACACAATAGTCCAATGGATTCTCTGCTTGCATTGGGGTGGGGGATGCTTTAACTGTTACCTATCACAGCCAAGATAAGTAGGAAACAGTCACTCCTTCTTTGGTGTAGCACAGGGAAACATTCAATAAATACTAGGCACCTACCCTGCGTCAGGGCCCCTTGTTAAAAGAAAACAAACTGATGTACTGGCCCTGCTAGAAAGAAATCCAGTGTTGTCTGGGGAGATAAAAGGAAAAGAAGAGAGGAAAACAATTCTTTCTCTACCTATTACTTTAAGTTGGTCTTTTATTTTTTTTTAATTGTTGTAAGTAAATAGTCACCTTTCACAACTGAGTTTCATTGTTCAGCTCTTTCAAACCAGTAAATGATGTAAAATGCATGGTAGGAAATACCATAAAAGTCAGAAGAACTCAGGAGTAAGAAAACTCAAAAGCCTGTGGGTCCACTCACCAGCTTAAGGTGGGACCATACACTGACAACACCCAGCTAGCTGTCGGTTTAATGCCAATTCCACTTTAACCCACTTAAGTACAAACAGTTTCCACCTGATCAAGTGTAAATCAGCCTCTTCTGTTTCAGCAAACACTGCAATAATCTCTCTATCACCAAAGCCTAATCTTTTTCCAACTTTAATTAAAGGCTATTTATATTGAGCAATTAACTTTTGCTATTCCCTGGAGTATGGCTTAAAAAGATTTTTATGGAATTATTAATAATGGCTAGACAAAATGGGAAAAGGTACATGATTTAAAAAGTAATAGCAAAGGCTTTTATGAAACACACAAGTCACCAGAGTCAGGAGGAAAACTATGAAATATTTCCTATGGCAATTCAGATTTTGCTACATCTACCTTTTGGTCTTTTAAAAGGCATTTCTGTGTATTTATACACATTAAAATTTAATCAGTCACCACGTTCACAGCTAGTTTTCCAATAAAGAACAGAGACTTACAGGGAAGAAAATATTACATAAGGTGTTGATGAAAATCACTAGCTCAGGTTACAGGTCCTGCTAAATGGACACAGTGGTAAACTGCCTCCTAAGAACTTACAGTTCTCTCAACCTTCATGGAAAGTGGGGTTAGTTCTTTTGGGGGGATGGGCAGTCGATGATGAAAAAGGCAGACTCACAACAGGTCAATCTGTGAAACAGTAAGACTGTGGAGTATGCAGTCCTAATGGGACATCCATATCATACCCCTATACCCCATGATTCACTGATCTTTGACGAAGGGAAAGGACTGATAAGAGACAGGCAGCAGAGAACTACAGCAAAATCATGTTTTCTGGGTATGATAAAACTCTGACACACGAACTAACAGCAACTGTGACAACACGCATAAGACAAGATCAAGCCAGACCAAATCCCAGCATGGATGGAGAAGGGGGTCACAAAGTCCCACTCCTAACTGAGGAGAAGTCAATTAATGGCTTCTAGGAGAGGGGAAAACAGTTTTTCTTCAAGGATGCAGTTCCAGTAGATTACCTTACAGCATAAACACTCTGGCAGCACTGAGCATATGAAATTGAGAGGAACTGTGAGGAAGGGGGACTATGGGAGAAACTGGGGAGAGGGATTAGAGAGTGTACTTGATCAAAGCACATTATATGCACATTTGAAATTCCCAAATATATAAATAAATGAGCAAAAAGGTAGCACTCACCTCAAACAGGCACTTGCTGAAGTTACTGTGTGTGTGGGAGAGAGGGGAGGTTTGGGAGGAGGGACGGAGTGAAACTAAACAGATTTACAAACTTTAAAGGCCAAGCACTCAGATTTTAGATTTCAAAATCACAGAGGTACCCTAATATTGAGGTAGTCTATGGAAGAACACAGTGACCATGGAAAGGCAAGTGCTTCCCAAAAGGCTAGCTATTTCTTTGACTATTGTAGATTATGAGCCTCTGAGCAGATGCCATTTTGATCAGATCAGCTGTGCTTACTTGCAATAACAGTCCATCAAGACTGAGCTTGGTGACATTGCCTCAACAGAAGGAAGGGGTGAGGAGGTTCACTGGATACTCACCTGAAATCCCAGCCATTCCTCCCAGTTATTTGTATTCAATTTTAACCAAACTGTTTATGGTCTCACTGCTAAAGTATATAGGTTAGATAGAGGAGACTAGCTGAAGTTGGGCTCCCTCCGTGTTGGTATGAGAAAGTGCAAGGCTTGTCTCGAGTCCTGACTAGAGTAGTCTGTAAGGCTGGGTCATTGCAGCTAGCCACCTCGAAAATGTTCTGAGCAGTTTGTGGTCCAAAGTTACTAATCTTGTGGTGGGTCAAAGCTTCCTTGCAACTGCTGTGGGGTCTCCCACACCCCTGTTGGGTGTAAGCCCAGTCAGCTCATTGGTAGAATCATACTTTGTTGTTGGGATGTTATACAGTGGGGCACAACATTATGTCACCAAAGGTAATGGGCACAACACAGGCCCATTAAAGAAATGCTGTCTGTTGTCTTGCTTTCTCCCAACTCTGTCTGAAATCTGCCCTCACCCTACCCTATATTGCTAACCCACTTCTTTCTGATGCAAATATCTGCAGCCACATTCCAGACAGTTCCTTGGCATGGTGGCTCTTCTCCAACCTATTGAGCTAAGGTGGGTGATGTTATGCTGCAGTAAGAAACAATACAGACAAATCTAAGTGGCTTCAAATAGGATTGCTTATTTCTGTCACCTAACAGCTGCACAGTCTTGGGCAAATAATTTAACACTCAGGTCCTCTTTTGTACCCTAGAGGAAATACCTCTACATGAAATGAGTGATTTATACTTAACTGCAATTCTGAATGCCTGGTACATAGGCAGCACTGAGAACAGGTAACTTTACTATTGTTACTAACAAGCTTTAATGCTTGATACTCTCATCTTGGAGCATCATGTCCCATAGCAAATCATGAACTCCCTTAGAATAAATGGCACTATACTACTCAGTCTGAGAACTGTAGGGCTTATCAAAATATGTCACAATGTGGGCCCTCAATGAAGTTTTCTGAACCACAGAACAGAGTGCTAATGAACAATTCCTGTGGCCTTGAAAAACCTCACACATGCTTTACACACACAGAGCACCATGTTAGGGAGTGTAAGTACACCTGGCCTGTAGGACAGCTAAATAGAAGTACAGGATGAGGGAAAGGACATCCATAGATGGGAAAGTCCTGTGGCTTGAAGTTCCCCTAACAAAGAGCCACTAAAGGAACCATGACCACCAAGTATGGGCAACTTCTCCCAGCCCCTTTCAGAGAAAAGTGAAGCAACAGAAAGGGGAGGGAGGAGGAGAGACAAGAAAAAGGAGAGGAAATGGGAAGAATAGACCACAGATTCTAGTAACTGCTGTATATTCCTTTTGGTTTTATGCTCAGGGAAGAGGTGAACTCCCATGAAGGTAAGAACAAAAGGGAATCTGGGAAGGTCATGTGGACATCTGGTGAACCTGGCCTGAGGGATAGCATTCTTTAATACTTGTGTGGCACCCACCGCCTGGAGAAGCCTGCCCTTCCATTAGTGTCTCAAAGCCTCAGTGGGTGGGGAAGTAGCTGTAGTCATACAGATCCTAGGATCTTTAGCTTCTCATGTTTTCCTCTAGGCCGTGAGTTGTTTACAGGCAATTACCTGTTTTATTTCCTTCCTCCAGACTTTGCACAAAGTTTAGTGGTGACTATGCTCTTAAATATTTGTTTCTCTGGGAATATGTCCTTAAAGTTATTATCAAATCCATGAGATGTGCTGTCTTTGAATAAGAATGTTAACTTCTGAGGAAGAATAAGGTCTAAGTTACATTAAATCTTGGAAACTCTGTAAAGATTTAAATCTCTTCTTTTTAGATATGAGTCCTACTGTCATGATTTATAAGTCCACAAAAGCCATATATTTACGGAGCAGGATAGACATTGAGCCTGGAATGCAAACCTTAGCACTAGAATTCTTGCTATAAAGATTGCAGATGCCTCAGGCTTTTAAAAAAAAACGAGATGTCACATGAAGCTGTACATCAGGATCCTGCCTGAAAGATAAAAACATTACATATTCTTCTGCCCGTTCACCATAAATTACAGCTTCTGGCACTGTCTGGGGTGTGCGCATGCACACACAAGCACTCAGCCAGTATGTTTAAATGAACACCTGCAACCTAACTAAAAGCAACCCTTTAGAGATAGCTGTCAGAGCAGGAAACCTGGCATTCACCACAAACTTCTACAAGTTGTAGATTAGCAGGCCAAATACCACAAAAAGAACCTTGATAAACTATGTTGTTCCTTAGGAAACTTCACTGTCTGCAAATCAATAATCTGCATTAATTTTGAATTTTAAGTAAAGGTGCATTTTGGTTCAAGCTCATCTCATGCCACAAGTATGCAATTTCCTAAACACATCACTTTCTTGGGTCTCTCTTGGAAGTGGGAACTGGCTAGCACACCTGTTAAAGTAGTGAAAGCAATGTTCCTGGTAGATGACAGTGCTGTGCACAAATTACCCAAGAGATCTTAGCACAAACCTAGGTGGGGAGCTATGGACCTTTCTCAGAGGGAAGGAAGGTGAGAAGGTGCCTTGTGAGCCACAGGCCAGACAGGAGCATGGGGCAGCAGGTTGGCTCAGATCAAGCTGTGGAGGTAGCACAGGGGCTCCGGGCTGCACTCCAAACTTCAACTTCGGAGCCACTGTTAACTGCCAGCAATGTATCACTATTGTCAGTCACTGCTACACAGACTGACTAGTATCAATGTCAAATTGAATTTGTAAGCCCTAGCACAAAGGCGGAACTTTGTTCCTCTTTTACAAATTTCAACAAAATTAGTAACAGTATACACAGTAGAAATCCCAAATGCAATTGTTATTAGTAAAAGCTAAAACAATGAGATTATTTGAAGATGTGGAGCCAGAGCTTACTTTTCTAGTAAATGTAAGCTGAATCCTATATAAAATTACTAGTAAAGAATAATCGAAAGGAGACCCAAATATCAAGTAACTTATAAGAATTCTGTATTTACTAATGCTGCTCTGTCCTACTTGATTTTCTATTGCTGTAATAAATACCATGACCAAAAACAACTTGGGGAGGAAACAGTTAATTTCACCTTACAAGTTACTATCCATTATCCAGGGAAGCCAGAGCAGGAGCTCAAAAAACCACAGAGGAAGACTGCTCACTGGCTTGTTCTCCAGGCTCATGTTCATCCCCCTTTTTTATTTAGCCCAGGCCCACCCACCTGCCTAAGTGCAGATGGCACTACCAAATGGTCTAGGCCTTTCTACATCATTCAGCAATCAAGAAAATACCTCACAGACATGCTCATAGGCCAATCTGATGAAGATAACTCCAAATTTGGGATCCCTCTTCCCAAGAGTAGCAAGATGAAAGCCAAGATTAGCCTTCACATGCACTAATACTCTTTTTTTAAGACATGTTTTATTATGTATGTACATGCTCAAATGTCTGCCACTCTTAAGTGTGTAAAGGTCATAGGACACATTGCCAGAATCAAGTCTTGCCTTCTATACCATTTGGGTTCTAGGTTGAACTCAGATCATCAGGTTTTTGCAGTAAGTGCCCTTACCCACTAACCCATTTTGCCTGATTTCTAAAATGCCTAGAAATGATTTCTCAAGATTAAAAACCATATTTTTAAAAGACAAAAGGGATTTTTTTTTCCTGCTTTCTCCAAGTTCTCAACAAATCTTTCACTACTCCCCACTTAGTTATACCTTTACTAGGAGTCCCAAGGGGCAACAGCAGAATTGTGAGTTCGGGCCAGGATGCCCAATGATTCCTGCTGCTATGGGAACCAGCTGCCTCATAGCAGGGGGACAACACTGCCTACTCTTAGTTTAAAACCAACTGGAGATGAAGCTTCTGTTTATTTCTTTGAGAATGGAGGGCAGAGGATACCATTCAAGGTTTCCAGAGCTGAAATCACAGCAGGTGAGGAGCAAGCCTCCCCTCCCTGATCCTGTGGCTTGTCTGGTCTACCAGTCATACTTTTCCTGTCAACACTCTTCAACCACAGCCCAGCTCAGCCTTCCCCAGCCGTCCTCATTCACAGCCTCTCTGGCTGGCTGTCCCAGGCCATGTGAAGGAAGCCTAGTTGTTTCTGAGGACACTGGAAATTTTTACCTGGCTTCCATTCCTCAGGTAGATTCCTTCCCCTGCCCTCTCAGGCATAGACGGTATAGAATTAAAGAAAATTAATCTTAGCTCACATCCCTCCTCTTGTCCCCAACTCTCTGTAGGCTAATGACTTACATTTCCTCTTGAATTTTTCCAACAGGTAAATTCAATGTTGTCACTAGTTATAATAATAAGGAAATAGTGATGAATCATTCCCAGAAATTAGTCTCACATTAAACCAATTATTCAAATGTCCAGGAGTAACATGAGCTAAGTGGAGCTTGTAGAAGGATTTGTAATGTAAGATTTGCAATAATACAAGAAATTCAAACAACCAAATAAAGGACAATCCCTATCCCCACAGACAAACTGTAAGAGGCTCGCTCCATCTACACAGTGTGGGTCACAACTCTCAGAGGGGCCTGAAATGCTGTCTGAGTCAGAAAATTTCAAACAAAAACTGGACACAGCCTTAGAAAGTTCATATTACTCTTTACCATTTGTGTTCATTTTGCTAAATGATTTAAAAAACAAGTATTCACTCTGCTTGTGTAAATATACATTGACACATAAAACTTCTTTTTGGAAAGAACGGTGTTTTAAAACTGCATTCAACATTACTTGATTTAAAATAGTCTGGAAAACCAAGGGAATCTATGTTTAATTTACAAAAACTACCATAACTCCTATACCTGAAAGATATGGGTTACCCTACACACATTTGCAGCTACAAATCAAATCTGTGATCACATCATAGAAAACTGTAAGAACAATACCTCTGGCTAACTATGTACACCTCAGACACAATTCCTAAGCTGTGGCCACACCACAGATGAACAGATAAAGAAACTGAGAATATGTGTTAAAAGCCAGTCTGTATAGTCTTCTGCTCTACCACTCGCTAGGCAAATTATTTAATGTCCACACACCTGAGTTTGCAAATTAGTATGGGATAGTATTGCCCACTCGCCCCAAATATCATGAAGATAAATACACTGATACAAGTAGGGGCTCAAAGGGGTCCTAGGCACATAATAAGCATTGCACCATACTCACTGTGTTGCTGGGAATGATGCTATTGTTCTTCAGTTTGGAAGTGATTAATTAACCTTTGCAAGATCTTGACTAAGGCTATTTTTCCAATCTAAGTGAATATCTAAATTAATAATACTTTTCCTGAAAAAGAAATACAGAACTTCCAAATAATTAGTGGAATAAAGAGATATATAGAGTATTTAGTGATTATGGTAATGATAGCCCCCTACACTCCATTTAGTAGTGACTGGAGAGGTGTGGGTAGCCATCATGAAGGCAGCAAGCAAATGTTAGCGACGAAGAACACAGCATCAAGTCTTGCTCTCCCATTCCCTTTGCTCTCCTATCTGGATCAGGGTTTATTGTCAAGAAAAAAAAAAAAAAAAAAAAAAAAAACTAGAAATGCTTTCACACAAATATGTGATTAAGGTTTGAAATATTTCTCAATCAATGTGTGTCAGAATTCTTACACAAATTTGAACTAAAGGAAGTAAAAGCTTCACAATGGAACTTGTAACATGATGAAAACATTGAGAAGACGGTGAAATGCCACCAAGCCTTTGCTTACTTGAGTGAGTAGTTCTGTTCCTCCAGGTTTTACCAGCATTGTGCTGGCACACAAAGGAAGACAGGGGATTTGCTTTGGGTGCCACATACAGCAATAAACGAGCAATTTTCCTTATAGAGCCCTGCACCAAGCATTCCTGGGTACCAGGAGACTGGCTCACTATAGAAAGTTCGTCACTCCACACTGTGGGGGAAGGGTATGGAAGCTCAATAGCAGAGAAGAAACAGGCGTGGGCCTCAACCTCTGCACCATTGGTGTCCTTTATGGGTGCTGCCTACTCAAGAGTCTGTGAATGTTGACAAGACACAGGACTGAGGGAAGAGGAACACTGACCACCAAGGAGATACTAAGAACATGGTCCCTATATCCTGATATAAGAAAGGCTAAATGACATGGTGGAATTCAGTCTTGAGAGGAGTATAGGCTAAAAGAAATCAGGGCTATAAAACATTCCACTGGAATACACACTTAGGCACTCATACAAGGTAGTTATCAATGTTACTGTATTAATGACAACTTAGTTCTCACAGCAAACATAAGATCAGGAAAATTACCTCCAATATCTAGATGAAGTAAGACCCAAAAATAAATATGTGAAGGGTTGACTAGTGAGGAGAAGAAAAGAAACAAACAAACTGCAATTTAAACTGTTTTTTCTAACATCAAGTTTCCAAGCACTGTACTAAAGGGAAGACCATTATACAAGAAGCAGGCAGTCAAGGGAAGATTCAGATAAAACACTGCAGGCCCCTGGCTCATGGCTGCTCTCAATAGCTCCTGACAGATTGGCAGGATTTATTTTTCCATTTAACCCAAGTCAGAAGACTTGGGCACTAGCCTATCACTGGGCAGCATTTACTAGAGTAGGAAATGAGAAGATGGACTCAGGACCCAGCTGGGATAAGGTCTGCAGAGGCAGGGATTTCAGCACTAATGAGGGAGTAGTTCAAAGGTAGATGGTCTTTAGCAGGACAGTGACAAGGAAGAATTCTAGAGTTCCCAAGCTTCTCCCTCCTCTGCTTCCCTCATTTTTGTTCACCTAGGCACAGGGTTGGCTCTTACTGAACTCAGTGGAGCCTTTCCTTCTTTAAGGTACATACTGCAGCCACTCCTGAGTCTCATGCTAGCCTCACAAACTCACTTAAATAGCAAATTCTTAAGTCTGTCTCCCTGTTCACATGAATTCCTCAAGAGGGCACTATGCCAAATCCATTTCTACAGTCTCACTGCCTAGAACACCAGCTGGTACACAGCAGATGGCAAATACATACTTGAACTAAACTACAACTTTCTACATGATGACAGAACAGCATGGCAGCTCCAATCTGGAGAACAGAATAGAAATGGCCTTATTCCAACTGCTGCATAGCAGTAATGTAGATTTGAGTTAAACGTTACAGCACAAGAGACTCAATGCTACTCTTCTATTAGTATATGAGTACAAAGTTAAATTTTACCAAAATAAGATAAGCAATAGGTTTTTAAAAGAAGGGGTGTCAGATAATTACGTCAGGACTGACTTGTGTTTTTATATTTATAAGAATGTAACTCTAATCCTGTGCTGCTAGGAAAAGCAAACAACTAACAATGCCAAAGGCTGACAATGTTTTAAATGTATGTCAGACACTTCCATCTTTTCTATTCCCCCAGAAATAAAAGGAGCTAGCTTAACACTTGAAATAAAACTTTCTTATTTGTCCAAATTAATGAAGGCTAGAGATACAAAGAAAACTTAACAATGTCAAAAGTACTTGGGTTTTCATTAGATTCTGACATGTAGTAGAAATGTGAAAAACTTAACATTCACCAAAAACTAACATACCCAAACCAGAGTCCCTGCCTGCTAACAGAAGGTAAATTCAAATCCTATTCCTTTGCAGTTAGGAAGGAAAGGAATGAGGGAGGAAGGGAGGGAGGGAGGGAGGGATGGAGGAAGGGAAGGAGGGAGGGAGGGGAAGAAACTGAACACACTGCAGGAATAATCCTTCTGCTTGCCTCTGCCTCTCTTTCACACAGACAAACTGATATCCACCCAAGAATGTCCCCAATCACCTTGATATGAGCTTTTAATTATTTTTGCTAGTAAAATTCTCCAGATCATATGATAATGTTTTACTTGTAAATTTTTTCTATAAAAGATTAATTGAAATTCTTTTAAACCCCCAATATTGGCTGAGAAAAATAAGGCCATATATACTAACTATGAAAGTAGAACAAAGAAAGAAAGAAAGAATGGCTATAGTCACCAAGAACTGTCATTTTCTTCCTATCAGGAACAAAAAGACCTTTAGATCCATGCCCCTTCCTCCGCCCCCCCCTCTCTGTGTGTGTGTGTGTGTGTGTGTGTACATGCATGCTGAATAACTCTACTTCTCTTAACTTCCAGGAGCTATAAGAAAAAAACTAAACATGTAAAAATCAACTGCTGCATGTTCACATGTGTAGGCCAGAAGTTAACATAAGTTAACATCAGGTGTTCTCCTCAATCACTCTCCACTTTGTTTTCTGACACAGGGTTTCTCACTGCACCTGGAGCTCACCAGTTCGACTCAACTGGCAGTGGGGATACCATTAAGAAACCTGAAGCATGGATATCTGACATGCCACAGTAATAGCAACAGATGTCTCATACTGCTCCTATACGTCTCCCTTTTAAATAATGCCATACCCCTCCCACAAAAGTACAAGCTGTTATTACTCCTGTAACAAAACAGAATAAGAGGAGTTTTGAAGTCAAACAATAAAACATCCTCAATGCTTTAATTTTTTGGCAGTACTAGGGACTGAATTTAGGGCTTTATACATGCTAGGTAGATGTTCCACCATTGAGTTACAAATGCAGCCCTCCTCTATGCCTTAAGAAAAAAAAAAAAGTACAGCTGCAACAAACTAAATCTCTATAGGTATCCTCAAGATAGGAATTTTAATTTCACTTTCTGTAGCAGGAACTGTAAGTTCAAGAAACTAATGGTGACAGCTTGATTTATGAATTTTGACGTATTTCTTGAACTCGGATTATATTACAAAGAAGTGGAATTCTAAGCAAGCCAGATCTTGTCTATACATTCAATCATCAAATCAATAAGCTGCGATTCTGTGCAACTTGCTTCTGACTGAGGAGAAGCACAAAGTGCAACTAAGGGGACATAGATCTGAGATTTTAAAATTCCTCCAGGGCTGGTGGCTCAGCAGGTAAGGGCACCTGCTTGCACCTGATGAACTGAATTCAATTTGCAGAACCCATACAGGGAAAGGACAAACCTGACTCCCACAAGCTGTCCTGTGGCTGCCATGCAGGCACACACTAAATAAATGTATAAGGGGAAAAAGTCCCTCCAAACTCTCACAACTGTCTGAGAATACATTCTGGACAGACAGAAAATATTTCACCTCTTTAATGGATAATATCAAGAGAAAAAAAATTCAATTAAAAAGGCATTTGTGGTAGACAAGAAAAAAAAGTATTCTTGTCTTAAAGAAAATTTTCTTACATGCTTTCACTACTTCCCCAAACAATCCCTACCTAGAAAGACAAGGATATCAAGACTAGTTTACATTTAGTAAATTCCTGTGACATTTATCTACAAATTTCTATTTAAATATATATATTTGGGGGTCAGCAACATGGCTCAGTGGATAAAAGAACTTGCTGCCAAACCTAAAAACCTAAGTTCAAAACCCAGAACCCATATAGTGGAAGAAGAGAACTAACTCCTATAAGTTGTCCTCTAAGTTCCACACTCAGGCCACAACATGCATATACATACACACACATATCACCCACTCCACACAGAAATAAATGTAGTAACAATATAATTAGGAGATGATGAAATGTACTATATCTATTCAACAATGGCCTGGAAAGGAGGCTCAGGTACAATGGAGAGTCAGGGTAGGTTGCTTGATTAACATCACATTCGGCCATTCAGCACCCACAGAAAAGTATAGCTACCTCCATTTTGAAGCAATGAAGCTGAGAGCAGAACTAAGAGTTACAGTTAGTAGATGGTTAACCAAGAATCCAGTCTGTGTTTACTTAATTTTAGTCTGCACTACTGCAAGCCTACTGCCTCTTGTAATGACTGAAGGACAACAGGAGAACACCTTATTCTGTAGCTCCAAGATACCAAGCACAGTCAAGGAACTGACCACTGTGAAGATGAACACATAAACCATGACTTGATAGAGAAGTCTGGATGTATTTTCAGTTCAGCAACCCATCACCTGTACAGTATGATCAGCTCAGGATCCATGGGAAGACTGCGTACAATAAATTTCTTAGCAATATTACCCAGGAGACATAGAGAAGTTTTTTTTGTTTGTTTGTTTGTTTTTTTTTGGTTGTTGTTGTTTTTTAAACAAGAGAGTGATCAAGAAGCAGAAGCCAAGAAAGAGGTATGGGGTTGGCAATATAGCTGGAAACAGATCTAGCCTGTTAAGGTAAAAGAGAGATAATCAAAATTTCCACATATCTCTTTGGCTCATAGTTAACCTATACACACCAAAGACAAGTAAAAACAAAACAAGCACATATATATTGAAATACACACCATGATAAATCCATCCACACAGAGAAGTCAATTCCATATGCAGAGTAGGAAGAAAAGCAAAACCATAAAAAAAGAGAGCACAATGAAGTACAATGTACTTCCTACTAACCTTAAGTTTACAAAAATTTATAAAGCTTGTGATCAGAAACTTTAATGAGCAACTTAAGGACATGGATGAGAGAAGAAGTTGGGAAGTCCACACAATGCTAGTACAGAGCAAGAATAGAGAAACTGGTCCTTCTAATATCAGACAGTAAGAACTCTGGCACCCAGGCCTATACTATAGCAGCTCAATGGAAGACATTACACATGCTAATCAAGACTTTAATTCTTTACAAAACAATTATTCATCCAATGAGCAGTCAGCATCGATAGACAATGAGTAGTTACTAACGCTAAGAAAAACAGCCTCAATGAAACAATTGGGACACTGAAATAGCTATATATTTGTCTTCAGTTTTATGACTCACTAAACAAATACCCTGCTTGAAACTATGTTATACATGAGGGAATCATAAAGGACTGGCTGGCCTGCCTATTCTACACAGAAAATGAAAGACTTACCATGCTGCATACAAAAAGACAGTAAAACCTGAACAATATAAAAAGGCAGTTACATTAAGTCAAAATGTATTTAAATATCCCAAACAGAGTTGATGAGATTGCTCATTGGGTGAATTTGCTTGTCATCAAGCCTGACAACCTGAATTCAATCCTCAGAACCTACATTGTGGAAAAAATGAATCTATATACACACACTGTGATACACATGCCCCCAGATACATACACACTAACTAAACAAATGTATCTCAAAAATAAAAGACTTTCAAAATATATCCCAGGATTCAGAATTTAAATAAATTTTAACATCCATGTGCACAGTTGTTTCTTTTGTCTAATCTTTGTTTACAAATGACTCCTTGAGCCAGAGAACAATATTCTACTTACTTTGTATCTTCAGAAGCTAAAACCACACTCCATGTTGTTATAGTGAACATAACAACTTTTTAAAGATTTATTTTATTTTTAACTATATGTATTTGTGTGGAGGTATATGCATATAAATGAAGGTGTCAAGAAGGTCAGAAGGGATGTCAAATCCCCCTAGAACTGGAGTTGCAGACAGATGTGAAACACCTAACATGGATCCTCTACAAGAGCAGTAAATTCTTAACTGCCAAGCCATCTTACGATAAATTGTCATAAGCCAACTGATGCTATATAGCTTAGTGATAAGAGTGTTTCCTATCATACACAGGAGCACCAAAAAAAGAAAATATAAATGGGAGATGACACACTTTAAAAGACCCACTGGAAGAAGGAGAGCAAGAGGAATACAGGGATGGGGGTAAACAATGGATAGGTGGAATGAATGAGAACAAAGTAAAATAGCATGTTGTGTATGAAAACACTATGAAACCTATCATGCTGTATAGTAATGTCATTTTTACATAAAAAATTATAGATCACAAAAGGTAAATTTTCATTTAAGAATTTTAACTCATTTAATTGAATACCAGGTTAAAAAAAAATTTAAAGGCATAACACAATTAGCAAAAAAAAAAAAAAAAAAAAAAAAAGATGACAAATGGGCTTTTTTATGGTCACAGATGTTTAAGAATCTATTTCCTAGAGGATGTTTCTGGACAAGAGAGTCATGAGTTGCACCTTCATCACACACTGAACTTCTTGAAAGGAACCTCGATGAGGAGGAGAGGGAAGGGAAGAATAACTAATCAGCAATGCCAGGGAACCTTCAGCAGAATGCACCTCACAGCCAATAAGCGTATATACTTTAGTCAGTAACATTTTTTTGGGTGGGGGGAGTAAATAAACTGGTTATCTTCCCAGATATATCAAATAACACATTTAGCTTTAAGAAATAAAACCTTTTTTTCTTCAAATAGTGAAAAGCAAAAGAATGGGGAAGAAAAAGGATAAACCATACTTTCCATACTCCAAAGAAGCCAAAGAATGGTTTCTTTGTGTTTACAGCATCAATATCCAAGTGCTTCTTACATTAGAAACAAAAACAGAATTACTCTCCATCCAGTTCACAGAGGTTTAAAAGTAAACTAATTATTACAGCTGTTACAAAAAAATGCTACCTGCCATGCCAGGCAATGGTGGTACATGCCTTTAATCCCAGCACTTGGGAGGCAGAGGCAGACAGATCTCTGAGTTCAAGACCAGCCTGATCTACAAGAGCTAGTTCCAGGACAGCCTCCAAAGACACAGAGAAACCCTGTCTTGAAAAATCAAAAAGAAAAAAGAAATGCTATGTAAGTGGAGCAAGAGAGAGTAAAAGGAGGTGTCAGTAGAAGTAGGAGCACCTCTGTCATGACTTGGAAAGGACATCTGGATGTCTTTACAGTCCAGGAAGCAACCCACCAGCTCCACAGAAGGATCAGCTCAAGACCCAAAATTTCTGAGCACACTGTCCAAAGTTACAAATACAAAGGAAGCTGATCTCCCATTCTCAAATCTCTGTGCCCTGGCAGCCCAGCTTTGCTCAGAAAGAACCATTCTGGGTTGACCACCCCAGAATATAAGGTCACCCAGAATTCTGATCCTCTGTGGCAGGCCTCTGTAACAGGATTGTTGGGTAAGAAGTATTGGTGCGTGCCTGTTAGCCCCTACTGGCACTAATGGCATCTCCAGGACACACAGCACTAAGTCTGCATTCAATAAACATCAGCTGAATTAAATTACACCAAAATCTCCCCGAGCCTTAGTTTCTCTATTTAGAAAATGATGGAAACAATTTTCTGTCAATCTTTAAAAAAAAAAAAAAAAAAAAAAAAAAAAAACCAGGAGTCACAGGCTCTGGTTACCCAATGCAGATGCAAAACCCAGCAAACTCAAAAGGCCACAAAAGGAGTGCCTTAGCCAGCTACTGGACATCACATAACTATGAATGAAATTACATGACAAGCAAAACTACAGTAAGGCTCAAAAGGCTTCTGCTAAGGTTTCTAAGGAACTAAGCACCATGTACAAAGATTCTATGAAAGTTTCTATTGTGAGTAACCTGGTGGGTCAGAGGCAAGATGCCCAGATGTTAACTACAGAACGCAGTCCTCTGAGCAAAACAACTACATTTTTCATAAGCTGTGCCTGCTTGCAAGAGGCCTCAGTAGAGGTCACTAGGGGGAAGATGACTTGCCTATTCTCAAAGAAGGAGATTATACTCCTTCCTGTATCTCCTAGCCATTTGAATGAAATTTTGCCCTAATTGCAAACAGCTTCTGGAGGTGCTAGAGCATATAGGAGGGGAAAGCTTAACTGAAGGGGGCTTCATCTACTTTCTTGTGCTACCTCTTTGGAGTCTCCCACTCTTACTAGTAGTCTCTCACCCAAGTAAGCTCCAAGAATCACCAGCTCCCCAGAGTGAACTTGGGTAAAAACATTGGCATCTTGTAGGGAGGTGATAGCTGTCTCCCCAGGAAAGAAATTCTCATAACATTCCTTCCCAGGAAGCAAATCTTCATCAACCAAATGAAAGACCCTGAAGATTAAGGCTATTCACAGTTGTTGGAGAGGTGAGTAAGAAACAGAGAGGAAAGTACACTGGGGTTCCTAAGTGAACCCAGAAGAAGCTGAAAGGGTCTGGTTGGATGATCTTTGGGAATCTATATCTTTCCTGCCAAACTGTAGGAAAATTCCAAAATAAGAGGCACTAGAGTACAGAAGACCAAGCACAAACCTGAGAATTCACAGGAAAACAAATCTAAATTCTACTCTGGGTTCTGCCAATACAGTAGTGGACAGCCTCTCCATTCACATCTCTAGTAAAACCTGCTTTGCAAGGTTGCTGCAAATGTTAAAGTTGACCTATAAGAAATACCTATGAGAAAGTATGATGCAGGAACACAGACGCCAAACAAATAAATCATCCACTCCTTTTTTCTTTTGGTGAGATGACACAAATCCCCTCAACCAGGGATTTTTTTTTTTTTAGTCTTGGAATTATAAAGCCAAATTTATCTGTAGGCTCCAATTTGCATAGAAGCCCCCCCCCAAAAAAAAACCCACCTAAACAACACCCTGGGAATTAGTGACTCACATATAAAGAACTATTCTCCAAACATCCACTTCCCCAGAACTGGAACAAACATTTTAGAAAGTTATCCCTTGCAGAAATAATAAGCAAGGAAAATATATTTTTACTATCCAACTGGAACCAGGACTGAGCTACAAGAATAAGGAAGCTTCCAGAACATAGAGGGGGGGGGGCATCCCCCAGAGGTAATGCTTTCAGGTTTGAGCCCTTGTTAGCACAGGAAATACATTGGGATAGAGAGGTGTTCTCACACTCAAAAAAATGAATCCTTCGTGCTCTCTGGAGTGTTTGCCCTACTAGAGATCACACAGCAACTTCCTGAGGGCCCCAGAGACCTCTACACCGTACTTGGGTACACTCTATGCTTCTTAGGGTACAACCTGCTCCTGACTCTGAGCTATGGGTCACTACAGTGTGTTCCTGTGAGAGGCCACCCCAAATTAGTAACAAACCAATCACTGGACACAAGGAATTCACCTTTGTTGTGCTCCTAAAGAAAGGCAGTCTTGGTTATTAAAACAGGTGTCTTATTCCCTATCAACTTTGTTTTGCAAAAAATCAATCCAGTATGTTTCCAAGAGGGAATCCGTTGTCTCAGATATATGCCTACTCAATGAGGAATAATATCCAAATTGTACACACACTAGACAAAACTACAGGTCTTATTCTCCCTATTATCGACTATCACATAACAAACTGTGCCCAAGTGGCATAGTACAAAGGCCCGTGTATTTTCAATCTTTATCCCCTGACTTTTTCAGATGGGATGATTTCTGCTACTGAATCAAATATACACACTTCCCTACCATCTCTGTGGTATTCTTAAGAATTCATAAACCTTTTAGTTTCAGATACTATTTTTCATTTCTATTCTATCTTTTCATTCATATAATATGTATTGTCCATTCACTATTATAACTGTTCCTTTAAAATCCTTGGCAGCATCTTTGTGATTTGCAGTCAGCTTTTTTTGAGTTATAGTTCTTTTAACAATGGAATAGATTTTCCTGTAGGTCAGGTGATTTTGTTTTGGCTCCTAGATACTGTATAAACTATTCTATGGAAATTCTTAATTATATTATAGTCTTGTAAAGAGGGCTATTTGTTTGTTTTAGTGAATGCTTATTTTAGTTGACTTAAACATAAACTTTGCAGACCGGTAACTCGGATTTCAATAATTACTTTGTCCCCAGCTTACTTGCTTTGAGCCTGCCAGGTTTGTATATGATTCAAACATAAGCAAAGACTTAGAGAACTGAGGCAGAGAACCTGGGCCTGCTTGTGCCTTTCAGGGATTCCCTCCTCACTTCCAATATTTGCCCCCAAACTGTTGTTGGGGTTTTTGGTTTTTTCCCTTTTTTATTATTTACTGAAAGGGAAAAGAGGAAAAAGAAGAGGGGAAAAGGGAGAAAGACAGCGGTTGGGGAAAGACAGGGACAAAAAAATATGAATGAATATATGTCACAGTACTTGTATAGAGGCCAAAGGACACTTCTACCATGTGGATTGAACTCAGGCAATCAGGCTTGGTGACAAGTGTCTTTACCCACTGAGATATTTTGTTAGCCTTGTTCTTTTTTTTTTTTTTTTTTCTTCAAGGTAGAAAACATGCAGATTTCCTGTCCCATATTTTGTCCCATTCCCTTCTTCTAGTGTCAATTTCACTCCAGAATGAATGAATTTGTGCCAATTTGAATGTCTTTAAAAGAATGACTTCATCCAGTTTATAAATGTTAAGGCTGATAGCAGCATCTTGTACTATTAACAGAAGGAAAACCTACACAAGTTTTTGTCTACTTCACTTTTTCTCAACAGTGCTGAGATCCACAATTAAGAAAAGGCTTTGCCTGGATCAGTCACATAAAGAACCAAAACTACATATACTTCCAAGATGTCTTTTTGCAAGTGTTTCTGGTACCATGGTACTTTCTGACTAGTTCCATTCTCTGCATCTCAGTTTCGAGGGCCTCTCTATGCAGTTTCATCAAGTCACAGCAAGGTGGTCTCGTAGAATCACCACTTCTTACATTACTTGTTTCTAAAAGCTGGGCAAATTAAGGACTATGCTCATTCCTATCATATGTTACTGTTCAAAACAGTCATGTGGGCTGGAGAGTTTCAACAGGATGGAGAAATAGATGCCTTAATAAGAGTATAGTAAAATGACATTCAGAAATGTACATACAATAACAAGAACTTTTATAGATGTCTTAGAAAATATAACCTATAATAGATTTAATATTTAATTAAACAAAACAAACACTGCCCCAAGAAAATCCCAGTAAGACAAAAAACCTCTAGTTCCAGCTGGGCATGGTGGTCCATGTCTTTAATCTCAGTGCCCAGGGGGCAGAGGTAAGCAAATCTCTGTGGGTTCAAAGCCAGCATGGTTTTAATAGCAAGCTTCAGAGAAATCAGGGCTACAAAGAAAGAGCCTGTCTGAGGGATGGAGGGAGGTGGGTGTTAATTCAATAAGAAACACATGACTTAATCATCATGTGGCTCTTTTATCAATATCAACCTTATGTTTTTAGTATCATCAGCTCTACAATTTTAAGTACAAAAGAGGGAACAAAAAAAATTCTAAAGGGGGCCGCTCATATTTCCAGAAACTAAATACATATTCATTCAGAACACCTAGTTTTAAAGACTCAGGACAGGACACCATTTACCCATAAATGTAGGCTGCACAAGTCAAAGATTTTTTTGTTTTGCTTTGTTTTTTAAGACAGGGTTTCACATTTCACTGTATTGCTTTGGAGCCTGTCCCAAAACTCACTCTGTAGACCAGGATGGCCTCTAACTCACAGAGATCTGCCTGCCTCTGCCTCCTAAGTGCTGGGATTAAAGATGTGTACCATCAACACCCAGCAGACTTTTCTAACAGCAATATCAGTTTTTCTGTTGCTGTTGTTTTATTGTTTGAGACAATGTATTGCTATGTAGCCTAGGCTGGTGTTGAAGTAATGATCCATTTGTTTGGTCAACAGTTATGTGTCATCATGCCTGGCTTGACGTTTCTGAAATGCCTATTACTAGAAAAGTTTCCTAACTTGTTAAAATCCTTTTCTGTTGTTCTCACTATGCAGCCCTGCCTGCCTGGAACTTACTCTATATATAGAAAAGGCCAGCATGGACTTCATAGAGATGCACCTGCCTCCAAGTCTGGTTGTTACTGTTTTTATTTTATTGACTGCTCCCTACATCATAATAGAGTGCTTAAATAAACACACTTCAGATAGACACCACTAATTTATAAGAAAGGAGAAATTCCCCAAATATATTCAGGACAAAGACACTGCAAAAACTATAAAAATACAGACCATAAGGCAAAAACTATGACATACAGGACCAGCCAGATGGCTAAGCAGATAGAAAGCACTTGACGCAGAGACTCTCAACCTAAGCTTGATTTCTGGAATGGATGGTGAGAAGAGAGAACCAACTTCATGTGCATACACTATACTGTTTCACACTCATATATCATGCACACACACCACTAAAATAAAAAGCAAAAAATTTCAAGTATAATAATATTTATGTGCTTATTTGTAGAAAAAAAAGATGTAACATACTGTTTTATGTTACATATTAACCTATAGTTATCCTTTTCAATTAATTTTCTAAGAACTCACCCACAAAGTGAAGGTATTCTAAATTCTAAACAGCATATTCTAAACACAGTTATATGTGGCACACTAAGAAATAATCTTACTTTGTCTTGGTTTTCTTTATTCTTGTAACACAGATTTCCAATCAGACGAATGAGATGAGATTTAAACCCTTCAGCCATGTGTTCGATGTCACCTTCTGCTTTTAGAGAATCAGAGGGACTGAAGATGTTCGAGGTATCTTTTCCAAGTACATGAATCACCCGTAAAACATCTAGAGCAAATAGAGTTCATTTTCCATAAGAAAATAGCATAGCATCTAAGTTCTCCATAAACAAACACAATGGGTTAAAATAAAGTAGATGAACCACCTAACACTCCCTCAATAATGTTTCCAGTGTAGGGGCCAGCTCAACAGTTGAGCACCTGCCTAGAATGCATACAGCCTTAGTTCATTCTAAGTACCATCACAAATACAACAGTAGTAACAATAACTTGATAGCTTCTTTGCTTTTGCATTCATTGTTTTAAGTCCCAGTTTGAAGAAGGCTGATCATAATTAGTCTCACTCAGAATTTCTATTTATCCACAAAAGAAAGTTAACTAAAATTCTGCCACTTCTTCTTTCTCATAAATGTTTTTTTTTTTTTTTTTTTTTTTTTTAGACAAGGCTTCTCTGTGTAGCTTTGGAGCCTGTCCTAGAACTCCCTCAGTAGATCAAGCAGTCTTCAAACTCACAGAGATCTACACACCTCTGCCTCCTGAGTAGTGGAATTAAAGGTGTGTGCCACCACTGCCCGGCAAAAAATGCTTTTCAATTCCATTTTATTTACACATGATCTAATGTGATAGCTAGTAAGACAAGTGTAAATCACAAGAGGTTTTGGTAATGACTTACAATTTTCTCAGTGGCCAATAATCAGCCTCAGCTATGGACTGACATTAGCTATAATCACAGCAAATAATACTGCTGTATTCTGTGAATAGCTCCAAGAGACAATCTTCTAGGAGTTACACATTTTCCCATATTATTTCATTTAACCCTCTGAACAAACCTATTAATGCAGACATCACTGTCACAATTTTATACAAAGCAATCAGACTAAGAGAAGTACTAACATGGCAGTGATATGATGGCAACCTATACTGGTTATAGCTTCATAATAATTCCCAGTTTGGTTATTTATTCTGATTATCATCAAAAGTACTGTATTCAAAATAGAACTCTGTGACAGAATTCTACATGCTTTCTACAAATCACTGCTAGTTCAACTACAATTGTAGATGACAAGACATCTTTCTTCTACATTGACATTAGAAAAAAATATTTTTTTTTTTTTTTAAAAAAAGGACAACACTGAACGGTGGCAAGCAAAACCTAGGGCTGAGTATCTACAAGAATGGAGGCTCTATTGCTCTATTGGGCATAACTTGCAAACAGCTTTTGAGTAAAGATACTAAAGCTTCAAATACTGGCTTCCTAATTATTAATTGCTAATCTTGTTACAAGATTAAATCCCTAACATGAGTGAAACACTATTCTTTGCTCTTGGAAGTATAATTGAGGAAAATATATTACCAGATTTTATAAATAAAATTTATGATATAATAAAACTTTTGAAAATCACCCTTATCATTTGCAAATCCCCATCATGTTTCATCAAAAACACTCCCATGAGTTGACACTGTAGGTATTTGCAGAGTCATCATACTACTAAGTAGGACCCAAGCTCTACAGAAGGGAAGGAACAACAATGTGGCCTCAGCTTAAGCAACCTGAGCTGTCAGATTTACACCACAATTCCAGTCAAGAAAAAATTTCAAAGAATCTCAAGTGAAAACACCAAAAATAAGGGCTTGTATTTGACTTTATAGTACGGAGCATGTCAAAGATTTCTTAACTAAAAATACTATCTCTGCTATTTCACTCACCAATCACTCGTTCCATTAGGCCAGGAAAAACTTGAAGATAGCCCAGAAGCTCAGTGTTGGATGTCATTTCACACAAGACGTCCAGAAGCCGAATGGTAGCCAGTGCTTCCTAAAAAATAAGGAAACCACCTTGCTAAGAATCAGAATTTTAAATCTGACTGTTGTAGATAATGATGAGAGAATGAAATGCTATAACAAATACTATTTGATATATCTGCAGAGAAAAACAGAAGTACTCAACTATTCTTGAATGATCACTAACAGCTGCCCTCTTGGAGTGTCTTCTTAAAGAGTAGAAAAGCTCTTATTAAAGCAAAAATACCTCCTAAGAGTGGGATAAATATTCAAAATTACAAGCTACACATAACACTTATGCAAATACTTTCTTTTTAAAGCATTCTCAGTATAAAAGTTCCACTTTAAAGATGCAAACATTCCACAAAACACATTAACTTCTTGTCCACAAAAATCCTGTAATGTTCTGTGATCTGAAAAAACACCAGCTTCAAGAACTTACATTATTTCTGGGTAAATCTAAGTCTGTATGTAATGAGTTGGTACAATGGAAGAGATATTATTTGAAAATGCTAGCTCACAGATACTAAACAGCACAACCAGGAACTCACCATGTACCAACTCTATGGCACCCCAATAGTCCAATATGTTTTTCAAAGGTGCAATTTTTACAGATTTTAAACCACACTTTTTCAAGTATATATTATTTGACAAAACACAGTACACGTATAAATTTAGGTCATGAAGATAAAATTCTTCAAAATAAAGAAATTCTTTTTGGTAATACTATCCTTTATAGTCTTTAGAAAATTTTAAGACAAGTCTTTAATATAGCTCTCTACAAATCCCAAAGTAATATCAAGAAATAACAAACTTTAATGCCTTGGGTCTTCATTTCAAAGCTTCCACTTGCTAATAAAGAGCTGAGAAGGATATAAAAAGAAGTCAGTATCAGGGCAAATCCATGAGCTCAGCAGTGCTTCCGCACTCTCTTCTGTTAAGTGGTGACAGCCCAGACTATCTCCTCTAGATAACAAATCTACTGGAGAAAGAACAGGCTGATTCTTCATAATGCAGGCTGATACTTTTATTTTGTTTCGTTTTGTTTTATTTTCTGGAGACATAAAATTTATTATAACCCTTTATAAATAATGCTATACTGAACATTCTTGTACAAATATCTGCAGTTTCTAACAAGTAAATGTGGGTTTATAAATTCTTAAAAATCCAATTGTTGGATTAAGAGTATGTACAATAAAAAGTTTAGCAGTGTTTTGAATGATTCACCAATCCACTAGAAGACTGCTACAAATTTTGCAGTTTTTTTAAAAGATGTATTTCATTTTTAATTACATGCATATATGTGTTTGAGTGTGGGTATGTGCACATAAGAGTGGGCTGGGTTCCCAGGGAGGCCAGAAGAGGTCTCTTTCTCACTGATCTGAAGCTTACTGACTGGTGTAGCCTTTAGGGACTATGAGCCCCAGAGCTTTGCCTATTTCTGTCTCCTCAATGAGGGAATTACAAGAGCACACTAGCACACTTGGCTTTTTCACATGTGTTCGGGAATCAAACTCAGGTCCCAAACTTGTGTATAAGCACTTCACTGCCCACAGCCCCATCTCACTCTTAGTTCTAAGACAGTAAATGTTTAATCTTTAATTATGTGTATATATGTGTGTGTCTGTGTGGGTGTATATAGGTGACCATAGAGGCCAGAAGCATTAAGTTAGAGACAGCTGTGAGCTACCCAGTGTGTGTGCTGGGACTAAATAGGTCCTCTGCAAAAGCAGTACAGACTGTAACCACTGAGCAATCTTTCCAGTCCTTAAGAGAGTAATTTTTAAGTGATATACCAAAATAATGTTGGCTCTATTATTTGTTTGTTTGTTTTGTTTTTTCAAGACAGGTTTCTCTATGTAGCCCTGGCTGTCCTAGAACTCACTCTTTAGATCACCTTAGCCTTGAACTCATAGAGATCTGCCTGCCTCTGCTTCCTGAGTGCTGGAAGTAAAGGTATGTGCTATCACCATCATCTGGCTAATGCTGGTTTTATTCATAAGAGAAATTTAATGAGTAATATAGGAAATAGGTGGGATTAAAGTGACTTCCTTTCAAATCGGTATCACAGAGTCTGGGGGTTAAATAGTTTATGTCTAAATAGTGAAACCTTATTCAACTTTTGAAAAACATATAGTAGGGCCAGTAAAAGGGCTAGGCAGGTAAAGGTGCTTATGTGTCCAAACCTCAAACCCTGAAATCAACATGTTGAAAAGAGAGAACCTGCAGGGGTTTGTTGTTGTTGTTTTGTTTTAACTCTTTGGGGGTTCACCACTCAGCTCCCAAATAAATACACAAAAATGTACTCTTTCTTATGAATGCCCAACCTTAGCTTGGCTTGTTTCTACCCAGCTTTTTTAAGTTAAATTATCCTGTTTCTCTTTAACTATGTTCTGCCTCTGGGCTTTTTACTTTTTTTCTTTCCTTCTTACTCCATGACTGGTTGTGTGGCTGACCGCTAGCAGCCTCCTCTCCTTCTTTTCTTGCTCCTCACCCTTCTCCTTGAGCCTAAATTTCTCTTCCTATTTATTTTCTCTGCCTGAAAACCTAGCCTATTCCTCTCTCCTGCCTAGTTATTGGCTGTTCATCTCTTTATTAGACTAATCAGGTGTCTTAGACAGGCAAAGCAACACAGCTTTTCAGAGTTGAACAAATGCACATAAAAGAATGTAACACATCTTTACATCATTACAAATATTCCACAATATAAATGAATGTAACACATCTTGAACTAATATTCCCCAACAGGCACCAGTTCCCCCAAGTTGTCCTGTGACTTCCACATTTATGCAGGCGCACACACACACACACACACACACACACACACACACACACACCCCTTTAACTCACAATACCAAATAAATTAATAGGCAAATGATTAGCCTGGCGTAGGTGGTACATGCCTTTAATCCCAGCATTCAGAAGGTGAAGGCAGACACATCTATCTGTGTGAGTTCAAAGCCAGTCTGATCTACAGGATGAGTTCCAGGATAACAAAAAAGTAAATGATTGCAATTTTTTTTTTAGCCTAAATTTCTTTAAAAAAGAAAAAAAAAAAAAAAAAAAAAAAAAAAAAAGGAAAGCCTTAGAAAACAACAAAAAAACCCTCACACACACAAATGGCTCTGCAGAAAGAGGTGGGGGCTGGGAAAACTAGAAACTTCTTAACTTTGTTTCAGTGACATCAGCTAAAGAACTGTTTACAAGTCAGGTAATGGTGGTACACACCTTAGTTCCAGTGCTTGGGAGACAGAGGCAGGTGGATCTCTGTGAGTTTGAGGACAGCCTGGCCTACAGAGCAAGAGCCAAGAAAGGCTCCAAAGCTACACAGAGAAATCCTGTCTCAAAAAGAACAAAACAAACAAACAAAAACAAAACAAAACAAAAAAAAAAACCATAGACAGAAAGGTGTATCAGCACAGTGTAAAATTACCATTCTTACTCATTCCATAAACTCATATTAATTGCTACTGCAAAAAGTTACTTAATTTGGGTTTGCAAGGAATAAATGAATAAAAAGCCATCCAACTAATGGTAAAAAGTGCACAGAAAATAGAAACCTTTCAAAGGAAAGGTGATGCTCAGGACAAGTAAATGAGATTCAGTAAAGTCAACCTTAAACTATGCCAAAATGGACTACATAGTGTAAGCACATCAAAAAATGAATGTGATCACCTTAACATGCCACTACTTCTGTACAGAAGCATATGAAGAAAGCCTCAGTATTTTCAAACTACACAGGCCAAAGAACCTCTATAAACATAGTTACTTTCCATCACAATCTTCTGAAAACGTTATTAATTTTATTAAATATCTTATTCTTATAAGAAATCACTGCTGGCTTGCTGGTTGGTGGCTGGGGGAGATGAAGGCAGAGCCATGACGTGCACCACTCACTAACGTTCATGTGATGGCTCTGACAACCAAACAATAAGCCAGACCATAATATCTAGTTATGAACATCAAACTCTCAGAAATCATTATCAACCAGTTCCAGAATACAATCTGGGAACATGGTATATTGGAATATGGGCTCAAGGGTCCTTTTCTTCAAGCCTACTGTAGCTTTTTAGTCCCCATTTCTATCTCAAAGTATAATATATGCAAATTAGCATATTCCCTCCCCCTTATAGAATCTACTATTTGAGGAAAAAATATAAATTTTTCTATGTAAAAAGTCAGAAGCTGAGGAGATGGCTGAGTGGGTGAGAGCACAGCACTGCAAGCATGAGGCCATGAGTTTGAATCCCCAGTACTCATGTAAATAAACTGCATATACCTGTAACCCCAGCACTGGGAAGCAGACACAGGTGGATCCAGACAGGTCTATGGCAGGCCAGCCTAGCCAAAAGGACAAGCTACCAGTTCAATAAGAAACCCTGTTTAAGACAGTAAGGTGGAGGGCAATAAAGGAAGACACCTGACATTTTGCTGTGACTTCATGCACATCCATGGACATATACACCTGCATAGCCCCATGCATACAAGAGAGAGAGTACAGGTATATCTCACTATAATGCTAAAATTGTTCTTGTGAACAATTTAAAGTCAGCTGTGATTTAATAAATACTGAAGTTTTTTTTTACTATTTCCTAGATAATTACATTTTTATATTAGATTATGTTTATTATATATTATACATATGTGTATGGTTAAATATTTATATGTGATTATATATTATATAAAGGCAACTTATATATGCTATGTATTTTGTGTGTGTGTGTGTGTGTGTGTGTGTGTGTGTGTGTGTGTGTGTGTGTGTGTGTTGCTTTTCTCATGTCTGGGACAAAATATCTAGCAAATGTTACTTAAGAAAGGAGAGGTTTATTTTGATTCACACTGTGAGAGTTTCCTCCCTCATGGCCAGGAAACTGTGCTGACAAAAGCAACTACAGCAGCAAGAACATGAATGAAGCTGTAGGTCCTCAGTCAGGAAGCAGAGAGAGAGAAAGGCTGGTGCTCATGTGTCAATTTTTGTGTTCAGTCTGGGACCCCAGCTCATGGACTGATGCCATTGCTTTTTAAAGCACACCTCACTGCTCCCCCTGCTGGAAACAAAAGCAACTATCTCCAGAAAGGTAAATCAATGCTGAGACTTCTTCCTTTCTTTCACAGGAAGAAAACTGCTGACTACCTGTAGGCAACAAGACAGCAGCCAAGGAGCCTAGAATTCAAGCACAAAGAAGGCAGTACATTCTCGTGGTCAAACTATTACAAACATGACTTCAATTATACCAGAAGTCAAGAAATCCCTATGATCACTCACTGTCCAGGGCATACTATAATCTATTTTCTGTTTCTCTGCACACCAGTTCACGATGTTTGATGTATCCATTTGAGTTCAAGCTCTCCCACCAACAGCATTCTAGCATCAACCACTCCTTTAGTGATCAGTCTTGTCAGAACATAAATGATCTATTACCTTTTTTAAAAAAAAATATTTAAAATCTACTTCATTGAGACATGGTTTATATGCAGTATACCCTTAAGAGTACAAAACAGAGTTTGTCAAAGTACACAGGTATGAATAACATTTGGAAAAGTTCCCTTGTGTACCTATGTAATTATCTCACCCCTGACTTAAGACTCAACTAACATGACCTGTTCTCTGTCATTATCCATGAGTCTCATCTACTACTAAATCTCAAAGAAATGGCATCCTAGTCCATCTTAGTCCACCTGCTCACATGCTAGTTTGGGATCATCTTTCATGCTGTTCCAGATGTGTCTTTATTTTGGTACTAAGCAATTTCCAAGAGAAAACAATTCTGACTTTAACTCAGAGAGAAGGGCAAAGAAATAGATACAAGCAGTGAAAAGATAGAGAAAGAATTACTGCCAACTAGCTTCAGTAGCCTTAAGTAGAAAGGGTTAGGAAAGGAGAATGTGAGGTGGTTAACCAGGAGTGGGGTTAGGAAGCTCCTACCCTGAGTAGGGGAAATAAAACTTTTTAAAAAGCTCAGAAACCTTTATTAAAAGATTGTTGTTGCTATTTTAAGATTTTATTTTAAAAGATTTATTTTTGTTTTATATGTATGAGTATTTCACCAGCTTATGCCTATGTTTGGTGCCCTCAGAGGCCAAAACAGAGCATTAAATCTCCTAGAACTGGAGTTACAGATAGTTGCGAACTGCCAGGTGGTTGTAGGGAACCCAACTCAGGTCCTTTGGAAGAGCAGCAAGAGGGTATTGACATGTACAGAGTTAGACTACAGCACCGTCCATCCATTTATTCATTCAGAGTATGTGTTAAATGCCTACTATGTTTATAGTACTATGATGATGGCCACACTTCTGATGAACAATGGGACTGACAAGTAAATGGCATAAAATCCATTTATGTGTCTTTAACACATATCTGTGGATCTATGCTTAACTAAAAATATCAAACAGAAATATTTTTCAAGCTACTAACTTGTACTGGGAAAAATAAGATGGTTTCCCCAATCTGTATTTCTAAGTTGTCTAATGAAACCACATCCCAGTCAGAGAGTACACATAAACCTTTCAAGAGGGAGTGGAGAGGTGGGTCATCAATGAAGAGCTCTCCCAGAGGACCCAAGTTCAGTTCCCATCACTCATATAAGGCAGCCTACAATTGGCTGTAATTCTAGCTCCAGGGGATCTGACACCTTCTTTTGCCTCCATAGGTACCCATACGTATGTGACATACATTCATTCACACAACACACACACACACATAAATAAAGACAAATCTTTAAAAAACCTTTTAAGAAAGAAACCCCATAGAGGACTTGACTGAACTAGAAAAGCTGTCTGTTCTCTCCTGTCAGGTTTATGAGATCTGTCTCCTTACCTGATCCTCGGTGTGGGGCTCTGAGATCAACTTTAGCACATTCCTACACTGATCCACAAATGAATTTGCAATCAACTCAGCATGGCGCAAAAATATAGAGATGTCATCCTTTGTCAGCTGCTCATCACCCACTAGCTTGGCTATCATAATGTCTAACAGTGTAACCCTGTAAAACAAAAGAGTTCTGCATGAGTATGTGACACTTATGTTACATGATACCAAGAATGACTTTCAGAGGACATTTTAAGAGTTACTTTCATTTAAAATTTTTTAACTCTATTTTAATATCTATCTAGGAAAAACTTTTATTAATAAAACGTATTATCAATCGCCTGTTTTAGGAAAAAATGTTTAGTTTCTTCTATGTGACTTACCAGCAGCAAGAACTGTCCAATACTCTTTTTCTATTACTTAACACTGAAATAATTCAACATTTCAGAAAGGTTGCCAATTTAAGTTTTATGAATACATTCACAGTATAATAGTAGCAAAGCTACTATTATAAGCTAACACTTAGTCATTACACACATTATCTTATTTAATCCTTACAAACCTCCATGGGACAAATAATATAATTGATTTTACATTAAAGATGTCAATCTAAAATAGCAAACAGCTATAATCCAGCAGGTACCAACACTCCCATATACAAACATCATATATGCACATGCATTTGTGCACACATATATAAACATGTACATACACACTAATAATAATAAAGAAAACAGATATAGATGAGTTGTGGCCAGCATAACCCAGCATGTTGATTTCCTCTAATATTATAAAGCAATTAATTATATACTAAACACAAACTATGCACAATTATCAAGTGCTGTGTTTCTTGGCAACTGGAGGGCACTAGGTTTATATTAGCATCAGAACAAACACATGAGGAAGGCATTGTGCTATGATATACAATGGCTAAGGTAATCCCACAGCTATGGCATCATGAGCATTTTTCAACTCCATTATTTTCTTACGGAATGACTGGCACACAAGGTTCATTTTGGACCATATGTGGTACATGACTGTGCCTCCTTGAAAACAAACACACAGTCTAACAATTGCTATTTATTACTTTAGTCACTCAAGCACAAGGACAGAAAGCCACCAAACCTAACTCAAGAATCATTACACATCAGATTCAAAGACTTGTTTCCTTCCCCTAACCTACAAACCATCACTTAGACCTCTTAAGGTTCCCTAGGCACACTCTTATTTCTAAGCCATGACTTTGTCTTAACCACATGGCCATGCTATTTCTAATTCAAACAGGTACATACTCTTTCTCAAAATTATGATTTCTGTGGGTTGTTTTTTTTTAAGTAATGAATATGCAAAAGACTTAGGAAAAATTTCTATAGCCAAAAACAAACAAGCAAACAAAAACCTATTGAGTTATATTGTAGAGTTGTTAAAGTTACATATATGTAACCCTGAAAAGGTTTTGATAAGGACCAAGAATAAAGGTAAGAGGGGAAAAAGAGTGTTTCATGAACATTCTAGAGCAAGCAGTTAAGAGCACTGACTGTTCTTCCAGAGGTCCTAAGGTCAATTCCCAGCTCTTTTGCAACCATCTGTAATGGAATCTGATTCCCTCTTCTGGTGTACTTGAAGACAGATCACTCATATATATAAAACAAATAAATATTTTAAAAATAAATAAAATATCTAATTCAAATCCAAAGACTGACATCTCCAGCAAATTTTCAATTTATATTTGAGCTTTTCCAAAAGTGTGACTTGTTGAATACTATACGCTACAAAGGTCAAAAATTGTATTAACCCAGAACAGCATGCTAACCAAGTAGAGGCAATGAACACTGCTGACAACCTCATCTTAGTAAATTACAAAAAGCAGAATCAGCAGGCTAGAGGAACAACTGTGTCTGTAATCTTGGTAAACATTATACTACAGAGTCTCAGATCCCTAACCTAGAAAACACAACAATGCCTAAGTCATGGTTATTGTGAGGATCTGAGGATAGTGGTGGTGCTACAGGAATATGGAATAACCCCACACAAGTCACATAGTAAACTAGGGAAACAGTTTAATGCATGTAAGAGCACTTGCTATGAAAGAAAGAGGAGCTGAGCTATAATTCCTAACACCTACGTAAAATCATCTATGGCCTTGTATGGCTGTAGTCCCAATGCTGGGGGTCAGAGAAAGCAGATCTTGGAGGCCTGCTGGCCAACCAGGCTAGTCAAAAATCATGTTTGGTGATAGACCCTACTGATGGATGGATGGATGGATGGATGGATGGATGGATGGATGGGTGGGTGGGTGGGTGGGTGGGTGGGTGGGTGGGTGGGTGGGTGGGTGGATGGAAAGAAGCTGGAAAGTAATAGAGGAAACACTCAAGATCACCCTCTAGCTTCCATATGCACACACATCCCACCACAGTCTTGGTCCTTAGATGGTAATGCTATTTTAGGAGACGGGAGAATTTTAGGAGGTGGGCCTAGCTGGAGGAAGTGGGTCAGTGAAGCCATGCCTTTGAAGGTCATACATGGCCACCCATCCCTTTCTGTAAGGATTCAAGCACTAGGCTGGTCTGCCCCTGTCACCTGGCAGAATGCACTCAGACAGTACCCTGGTCAGCTCAGGGTTCTATGGCTGCTGCAGAGTCTGCAGGCAGGTGCAAAGGACTCCCTTTAAAAGAAAGACGCCCACACACACACTTTTGTTCTCTTTCCCTCTCTTTCCCTCTCTCCTGCTATTCCCCTGAGGCAATCAGGACTTTTCCTGTCTCTCTCTTCTCTTCTGTGCTCTCTCTCTCTCTCTCTCTCTCTCTCTCTCTCTCTCTCTCTCTCTCTCTCTCTCTGTGTGTGTGTGTGTGTGTGTGTGTCTTTACCTCTTTTCTCCTTCCTTCCCCCTCCCTCCCCTTTTTAATAACACTTCTCACTTAAGCTGTCTGGCTGACATGTTTGTCCCTGGGCTCCCCCACATGCTTCCAAAGTGCAGTACCTCACAGTGGCCCAGAAGCAAGATTACAGGCTCAAAACTCTGAAACTGTGAGCCAGAACAAATCTTTCCTCCAGCAAGCACTTGTCTTTGTAATTTTGGTGTTTGTCTAACAATTGCTTTCCAGGGATACATCTAAGAGAAAAGCCACAGCCTCCAAAGGAAGAGGGAGCTATGGTTGCAGTGCAGTATTAATGGTAAAAAGCCATGAGCAGAAACAATTCATAGTTGAACATGGTAGCACATGCTTTGCTATCTTAGTCACTATGCCAGCTTTTAGGAGGCCACTGCAGCCTGAGACTACCTTAGGCAGCATAGTAATATAGGGGCATTGCCCTCACACTTACTGACTACTAATTATGCAAACACTGAGACCTTAATCTATCATCTATTTAGGTAGTTATCATAATAATTTCATCAAGTGACTATTACTGTCCCTTTGAATAGACGAAACAGGGCTCTAAAAAGGTTAAATGAGTGAGCCACCCGAACAGTAGCTGCCCTTTGTCCCTGTACCACATACACACATTAGAACCTGAGCACTGTACACACTGCCTTTAAGGAGTAATCTTTTCAACCTGCTAACAATTACACTGGCTCAGCAGGAATGGAAACCAGAAAGGGCATGATATTTGTTTCTATTATTATTGACTCATATAAAACAAACTGATTACATGTGTATTCACAAAATAATCTGTTCCAAATAGACTGCCAGCCCCTAAGGAGTCAAAACCCTAACATTATAACACTGCACACATGAAGAGAGCACTTTCACACATGCACAGAATAATGCAGTTATTGTCCATACCACACTAGGCAGGGAGTGTGCTCACTGTTCACCATCATGCCCCAGGAGCCACCAGCAGATACTTAGTATAGTACTTGTTTTATTAACTGATCCACAAACATTTTTAAATGTGGACAGCCAATAAGATGTCACAATGCAGGGGCTGGAGACACAGTCTGATACTTCAAAGGATTCTTCTATGGCCCTCCAATGCTCTCAAGTATGGTCCTCATCTGATTCAGAATTTGGGAACATTCTGAGTAACACATTGTCTCCTTGGTTCTCACAAAGATTCTCCATGCACCGGAGAAAATTTTACTTGTCACATAAACCTGATGAGAAAAACTCTTGTCTTAGTCCCGCTGATCTGCCAAAGAAAACTTCTGAATAAATAATACATTCTATCTCCCTCAGAAGAAGCAAAGGGTACCAAACTCCCAATTCACCCAGAACCCAAGACCCTCATTCCTATCATGGACCTTTCCACATCAGCATGAATACCAACAGCAACATACACAGCAGCCCTTCATTCAAAGGCTAGAGTCAGACACCATAAAGGGCTCACTCTCCCAAGTTACTCTGAGACTCCAGGACTTGAATTTCACAGTTCTGTGGGTATGGAGGAATTTGAACTAATAATTCCCTCTCTGGATTTACAATATCACCATCAGAGCAGTTTATACTTGGATTACCCTCTACTACCTACTAGGTTGAGTATTACTAGGCCTTGTAAATGTTCTTCCTCTCTAATAAAGGTACACTATTTTATGTGAATTATCTAGCAGGAAACTATAAACCAATCAATATATATTTGAAATAATCGAACTAGATATATATATAAACAGATAAGCACATCCTAAACATACAATTATAATGTATACTTGAATAAACTGTCATTAAATTTTGTTCTTAAAATTTTTATTTTTATTTTTATTTCTTTAGCATGCTTTTACTAAACTATGGGCATCAAACTGAATCCAGCGACTATAAAAATCACTGCCTATTGTGGCTACGCTGTGATGTTAAACAAGGGAAGTAAAACCAGCACTGCACAGACAAATGCACTTGGAGGTCTTTGCCAATGAGAAATTGCACAGCTTTCAGGCCAGGCTACATGACACTATATGGAATGCTAAAGAGTAAAACCACACTGGTTTGGGGGTTACCTTTCCTGGTTGCTGAGTTTAGAATACATGGCTTCCACCAACTCCGGGCTTTTCAGAAAGTGGTCTGTAATAATCAAGAACCTATAGGGAAAAGGAAGGGAAATTACAAACAGTAAAATATACATGTCCTTACCTACTTTATATACACATGTTACACAAAAGAAAAGCCTTTCATTTTATTGAACGTTTTCATTAACATCTTTGTAAAATATTATTTTATGCATATGATCATTTTGCCTAACCACCCTACCTAAGTCATCTCTAAAGCACTAACTTTACTGTGACCTTCTCTGTTTTAGGAGATTCATAAATTTTTTTTTTTTTTTAAAGCAGTTACAAGGTGTGTGTAGGGGTGATCCCTGAAATACTGTTTTCTCCATTTCCATGTGAAATTTTATGAAAATAATTCAATTGGTTCAAATAGAAAAGCAAGTCTACTTCAGCTTTTATCCAAACTTTTCACTATGAATGGGAGCATGAAATTTAGCTACAATTTCAGATCTAGACAGGAAACATAACACAGTTTTAGTCAGAAGTTTAGTGTTGCAAGATGAGGCAGAAAAATGGATGTGTCATATTGTTATTTAAAGATATGCCAACAATGCAGTGATGAATCCTGGCTTGATTTTCCACTCTTTAAGTGTACTCAAGTTACCAAGAAAACATCCATGTTGTCAAATACTGTGCTCATCTGGACTAGAGAGATGACTATGGAAGCCTGAGGCAAAGATTATAAGCATATTTCTTCAAAGTACGTCTGTGACATCTAAAAAGATTGAATAGCATTATTAGTTCTCAATTGTATCTAACAGAAGGTATCAATGAAACTAAACTAAAAAAATATGTTTATAAATACTGTCATAGTAATGAAACTTGACTATAATGTAATAAATACATTAAACACAACTCATTTACTCTCTAACAAGTAAGATGTCACTGAGTGTGATAATCAAAGGACACACACCAATGACCACCACACCACTCTCGATCTAAACATAAACTCGAGCACTGGAGATATAGCTCAGTGACTACTACCTACACAAAGCCCTGTGGCCCCACGCCACTACCTCTGAAAAGAAACATCTAAACAAGTTTCTATTTCTTCTATAGATGTTTATAATTTCCAGTCAACTCAGATTTAAATATTTCTAACAATAATGAATAATAAAAAAGCCAATGGTATTATATTAGTATATGCAGTTTAACAAATGGAGTAAGAGAAATTAATGCATTTCAAGTTAGGTTCACAAATAACTGGAATCCTAAAGCCCATTCATACATTATTTGGCTATTTGGAAATCAAAACTTTTCTCATTAGAACATTTGTTAAAAATCAATATCCAGTCAAACAGGGTACCATGTGCCTATGATCCTAGAACATGGAAGGCTTATCAGAGAGACTGCCAAATTTAAGGCCAGCCCAGACAACACAGCCCATAACACCCCCCCCCAAAAAAAGTTATAGTAAGTACTGTACAAGCAACTAGAACAAGTTTTACTTCCCCAAATATTGGCCAAATAGCAGAAAAAGAGCCACAACTACCAGACAACCCCACTATTTTACTCCTGGGCTTACTGCCAGGAAACTCTATACACTGCCATACAGATATCTACACTTCCATATTTATTGTTGCTCTATTTACTATAGCAAAGAATTGGAATCAACCTAATTGTCAACTGATAGATGAATAATAAATATTAAACACAAACATATACTCACACAAATACTATTCAACTCTAAAGAAAATGTCAATAAAAATTGCAGGAAAATGTATGGACTTAGAATATACTATATTACTCAAGGTCATACAATCTCAGAAAGGGGAAAAAAAAAACATTCTCAGATGCAGAATCTAAATTAAAAGAAAAAAACCAACACATTATCAGATGTAGAATCTAAACAAAAACACACATGAAAACAAGTATACCTGTGGGTACAGTATAACACACAGAAGAGACAACAAGAAAGAATAAATATTAGGGGATAAAGGAGTACATGATAGACATAAGTTATGACAAGATATTTTTTAAAAGTGTTTTTCTAGCTCTAATTCTGTCATAGATATATTGGGTTTGGTGGGGTGGGTTAAGTGAATAAAAATATATCCAAAGGTAAATGTGTTAAATCCAATGTGAAGCTCCATAGCTTGAGAATGGCTATTACAAATGTAAAGAAGTTCATCGAGATACACATGGGTGTTTGCTTGTTTGTTTTTGGTGAGGGGTAGTTTTTCAAGACAGGGTTTCTCTGGCTATCCTGAAACTCACTTTGTTGACCACACTGGCTCGAACTCACCGATATACAACTGCTTCTGCCTCCCAAGCGCTAAGATTAAAAGCATGCACCACTACCACCTGGATGTGTGATAGCTTTTATTCAAAAGATTTTTATAATAAAATTTATTTTAAAATTTTAAGTATAGAAAAAGACATCCAATGACAAACCAAATGCAATGTCAGACTTTCTCACCTACACTTTCATGTTACTCCAGTATACCCAAACAGAAAGGTTTGGAGTTATTATTATAGTTTTACATCTTTCCCTTTGTAAGAATAAAGAAAAAATGAGAAGATAATAAGTTCGCTTGTAGCCGGTGCTCTATCAGCCATCTGTACATCCAACCCAGGAAAAGAGGGCAGATGGAAGGTCTTCTCCCATATTCAGGAATCAGTTCAGATTTAATGGTAAACATTTTTTGGAGGCGGCTGCACAGTTCCCAACCAAAGGAAGCACATAAGCAGAGGATGTTAGCAGCTGACAGCTACTGAAGTACTCTCAAGTAGATCTTCTGCCTGCCCATTATGAGCTTGGTTCTTTATTCCAAACTGCTAAGACACAGATCCCAACTACCTATCAAGTACCTACCAAATAAAATAGAACTCCATCACAAGCTGGCTGGATGTAAGCTGACTCTGAGGACTCATCCTCAATGACTACAAATGCTATGTGTGCATAGTGAGGGGCATTTTCCCCGTTAAACATGTAAGTTTTTCATTTGACAGCAGCTGTTTGTTTGCATGTGGTAATTAAAATAAAATGATGCCAGTAAAGTAAAAAAAAAAATTTTTTTTTCCGGTTCTTCAAGACAGGGTTTGTCTGTATTGTTTTTTGGAGCCTGTCCTGGAATTCACACTGTAGACCAGGCTGGCCTTGAACTCACAGAGATCCGCCTCCTCTGCCTCCCTAGTGCTAAGGACTAAAGGTGTGCACTACCAATGCCCAAAGAAAAGTGGATAATTTTAAATTGAGACAAAACTGCAACATAACAATATTTCAATTAGGAGGCTCAAACTGAAAAGGTTTATACTTCACCAAAGGCTAACTACCAGAAGGCCACCTGGGTTCTGACCACATTGCCCATTGTGAGGAATAAATCCACAAAGATACTTAATATTAACGGGAAAATGCTACTAAAATGTGAAAAAAACAAAAATAAAATGTAAACAACAAAAATTTTGATGACTTTTACAATGAAAACCAGATCAGTTTGATGGGAGATAATGTAACAATTGTAAATATAAACACTGCATGATGACATAACAGCTATAAACATAGATACTACATGATTATGTAACAACTATAAACATAGACACTACAAGTATATTCTTAATACAGCCTGAAAACACATACAGCAACCTCAAAGAACTGAAAGGACATAGGCTTGATGGCACAGCTGTCATGTCACTTCAGCACCTGAGAGGCTGAGACACAAGAATTATTAATTCAAGGGCAGCTAGAGATACAAGATAAGACCCTGCTTCAACAGAAACTGGATTTTTTAACGCTTACAGAGTAGACTCATCTTAAGTGAACACAGAACATTCTCCATAATGATGGTATAGTGGGCCATAAACAACCTCAAGAAGTTTAAAAAGAATGAAATCATACAAAGGGTGTCCACCCCCAGTGATATAAAATTAAAAATTAATAACAAGATGAAATTTGGGAAATAACAAATACATGGAAATCAACCTCCCAAATAACTAGTGGATATAAAAAATTATAAAATAATTAAAATATAACTTGAAATGAAGGAAACTGGAAGCACAATACAGAAAGATTGACAGACTACTAAAACAGTTCTTAAAAGGAAATTGATGGCTATAAATGCTTAGATTCCCATGTCAACAATCTAACTGCCTTTCCATCTTAAGAAGTATCAAAAAGCCATAACCCAAACCAAGTAGCAAGAATGTAACAAAGTTTACAACAGAAAGAGAACAAGGACTAGAAGTCTAACAGAAGGGTCAGAGACGTGGCTCAGCATATAAAGACTCTTCCTGAGCAAGCCTCACAACATGAATTCAATCCCTGGAACCCACATAAAAGCAGAAAGAAAAACTCAATCCAATGCCCTCTGACCTCCACAAATGTGCCATAGCAATTGCCCATCCCCTGACCCCGCACCCAATAATACACTCCTGTAAAAAAGAACTACAGATTCATATAAATTTCTACCTGGTTTTAAAACTAAAATGGTGGTTCCAATATTAACACAGAAATGCAAAAGACCTAAAGTAGCCTCCTCTCCCTACCACACACATAAATCTTGATAAAGAACATAGGAGGACTCACATTTTCAGATTTCAAAATTTATCTTTATCAACAGTATGTACTACTGGCATTAAAAGAGAAATTAAACTGATTAAAGAATTAAAAGAGACAATGGACCCGCCTGTCTGTGAGGGACTGAGTCCCCGCCTGCCTGATCTTTGACCCCCATCTACAAGGACTCTGCTGAAAGTGAGTCTAGAACCACTTCGGGAGGAATCCCTTCACACCCTTCCCTGGAACTCCCTGGGTTGGCCCTGAATCTTGCTCCCCGCTGTGTCTTATGCCCAGCGAGAACCCTCCTGGTGCTCTGATCCACAAACACCCCCCCCCCACCTAGAGTCTGCCCTCCCCCCACCCTGTGCCCTACCTAGCCACTGCCCCATGGCTCTGGTTGGGCACTGGACCAGAGAGCAGGTCCAACAATCCTGCCACCTCTGGGGAACTTCCTGGATCTGCTATGAGCCTATCCACACAGGACCACCCTGAGTCCCCACCTGCCTAATCTTACACACACACACACACCCATCCATCCATCCATCACTGGGCCTCTTCATGAGGGAACTTCCTGGATCTGCTCTCAGAACACTAGACCTACCACCTATCCACAAGGGACCACTCACACACACACACACACACACACACACACACACACACACACACACATCCATCACTGGGCCTCTTCATGAGGGAACTTCCTGGATCTGCTCTCAGAACACTAGACCTACCACCTATCCACAAGGGACCACTCACACACACACACACACACACACACACACACACACACACACACATACATCCATCACTGGGCCTCTTCATGAGGGAACTTCCTGGATCTGCTCTCAGAACACTAGACCTACCACCTATCCACAAGGGACCACTCTAAATCCCCACCTGCCTGATCTTTGACCCCCATCACCAAGCCCCTGCTTGAGGAGAGACCTCCAAGAGAGCTTGGACCACCCAGAGCTACAGACATCAAACTCCTGACCCACCTAAGCCCACCAGGGGAGTAGCATAGAGACAGACCCCACCTGCACCCACTAGAAGAAGCAATGGGAAGACAGCAGTACAAGAAAACACCTAACAATAGAAAGACAAGCATGACACCACCAGAATCTAGGAACTTTACACCAACTAAACCTGAACACACCAAAGCAGAAGAAGCAGAAGAAAACGACTTAAAACTTATCTTCATAAAAATGATAGAGGCCCTCAAAGAAGATATGAGAAAATCCCTTAAAGAAATGGAAGAAAAGAAATAGAGGAAAAGACCCACGCCAAAAAAAAAAAAAAAAAAGCAAGAAGAACAAATCTCTTAAAGAAAGTAAGGAAAGCCAAGAAAAAAAGAACAGTCACAGTCAAACAGTTGAAGAAAACAATTCAAATAGTTCAAGACTTGAAAACTGAAATAGAGACAATAAAGAAAACACAAACTGAAGGAATGCTGGAAATAGAAAAACTGGGCAAACGATCGGGAACTACAGATACAAGAATAACTAACAGAATACAAGAGATGAAAGAGAGAATCTCAGGCACTGAAGATAAACTAGAGGAAATAGTTTCATCAACAAAAGAAAATCTTAATCCAACAAATCCTTAACACAAAACATCCAGGAAATGTGGGACACTGTGAAAAGGCCCAAGCTAAGAATAATAGGCATAGAAGAAGGTGAAGAAGCCCAGCTCAAAGGTACAGAAAACATTCAACAAAATCATTGAACAAAACTTTCCCATCTGAAGAAGGACATGTCCATGAAACATGTCAAGAAGCATACTGTACACCAAATAGACTAGACCAAAGAAAAATGACCTCTCAACACATAATAATCAAAACACCTAACATACAGAATAAAGAAAATTAAGAGCAGCGAAGGAAAAAGGCCAAGTAACATATATAGGCAGACCTATCAAAATTACACCTGACTTCTCCATGGAAACTCTCAAGGCCAGAAGGTCCTGGACAGATGTTCTACAAGTACTAAGAGTCCACAGATGCCAGCCCAGGCTACTATACCCAGCAAAACTCTCAATCACTATAGATGGAGAAAACAAGATATTTAATGACAAAGCCAGATTTTCACAATACATATCTACAAATCCAGCCCTTCAGAAAGTTCTGGAAGAAAAACTCCAACAATGAAGTTAACTATGCTCACAAAGACAAAGGCAATAGATAATCCCACTTCACCAGAACCCAAGGGTAAAGCAGGGCAAATATATTCACAATACCACCGCCAACAACAAATCTAAAACAAACAAGCATTAACTATCAATGGTCCTTACTTTACCTCAATTATTAATGGTCTTAACTAGTCTATAAAAAGACACAAGCTAACAGAATGGATATGAGGACAGAATCCATCCTTCTGCTGCATACAAGAAACACATCAAAGCTTCAAAGATAGACATTACCTCAGGGTAAAGAGCTGGGAAAAGATCTTCCAATCAAATGAAACCAAGAACCAAGCAGGTGTAGCTATCCTAATATCTAACAAGTTAGGCTTCAAACCAAAATCGATCAAAAGACATGAAGATGGTCATTTCCTTTACATCACAGGAGAAATCCATAGCATAAAGTCTCAATTCTGAACATTTATGCCCCAAATACAAAAGCACCCACATTAGTAAAAGAAATGCTGCTAAAACTCAAAGCTCACATAAAACCTCACACACTCATTATGGGAGACTTCAACACCCCACTCTCACCACTAGACAGGACCAGGAGACAGAAGCTTAACAAAGAAACAAAAGAACTAACAGAAGTTATGTCTCAATTGGGTTTAACAGACATCTATAGAACATTCCACCCAGACACAAAATACACCTTCTCTGCTCCACATGGAACCTTCTCTAAAAATCAACCACATACTAGGCGACATAACAAACCTCAACAGATACAAAAAAAAAAAAAAAAAAAAAAATGGAACAATCCCCTTTATCTTATCAGACCACCATGCTTTAAAATTGGAATTCAACAACACAAATAGCAGAAACCCTACAAACTCATGGAAACTGAATAATGTACAATTGCACTATACTTGGGTCAAAGAAGAAATAAAGAAATTAAGAACTTCCTAAAATTCAACGAGAAAAGGACACAACTTACCGGAACTTGACACCTTGAAATCAGTGCTATGAGGGAAGTTTACTGCACTAAGTGCCCATATGAAGAAAACAGAGGATAGTCATATTAGAGAATTAACAGCACAAGTGAAAGTCTTAGAACCAAAAGAAGCAAACTCACCCCAGAGGATTAGATGCCAGAAAATAATCAATTTGAAATCAATTAAGTAGAAACCAGGAAAACAATACCAAAAAAAAAAAAAAAAGAGTTGGTTTTTCGAGAAAATCAACACGATATAGACAAACCTTTATCCAAACTAATCAAAAAGCAGAGAGAAAACATGAAAATTAACAAAATCAGAAACAAAAAGGGGGACATAACAACACACACTGAGAAATTCAGAAATCCAGACAATTTTCAGGTCATACTTTGAAAACCTGTACTCCACAAAATTTGAAAATTGAAAGGAAATGAACAAATTTCTGGATAACTATCACTTACAAAATTAAATCAAGAACAGATTAACAACTTAAATAGACCTATAACCCTAATGAAATAGAAGCAGTCATCAAAAGCCTCCCAACCAAAAGAAGCCCAGGGACAGATGGCTCCAGTGCAGAATTCTACCAGAAATTCAAGGAAGAGCTAATACCAATACTCCTCAAATTGTTCCACACAAGAGAAGCAGAAGGTTCATTACCAAACTCTTATTATGAGGCCACAATTACCTTGGTAACCAAGACACAACTAAGAAACAAAACTACAGACAACATCCCTCATGAACATTGATGCAAAAATAAATACTCAATAAAATACTGGCAAATCGAATCCAAGAACACATCAGAGAAATCATCCACCATGACCAAATAGGCTTCAACCCTGGGTTGCAGGGATGGTCCAACCTATGAAAATCTATCAATGTGATCCATCTTATAAACAAACTGGGAAAGAAAACCACATGATCATCTCACTAAATGCTGAAAAAAGCCTTTGACAAAAAAAATTCAACACCCAATGTCTTGGAGAGATCAAGGATAACAGGAACATGCCTAAACATAATAAAGCAATATACAGTAAACTAACAGCCAACATCAAACTGAATGGAGAGAAGCTTAAGGCGATTCCTCTGAAATCAGGAACAAGACAAAGCTTGTTCAATATTGTACAACATATCTTCAATATTGTACTTAAAGTTCTAATTAAAGCAATAAGACAACAAAAGGAGATCAAGGGGATACAAATTGGAAAGGAAGAAGTCAAACTGTCACTATTTGCAGATGATATGATAGTTTACATAAGTGACCCAAAAAACCAGGGAACTCCTACAGCTGATAAACACCTTCAGCAAGCTAGCAGGATACAAGATAAACTCAAAAAAATCAGTAGCCATAATATATACAGATGGCAAAGGGGCTGAAAAAGAAATCAGAGGAACATCACCCTTTACAGTAGCCACAAACAACATAAAGTATCTTGGGGTAATACTTACCAAACAAGTTTAAAACCCATATAGCAAGAACTTGGTGTCTTTAGAGAAAGAAATTAAAGAAGATACCAGAAAATGGAAAGGTCTCCCATGCGCTTGGATAGGTAGGATAAACATAGTAAAAATGGCAATCTTGCCAAAAGCAATCTACAGATTCAATGCAGTTCCCATCAAAATCCCAGCACAATTCTTCACTGACCTTGAAAGGATAATAATCAACTTTATATGGAAAAACAAAAGATCCAGGATAGCCAAAACAACCCCATACAATAAAGGAACTTTAGGAGGCATCACCATCCCAGACTTTAAGCTCTACTATAGAGCTATAGTCCTGAAAACAGCCTGGTATTGGCACAAAAATAGACAGGTAGACCAATGGAATCAAATCAAAAATCCTGATATTAACCCACATACCTATGAATGCCTGATTTTTGACAAAACAGCTAAAAGTATACAATGGGAGGAGGAAAGCATCTTTAACAAATGGTGCTGGCACAACTAGATGATTGTGTGTAGAAGACTGCAGATAGACCCATGTCTATTGTCATGCACAAAACTCAAATCAAGATGGATCAAAGACCTCAACATAAATCCAGCAACACTGAACCTCTTAGAAGAGAAAGTGGAAGGTACCCTTGAACAAAGTGGTACAAGTGACAGCTTCTTGAATATAATAACTCTAGTAGCACAGACACTGAGATCAACAATTAAAAAATGGGACCTCCTCAAACTTAGAAGCTTCTGTAAGGCAAAGGACACAGTTGACAAGACCAAAGGGCAGCCCACATACTGGAAAAAGATTTTCACCAATCCTACATCTGACAGAGGGCTGATCTCCAAAATATACAAAGAACTCAAGAAACTAGTCTCCAAAACACCAAATAACCCTATTAAAAAAAATGGGGTACAGAACTGAAGAAAGAATCTCAATAGAGGAAATCAAAAAAGCTGAAAAGACACTTAAGAAAGTGCTCAACATCCTTAGCTATCAAGGAAATGCAAATCAAAACAACTCTGAGATACCATCTTATTCCTGCCAGACTGGCTAAAATTAGAAACACCAATGACAACTTATATGGACAGGATGTGGAGAAAGGGGAACACTCCTCCACTGCTGGTGGGAGAGCAAACTTGTACAGCCATTTTGGAGAGCAGTATGGCGGTTCCTCAGGAAAATGGGAATCAGTCTACCATAGCACTGGGCAATCCCCCTCTTAGACATATAACCAGATGATCCACATCCATGCAACAAAGACATGTGTTCAACTATGTTCATAGCAGCATTATTTGTAATAGCAAGAACCTGGAAGCAACCTAGATGCCCCTCAACTGAAGAATGGATAAAGAAGATGTGGCACATTTACACAATGGAATACTACTCTGTGGAAAAAAATAAACAAACAAACCAAAAAAAAAAAAAAAAAAAAAAAAAATGGAATCTTGAAATTCGCAGGCAAATGGATCAAACTTGAAGAAACCATCCTGAATGAGGTAACACAGTCACAAAAAAGAGGAACATGGTATGTACTCACTCATATGGATTTTAGACATAGAGCAAAGAATCACCAGCCTATAATTCACACCACCAGAGGAACTAGGATACAAGGAGGATTCTAAGAGATTCATATAAAGTCCCTCACAGAATGGTAAAGGAACAAGATCTCCTGAGCACATGGGGAGTGGGAGGGGGGAGCTGTGAGTGGAGAGGGAACTAGGAGAAAGAGAAGGGGAGGAGAGGAAAGCATGTGGGACTAGGAAGATTGAGTCAGGGGAGGAATAGAGGAGGGGAAGGAAGGAGAGGAGAGGGGAGGAGAAGGGAGGAGAGGAGAAAGAAGAGGGGAGAGGGGACAGGGGAGAGGGGAGAGGGGAGAGAAGAGAGAGGGGAGAGAGGGGAGGAGAAGGGAGGGGAGAGGGGAGGGGAGACCATAAAAGAGGGAGCCACTATAGGTCTGAAGAGAAAACTGACTCTAGAGATATGTTCAGAGACCTACAAGACTGATCCCAACTAACAATTTGAGCAACAGTGGAAAAGCTACCATAAATGCCCTTCCCTGATAATGAGATTGATGACTAACTTATCTACCATCATAGAGCCCTCATCTAGTAGCTGATGGAAACAGAAGCAAACACCCACAACTAAACAATGAGCCAAACTGGAGTCCAGATGCAGAGAGGGAGGACAAGACCAGGCTGCAGAAACCCACAGAGACAGCTAACCTGAACAAGGGGGAACTAATGGACCCCCAGACTGATAGCTGGGAATGCAGCATTGAACCAACTCAGGCCCCCTGAACATGGGTCTCAGTTAGAAGGCCTGGGCAGTCTAAGGTTCCACCTCTGACAGTGGAACCAGGATGTATGCCCAAAGGGACTTTGGGAGCACATTTCCCATGGAGGGATACTCCCCTAACCTACAGGCAGGAGGGAGGGCCTAGTCCCTACTCCAAATGACTTAACAGATGACCCCCTCCTGGATGGCATCACCCTACATGTGGAGTGGGGGGCATGGGGGGATGGGAGAAAGGGAGGGAGGAAACTGGGATCAATATGTAAAATAAGAAAAATAAATAAAGTATGATGAGAAAAAAAAGAATTAAAAGAACAAAAACAAACAAAAAACTGGCCAAATGTTTAGACCTGTGAACAATAAAACATAAGCATTTACATCCTCAGAGTGTAAGAAAACTGGCTGGAGATTGTTCAGTTAGTAAAGTATTTGAAAAAATGACAGACAGACAATGAGAGGTGTACGGTGGTGTTTGCTTGTAATCCCAGCACTGGAAAGACAAAAACAAGGCAGATTCCCTGGAGCTTGCTGGCTGGCCAGTCTAGTCTTAATGGTGAGCCTCACATCCCAGTGGGAGATTCAAACAACTGAGTATACCAGCCAAGGCTGACTACTGAACACACAGAGAATATAGGAAAACTGCTCCACAATAGCCTTAGATTGTTTGTATCCTCCCACATAGGCCACATAGGTCAAAGCTTGCCCAGCAGCTCATCTGAGTCTTGCTGATTCCTTGTGATGGTTCTAGAATAAGAGGAGATAAGAGGCTCTTTCCTAAGGCAGATGACTGTGAGAGATTCTAAAGGAATTATTGTAGGGTCCTTTCTGCACAGCAGCTTTTGCTTCTAAATAATACACTGTCTAAAGCTACAAGTGGCTCTTTTATCTAGTATCTTTACTAGTGTGGAAAAACACCCACCACCTTGACCTGTATATTCTGACAATGCATCCTAAAAGACAGGTCAAAGAACACAGGATTTAAAAAAAAAAAAAAAAAAAAGCACTCCAGCAGATATTTCTGCAAACTTAATAGATGTTCAAGAAAGTCATCTACTGTGGTATACAAGAGATAGAAGCCTTTTGACAAGGGTTCAAGCAGAGGGGATTTTTATTAGGGAAATGGATCATAAAAGGGGGAAAGGGAAGAGGGAACCAGCCTCCAGAGACACGAGCAGCAGGAGAGAGGAGAAAGTAAAGAGGGGAGAAAGGGGAAAGAGAGAGGAAGAGAGAGAGAGAGAGGGAGGGAGGGAGGGAGGGAGAGAGAGAGAAGGAGGGAGAGGGATGGGAGGGAGCAGGGCCCTTTTAAAAAGCAATATGGTGAATGTGCACAGGTGATGCTCTTAGTGGCTGCAGCTGAGAGCGTATACCATCAGAACCCCATGGACAGGCCAGTACAGATGCCTGAATACTAACATCTACTATCCTTGTTTGGTTTTTGGTGCTGTGATAGAATACTAACCAAAAGCAATTTGGAGGAGGAAGAGGTTTATGCAACTTACAAGTTATAGTCCATCAACAAAGGAAGCCAGGCAGTAGCTCAAGACAAGAACTGGAGCAGAGACCATGAAGGAACACTGATTACTGGCTTGGTCAATTACCTTTCTTATACAACTTAGGCCCACATGCCCAGGGATAGCTTCACCAACAGTGGACTGGGCCCATTTCTTCATCAATTAGCAATTGACAAAACGCCCTGCAGACAGGCCCACAGTGACAATTCCTTACTTGAGAGTCCTTGTTTCCAAGTATGTCTATGTTTGTGTCAAGCTGAGATAAGTAAACCAGCACACCTACAGACTCTGGAAGCTGAAGGGGCCGAGCAACCGGTGGCACACAGTTTTAATCCCAGCATTTGTGAGACAGAGGCAGGTAGATCTCTGTGAGTTTGAGGCCAGCCTGATTACAGAGCTAGTTTCAAGAAAGTCAGGCCTCACAGCGAAACTCTGTCTTGAAAAACAAAATCAAAACTAGATAGATAGATAGATAGATAGATAGATAGATAGATAGATAGATAGATAGATAGATAGATAGATAGATAAGAAAGGCAATAAATAAATAAGAAAGAGGTTGAAGGGATCCCAAAAAAGAACAACCTCCAAGGAATCTATGCTAAATAACATTAACTCCTAAAAAATAAAACACACAAAGTAAAATAAATCTTAAAAGCAACCAGAGAGAAACCAAACATTCTGTTTACATAGATAATGTGAAGAGCAACAGTGTCTCATTTACACAATGCCCACAGACACATATCAACTTCTGATCTTTTAATGAACCATTTGCTAGGGTCACAGCCATCCCTAAACAGGCTGAGACATTTGTACTATGTTCATTCACACACCAAAACTGGTCTTTCCCCTCCTTACCACCTTAAAAAAATCTCCTATGCTTCAAGACCAAGCTCAGGCTTTACCTTTTTCACAACCTCAAAACAACTATCATACTTATACCTCAAGTTTTCACATAAAGCTTCTAAAAAGGAGTTGAGATCGTAGCTTAGTGGGAGAGTACTTGTCTACATGAACTCATCTCATCTGCACCATAAAAAGTAAATAAATTAATAAAGTAGAAGCTGGAATAAGACAGATGTGGAAGTAACAACAACTCCTGAGAAGCTGAGGCAGGGAACCAAAACTTCAAGGTTAGGTAGCCTAGAGAACACAGCAAGCCCTGTCTCAATATATTACTAAAATTAAAAGTTCAGAAAATAATCTGTTAGAATGGCCTCAAACAATCAAATTTCCAGCAAGATACTTACGGCCATTCTGACTCTGGATGCTTTTGGTGAGCTTCTATGACATTAATGGCAATGTTGAGGTTTTCTTCCAGGTCCTTCATTCTTTCAGGATTAAGAGATGTGAACAAAATCATTGAACAGTAGGCAACAATCTTTTTGTCTGGATGATTTAAGCAAGACCTGACAAACAAAGAAATGAGATTCTTAGTCCAATTATCAATGTGGCAAAATGTGACTGTAGCATAAATAATAGTAATCCTTAGCAAATTTTGTATATATTTGTATTTTTTAGCATAAAGATTTACAATGCTGTAAAACAAAGTATATCTTTGACTAGAAAAACAGTAAAATATAATAGTAAGATACACTAAAATGGGACTGGACAGATGATTCAGTGACTAAAAGCACAAATAATTCTTGCAGAGGACCCAAGTTTGGTTCCTACCACCTACACCTTAAGGCTCACAACTGCTTTTAATTCTGGCTCCAAGGGACTGAACATTTTTGGCTGAAGGCAACTTTACTCATACATACTACCCACAAAGACATGAATGTACATGTATAAAATAAAAATAAATCTCAAAAAAGACAATAAAAAGTTGCATTTGACTTAGAACTCAGAATTGAAAAGAGACATTTAAATAGAGAAAGAAAATTAAAATGATCATCACTAAATCCTGTCAGCTAAAAGAACTTAGTGAGGTCATTTATTATCAGTTATGGCTCATCCTAAAGTTTGATTTTTTTCCCCACTTAAAACTTCACAACCCAGGCGTGGTGATGCATACTATTAATGGCAGTACTCAAGAGGCAGAGGCTGGTGGATCTCTTGTGAATTACAAGACCTAGATTGGCCAACATAGCAAGTTCTAGGCCAGGCAGTCAGAGTTAAAAAGTGAGACCTTGTCTTTAAAAAAAAAAAAAAAAAAAAAAGGTTATGTGGGACAATGAGATCTGTCAGCCAATAAGGGTGCTGGCCACCAAGCCTGATGACCTGAGTTCATTCTTCAGAACTCCAGAACATGTAAAAGTGAAAAGGAACTGACTCCTTGCAAGTTGTCTCTAGTGTCCACATAATTGCCATGGCACAAATACATGTACATGCACACAATAAATAGAAAATGTTAAAAAAAAAAACTATAAATAATTATTGTGTATTTATATAGCTTGAGTTTCGTTCTTTCCTTCCATCAACATTCAATTATTATTAAATGTAAAGATAATAAACATCTATCTATAAACATACACTTCAGGCATTTGAGAACTGTATTCTGAGATAGAATTGAGTAAGAATTCATCTAATAACTATTAACCTATATATAAGCCCAGAAAACAAACACAAGCAGAGAGGACAGCTCAGACCATACACAACAGCACACATGGCATGGCTTCATTCTGCAGCTATGCCCTTTACTATTGTCAGTCTACAGGAACCTCACCTGTCCAAACAGCATCAGTTCCATTTATCTACAGGACTTGTAAGAACAGAGTTAATAGCTGCTGTTCTGCTACCCACACTGCCCACATTGGAAGCTTGGCCTCCATAACCACTACACAGTGTCTTTCTATTATCTATCCACTTCTGTTTCCAATTTACATTTTATTGTGATGCTCAACTACTTAGGAATTAATAGAGCTAGTGTTTTAAAGTAATGCATAACACAAACCAATTCAAGAGCCAATATAAATAACCAGACTGGTTATAGACTTCTTACAACAGCCATCAGACTGGTCAACCACATCATATAGTAAGTAATAAATAACCTCAGTATTCATCTCTCAACACTGACACAGAGAACTGAATTATCTTCTCACAGTGACAGACTACCACATTTCTCAGATTGAACAACAAAATAGCTATCTCCACTTCTCACAGTGAAAGTCACTTCACACTGATAAGCATATATTATCCAAACATTATAAGCCTCCATTTCGTACCAAGAATAATATTGGGCCAGGAATATATATAACATATTTTAATGTTTCCCATTTATTTATTTATTTATTTATTTATGTGTTTCTGCATAAATTTCAGGGTCCTTAATGAAGTTACTATTTTTTCTTTTCTGTTTTTATTTTTATTTTTTAATTAATTTTAAATTTATTTTACATACCCCTTCCTCCTCTCTTCCCATCCCCTCCCCCAACTCCTTTCTACCCACTCCCAATCCACTTCCCATGACTTTTATTTCTTAAAAATAAGCTGGCATGTTCCCAAGGGTCACACGTCTTGGTACAGAGCTCAATGAATATCAGATATGTGTATCAAGGAACCACCACACAAACCAAAGTACAGAATACTGGCAGGGTCCAGGAGGGTCCAGGAGTCTCCTTCATATATCCCATCTCAGCTAACACCTATCTACTAACACTATCTACTAATATGTAGATATTCTATTACTGCCTAACAGTCTTGTTTTTCCAGCTTCTGAACTTCATACAAATGGAATTATAAGCACAATCTTTTCAGGAGTCAGCCCCTGCCAAAAAAAAAAAAAAAAAAAAAAAAAAAAAAAAACAACAACAACAAAATCTCAACATCATACTCACATAAAGAGTTCTGGGAAAGCATGGACCCAAACAATGGACTGGGAATCTTCATTCCGTGAGGCAATGTTGCCTAAAAACTGCAGGCCACAACGAAAAGCTAGAAATATAGAAAAGTAAAAACTGAAAATAAACAGATTCAACACAATGAATAGGTACATCATAGTAAGAAATATTTTCCATGTTATTACATAGGAGAGTGAGAAAGAGAAAGGAAGGGGGGGAAGGAGAAGAAGAAGGGAAGGAAGAGGTTAGAGAGGGGAATTGATTGGTTATCTAACAGTTTCACTGCACAATGAAATTCTAAGCATGACATTAATATACCTCATCAAAACAACACTAGGTAAAATTAACTTATTAAAGATTGTACACTCAAGTATAATTACATGGAATATCATTGGAATACATGTTCCAATTAAAAGATCACTAATAAAGGCACTCCAGATACTGAGACAGGAGGATCATGCTAACAAAAGACATGCCAAGATCAGTCCAATAAAACTGTCTCAAAACAAAACACAACTTTACTTAAGAATTAATTTTTAAAATGCTACAAGTTTTTTTTTTTTTAACACAAATATACCACCTAAAACATAAGGTTACAGAAATACTGCAAGAAAGCTAAAAGGAGACAGATCAAATATCAGTCAAAAAAAAAGGAGAAATAGCCATTTAAAATTAAGCATAAAAAGCATTAATGCAAAAGACATTACTGGGAATATGTTAATCATTACAGATCAACTTACCAAAAAGATGTAAAAATTTTAAATTGGAATTCACCTAGTAATATACTCTCAAAAATAAAGAAAAACTAACTATAGTTAGTGAGAAATGTTGACAATAAGTTGACTGGTTTTAAGATATCTTTTCTCAACAAAATCTAAAAGAAGACAAAAAAATACCAATGTATTTCAAGTAAGATTTAATAAAAACCTAACTGACATTTAGAATATAAAGCAGCAAAATGCTGGCCACCAGTTCAAAAAAGTGACAGCACCAAATTCAAGGAAGTATGTGGGACACAAGCTCTCATTTACTGCAGACGAGAACGGAACATGGTATTCTGGAAAATAGTTTGCCAGTTTATTATAATAAAACACAAAAAAGCCACAATTTGAAACCATTAACAAAGATATCAAAACATAAATGAAAATGATGTATATACAACTAAGAAATTACAAACTACCAAGTATCTCCATTCAGGGTCTTCCTTAAACTAAATCTAGGTATAAACAGAAAGTCTACAGTGCACATTAGAATTAATGGCCAGGCACGGTGACGAATATTTTCAAGAAGTCCAAGGCATTTGCAATCGCCATTATAATTACCAGAGTATAAAACTACCACTGCCAGCAAGACAAAATACCCAAGGCCTAAAAAGGAACAAATCAAACTATGCTAATGTACATAGATTATTTTAAATGTATAAGTTGTCTGCACCCTTGGGAAAGCTTATTTATTTGTACATTTTTTTATTATAAAGTTTACAAATTTTAAAAAGAGCTTACAAAAGTTGCTTTACCAAAGTCAATTATTAAAAAACAAACAAAAAGAACAGTTCTACATGCAGAAAACAACCAAGCATAAGGACACTAAGCTAAAGGATATACAAAGAGCGATATAATTGTCAAACATGTACCAGACCTTGGGCTCAGGTCTCAATCTCCAGTAAGAGGAGAGGATGACATGGGAACAGGACAAGGGTACCATTTATAAAAGTATCAAGATGAGGGGTTGGAGAGCACTGGCTGCTCTTGCAGAGGATCCAGGGTTCCCAGTACCCATGTGGCACCTCACAGCCAATTGTAACTCTAGTTTCAGGGGCCTGGACAACCTCTTTAACTTTCACTGGGTACACACACATACATGCAGGCAAAACAATCATACACACAAACAAATCTAAAAAGAAACCGTTCTTAAATGCCAACATACAAGTGGCAGTAGTGGGCACACTACCGAAGAGGAGACTACAAAGCAACACAGAGGTCTTAAAGTGGCACTAAGGAAGGGAAGAACTATCACAGGTCCAGAATCAAGTGACTGAGTTTCTATCTAGAGATTAAATGTAACTGTCAGTCTAGGTCCAAGTAGGAGAATCCACACACATACACATGTATATGTCATTCCTCATCCTGGAGGACTTACATATCTGTAGGAAACTTGAAACCATTCTAAAGTTTGTATGAAGATATAAAGGACTGTTAATAGCTAAGACATTGGTGAAAAGTGAAAAGATCGGTGTTCACAGACTACCAGCAAGTTCAGTTAATGTAGGTATAACAGGGTGGAACCAAGATAGGATAAACAGCGGTGTAACAAACACAAGCTTGCCCAAATGACTAATGACAGAGGTATCAGCAGCAAATTGTAGAAAAACAATGGTCTATACAAGAATCAGCATTGTGTGTGACAGTGCTATACTTCCTCACACAAGACAGAAAGCTCCATCCCAACCCCTGACCTGCCAAATTCAAAAAGTTTTGAAAACGTTGGAGAGTCTTTAAAGCCATAGGAAAAGTAATAAATGTTAACGCTTTTTCTCAGAAGATAGCACGGGAAACCGAAATATTGCCACAAAAAAGGAAGATATATGAAATACACAACTACTTTTATACTTACAGTGTATTTAAAGAGTTCTTACAAACCACTTTTCCCCCTTATTTGGTTTTTTTCAGATAGGGTCTGACTATGTAGCTCTGTCTGTCCTGTAATTTATTATGTAGACCAAACTTGACTTAAACTCACAAAGATCTACCTGCCTCAAAAGGCATGCACAATGACACTTGGCTACAAATCATGTTTAAAAGACTGATAGGCCAACAGAAAAACAGGCAAAAAAGAAAAAGAGTTTCGTGTAAAAATAAAAAAAAAATTGAAAAGGTCCACAATGGGTAGGCAGGGATGAAAAAGTACTCGATATCATGAGAAAACCAAGAGGCTTACTCCACACCCACTGGACTGGCACAACTTACACAGTTAGAAAACACAAGCATGTGGTGAGGGTATAGAAGCCAAAGAGTCCATGAGCTATTAACAATAGGACACAGTCAAAACAGACTTGTGTGGGTACCACCAGTTCTTGGTTTTGCCTCCCAGCTCCAAATAAAATTTCAATGTCTGCTCTGTGAAAATAAAGGTGTCAGACCCTCAGGACATATCTGCTGCCAGCATTGTCACCACGATTTACTCCCCCTGGAGGACACCCTCCTCTGCTCTGCTCAATTCTGGGAAGCAGTTTCTCCAGGCCCAGCTCCCACAGGGCATAACATCAGCAGTGCTAGCAGCCAGAATTAATTAATATAACTTAAAAAAAAAAAACTGAACACAAAACTCATGTTTATAACAACAGATACAAATATTGAAAATAAAACAAAACCAAAACAACTTCAAGTGCTTCTTCTCACAGCCTGTTCACAGAATTACAGTATTTCCTTCTATTTTTCTGAGTTTTTAAAAATTAGTCTTTTATAAATGCTTATTGAATGTTTACAATATAAAAGTATCAACCTTTTTCCAGATAAGCCACAATTTTAAGAATACTAATAGTTCTACTGAACACTTCCTTAGTAACCTTCCTGGCAATGCTCCCTTGCACCCAAGGGTGGACTTGCACATGCTCATCAACAACACTACCTCTCAGCACCTGCTCTGCAATGAGCCATAAGTGCTGCCTCCCCAAGGGTCTCAGCCTGAGATGAGGTCAGGGAGGCCCCACCTTAGCCCTGGGATTATTAGAGGCTACATGTATCCACAATTCCTCAACTCATCATTTTCCTTCTTACTTTGCCATTAACTCAAACCTTTAATGACAGCAACTCTTTACATTAAGTCTTACTACTGGGCCTGTTCAAATTATGCAATGGCTGCTGCCCCTCTTGCACTGTTAGTAATAGAGTGAGTGGGTGGAGGAGACAAAGGGAGGAGAGACCAGTAGGGACAAGTGGTATCAAGCAGGAACCTCAGAGAACAGTAACAGCTAACCCAGTCACAGTAAACAGAAAGCAAGCTGGTGATTTTAAGCGAGAAAAAGTAATTTGAGGAATTTAAAGACAAGCAACACAGAGACAGCACACAGGTTGAACCACAGGAACCAGGTATACCCCTAGAACAGGATGAGCACAGGCAAGAGGTTAGGCTGTAAGAACCCAGGAGCCTGACAGCTTCCTCAGAAACTGCAGCCAAGGCTCAAACACGCAATTCTTAAAATTACTCAAAGAAAATGATACACCAAGAACCCCAAAACTAAAATTCAAGTGCTTCTCATAGCCTGCTCATAGAATTGTACTTTCTTCTGTCTACTTTTCTGAGTTTTACAAGTCTATTATAAATGCTTACTGAATGTTTATAATATGAAATTATCAACCTTTTCCCAGATAAGACATAATTTCAAAAAAATACTAATAGTTTTACTATTCCAGAATACTGACACTCAAATTTAACATGCAAAAAGAGTGAAAGGGATACTCTGGCCTGACAACCAGACAGTCAAGCAGAATGACAGCTCCTCAGGCCAAAAAAAAAAAAAAAAAAAAAAGGCACAAAACCTCTGAAAATCCAAAACACGATTCTGGGAAGGAAAAGACTTGCAGATGGCCTAGGCATAAGCAAGAAGACTGAAGGCAAGTAAAATAACAGTTTACTTTACCAAACAGCTTATCAACTGATCTTTATGTAAACACTAAGAATAGTGCAAAGCCCCTAAAAAATGCCAGCATTATTTTTACAGATTAAGAAAGAATATGCGCCAAAAACAACATCAATAGCTCAATTAAAATAACTCATACTTGTGTTTACATAAAATTTGATGACCATAATATATTTGTCAGACCACTGCAATTATTGCCTGAAAATAATACTCTAAATATTATTTTGACAATATAATTACAGTTCTTACCTCAGAAGCAGTAACAAAAAACTGGCACAGTTACCCTGACAATGATCTCCCTAAAATAAAGATCTCAGAGAAAGAATTAACAAAAAGTGAAATCAGAACAATTTTTACAATGCTATTTCATTGGGTTTGAATGAAGGCACTATGAAAATAACTTCTGAGCTCCTTACTAAATGCAAATGTCACTGCTGAATTCCAAATAAAAACCAGGAGCTTTCTTTTCCTAGAGATGGTAAGAAATACCACTAACTTTCCTTTTCCTTCTTGCCTCTCTTCCAATTCTGCCACAGAATACAGGTCAGCTACTTAAAACACAGACAGCTGATTTTTTAAAGAGAAACTGCTCCTGTTTCATGGACTAGAAGACTCAATATTGTCAAGATGGGAACTTTTCCCAAATTAATCTGCAGATTTAACATAAGCCCCAGTATCTGCAACATAATACAGAAGTGACTTCCACAATTCAACAATAAAACACAATCACAATCAGGGAAAAAAACTGAGCAAAAGATTCAAACAGACATTTCTCCAAAAATTTATAAATGCCCAATACACATATGAGAAAATGTCTACCATTATTAGTCATTTGGGAAATGCAAATAAAAAACACACATTACTTTACACCCACTGGAATGACTATAAACCAAAAAATAGAAGTGTCAGCAAAGATGTGAAGAAATTAGAACACAGTTGATTGAATGCAAATGGCTGTCTCCACTGTGTTGGAAAACAGTTTAGTGGCTCCTCAAAGCAAGGGCGGGAAAGAGGGCTCAGTAGTTACCAGTATTTGCTGCTCTAGCAGAGGCTTGGCAATAAGGTAACCAGCACCCATGTCAGACAGCTCAGAATCACCTGTCATTCCAGCTCCAGGGGATCTAAAGTCCTCCTGTGGCCTCTGGAGGCACCCACACATAATATGTACACAGAGAAAGAGGACAAAGACACAGAGACAGAATGACTCTTTTAAAAAGATAATGTTTAACATGGTGGTACTCAGGCCCAACAATTCTAATCCTAGGCACATACTCCAAAGAACTGAACACAGGCATTCAAACAAATACATGTACACATTAAATGTTTTATTAATCATAGCCAAAAGGTGAGAACAGCCTGTGTTCATCAACTGATGAATGAAAAACAATAAAGTATTATTCAATACAAAAGAACAAAGTTCTTATGCATGCTACAATTTGGCTGAATCTCAAAAATAAGAGAAATTAGACCAAGGGCCATGTAACTCTACAATTCTATTTATATGAAATATCCAGAATAAAATAATTCACAAAGACAGAATATAAAACTATGGACATCAGAGGCAGGGAGAAGGAAAGGAAGAGAACAGTTTTCCTTATATCTTTTTGAGTGTAAGAAAGTAGTTTTAGTTTTGTACAGGCATTGGTTGTACAACGTCACTTAACTGTTCACTTTAAAATGAAAAGAAGGAGAAGAAAGAGGAGAAGGAGGAGGAGGAAGAAAAGGAAAAGGAGGAAGAGGAGAAGAGGAAGAAGAAAACAGAGGAATCTATTCCCTACCATCAATCAACATATTCATTCACCACATAACTATATTATAAAAATATTCTTAGGTATCTTCCCCTTTCCATTTTTCTTAGGGTCTATCTATCTCAATAAAGGATGAAAAATTAATTTATCATATACTGTGCAGAAACAAAACAAGTCTTGCAGGAGATTTGGAATAGCAAAAGGAAAGGAGGGAAGAAAAAGAGGGGGAAGGAAGGTAAAGAAAAAGAAAGGGGAGTACGGAATCAAGGAAAGAAGTCTTATGACGGAAAGCAATAGAATGTACTACATGATGATGAGAATGCTGGAGGGCATAGGAGCTCATGTGATGCTGAGAACAAATGGGATAACGTCAAGAGAAAATCTTCTGTGTGGGTGAGCGGAGCTGGTATCCAAGGGTAAGGGGAGGGCCTAGCTCCACTCTAATAGCTCTACAATCACAGCATTTGCCACCATTTCTGCTGGGCTTATCCAAGAATACACCGTTAAAAGAAAAACCTATTTTTGCTGACAGCTGATAGTCTATCACTATTTTTTGGCAATTACAAAATGGACTGCATCTGAACAGTGGCTGAAATACATACTTCACAGACGGATAATTTTTCCATGCAGCACAATGAAACTTGTTACTTTATCATTACGTTTTTTAATCCTCCAACTCTGAACACCAAGGCCTCATCATAAAGCAGAGCTACAAGAATACCTTTAATAATAAACATTTTTAAAATACTTTACAACTACATTCTACGTCCTGCCAACCTCTTCAAATACTGCTGCTCAGAAAAGTTTAGAGCAAAGATATTGTTTATAAACTCTTAGATGATGTAGTTTATGTTAAGAAACCACCACTTTCCGTCACACCAGGTAACTGACAAGATATAAAAGATGATTGATTTCCATGTAGCGATAAACATTAATCCCATTTACTCATTGAATGAATAAAGTTGAAATTAAAATAAGCACAATTTGAAAGGACAATTAGAGCCCCCCTCCCCCCAAAAAATAACACTATCAGGTGGGAAGTGGGAGATAACAATGGTACTTTCCTCTGGCTGTTACTGTCATGGTAGTAATTATTTCTCTAGGAACTAATAAAAGTCTTAATTGTCCCAGAAAGTATTTCATTGTGTTCTTTTGACCCCAATGGCTTGACATAATAGATAATTTTATAGTAGTCATGGAAACTGTGACAGTGTTGTTCTGAGAAGTACTGACATCACAGGTCAGTTCCTTAAGGGCACACTGATTTCTCTGTTGCTGTTAGAAGTTCACTGGTGTGTGATTCTCTTAATCCATAATCTACTGGAAGATGGATTACTTAAATAGTGTGAGTCAATTTTAATGTAAGTATTAGGGTATCGTTGCTGTTGCAGGGTTGGGTTTTTTATTTATTTTTTTGAGACGGGTTCTCATGGAAGCCCAGGTTGACCTCAAATTTACTACAAAACTGGAGCCGACCTTTGCACTCCTGATCCTTCTATACTTACTTTCTGAATGTTGGGATTACAAGCATATGTCACCATATCCAACTATTTGTTTTCCTTTAAATATTTGCATTGGCTTGGATCTTTTTGTATATTAATACAAATTTGAGATTATTTTTGTTACATTGCACTATACATACAATTCTAATTTTGTTCAAGGTAATGTACCTATGCAACTCTTTTAGCAATGTAATGCAAATTAAAAGATGATTTTTAAATCAATTATTAAGGTCCCAAAATAGCAGTAAAACGGATCTGAAATGGAAACATTAGGAAATCATGAAGAGTGAAATTCAGTAGCAGCATGTAGTACCTGCAGCACACCAGCACACTGACTTCCTTTATCTAATCACTTCGACAATTCCTTTTGGTGCTTGTGAGAAGAGAGCCCCATCTCTAGTTCTTACCTATCCACTGAGAATACAGTGTCAGGTAGCATTAATATAAATGTGTTATATAAAAACAGGAGTTAAGAAATAGTTGTAAATCAAATCTATTTTAAATAGTCATACTTCCCACTTAAAGCAAGTATTTATATTACATATGGTAAAGGTGTTCTTTGTTATAACAATTACTTTAACCCATAATCTAGTATGTCTAATAAGCAAGGATACTCACATTAAGATTATATCAAATAACTTATTTACTCACAGTATCTCAATTTCTTAGACAAGAAGATCATATATAAAAATTCTATTATTTAATTTAATGATGTGTTAAGATAATAATCTTTGTACAAAGGAGAAGCACTCTTGCTACTAATACAAAAAAATTACATGCCTTCAAATTAATCTAAGAACCTTCTAGCTTTTCAAGCTAAGAGTAGTGCTCTTAATCCCACATGAATAGCTGTTAAGAAGAAGAAGAGCTTCCTTCCCTTTTTGTCACACTAGGTAACTAACTGACTGACTTAACACATCTGGCTCTTCTCACTGGAACGTGAGTTCCTGGGGGCAGGATTACTGTCTACTCTGGTCACTGTTGGAATCACACCCATATTAGTTACTGAAAGAAGCAACTTACAGGAGGATTTATTTTGGCTCACAGTTTAAGATCACACAGTCTGTCATGGAGGGGAAATGATAGTGACAGTTGGAGCAGCCTGCAGCTACAGTAGTGGAAATTATAACAGAATACTGCCAAAGCCATCAAGGAGCTGAGAACTCAGGAAGAGCGGGAGGCGACCATTAGCTGTAAATCCTGCCCTATGGCTCAAGATCAGCCAGCTAAACCCCATATCCAAAATGTTCCACAGCCTCCCAAAACAGTGCCACTAGCAGAGGACCAAGTGTTCAAACATTGGGCATGTGGAGGATATTCATATTCAAACCAAAAACAGTGTCTGTCACATTTGTAAATATCACAAGGCAATGCATTAGACATCCCAGGTTGCAAAGAACTACAGACTAGACAGCTTCAAAGAATTACCTTCTACCATTTTGGAGGCTCCAAGTCCATCATTAAGATGTAGCCAGTGTTGATTTCTCCTGGCACTTCTCTTCTTGACACTAGACTGCAATCTGATTCCTGTGTTTTCACATGGTCTTCACCTAAATGTCCTACTATACTTCTCAAGAAGACACCAAATTTCTTCACTGTACCTTAGTTACCTCCTGTAAAATCTTATGTTCAAATACAGGCATATTCTGGCCACTGGAGGTTAAGATTTTGCTATGGTCTAACGTTTGTGTCCTTCTCAAATTCATATGCTGATTGTCAAATCTCCAAAGTGTTGGTAAAGTATGATGAGGGCTTTGAGGTGTAACTAGATCTTGTAGTTAGTGTCCCTTATAAGAAGAGGTCAAATTCCTTTGCCTCCTTCTGCCCTTCTACTATGCAATGACACAGCAAGAAGACACCTTCATTGAGCCAGAGAGCAAGCCCCTACCATAAAATAAGTATGCTGAAACTCTGATCCTGAACTTCCCAGACTTCCAGGGTGATAAATATCTGCTTTTAGTAATTACCTACGATAAAGTATTTTGCTACAGCAACCCAAATAAAGAGAAGTTTCAGTGTAAGAAGTTGGAAAGAGACAAGTTAGCCCACAACAGTACAGAAAGGAAGTCACAGTAACATTCCTTCACAATAACTCCTTAATATTACATGAAATACAGAATATGTTCCAGTAAATGACTAACACTCAGAGCTTTGGTTTTAAACCTTTTTCAAGAAAATAATCCATTAATTATACTGTACATTACCTGTCAACAAAGAGTCTTGTTCCACTCGAAGTTCACGAAAGAGAAGAACCAAATCAACGGCAACGCCAATTGTATCCAAGTTCCTGTATTAAATTTTAAGACACAATTAAGCTAAAGATATGCTCTTCTGTAGTTCTGAATTTCAACTGCTGAGACTACTGATTAGCAGTTCCTACAGTGGGCAACATAACAGCTTCCAGAGATGTGCACTAAAATCAGTAACTATTAGCTTATCTCGTAGAGAGAACTTTTCACACAAGACAAAATCAATAATCTTGAGATGGAAGGGGTGTCCTGAGTTATATGAAGGTTTATTGTTGGAACCAAGAGAAAAAAAGCTATATGCCAAGAAAAGTGGTGGGCTGAAAGCAGGCAAGGCAAAGAAACTGATTCTATCATAGAAGCCTCTAGAAGGAAGTACTATCCATGACAATTTCTTATGGACTGCCAAACTCCAAAACTGTTTAAGCTTTTGGTAACATGTCACTGCAACAAAAGTAAAGTGGCACAGATCTGAGTATTAGTGGTGTGCTGCTGTAACAAGTACCTGAGAAGAGGGGTAAGACTTTGGTCAGTGGGCAAAGGCTAAAAGAACCCTAAGACAAAACAAAACAAAACAAAAAACAAAACAAAACAAAAAAAAGCACAGTGCCTTAGACAGACTGTTAATAGAAGCACACACATGAAGGCACAGCTGGCAATGTTTGGAAAGAAAGGAGAACATGTTATTAGAGACTACAGAAATGGTGATCTTTGCTATGCAGTGCCAAGAGTCCTTGGACAGCATCCTACAGCTGTATGGAAGGGAAAAAAAAAAAAAAAAAAAAAAAAAAAAAAAAAAAACTGTCCCATGTACTGTGTGATCTTCTGCCTACTGTATTTGAGAAAAGATACTTTCTAGTGTAACAGGTCCAGATAAAGTAGAACTTTGTCCCAAAATGAACCACCATCCAGAGTTTCATATGTAACTTAGGTAATTCAGAGGTGGAACTTCTAGGTATCGAGACTTAGAGGGCATTCTGAACATAAGCTAATACTATACTAGGTTTAGAGTATGGGAGACCTTGGGATAGTACAAAAATGTATTTTGAATGGAATAGATGTGAATGTTTAAGATCAATGGGTGAGCTGGGATAGCAAAAGAACATAAACCCCTTATCAATTTGTTTGTTTTTTAAAGTGGCCTTATATGGGCAAAAGACACAGTAATAGATGCAACCTATAGTTGGTCTTTGTCCTGAGCACCTTGCCTGAGTCCCTAAAACACTTATACTTTCCTGAAAGATAGAAACACTTGATCACACCTGAGTTTACGGTCTAAAAGTAACTCAGACATAGCTTCAGAATGGTGTCCTACTGCCAGAGGACTCAACCTGTAAGCTTTCAGTCTCAGAGAGGCAAGGGAGATGAAAGCTAAATTCAATATCCACAACCAATGTTTTAAATTAATCATGTCCATATAATGAAAACTCCATTTAAAAACTAACACTGTAGTCTGGGGAATCTGCAGGTTGGTGAGCACATCAAACTGCCAGGAGGATGGCATATGCAGGGAGGACACGGAAATATCACTCCACCCTATACCTTGTCCTATGCATATTATTCTACTTGGATGTTCCTTGGACATATCCTTTATAATGAAACCTACTTTCTTGAGTTCTGTGAATTACTAAAACTGAGGGAACCCTGTCATGGAATCCTCAATTTCTAGGCAGTCTTACAGAAATGGGGGTTGCCTGGGACCTGATTTCTAGCTAGCATTCAAAGTGGCAACTCTTCGGTCACAAAGAAGTGGCCCCAAAGTGGTAATGCTGATGGCAATGCCTCAGCCCCCACTTGAGCTTGGGGGATGCTAGAAAAGGGAAACCAAAAGCTTTTCTCAGCACCTAAATACTTCTGACCATATCTAAAACACCTTCTCTATATAAGCCGCCCTCATATACCCCTATTTAACCCAATAAACTTTTATAGCTGGCTGCTGGTCTCTACTGTCCCAAGCAGCCAGCTTATCTTGCTGCACCTGCTTAGCAGGAGGGAAAGACTGTGTTCAGTGGTCTCTTTTGCTGTGCCCATAACAGCAGCCACCTAGGTGTGAGCCTTTTAAGGTATGACTAATTCCCATAGAACAGAAGTGAATTATCAAACATCCAGTTATCAGGGATTTAGAATTAGTGTCAGCAAACACATAAGACTATTTAGATGTGACTAAATTAATTTTGAGGTGGGGAGATTATCCTAGGCAATGTATTTATTACAGGTCTTCATGAGAGGGTCACAGGAAGTCAGAGCAGAAAAAGACTGTTAGATACTACACCATATCCTGATAGTGGAGGAGAAGTGTGAACCAAGGAAATCAGAAGACCACTAGAACAAGAAGAGACCTCTGCAAGCCACAATTTCTTCCTTTGAAAAACTGGAAAAAAGCTGTAGCACAGTATTCTTCAGTGTAGCCCAAGTGTATGGGTATTCTATGTTATGTGAGTCAGTCAAAGAAAGAAGTCACTCCAAAATGAATTTTTTAAAGCCTGTGTGGCAGCAGGGAAGTCCAGCCTCTGATAAACTGAACCTTGAACATCCATAAAAAAAGCATATTTATTGATTGTTACACAGTTATTTGGAGGGGGAGGAGTAAACAAGTTCCTCATACCAAGGTCCCTAATCTAATTTATATACTTCTGTAAAGAAAAGCATCACATCCCTGTTACTTTAGTCCTTATTGTGTACCATTTGCAGTGCCCAATAATCCAAGAGCTCCAGGTGTGTTGAAGGCTTGTGACCAAAGTCATGCAAAGGTTGTTAACACTCCCTCAGAAAAACAATTCTATACATCACGGCAAACAATCACTGTTTCCCCTTCTAGAAAACAACTGTTCATCCTAATGTTTACCCTAGATACAATTACTCTGCTAGATTCCTACAGTATCCAAGGGTTAAAACAAGGTACTACAAGTGGAGCACCTAGGAGCATGCCTTCCCTCCTGCTGAGGCCAGAACAGCAAAGATGCCCACAAGCAGGCTTCGTTCTGGGCTTCCCATGCCTCCCCACCTGGGAAAGTACAAAAGAAACTGATACTCTGGCCAATGTTTCCACAACATAATGTTACATTTAAAAAAGAAAAAAACTGATACTGGGGCTGGAGAGATAGATGGTTCAGCAGTTAAAAGCACTTGCTGCTCTTCTACAGGATGCAAGTTCAGTTCTCTACACCCGCCAGCTCCAGCTCCACAGGATCTCACACAACCATCTAGACTCCAGGGGCACCCATAATACACATGGACACAAGAATATAAAACCAATATTTAATAATGTTTTCAAATTTAAGTAGATTTAAAAAAGCAAAGTATTAACTATTATTAGCAAGATGATTGTTATTTCTATCCATTTTCTGTAAAGAGATGGCAGGTTTGTTTTAGCACTGATGTTAAAACAACTCCAGCTTTTCTTCCTTTCCTTTCATCTTAAAAATCTCATTAATCATCCTAAAGCCTCAGGTCTAAGACTGTCTAAGCAGTCAAGGGAATCAAATGTCTCCTGGACCAGCTCAACTTCACCCATCACAGCAGTGATAGAGAGGCCTTGAGGCCCTGTCTAGCTGTAAATCCAGGAAGAAAAGGTGAGCATCTACTTGTGGCTTCTGACTTCATTTCAAGTAAAATATTCTTTTAAAAAAAAAAAAAAAAATTAACAAGAAGCTGGCAAGAGGGAAAGCCAGGCATAGAAGCACATGACTTTAGTCTCAGCACTCGTGAGGCAGAGGCAGGCAGAACTCTGAGTTGGAGGCCAGCCTGTTCTACAGAGTGAGTTCTAGAACATCCAGAGGTACACAGAGAAACCCTGTCTAAAAAAAAACAAGGGAAAGAGCTGGGCTCTAGGGAAGAGCAGCAGAGAGCATCCTCTGCTCAATACCAACACTCCTCAAAAAACAGGCAAAGCCTAAGACAGAAAGAAAGTGCCCTAAGCTTTACCTAAGCTTTAGAGTCTTAGACAAATAATCTCAGGAATTTATGAAATAGTCCTGCTCAACATAAGTACAGGGCAACTGAAACATTTACAATTAAAAGAAGGGCAAGAACTACAAGTGAACTTGGGTAGGCCGAACCTAGAAATATGGAAACAATGCCCTGTTCAAATCACTCACATGAAATATCAAATACTTCAAAATAAGTTACAAATTACAAACAGGAAAGCTGAATAATCCCTCTTGTTAAGCAAGAGAATACAAGAAATAAAGAATGTTTCCCTGTAAAAATAAATGACACTTTTGTAAAAACAACCAACCGGTAATACTATAAAGCCAAAACATTAGCCACCACACAAGGAACACCCAGATGCATATGTGTCACTACCTGATTGAATCCTGGTTCACAGAACACTCTATACAAGCATTCCGAAGACATCTGAAGCATTCTGTGATTAGCTGGAGACTGGAAGCCAGGTGCTCCACTTGGGAAGGATCCCTGCAGGCCAGCTCAACAGCATGAGTAGATTTCTTTAAGATATCCAAGACTCTCTGGAAGATGGTTCTAGGTGCTGTTTCCCTAGAAGAAGATAAAGTTGTTACAAACTGGGGGGGGGGGGGGGGAGTTGGTGGGGTAGCATGGGACGACTGATTTCCAAATGCTCCACCCCCAAACTGTTTTACCTACTCCAGAGGCAAGAGAAGCTAGATTTATCTATTCCAGCTCCTTCATTATGAAACACAAGTTATGGACTGCAGTGTAGACTGTGTAGCTACTATCTGTGGGGTACTCCTGTTAGTGCTCACACATGTTTGCTCACTCTACCACTGAAATAACCTTAAAATCAACACTGTCCTCTCCATTTTATAGGTCATGTAAGAGAAAGAGTCGCTTGCTCGCATCACCTGGCCAGTGAATGTCAGATCCACAATTCCAATTAAGTTCTCTGATTCCAGTACTCGCATTCCCCAGGACAATCCAAATCCAGTCCAGATGAACTCTCTTGCTTATGGCTCTGCCACTACCCAATATGCACCTTGTACTGGGTTATGGGAAACAATATTCTAGAAGGACTATGTAGAGGACAAAAGTGCAGGTCACTCTTCTCTTTAGATCCCAAGAAGTCAGCAACAACCACAACAAACTTTACATGTGCAACTGCAAGTGAGAGGGAGGGAGAGAGAAAACAGAAGAGGGTTTATAGAGTGACAGCTCCCCTATGAGGGTGAATGCTAGACAGAAAGATGACCTACCTACAGTTGTGCTCTCAGGCACCTCAGTCTTCCCTCAGGCGACTACTATCATTTTTTTGGTAAAATTTGGTACCTAAATGAAAGCCAATTTCCTCACTCCATTAATCTCCTAAGGAAACAGCAATCTGCTTTTAAAGAGAGAAGAAAAGCCTCCAGGATGTTAGTGGTGCACGCCTTTAGTCCCAGCACTAGGGAGGCAGAGGCAAGTGGATCTCTGAGCTCAAGGCCAGCCTGGTTTACAGAGAAAATTCCAAGACAGCCACAGCTACTCAGAGAAACCCTATCTGTGTGTGTGTGTGTGTGTGTGTGTGTGTGTGTGTGTGTGTGTGTGTGTGTGTTGGGGGGGGGGAGAACGGGACACAACGACACCTGAAGAAAAACTGTCAAGTTAGACATTTAAGAGACTCTTAGGGACAGTCCTATTCATCTGAGTGTTCTCCTCTGTTCTCAATGTAGAATGACGGGACTAAGCCATACCACAGAAACTCCAAGCTAGTAACTGGTGTAATTTTAAAAAGGTGACACAAGAGAGAAAGATGCCAAGTGACAGAGTTCAAGTGGAAGGTTGTGTTTGTTTTAATTATGGAAAGGGGAGTTAGGGGGACACCTGCCTCCCAGTGATAAGAGCAGCAGAAGAAAAAGAGGCAGAGAAACAGAGAGAGGGAGAGAAAGAAAGAGGATGGGAGGTATTTTAAAAGGCAGCACAGTGAATGGGCACAGGTGGTGCTCTTAATGGCTGCAACTGAGGGCATATCCTGTCAAAACCTCAAGGACAGGCCAGTACTCATGCCTGAATACCAACAGTAATGACCTTGGGCTGCCTGGACATCATCAAAGACATTCCATAAATGTCCCATCCTTTCCAGGACCAGTGGATATAGCACATGGATTCTTGTGTATTGTGTGGTACCTTTCAGTCTTATAGAGACAGACATCCCATGTTTTTCTGTGGCTGGATCTTTAATAAATCTAGAGGCAAATTATTAGCTCATGTTTTATAACAGTATGAATTCCACTTTATAACGGACCAAACTCAGGGCCCCCCACATGCTAAGCAACTACCAACTCTACACTTTTATCTTTTTTTTAATTCATTTAATTTTAGGGTGTCTGATATTTGTTTCTGGAAAGAGGCAGGGTATTGATTAATTAATTAAAAACTAAGAAACACACGCAATTATCTGCTTGCCCTCTCATCTTCAACCAGCATTATTTCCAAAGACAGATCAAAAAACTTTGACCCAGTGTTTCAGTGACTTAGTGACCAAACAAAAAAGTGAAATTCACATACCTGGGCAACTATAGGAAGCAATTACATATGCAAGACATTTTTCCTGACAATACTGTCACAAAAACATTTTTTTAAAAATGATAGCATTAAGGATTAATAAATATGTTAGAGAAAATACCAAAGAGTTTGAAACAAGCTGAGAAATGACAAGAGTATTACAATTTCTATGACAAAGTTAAATCTAACTACCTATATGTGTTCTGATGCATAATTTCAACATTTATTATTTTGTCTTACAAATAAAAACAGAGGGCTTAGGTAGCTCATGGCACTACATTTGACTAATATATACAAAATTCTAAATTCAAACTTTAGTAATGCAAAAATAATAAAACAGCTCTATAACTACAATATTCTACAGTAATTTCTCTATTCTCCTCAGATGGCTAAGAAATGTGAATTCACACCTGTGATGATAGAGCCAGTCCTAATTCTGTCAGCTGGTCCTTCACATTCTTTACAGATGCCACTGTCCACAGTGAACAGTCTTCCCTTGAAAACCTCATTCCTTTATCTTTTACCACCTGCTTTACTAAAAACTGATGAATGAAACAGCACACATTTTGAAACAAAACTATGGCTACAGACTAAAGAAGATCGTTATTCTCAATGGAATTTTTATAATGTATTAGAACAGTTAAGTTCATGAGCTAACCTACAAATATAATCCCCAATGCTACATATTCATTTGTCATGGATGCAGTAGTAGGTCCTTACTATACTTCAATAACAACAAAATGGAACTGAATATAAGACCCATCAAAATCTCCCGAATCCCAAATGACTACAAACAGCTTCTACACAGTAAGCTCACATGGCATGTCTATCAGATACAAAATAACTTGTGTTTGTACAACAAAGAAAAATAAGGGGCGTCCATCTTTGGGCCGGCGGAGCGCAGCGCCGTGGGCGGTTGCGGGAGAGAGGTGGGCTGCCAGTGAGACTGCGGCTTTTTCCCCGTGGCCTCGGCGCTCGCTGCCCGGAGCCGTGATGCCTCAGTTCCAGACCTGGGAGTTCAGCCGCGCGGCCGAGAAGCTCTACCTGGCCGACCCCATGAAGGTACGTGTGGTTCTCAAATACAGGCACGTTGATGGGAATTTGTGTATCAAAGTAACAGACGATTTAGTTTGGTGTACAGAACAGACCAAGCTCAAGACGTAAAGAAGATTTGAGAAATTCCACAGTCAACTAATGCGACTTATGGTGGCCAAGGAATCCCGCACTGTCTCCATGGAAACAGAATGAATGGTTTGAAATGAAGACTGTTTGTATGTTCTTGGGAAGTAAATAGCTTTTGAAACTGAGAACGTGTTGGGAAGAAAATATTTATGTAACTGAGCTGTTGAGAGCTGAGGGACCAGGCTGTGCTCTGAGGTTTGCTCTAGAGTGAGAATGTCAGTGCTTGCAGTTACAAAACCTTTATTTTTGGAAACTGAATAAATACCTTAGAAACTTTTTGCAAATCATTTGATGTTGGGCAGATATATAATTATTTTTCTGGTAAATTCATATCAGTAATTTGAGGAATTAACAAGGAAAGTTAGTTCTTTCTAGATTGTGTTTAAGAGGAAATAAAGTGCAACCTTTTGCTGTGTTGGTATGTTTCTTTTGGAGCATAACATTTGTGCCGTTTATAATAAACGTGGCAGCCGAGGTTACTGCTCTGCAGTGTGCCTGATCTGGCATTGTGAAGAGCGGGCTTGCTTTTCCTTCCTTGACAGGTTCAAACTGTGTTTGAATAGAAGGGATCTGTAGCATCAGCTTGCTGATCAACGAGTGACTAAGTCTGGCAGAATGATGGGCTGAAACCACTCTATGCAGAAAAGTCATCATGTAATTCCCACCCATAGTCTCTCAGAAGGGTTAAGGGTTATTCAGACTGAACTAAAGTACTAAGCATAGCATGCCTCTCAGAACTGTTAGGTTTCTAATAAGCCAGAAGTCTACTGTTTCATATTTAGCCTGTATTTGTAATCTGATTTTACCATATAAATGTAATGTCCCATGTTGTCTGCTCAAGAGTGAAGGTATTGCATTATTGCATTAAAGTTTTTTTTTTTTTGTTTTGTTTTTTTTTTTGGTAAAAGTTTGTCATGTTGAATAACACTTTAACTTAGAATTTTAGTCTAAGAGGTCAGTAAATAAAATATACACTGTTTTTGTTGAAAAAAAAAAAAAACAAAGAAAAATAATTCTGGAGAGTGATCATTGTTATTTGCCCTCCCCGGATTCTAGACCCAGGGGTCCTGCAAACACCATATACTTCCAATTGTCTATTCCCTTCCACAAGCATATATTTGTACATTGTCCTTGCCTAGTTCTTCACCTTTGAGAACTTGTCCTGTGATTCTAAGGAAAATATTCTACCATTGAGCTACGCCCTCCAGTCTAAACATCTCCTTTTTCAGAAATCTTTTGAGGACTACATTCTGGTAAACTCATCCACTATTCCAGCCTGTTTGCCCTGTAACTCTGTGTTCCTGCACACTAGAGACTAGCTGACTCTTTTGTATCTCTAGTCCGCTGGCACTCACTAACAGATCTCATTTCTGCCTTAAAAAGCAGAATGAGAGAGGCCTGCACCTTGCTATCCAGGAAAGTCAGTGTACTTGAAGGCAGTGCCTTAGAGATATTAGCTTAATTCCTTTTCTTCCCACTAAGAGCTTAATTCTTTTTCTTCCCACATATTGTAGATATGGAAACTAGAAAAATAGTCACCTTGTAAGATGTGACTCTACTGTAGATAGATATCTTGTGATTCCTATGTAGTATATTTCAATTCTCCTTCCCCACTCATTACTACAATGGATTAATTTGTAAGAAAGGTTCTATAGTCCAAATTAACTGGTTTGCTTGTTTGTTTGTTTTGGTTTGGGTTTTTGTTTGTTTGTTTGTTCAAGACAGGGTTTCTATGTGGCTTTGGAGGCTATCCTGGAACTAGATCTTGTAGGCCAGACTGGTCTCTACATCACAGAGATCCACCTGCTTCTGCCTCCAAAGTGCTAGGATTAAATGTGTGCCACTGCCTGGCAAATTAACTGTATCTTAAACTCCCTGAAGATGGAGACTATGTCTTAAATGTTTGTTTCCCTCCACAAAAGCTGAGAAAGAAAAAAAAAAAAAGCATCATCCCTCCAGAGTCTTATGACAAATAGCTATGGACTCTATTAAGCCTACCAGAAATAATACAAACATGATCACTGTTTACTAGATGAGGACAAAGACATTCCTCTCAACAACAGTAAAAGTATTCACCTCTCCCCACTATTCTCCCCTCCCCACAGCCTTGAAAGAAAACTACTTGGCATTACAGTTCTGCACAGCCTGTGTTCAGTCAAGACAATGTAATGCATCTAAATATGTAATGATTAACGACAGTGAAATAGCTGGTAAAGATCAGTCACTCGTTCCCATATTACAAACATTATTAATAATAATTGCTGTCAGTCCTACTTTAACCAAACTAACAAAAATATTCCCAAAGGCTTTAAGGAGCTTAGCTACTTCATTCACAGAAGGCAGAGTACTTATGGAGACAATTAAACTTCAGCCGTTAGACGTTCCTATTAGATAGGAATGCATACCCTGAAGACAATGTATAAATGAAATGTTGTATTAGAGGACAAAAAAATTCCTTTGAGTTACACAAAAGGTAGAATTTCATTTCCTTCAAGTTTCAACACATTTGTTGGTCTTGGCAAGTCCTGTTTGAGTAAAATTAAAGAAAACTACCTGTGATTATATGTCACAGGTTAGACAAGCCTAATATACCATATGTACACACATTTTACAGTTAATTTATCAGTGGACCTCCTACTGAAAAGGAAACTAACTGCTAGACATTGTAACTGCAACTAAGACTATCACACTTATTTAAAAATTATTCTAATACCTACCATTGCTTAAAAAAAAAAAAAAAAAAGCTGGCTTAAGTATTTAAAGTATTTTAAAGGATTTTAACCATGTGGTTAAGAAAAATAATTAAAAGTTCATAGTTTTTTTTTTCTAATCCCTGGTTGTTACATAAAAACTATAAACTTTGCCTCTTGATTTGATATGCTTGATCAAAAGAACAAGTGTGTGTGTGTGTGTGTGTGTGTGTGTGTGTGTGTGTAGCTACAAAGAGCTTAGAGCAAAATTCTGAACTTCTGTACCTTTACCAAGACCAAGCCTCTCCTTTGTGCATTCTACCTTCTCCTCACTCCCATCCAGGCTCAGTGGTCTCTACCAGCCCTAATCAATTCATTTTGCTGGGTCACAAAAGTTATGTATAAAAAAGCATCTCAGCAAGGCTCTGATAGCCAGATAGATACTCCCCAAAACAACTTACTAACCCTGCCCTTTATTAGAAAAGCAGGCTTAGATGACACTAGAACAAATGAGCATGACTAAATTCAAATAAAACTCTACTGTGTTAGGGCTGGAGTGATAGCTCACTAGTTAAAAATGATTATTGCTCTTGCAAAGGACTGGAGGTCCTTCCCAGAACCCTCATCAGCTCCAACACCATTCTCCCTCTGAAAGCACTAGCACTCATGGGCACAGACACCCTCCCAAACATACTTCTAATTAAAAATAAAAATAAAACAGAGGAAAGGGGATATCAAGCTCAAGACCATCCTAGCCTACATAGCAAGACCTTGAAAAGAATATCTCTTGTAAATATTACAATTTAAAGTTCCAGTCACTTTCATGAGGCAACTACTTAAATGTGAAAACCACCTTTCACTCATAGGCCATACTATAATAGGTGATGGGCCAGGTCTGGCAACTCCTGTCTTACTACGATTCCTAACATACCATAGTCCTCTCCAAACCCCACAAAATCATGGTTTTCCTTTCCCATCATCATCATCACAATCACTTTTCTCATTACAGCAAATGTAGCTGTAAACTGAATACAAGAACCCAGGAAAGAAGTGTGTGTAACAGACACAGGATGGTGCTGGCAGGAAAAGGTATGAAGGAAGGGGATGGTCTACTCCATGGGTGGGGTCTACACTTTCTATGACAACTGCGATCCAAAAGGAAATGCCTAAAAAGTAGCTTCAAGTAGATTTAGAACATACAAGAGACTAAAACCACCAAACTTTGGGAACTTGTTCAGTATTAGGTAGAGAAAGAATATATGTAAGGGTCTGGAGACATGACTCACTCAGCAGTGAACACCTGCTGTCCTTGCTGAGGACCTACGTTCAATTCTCAGCATACACATGATGGCTTATAACTATCCATAACTCCAGCTCCAGGAGATCTGATACCTTCTTCTAACCTCCACTGGCATCACGCATACACATGGTGCACATACACATATAAAGGCAAAATACTCATATACATAAAATAAATAAACCTAAAAAATTAAAAGAATGTATGTAAAATATTATACTAAGATGCCAGGTGATGGTGGTGCATGCCTTTAATCCCAGCACTTAGGAGGCAGATCTCTGTTAGTTCAAGGCCAGTCTGGTCTACAGAGTAAGTTCCAGACATTTAGCATTAAACAAAGAAACTCTGTCTCGAAAAACCAAAAATAAATAATTATAAATATGATAAATAAACATAAGTAAATAATTACTAAGAATTTTATTCCCCCTCCCCGCCCCCCAAAAAAAAAAACTTAGTAATAAGCCATGCTTGAGTGGTTGAAGAGATGAGTGGTTAGGAGTACTTGCTACTCTTGAGGAAGACCCAGTTCAGTTCCCTGTACCCATATGGCAGCTCACAACCATTGGTAACTCCAGTTCCAGGAGAACTAATGCTGGCCTCCTTAGGCACCAGGCACACATGTGATACACAGGTAAACACTAACACACATATAATAAATAACCCTCTCTTTTTAAAAAGCAATATTTGAGTATAGAAATAAGGTGTGTGGGGGTTGGAGGGAGGGGTAACCAACTGTAGTCATTCCTGAGGAATCTGCTAGGAGGCAAAGGCACAACTGAGATCATAGGAAGTCAGGGACAGAATAGATGAAGCCCCATAAACAACAAAAGATTAATGCAGACCACAGATGAGAAAGAATTAACATGCACAATTTCCATAGACTGAGGAGATTTGGGGCAGTGGGGTAATAACACCTGACTAACATTTATAGGATGCCTGGTTCCTCTATAAAGAATTGATCATGGCTGGCAAGATGGATCAGTGTGTAAGTCACTTGCCATCAAGCTTAATGGTCTGAGTTTGGGGTCCCAGGGTAGAAGGGGAGAATCAAGTCCTGCAAGTTGTCTACTATTGACTTCACCATGGCACATACAGTCAAACAAACACACACATACACACACACACACACACACACACACAAACACGACTGTAAAAAAAAAAATCTGAAAAGGGAATAAAAATGGAATGTTCTGGAAAATTAAAGGACCTCAATAAATTTATTAAGGGAGGTGACTCAAACTCCAAAAGGAAAAGCTACATGTTCTCTCTCATATGTAGATCCTAGTCTATAATATACATGTGTAGATACCCAAACCAGTATAAATGTGGGGAAAACTTAAAAATTTAGAAGACCTAAAGAGGGTAATATCAGGTAGTGAAGAATGGAGTATAAGCAAAAGGACTCATAAGCCAATTGTGGTAATACACACCTCTAATTCCAGCACTCAGATGACAGAGGCTGACAGATCTATCAAAGTTTGAAGCCAGCCTGGTCTGCATAATGGGTTCCAGGACAATCAGCGCTATAGAGTGAGAACCTATCTCCAAAATAAAATGTCATGAAAGAAGATACAAAGCTTATTTTTTTTTTTATTTCCAACTGACACACAATTTGGTAGATAATGTCACTTCAATTTTTTTATGTATTGAAGTAGCAAGAACCATCTTTACATTCTAAAAGAATACATGTGTTAGTCTTTTGAGGCAGTGACTGTGAATCCCATTGACCAGTAGTGCAACTGTAACTAGACACAATTAGCCAATGAATACATTTACTGAATTGACCCATTCAGAAAAAGTGATTTTTAAAAAATTATTATGAGGACAGGGGGTTTGTGAACTGAATTTTTTTAATTTCTCTCTTTCTTGTTAAAACTGTATCAAATATTGTTACAATTATTTAATATATAAGTTATGATGCTATACTTTAATGGTACTAAAGAGGTGGGGGCTGGGCAGTGGTAGTGCACACCTTTAATCCCAGCACTTGGGAGGCAGAGGCAGACGAATCTATAAATTCAAGGCCAGCCTGGTCTACAGAGAGAGTTCCAGAACAGGATCCAAAGCTACCTACAGAAACCCTGTCTCAAAAAACCAAAAGGAAAGAAAAAGAGGATAGGTCTAATGTTAACAAACTTTATTTAGTTATTTCACATTAAACAGATACCAACACATCACAGTGTACCCCATAAATGCATACAATTATGACTTATCAAAAATTAAAGGCCAATCAGCAATTTAAAGAGACCAGTAAATGAAGCATGATTGTTTTTCCTCTAGCCTTATTCAGTTATTTGGGTGACAACATAAACAAGTGGAATTTAATTGCAGGTCAATACAAGGAAATGTTTAGACCCATGAATCCAAACTGAACTAAAAAGGGAAATGTGACATTAGGAAGGGAATGGAGAACAGAGTGAAGGATAGGAAACCAAATCAATAGGAAGGTTAGAGTACTGGGACCTAGAGAAAAGGCAAACCAGATCAGAAGGGCTACTGAAACTAATCATGAAGAACGCTGAATTAAAAATAAGGTCCAGATAAAGTACAAAAGGTGGCAATGAAAGGATTACCCACGCAAACACTGAAATGACCAAGATTTAAGAAAATTAAAGCAATACACAGTTAACAGTAAGCTAACAGTAAGCTAAAGCTAAACTTTTCAAATAAGATGGAGTAGCCCACAGATATTTAAACTGCAAGACTGATTCAACAGGCAGTATATTGCCATAGCATGGACAAAAAGTTGGAAGGAACCAGGAAAGGTAGTTCAAGTCTGTAACCCCAACACTTATGAGCTAAGGCAGAAGGGCTGAGCTAAAGGACAGTATGGACTACACAGCAAGATCATGTCACAAAAGACAAACAAAAGGGATAGCAAAATGGCTCAAGGGTTACCAGTGCTGGCTAGTCTTACAGAGGATGGGAGTTTGGCTCCCAATATCCACTATAGGCAGCTTACAACTGCATGTAACCTCAGCTCCTCTTCTGACCTCTATGGACATAATACCTACAAGTATACATAGACACAAGTATATAATTTAAATATGCATACACACATACATATATTTAAAAACAAAACAAGAGTCAGGGTAAGTCTGACACCACCAGAGACAATCAAGGACAGTATCTAGCACATCTTGAGCTACAAAGTACAGAAAAAACAGAAAACACCTCCCACTGTTGAAAGCCCCTGGGAAAGGTTTGTAAGTCTTCTTTAATGTCTCTTGATATAATTTCTATTCTCTATATAATGATCATAATGGTGACCAAGACAAAGATGGTAGCTAACATCTAAATTGTTCTTATGTGCTAGCCACTATCCTAGGTGTTGTACACATAAACTTCTTGGTGGCAATAATAAAGAAGTATCACTCACACATAACTATAGCTTATCTAGTCTTAGGGACAGAGAACCTGGCTCAGCTGAATAACAATGCCAGGGTTCCTTTGCTTTTCAGTATACTTACTCACAGATCACTGACCAAGCCCTTGAATCCAGTAACCACACCAAAAGACCAGAAGAATGAAAGGGCTAAAATACCCCTCTCAGGATTCTGGTAGTCACAAACATATCCTTATTTGTTTTCATTTGCTGGTTCAAATTCCTTCCTACGTACTTTATCCACTTAAGATAACTGCATATGAGAGGTGGCCTCATGTTGAGTACTTCTGTTTTGAAGCTGAGTCAGAACACCCTACCAAATAGCTTCATGTGTATTCCAGCTCATGACATTGGTAAAAATAAAGGAGACTGCCATCACATATTTCTTTTTATAGAGGAACTTGATGTTTTCGCAAACAATTGAACTGAATCATGGCTGAGTCAAAATACCATATGGCATCTAAGCTGATGACTTGTCTGTTTTTTCTTTTTTTTTTGGGGGGGGAGGTATTCTTCTTTTGGATCACTCAAAGACTTGCTGGCCACAAGCTCAGTAATGTTTAGGAAAATCCATGTGTATGAATGAGTGTACACAGACAAGATTTATATTTTACTCCTGTGGTATTCTGACCTCTGAAGGGCTTAATCTATTTGCTTTCTTCATGAAAGTTAGTCAACATATTCATGCAAGCAACTCAGAATCCTAAGTCATTTCCTATCCCTTGAAATCAACCATCTGTCATAACTGAGGTTTCCTACATATTCCTAACTATTCTGTGCTTTTATTTTACATATAATGGCTCAAGAAAATCATAAAAATACCACCAAATGCCCATTAAGTGCTAGATGTGAATGTAAGAATTGGGAATCTAGAGTTAAATAAGAATCCGGTCTCTAAGGGGATAGCAGGTAATTAAGTGCTTTTAATAATCTGATAGTCTTGAAAAGAGGCAAAAATACAGGACACAGACCTATAGAGTGCAAAGACTTCCAATACTATTCATTATTTTTATACCACTATAACCAAATACCTAACAAAAACAACCTGTAAGGTAGGAGTTATTTTGACTCACAACTTCAGAGGTATCTTTACTCAGCCCAATGGTTACCTCGCCCTATAAGCTTGGGTGGAATACCCTGTTGGCAGAACCATATAGCAGAGAAGAATCTCATGGCAGACAGGAAGCAAAGAAAAGGAAACACATGAGAGGACCAGAGCATAACATAGCCTCCAGGGCAACAGTTCCCAACCTGTGGATCATGACACCTTTGGCAAAACTCTAGCTCCAAAATATTTACATTACAGTTCATAAGAGTAGCAAAATTACAATTACAAAGTAGCAATGAAAATATTTTTAAGGTTGGGGGTCACTACAACATGAAAAACTGTATTAAAGGGTTGTAGCATTAGGAAGGTTGAGAACCACTGCTCTAGCTAGGGTCATATTCTCAGTGATCTACTTCTTCCAGTTAGGCCCCACCTCCTACTTTTTTACTACCTCTCAATAATGCAATCATATGATGAATTCAGCAAGGGAATAATCCACTGATCAAAGAAATCAGGATCCAATCAATTACCAAAAAACCATCAGCTAGCAACCAAGTCCTCAATACAAGACTAGTGGCGGTCATTTCATACTCAAACCATAACAAAATGAGAATTGAAATGGTAAATAAATTATGAAGGAAAATTACAAGAATGTACATACAAAGAGATAAAGAAAGTCTGAGGCATTTATAAATTTACTGTCACAACACTTGCGCTATTTCTTTGTTAGTAATTGGAATCAAGCCAAAGAGTTCATTTACTATATAACTATAGTTGCCCCACAAAACTTGGCGAATTCCTTAATCTTCATTGTCAAAATGATTGGATCTGGAATCATCCTAGGAGACATACTTCTAGGGATGTCTATGAAAGTATTCTGGAGAGGTTTAACTGAGGAAGACTTGTTGATGACCAAACTGTAGAAGGGGGAAAAAAGAATCTAGCCAAGCACCAGCCAAGCCCCCCACCACCTCCATTCCTCACTACAATGTGAACAGTGCTTGTGGTAGTTTGAATGTAATTGGTTCCCATAAACTCATAGGGAGTAGTGTTATTAGGAGATATGGCTTTGTTGGAGTAGATGTAGCCTTGTTCGAGGAAGTGTGTCACCGTGGGGGTGGGCTTTGAGGTCTCCTATGCTCAAGCTATGTCCAGTGTCAGTCCACTTCCTGTTGCCTTCAGATCAAGATGTAGAACTCTCATCTCCTTCTCCTCCAATACCATGTCTAACTGCATGCCACCATGCTTCCCACCCTGATGACAATGGACTAAACCTCTGAAACTATAAGCCACACCAATTAAATATTGTTTGAAAAGAACACGGTCAACAAGATAAAACAGCTCCCTACAGAATAAGAAAAAACCTTCATCAACCCAATGTCTGACAAAGGGCTGATCTCCAAAATATACAAAGAACTCAAGAAACTAGACATCAAGCTACCAAATCAACCAATTAAAAAATGGGGTACAGATATGAACAGAGAATTATCAACAGAACAATTTCAAATGACAAAAAACACTTAAGGAAATGCTCGACATCCTTAGTCATCAGGGAAATCCAAATCAAAACCACTCTGAGATTCCATCTTACACCAGTCAGAATGGCTAAGATCAAAAACACCAATGACAGCTTATACTGGAAAGGAGGGAAAGGGGAACCCTCCTCCATTACTGGTGAGAGTGCAAACTTGTACAGCTGCTGTAGAAATCAGTATGGCAATTTCTCAGAAAATTAGGGAGCAACCTACCTCAAGATCTTGCATTACCACTTCTGGGCATATACCCAAAGGAGGCACATTCACATCACAAGGACATTTGCTCAACTATGTTCACAGAAACATTACTTGTAATAGCTAGATCTTGGAAACAACCTAGATACCCCTAGGTGGAGTACTAAGAAACAGTGACATCCTAAAATGGACAGAACTAGGAAAAAAAAAAAAAAAAAAAAAAAACATCCTGAGTGAGGTAACTCAAAACCAGAAAGACAAATATAGAATGTACTTACTCATAAGCGGATACCAGACATAAAGCAAAAGATACCCAGCCCACAGTCTATAACCCCAGAGAAGCTAGAACCCTCTCCCAGAAACAGATGGAGAAATCTGCAACTAACCAATGGGCCAAGCTCCTGGAGTACAATTGAAGTGAGGTAGGAGAAAAAACATGAAGGAGTCAAGACCACAATGGGGAAACCCACAGAATCAGCCAACCCGAGCTAGTAAGAGATCACTGACTCTGATCTGACAAATGGAGAATCCTTAATATAGGTGACAATGGTGTGGCTGAGACAATACATGAGGCCACTGGCAGTGAGTCCAAGATCTAACACTAATGCACAAACTGACTTAGTGGAGCCCATTCTATGTGGTGAGATACCTTGCTCAGCCTAGACACAGAGGTGTGGAGGGTGGAGAGGTGCCTTGGTCCTGCCTCAATGAGATTATCGGACAGACTTAGAAGACTTCCTATGGGAGGCCTTACCCTCTCCGAAGAGCAGATGGGAGGTGGAGGTGGGAGAAGAGAAGGGAGAGGGAACTGAGATTGAAATATAAAGAATAAATTATTTTTTTAAAAAAAGGAGTTGCTATGGTCATGGTGTTTCTTCACAGCAATAGAAACTCTAAGACAACAGGTCCTACCATTGTGACTTCACACAGTGACAAACTATAATCAATAAGTCAAAATCTTAAGTTGCTTTATTGACAGGCATTTGTTCACAGCAATGAGAAAAGTAACAATATAGGTAGTGAATAAATAACATGCACCTGAATAACTTTTTAATTATTATTGAGTAGCACTAGGGTTTTTTTGTTTTGTTTTTTGGGGGGGTTGGTTTTTTGTTTTGTTTGGTTTCATTTCGTTTTTCGAGACAGGATTTCCATGACTTTGGAGCCTGTCCTGGAACTAGCTCTTGTAGACCAAGCTGGTCTCTAACTCAGAGATCTGCCTGCCTCTGCCTCCCAAGTGCTGGGATTAAAGGCATGTGCCACTAACACCTGGCTGACTAGAACTGTTAAGTGATTTTTTTTTTTTTTTTCTCTCTCAGTAGAGCCAATTGGCTTATCCTCCATGTTCTATTCAATTCAGTGTTTACTGAGTATCAAAACAGTCTAGGCACCCTGCCAGGAAATGCCCCAAAGACAATGGTTCCTGCCCTCAAAATGAGTGCTGTCCTGTAGGAAAAGACTGATAAGAAAAGGGTATTCTATTATAATGAGCTGGCAAGGTGGATAAGGTAGCAAACTTGAAAACCTGAGTTCAATTCCCAGGACCCCAATAGTGGAAAAGATTTGAAACAATCCCCCCACCATAAAAGTGTAAAAAGAAAAAAAGGACATTCCATTCTGAAATGAAGAGACAATGAGAAGTTCGCATTTTAACAGCTCCCTCCTTTCTAAACAATTATGTTCAGTTATAAAAACTAAAAATGTATAGTCTAACATAAACAAGATATACACCTTCACACACAGAAACTCAATGGGAACACTGCTCTTAGAAGTATGTTTTTTTCTGCCGGCCTGGGCCCACTACTGCGCCAGCCACAAATAACACACAGAGACACTGTATTTGATATAATGCTGTTAGCCTGTTACTAGCATTTTTTTTATTGGCTAGCTCTGTCTTAAATATTAACCCATTTCTATTAATCTAAGTATTTCCACATGGTTTTATCTTACCAGAGAGAGGGGCTGGCTTACTACCCTGTTGGTCCTACATCTTGAAAACTACTCCTAACACACTCCATTATAATCAAGTCTAAAACTAAAAGTCAACATATCCACAAAGCAGAATCCTATAACTAAAGCCAGTCAATGGTGGCACATGCCTCTAATCCCAGCACTAGGGAGGTAGAGGCAGGTGGAACTCTGTGAGTTGGAGGCCAGTGTGAGTTCCAAGACAGGCTCCAAAGCTACAGAGAGACCCTGTCTCAAAAAAAAAAAAAAAAAAAACAAAAAGAAAAAAAAAAAAAAAAGACTATAACTAATCCTGACTGGATGACAAGGGCTAAATATTCCCTGCCCATTGTAGTGATCAGAAACACCATGTGGCTCACAGAGCAAGAACATGAATGACTCCTCTGCATGTCACTATACACCACATGCAGGCTACATGGAAAGCGGAAGCACAGAGGGCTTCACAGAAAAGCCCTGGTAGAAGATGCTGACTGCCCAGTAACTAGACACATAGATTTCTAATAATATTACTACCTAAATCACCATCAAAATACTGGTTTTTAAGCCAAGATCACTGGATCGGGTACAAAAAAATGTAAAACCTTCACAGAGGGAGGAGTGAGCACAGAAAGGAGACATGGAAAACAGTTGTTGCTAAAGGAAAGGTCTTGAGGTAAAGGTTCACAGAGAAAATTCCAACAAGAAAAACTGGTTGCTACCCTAACTATCCCAATGACCCACTGAAGTTTGTGTCCTAATACTGTAACCCTAGGCTGTATTGAACTAAGTCCTAGGGCCCAAATGAACACATCAGTCTGGCAAGATGGCTCAGAGAGTGAAAGCACTTGCAGCCAAGCCTGACCATCTTAGCTCGATTCCTGAGACTTACGCAGCAGCAGAGAATGTAGGCCTTAAGGTTTTTACACACAATAAACAAATAACAATGTACTCTCAAAAAAGAAAACTTCCAGGGGACTAAGGGGCAAAGATGGCCGTCACTACAACACAAAAATATCAGCTCTAGGCACCCTGAAAAGTCATAGTTTCTTCAACAAGATGAGGGAAGGATCTAGAACCCTGAGGCTCACTGGGAAGTCTCAGTACTTCCCTGCCTAGTTATCCCATGAAAAAGCAACTGACATAACCCAAGAGTAACAAAGGAAAGGTAACCAAGGGCTCAGCTCCCTTAGCAACAGGGCTCATCCACACTGCAGGCTGAACCCAGGGTAAATTCAGTATGGTCGGTAGACACAGATGAACCTTAACCTGTTGAAAGCCTCTGCAGCAGGACTACAGCCTGTTGCAATAGTGTTCCTCCTAAGATTCTTAAGATTCCACAGGCTACTGCCTTGAAAACTGACAGTGAACATTCTCAGACGAGAAAAGACCTAAGCAGAAGAGCAGATTGTGACTCATGCTAGGCCTCAGCCCTAACCTTGACCTGGCCAGTCAATGACATCAGGATCAATTTTCAACCAATGACCAACAGGCTAATCAACTACTTAAGCCATGCATCTTCACAAGGGTAAATTGGAGGTAGAGTTCACATGTTTCCTGGGGGATTAAGTCTCAGCTCCACAAGGTGTTCTTATATTAGTTGTCTTCTGATTTTTTTCCTCTAGATTTTCAATCAATCACACAGTTGGCTCAGCTCAGCCTCTAGAAACATAAAGCAAGCACTGTCTGGTATAGAGAAAATGTTCATGAAGCAAAACCTCAAGCACCAGATTACTCACAATGTTAACAAACAATACCCAGTCCTACTTTTCTTATAGCAAATTTTACTACTTAATTTTTACTTTTTTTATCTGTGTGTAAAAACTAATGAGCAAGTGAGTGACCAAGTGTGTACATTGTGTGCCATGGCACACAAGTGGAGGTCTATGTTGGCTACTTTTCTGTCAAGTTGACATAGGCTAGTCATTTTGGAAGAAATGGAACCACAAATGAGAAAATGCCCCCACCAGACTGGTCTGTGGGTAAGCTTGTGGTACATATTCTTGACTGATGATTAATGAGGGTGGTGCCAACCACAGAAAGGTAGTCCTGAATAGTATAAGAAAGTAGGCTGAGCAAGCCATGAGGAGCAAGCCAGTAAGCAGCACCACTCCATGCCCTCTACATCAGCTCCTGCCTTGAGTTTCTATCCTCCTTCGAGTCATGACAGACTGTGATTGAAACATGTAGGCTAAAATAAGCCCTTTCCTTCCCAAGTTGCTTTTGGTCACTGTGCAATAGAAACCTTAACTAAGATAAGGTCAAAGATGACTTTGAGGACTAATTCTCTTTCCACCTCGTTGCTAAGTCATGATCTTTCATTTCTGCAGTGTTGCTGACTGACTCACAAGCTTCTTATCTGTTCTCCTGTCTCTGCCTCCCATCTCCCCATAGAGGTCCTGGAGTCTAGAATTACTCATATCCAGCTTTTATGTGGATTCTTGGAAGCTTGTCATCAGAGTAGCACGGCAAGTACTTTTACCCACCTAGTCACCTTGCCACCCAAAGTTTACTACCATTTTCCCCCACAAGTAGTAACACTTAAGTTTTGAATAGAAAACGACAGTGATATTTGCTCAAAGTCCTTCAGTCATGCTCAAATGAGTTCTTTTGGAGACTACTGATAAAATGAGAAATTAATTTACAGGCAAAAAAACTGCAATATGACCCATCTAGATATGGCACATTCCCTAGAAAGTTCCCTTACTCTTTCTCTGCTAATCCCAACCTCCTTTGACAGCCACTGTTCAGATGTGTATTATGACTAACATTGACTAGTGTACCAGTATATGCTTAGTAACTGGCTATCTTATTCAGTGTTTCTGGAATTCTTCCATATTGTTCTGTGTCAGTAGCTCATGTCTTTTTATTGCAAAAGTTTTAGCCATTCTCCCAATGACAGATATTTAAATTGCTTCCATTATTTAGTCATATTAGTTAAGTTGCTATGAACATTCTTTAAGTGTTTTGTGGACACATGTTTTTGTCTAACTTTACAAAAATATGCCAGTATGTTTCCCAAAGCAGTAACATCTTTTATAACCTCACCAATAGCATATAAGAGTTCCTGTTGTCCCCAAATCTCACAAAATATTGATGTTGACATTTTAAATTTAGCCATGTTAATCAGCACACAGTTTGTTGTTGCTGTTTGAAGAGGTTACAGTTGGTGGATTGGCTTTAAAAAAATTTTTTTTTGTCTAATTTTCATGTGGATAGGTGTTTCACCTACAGAGTTTATGTGTATACCCATGCCTGGCCCAAGGAGGCCACAAGAAAGCCTTGAATCCTGTGGAACTGGAACTACAAACATGTGAATGCTGGAAGCTGAACCCTGGTCCTCTGGAAGAACAGCAAGTGCTCTAACCACTAAGCCAACTCTCCAGCCACAGTCTTGTTGTATATCCCAGAGTGACCTAGAACTCACTAGTAGATTATAGAAACGCATCACCACACTCATATCCACAGATTTTATTGTGATCTTATCTGTTTACAAGAGCTCTTTTAAAATACAGTTCACACAGCATACAATTCATCCATTTGAAGTACCCAACCACATACAGGTAATATACATATTACAATGTTACTTTCTTAAAGTGTGGTAAAATATCTGTAACATGAAACTTGCCATGTTGGCTACTTTTAAGTCTACAATTCAACAAGTTTACTTTCATTCACAACCCAACAGTCATCACTACTACCTATTTTAAAACTTAAACATCCAAAAATTGAAATTTTTAATCATTAAGTAGTAACTTTCTATTCCTTGCTGCCCAAAACCTGATATCCTCTAAATTCACTTCCCTATGAATATGCCCTATGGTTCATAAATGGAATCATATAATACTTATCTTTTTGCAGTTCCTTTAATTTCTTGATGATAATCTATGCTTAGCTTTCTTAGGAATCATCAAACTGGTTTTCATGTTGGCCACAACATTCTACAATCTCACCAACAATGTATAAAGATTCTACTTCAGACTGGGAATGTAATTCAGTAACCAAATACTAACTCAAAAGTGCAAGGCCCAAGGCTCAAAACCCAAAACCACCAAAAAATGAGGCATCAGTTTCCACACATCTTCACTGATTATTGATGCTTGCTCCTCCCCAACCTTTTTTTTTTTTTTTTGATAACAGCCAAACAAAAGGGTATAAAATGATATCTCACTGTGGCATCCACTGCTTTTCACTAGCAGCCACTGAATACTGAATAATGTTGACTAGCATTTACACATCTCTATTAAAGCACAAGAGGTTTTACCCAATTTTAAAATGGACTATCTTTCTAGTAAATTGTAGAAATACTTTATACATTCTGAAACCATCTTTTGTTAGATATATTTATTACAAAAACTCTAGTCTATGCCTTTGTTATGTTGTCTTCTTACAGAGTTTCTAATGGTAGCCCTAGATGTCCTGGAACTCACTCTGTAGACCAGGCTGGCCTTGAACTCACAGAGACCCGCCTCTGCCTCCACCTCCCAAGTGCTGAGACTAAAGTCGTGCCCCACCACTGCCCAGCCATTACTCTCTCCTTTAATCTAGTCTAGACGGATAAAGTATTTCACTTAAATAGGATGTTATATCTTAGATTGCTTAGTAACAGAGGTAGGGGGCAGCTATGGGTTAATGAGGGGTATGAAAGTATAATGGCATTATGTATGAAGACATAATAAACCCCATTATTTTGTACTACTAAAACAGGCCGTTTTTTTTTTTTTTTTTTTAAAAGTCTGCCTTGGTCACAAGGATACTAATTTCTTCTAGATACATTAGATATTTAGATCTATATTCCATGAAGAAATACTTTTCTGAATGGTTTGAGATATAGGTCAAAGTTCATTTTATTCCAATTAATATACAAATTGCTAATAATGTGCTTTAAGTTGATTTTGGTTTTAAATTTATAAATACTCTAGCTAGAAAGTAATTTTTCACACAAAATATTCAGCATTCAATTAAAAAATACCCAACATACACACAATAAAAACTAACAATAAAAAGATCAACCAGCATTATTTCCCAGAAGTATCACATTGATCAGCATCCTACCGACAAACCCAAGCAGCAATACTCAGGGCCTACAACAACCTTTTAGATGCACACTTTTCTACTGCGACTGCAAATGGGAAAGTACTCAACTCAGCATCTTTCCTTGTTATTGCTATAGTTGGGTTTGTTTATCCGGTTTTGGAGATAGGGAGGGTGTCACAATGTTGACCAGTCTGGCCTTGAACTCAGAGATCCACTTGTCTCTGTCTCCTAAATACTGGGATTGAAGACCTGTGCCACTATGCCCGATTCAGTTATCTATCTATCTATGTTGGCTGGCTGGCTGGCTGGCTGGCTGGGTGGGTGGCTGGGTTTGGTTTTTCGGCACAGGGTTTATGTATTTATTCATTTCTTTTGATTTTCAACACAGGGTTTCTCTGTGTAACCTTGGCTGTCCTGAAACTCATTCTAGAGACCAGGCCAGCCTCGAACTCACAGAGATCCTCCTGCCTCTGCCTCCGGAGTGCTGAGACTAAAGCAACTGTCTATTTTTTAAAAAGGAAAAGTTCATTGGCCACTGGTGGCACATGTCTTTAATCTCAGCACTCGGGAGACAGAAGCAAGTAGATCTCTGTGAGTTTGAGGCCAGCATGGTCTACAGAGTGAGTTCCAGGACAGGCTCCAAAGCTTCACAGAGAAAACCTGTCCCAAAACCCAAAAGGAAAAGTTCTAGTAACCACTGAACCTACCCAAGCCTATGTGTTCTTTGTCCACACACTGGGATTGCATGTTATCTCCCCACAAAAAAGAACAAGGGTTCTGAGTCCTCTCACTCCAATAACTAAGCATAGTACTTGGTACAGGCGAGACCATTAAGAAAAAATACTAATGCTTGTTTAGTGCTAGGTGTCAGCCATGGCCTAAAGATGTAACATGCATAATCTCATTAAATCCTCACTAAGGAAGGACCTCCAACATCGCTTCCATTAAGCAGAAAGGGAAACTGCAGCACCAACAATACTATAAAATCCAACAGAACTGACAGCCTCGCCTACTTCTGTTTCCACGTTTTATTTCTTCGCAGCATTGAAATCACGCACCCTAGGTCCCATTTTTAAGGCTAGAAATAGAAAGGTCGGAGGCAATGCTGAGCAGATGTCAAGAAGTCAGTCCTGATCTGCAGGCCCCTGGGCATCTCCCTTTAACCCAGTGGTGGGAAGCAAGCCTGAACACGCCTACCCCAGCCATCGCCCGCCCTCAGGGCCCCGCCTGGGGAGCCAAACCAACAGCTTCCTCACAGCCAACTAGGGGACCAGCGTTGCCACCGCCTGCCCTCCCCCCCTCCCCCCCCCCCGCCCCGGGCCAGAGCAAAGCCTCGTCCGGAGCAGGCCTAGGTGAGCGCCACAGAACCACAACCTGCGCGTGAGCCGAGCCCGCTCGCCCGCCGCCCAGCCCAGAGCCCCTGCATGGATCCTCCTCCTCCTGGCCAGCAGGCCCTGCACAGTTACCGGTTACGATGCTCCTTGAAGAGCGCGGTGAGGGCGCGCAGAGCCTCCAGGTCCTGGATGGGTGCTGGCACCATGACGCCCGACAGCCGGGAGGGTGGCATCCTGGGCGCCGCCATCTTGCCACTCACTCTTAGCCGAGCCTGACGAGGTGGAGAGAAGAGCGAGAGAAGGGGACACAGGCGACAGGAGAGGAGACAGAGACGCAGTCTGCACGGCTCCGGCTTCCGCAACCCGTGTCACCCAGATCCCGCGCAGCTGCGAGGCAGAGAGCGCGAGACTAGCCGGCTCGCCGCAGGCGGAGAGGACAACGCGGCGCAGCAGGGGGAGGGGGCGAGGGCGGAAGTCCCGCCTGAGGGGAGGGGGCTCAGCGGAAGCCCTGCTCCTGCCTGGGGAAGGGGGTATGGGTGTCTTCGGGTCCTCAGTGGGGCGTCGGGTGCAAAGACGCCCCCCAAAGGACAGAATACTGGGCCGAAAGGGGCGGGGATGAGGTGGGCTAGAGACTAGAAATTGAGTGTCTTGTCAGGACAGATGTTCACCCTGAGGAAGGGCCTCCATAGGTGGGGCCGGCATGCAGAGGTTTCCCTCTAGGGAAGAGATACCAGGCATAAACTGTGCCCCCAGAATAATGAGGGGTCCTGGGAAGGAGGCTCCTTCTGAAGGGAGAAAGTTGCCCCCACTGGGAGAGGACCTGGAAAGAAGACTTCCCCTCTGGGAATATGTTGCTGGGCCACCTAGTCCCATTGCAAAAGGACCTAGATAGAATAGAGACTCCCTCCAGAGACGAATGCCAGATTGAAGTGGAGGGAGACCTGAAATGGAGGTTCCCCATGGGGAAAGGATGCTGGCTACCTAGAGCCTGTAGAAGACGACCTTGGACAGACGTTTGGACAGACGTTTTCCCTCATGGGGAGAAGACATACTGAACAGAAGTGTCCCCTTAAGAAAGAACCAGGAAAGAGGCTCTTCCAGCAGAATAGGATGCTGGGAAAAAATGTCTCCATGAGAAGCATATTCATTTCTTGTTGCAGCCACAAAATACCTGACAAAAGCAATTTTTAAAAAGGATAGGTCTATTTTGGCTCACAGGTTGAGGGTTACAGGCCCACATGTAACAGCCACAAGTGCTGTTAGCAGCTGGTCACATTGCCTCAAATTCCCTTTATGCAGACCATGGAATTGTACCACCCACATTTGGGGCAGGTTTCCACAGTTAACCTAATCTATCCTAATCTATATAATCCTTCACAAACATGCCTAGAGGCTTTTTTTTTTTTTTTTTTTTTTTTTTTTTTTTGTGATTCTAGAGCTTGTCAAATTGGCCATTATTAATCTTAGCTATCACAACAGGGGACCTGGAGAGGAGGCTCTCTCCAGGGGACAGGATGCTTGTCAGATATATCCCCATACTGGGGCTGACATTAAGAGTATTTTCTAGCTGTGCAGTGGTGCAACACACCTTTAATCCCAGGACTCAGGAGGCAGAGGCAGGCAAATCTCTTTGAGTTCGAGGCCAGCCTGGTCTACAAAGTGAGTCAGGACAGCTGGGGCTACACAGAGAAAACCTGTCTCAAAATAGACACACATACTGTTATGATACAGAGATTGGACCTTGGCAGGTGAGTCAAACCACGATGAATCCACGCCATGCAGACAAAACTTACATGGGAAGTTTTACTGGAGGAAAGGAAGAGAGAAGAGAGAGAGGCAAAGACCTGCCTGTCTCCTCAAAGGAACAGCAGGAAAGAGAGCGTGATGGGAAATGTCATTTTGTAAATATGTTTTTCGTAGTGGTTAATGAATAAAGCACTGTTGGCCAATAGGCGGGACTAGGAGACTAGGAGGAGAGAGGGAGAAGTAGGGAGGAGTCAACATGTAGAACTTGAGAGAACAGAGGTCCGGGCTCTCTCTCCAGTAAGATGAGACCATGTGGAAATATTTAGATTAATGAAAATGGGTTAATATTTAAGACAGAGCTAGCCAATAAGAAATGTTAGTAACAGGCTGTATATCTAATACAGCATCTCTATGTGTTATTTGGGGCTGGTGTGGCGGTGGAACCAGGCTGGAAGAAAAACTACTTATAACAAGAGTGGGAATAGGTGAAGCTTGTCTCTTAAAAGAACCTTTTGCACCTGTGTACAGAAATAGGGTACTGCTTGCCATGTGCAGGAGTGACTGACACACTCTGCCAGGTACTGGATGCTAAGAGGCGACCTGGAGCAAAAAGCCAAGAGCTGCAAAGGAGGTCTCCCTAGAAGAAGATACTGCAGTGGCCTGAGGGCTGGGTTGCAGCCCCCTGAGAAGGTAGAAGACCTAGATCCTCACAGTTAAATGTTTAATCTGTGCTCCTCCCTCAGGTGCAGCAACCTGTCACCAGTCTCAGACCCTGAAAGCTGGCTTCATTGTGCTAATAATACTTGTCACTTGTCAACTACTTAGAATAGCTCATCAAGGTTTTAAAACACAAAATAACCAGCAAAATAGCTCATACTGGCAAGCCTGATGACCCTAGGACCACATGATAGAAGAGGACCAACCCCAACACATTGTCCTTTGACTTCCCTATACCCACATGTATATACCCACATATACAAATGAATGAGGGGGGGCCACACAATTAGAAGTTTTCTTACTCCCTATTCTATTGCTATGAAGACACATCTTGGCCAAGGAAACACTTATAAAAGAACCATCTATTCAGGGGCTTGCTAACAGTTTCGGGGGTTAGTCCATGATCATTATGGCAGAAAGTGTGGAAACAGGCAGATATGGTGCTGGAGAAGTAGCTGAGAGCTATAGCCTGGTCCACAAGTAGAAGAGTGGGGTGGCGTGGGACTGGGGTGGAGGGGGTGACCAGGACACACACCTGGGTCTGGCATGGGCTTTTGAAACCTCAGAGCCCATCCCCCAAGTGACACACTTCCTAATCCTTGTAATCCTTTCAAATAAGGCTACTCCCTGGTGACTAAGCATTCAAATAGACCATTCTTATTCAAACCACTGCAGAAGTTTAAAAAAAAAAAAAAAAAGCTCAATTTGCCAGCAGTAAGGCAAATAATGTGTTTTTCTAAAGGAAATGAATGTATTTCACCAGAATTAGCTGGTATTGATAACCCATATATTTTCTTTCTACCTCTCTCTACTGATTGTACTATAATATACAAGAATGGTTGTCAAACCCTGTCCTGAGAAGTAGACATACAAAGATTGGCAAGAGATGTTTCAATCCTGAAGGAACTCACAGACTAGAGAGACAGAAACAGAGAAGCAAATGTACTAGAGCAAACTGCTATGATTGACAGCTCTCCCAACTACTGGTGTCACTTAAAATAACAACACTAATGGTCAAGTATCATGTCTTTTCCACTTCACTAACTCCACATTCATCCCCTTTACAACTATCGCTATGTAACTTACCAGGTGCCAGATAAGAGCCCAACACCTAGAAAAAGTTCAATGTATGGCAATGGATCAGTAAATATGAATGAATGAAGAATAGTTTATAATACATAACACTTTCAGAAAGGATCAAGAAAATGTTACACACTCCGAGAAACACAACCATTAAATGAGTTCAGGAACAGGGGAAGAGAGGGAAAAAGGAAGTAAAATACAAATATTTTAAAAGGCAAAATGACATAGAAAAATAGAATTATGCGTAAGAAAAGCAAAAGAAAGTTAAATTTGTCAAACAACATTTGGCACTGACTACCCAGAATCGATGGAGCCTTGACTGAACGGATGTGAGCAAGTTAATATTTCACTTGGTTCAATGGCATCTTTTGCTGTTATGTAACTGTTTGCCTTAGATAAACCAAATGGGCAAGCCACCAAGGTGTTATAGAAGAGTTCAACCTCAGGTGTGACTTGTGACATATATTTATATCAGAAGCCCACCACACAAAAAAGAACCAAGAGCTTGAGTAATCAAGAAAGAGAGAAAGAAAGAGGGAGAAAAGGAGGGAAGGAAGGATGGATGGAAGAAAAGAAGGAATGAAGGAAGGAAAAGAGAAATCAGAGAAAAAGTAGATGAAGTATAAGGCAAATAGACTTGTAGACTTGGACCAAATGCACATGGTTTTAGGGAAGGAAAGGGAGAGGACGTGGGTACTGAAAAGCAGGGAAGATCATCTTACTCTCTCCAGTCCACCATGGAGAGAAGTCAAGGAAAAAACCTGGAGGCAGGAGCTGATACAGAGACCACAGACAGGTATTGCTACTGCCTTGCTTTCCCTGGCTTGTTCAGCCTGCTTTCTTATACAATCTAGGCTTATGTGCCTAGGAATGGTACCACCCACAGGGTACTGGGCCCTCCTGTATCAATCAACAGTTAAGGAAATGCCCCAGACATGTCCACAGGCCAATCTGAGGGAGGCAATTCTTCAATAAGGCTCTCTCTTCCCATTCGTGTCAGGTTGACAAAGCTAATTGTGACATCTTTAGTTCCTCTTCTGTCCTCTCACTAGAAGTTTTCATTGTGTATCAACTTCAGCACCAGACCTGTGTGCCATCAGGAAATGCCCTAGCCACCAGATACCTGTCTTTCCACTCCTTCTGTCCTAATTAGCTTTGTTAACTTGACACAGCCTAGAGTCATCTAAGAGAAAAGCCTTGATTGAAGAGTTGCCTAGATCAAATGGGCCTATGCACACACCTGAGGGGGGTTGGCTTGATTGCTGGTTCATTTGAGAGGTCCCAGCCTACTGTGGACTGGTGATCCAGGGCTATGTAAGAAAACTAAGCACGGATACACAAGCAAGCCTGCAAGCAACATTCAGCACTGTTTCAAGGGCTGGCTCCAAAGCATTTCTCTACTCCAGGTATATGTAATAGATTCTTAATTTAAACTCTTCTGCATTTTAATAGTTTTTTTTCTTCTTGCTGAATAGTTTCTTCAGGTCCATCAACCAACTCATTATTCACATAAATAAAAACTGAGTAAATAAATCTTAAAAAATAAATAAATAAAAGGAATTGAGAAGGTGGAGAGATGGCTCAGCAGGTAGGACACTGGCTGCTTTCTAACAATCCTGATTCTACTTCCAGCACCCACAAGGCAGTTAGTTCACAGCCATCTCTCGAGTTCCAGGGGAGCTGATGCCCTCTTCTGGCCTCTAGAGGCACTGCACACACAGGGTGCACAAATATTCATGCAGACAAAACACACATAAACTAATACAATTAAATTAAAATCTTAAAAAAGAAACAGAAATTCTGGAACAGAAAGATGGGAGAATAGCACAGCAAGAATATTCCAGGTATGGTTAACAGAATGGAAGAAAGACCCTAGAAAAAAAATTAAGAGCCCGGTCTAGAAGCAATACTTAGCTCTAAACCACAGCTTCAGTGAGCCCAGCGCAGAATGGGTGAAGCGAAATGTAATATATTTATAGACACATCAGAGTGAAACTTCAGAGAATGACAAAGACAACCTGATAAGCCACAGGAAACACAGTTTCTTTTTAAGGGAGTGACAATTCGAGTAGGCTACATTTAAAGCAGAAGAAATACTAGAAACCAAAATATTGTGCAGAGGTCTTCCATGTGCTGTAAAATATAAATAACCACCAACAGACCCATGTGAAAGGAAATGGAGAGGAGAAAATACAATCCCAGGAGGATGAGACCATAGTAGAGTGGAGAAAGGCCTCTGAGGATGCAAACCATTAGCATCACAGAAAGGGACCAAGTGACAGCTGATCAAACAAATTTCGGTACGTCCATACAGTAGGATACTACTCGGCAATAAAAAGAAACAGGATATTAATACAACAAAGTGAGAGAATGTGAAAATCAATTATGCAGAACAAAACGACTCAAACAGGAGGGACTATGTACTGTGCAGTTCCGCTGTATGAAGATGCCTTTGGTAAAATCCAACACAAGTCAGTTCAGTGTATGAAGTTCTAGTGAAGTTATGGCATGGTGAAACTGGAGAGAGAGAATAGCATGTGAAGGTCAAAGCCAGGAATGGTGGTACAATCTGTAATCCAGCACTTGGGAGGCTGATTTAGGAGGGCACTGTGGGTTCAAAGCCAAACTGGACTACAGAGCAAAACATTGTTCCAAAACAATGGGAAGAGCAGTGTTTTAGAATCATGGATCTATTCTGCCACAATTGTGATAGCTGTCAGCAACTGGGCATTCTGTCTTGAAAATTTATCAAACCATGCACTTGAAGAAAGATAATCTGATTTTGCATAAACAATAGATGGTTAAAAAAACAAAAACAAAAGCAAAAAGTGTAGCTGGCCCTGATATGTAACTAATAATAGATTCTTACTGTGGACAGCTTCCAGATATTGACTAACAGGCACCCCAAGCCTGGGATCCCCAAGTAAACAGAGATATGGGAAGCAGATCAACACTCACCTGACCTTTCTGTCTGGACTCACTTCCCAATTCATAGAAAGAAAGCTGTTACCAAAGACAGCAAGACAAACTGAGTAAATCAAAGAGCCAGGGTCACAGATGGCAAGCCCATGTGGCTGGAACTTCCAAAGGTAATGCTAAGCTGCTGGGAGATTCCAGAGGTCATCAAGAAGCTGTGTGAATTTTAGGCTGAATATCAGAGGTATGCATGTACTGAGAACCCACTAGGCCAGAGAGAGATACCTGGGAGAAGCAGCACTTCTGAGCACCCTGGGAGCTCACACAGAACCAGATGCCAGACTTCTAAAGAGCTACACTGAGAATAAATACAATGGGATGTGCCTCAAAAGCATTATGGTAAAGGGAAAGAAATCACATCAAAGACTGTTTCTACAAAATCTCTAGAAAAGGTAAAACTATAAGGGAAAAAAAATAGATCTGTAATCACCTAAAGTTGGGCACAGAAACAGGAACTAAACACAAAGACATAGTCTGCAAACATAAAGTCCACACATTTGTTTTTGTTTCCTGTGTCTTTAGACAGAGTCTTGTGTAGCCCAGGGTGATCCTGAACTATTAAACTTCCTGCCTTCTCCTTCTAAGTGAATCATCATGTCCAGTTTGAAAGCCATCAAATATGTCAAGTGTGGTGGCATACACCTTTAATCCCAATGCTTGAGAGACAGAGGCAAACAGATCTCTGTGAGTTTTAGGCTGGTTAAGGCTGCATAGTAAGACCCTGTCTCAAAATACACACACACACACACACACACACACACACAGAGAGAGAGAGAGAGAGAGAGAGAGAGAGAGAGAGAGAGAGAGAGAGAGAATCACAGGAGAGGTTGGTAGAAGTTAGGGATCTTTCCCAACCTAGCTTCAAGGCCACATAGCTCTGCATCCAAGTCTCTACCTGCCAGCCCCTAAGGAGCCTTACCTAGGACAGGATGTTGAATTTGCCTATTTTCATTGTATACAGGACCATTTTCTAGCAAGGAGTCAAGGCACCCACCCAGAGCTACCATGCCAGTCTTGGCTGCCTCTCTCCACACCTATCCCTCACCTTGGTAACATGTCCCTTGAACTCATCACCCAACCCTGAGACCCTTGCTCATCATTTGCTAACAATGACAAATGCATAGCCCTTGAATAGGTGAAAATGTTTCCCATTGGGCAGGTGGGAGACAGGTGCACTCTGCCTACTTAGGTCTCTGCTGACCACATACATAACCGGAGCTACTCTGCTCCAAATTCTCAGTCAGTGGGTTTTGGTCCCCTCTGATGGCACTTACACAATCTGCTGCTGTTTAAGTGGACATTCACTTATTTATTTCTTGTCAGTTTCTCTAAAGTGAAGGCTTCAAGGTGGTAGAAAAAATTTCCATCTCCATTTGATGACCATGCAAACAGTCCGAGATGGGACTGAACAAACAAACAAACAAAAATAAGCACCAAGAAAACAATGTGGGACTGGAGAGAGGCTGAGCAGTTAACACCTGGTGCTCTTGCAGATCATGGTTAATCTGCACTGTCAACCTGACTAAATTTAGAATCACCATGTGTGCTGGCTAGTTTTATGTCCACTTGACACAAGCTATTATCATCAGAGAGGAACCTCAATTGAGAAAGTGCCTCCAGACCATCAGGCTGCAAGCAGACAAGCCTGTAGGAAGTTTTCTTAATTAGTGACTAGTAGAAGAGGGCCTAGCCCATTATGGGTGGTGCCATAATAGTGGTCCTGGGTTTTATACGAAAGCAGGCTGAGCAAAGCCAGAAGAAGCATATCAGTAAGCAGCTCCCCATCCATGGCCTCTGCACTAGCTCCTGCCTGCAGGTTCCTGACCTGCCTTTCTTCAATGATGTGGAAGCCTAAAACAAGTAAACCTTTTCTCCCCCAAGTTGCTTTTGGTCATGGTGTTTCATCACAGCAATAGTAACCCTAACTAAGACACTATGGAAACAACACCACTGGGTATTTCTGTGAGAATGCTTCCAGAAAGATTTAGCTGAGAAAGGGAAACCTATCCCGGATTGCTGGATGTGGCCAGCAATCTCTGTTGTCTGGGACCCTAGACTGAATGAAAAAGGAGGTGAGTTGAGCACCAGCATTCCTTTCTCTCAGGTTTCTGACTTTGGATGTAATATGAGAAGCAGCTCCACCCTCCTGCTGTCCCCACCCCTACCCCCACCCCCTCACCCACCTGCCATGGTGGACTGATCCCCTCAAACTGTGAACCAAAACAAACCCTTCCTCCCTTAACTTGCCTTTTCCCAGGTATGTTTTCATCCAATGAGAAAGTAACTAATACCCTGTGATAGCCATGACATCCAGCAATGTGCCTGGCTCTGAAGGTCAAGAGCACACTTCAAACACAGTGAGATATTCACTTTGTCCTCATCTGTGGCACTGACCATGCCCATTGGGGGTGGAGACAGGGGTGGAAGTTACCTGGGGGAACTAGGTCTGAGGAGGAGCCTGGGAATACTCTCTGGCTTGCAGCACAGGGACAGGAGAGCATCCAGAGGCATCGTTGGGACCAGGAACCTGCTGGTGTTCATCTGTCTATGTTGTAAGTTATTTCTCCCTGAATAAACATCTATTCAGCCTATTTGTTTCTCCTGATCCTTATTAAACCATGATATCTGGTGTCAGAAGTGGTTAAAAACCCTTCTTTTTATTTAGACAGAAAAGAGATGTCATTCTGTAAATATGTTTCTCTTATTGGTTAATAAAGCACTGTTGGCCAATAGGAAAGTAAGATAGGCAGGACTAGGAGACAAGGAGGATTTGGTAAGTAGTAGGGAGGAGTTTCAAGATGTGGGACCAACAGGGTAGAACTCCAGGCCCTCTCTCTGGTAAGATAAGACCACGTGGAAATACTTAGATTAATAGAAATGGGTTAATATTTAAGACAGAGCTAGCCAATAAGAAATGCTAGTAACAAGCCAACAGCATTATATCTAATGCAACGTTTCTGTGTATTATTTGTGGCTGGTGTGGCTGAGGGACCAGGCCAGCGGGAAAACCTACTCTTAACACAGTGGTCACCAGGCAGTGGTGGTTCTCACCTCTAATCCTAGCACTCAGAAGACAGAGACAAGCAGATCTCTGAGTTCAAGGCCAGCCTGGTTTGCAGAGCAAGTTCCAGGATAGCCAGGGCTACCCAGAGAAACCCTGTCTTGAAATGCCAAAAATCAAACCAAACAAACAAGACCCTCACAGTGGTCTGTGGGTCTCAGGCAGATGTCATTGTCCCCCTTCCCCTCACCCCTCATCTCATAGACAGCCTCAGAAATTGTATCTGCAAAAGGGGAATGGAGGAGGGGTGACCTAGGATGATGGGATACCCTTGGTGTGTGTCATAGAACGTGAACTCCTAGGCAGAAACAGGTCAGGGAAATCTGTACCTACACATCCAGGATTCCTCCATTGTGAACCAGAAGACAGACACTTGGGAAGAGAGGCTGCCGGTTTGGAAGAGGTTCTGGGAGAGGAGGCCTGATGGTGTGGAACAAGCAGCTGACTCTGGGTGTCATGTGTGGGGGTTTTCTCCCCATGGGTCATGGAAGCTGGCAGAGGGTGGAGGAGACAGGTGCCGTGAAATCCCCAGCTCAGCCTCATGAGCAAAGCAGGAAGCACAAGGGCCAAGTAGTTGGGGGCAATGGCAAGAGAAGCCTGGCATGATGCTGTGGTTGGGAGGTCTGGAGGTGGGGAGCCAGGGTGGGGGGAGGCAGTGCCATGGGAAAATGCAAAGAGCCGGGATCAGGACAAGGTCAAAGGCTTGGCCAGCTGGAGGCGTGAGAGGCCTGGCAGGCTCGGAAGCTGTGGTCAGGGAGTGGGATAGTGGAGAGAAGTTGGAAATGTTTGGTGATGACAGGGCCGGGCAGTGGGCAGCCACAGTGCAGTGGAGGTGAAGGTCGGGCAGGGGAGTGTGGGAAGGGTGCACAGATCTGACAGCCACCCCCTTGCAGGCCTTAGGGTGGCTGGGTGACTCATAGATGGCTTCTCTGCCTACACCTCTTACCCTCCCTCTGTCCTTTGATGTCCCACTGTCTTTCTGACATATGAACCATGTTTCTCACTGCAAGACCTTTCTCAAACACAGTTTATTTTATTTTTTACACTAGACCCATCCCTTTCTAACCCTAACCTGTCACCACTTCCTGATCCCCAATTTTAATGTCATTAATTTTCTCCTCTTCTCTGCTGGCCTTGTTCCCACCATCTTGTCAATCATGAATCCTCATGAATTATTTTGTCTGTAGCATGGTGCCCGGTGCTTGCATGCACTGAGCAAGTGCTCACCACTGAGCTAGCTCCAGTCTATGTCTTTGTCATTCCTAAACATTCAAAGGGAAAATCTGTTTCCAAGAACTGACATCACACATCCAACCAGAGAAGGGAGAGAAACAATTGACAACAGTCACAAAAACAGGCTGGTAGAAGCTCCAAGAGCGAACAGAAACGCATAATTCTGAAGTCACACACAGATGCCTTCCATCTGGGCTCTGCCAGTCTTGGAGGTTGGGGAGCGACAGCTTAGGCAAGCCACATCACTCAGCATCAATTAAGCAAAGGAGACAGTATCTAATGGGGCATTAGGAATACTGGCTGAAATTTGCCTTTGCTATGCCTGGCACACAGCTGATGCTGCCGTCTTCCTTACCTGCAAGGGATGTGCCATGACTTCCAGCATCATTGCCAAGATCCCCCACTATGCATCCTCATTTTATATACGTATGTATGTATATCTTCGATAAAGCATATTGTAAATTAATACAGTAAAAAATTACCAATAATAAAAAAATCAGAAAGCCAAGTATGATGCACATACCTGTAACCCCAGCACTAATGATGCAGAAGCAAGAGGATTGACACAGTTTCAGGCCAATGTGTCTACACAATAAGTTCCACACTAAACAGAACTACATAGCAAAGCCCTGTATCTCAACAAAATAAATTAAAACTAATAAAACAAAAAAATCAGAATTTATTATAATAAAATTATGTAAATATTTCTCTCAAATTGTCTTACTATACCATATCCACCTATCCTGTTGCTATTCTGGGAGCTGATACAATGCCCACATGATGAGAAAGAGTGACAAATGACTCAGACATTGAAATATGGTGCTGGGCCATATGTAAAAACTACTTAAACATAGGCATTGTGACAAGGAGGGGGCTGATGGGATAACAGAGAAGCCTGCTGAGTGACGAGGGAGAGGGTATCTCATATAGCATACCAAGATGATTTACTTGTCAGGATGCACATAACTGAGTGATAACACTTCATCATGCTGCTTACAAACACCATGCAATTTAAAGCTCAGTAATTGTTTATTTCTGGAATTCTCCATTTAGTGTTTTCAGGCTGTAGTTGGCATTGGCACTGAAACCTCAGAAAGCAAACCTGAGCATCCCTGATTGAGCTGCTTTTGTCAGACATATCCCCTCAGAGCCTTCCCTGAAGTGTAACAGGTAGTGGAGGAGGACCTGAGCTAGAGACAAACTGCTTGTGAGTTGTTTCTGGGACTCAGCTTCTTATCCATAAAGTGAGTTACTGACATCTTCTTTGCTTGCTACAAGGGCTGTTGGGAGAACAAATAACTTCTTAAAATGCTCCATGGAAACAACAACAAAAAGGCTGAGCACTGATGATGCATGCCTTTTATCCCATTTAATCCCAGCACTCGGGAGGCAGATGAGTTCAAGGCCAGCCGGGTCTATAGATCGAGGTCCAGTATAGGCTCCAATAATACACAGAGAAACACTGTCTCAAAAAAAAAATGCTCCATGGATGAGGAAATTTACTCTTGGGTAAGTTAATACATGCCATCTCTGCTTCTCTCCCTGCAATTTCCTCCCCTTGCCTGCCCCCACCCAGGCTTCCCCCCCTCCCTTCCCATTCTCCCTTCATCCCTTCCTCTTTTTTCTTTTTGAGACAGATTCTCATCATGTAGCCAAGCAGCCTGGAACTTGGGATTCCCTACTTCTGGGTTCACAGATATGCACCACCATGCCAGTTTGCCCTAGCTTCTTATAACATATACTCCACCAACATGGAACCTCCAGGCTGGGCTCAAGAGGTCACTTCATTCTTGCCATTCAGCCCATCCAAGTGTCCGAGAAGAGCTTCACTATTAAGTACCTACATCTTTGCCTGGAGCACTGTCCAGTCCAGCGGCCCAGGCATGTCCTATAACCCCGACAGGCTCTGTCTCCCTCTAAGAGGTGCAGGTGGACGGTGGTCAATGGGAGGGCTAGGGACAGTCATAGAAAGTGTCTGCCATGTGGCCAGTGCTCCGTGTGTTAGCTATTATCATCACCACAGGTCCCCCCTGCCAACTGCATGGTCATCTCTGTCCTCTGCCCCCTCAGGACAGTGACATGACTCAGTGGCCTAGTCTAGACTCCTCTGAGGATGAACACCCTCCCAGAATGACTCTCCCATCTTCAGGTGCTTTCCAACGTGGTTTACCCCAGCACCACGCAACCAGTGCCCCAGATAGACAATGTTAAGTAATTGATGGTTTGCCCCTACCCCTTTCCTGCTCTAGACTTCTGGGAGAGGTGTTTGTACATGACCTGCCATGAGAGGAAACAGACTGGATGAGGAGGAGACTGGGATCCCCAGCTATTTCCCTAGAGCCAAGCGGCCTTTTGTACCACACTGGTGTCTCTCATCCCTGCCTCCAGCAACAGTACTCTCTTTACCCTGAACCAGAGTGTCCTCCTTACCCTGCACCAGAGTGTCCTGTGCCCTTTCTCTGTGCCCTGCCAAAGCCTGTGCCACAGTGTAAATCAACACTGCCCCCAGCCTCTCCAGACAGCTCTTGCACCTCAGCCTAACTTTATCCTCTATTTGGGCTTATGACACCTTGCACCTTTTATGATTGTAGCTGTTACAGTTTTGAATATTGCCTTTAATTTTGTTTCCTTCAATGACATTTGGCCAAAACATTCTGTAATCTAGTGTCTTCAGGGAATACGATGGTTGGAGAGATTCAGGGTCACAGCCTAGAAGGTAGGGCAAACCAAGGCAGGTGGGCAGAGACATTTCTTCCTGTGATGGGGATACCTAGAAGCCACAAGGGCCCAGAGCTGCAGCTGTCCTCATCTTCTCTCTCAGGGGTTCACAGTGGCTCCTTCCAAGGAATTCTAGGTGTTTTCGACCACAGGGGTGGGTGGCATCATTGTGTAGTGAACACATTATTGGGAAAGGGGTCCCAAAGGGGAAAAAGCATGTTGGAAAGACCAGGAAGGAAGGACAGACAAATGCATGACTGCCTGCAATGGAGAATTCTGAAATATACTGGAGGCAGAGTAAGAAAAACTACTACTCTGAAAAAAGCTACTGCCTGGGGCACTACAAGCAGCTATAGGAGGCCATAGAGTGCCACCTGGTGGCCACTAGGGGAAATGCTTTATGTGAGTCTGGTTCAAGTGGGCAGTCCATTATTGCCGAGGTCTCTTGGGGTCCAGGTCAAGTCTCAGACACCGGTTGGAAGTCTCTAGTGTCCCTCAAGAAGTGGAGAGAGAAGTCTGTCCTGGAATTCTCTGTGATTCTCACCCTCTGCCCATCCCCAGACCACACACACACCTTCTGCTACTCCTAGCTGAGATTAAACTCCATCCGGAGGCCCAGCTCTTAGCATCGTATTTTGCTGGCTGTAGTGCTGGAAGAGCCATCTGTTGGACAAAGGATGCTAGCACGAGCTAACTAAGAAAGTGGGGACTAGAACCTGGACCCCGCTGTTCTTTTAGGAATGTCTCCCTTCTCCTTATCAAAGCTGCCTTCTCTTCAGTTGTACCGTTTGTTTTTGTTCGGGCTTCTGTTTTTCATGCAATAAGAACAGCTCTCTCATTCCCTTGTAAACACAGCTAAGTGTCCCTGCTTCATCATTCTTTAGAGTGGGATTCCTAGCCCAGGACAATTTTACCCTTTGGCAGGACAACACTTGGCAATATCTGGAGGCCTTTTGGGTTGTTGTATCTGGAGGAAAGAGGCTGCTACTGACCCCTAGTGAGAATAGGTCGACAGTGCACAGGATGGCCTCTGTTGCCTTCAGAGTGAATGCCCAAACACCAGCAGAGTTAAGGCTATCAGGGTCAGTTCTAGCTGTCTCCAGAACCAGGACCCTTCTAGAGGTCTGCCTCACTCATCTGTTCATATGACCACGTGGAACCAGATCTATCCACCTGCAACTCTACGGAAGTTTTGGCTCAGCAGCTGCCTGGCTGTCCTTGGTTCTTATGGTCAATCCAACTTCCCTAGGTGCTCTGAACAAAGAACCTGGGTGGTATACAATTAAGGAAGAGACACACAACACTCTGCAAAACCAGTATTATCCTGTATACATACACATTTGTGCTGCATGGGTTTGATTTTAAATTACGATTACTGTATAACTTTTCCCCCCAGCTATCCCTTTAAACAAAGAAATGGTGAAGGCTTGCTAAAGCCCTGAGTAGCAGGCAGAACAAAGAAAAAAAAAGACTCTTGTCAAGTCAAATATGAAAGGCCTAGCGCCCCTAATTATATCTTGGAAGGAAAGCTTTGTCCTAGTGACACTCAGGCTGGCTTTGGGCCAGCTCAGGTTTCCCCCTTGACGATTTTTAGGAAGTTTCATGATATGGAGACATTGTTGAAAAACCAACCCCTTGACTTCTGCTGAGCAATCAGCTGCAGATATCAAACCCACTCCTGCCACTTGGGCGGCTCAGAGTACCTGGTTATCTCAAGCAAAATGCGCTTGCAATTTTAACCCAGGCTTCTCAGTGAAGTCAGGCCACTCTGCCTGCTTCCCACCGTGTGTGTGTGTGTGTGTGTGTGTGTGTATGTGTGTGTATATGTGTGTGTGTATGTGTGTGTATATGTGTGTGTATGTGTGTGTATATGTGTGAGTGTGTGTGTGTGTGTGTGTGTGTGTGTGTGTGTGTGTTTTACAAAGGATCTCTGAGGAAGATTGGTTGAGAGGTGCAGACTGACCTCAGATACCTGACATTCTGCATTCACACTGATAATTAAAGGAGCAACAAATACTGTTTTTCTTTTGTAAACTAAAAAAAAAAAAAAAAAAGGTATTAAGAAAGGTAGCTTTTTCCCCCTCCCTCTCCCTCCCTCTCCTCTTCCTCCCTCTCCTCTCCGCCCCTCCCCTTCCCTGCCCTCCCCTTCCCTTCTGCTCCACTTTCTCTCTGGTGCTGGGTGGAGACCAAAGCTTTACTCCATGCACTCTGCCATCAAGCTATACCCCCACCCCCAATTCAGTCTCTGAAACACTAAATTCCCAAATGACTCATGGGCCATTCTTGCCCTGCTGTCATTTCAAGATTTTAATTTTTTTTGTTGTTGTTTTTTTAAGGCAGGGTCTTACATAGCCCAGGTGGGCCTTGAACTCCCTCTGTAGCAGAGAATGAGCTTGAACTCCTTATCCTCCTGCTTTCACCTCTCAAATGCTGGGATGACAGTATGCTTTCTCACACCCTGTGTGTGCCATGCTGGGATGGACCCCAGAGTTCCTACAGGCACTAAATGAGCTACAACCACAGCCCAAGTATTTGATGACTTAAAACATTAAAAGTAACTCCGACTGTCATGCTATGCTCCCCCCTCTTACCCCCCCCCCCCCGTGCCTTGTTCATCTGCTAAAGAAGAGTTTGTATGTGGGGGTCAAGACATGGAGTCGACTGTTTCTGTGCAAAGTGTTCATTCCTGGGCAAGGAGTGTCTGGAGACTGGGAATATATTATAAATCATATTTTTAGTGAGAATGACAAAGCTCAAGAACCTTTGCCTTAGGGAACCTGTTCAATTTGTCAGTTAGAATTCAGTCCGCTGAAGTAGAACGAGCCCGTTCTTGTCAAGGGAGGCCTGGTTCCAGAGGAAAGGTCCTTCTGGGGAGCCATCAGGGCAGACACAGTAGTGACACTGGGCAGCAGTGTGCAGACACCTCTCTTCACAAAGCTTTGGAGCCCTCCAGAGCTGGCCCCTGTCCCTCGGTATTCGAGGCCTTTCCTGGCCTGATGTGGACATACAGAGATGCAGGGCTCCTGTTGTTGCTCAGGTTTATAACCAGGCTTGGAATCTGTTCCTTCGGGGAACGGGAGCTTGGAAGCACTGCACATAATTTTGAGAAGGACAAAGGGTCAATATCAACTCATTGCACTCCACAGCCTAGAGCCTTGCACCATGTACTGGGTACAGACAGGTTTTCATTTAACACCTTATGACTTGATGATCCTAAAATCTATAGGTCTGGGGAGGTGCCTGGGACAGTTCACTGAAGGGCTCAGCATACAACAGGTAGAAAAGGAGGCCGCAAAACTTTTTTTTTTTTTTTTTTTTTTTTTTTTTGAGACAGGGTTTCTCTTGATATCTTTGGCCATCCTGGAACTCACTATAGACCAAGCTGGACTTGAACTCACAGAAATCCATCTGCCTCTGCCTCCTGAGTGCTGGGATTAAAGAAAGGTGTGCACCATCATTGCCTGGCTGAGATACTAAGTCTTAGTAATGACATACTTTGGGCCTAGAACCCTAAAGAGCTGCATTCCCTCGTTGCTGAGTCATGTGATCTCCACCCCAAACCAAGAGGAAGCCTAGCCCTCTAGCCCTGACCTCTAAGGCCCTAGTGACTGCTGGGCTATGTGGCTACTATGGAAGGCGGCAATGCCTCCTGACCAAGACTTTGGCTGTATCTGTAGGCCGCTGCTTCAGAGCCCCTCACACCAACTGTGCTGCTGAAAATCCCCCACCAGGCCCCACCCTGGACCTTTCCAGGTCCTGCTTTTGGGACATGAGACTGGCTTCTGTGTCCAGCTGTTCAGAACTACAGAGCAAGCAGCAGCAGGAAGGTGTCACCATCTCCAGTGTACCTTCCAGAAAGCAAGGCACTAGCTTTGTCAGCCCACATAGGTTTCCTGCCTTCCTTTCCTGATAGGCTATGTGCTAGGCAAGCCTCACCCTGACACCCTCATCTCAGCATGCTCATTTGTCCTGCTTGACCAACTGAGGGGAACACTATCGAAAGCCTAGAGCCCTTCCTCATGTGAGTTTCTATGGAGGCCCAAAAGACAAGATGGTGGGTGAGTTACTGGCTGCACCACAGTCTCACTGGCTTCTGTTGTGCTTGCTGCTGTGACACCAGCTCATGTGTGCAATGCTCTCAAGCTGCGCTTCAGCTGGGTGATAGGACTATGTATAGAGGAAGAAGCTAGGGCACAGAGAGGTAAAGCAACTGGCGCAGGCCACACAGCAAGGTGGGCAGACCTCCAGGTCATTCCCATGCATGTGGTGCTTTGGCCAGCCTTCTCTCTTACCCCATGGTGCTCCTCACTGGAGAAAATCTAGGTACCATGATTGTGGATGTTTGGGGTTTGATGGAAGAAGGCAATGGTGAGAAACGGGGCATCTAAGGGTGGTCCGATCCAAGAGAGTCAGAGGGAAAGAGAGATGAAGCCACTGCCCTAGTTTGCTTCTCCATCACTGCTGATCTCTGCTGTAACCGAAACTCCTTGTAGCCTGCTGGTCCTGAGTGACAGGAAGGTGGACACTTGTGCCTGTCACAACAATCATCTCCTAGGGATGGGTCAGCCTCATGTCACGTTGTCTCAGGCATGCAGGGATCCACTACTCTGCACCCCAATAACCCTTGAAGTTGGCACTTCTTTTAACTGCTCCTCCTTGCCTACCCTGTTGCCATAGAACTAATCATGGGAAAAGACTTCTTTGAAACAGACGTGCTCATGGGCCAGGCCATGTGGCTTGCCTCCTATTCAAGCCTGTTTGTCAAACTTGAAGGGGCTTTATGTTTAAGTCAAACTGTTCCTAATGCACTTTCTATTCTCTACAAAAACCACAGCCATCAATTAAAAAAATTTAAAAAGCAAGCAGGAAAACCCATGAAGAACACTTCTCTGTCCTGACTTACCATTTTCTTTGATCCATTAAGATCCAAAAGTGAGCCCTTCTTCATCTCTGGAGTATGAGGCAAAGAGGGAATAATTATCCATAAAGTGGTCATCCAAGTGTTTGCTTTGTGATGAAAGAAAACTTTTGAGAGCTTGGAAGAAAGAAGGAATATGTAAGTCTCTCCAGATGCCATCAGTAATAATATTAATGAATTAATGATTTACCTGAGTCTTATATGTCTATTTGCTTTGCTGCTCATAAGCATACATAGTTTCCATAGTAACCTTGACATCAGACCAAACTCCATCGCTCTGGGAACCAAAGGGCAGCTCTCAAGGAAAAGCATACAGTCTCACTTGCTCTTTTCAGTGTTTGCCAATGGGAAAATGATAAATTGATATGTTCTAAAGGAGCCGTTTGTCTTTTTCTCTTCCTTCCCATTACCACCGAGGCGTGACATTTGAAACGCCTACTGTATCAACATCTAATTCTACCACCTTCCTTCTCAATGTGCCTTTAGTCTTAGCCAAACATTGCTGTTCTCTCCGACACTTTTCATTTATTTATATATATGTGTGCATATGCTCACATGCACCATCAACTTCTTACCAACAAACAAAAATGTTGATTTATTTTCTTAGCTGCTTTTAAAAAAATGTCTGTAATCCCATTGCTCATGCACAAGGCTGCACTACAGACGTTATACATGATCACAGAGCACTGGCTGATGAGGATGGAATGTTCTGGATATACCAAGTTTTAAAAGTCCATGTATTCAAAATAGCTTAAATGTCAGTGAGTCGAATTTCCTTAGTACAAATTCACAAAAGAACCTGATCAGACAGATGAATACAAGTATCTAAGAATAGAATAAATACAGATTAAGACTCGAACCCAATTCAGCATCATTTCCTTGAGGTGCTGTAGTTTGTGAACACATTCTTGTAGACTGGCTTAGTGCCTAAAGGCATTTTGCTGCTTCTGCAGAGGACCTGGGTTCAGTTCCCAGCACCACATGGCTGCTGGTGGCCATTTGTAACTCTGTTTCCAGGAGACACAATGCTGTTGTGTGGCTCCAGTGGACACCAAGCACACACATGGTACGCTTACACCCAGGCAAAACACTCACTCACATAAAATGAAAATAAATCTTGGGGGTTGAAGAGGTGACTCAACACAATTAAGAGCTCTTGCTGCTCTCCCAGAGGACCAGAGCTGCATTCCCAGTACCACATCAGGCAAGTCACAACCATCTGTAACTCTAGCTGCAGAGGACCTGACACCTCTGACCTGCAGACACCTGAATCATGTGCATGTACACACACACACACACACACACACACACACACACCTACCCTTATACATAATCAGAAATAATAACTATAAATATTTTATGAAAAAAGAAAATATCTTTGTCAGAGGAGTTGGTGGTTTTAAACTTAGGGAATGGAGAACCAAAAAATAGGAGGCCCAGGCAGAACTCTGTATTTGCTGAGAATCAAGAAACCAAGGGGTCAGAGCACATTTTTGCCCCTCTCCATTTTTAGATCTTTGGTAGCTGCAGGAGAAGCAGCCATCAATGTCAAGACAAGGCTTAGCGGTGAGGGGAGACGACACAGGAAGGTGTCATAGGAGGGTAAGAGACAGCCCTTGGCTCTTGGTCTGGATGGATGGAGAGATCCAGGCAGATATAAGATAGGGTGCTGTAATATGAAGAACACAGAGAACAGGCTTCATGCAGCCTGAGAGAAACAGGAAAGCATTTCCTGGAGCTTGGAACAAGGCCCCGGAAGGCACACAGGAGGCAGATCAGGAGACAGACACAGGTTTAGTGCAGGTTTTGGCTTCTCTGCTTAGTCAGACTTACTATGACTCAGTAGTCATAGTAACTGCCCTGCCTGTGACTCTCCATTGTCCTTCTTGAGCTGTGAGAGACACTGGAGAGTCCTCATCTAAGACCAGAAACACAGGAGGCGATGGTCCAACACTCACATTCATAGGCTGAAGGTGATCAGAGTCACACAAGAGGAAAACAGAATGCTAAAGGTGAAGTGGTCCACTTTGGTGGGTGACAAGTGTCATGTTTTCTGAAAAGAATGCAGGATCTGAAGGTTCAGGCTGTGAACCTTAGAATCTCCAGAATAGGTTGGATTTTGCCTGGAGTCAAAGCCATAAAAACAAACAAACAAACAAAAAACCCAAACAAACAAACAAGCCACCAAAAATTCCTGGTGTCCCTCAAGCACTTGGTTCTTTTGCTCCTACAGTGTGATCTTGCTCCTGAGGGACTGGTGCATGGGGAGGAACCCAGCTTGACTGAAGTGTTTGTGGAGAAATCTGAAACCAGGCAACCCTAACCCCTTCCCCTCAAATCTTCCAAAAAGAAAAAACAATTGTCCAACATTTTAAAAAATGTATTCTCTGATAGCTTCATATACACATAATGACTTCTAGCATTTCACCTCATTATCCTCTCTCACCTCCCCTTCTCCTGCTCAAACCCTTCTTCCAATAAGACCCCTCCCCTGCAGGACTACGTTCATGTCCTTTAGTACATGTGACTCATGTGTAATTGGGGTACATTCATGATGGTGATTGGAAGATTACTTACAAGTGCATAGGCAAATCAAGCAACTTACTCAGTGGATACAACATTGAAGAAGCTGAGGTGCCTTCCCTGAGCCATCACTGTGAATAGTTTCCTCGGGGAAGGTGGGGCCTCCTGTGCTCTTCCTGCTTCTGTGACAAGGTTGACAGGCCCAGTCTTGCATGGGTCTTGGAGGAGAAACCACAGTTGTGGGGAGTTCACGAATGCAATGGCTATGCCATGTCCAGAAGACATTTTTGTTTGCTTGGTTGATTTTTAATAATTTATTTCTTTTTATTTTATGTGCATTGGTGTTTTGCCTGCATGTATGTCTATGTGAGGGTCAGATCTTGGAGTTACATTCAGTTGTGAGCTTCCATATGGGTGCTGATAATTGAACCCGGGTCCTCTGTAAGAACAGCCGGTTCTCTTAACCACTGGGTCATCTCTCCAGCCCCCAGAAGTCATTTTTCAAAAGACTTGTTTTATTTGGTGCGTAGAAGTGTTTTGCCTGTGTGTATGTGTGTGTATGTGCACCTCGTGCATGTCTGGTATCCATGGAGGTTAGAAAGGGACATATAGGAGCCCTGGAACTGGAGCTACAAGTGGCTGTGAGCTGCAGTGTGGACTGGGAACTGAACCCCCACCTTCTGCAAGAGCAAGTGCTCTTATCTGTTAAGCCATCTCTCCAACCCCTAAAAGATGTCTTTTTGAGACAGGACCCCCATCTGGCCCTTCTTTCTGTTCCTTCTTCTCCCTCTTCCTTGATGGTCCTTGAGTCTTAGATGGGTGATAAAGATGACTTATTTAGGGCCAAACACTGCACTGACACCCCCTTCTTAGCACTCACTCTGTATTGACTGCTGCCTGCCGGAATAACTTTTTATGTCAAGAGCTGAGAGCATCGCTAGTCTGTAGATATAAACGTGAATATTTAGAAGGCAGTTGGATCACATGTCCACTTAACAAGATAATAATAGTGTGTGCCCCCTAGGGCCTATGATCTTTCCAGCTGCCAGGACTTATCCAGGTTTATAGTACCAGACATGTTCCTTCCTGTACAGGGGGCCACAAATCCAATCAGAAAGCAGTTGGTTACCCCCACAACATACATGCAACCATTTTTACCAATGGTCACACTTGGCCAGGCCAGCTCAAACAGTGCTAGCTTGGTAAAACTGTTGATTTTTTTCTTCCAGTTCAGTTTTAGCTTGATTTCTTGTCCTACCATCAAAGGGCATGGTGTCTTCAAAAATAGAGACCATCGTGTAGATGGCTGTTGAGACAGCAGGAACACAGATGTGCATTTATCATACAAATTAACCAGACCTCCTGGCTTACAAGCAGATAAGGAAGCGATAGACTCCTAGGGTTGAACCCTGCCTCAGCCTCTGAACCATATCTGCATCTTCCAAGAAAGACTGTAAGGGTTACATGGTCTAAGCAGTTTTGGCAGGAATGAGAATGCTCTAAATGACTAGGGAAATGCAATGCCCTGGCCTGGCTGCTTGGCCTCTGGCTTGGTTAAATTCATAGAAGGCATCCGTCACATTCCCATAGTCCCATCATGACACATGTGGACAGGACTCCAGTCCTCTCCTACCAGCAAAAGCTTTTTAGAGCTTCTTGGCTTGTTGGCTGTAGCTGTAGCTGAGGCCTAGCTACATAGTCTAAATCTCTCTCTCTCTCTCTCTTTCTCACACACATACACACACACACACACACACACACACACACACACCACCACCACCACCACCACCAACAACAACAACAAAACAAAACAACTCCAGGACAGCCAGAGCTACACAGTGAGACCCTGTCTTGAAAAATCAAACGAGACAAATGAAGGTCCCTGGATAAGACAGCCCTATGTTGTTTAATGGCATATTCAAGGGACTGCTTTGTTGGTTGATCTCATTGCTGTGAGAACATCATGGACAACATATGTACACCTGGTGTAGCACCTCTGGGTTGTGGGACCACCATGTATGTAGTCCACCCATCACAGAACATCATTCTGTGACCATATTTAAAGGTCCAAGAGCATAGAGTGGAAAAAGTGTCTGGCTGTGAACTTCACTTCTAGCACATTCTGGTGCTGCTGCTATGTGACCTAGACTCCTCCTTTTGTAATTAAAAAAAGAAAAAAAAAAAAAAGAAAGAAAAAGTGTTATGAGAGAAAAAGACAACTTGTGACAGAGCTCACGAGGAGAGTTTTTTGTTTGTTTGTTTGCTTGCTTGTTTGCTTGTTTTCTTTTGGGGGGGAGGAAATGGAAAAAAAGAAGGGGTGGGGGAGACCGCCCCTAGGGACAGGGGCACAGGAGCAGCAGCAGAGAAAAGAGAGGCAGAGAAGGTGGGGGGGAGAGACAGAGACAGACACAGAGAGACAGAGACAGACAGACAGACACACACACACACACACAGAAAGAGAGAGAGAGAGGAGGTGGGTAAGACCCTTTAAAAGGGAACACAGTGATGTGCACAGGAGGTGCTCTTAGTGGCTGCAGCTGAGGGCGTATCCCATCAGAACCCCAAGGGCAGGCCAGTACAGATGCCTGAATACTCACACCTCCATGTGCTTCAGATTCCTCACTAGCACCAAGGGTGATTATTTGAACAACACTGATTCAAAGGGGCCTTAGGAGCACCACAGCCTGTGGTACACACTGCACGTGGCTGCGGACATTCCGCATGAGTCACTTTTCTGTTGCTGAGACAGAATACCTGGACTGAAACAAACAAGCAAAAAAGCAACAACAACAACTTTGGGGAAGCAAGGTTTTGTTTTGGTTAACAGTTTCAGGGAGACTTTCTTGGGATGGGGAAATCATAGCAGCAGGAACTGGAAGGTGGCTGATCTTGTTTCACCTGCACACAGGAAGCAGAGAAGGAGACCAGAAAGGGGGTCAGGCCCCAGTGACATTCATACTTCTCCCAGCAAGGCTCCACCGCCTGAGGATTCCACAAGACTCTCAAACATTGCCACCAAATGGAGACCAAGTGTTCACTTACGGGAGACTATGAGGCCCACAGACACCTGAATAGGATGCACATGATTGCCAGCCCCTCAGAAGGTACTCCTGTGCGTGGAAAGAACCCTTCCTTTCTCTAACAAGAGGATGAGAATCTCAGTCCCTCCTGTTATGGGTAAAAACATCCCCCTATTTGCATACAAGGAAATAAGAGATCAAAAAAATCCCTGAGACATGTCACACAGCCAGAAATGCAACCCAGGCTTTTGTGATTTCAAGACTTTCCAGACTGATGCTCCATTATTTAAATACGGTGAGTGTGGGGCGGCGTGAACCCTGCTTACAAGTGTCCCCCTTGAGAACAAGTGACTCTAGTTAGCACTCTGCAGGCAGCTTCCGGTGCCGATCTAGGAGCTCTTCCTACATCAGCCTTTGTGTGGGATCACCAGGACTTATCTACGTTGTAGGATTTTGACCCTCTTGAGCTCTGCTCATTCGTGTCCTTGTGCATTCCACACTGACGACGCTGTGCTCAGCCCTCCTGCTCAGACTAACTTAGGGAATCAGAGATAGAGCTCCGTGCAGGCGGGGATCTGTTTTCTCTCTGCGTTTTCTCTTTCTCCTTTCTTCAGGCTCAGTTTTCAGGGTCAGCTCCACCCTCTCCGCCTAGGTAGCTTCGTAAGACAGAGCATTGAAAGCCCGCTCTCACCGAGTTTTCTAAATTTAGGTCATAATCACAGACGATCAATCAGGACTTTAGACACTGGCATCCGCCCCTCCCCCACTCTCATGGAAGAGGCTTCGAGCCAGAACACAATGACTCTTTTTTTTTTTCCCATTACCTGCTCTGGTGAATAAGGTGGGGTCACTTTCAAGGTGGGGTCAGTCAGAGGAAAAGCAGACGACCTGTGCCCTGACCCACGGGGAAGGACAGATTAGGCCCTCTGCTGGAGGGTGGGTAGGTGCAAGCAAGCTTCTACCACAGGGCAGGCCCCAAACTGGCTTCTGTCCTTCAGCTTGGGTGCCATCCTTCTCTGCCTTTATTCATTCTCCCTACCTCCTCTTCTGTAATGTTCTTGCTTCTCTGTTCCTTACTTTGTCTCCTCACTGCAGGCACCCACCTCAGTGTGTGTGTGTGTGTGTGTGTGTGTGTGTGTGTGTGGTGTGTGTGTGGTGTGTGTGGTGTGTGTGTCTCTGTGTGTGTAGTGTGCGTGTGGTGTGTGTGTGTGTGGTGTGCGTGTGTGTATGTGTGTGGTGTATGTGTGTGTGTGTGGTGTGCATGAGATGTGCGAGTAGTGTGCATGTGTGTGCATATGTGTATGTGGTGTGTGTGGTGTGTGTGTGTGTGTGGTGTATGTGTCTCTGTGTGTGTAGTGTGCGTGTGGTGTGTGTGTGGTGTGTGTGTGGTGTGCATGTAGTGTGCATGTGTGTGGTGTATGTGTGTGTGTGTGGTGTGCATGAGATGTGCAAGTAGTGTGCGTGTGTGTGCGTGTGTGTATGTGGTGTGTGTGTGTGGTGTGTGTATGTGTGTGGTGTATGTGTGTGGTGTATGTGTGTGTGTGTGGTGTGCATAAGATGTGCAAGTAGTGTGCGTGTGTGTGCGTGTGTGTATGTGGTGTGTGTGTGGTGTGTGTATGTGGTGTGTGTATGTGGTATGTGTGTGTGGTCTGTGTGTATGTGTGTGTGGTGTGTGTATGTGGTATGTGTGTGTGGTCTGTGTGTATGTGTGTGTGGTGTGTGTGTGGTCTGTGTGTATGTGATGTGTGTGTGTGTGTATGTGGTGTGTGTGTGTGGTCTGTGTGTGTGTGGTATGTGTGTGGTCTGTGTGTATGTGATGTGTGTGTGTGTGGTGTGTGTGTGGTATGTGTGTGTGTGTGTGTGTGTGTGTAAGCTCCTTTCTTAGAAGTATCTGTTCTTGTTTGACAAATCCTTGTTTTCTTCAGTTTCTCTAAGTGGTTCACTTTTGGAGAAGAATCCACCTGTAGGGGTAGGTACTGCACCATTCCGGGTTTTCGGTGAGCTGCCTGCTCTGATGATGGAACTTATGTTATTATTGACACAGGGTCTCACTGTGTAGCTCAGCTTGGCCTAGCTGTGTGAACGTGGATGCCGTATAAAACCCTCCCACCTGTGTTCTTCACTTATAAGATGCCTGTAGTGGGTGTGGAGCAGCTGCCTGCTCTTTCAGGTGTTTAGTTGGGCTCCACAGTCATGACCACCACTGTTCATGTCACCACACCTCAGTTAAGAGACATGGGACCCCTGAGTACTCCAGGCCTCCACAGACTGGTCATGGAGAGTGTCCTGCTCTCTTGGCTGCACACAAACCTCCTTCCTCAGCTGCTTCAAGGGCAGACCCAGTGCTAACCATTCCCCTAATTGCAGCTTATGTCATCTGTATACAGCCTTTTATTCTATTTCCTATAAGATGATCTTTGTTGCCTGGGCAACCAGGAGCTGGGACTCAATCCCTCTCTTTCACTGTCATTGCCCCCCTCACTTTCTGCTAGCAATCACACAGAGACACAAGACTCCCATGTAGATACATCGTGTATTAACCCTCTGCTGTCACACCCCATTCTCCTCTCTCCCCCTCCAACTAGTTTCCTTCATTCCCTTAGACAGTTAAGCTTCAAATTCCATGTCTTCTGTATATATATATTGTGTATCTATAAAGACCAGCACCCACAGATGAGAGAAAATGCAATGTTTGTCTTTCTAAAACTGACTTAATTCACTTAATATGAGTGTCTTCAATTGTATCCATTTTTCTGCAAACAACTTCATTCTTTATAGTTGAAAAAATCTCATTCTGTGTATAAACTCCATTTTCTTTATCTATTCTTCTGTTGATGGGCACCTAGGTTGGCTCTGAAACTTGGTGTCTTAGTCACTGTTGTATTGCTGGGAAGAGACAGCATGACCAAAACAACTCTTATAAAAGAAAACATTTAATTGGGCCTGGCTTACAGTTTCAGAGTTTCATTATCATCCTGACAGAGAGCATGGAGGCACACAGTCAGACATGGTGCTGGAGAAGTAGATGAGAGTTCTATATCCATAGTCACGGGCAGCTGGAGAAGAAGAAAGAGCCACTGGGCCTGGTTTGGGCTTCTGAAACCTTAAAGTCCACACCGAGTGGCATACTTCCTCCAACAAGGCCACCCCTCTCAACCCTTCTAAGTAGTACCACTTCCTCATAACTAAACATTCAAATGTATGAGCCTATTGGGCCATTCTTATTCAGTACCACACTTGGTCGTTGTGAACAGGGCTTCAGGGAACACTGATGCCCAGTGTCTCTGTGACACATAGACTTACATAACTGGGTCATAAAGTAGGTCTTTTTTAGCTTTCTGAGGAACTGCCATAGTGGCTTGACTGATTACATTCCAGCCATGATGGTTCCCCTTTACCCACATCCTCATCTGCACCTGCAGTTTCCTGAATGCCATCCTCTCCTGGGTGACTTAGAATCTCTTAATGCCCATTTCTCTGATGGATAAGGTATTGAACATTTTTTTCATATGTTTATTGGCTATTTGTTATCTTTTGAGGTCTGTCTGCTCATTCCATTAGCACATTTTTGACTGGTTTATTATTTTGGTATTTGCTTTAAATTTTTTTTAAAAAATCTTATTTCTGTATGTTTGTATGCATATGTGTGTGCATGGTACATGTCGTGGTCAGAGGAAAATTTTTTAGACATCTGTTCTCCCCTCTCACCAATGGGTCCAGGGGAGTGAACTCAGGTTGTCAGGCTTGGTGGCGAGCATCTTTACCGGTATTCAGTGTATATCTTGTTTAGTTCTTTGTATAGTCTAGATGTTAATCCCAGCCAGATACCATATCTTTGCAGTCTCCACGCAGCCCCCTCCTGCATATCCTGTTCCTCTCCAGTGTCCAGGGTCTCCTGCCATGTCAGGGTTGTACATCTTTTGTATTCATAGCACTTGCTCAGTTGGGCACACATCTAAGGTTCTGGTCACAGGAGGAACTGTCTCCAGTGGGGTCCTGGCCCATGTACTTGACAAACACATCCAAACTTCATTCATCGCCCCCTGACAGACCCTCTGCCCCTTCCTCTTCTCTAGTTTACTTATGGCATCTCCATCTCTGCCCCAGACAGGGGTGCTCCCCTCCACTTTGAAGCCCTGTTTCCTCTCTTGAAAGCATCTTTGTGAGACAGGCTCTTGCTATGTAGCTTAGGTTCAGACTCTCCTTCCTCCTGCTTCAGGGTCCAGAGGGCTGGGAGTACAGGTGAGTGCTCCTCCTGGCCTCTGAAAGCTTCTTAAACACTGGAACCTCCTGTGTATCTAAGTCAAGGATTAATGATGATCCTAGGTTCCTGACACTGCTGGATGAGTGAGCAATGAATGATACCCAGTGTGTCACATGTTCTTTTGTGTATGTGCATTCAAGTGTGATATTTACTTGTGTGCAGGCATGTGTGTGTGAGTGTGTGTGTGTGTGCTCCATGCATGTGTGTATGCATGCACATTGAGGCCTGAAGTTGACATTGTGTGTCCTCTATCTCTTGACATTTTATTTGTCAAGGCAGCAGCTCTTACTGAACCTGGAGTCTCCTATTCCAGCTGGTCTAGCTGGTCCCTCTGCCCCAGGAATCCCTGTCCCTGCCTCCTGAATTCTGGGGTGACACACAGCTGCCCTCACCTGCCTGGCTTCTCCTTGGATTCTGACTGTCATGTTCGCACAACCAACCTCCCCAGCCCAAGATGTCATTTTCTCAGGAAGGCTCATTGGAGCCTTCTAATTTAATTTACTTTTACTCATTTATTTATTTAGTTCAGCTGTAGTGGGTACAGAACCAAACAGAAAACAGTGGTTCAGACCCATAGTCATAGCTAATGGAGAGAACATAAGGTAAGGTATAAGAGCACAAAAGCACACAAAACCAGCCTGCTCACCCCTACACAGCCACACCCTGCCAGGCTAACCACTCTGCAAGGAAGCCTCATTATTTCCATTTTATCCACCAGGAAATGAACCCAGAGAGCTAGAGAGACTTGTTCAGACCCACATAGAAGTGGCATACGTGGCTGCCTCATGAGCTCAGGCTCATCCCTTTCCAAAGTCTGTGTTTCCTACTGAGGACAGTACCTGCTTAGAACCATTTTTTTTTTAAAAATAAGATATTGTGTGTGTGTGTGTGTGTGTGTGTGGGTGTGTGTGTGTGGTGCTGGAGGTGGGAGTGTCAAAACCCAGGTCCTGTGCACAGTGTGCAAGTTTTTCTTTTTCTTTTTTTGCCACTGAGCCACACCCCTACCCATTAGAGCCATTTTAACTTAGTTTACACACACACACACACACACACACACACACACACACACATATATATATATATATATTTATTTATTTAGTGTTTAGTTAGTTCAGCAGTGGTGGGGATGGAACCAAGGATGTGCATTCTAGGCTAGTATCTTACCAAGCCCTTAACGTCACTTTAATTCTATCTATCATCTGTCTGTCTGTCTCTGTCTATCAATCATCTCTCCTCCCACCACTCTCTCTCCTTCCCTCCACCCACCTGCCTACCTACCTACCTATTTACTTACCTATTTGTACCGGTGGCAGAACACAGGCTGCATAAGCTAGGGCGCTACCATTGCGCTATACTCCAGGCCCCAAAGCCATATATATATCTTTTAATTTTTAAAATATTTTATGGGTTTGAGTAGTTGCCTGCATGTATGTCTGTGGCACCATGTGAATGCCTGGTACCCACAGAGGTCAGAAGAGGGCAGTAGATCCTCTGGAACTTGAGCTATAGCTGGTTGTGAAATGCCATATTTGTGCTGGGAATTGAACCTGGGTCCTCTGCAAGGGAAGTCAGTGTTTGTCACCACTGAACTGTGTTTCCAGGCCCTGGAGCCATTTTTCAACAATGCTGTGTATTTTCCTAGATATGTTGTGAATGTTACTCAGAGTGTCTCCAATACTGCATCACAAAAATGACAAAGTACTTGGAGCAGGGGCTCTTCAGAGGATATAAAGAGCCTACTTTAGACACGGTCCTTGCAGACTGTTGATGGATAAGTAGCGTTGCTTGCCATTGTATTATTTTTTTTATTTGTTTTTGCTAATTCCTGCCTTGAGGTATGATGGCTTTGCTGTTTTACTGTTTCTAGTTTCTTGTTGTGGAGTCTTTCCCAAATGATTCCAGGTCAGACCTGGCCAGGCAAATGAAGTCATCTGTTCACAGAAGTGTTCCAGCAAGTAGGATGGAGTACAGTATGGCTTTCTGGAAGTTTGTGACCTGCAGCAATATTTCTGATTCATTGTCTGGTATGTTTGTATGTTTGGTTTTTTTGAGATAGGGTTTCTCTGTGTAGCCCTGGCTGTCCTGAAATTCACTCTGTAGATCAAGCTGGCCTTGAACTCAGAGGTCCTCCTGCCTCTGCCTTCTGAGTGCTGAGATGAAAGGCATGCACCTGGCTGTGTGGATTGTTTTCTTTTTATAGTACCAGACAAGGGATTTGAGGATGAGACTGGGTCTGTATGTCTGTGTGACCAGAGCTTCCAATGCCACCCCTTTGAGAGGGGGTGTTTGTGTCAGGAGCCACCACCACCACCCACTCCCAATCCCAGTGGGAAAATATAGCCTTGCTCTCACTCATCAGCAAACCTTCTTACATTTTGATTTCTTAAATAATTGTTCTCTGTGATTGTTCACTTCTGTGTGTATTGTCTCCTTATATTTATGTTTCCTCCTTTAGTCACGATATCTGAACAGGAACTCAGAGATGCAGAGCTGCACAGTTTAGAGCCTCAGATGCCTCAGTTGTCAGGCAAAAATTTAAGCAATGATAACCATCAGAAGGGCGAGAGAGACGGATGATGTCTGCAGGGTGCAGCCCACAGTGGTTTTATTGATTACTACAAAGTCCTTGAAATCCAGGTATAGGCAGAAGAATCCCTTTCAGTCCAGGAATTTGAGGGCAGCCTGGGAAACAGAGAGACCTTGTCTCTAAACAAAAATGCAAGTAAAGATCATTGGACTAGGGATGTAGGTCAATGGTTGATGCTAGTTTATTTCAACTCCAAGCTCTGGAGGAACAAGGAGGAGGCCCTAAACAACAACACAAATTCAAATGGCTTTGGAAGGGCCTGCTTGACAAGCTCCACTCCTTAGGGTTCAGAACTCTTTGAAGAGTCAGAATGGGCTGGGGAAGTGGCTCAGTGGGTAAAGTGCTTGCTAACCAAGCATGAGGGCCTGAATTAATTCCCAACACCCATGATGCAACAGCCCACCTTTGTAATTCCACTGTTGAAGAGGCAGAGGCAGGAGGGACCCAGCGAACTCCAGCTTCATTGAGAAATCTTATCTCAGCAAGTGATGTTGGAGAGAGACAGAGGATGATAGACACCTGATATCAACCCCTGGCCTCCACCTGCAATACACATACACAGGAACACATATACACATGCACAGCCAGGAAGACGTGTGTATGATGTACACATACCACAAACAAACTGTGGCAAAGGCATTAACACATAGGGCTTCTTGAGGTTGGGAAAATGAGCTGTCTGTGCACATGAACATCTTAACGCTAACTCCCTAGGACTCCGTTATCTGGCAGGACGGCAGCATGTTAAGGAGGAGGAGATTCTTACATGCGTGTTCCATCCCGGCCCAGTCATCCTTGCCAAGGATGACTCAGGTGAACATGTTATCCCTCCAGTTGCCAGGCGCCTGTTGTGATCCAACCAGTACAGTCATGCCAGGCACCCAGGCCACTCACCTGTGAGGCTTGCAGAAAATTCCCTGGCTTGTCTCCACTAGAATCAGGAACAAAGAGGGGGAGAAACTGACAGCTCCTAGGGAGGGGAAGAGGACTACGGTGGAAGGAAGGTATGACGAGGAAGGGTACAACCAGTGTGAACATACCAAAGTGCCAGGAACACACAGAGCAGGTTCAACACAGAGCAGCCCCCACCTCCTGTGAGCTCAGACACACAGTTCAGAATAATGCCACACTACAAAGTATGGCAAGTTCTAGAAGGGCAAAATTGAAAGTCAATGACACAAATCAGTAGGAGGGCTAATTTAAATAGGAGGAGGAGGAGCAAGAGGCACATTTTTACAAGGAGCGTGTAAATTAAGACCTGTGGGGAAATGTGGACAAGGGAACAGCAAGTAGAAGTCAGACAGGTTTTGGAATGTTTGAAGAACCATAAAGAGACTAAAGAAGCCAACATACTGTGAGCAGGGGCTCGTGGCGGGTTGCTATCATTTTGCCAGCAAGGATATGTAATAAATACCATCCTACTCAATGAATCCCACTAGGTTGGGGCTGGGGATACCCATGTACTCCTAAAGTCTTGTTCCAAAGGTGCCAGCTAGGATTTTGACTCCCGCCTCTGCTGCTTCAAGTGTGGGAAGGGGAAGGGGGTGGCTTAAACTCTTAGAACCCTGTCTGTCAGTGAGCTGTTCACACCTGCCTCTGAAGCTGCGGCTGGAGTGAGGAAATGTCTGGAATGTCCCCGGTGTGGCTCTGGGTGTGCAGTGGGCTCTCATCAAACAAGAGCTCCTGTCCTCGTTCCAAACAAACACCTACCCTGCCCTAGACTGGGGAGTAGGAGGGGATTTGATTCTGTCGCTGCCCTGCCTTGTCTCTTCGAAGGACCTGCAAGAGAAATGAGCAGTGCTTTCTAAGGACCTGAGTGGGGACCATAGCCGGAAAACACCCAGAGGATGCATGACAGGGGAACTAACTGAGAAAACTGGGAGGGGGGTGGGGGACAAGGATAAAAGTTTTTAAAATTTTGATGCAAGCTTGTCGGGGCAGCACATGGACTAAAATAGTAATGACGTATGGAAGATGGCATGGCCCCTAAGGAGGACATGCAAATTGGTGAAGTATTTCACAGTTCTGGAATCTAGGAGACAATGGACTAACACTGTGGACTTGCTGACAAAGCAAACAGGCCTGCTCCACCTCTTTGAAGGAGAGATTCTTCAGAAAGGAAGGCTAAGTAGAAATGTTCTCAAGAACATTTGCTGAGAGAAGCTGAACCCTGCAGACCCACACACAATATAGAACCCACAAACAAAGTCTCCAAGAGAAGCTTGGGTTGTGGGGAGACACAAGGATGCCAAAAAGGGCACACACGCTGTGTGAGCATCCAGAATATTAGCTACATGGAGCAGTAAGGAAGGAATGCACACTACAAGCTAGGGATCAATGGCGCCAGTGTGGGAGGGGATTGATAAAACCAGGCACTGTTCACCAAAACAGACCCCACTCTGGCCTTTCAAGCAAGTCTAAGCAGATCTCAAAGGGCTGAACTCCCACAACAGTGTGTTCAAACCACAGTGCAATTAAACAAGAAACTAATAACAGAAAGTTCACAGGAGAGTCCCCAAGCATTCAGGAACACATTTCTGGATAACCAGAGGAGAAATCACAACAGGAATTAGAAAAGTCTTCAAGTTGAAGGATGAAGAAAATAAACATACTGGAACTTGTGAGCAGCAGCCAAAGAAGAGCCAAAGTGGAACTTTCTAGCAATGTGTGCACCGGAAAATAGGGAGCTCAAGCCAGGCATGATGATGTATGCCTGTCATCCCCCAGCACAGGAGAGGCAGAGGCAGGAGGATTGCTACAAGTCTGAAGGAAGTCTGTCAATATAGTGAAACTCTATGGGGAGGGGGCACTTACAAACAACTTTAGGTCAATAAAAGTGACAACCTGGGGCAGAAAAAATGGCTTAGTAGGTAATTGTGCTTGTCACCAAGTCTACTAACCAGAGTTCGACCACCAGGACCTACATGATGGAAGGACAGAAATGACTTCCAAACGTTGTCTTCACATGTGTTCCACACATGTGCCAAGGTGCATTCACATACTGCCATACCCCCATCCCCCAATCATTTAGTAATAAAGTGACTACCTGACAATCTGGAGGCTTTCATTTGTCCCCCTTGGAGAGACTGTAGCTCACATGACCTCTTAGCTGCCATCTACAACATCTCCTCCACAATGGGATTGCCTGTCACTTGTGTTGTCTTCATAGGGACATTACACTTCCTTCTGCTACCTGCGTAGAGAGTAAACCACCAGAATTATAAATGGCTCACTTTTCCTTCACAGATGCTTGGGCAAGGCCTCCGCTTTCCGGGGTATAGGACATTCTTACATGGTGCTGTTCACTGTGCCAGAAGCTTCCATAACCATCATGGCCTATATATCTATCTCAGAGAGGCTCAGCCACTTGCCCTCATCACAGAGCTTATCAGCACAGGACCAGATTTCCAACATAAGTTTTTTTTTTTTACCACACTTTATATGAAATGTACATCCAGTGTTGTCAGGGAAACTACACCTCCACAGTGCTTCAAGCTGGCCATTGTCTTTCAGCTCAGCCCACAGGACTCTGGTCAGACCTCAGAAGGTACCAGCTGATTGTCTGCCTGACTTCTATCTACCACTGAGCTCTGTCCTCAGCCCCTGGCTCCCAAGGTCCCAAAGATGGCAAAGATTACAGCAAATTCTTGTGGTGTCCTAACTAGATAAAGCCTTCTTTGCCCCACTTGTTAACAATCACTGTCACTATGAACACAGCCATCATCCCCTGTTGTCTTCTCCAGGGGAAGGGGGGGCTTCTGTTTGCTCAGTATCTCTGTGTTCTAATGGCACCTTTCTCCCCCCCCCCCACAGCTAACAGGCAAAACTGTGGGTGATGATTTAATATGACTAATAATAGGTAAATGGTGTGACTAGCCCAAGGTCAGGGATAAATCGGTGACAGCTGCTGCTGAACACTGCCTTATGGTGTTGTCTCCCACTGAGGCCTGTGCTGGCCTTGAGGAACTGCTACAGCTAGCCTGTGTCCTGCTGTTTCCGCACATGACCTCTGCTCTGGGGCCAGGGGTTTGCTCGATCATCAAATTCCAGTGGCAGTGTGCAAGCTGTGGTTAATGAATGTGTCCTCAGAGAGATCTAGAACAATGAACTCTGGCAGCGGGACAGATGAATCAAAACATGGACACGGTGGCAAAGTCCTTCTGCTGAGAAAAAAAGTGGCACAGATGAGGCCTGAACAACAGTCTGCAAAACCGGGGTGTCACGGGGCCCACAGCCTTTAAGTTCTTTCTTTAAGACTTGTTTTTGGGGGTTGGGGACTCGATGATTAAGAGATCACTGGCTGCTCTTCTAGAAGCCCCAGGTTCAATTCCCAGCGCTGACATGGTGACTTACAATTGTATGTAACTCCAGTTCTAGGGGATCCAACACCCTCACAAATACATTCAGGTAAATCACTGCACATAAAATAAAAATAAATAACTTTTTTAAAAAAACATTTTGTGTGTGTGTGTGAGAGAGAGAGAGAGAAAGAGAGAGAGAGAGCATTCTTGTACATGGAGATCAGAGGACAACTTGTGGGAGTAAGTTCTCTCCTACCATGTCCATTCTAGGGATTGAACTCAGGACATTAGTCTTGGCAGCAGGCACCTTTACCAGCTGAGCCATCTCCCTGGATCCTTTCTTTTTGTTTCTTATTATTTAAACCAATAAAATATTGGTTTAAAAAATAAGCTGGGAAGTGGTAGTGCATGTCTTTAATCCCAGCACTTGGGAAGCAGAGGCAGGTGGATCTCTGTGAATTTGAGGCCAGCTTTGTCTACAGAGCTAGCTCCAGGACAGCTAAGGCTGTTACAAAGAGAAACCTTGTCTCAAAAAAAAAAATGTAAAATATGTATAGCATAAAACTCACTTTAATCCATGAAAATGTGCAGTCAGGTGGCCTGGAGCTTTGTCCTTTTATTGGCCACCATCATCACCATTGCCCATATAGGATTTGTCCTGTATACCTGTGTTACATGCACAGTGTCTTCAGAGTTCATCCTTATGCAGCATGTATCAGAATTCCCTTTGCTATTTTATTTTTATGTGTTTGGGTGCTTTGCCTGAACATGGGTTATGCGCATCACATGCCTGCAGTGCCCATGGAGACCAGAAGAGGGCATCAGATACCCTGGAACTGGAGTTAACAGTAGGTTGTGGACAGTCATGTGGATGCTGGGAACTGAAACCAGGTTCTTTCCAAGAACAGCCAGTGCTGTTAACCATTGAGCCATCTCTACAGCCTTTCTCTGTATTGCTTTGGAGCCTGTCCTGGAAACCAGGCTGGCTGGTAACTCAGAGAGATTGGCTTGCCTCTGCCTCCTGAGTGTTGGGATTAAAGTTGTGCACCACCAACGCCCAGCCCTCTCTAAGTTTTTTAAAGATTTATTTTATTTATGTGTTTCTGTGGGTGTATACCACATTTGTGCAGGTGCCCAAGATGGCCAGAAGAGGGAATATGCTGTCCTCTATTGCTCTCTGCATATTCCTTTGAGATAAGGTCTTGGCCTGAACTTGAGGATCATGCTTTCTCAGCTAGGCAAGAAGCTAGCAAACCTCAGGGATCCTCCTTGGATCTGTGCTTACAGGTGTGTGCCCATCCTTGGAACTGTGGTTACAGGTGTGTGCTAAGTGCCCAGCATGCTACATAGGTGCTGGGATCCAGACTTTCATGTTCAGGATTGCACAGCAAGTGATCTTAACTACTAAGCCATCTTGCCAGTCCCGTGTTTTTTGAGATAGGGTTTCGATGTGTAGCACTGGCTGGCCTGTAACTTACCATGCAAATCAGATTGACCTTGAATTCACTGTAATAATGCAGCCTTGGAAATGCTGATATTACAGGCATGAGCCACCACTCCCATCTGAGTCAGGTGATTTTGATTATGATAATCCTTTTATCTTTCTCAGAAATTATTTTTAATTCATGCCTCATTTTGCAAGAAACTGAGACATCTTCCCTTTAAAACTATGCTTTAAGGTGTTGTGTGGTAGCTCACATCTATAATCCCAGCACTTGGGAGGCTGAGGTAGAATGATTTGAGGTTAACTTGGGCTATACAGTGAGTTCAAGGCCAGCCTCAGATACAAGAGTAAGGATACTATCTCAAAAATAAAAATTAAAGCCAGATGGCCCACACCTTTAGACCCAGCACTTGGGAGGCAGAGGCTAGAAGATCTCTGAGTTTAAGGCCAGCCTGATCTACAGAATAAGTTGCAGAATAGCCAGAGCTACACAGAGAACCACTACTTCAAAAGAACAAGACAAAAAGCAAAAGTGTGCTTTAGTCTGGGGATGTGGCTCAGTGACAGAGCACTTCTCTATCATGTGTAAGACCCTGGTTTGTTTTGCTTTTAAAGAGCTTTTGGAGGCTGGAGAGATGATAGGATGGCTCAGTGGTTAAGAGCCCTGGTTGCTCTTTCAGGGGATCCTGGGTTCAATTTCCAGCACCCTCATTGCAGTTCACATCCAGTTCCAGGAGATCTGAAGCCCTCTCCTGGCTTCTGTGTCTCTTCACAGGCACTCTGTACAAATACACATGCAGGCAAAATGGCCATACATATTAAAAACAAAACAAAACAAAAATTTTCAACAGCAGAGTCAGAAACATGAGGAGAAGCAAGATTAAACTATTGGGCAGCTTTTATTCAGCTGGGCATTGATCTTCACTGAAGTCAAACTTTTAGTTGTTTATTTATGGTTTTGGTTTTGGGACAGGGTTTTTATGTTTGGCCCTGATTGTGCTGGAACTCTCTTTATAGATCAGGCTGGCCTTGATAGATCTTTATAGATTTGCCTGCCTTTGCCTCCTTCTGCTGGGATTAAAGATGTGGGTCAACACTGCCCAGCTATACTCTATTTCTTATGTGAAATTATACTGAGGGTTTTTTTTGTTTGTTTAATTGTTGTTATGGTTTGTTTTGTTTGTTTGTTTTGTTTTGTTTGAGACAGAATTTTTCTGTAGCTTTAGAGCCTGTCCTGGAACTAGCTCTGTAGACCAGGCTGGCTTCAAACTCACAGAGATCTGCCTGTCTCTGCTGCCTCTGCCTCCTGAATGCTGGGATTAAAGGCATGCGCCACCAATGCCTGCCGTGAAGTTTTATCTTAGGCAGTTTGGTAAGTAAATGATAGAATGATTAAAGAAAAACTGATGAAAACAAGCCAGGCTTAGTGGCAATGCCTGAAATATCAGCATCAGGAGCACTGTCACAAGTTCACTGTTTCCCTAGAGAGACTGTCTCAAAACAAAGCAAAAAAGGCAAAACAAACAAACAAAACAACAACGACAAAAAACCAAATCTGAAGTTTGAAGTAGATAGATGTAGCTTCCACTGGGCCAGAGGAACCCACCGTTCTCCACAAACCCCTTCTGATTAAGTTCCTAAGAGCAAACAGTTCCTTTCTTCCTGTACATCTTGGGCTCCTCCAAAACCTGTGCACATAGGAGACATGAGCATATAAACATAAGCGTATAAAAAATATTCATTTATTTGTATGTGTGTGTGTGTGGTGCACACCCACAGAGTGTGCAGATGCCTGTGGAGGTCAGGAAAGTTGTCAGGTGTCCTCTCCTGTCACCCTCCACTATTTGCTTTGAGGCAAAGTTTCTCTCTGGTCCTGGGGCTTGGATTTTCTTTGGTAGACTGCAAGCCCCAGAGATTTTGTCTCTGTCCCTTTAGAGCTGGAGTTACAGATATGCTCCAAATGCCTACCTTCTTCTGCAGACTGCATGCAGGGATTGCAATTTCAGTCCATATGGTTTCATATGGTTTCAGCCTCCTCAAGGCCCAGCATGCCTTCTTAACCAGCGAGAAATCTTTCTAGTCCCCGAAAAGGTAAAAAATGGGGATTGCAGTGACATCTCCAGTGCATCTGCAAAAGCAGATTCCAAGGGAAGGAAGGGGAAATTAGAGCAGGTGTTTGCCGAGCCCACCCTGAGGACAGGTGCTATGCCTGTGCCTGACATTCCCAACCTTGTTTGGTTCACACAAACAACTTTCAGGGTAGTAATTATCAGGCCCATTTTGCAGATCAGAAAACTGACATGGGTGAAGAACTCCCTTTGGGAGGATCTGAGAGAGTTAGAAAGAAGTGCTGGGGTCCAGACTGTGGGACTGGCGCCCCAGAGAGAAGTGAGGAAAGGTCTTTTCCTTAGTGACTGGATGCTAACTGCCTCCTTGGGGATATTGACTGTCACCCCCCCCCCCCAGCTACAGGGATTTACTGCACTGCTCAGAGCAATATGAAGCCAGCCCTGCTTGTAGGCGGCTTTTTGTTTGTTTGTTTGTTTGTTTGTTTTGTTTTGTTTTGCTTTTTGGTGCTATTATAATTCCTGACCATCTGTATACTCAGGGATTTGAACTAATAAATGTCCTATGACTATTCCTGAAATTGAGGGGACGACTTATTTTCAGGCAAGAACAGAGGGCCTCTATGTAGGCAGGGCCCTGCTCTGGAGGCATCTCTGGGTTTCTGAGGCTTGTCATGGCCCTCAGCTAAGTGGCAAGACTGACAGTGATGTGAAGGTGCTGTGTTGTTGTGGTAGCACACACCAAGCACTGGCCCTTCTCTAGGCAGCTTGCCCTTGTCCAGTGTACAGTGTCTTCCTTTCCAGCCTCTACTAGAAGGACTGCTGCCCATAGGAGCCTGGAGTTCAGGTCTCTGAGTTGCTTCCTACTTGGCTCCCTTCTGATCCCCACCATGGTTAATTCAGAACATTGAGGAATCCTTCCCTAAGTCACTGACTTCCTGACCAGGCCACACTTCAGCTGCACAGATTACTCAGAATCCTCTACCACCCTGGCACAGTGATCAACAGAAGGGTTGGCAGGATGGTACACAGTCACTAAAACAAACAAGCAAATAAACAAAAACAGAAACAGAAAACAAAATCAAACTTCCTTGCACTCTCCTAAATGAGCAAACTGCTGAATTGTGTGGCACAGAAGTCTGAAACAGGAAAGGCACCCAGACCTCAAAAGCATCACATCACAGGCTGAGTGCTTCTCCCTACACAGCAGAGATACCAACAGAGTCCAATGTGTACCCTCAGAGAAGGCAGGCACCAGCATGCTGCCCTGGGGACACTGGAGTTTCCTTTGCTGTGATCTGGGAACAGTGTGCTGGGGTATCCAAAGCAAGACTTCTGGAATATTCAGGTAACTCAGGGGAGACTCAGGAGAAGCAGTTTCAAGTAGCAATTCCTCTAAATTGGAGAGGTGGTGTGGAAAAGAATAACATGGGGATGATTCCTTTGCATCAAACCGAACTCTTGCCTTGGGGGTGGGGAGTGTGTGTGTGTGTGTGTGTGTGTGTGTGTGTGTATGTGACACAGACACACATACAGAGGCATGTCCCACTCAGTAAAAAGTAAGTCCTGCTTTACATTGGGACCAAGCTCTGGCATGAGGTGACTTTGTATAAAGAAGTACAGAATAGGTGTTAAGCCAGGATCACCATATGTATGCCCCCCCCCAGAAGCCCATCAAGGACATGCTGAGCCAAGTTCACCCCAAGGCCACACTGTAGCCCTAGCTCTGGCAGCCTTTGGGAGTCTCAGAAGTGAGTGAGGACTGTTTTCCACTTGGCCAAGTAGACATCTTATCCCACAGCCCATCTTGGCAATTTAATGCTTGCTCTTCACAGCCTCATCTAGATAATTGCATAATTAATTGTGTGCAGGTAATTCACCCAGGGGAGGTAGTTACAGGGAGTGGGGACACATGCTTCCACTGCCCTGGAAAGGTGCCAGGCAGCCTCTGTGCAGACCCCATCATAAACATTCCTGCCAGTGTGTTTGGGGGGCCTTGGCATGCTCATGGGGGTACAGCTCTGCTGGAACCTAGTGGACTTGTCGCTTTCTGTTTACACTATGGGCTTAAGTCATCGGCTGCTCCTCAGAGCAGAAGTTCTGCAGGGTGCTTGGGGTGAGCAGGCCCCTCAGCCCAAGGTTGGAAGGAGTCAGCCTTCCCCAGGATCTTTGACCAGTTCATTTCCTGGATGCTTCTGGAAGGCAGTACCCATGATTTTTACTTCCACATAATATATCCATGTCACACACCTCCTCATTGTCCATAAAGCCACACATTGGCTCATGGGTCCCAAGAAGCCAGTCTTCAAAGGATTGGATCTTGGGAACAAAGTGTTGAAGTCAAGGAAATGGTTACAGAACAGACTTGAGTCTTGGGATTTTCTCTCTTCCCATGCTTACCTTCTGTTGCCTCACTATAGGCCATAGATTCCCAAGGCTCCTGTTTGGTGCAGCTGAAGGTGCTGGGAGGGAGTTGGGCATGGAGCGGGCCAGTCCAGGGCCAACACCCATTTCCTTCCCTATTACACTGTTTACTCCTGTGCATAAAACACGGGGTCACAGCACGGGTGTATGGCAGCTCATGACCTGTCATTAAGAAGGCAACTAAACCCTTCCTTCTAGGGTCCAAAATGACAAACCAAAGGTCCCTCTGGGGAACCAATGAGTTTCCTAGGCTTACTTACAGAGCACAGGTAAGGCATTATAGGCATGAGTGTGGGTGACCCTCTAGCAGTCACACTGGGAGGTCTGCACCCAGTATGGATGATGGCTCCTACACAGCCATGTAGATGAAGCCTCCCTCCCCTAGTCCTCCCCAGATTAAGTAGTATACTCACTTCCCAAGCCCCGAGGCTATATCCAATTAGAGCAGAATTGAGAACTGCATATAACTGATTGGGGGTGGGGCTGGATACTCAGGTGAGGGCCCCATGGCCCTTTGCTCCCTCTGCTAGGAGAGATAATACCAATACTCAGCAAGCTCAGCTGTGATGATCTGTCTGCAAGCAGGCACAGCTGAACTCATGATTAGCTCTGAGGATAGTGTCATGCAACATGCATATTAAAAATTTGCATTAAATATGTAAAAAAAACCCACATACAGCTAATTTCAGGGGTTTTGTTTTTATTTTTGCTAGAACAAACCCAAGAACCCTGCTGGAATTGGAAAGGTAGGCTCTCTACCTTTGGTTCTGTCACCTGGGGGGGGTGTGCTCTGCCTCCATTTCCTGGTTCCTGTGTGTGGATATCAACACTCAAGGACATAGGCTGGCTTGAGCATGTCTCTGCCTCATGCCACAGAGCTCCTGTGTGCAGTCGGGTAGGCTTCTTTCTGTTGGGGTTTGCTTACTAAATGTCTCTCCCACATTGAAGGCTTGGTCCCCAGTGCAGTAGTCTTCAGTATTGGGGCATTTGGGAGGTGTCTGAATCATGAAGATTGTGACTTCATCAAAGGACTCATCCATTGAAGAATTTGTAACTTAATGGCGTTCTGGAAGGTGGTGGAAACTTCAGGATGAAGCAGGTCATGGGGACATGTTTTTGAGGGTAATTGCTTGTTCCTGGCCCTTTCCATCCTTCTTCCTTTGTTTACTCACTGGTTCCCAGCCATATGCTCTACCTTGTCACAGACCTAGAAGCAATGGTACCAATGGCACATGGGTTGAAATTTCTGAAACTGTGAGCCCAATAAATCTTCCAATTGATTTCCCTATGCCGCACCTTTCTGGAACCTTCTCTTCCAGTTCATTCAATGAGCTCAGCAAGTGATTCAACCCAGTGTCTCTGTGTGTTCACTTTCTTTTGCTTATACTTTCCATTTAGGGAATTTCAAGTACTTAAGGAGGCAATTAAGAAGGATGCCCTGTTGCTGGGGACCTGAACAATGTCTTTTAAGAGTAATGAGTACTTATTGAAACACCATAAGCTCCACACAGGGTGTGGTTTGAGATGTGCATAGTTGGAGTTGAGTGCAATTTACACACTTGTCCACCATCTCTCTCATGGATGATTAAGCAATGGAGACTAAGGTTGCAAAGTCACCAGGCTATTTATGAGACTCCATTGTCAGTAATGTCACTTCCCTTTGTCACCACCATCTTTACTTTAGAAGGTCAAGGAATGTAAGGCCATACATATACACAGTGTTAGTATTCAGGCATCTGTACTGGCCTGTCCTTGGGGTTCTGATAGGATATGCCCTCAGCTGCAGCCACCAAGAGCACCTCCTGTGCCTAGTCACGGTGTTCCCTTTTACAAGGGCCCTGCCCATCTCCCATCCCTCTCTCCCCCCTTTTTCCCACTCTCTTTCCCTTCTCTCTCCCACTGCTCCTGTCCCTGGAGGCTGGTCTCCCCCTTCCCCCTTCCCCTTTTATGATCCTTTTCCCTAGTAAAAAGCCCTTCCACTTGAACTCTGTTGCATGGTGTCTTTCTCTCTTGTGCTGCTTTTTAAAAAATTACAACACACAGTGCTTCATAGTTTACAGAGGTCTCTCCTAGAGCCCTCTGTCACTCCTCACTGCCATCTTGGGATTAGCATCTCTACTCTGACCTGCAGAAACAGGCTAGAAAGATGGCAGTGACCCATGCCAGCCCCAGTGTGGTCATCTCTGAGTTGGGTAGGGTTGGCACTCTATTCTCTTCCATCCATTCTGCTGTTGCACCTGGCAGTTCCTAGCCCTCATCCATTCTTTGACCTTTCTTCTGCCCCAGGGACTGCAATCTCCCGCAGGAAGGGCTCCATTAGCATCTTGGGTCACATGCTCATCTGCAAGCCAATCAACATCAGGAGGCTTGGCTCAGTGCACCAATAGTAGCTCACACACTAATGGCTAGAGGTGAGTACCAGTGGGGCTGGGGAGATGGGGGGGAAGAGTGCTTGGCATGAAAGCATAAGGAACTGGGTTCAATCCCCAGATTCTATGTAAACATGCAGGAGTGTCTGTAATCCTAACATGGGACGCACAAACAGATCCCTGGGGCTTGCTGGCCAGTCAGTCTAGCCTATGCAGTGAGCCCCGCACAGGTGAAAGATCCTGTCTCAAAAAACAAGGTGGACAATGCCTGATGAATGATACCCAAGTTTGTTCCTTGGGCTCTTGTACACATACACATTTGTGCACACACACATATATGTATACACACACACACACACACATACACAATCATACACATATATGCAGGTGCCCAAAGAGACAGACAGACAGACAGACAGACAGACACACACACACACACACACACACACACACACACACACACACACGCACAGGGAAATGGATAGAGGAAACAGAGACAAGTTCTCTTCTCTGAAAGAGCCAGTGATTCAGTCCTCTCAGCCCAGTCCCACCATTCAGCCACTGGGAAGGAAGGAGAGGGCTCCCAGGAATCCCCTTTGCTGAGACTAGAAGGGCAGATTTGGTCCTCAGGCTACAGGTAACCTGCAAGGACTCACACACCTCCTGTACCCTGCCCCTCCTCCTTGAGATTCCACTTTTGAGGAAGAAAAGAAAGACAGGAAGGAAGGAAGTTTACTATTTAATCTCTCTCTCTCTCCCCCTCCCTCCCTTCCTCCCTCCCTCCCTCCCTCTCTCTCTCTCTCTCTCTCTCTCTCTCTCTCTCTCTGTGTGTGTGTGTGTGTGTATGTACAAGTGCCCACAGAAGACAGAAGACAGTGTCAAACTCCCTGGAGCTGGAGTTACAGGCAGTTGTGAGCCACCCAGTGTGGGTGCTCACGACTGCACTCAGTCCTCTATGAGAGCAGCTAGTGCTCATAACTGCTGAGCTCCAATCCCTTTCCCTATGGAGGCTTTCCAACATGAAGGAGCTGTTCAAATGTTGTCTGTGCATCCTGTCCCTGGCATGATGTTCCCTGCCTGGACTGTCTAGCCATACCAGGGTCATTTCCTAACCACCAATCAGCTCAAGTTGCCTAGACATTATCAACCCCTGTGTCAGGGTAGCCAGAGCAGTGACCCAAACAAATGACCTCAGGAACACTGAGGATTCCCAGAGGCAGGGTTCCCGAGAGTTGCCAATACCAAGTGGAATTGTTCAGACCTTCTGGCACTGGCACCTCCAGGAAGATAAACACTGTGGTTGGCCAAGGTCTCAGTGAGGGTCAGGGCTCAAGACAAGAAGCCCTGAATGTGAGTGTCTGAGACAAGATAGAGAGTAAGTACAAAGGACAAGCCTGGTGCTGAGGCCCTGCCTAGCCCTTTACTGATGCTGAGTGGTGTTTGCTCACTGATACATTCAGATGCCTGGATCTGGTCTTACATGGAGTTCTGGGGGCAGGAGAAGCTTTGGGATGGCCTTAGGGGAGATCTGCAGTCCTCTAGCTCGTGGAAGACCCCTGAGCTAGCAGAAGTCCCATCTGAAGAGAGTCTGTAACAGGCTGTCAGGAAAATCCAAAACCTTATTTCTCCCCTGTGAAGAATGCAATATATAAAATGCAGCCACCCCATAGACATAATGGGACACACCAATCACCACTATGGACACATTGGAACATACCAGACATTCCTATGGATATACTGAGAGACATCAGCCCCTCCCCCACAGTGGGTACACTGGGACATACCAGTCACCTGCATAGATACAATGGAACACACCAGCCGCCCCTATGGATTCACTGGGACATACCAATCACCCCGCAAACACACTGGAACATACCAGCAACTCTCATGGACACACAAGGCCACACCCCCACAAACACACTGGAACACACCAGCTATCCCCAAGGACAAACTAGGTCACACACAAATCTTCACCAACAAAACTGCAATCCACCTCCCAAGTGCCCCCCCCATACATACTACCAGCTGCTTTGGGGGAGAATTATCCAACGTTTATTTATGTGCCACACTACAGCAGCCATCAACTTGAAACACACAGAGCCCGATTGGTTTAAAAAAAAAAAAAAAGTATCAAAATGTCAACTTTCATGCAGTCTTGGTGAGAACTGGCCAACTTTTTAGCTTTCAGATGGACTGATGCTGTCAAACTCTTTCCTTGGTCCTTAGCAAGGCAGGTAAAGAGAACAAGATTGAGCCTTTGCATTAAAGAAGCATCTGGACTTACTGTTCAAACACCACAGTACATCAGCTGGACTTACTGATGTGGCTCAGCTTAGTGCACATGGTCCTACAAACCAACATGAAGCATCAAGGGATGCCTGAGGGTATAGACAGGCACCTGGCAGTCACTGGCAGTGAGGACTTGGCCAGGGAGAGGGGTGCATCCCTGGCAATGCTGCAAACCACCCCTTCAGAACCAGAACTCGGAGACAAAGATGTGCACATTGACGACATTCCGGTGGGAGACCACGCCCCCCAACACATAGTTCATCTCCAACCTCAGGATGGCATAAAATGGGCCCACAATGGGCCGCACTTGGCGCACGACACCTATGGAGAGAGCAGAAGGAATGTTGTTGGATGTCAGCAGGCACAGAGCAACATGGGTATCTGGTAAAGGGGTTCCCTCGGGAATTTTCCGACTAGAGGGGTAGCCCAAGGCAGACACTGAAATAGCCAGGGTAACCATTCCCTTCCACCTGGTCACTCTGGGTTTTTTCCCATCACTAGGGACAGGTGACAGTGAACTCACTACTTCCTTTCTGTCATGCACAACTTGGAATGTGAGAGAAGCACTGAGTCTAGGTTTTGCTGATCGGCAGATATGGGGCAGGGCCATCTCTCATGCCCTTGTGGAGCCTGGGTTTCCTGAGCTACCACCATTCATCTGACAGGCCTTCAGAGAAGGCCTGACATGGAGTTGAGGCCAAAGGTACCCTTCTCTCTTTCCCTCCTTCCCTCTTAGATCTTAGGTGGGACTAGTAGGAAGAAAAAAAGAAAAGCAGTAGTTCATCCCCGGGACATCTGAAGGTTACAAGGGTGGTTCCTCAACCCTCTTCTCCAGGAGGAGCAGTTCCAAGGCCCCATAAGACAGCATGCAGTCCAGACAACCCCAGCACACCATCTGGCAATACTTCAACCACAGGGATTCAGGACTGACCCTCCCTCCAGACTGATTTACACACACACACACACATTCTTCCACAGGCATTGGGGCCCATGCACAGCATCCAACATAGCCCTGGTTTCAAAGTTAGTGAAGGGTCTAGGGTTAAAATCAGGTAACTACTGTGTAAAGCCTTTGCATTATCCAACAGGGTAAGAGTGTAAATAAGGAAGATAAGTGGAACTAGGGCAGGCTCCTCAGAGGAGGTGTCCTTTCTGCAGAAGAAGCAATATGAGCCAAACCTATAGATCCTTCCCAGTACCTCAGGCACACCATTGCACAGGTCAAGAGCTCTGAATCCCTTGTTCCACAAGGTGTGATATCAGGACTGTCCCAGAAGCATATTGATGAAGGTATATGCTTCTAAATGCTTAGCAACCAACTCTCTGATTGTATGCTGTTCTCAGAGCCAATGTAAGCTCTGGCACACCTGTTTGGATGTCCCATGAAAAGTGAGCATAGGAGCAGTGAGATGGATTAGCAAGTAAAAATGTTTGGGGCAGAAGCCTGACAGCCTAAGTCTGAGGATAGAAGGGATTCTTGAAAATTGTTCTCTGACCTCTACATGGATATTGTGGCATGCATGTGCATGCACACACACACACACACACACACACACACACACACTCAGAAATAATTTAAAGGCTTCAAAGTGAGCAGATAGTGTGTGTGGCATCACAACCATTAATGGAGACACAGTTACCAGCTGATTCCAGGTTGGTTTCCAGACTGCCACAGGCTTAAGAACTGTGCAAGAGGCAGCCTGCCTCAAGCTATCATTGTCCAGTGGGCAATAGAGGCCTGAGAGAGAATTGAGGGTCATGATTGCTTCTGTCACTATGGCTAATTCCTGATTGGGACGGACCCTCAAGTTCATGCCCAGGAGATGTTGGGCACAGTATTCTTCCTTTGTCATTCTTGGTTTCTGTTGCAGTGTCCAGGGTGGAATTCCAGACCTCTCCCTAAGCAATCCTGGTTTTATCTTGGAAGAGAGTAACACAGACCTGCATAGGCAGTCAGCACCCCGCTCTTATTCCTACCATGGCAATAGCATTGAAGTCTTGTTCCTTTGAAGATCTATAAACAAACATGGCTCTTATCAAAAGTTTATGGTTACCCTTTGCCTGCCAGTGGATCCCAATAGCCAGAATACTCCTGTCACCTCTCCCTGGGCTGGGTCTGCCTGCCAGGTTGGATGGGATCACAGTGCTGAGCCTATAATATCCCCAGCATGAATCCATGCATGACACTGTTCCTCTCCCTAGGCCCTAGGTCCTAGCCCAACAGAGTGTCTACCAGCCCCTGTGACTTTAGCCCATCAGAGAGCAAGGGGAGTCCTGAGTTCTTATTACTCTGACCATGGCTAAGAAGTCACTGCTCAAAGAAAAACCTGAGAGGCCAATGAGCCAATGACCCATTACACGGCAGTGGCGGCATCATAAATCTGCACAAGCTCAGATCAAAGCCTACTTTGCCACAATTAAGCAGTATACATACATACATATATACATTGGTTTTTTGAGACAGGGTTTCTCTGTATTGCTTTGGAGCCTGTTCTGGAACTCGCTCTATAGATCAGGCTGGCCTCGAACTCACAGAGATCTGTCTGCCTCTGCCTCCTGAGGGCTGGGATTAAAGGTGTGTGCCACCAACACCTGGCTAAATATATTTTTATAGGGACTGGAGAGATTGCTCAGTGGTTAAGAGTGCATACTGTTCTTGCAGCCTACAACTTCAGCTTCAGAGGAACCAAAGCCACTTCCGAACTCCCATACATATATCCAGACACAGATTTGCACATGTATATGTATTTTTAAATTAAAAAATATATTTTATATAATACTATTTTATATATTTTGTTCAAAATTTAACTTAGAAACAGGTATATTGTTGATTGTCTATAATGACATACAAGATTCAACATATAACACAGACATCATAAAATCTTACCTGTTTTTGGGAATGGAGTTTACAACAGTGTCTCATGTAAGCCAAGCTGGCTTCAAACAAACTATGTAGTGGCGGATGATCCAAAACTCTTGATCCTCTAGACCCCATTTTGGGGGGTTATAAGCATGTACCACCAAGCCCAACTTGTATAAGTTCTTAAATGATAAGGATCATGGTATATTTACATGTTGGTATAATATTTACATGTTGATCATACTGTTACATCTACATGTTGACATGCATGTCAATATCTTATTTGAGTGAACATTCTTGGATACTCATGGACTCTTCACAGGGTACATGGTTCCAACACATAGACATCCAACTATATGAAAATGTAGAGAGGGTTGGTGACACAGCTAGGTTGGTAAAGCTCTTGCCATGCAAGCTTGATAACTAGAGTTTGATACCTGGAGGCCATGGTAAAAAGGGGTGAACAAATTCCTGAAAGCTGTCCCCTGGGCATCTACATGTGTGTGTGCACACATGAACACTAAATAAAATAAGGTTTTAAAAAAGAACGTAGAGAATGCAATGGTGGTTGTGGAGGGCAGGCCTGGGTCAGAAGAGCTAAGAGAGAACTCACATATAGGGCCCAGGGATTGAGTGTAGGTTAGAGGAACTGCTTAACAGCTCTGCGTCTCAATTCCCTTTTCTGTGGACTGAGATAAAAACCTGCAATCTTCAAAATCAGAAACCAAAGAAAATGGTGGCATAGGCCTGCAATCTCAGCTACTTGGGAGGCGAAAGCAAGAGGCTTGAATGTTCAAGACCAACATTGTGAGTTCAAGATCAACTTGGGAACTTAATAAGATTCTGTCACAAAATAAAGTTTTAAGAAAATGTATCTCAGTGGCAGAGCACTTGCCAGCAAGTGTGAAGGTGAAGGTTGGTCTCCAGCACTTCTCTCTCTCTCTCTCTCTCTCTCTCTCTCTCTCTCTCTCTCTCTCTCTCTCTCTCTCTCTCACACACACACACACACACACACACACACACACACACACACACACACGGCTCTAAAGCAAATTATATTTCGATGCAATCTCTGTGCTTCAATGAGTAGGAAATACTTGCATCTAAACCCATCATATCAAGGAATCCATGGAGGGTCATTTCTGTCATAGCCCGACTAGAACACCATACTGCTGGCTGGTTGTTTGATTTATAAGTGCCACATGGTGGGACAAGGCACCAAAGCACATTCTGCATCAGGGAAATGCAGACTACAGCAGGGCCTCCAGGGGCCAAGCCATATCACTGACATGAGTCACTTTCAGAGCCTGCAGTGGTTCAGGATCTTTGCATATAGCAAGGAAGATGACTAAGGGCAGCCAGTGATGCTGCCTGGGTTAAGCAAGAGCTTGTGTGGGTGCAGGCACAAGGAATGTGCCCCTTCCTGCTCATCCAGAATCTTCTGTTTTCTGCCCCTTTGACCTGATGTCTGCCTGGTACGTCCAGCTAGCCACAGCCTCACTTGGCCCAGAGTTATCTTTCCCACACTAGACCTGTCAGAGGGCCTGGCTACTTCCCTTCCAGCCCAGCCACACATTCCTGCACCTCTGTTTTCAGAGAGCAGGTTTTCTCCATTTCACTAGTTCAAGCATGACCTTTGCCCTCCTACCCTCACCTTGACTGAAAACAGGCCACAATGTTTCATGAAAAACAACACAAATTAAGTAACCCAGCTAGTCCCCAGTGCCTGGCACTCAACAATGCCAAATAAATGGTTGGTTCTGGTGCCAATGTTTTATTCATAGCTTTCTGTCACCTGCCATCTTTTCACTCACCCATCATCCATCTATGCACCTACTTACCCACCAGTCAGTTAATCCATCCAGTGACCCATAATCCATCTATCCATCCACCCATCATCCATCCATCCGTCATCAATCCATCTATCCATCCCACTGACCCACTCATCCATTTACCTAACCCATATATCTCATCCATTCTTCCAGCCATCCTTCTACCTACCCATGTATCCAATAGAGGTCAATCAATATATATGCAGGGAGATTTAAGGACGTTTCTACAGAGGTACTGATATTTAAATCGGGTTGTGCTGAGTAAGTATGGGCCCAGAGAGTAGGAAGGACATGTGTTCTCAACGGTCATGTTTCACCTGCCCAGTTCAGGGGATGTTCCAGCTGGCTTCCGACTCAGAGCAGAGACTGCATAGTGTACATGCCTGCTCCACCATTCCCAGGGCTTGGGCAGGCACCTGGCAGGAGTTCAGCCATAATCACTGAAGGAGATGAAGGAGAGTGGGAGGAAAGGAAATCAGTTCTCGAGGCTACACTGTCTAAGAGCGCATCACTGTCTGACTTCACAGGTAACATTTCATTTGTTTGTTTTGGAGACATGGTTTCTTTATATATCCCTGTCCTGGAACTCAATCTAGACCAGGTGGGCCTCAAACTCAGAGATTCCTTTGCCTCTGACTCCCAAGTGCTGGGATTAAAGGTGTGTACCACCACCATCCAGCTAGCATTTCATTCTGTAAGCTCTGTCTAAAACTCCTTTAAATACTTTCTAAGAGAAAACAGTCCCTTCTCTTATGGAGATCATAGGCTATTGTGGGCTATGTCACAAACTGGGGGCCATGAGGCCCATTCTAGGAGTCAGAAATTGGCTTGTAAATTGTGGAGGCACTCTCTACAGTTTTGCTGAGCTCAGCTTCCTTCCATCTCACAGACCCATCACTGTCCCATGAGATTCTGCATGACCACCTTCTTCAACATTATACTTCTCATTTCACATGACTCTGTTCTGTATCTTCCAGAGCATAGCACGCTATGAAGGGGACTAGGCTCTCCCATTGAAATGCTTTCCCACAGTGCACAATGAGAGACCTTGGAGCAACTAGTCCTAAGTGGGATGTCTTTATCAATTCCCTCCTCAAGACTCAGGGATCTTTGCAAAAGAAGAAGCAGAAAGAGTTTATGAGCCAGAGGTGGTGGATGACTCCAAGGAAACAGTGTCATCCAGACACAACAGGGCCGAAAACACATGAATTCACAAAGACTGGGACGGCACACACAAGACCTGTACAGAGGAAAACCAGACAAAACCCCAGCAGCACTGACACAGGAGTGGATATGAAGTCCTACCCCTAATCAAGAACCTATTTGCAACTGATACCTTCTGGGAAAGGGAAAATCAGTTTTCTTCAGTAGAGTGTCACTGGGTCTATCAGCTACATTCCAAGGCAGGCTTCAAGCTCAGGAGTAGCTGACCAACACAAAAAGGACTCCATGGTTTTGTGTGTGTGTGTGTGTGTGTGTGTGTGTGTGTGTGTGTGTGTGTACTTTTTGTTGTGGTGGTTTGATTTTTTTAAAGAGAGAGAAAGAACATGAAGTTGGGTGGGTAGGGAAGTGGAAAGAATCTGGGAGGAGTCTGGAACAGGAAAGTATATGATCAAAATATATTGTACAAATTATTTTAAATAAAACAAACAAACAAACAAACAAACAAATGTTTGCCCTGCAAGCACTGGGAGTTATGGAAGGCTTTGGCAAAGGGCCTATTTATTTATTTGACTAGCCAGTGGAGCAGCAAGTCGTCCATTTCCATCTAGCCTGACATGCCTATCCCATCTGGTGGGGTGTTTCCACCTTTGCAAAGGCTCTGGAAAAAAACAGAGGGGCTTGGCAGATGGTTCACTGGGAAAAGAGCTTGCCTTGCAATCAGGAGGACCTGAATTAGGATCCTCAGCACTCATGTTAAAAATCAGGTGTGGTGAGCTACACCTGTAACCTAATAATAGCAAGATGGGGACAGACAGGTGGATCCCTGGAGCTCCATGGCCAGCCTAGCCTAGCCTACTCTGCAAAGTTCCAGGCCAAAGTTCCTGTCTCACAGAAAAGGTAGAAGGCATATAAGGACCAATTCAAAAGGTTGTCCTCTGACCTACACACGTACACTGTGCATCCCCACACTTACACACCATGCATACATGCACCTGTATTCACATGTGTACCCTCATACTCATGGACACACACACTTGCAGGGATGGGGGCTGTGGTGCTGAGTTCAATAGCTTTAACTTTCCAAATCCTCAGCTTAGGTATTTCTGCTCCAGGTTCCAGGCGCTGTTGGTATTCCTCCTCAACGTGTCTGCACCTCTTAGAGATATAATTAAGACTATTTTTTTCCCCAATGAAAAAATGTAGCCCCCTGGGGCAGCTCACCTTCATGTCTCAGCTCTGCGGTGTAACCTGAAGCTGATGTTCTGGGATCCTTGATCCTGAACACAAAGTACACAGGTCCAGTAGGGAGAGTCTGTCTCTTGGGGCTGGTGGTTGACACACTCTGCCCCAGAGCCCATCTGGGTTCCTTCTATATAATGTATTCAGTTGTCTATCAACTGTTTGAAATGACATAAACTCGTCTGGGCTCTCTGTACACCTGACTGGCTTTCAGACATTGTGTCCAGATATCTGGGTTCCTGGGCTAGCTCTGTGCTGGCCAGTTGTGTGACCTCATGCAAGGCCTCACACAGTCTTACGTTTTACTTCTGACATGAAAATGCTGTTACTCGAACTGACAGAGTGTAATGGAGTGGACAGGGCTGTCAGTGTATTTCAGCAAACAAGATGATGAGTCCAGACACTGTGTGCAGTGCTATTTCGATGGAACAGACAGCGGCTTGAGTGGGGAAAGGTACAGGTGTCAGTCTGAATGCTACATGTCATCACGATGCAGAGCATAAGAAACTATCCCTATCTGAAGCCAGACGAAGGTAGGGCACATTTTCCTCCTCACTGATCAGTCTCCCCACTGCAATACAAAGCCAAGGCCAAGGGCAGTTTGTCTCAGCTACTCCTGCATGCCTGGGCCCTAGAGCTCCTCTGTGCCTGATTTACTCAATGAACAGCTGCTGAATGCATGAACCACACAGTCATCGAGTGTAACTTATAAAGTTGGAAATTATCACCCACAGCAGAAGAATTGGGAAATAATGACCAACAGACCAAAGCATTTTAGATGGGGACCACCTGGGAGGAGAAAGGGCAATGATGAAGGGTTGGGCTAGCTGGCTGACCTCAGTGGCCACCTCCTTCACCCTTCACACATGTCAGCCACCAGATCTCAGTAAACCTCTTAGGGTCAAAGGCAGAGGCTGGGACAGGCAGCCTGAGCCAAAGCATAGAGAAAAACTCAAGGAAGGCTGAGCATTCCCACCTGGAACACCTAGGCCAGAAGTGATGGGGACTTTTTGGGATGTTTGCATACATGTCCTACTATATGGCAGGGAGGAACCACACATCTGAATGTGAAGTTCATCTGTTTCATATTCACCTTCTACACACAGTCAGGCATGCAACATCCTTCAGAATGCTGCAGATGAAGCCAAGTATCACCATGTGGGGGTACTCTTCCCATGGCCTTAGACATTCATCAACGCCCAGCTTTTAGAGCATTCTGAATTTGGGGAAAGTAAGGAATCCTTGACTTGACTCTACATAGCTTGAGTGCAGATGGGTTGGAAAAGAGACTACAGGGCAGGGGTGGAGAAGATCCCATGTGCCTGAATTTGGTCCACACCACTGAGCTGTGAGGACGATCATCCACAAGGAGGCAGGAGCCAAAAATGAAGCTCTGAGAGTAAGATGTCCCAAATCCCAGTCTCCAGGGCTTTGGATCAAAGCTCAGCTGTCTGTCACCTCACCGTGTGACACAATACACGGGTGCTTCCAGTGTATACTGTCCTGACACGCCTCAAAAATATGCCAGCAATGGCTTGGAGAGATGGCTCAGTAGTTAAGAGCACTTGCTGCTCTTGTAGAGGAGTGGGGTTTGGTTCCCAGAATCTATATGGTGGCTCTCACCCATCAACAAGTCTAGTGCACTGAACACCCTCTACTGACCTCTGTAGACACCAGGCATGAACACAGTGCACATACATATTTGTAGGCAAAACACTCAAACCCATAAAATAAATAATTCTTTAAAAAATCAGCAAAATCGGCAGAAGTTTCTGGAATTCTAGAGCCATCACATCAGGAATTAGGGCTGTGTCTGAACTCCCCACACCCTAGCTTTCCTGCCTGCCTGAGAAACCCCATAATGGCCGGAAAGGAAGGAGGACAGGTGTCTAGGCTGCATATTTAAAATACCAAATGTCACTCAACATGTTTCAGCAAAACTCATCAGCCATATTTTGGGATTATTACAAATGTACTCCGCCCCAAGTCTCCAGTGAGCAAAAGCAGATGCATCAAGCAGACACCTGCAGGCAGCCAAGTGGAGGAGGAAAGCCCAGGGCACAGCTGCCCTGGGGAGAAATGAAGAGAAATGTGAAAAGATCCAGCTCAGGTCTACACCTCCCTGACCTATGTCTGGGACAGGGATCCAGAATTTTCTGCAACACCAGGCCCCCACACAGTTCACACACTAAGTACTGCTGGAACCAGCAGCATCATTTTCTGTGGTTTGCTGGGGTAAATAAAGCTCAGGGTGGCTGAGTGAGCCTCTGAAGATCACACAGCCAGGAAGAGGCAAACCAAGACTCCAACCAGAACCTGGGCTAGCCATGCCTTCCCCTGTGCCATGTGGTTTAACAAAAGAAGAGAAAAGGAGGTTTGGGCAACGTTCTGGAAAGATGTGCCATCTGAAGCTCCTACCTATACTGAGTTGGTAAAAGTGTAACTATGATAGAAAAGGCAAGGCATTTTCTCCCCTTTTCCTGTGACCCTGCCTTGACCATAGTCCCATTCACTCATCTGCAGGGCCCTTCCAGCCCCAGACCCATGCTCAACTATGTACAGATGGCCCCAAATGCACAATCTGACCCCAAGCAAAATGAACTCTAATGTACCCCCTCCTAAGCCTACCCCCTTCCTCTCTGTGGTGGTCAGTCTTCACACTTGGTTGATTGAGAATTACCTAGGAGACTTGAAGATCACACCTCTAGGTTTCCCAGAGGATTAACTGGGGTGGGGTGGGGCCATGCATGGTATAGGGATCCAGATAGTATAAAAGGAGAGCAGCAGCTGAGCGCTGGCATTCCCTACACTCCCTTCCTCGAAGCCACGATACGAGCTAATCCACCATGCCCTCTCTGCCCTGGTGACCATGCCCTTGAGAATGTGGATGAAAGGAACCCTCTCTTGTTTCTCTCAGGTCTTTTGTCACAATGACAAGAAAATCCTATTCCCAAACCCTACCTAGCCCCCCCCCCCACCCAGAGCTGGCTGACAATGAGAACCTTCCGGCCTCTGGGTCACTCATCACCAAAGTTCTCTTAGTAACAGAGTTCTCTCCTCCATTCAGGCCCTTGGGCCAGGCCCCATCATTTCCACTCAGGCCTGTGGCTCCTTCATCCTTACCTTCTAGAAAGTAAGTCTGATAGGGCCCTTCAATATTCTAGACATACCTGATGAGTGCAAGGGCCTGGTACCTCCTAGTAGGGGTGTGTGTGTGTGTGTGCACGCACACACATGTACATATGTGTGTGTTCAAAAAACAAAGAGGGGGACACACAAACCCTCACCTGCTGCAACTTGTTCCTGGACCCTCCCATGCCCACTATTATGTTCTGGCTGTTACCCAACTTTCCAAAAAGCGGTCCCAGGACTATGGATCCGGGTCCTAGTGGTCCTCTCCAATGTGTCTGTCCTGTCTCCATGGAAACAACCTCATTTAGGTCATGAAGGCCTCAGTGTAGCCAACAATGGTGAATCCTTGGTCCTCATCTAGCCTGATTCTCAGCAGTACAGCTTAGCAGATCTTTCTGAGTTCTAGGCCCTTCCCCTATTCCTTGTTTCTGAGGCCTCTATCTTGATTTGTATTCAATCTGGGCCTTTCTTTGTCCTTCCTTATCCCATGCTAATGAGTTCATCCATTCTTGAGGCCCTAACTACTATCCCTTCTGGACCGATCCAGCCCAAGATTCCAGCCACATCTCTGAGGGTGTTTGACAAGCCGCTTAAACTCAAGGACAGAAAGGCACATTAAAAGGCGCATAACCTTACACTTTCCTGTCACCATGTCATCACTTAGGCCACTTCTCTTACAGCTCTTAAAACCAAATACCTGCCATGAAGCCGGAGTCCCCATCTGGCCCATCAGCAAACATGACCTGCCTTTCCAGTCACATCTCTATCTGTCCACACCCCATCCTTCCTACTGGACCCCCGTGATTAGAGCTACCACCCTCTTCTCTAGCTGCTGCTCAGGACAGTGAGCACACCTGCCTTAGGGCTTTGTGCATGCTGTGCCCTCAACCCACAGTGCTCCTCTCCAGCTCGCCTGAGGCTCATTTCCTGGGCTTTTCCAGTCTTTGCCAAAAAGTGCACAATGCAGGGGGCACATCTGTCCCTCCAACTGCCTTGTTCCCAGTCGTATCCCTGGGAATGGTATCCCTGGGAATGGCCGTAGGTGGCTTGTAAAAGATGGAGGGCTTACTAAGAGGGAAAAGAGGTGAATGTGTGGGTATAGTCCAAGGGAGGGGAGAGGATACTTTGGGGTGTGGTCATGGCTGGGGTGAGCACAAACAGGCTGGAGGTACCAGTGGATAGATCTGGGTGCATCATGGCAGCCTGGAGCCTGGGCTTCTGGCTAGGTGCTGCTTAACTCTACAGTGATAAAGACAGACAGACTGTCCCTTCTGTTTTATCCTGAGGAGAGGAGCAGGTGGGAGCAGATCTAGGCTGCAGATATCTCTCCAGCCAGGCAGCAAAGAGAGGCAAAGTTGACACTGGCTGACAGCAGGGAGGGAGCCACCCAGTGGGTCTCAGGTTCTGCCACTTGTAGTGGAGACAGAGCTCATTCACACAGCAGGCAAGTACACTCCTCAAAAGGATGCTTGCTGGGCTCTGTAGTGCAGCTAGGCCAGGGTATGGCAAGGCGATGGGGACATGATGTCTGACTGAGAAGTAGCTGCAGGGTGGAAGTGTTGTCAACAGCAGCCACGAGTGCAGGAGGGGTCAGCTGAGCAAGGCAGTATCTCAGGGTTCCCAGGGTTCACATCTGACCTCACTCAGAGGCTATACACAAGTCCCTGAACTGTGCTCACATAGCCCGTCTGCAGCCCTGCCTGCTGACTCTTTTGTCTTTCACCTATGGGAATCATGGGGTCTCACCCTGGGATGGGTAAAGGGATCATAGATAGCTCCTTTGCCACCTCTGGTCCTTTATACACTCTCACTGACTCTGTGAGACATACCCACTCAAGACCTGTGTCTTTTATCTTTTCAGAAGGACATGCCTGCACTTTACAGTCCCCAGGGACCAAGCGAGTATGAAGGATGAACTCTCCAGACACTTACCAGACCTGTCTTCCAATCTAATCTTAATGATCACCACTGCCCAGGATTGAGGCAGGTATCATACTGGTCCATCTTTCTTAGGGTCCTGGACAGCTCCACCCACACAGTTTCAACTGCCTGGTTCTTGTAACTGGGTAATGGCATGTTCTGTACTTAGTATGGGTGGGGCGTGCCATCATATCTGCTCCTCTTTGGGGGGGGGGAGTTGCTGGCCATCAACTAAATTAGGCTATGGGCCTAAGGTTGGGTTCCAGAGCTGCTTTGGCAGAGAAGGCAAACACTGCCACAATTGGTCAAGTACTCAGGCCACAGTAGGATTCCAGGTGTCACCTGGAGCCACCTGGGCAAGGACAGAGACTCCTGGTTGTTGCTTATGGCCCCTTAGCATCACTTCAGTAGATTCCTAGCAGAGGTCATGCCCCCAGTGAGATTCCCCCCACCTCGATGCCTATGGGTCGGGGGTATATGTCTCAAGTGTGGGAGATCTTTGAGCTTCTGTGTCTATGAGCTTGGGGTGCTCTGAGAGTTCTTAGGCTGTCAGGTACATCTCGCCTTTGCTCCATGGGGCCCCAACATAGGGAGCACAAAAAAGTGCCTGTCCTTTTCTTACCCTTCTGTCTGGTCTCTTTGAGAGATATGCTCCCCCCAACCCCCCGCCCTGCCTGTACCTCCTGCCAGCCTCGTGGCAGAGTCAAGCCCTGGCCCATCCCAGACTGAGGAGGAGGAGGCTGGGCCTCTCACCCGGGAAGCAAGTTGGCTGCTGGCCAGGGTGTGGCCCCGGGTGACAGGGCTGTGCCTCCCAGAGAAGAGAAGGCACCTAATCCCTGGGATTTGCCGTGAAAGCCAGGACAGGGTCAATCACTCGTCACTGGGCAGGGATGGCTGTGCTGTTGTTTTAGGTGGAGTTTCTGAATGTCGTTTGCAGTGCCCACTGATCCCAGGCCAAACCTGCCAAATTGGATTTCAGGGCAGGGTCAGTTTCTCATATTTAACCCCTTAGGAGGGAATGGTTTAAAGAGGCAGTTCAGATCCTTCAAGCTGGGTCAATGATGACGACTTGATGCCAAAGAGCCAAGACAAGCAAGACTTTAAGTCTTGACTCAGTTCTTCTGACTAAGAAAAGGTGAACTAGGTCAGTGTCTTTACTCACAAGCCCCTATTGTGGGGCCACTGTGCGCAGTTGTATGGCTGTGTACTGCAGATAGACTAAACTAGGAATGACATCCCTAGGGTTTTGTAGTGTGCAACACGTTTGACTGCCCATGGGAGTCTTGTGACATACGACTCTTGCCCTCTTGAGATATGCAGTCAACCCCTGCAAAACAAGCACTCTCAGCTACGGAAGCTCAATGGATACACGCTAGGGAAGCTGCCAGGCAGCATTCTGAAAACAGGCGAGTGACTCACATGTACAACTGCTTCCCATTGGTCAGTGCAGGGCCTGGCACAGGGCAGGGTCACACCTGTGCTTGTGACATGAGTAAGATAATTCAAGACTGGCAGGGCGTGGGAGGCCTGTCCTCCATCTTGCTTTTAGGCCAGGCCAGACTCACTGACCTAGGCTATCGGACACGCCTGCTAAACAGTTCCCAGGCAGTGACATAAACTGGAGTGAACAGTCTTGCACTGTCCCATTATACCCCTTGTGTATTAGCACCTAAGGGGGTGCTCTGAGCTCTTACCAGGGAAGTCCAAACTGCTTCCCCCAAGGGCTCATTTGTCTTAACAGCCCATGCAGGCAGACTGCTGTTCTAGCCTTATGTTTAAATACACACACCACCTTGATCCTTATGGTTCCATAGGGCACGAATTACTGTGTTGATCTTCTAAGGAGAAAACGGAGGCTAGGAGAGGTTGTGTAATCAGCATGAAGCTACAGAACTGGAAGCACAGATCCCCAAATCAAGCCCAGAACAGCTTCTTATCAGGGCCTTTTGGAATCAATTGAAAATGACCCTAAAAAGAAGCAGTCTAAACCTTGGTATTTTTCAAATAGTATACTTCAGCTGATGAACCCTATGCTCAATGCACTCAGAGATGATATTTTAAATACTGGTTCAAAATGAATAGTATTTCTGTGAACTTTAAGAGGGGGCATAGGAGCAGAAAATAGTGGGTCATGCCTATAAATCTTGGCTCTTGGGAAGCTAAGGTGAGGCAAGGACTGTCATGAGTTCCAGGCCAGCCTTCAAAGCAAGATTCTATTTCAAAACAACAGCGATAAATAAAAAGATGGGGTGTGGGAGTGTTATATGAGGAAGTGCTGTTCAGGTGATGTTGGAAACATGGAATACTTTTCCTATTAAAGATAAGGGTCCTTTTGAATAGTGGGCCAGACCATCTCTCACCACTAGGGCTCAGGTCCTTGGACATACTCCAGTTCTGCACTTCTCCCAAGTCTCAGTGTGGCTCACACAGGTGGTTGTCTTCTAAGGGACACCTCCCTAGAAGACAGGCTACATGCACTGTGCAGAGAGGCCTCAGCAATGACCCTTTAGTCACAGTGACACCATGGAGCTCATGTCTGCTTGTTCTCTACCTACCAGCTGCAGCCATGAACCTCCACAAAGACTGGCCCAGACTACTCTCTCAGCCTACTCTTCAAGTTAGTGGGATGTGTGTGTCAGAGGCACTGCCCTGCTGCTGGTCCCCTGAGACACCATCTCTTCCTGGAGTCTGTGAGGAATCAACTGCACCTGCTCTTTCCCTAGCTCAGTTGTGCTGCCTCTGTGTACGACTTAATCTCGAGCCTGGATCTACTTTCAGCCCAGGTAGGTCTGCCATTTACAGCCACTCTCAGATCCCACACCAGAGATCCTGGACTCACAGCACCTGAACCATCACGGGATTTCTGTAGGCCTCTATGTACCCAGCATGCAAAGGCCTCTCACAAATCCCTTTCCGAGTCACATTGAAGGGACTTTGTAATCAGAGTGTCTCTTTCCTAAGCTAACACAACAGTGCCCAAGGTGAGCCAGCCCATCTTTCACTCCATCTTACATTCCAACTTTCCCAGCTGCATGGGGCTTACCCAGCCACACCCAAACCTGAGGTGAGGAAGCCATCCTTCTTCTTCTAGGAGGTACCTAGAAACTGTGCCCTCAAAGCCATCAAGGGAGCAAGGAGCTTGGGAGCAACAGAAGACAGACCTACAAGCCTGACTGTCAGCTGGCCATAAGACCCAGATAGGTACTTCCCATTTTTCCTCTGTAAATTGCCATGGCAGCCCAAGTGCCTATCATTCTCAAGGCTGCATCTGGAAATAATGAAAGGGCTCAGTGCACTGGTTGGGTGACAGAGCAGCATCAGCACCAGGTGACTCCAGAGAAAAACTTGGTAAAGTTTCCTAATCCTGTTCCTAAGGTGGGTACTATTGGGGACATGAGGCCTGACCCTGATGCCCCTATATGGCATGCCTTCTGCAAACCAGAGCAGGGAACCAATCAGAAATCAAGTATCACGTGCATCCACACATTCAGCCTCCTGCCCATTACCCCCCATATACACCCACAGGCTGCTCTCAGCCCCTACACCTTTCCCCACACACCCACACACCTACACACACACACACACACACACACACACACACACACACACACACAGTCCTGTTCAGCTTTCAGATAACTTCCCTGAATCACAAGCCACCCCAGTGGCTACCTGAGTACCCCATCCTGGAACTGTTCAGGCATTAGGGCCCTGGAGGCCCAGCCTGTCAGTCCCTGGGCAGATGGAGTCAGGAGACACCTGGGCACTAGCCAGGTGGAGAAATGGAATGGGTGCTCCAGAACCTTGCCCCACTACCAGTGAACCCCATCTCTTGGTCACAGTGATCTGAGATCTTTATTCCTAAATGTCAGCTTAGATCCAGAGTTTCACGACTATTTAACAGAACCGAGACCTACCTGCTGCTGGCAGATACCAGTGAGATAGACATCACTGGGTACAAACTAGCAATAAATGGGCTTCATGGTGGCCTTGTGAGAGTGGACTGGGACAGCTCTGGGTCTGACATAGTCCTCGAACACCTCCCAGCTATGCCTGCCAGTTGTGGTACCTCCTCTGAGAAGCCTGCCTTGTGTGCCCCGCTGTTAACATCTGTACCACCACAGCTGGCACGTAGATAACTACTAGGCAATTTTTGAAGTTTCTAAGGATCCTGTGGAGAATGATGGGGTGCAGAGTCAGGATGGCAATGCAAAATTAGGTTATAACCCCCAATCATATCAGCTGAGTGTTCTCTTCTTTTGGCTTTGGTGAGGTTTTAGGAGAAATTTTGGCAAAGCCATCCCTCATTCTAAACATTTTTTTCCCCACTTCTAGAAAAACAGAGTTGAGAAGCTGTGAGTGGGCAGGGTTGATGGGAGGCCTGGGGCCTGGGGCTGACAGTGAGTGGCCCTCACTAGTCATGGCTAGGCCTCCCCATTAGTGACTATTCAGATTCTCCGAGTACCCTGACTGCAGCCTGGGCCCTGCAGAGTGAAGTGTGAACCCAGAGTAGGATAGGGAGGCTCTGTGGTGGCCTGAGCATGCCCCAGGCATTAAATAGAGCATTTCTCCACAGGCTGGAGAAGCATTCTTCATGTTTCACTGACAGCTGGAGAGAGAGGAATGCAAGGGGGCTTTGCAGAGGCATCAGCTCCGCCCTGGGCAGCATCTCCCTGATCCCCTAAGACCCAAGGACTACATTAGAGGAAGCCTAGCCTTTTAGGTTTTTTTCCACTCACTCAGGTACTTCACTGTCTTGTCACTTTCAAGGGCTCGAATGCCATGGCCACAGGGGCTTAAAGGTTCATCTGCTGGTTATTTTTCTGGAAATTCTAAACTTAGAGAACTTTATCTTTCCAGTTCTAGGGAAGCCTGGGTTCGTGCCAGTTCTGGTCTCCATCGCCAGGTGGCCCTCTCCAGCCCTTGCTGCCCTGCCCCCTGAATGGAGATAATTTTTCCATGTTCCAGAGACCAAATGCTAGCTTCTGGTATGTCATAGGCTCACTGATCTGTGAGGCTCCTGCATATATGAGGAGACTCTGTTTGGGCCTTGCCTCTCTAAGGATGCTTTCTGTAGGAAGTGCCCACATAGGCTGTGGTCTAAACAGACAGGTATTCAGCAAGCCTGGTGAGCAGGCAGGTGCCCTTGCATGGTCATATGCAGGTCCACGCTCCTTTCCAGGGACCCAGGAGCCTCCTGAGCTTAGATGGGAGCAGCAGACAGCAGGCTGCATAGCCTGGAACCATCTGTAGTTGATGGCCAAGGACTGAACAAGAATGCGGGGGCGAGAGTGCAGTGGTGGCAAGAAGCCATGAGGGCTAAATCCCATTCCCAGGTTTGCTTCTTGCTGGGCTGAATCTCAGGAGAAAATTCCATCTCCCAGTTGTCAGGTCTGGAGCCATGTACAGGGTAGTTTCTCGGGGGACATACTCAGGTACCCAGAAATATTTTTGAGCAGAAAAGGGGAGAAGAATTAGGCTACAGACAAGCTCATGGAAAATGTCCTGAGAAGAGAACTGAATCCAGAAGAGATGTCTGAGACCAGAGCACAACCACAAACAGAGCCTTGGTCCCCACTCAGTGCAACCTACCCCAGCTGGTGTCTTTCTCTATCTGGTAAGTGACACGTGTACCAGATGGAACACCCTGCCAACTTGCTGAGGAGTGGGAAAGGCTTGGCCACTCATTAGACAGGGAGATGAGCCCCAGGAATTTCCAAGGGTTGGGGGCCCACCCCCATGCCACCCAAGCCTAGAATTCCAACGATCAGAGAACCTATGACCAAGTGCAGTGAAGGGAATGCTCATTCCCTGTGGCCTCCACTGCATTCCATTCCTAGGATACCCACCTTCTGAAGGTTACCTGTGGTCACTCACCGCACACCTGGGACTTCTTCATGACCTGCTGTGCCCCCAAGTCACTAAGAAAAGACTGGCACTCTCACCCCTCCATGGCCCTCATTTCTCCTTTTGTGGAAGTGGTTAGAAAAGATAAGGCCTCCCAGCTCCAATACAACCAGAATGTTCTGGCCTAGCAGATGGGAAGCCAAAAAGCATGCATGGCCGGGGTTCTGTCTGAGGTGCCCTTGTAGACGATCATGGGCACTGGTGATATTAGACTCACTGCTGCCCAATTTCCCAGCTTTGATCACTCCAGGACAGATTTAGCTGAGAACAGAAAATGGTGAGGGCCAGTTCCTAGGAGGAGAGCTGGGGCGGGTCAAGGAGGCCTGATGCAACCCTGCAGGCACACTATTGATGGGGCCCTGCTTTTCTCTGGGGGAAAGACGTGTGTGTGTGTGTGTGTGTGTGTGTGTGTGTGTTTACACTCATGTATGAGTGCGCACAGGGGTGGGGGCAGTATCTACCTTTATGAACAAGGGCCAGTAACCCAAGCGTTCAGAAACTAAAAGAGAGCAAGAAAACTGTAAGGTTCTCAGGCTGTAATCACCGGGGCCTGGGCTGTGTCACACCCCAGCACCAAGTCCCTCAGAGCAGGCACTAGGGGGCTTCTGCAGGCCAGTGTGAGAGTACTCATTGTCACCCACAGGACAAACCTCTAGCAATACCCTCTACTGCATCTCCCCTCGTCCATGGCTGAAGGTGAAGCTTATGATGGCTGGCAGCCCGGCTGTGTGCCCTCTCCTCGGAATTTCAGTGAGGGCTGCTGAACCATTAATTGTAATTAACTAATTATCCTTGCTGCCAAACAGCGGAGGAGGCAGCCAGGGGTGGTGAGCCCCCACATGACTCAGTCGTGTTTACAACATGCAAACCCATTTAAGAGCTTGTAAAGTTGCTATAAATGGCTCTTTGGCAACAGGAGAGTAACGATTCCCTTTCTCTAGCTGCCAGTTTAGCAACTGTCAGGGATGGGGGAACAGCAGGGATGGAGGATCTGAGATCCAACAGCGCCACCTGGGGACCAGATCATCAAAGGCTCTGCTCTGAGCCAGAGCTCACAGGCTCCTCTATAGTGTGAGCCTAGAACACAAGGGAAAGGGAGGTCCAGGGGAGAGCGGGGACTGTCACTGTTTCTCAACTGCTTTAAAATGCTCAGAGTGTAAATCTAACTCAGAAATGGTACATGAACCTCTGTTCACTCTCTATGAATAAAAACTACTTAAAGACAGTTCAGATGAGCTACCATGACAAAAGTTACAGATGGGGTGGCCCTAAAGGGTTTTGCAGGTGAGCAGGTTATTCAAGGCCCACAGACAACAGCAGGAACCACAGCCCCCTTCCTGTCTCCTCTCACAGCTCCCCTCCACGAGGTCGCCAGCACCTGTCCCAGTGTCTGGCTCATACTTTTACTTCCTCTTCACCAAGCCTGGTGCCACCAACACAGAAGGGTCTTTTGATTGTCCTTGCCTCAGCCTCCTTTGTGCTTCAGAGACACTGGCCATCTGGGAGCAAGAGGATGTGCAGAGGATGTGCAGAGGCAGCCTGGGTTCCTACCCAATGACACACAGGGAAGCCATGGCAAGTGGCTTGAGACTGCATGCTAAGTCAAGGTAGTTCCATGGCTAGGACTAGATTGAGAAGGTGGTCCTCTCAAGCCCAGTTTGTTTGTCTTCTCACAGCACCATGGGAATAGCAGACAGACCAGTTCCCACGGACCAAGGCATGCTGCCTGGCCCCAGCACACTCGAAACAGCCTTTGAAATCTAGTTACAAGATGCAGGATATACTTAATCTACCCATTTTGTAAGTGGGGAGACTGAGGCTGACAAGGTTTACAGTACAGTCAATGGCATGGTTAGGGTGGATCCCCAGTGGATTCTTTCATGCTATCTCCCCAGACCTGAGTAGGGGGCTGCTGGCTAGAACCTGGAGGCCAGGTGGAATTGGACTGGGGAAGGAGAGTGAAGAGGGTACAGAAAGGTTGTTCCTGTACAGATCACATGACCTTGGCCAAGGCTTTGGGCTCTGATGCGGGACACTCACCCACAGTCATGCTGTCCTCATAGCGTTTGATGATATCGAAGGAGTCCCGAAGGTTCCCTTCTGTGATGTCAAAGATGATGTCGGCCTGATTGGCAGGGTACAATGGTGTGACAGCCCTCAGAAAGATGATCTCTGCAGCAAATGAGAGTGTGGCATGGGAAGGCTGTAGTGCTGGTCCAGCCCTCTCCTCTCCAGAGACTTTCCCAACACCAATCATGATGAGGGCTCATTCCTAAGGGGTCATCAGTGAAGTCACCAACTCCGTGTAGAAGGATAGAGAGTTCTGACCATCACACCAAAGCCTATCTTTGTATCAGTGGGAAAAACTGAGACCTTGAGGAAAAAAAATGAGTTTTTATCTGCCTTGATGTCAAGGGGCCAATTGGCAGTGTGGACTCAGCTGGATAGTGATGGCTGAACCATGTTCCAGATCACCTCATGGTGTAGCAATCCAAGCTGCCTTAGCCTTGGAGCCACCACTCAGATTCCAGCCTGGCTCAGGGTAATCTTGGGGAAGTCCTTTTTCTGGGCTGGTTGATGTCCACTAAGGGTTCTTTTTTTTTTTTTATTTTACATGTCCATTCCGGTTCCCTCTCCATCTCTCCCTCTTTCCCTCCCTCTTACCCTCTCTCCCCCTTCACATGCACCCTGACCACTCTCCCCTCCCATCCCCCCACCCCAATTCCACATGTAGGGCAGAGGGAGAGGACAAGACCATTCTGTAGAAACACATAGAGACAGCTGACCTGAACAAGGAGGAGCTAATGGGCCCCCAGACTGATAGCTGGGAAGCCAGCATGGGACTGACTCAGGCCTCCTGAACATGGGTCTCAGCTAAAGGACTGAGCAGTCTAAGGGACCTCAGACAGTGGAACCAAGATGTATCCCTGGTGCACAAACACATCCCCCCATGGAAGGATACTCCCTTAACCTAGAGACAGGAGAGAAGTCCTAGTCCCTGCTTCAAATGACCTGTCAGATCTACATGACCCCACTGAGGGTTCTTTTAGAGCTTTCTGTTTCCTGAACCCAAGGCATAATCAGGTGTCTTGGCTACACCCTTGTAGGAAATCAACTCCTATTGTCAGCACAGGGTAGAACATCATAAAAATGGCTGCTGGGGATGTGTGTAGGGTTGCTTGCTTGTTTGTTTTATAATTTAAATTGATTTTATGTGTATTGTGTGAAGGTATAAGATTCCCCCGGAACTTGGGTTACAGACAGTTGTAAACTGCCACATGGGTGCTGGGAATTGAACCCAGGTCCTCTGGAAGAGCAGCCGGTGCTCTTAACAGCTGAGCCATCTCTGCAGCCCCATGTGTAGGTTTGTTGAAACTCCACTTTACACAAGGCAAATTATGGGCTGTGAAGACTTCTCTGGAGGAGTGAGCATGAGGAAAGGGAGTGGGGGCTGGGCTCTTCCCCCAGGGCAACACTGGGGGGCTTGTGGGTCTCTCATGCCCTCCCCACTACTGTTGCCTAGTGATCCTGTATGACTCTGTCATACATAGTGTTGGCCCAGGGGTCACCCTGGATGACTCGGTCACACATTCCCCAGAGCCTAGCACACAAGCTCACTAAATGTCTGCTAATAGGCTTAGTCGGTGGGTCAGGGAGGGAAATTCCATGCAAAAGAAAGATTGTGACTGGGGATCAGAGAAGCCCACAGTTGCACACCCCAGAGCGTGACATGAAGAGGGGTTCACTTAGGAGCATGCAACCCTAGTCTGTGAGGGCAGCATCCATGTCCTTGGAGACCCAGGAAGGACAACAGAATTGTCATGTTACTCCTGGGATCCCTGTTTCCAGTCTGGCTATTGTATCCATGTGCCCCATTTCCCAAGATGTTTTGACACACCAATTTCATCTGTTAGTACCTCTCAACAGTTTTCTGAGCCTTGGGGTGAAGCCTCAGCTTCAGGTTTGGGCTCCTGCTCATCCTTCCAGCCCCATCAGTATGTCATGGTCCACAATGCCCACACTGTCCCACTCACCTCCAGAGCTTGCCAGCTGTGATTTGCTGGCAAGTTTCTTCTTTCTTCCTCCCACTTTAGCCAATCACCTCCTATCCACTTCTCAACTCCCCAGTGTTCAGTCTCCAATCAACACTGAATGCTATTTACAAAATGAGTGTCACCCATCAGAATAGAGAGAAAGGCTGTGCAGCCACGGAGCCCTGGTGGGAAAGGTGTGCAGCAACCTACCCCAAGCACATCCTACAAGGAAGGGCTCCTGCAGGCCAGGCCCTCTGCTCAATTAGAAGGAGACTGCAGGACCCAGGACCTTCAACTTGATCTACTCACCCTCAGGACGGCTGAACTCTCGGAAGGTGGGCAGCGAGATGACTGTGTGGGAGATGGTGTGCACAGGGTCTCGCACACAGGCCTCATCAGAGGGACGGCAGGACTTGATGCAGCGGACAGTATCTGTTTTCTCTTGGCGGAAACTGCAGGGAAACAGCCCAGGATAGCTGATGGCAAAGCCAGGACCACAGCTCTCATGGGAACAAGAAGTCTGGGAGACAAGTGGCAGGTGGCCCAGAGGCAGTTCTGGCCTCTGTGGCCAGACTGTGGTGGGTGAATCTGTGCATGGTCCTTCATATGAAATGGGGGACATGATCTGGCCTAGCTGCTAATGTGCACAGGTTGAAATTTGCCAATGCACCAAGTGGGCATTAGTCTACCACTGAAGGACATGTTCATTTCTCAGCTGTTCAACAACAGTATTGAGTAGCTAGAGGTACTGGGTACCATGGACACCAAAGTGAACAAGGGTGTAGGGTCCTTCATCCTGGGAACCAACAACTAAGCAGCTATCAGTGTTTGAAGGAGGTATATAAACTGCTGACTTCAGTCTATCTGAGGGATGGGAAAGAGAAGGCTAACATTTACTGAATGCCCATGTTCCAGGCAGGCACTGTGCTAGACTATTCTTAAATAATTTACCATGAAATAAAACAAGGTTGGGGAGATGGCTCATCAGTTAAGAACACTATTTGCTCTTTAATACAATCCACAAGGCAGCTGGTTCACAGCCATCTATAACACCAGACTGAAGGGATCCAACACCCTCTTTTGGCCTTTGTGGGCACTACACACATTGATGTACAGGAATAGATGCAGGCAAAACACCCATATACATAAAATTAAATTAAAACTTAAAAAAAAGAAGGTGGCCAGTGTCTGGGGAACAACACCCAAAGTTGTCCTCTGACCTCCACAGGACACATGTGTACACAAAGATATATATGTGTGTGTATATATAAATGTATGTATATATATATATATGAAATGAAATAAAAACAGATATGAACATAATACAAAATGAAGATCTACTTTAATAAGTTATTGTAAGACAAACATCTTGTAATTATCAGGCATGTCAGGGGGGGTAAAGGCAAAGGATTATAAGTTCAAGGTCAACCTGGTCGATATAGTGAGACCTTTTCTCAAACAAAAATTATTCACATAAAGAAAGAAACCTTGGCCAACTGCCTGAGGTCACCTCATGTGCACCAGAACAATATCAACTCTCCTTTATACTACAGTCAACCCCTAACCTGGACCCATAGTAAGCCTCTGCTTGTTTTCTTTACAGTGTATATTTCTATACTATGTATACTTCCCACAGTATATATTTCTAGCTAGTCATGGACTTGCCTATGCATAGGTTTAAGCCCCTTTTGACTGACAGTTTTTCCTCCAGCCTTTCATTTTTCCACACAATCAGGTAAGGAATCTAGTTAATTTCAGCCACAGAGTCCCATAGTCAGGAGTTGGCTGCCTGCATCCTGAAGCATGGTCCAGAGTGCTTCTCTGTCCTGAATTTCCCTCCCATTGGCTGCTGCATTTGGCACAGGCCCAGGCTTGGTAAGATGACACAGGTGGAATGTCTCTCATCAGGGCATGTGGTTTCTGGTCTTTCTCTAATACCTACAGCCGTTGGTGCTGAGGGCCTACACCCACTGTCCTAGTTAGCTTTTGCCAACTTGTAACTAGCTAGAGTCATTTAGGAAGAAGGAATCTCAATTGAGAAAATGACTCTGTTATATTGGCAAGGTGGCAACTCTATGGGCCATTTTCTTGATTAATGATTGATGTGAAAGGGCCCAGCCCACTCTGGGTTGTGTCACCCTTAGGCAAGTGGTCCTGGGGGATATACTGCTTTTGTGTGTGTGTGTGTGTGTGTGTGTGTGTGTGTGTGTGTGTGTGTGTATGTGTGTGTGTGTGTGTGTGTGTGCGTGCGTATATGCTTGAGAGATAAAGATAGAGATAGAGATAGAGAGGTTCTCTCTACACAGCCCTGGCTATTATGGAACTCATCATGGAGACCAGGCTGGCCTTGAACTCAGAGAAATCTACCTGCCTCTGCCCCTCAAGTTCTGGAATTCCATCGCTCCATGATCTCTGCTTCAGTTTCTGCTTTGAGTTCCTGTTCTGACTTGCATCATGATGGATTGTAACCTGTAAGGTGAAATAAACCCTTTTCTCCCCAAGTGGCTTTTGGTCATAGTGTTATATCACAACAATAGAAACCTAACTAAGACACCCACTGACTGTACCTTGTGTAAGGATTCAGGCTTTAGGCTGGCTTGCTCCTTCACCTGGCACCTGACAGAAAGCACTCAGGCAGTACCCTGGTCAGCCCAGGGTTCCATGATTGCATAGTCTGTACACATGTGCAAAGGACCCTTTAAAAGACAGACCCCAATCCACATATGCTCTCTTTTCCAGCATCTTTCCTTCTCTCTCTTCCTGGCTCTCTTTCCTGCTGTTCCCTTGGGGCAGACAGGACTTTTCCTGTCTCCCTCTTCTCTTCCATCCTCTGTCTCTGTATCTCTTTACCTCTTTTTTCTTTCCTTCCCCCTACTTCTCCTCTTACTTAAGCTCTGTCTGCCTGGCATGTTTGTCCCTCTGCCTTGGGCAACCTCACCTGCCATGGAATCCATGCAAGGTTCCCTTCAAGCTTTATTTAACACTTTGGGGATGGAAAATTGCCAACACTTCACTTTCATTCACTGGTTGGGCCTTCTGTGCAGGGAAGCAGTCTCGTATGCTACTGCTATTCAGTCATGAAAAGGTCTGATTCTGCCCTGCTACTAACCAGTGTTATAGCTTGAATATGAAATGCTCCCCTTAGGCTCATGGTCCCAAGCTGGTGGCACTGTTTTGAGAGGTTAAGAAACCTTTGGGGAAGTGGTCCTCAACCTGTGGGGCATGACTCCTTTGAGGGGGTCACATATCAGATATCCTATATAGCAGATATTTACCTTATGATTCATAACAGTAACAAAATTACAGTTATGAAGTAGCAACAAGATAATTTTATGGTTGGGTCACCACAACATGTATTAAAAGAACTGTATTAAAAGGCTGAAACATTAAGAAGGTTGAAAACAACTCTTTCAGGCAGTGGGGTCCAGTGGGAGGAACTGGGTAATGGGTAGGGGTTTGGCCTGGTCCACTTCCTGTCCTGTTTTCGGAACTGCCAGGAAGTGTGCTGGTTGCCTTAGCTTCCTACTGCAAGCAAGAGCTGCTCCTGCCATCACATCCACCATGATGGACTGCACCCTCAAACCATGAAATAAATACCTTCTTCCATTAAGCTGTTTCTTGATAGGAATTCGAGAAAGTGACTAATACAAACAGGTGTTTGTTTCTGTGACAGGGTTTCTCTGTGTAGCTTTGAAGCCTGTCCTGGACCTCACTCTGTAGACCAGAGTGGCCTTGAACTCACAAAGATCCACCTGCCTCTGCCTCCCGAGTGCTGGGATTAAAGGCGTTCGGCACCACTGCCTAGCAACAAATGGGTGTTTATGCCATGAATTTTATAGCTCTCTATTACTCCTTAAAGGATGTTGAGGGAGGGGGGAAAAGCTGGAGTGAACTCATGATGCAATCTAATTTTGATGAAGTTCACTGCCATTTCTGTTCTTTGTTGAAACTCCCTTCTTGGCCAGAGAGAAAAGGTGGCTCAGGGGTCCCTCGTGCCTCCATAGCTCTGTAGCTCTGAGGTAGAACACAGTACTGCCCCATCAGCAGAGTCTTGCTGCTCACTGGAGCTGCTTCTCCAGTAAGCCCTGAGTTTGTCTATCTGTGGTTTATGGGAACCAGTGATTCAGGATCGCAATCTGGAAAGCAACAATGCCCAGAGCAACCGGGCTGGCCACAGCTTCCAGGAATCAGCAGTAGACATTTAAACAGAAAATACATTAGTGGTGGCTGATGAGATGGTTCGGTCAATTAAGTACTCACTGCCAAGCCTGATGGCCTGAGTTTGGTCCTTGGGACCCACATGGTAGAAAAAGAGAAATGACTTTTTGTTAAGTTGCCCTTTGAGTTCCTCTAAAAAAAATGTAATAAAAAAGAAAATACATTGTGAGCTCATACTAATATTTACAATTCAGAACAAAGTTTACAAATTTCTTATCTTCTCCAGGGGATAGGTTTTGCTCTACATCACAGCACCAATTCTACGGACACAGAGCCTCTCACAAGAGTTCATCTGACGGATTTCATGTTTCATACAGACTAGTCTCAGAATAACCATACTAAAGTTACCATCACCCATCAATCACTATAAATAATTTCTCTAATATGTTCTCCTTCTACTCAGTTTAAATAGAAAGACTATATCTGCACAGTCTGAGCTATATGGAAATCTGTAGTATGCTGTGTCCCCTCCTATAGTCATTTAGCTGTAATGCCTCAGTTGTGGGTTAGCGTGTGCATGATCATAATGGCATGCACTCTTTGTCAGTTTTGCTGGGTAGAAAATCTTTGGCTTACAACTATTAATTATCCTAAAGAAATTGCTTCATTTTCTTTTTTAAAAAAGTAATTTATTTTTTATTTTATATTCATTGGTGTTTTTGCCTTTATGTATGTCTGCATGAGGGTGTCAGATCCCCTGGAACTGGGGTTCCAGTTAGTGACTGACTATATGGGTGTTAGGAAGCACAGCCAGTGCTCTTAACCACCAAGCCATCTCCCTAACCCCTAATAGATTTTTAAATAGATAAATGCGCACGCACACACACACACACACACACACACACACACACACAGAGGTTATTTGGATAAGTAAACAAGAAAATCCCATGTAGGGATCCACACTCAAGTACTTGTTGCCTATGTATGGATACAGAAAAAGAAGTATGGAGGTGACTTAGCAGGTCTGGAGCACAAGTGTACACCTCTGGTGGCTAAGTGAACTCTTATTATCTCTGCATTGTCTAAGCTCCATGGGTGACCACTGAGATAATGTCAACTGGAACTGATTGATGAGTTTAGGTGACCACTCTTTGCCTCAAGCTCTTCTAGCAAACCAGCTACTTTTTCCATTTGAGCAACCAAATGGTACTGTTTCCCTGGCTTAAGGGTGAACCCTACTTGATAAGTAAAAATGGATTCACGAAAGAATTACTCAGAGCCATCCCAATGGCTTTGGCGCTTTCTCTATGGGCCAGACAGAATGATAGAGCTATACCTAATGCATTGCTTTCTCAATACCCAACTAGAAACATCTTGAGGAATATTAGGCTGATGGGTTCATGGTTTGAGGCTACAGACTACCAATGTGGGGAAGACAGGGCAACAGGAGTGGCTCCCAGCTGTGGACACAAAAGCTAAGGCTGCTTGCACATATCTGGGTAGATCAGGGAACAGAGAAAGGGAAATTCTGGCTTTTTCCTGTCCTACTTTCTATTCAATCCAGGGTCCCAGACCATGAAATGGAACCATGCACATTGTGGGTGGGGCCTCCTTCTCAGTTAATCCTCTCAAATGGCCCCAAAGGCCTACTTCATTAATACCTGAGGTGTTTCTTAATTCAACCAAGGTGTATTCAAAATTAACCACTACAAGGTGACATGTTTTTTTCTTAGGTGTCCATGGTTTGTTTTCTACCTGGTAAAGTCCAATAATTTTACAAGTCTGTCTTTGTAGCCTTTGTTAGTTTTTCTTAGTTCATGTCAGGTATATGATGTGTTCTTCCTATTTCAAAGCTTATTGTTAATTTATGTGAATTTTTTTTGGTCAGTTATCACAATACTGACTTTTTTTTTTCTGTTTAGGGTTACCACAGACATTTTTTAAGCAATAGGAATTCAGAGATGCCCATTGTCTGCATGCTAGACCTCTCTGCATACAAAGATGCCTGTTATCTATCTGCAGAGAGGTCTTGCTTTGTGTGCCTTGAATATTTGTTACTTTTCCTTAAGACTTTCCTCTCGTTGTTCTACTTTGTTTCTCTGTTGCTATGATACAACATTAAGGGCAAAGTGACTTGGGTGGGGCAAGCTACTTGGTTTACTATTCCAGGACACAATCATCTATCATTGGGGAAATTGGGGCAGGAACTCAAGCCAGGAACCAGGGAGGAATGCTGCTTGCTGACTCATAGGCTTATGCTCAGCCAGCTTTCTTTTACAGCCCAGGACCACCTGTCCAAGGAATGGTGCCGCCCACAGTGGGCTAGGTTCTCCTTTATCACAGACTAACCTAATAAAGACAATTAATTACTCAATTGAGACACTTTTTTCCAGGTGATTCTAGACCATTGTGAATGCCAAACAAGACATTTACATTATTTCTCTTTTTATTTTTTTCTTTTCTAATTTGGTTCTCTTTAGTGTTTAATTTTTTCATTCCATTTCTCATCATTTATTTTTATTAAAGAACATATTTAACATTTAAAAATGACACATTAATCTTATCACCTTGTTTTTTATGTTTTAAATTCTAATTCATATTTTTCTTCCATGTTTTGGTCTTTTTCTGAACATTTCTGGCTTATTTCACGATGGTATTTTTTTGTTCGTTGTTTTTTTGTTGTTGTTGTTGTTGTTATTGTTGTTGGTTTTGTATTTTGAGACTCAGGAGACAGGCAACTCTCTTGCCTCAGCCTTGTAAATGCCAGCATGAAGGTTTGAACTACCATGAGTTGCTGAATATTAGAGTTTTGTCTTTCAAATGAGCTTCCACCCTTGAGAGACATCATATTGGTTCATAGTCTTTATTCTTAAAGGACACTGATGTTAGAACATCAGGGCGTAAATTTAGTGACACTATGATACTCTCTATCCCTTCAAAGACATGTCAAAGCACCAGCCTCTAATACCTCAGAAAATGGCCTTATTTGGAAGCAGGGTCACTGCAGATGTAATTAGCATGGATGAGGTCACAGCAGAGCAGGTGGACACACAATCTTGAAGGACATCAGTTCTCCTATGAAGAGACTGATGACAAGACAAAGACACACAAGGTGAATGCTGTACAATGAACAGCACAGGAAGAGCTGGAGAGATATTAGTATAAACCGAGGAATACCGAAGGTGGCAAGCAAGCCACCAGAGGCTATACAGAGCTATACATAACTGGGAAATAGTACACACCTACTATAAGCCACCTAGATCACAGTCCTTTGCTACAAAAACTAGGAAATGGACTCTGACCTGGATGCTTTTTGATTGGTCCTCTTTATGAGGAAGTCACTTTCCTGGCATTTTAAAGTTGAAACCGTTCATAGTCATATTTCTGACCTCCTGGAGCCTCCTAGCCTGCTGTCTCTGAGGTCCTTCTCTGAAATGCCTCGATACAGTCTGGCACCTTCTTCTTTAGTAGTGTCTGTTGTCACTGTCAATTTTCTATTCTGTTTCCAATGCTCCCTCTAGAGAGATACGGCCACTAGGGGAAGCCTTGGCAGCTCAGTCTCCAAGCTCCAGCCTAAGCCAGTCCCACCATGGGCTCCCACACTCCTTGGTCACTGGGGTATGAAAGGCAGTTCTCAGTTGCTGTGAGCTCACAACATTGACCCAATACTCTTTCCAGGGGTGTCCATGGGCTGTTTGGGATTCTCCACTATTTTCCCAGTTATTTTCCACAGATGCCACCAATATGCAGAGGTCCTGACTTGTATTTGGGGAGTGTGTGGAGATGTCTTGTTGCTTTGTTTAGTAGTAAATGTCTTCCATGGATTTTTAGTCTTCCTGTCTAGTTGTTTTGAGCGTTTTGGGGGGTAGGATCCAGAGAACTTCAAGAACTCTGCCTGCACCTCTTAGGTTGCCCATTCTGCAGATATTTCTGCATTTCTAAATTTTCTTTCCCTTTTATTTTATGTGTATGGTTGTTTTGCCAGCAAGTGTGTGTATGTATTGCATGCATGCTGTGGCTAAGGAGGTCACAAGGGGACACTGGATTCTCTAGGACTAGAGTTATATATAGTTGCTTGTGACATGCCATGTGCATGTTCTGGAAGACTAGCCAGTCCTCTTAACCAGAGCCATCTCTCTAGCTTCTACTACTATGTTTTATTTGGCATGCTCTGTTCCACTCTACATTGACTCTTTTTGTTGACTGAGTATCTTGCTATGGATCTTGGGGGCCATAAAATGGGGACAGACCTTCAGAGCCATCCAATTCCAGGAACATTCCTTCTTCTTAGATGGTATAGCTCAAGACAGACCTTGAACCAGGCTGTGAGCTTCAATGCTGGCCCCAGCAGACACCAGCAGCGAAGCAATTTACCTAAACTGTGCTTCTGTAATCCTGCTCACTAAGTAGGGAAATGAACAGAGTTTGATTCCCACAGCTGTGAGATTAAACAAGTCAAATGATCTTATTTGGAAGTAGGGACTTGGGACAGCATTAGGCCCACTGTGAGTGCCATATATCATCACAGTACTGATTAGCATCTTCACCTTTTCTTCTTGGGTACTGGATTTACCACACTGACAAGGTGAGATAGTCACAGGTCTTAGAGGCATAGTGGCTTCTCCTGTTTAACCGCAGATACATCCAAACTCTTAGAGCCCGATCTCCCACTTAAACCAGGAACCAAAGGAGCTTTTGACTACCTCCCACTGGGAAGCCAATGCTCACGGCCCACCAGCTAGATACCAGATGCAGTCTCCTAAATCACTTAATAGGCTTTTCAAAGCATCCACAAAGTGGCCCTGGGTGCTCTGAGAGGAGGACAGAAAAGCCAGGGGCAGAACTTGTGTGCAGGAGGCAAGAGACTCAGAGACCTGCTTGTTTGTTTGGCACCATCTGATCTCTCAGCAGAAAGATCTGGGAATAACGCTCTGTAGCTCAGGGAAGCTTTTCAAAAGTGAGGGTGGGGGCTGGAGAGATGGCTCAGAGGTTAAGAGCACTGGCTGCTCTTCCAGAGGTCCTGAGTTCAATTCCTAGCAACCACAAGGTAGCTCAAACCACCTATAAGGATGTCTGGTGCCCTCTTCTGGAATGCAGGCAGAACACTGTATACATAATAAATAAATCTTTAAAAAAAAAAAAAAAAAGTGGGGTGGGCTAGTGAGATGACTCAGTGAGTAGGAGTGCTTGTCATAACTTCCAGAGGACCTGAGCTCAGTAGCCAGAACCCATGCTGGGTAGCTTAAAACCACATGTAACTCCAGCTTCGGGGAAATCCAGTGACTTCTTCTGACTTCTTTGTGCACACACATACACAAACATTTCTCTCTCTCTCTCTCTCTCTCTCTCACACACACACACACACACACACACAGAGTAAAGTAATAGGGGCTCCACGAAGGAGTTCAAGCAGAGGTAGAGGGACACTTGAAAACACTATGGAGGGCACTGTGGCAAGCCATGGAAGATTGCTAGATAGCCTTTGAGACCCCTGCAGCACCCACCCCATCTTAAAAATCATGTGCCCATGAGAACAAAAGTGCCCCTTTGCCTAAATAATCTGGACCATGATGACTGTCAGACTAAGACCTTCAGACCCTCCATTCAAGTAGAAATAAGTTCCTTACAGACCTTTCTGGCTTCACTGAGGACAGTCTTGAGCTAAACCTTGAAAATGCATCCACCAAACCACGTACATACCCACCTACCCTTTCAATCACCCATTCTTCCATTTTATCCACCCATCCATTCTCCAATCCATCCATCCATCCATCCATTCATCCATTCTCCCACGCACCCATTCTATTCAGATACCCACTTATTTACTGAGTTGTATCTTCAGGCCAAAAAGCCCAAAGGTACCCAAACTAATCACAGATACTACCCCTTCATTCAAAAAGCCTACAGGCTAACAGGTGCAACAAACAAGTTAACAACTTTAAGATAGTAGGGTAAATGCTCTGAGGAAGGATGCCTGGGGCCAGGAAATGCTAACCAAGAAGGGCTTCACTGAGGAAGTCTGTAACAAGATAGGCATTTTGCAGAAAGAAGGCCAGGAGCCAACATAGTCAGGGAATGACAAAGAAGGGACAAGGACACAGGCAAAGGGCATGTGCCAGGGAGTTGGAGCTACAGCTGAGAGGGCAGACTGGGGCCAGATCACACTGGGAACAGAAACCTTTCAAGGGTATTAGACTTCATGATCTAGAAAAGAGACTCAAGGAGGAACTGGACAGTGAGACTACTTCTGAGTCCTCTGCTCTGGTTTGGTGCACACTCTGGGAGGCAACTTTAAGGCAATCCAATACCCACAACCAGAGCAAGGTCTGGGTGACAAAGTAGGAGGCATGGAGAGGACTGGATAGAAGGGTTTGTGTCAGGCAGCAAGGTAGCTGCTGCCCCTGTACAAGGCAGAGTCCACTGCACATTGTCTTCCCCTCCATCAGTGGGGAGCATACCCCAGCCTTTTACAAGTAACAGGAAGCCCTGAAGATCCTTCAGAGTCCTTTACTTCATTCTATCCTGACCACTCTTCTTCAGGTCTCAGAGACAGCACCAGCAGTCAGATCCATGGAAAGAATGAAAGCCTAAGCCAGTTGGTGGTTTGAATGAAAGTGGCCCCCATAGGCTCTTAGGGAGTAGGCACTATTAGGAGGCATGGCCTTGTTGGAGTAGGTGTGGTCTCATTGGAGGAAGTTTGTTACTGGGGTGGTTTCAGTTACTTTGAGGTTTCAGAAATTCAAGCCAGGCTCAGTGTCACTCTCTTCCTGCTGCCTGCCATTCACATGTAGACAGAATTCTCAGCTACATCTCAAGCTTCATGCCTGCCTGCATGCCGTCATGCTTCCCACCATGATGATACTAGACTAAACTGTGAGCCAGGTAAGTTGCCCCAATTAAATTCTTTCCTTTATAAGAGTTGCCATGGTCATGGTGTCTCTTCACAGAAATAGAAACCCTAAGACAGTCAGTATTGGCAGAATCATAATTTTCTCAATAGACACAGAGTACCTGTGTGATGGGCGCCTTGCCAGGAGACCAGGACAATCACCAAATGAGACCCTGGCCCTGCCTTTGTAGAGCCTCCTAAATGGTGAGGAAGACAAATTCAAAGAACAAAAGCAAATGGCATCTCAGGCTGTTCTAAACATCTTAAAGATAATGTCATAAACAAGAAAGATAGAACACAGCCTGGGGTATTGGGCAAAGCTCCCATGACAGTGAAGATGTAGTCTTCATGTGTTGACATTTAATCCTTATTGAGGTATTAGGAGAGTGGGCACTCACTCCAGCTACATCTAGAGATAGGATCTGAGGAGGGTGACTGGGATTAGAGGGTTCTTACAGTGGAGCCCTGCTAACTGAATCCTGGAGGCTTTCCAAGAGACACAGATGGTTTGCTCCGTCTCTTTCCATGTGATACCCTGAGACCCAGCAGGACTCAACCAACAAGGGCCATCATCAAATGTAAACTCTTGACCTTGGTTCTCCATAGCTAGAAGCCAAATAAGAAATTAAACAAACATCTTTTCTTCAGGAAGTTACCCAGCCTCCAGTAATTTGTTATCATAATAAAGAATAGACTAATGCAGTCTGAAGAGGAAAGCCCACTTCAACTGTGATTTAACCAGCTTTCAGGCTAAGTGTATAAATTACAACATTATAGCATGGAGGAAGTGAGCAAGGGGAGAGAAATTAGGTCAGGCTGGATTGTCACCCTAAAATGAAGTTGTGGCCACACTTGGCAATCCCACAGAAGAGAGGCTGCTTGGTGGTTAAGAGCACTGGCTGGTCTTTCAGAGGACCTAGGTTTAGTTCTCAGCATGTCCATGGAGACTCACAACGTCTCTAACGCTAATTCCAGGGGATCTGGCACCATCTTCTGGCCTCCACCAGGAATGCTTTCAATGTACACTCATACATGCAGATAGAATACTCATAGCCATAAAATAGATATATATATATTTTAAAGGAATAGAATAGGGGTAACAACTACATGCAATGGATGCCATGAAGGATCTTAGGCAAATTCTTCAAAACGCTTCAGTTTCTGAGCAGAAAATAAACTGTGGGGAGAGCTGAGTGAATGCCAGGAATCAGCAGAAGGGGGCTTGGCTGGGATCATGATGGAGAAGTTAGAGGAGGGGAGGATGAGGATGCACAGTGCAGGCACAGTGACAGAATAGAACAGGCAGAGCTGTGGAGCTGGGGTACAAATACCACCTGTGTGATCTTGGGCAAATCGCACAGCCTCTCTGAGTATCCACAAAGACAATATGGATTGAAAGTATACAGAAAATATCTGATAGGCACTTTATGGTTGCCAGAGAACATCACAATAGTGCTGGCCTTTGCCTCCTCTTGGCACATCACTAGGGTTCAGTAAAGGCCATTGAGCTCATTTATCATTTAGCCAAGAGTTTCATCCAAGAAATATCACCTGTGTTTACTGTTTTCCCAGAACACAAGGTTAGTTAGTTATACAACACACCCAGCCCTGGTGATCCTACAAGGAGCCCCAGTGGCCAGAAGGTCTACTTCCTCAGACTAGCTTGGCTATACAGGCCAAGTCATAAGAGCCAAGCCCTTCCCTTTCTTAGGGGCTGCTTCTGTATCTGAAAGATGAAGGAGGCAGAGCTGAGGCATCTCAGAGCGTAAAGTCCCTTTCTCAGCCATCAGTGCTACCTGTTGAGGTAACACAACAGGAAGAGATAGTTCAAGGTACAGACCCAGTCCAGCCTCATTCTTCCCTTGCCTGGGATGTCTGGTGGTGCAATAATGAGCTCTATTTCTGGGGTTCTGGGGTGCCCAGACCTTATGAAAGGTATTCCCCAGTTACCTGTTAGGGAACCAATTCTGGAAGGGGTGAAGCTTACCCCAGGAGAGAAAAAGCATAGAGACCCTGTCCACACCAAATAAAACCAAGGCACAAGAGGCATGCTGTGTGGGATGGCTGCTGGGACTTTATTAGAACCCCAAAGGTAGGAAAGCGACAGGAGGGGGTGCCCAGGGCCCAAGCAAGCACTCAGAGCTCTGCAGACACAAAGATATAAAGCTTGGCCACAAAGGAGCTGACTGTGCCATGGCGATAGAGATCCATCTTGACGGTCAGGAGCAAGTCCCTGGGTTCGGGGATGGGTTTGGTAAGGGCCACCACCCCACTGTGGTGGCTCACCTTTCGAGTGGTGAAAAAGCCCTCCTCATTGCCAGCAGTGATGGCCAGCTGCATGCTATCCCCAGGGACAGCACTGGAAGGGCCCATGCGGAAAACCACTGCGGGCACTTGGATGTTGGTGGGAAAAGAGAGGTGGTAGTAGGTTATTCTCAGAGGCAGCCTGGGGCACTCCTGGTTCTCATGGCAAGGCAAGCGCTCACAGCGGCTGAAAGACAAGTGGACAGAGAGACAGGAAGAGGGTTAGCGCCACCTCAGCAAGCAGAGAAACAACAGAGTGTGGGCAAGCGCGGCTCACTGGATGGGACCTCCTGCTACCCCTCTGGCCAATGCAGCCAGCACAAGGAGTACCCTCACTCACCTGGGGGAGGTGCTGACCTCCAGGCCACATACTCAGGTACCAGCCTCTTCCAACACCCTCTGGGGCACTGGTGGCTGGGATCAAGTCCTACCCAGGGTGAGATGTGCCCCTTTCCCAAGGTAGAGAACCACCTTTGGCACACTCAGCAAGGATCTCACTCAGACAGTGGCCAAGGCCACAAAGAGCTCCTGGGTGGGTCTTAGGGATCACCTAGAAATCATCATGCCATTTATTTTGCATGTGGGGCTAATCCTCATACATTCATTAGTGCCATCACTACCAGTGTTCAAGATGGTGGATTTGCGCACCATTTGTCAGATGAGGAAACAAGTTCAGAGGAAGCCACACAGTGAGCCAAGGCTATGCTCAGGGATGAGAACAGCTTCCCAGTCTTTGTCATTCAGCTTTAGACACCTGCTCCAGTTCATCCGCAGAGACAGAGTGGGGCTCAGAATGGAGATATATCAAGTTCTAACATCTTATGATAAAACTGAACTTCCTGGGACAGAATGAAGACAGGACCTCGCTTTCTGTGACAGGATGGAGATAGGTCCTAACTTCACGTGTGGTGGAGATGAAACAGGTTCTCACTTCCTGTGACAAGCTTTAACTTCCTGTATATGGTATAGACAAAGCAATTTCTTGTGCAGTAGAGATGACAACTGACTCCCACTTCCTATAACAGAATGGAGGCATATACTAACTTCCTGTGACAGGAACAGACTTCTTATGATAGGGTGAGGATAAGGTCTCTTAGTAACTTCTAATTACAGATTCTTAACTTTCTACAACAGGATGGAGACAGATAGTATATCCTGTAACAGGATGTTGGCAGGAAAATGAACTGTGTTCTATGTCCTGAACACCAGGGCCAACATATTCTGACACGGCCTTAAAGAGAAGCAGAGCCAAGATGTCAAGGCCCGTAGGGCTTGGCCAAGCCCTTCTCAGGAAGTTCTGCTATTCTGACTGTGTTTGGATTCTCCACTTGTGGGTATTTACTCTCCTAGTTTTCCATCACATCTCTCCTTTGGCTTCTTAAGTCTCCATGTCTTGTTCTAGTTTAGATCACACTTGATACTTCTTGTGCATGGCGTTTCTGTTTGTATCTTATGGGATGATTATCAGGGCTGCTAAGAAGCCTTTCATTTACTTGACTATTTACGATTCTGGCTCTAAGAAAAGAACAGAAGAGTCATACAAGTAAGATCCATGGCACAATAACAGGAGAAGACCATGTACACTAAAAAGAGCAGAGTCTGGGATGGAGAGCCCAGAGCCGGTAGTAGGGAATTGCTGAAAGGCAGCTACCCCTAGAGATGCCAAGGACCAGATCAAATGGGGTGCTCCACATGCCTGGGAGATCTCTCTATCAAGGAAGGGCCTTTGATGTCTGGGAGCAGGGAGGGCAGTGGAGAGCCAGGGAGGCAGCTGGGGTCCATGAGCTGTGTTCTTCTGGGATGTCAATGGCAGTACGCAGCAAACTGGAGCTTCAAAGTCAGCCTATGTCCCTTCAAAGGTCTCACACACACACACACACACACATACACACACACAGAAGGCACACACATGCATGAGAGAGGGAGAGAAAGTTGCCGCAGTGCTTCGGGAATAGTCTGAATGGGTCTGGTCAGTAGGTGGTGCTACAGTCTCCTTCATGGAATTTGGCTTTCCCACTTGTTCTGTGGGGCCCTCTACTGACCAAAGACTGGGTCCAGAGTTGCCAAATGAACATCGCAAATGTGAAGGCAAGAAATGTAAGGCATGCATGACATCCTGGTCCAGCTCCTATGACCATCACATCCCAGAGATTGTACATTGTCATCCAACAGAAGAAAATCCAAGCCCTCCCTGACAAGAGGTAATTCAACTGGCTCTTTTTAGACCACTCACTTCCCAGGTGAGGTAGTGGCTCCTTGGCTTTATCCCCTGTCACCACAGGGCTCAGCTCCTACTGCACTTTGTAAATCATCACACTCCAGGCTGGCTAGGTCCTTGATTTTCCTTCTCTGCCCCAATTTTATCAAAATATCCAAGAAATCATAACCACTGTGTGTGGCAAAATGCTGATCAGACTAGGACTGCAATAAAGCCTGTTAGCTGGCTAGGCATTGGTGGCACAGGCCTTTAATCCCAATGCTCAGGAGGCAGAGGCAGGTAGATCTCCATGAGTTCGAGGCCAGCCTGGTCTACACAGTGAGTTCCAGGACAGGCTCCAAAGCAATACAGAGAAAGACTGTCTTGAAAAAAAGAAAAAAAGAAAAAAACAAAACAAAACAAAACAAAACAAAAAAAAAAAAAAAAACACACACACACACAAAAAACCAAAAGCAAAAACAAAAACAAACATTAGCTGGATCACCCAGATTGGGGATAGAGGGGGCAGTCATCACTGAATCTATTACAGAGTGGTACAAAAGGGAGCTGGACCTGGACCCGCCCAGCATAGGGGTTCATAGCTCCACAGGCATATTCTCCCCTCACATATGCATTATGGTGCAATGGGCCTCAATTCTCTAGTTCAACATCAACATCTTTGATTGCAGCACCCAAGTTCTGTGAAAATGACAAGAAGCCACTACAGATGAGAGACAAAACCAAGAGGAAGGCTGCTGGTCCACCCCTGTGGCCATCTGTTAAAATTTCCTTCACATTAGCCATTTGTCATTCCTGGGAGAGACCCAGGACCTGGCAAGGTCCTCCTGACCTCTGTGACCACAGCTTTTCACTTATGCCGCTTTCTTAAGTCACAGTACTCAAAGCCACCCACATCATGACAGTTTTTCCAACTATACTCTATCACAGTGGCTCTACAGAGGGTGTCAGGGGGCTGGGGAGATGTATCCAGTCCCACCGAATGCTAGAGACAGCCTTGAACATGGGATTAGCATTAGCGGGCACTCTGAGATCAGGACCCTAGCTGCTTTGGCATGTCCACAAGACTCATCTGTGGCTCGTGACCCTAGCTTGCTGGGTCAGGCTCCTGGGTAGCCAGGATCATCATCAGAGAGAAGGAAACTGCATGAAGCAAGAGAGGGTCTGAGGCCAAGAGACGGAGAGGGAGAGAGATGGGAAGGTAGAGGAAGATTGATTCCCACACCTTACCCATCATGGTTCCAAAACATGTGAAGCATGAAGCTCAGGAGAACCTCCCACTGGTTCCTTTGTATATGCCCATATGACATGTATATACACAGGTGAACATGTGTGCACATGCATGTGGTTGCCATTTGGTGTCTTCTCTTATATAGTGAAGCAGGGTACCTTACTTGAACTCAAAAGCAGGACAATTTGGCTGGTTTAACTGGCCAGCTTGCTTTGGGAACTCACTGTCTGCACACTGAGACTATGAGCTGCTATGCCCGCCTGGAATGGGTGCTAGGGATCGGAACTCCAGTCCTCATACTCATACAAGCAAGCACGTCACCTGCTGAGCCATCCCATCATCCCAGTTCAATTTGTCTCTTTTTGAGACCCAGCTGACCCTGAACTCCTGATCTTGCCTGTACCTCACCCATGCTGAGATTACAAAGGTCAGGGAATTAAGAGACCTGTAGTGAGATAGTCCTTCTGTAGCACTGACCACGCCCATTGGGGGGTGGAGCGATGGGCGGAGGTGACCTGAGGAAGGAGGTCAGAGGGGGCCAGGAAGGCGCTCTCTCTTTCTGGCGTGACTCGGACAGGAGAGGATCGGGTTGAATTTCCTGGGGCCAATAGGAAAGGAAGATAGGAGGGACTAGGAGACAAGGAGGAAATAGGAAGTAGTAAGGAGGAGCCAAGATGGAGAGTATGGAAAAAGCAGTATGCCGCCGGCTCCCCGGGAAGAGAAATACATAGATCAGCAGAAATGGGTTAATAATTAAGATAGAGCTAGCCGATAAGAAACAAGTAACAGGGCCAACAGTATTGTACCAAATACAGAGTCTCTGTGTATTATTTGGGGCTGGCGGCAGGGCAGCAGGACAATACCGGGCGGCGGCAGGCGGAAAACCCATACTCTTACAGAGACCTGGATTTCTGAGAGGAGAAACAGGAATTGTAGAATAGAAGCCTCTCATCTGAGATATGCCAGGAAGTGAGCCTCTTCTCGTTAGCACCCCACCCCCAGCAAGGGTGAGCAGTGGAGTGAAAACCTTCCCTTGGAGACTCAGAACCCCCCCAACACACACTTCCTCCACCCAACGCTGGTCTCATAACTGTCCACACCTCCTCAACAGGGCCCATCAAAGGAGAAAGCTGTAAACAGCTCCTGCACAGCTGGCAATCTCGAGGTCATAACCATATGCCCTTCAAATGACATCTCAAGCTTTCCCATCTGAAAGCCAAGTGACCCTAGACATAGCCCTGTCACCCACTGACCAGGAGAACAAAACTGACAATGTCACTCAAAAAGAATTTTGTCCTCTGACTTGTGCCTTGAGGAGAAGAACAATGGCCCACCATTCTCATCCCTACCACAGTTCAATGGGTGTACTGGGCTAGTACTAAGTTAGGCTTGCTACCTCTGATTATCAACACCTGACCAAGCAGGTAAGCATGCACTACCTTACTTAGGTGGTTCAAGGTTGACCCAAGGCCACAGCACTTAGAAAGGCCAGGACCAGAAGCTCAAATTTTCTACATTTCAGCTTGAGTCCTTATATCTGCTCATGGCCTCCCAAATTTAGATGCCATAACCAACGAAGACCCAGCTCCCCTTTACCCCAACAGTACTGCAGGGATGAATGTGTCCTGGAACACCTGCTCCTGCCCACTGGGAAGAACCTAGGGTGATGACTATGTAAAACAAGCAGAGGGAGGCTGTGCCCACAATCATGGGACCCTGAAGACCACCTCACCATTCCATTTTTACAGCTGACAACAAGAGCTCCAAGAAACCCAAGTCAACTTGACTCTCAAACGATGACCTTTATAGAATGTCATAGCATCTCCATAAGGCTTGAGTCTTTGCTTAGAAGAGGAGCATTCCCAAGGAGGTTCACTTAGGACTCCCCAAATCCTCAGCACAGAGGATCCCACCTCACCCACCTCCACTCTCCAGCACTTGGTGACACAGAGACTAAGGACAGAAAGTGTCACAGGAAGATGGCCATCTTGCTAGGGTTGAAGCATCATTCCCCACCTCCCTCATCCCTGTGTCCACATCGTCTGTTTTTATGGAGAACAGTTTCCTCTTTCTGCCCAGAAACAGCAGGATGGGACAGCTGTGACCTGGTGCATCAACCCCAGGTGTCCTGAGGACACCCCATTTAGTGTGTTCAGGACTCCAATCTCCTCCATTGATTAATTCAGCTCCCTCTGACCTTAATTCAAGCCTGACCAACACCATCCTACTTTCCTACCCCTTCCCTGGCCAGTTTGGCCCCACTCCACTCTCTCATCGTCCTGCATACTCTCTGTTCACTGTCTGGCATGCTCCTAGAAGTTTGTCCATTGAGCAAGACATCCATGACCCATTGTCTACCCAGGAACCTGTATGCAACCAGCCCATCAGCACCTGGAATTTGCTCACCTTAGCAATAACTTCAGCAAGCAAGGTCAATTTTTCTATCCTTGGACTTGTATGTCTATCCTGCCTGCCATAGGGCAGCCTCCTCTTTCAGTCTAATGGCTGTACAGGAGTCAAAAAGGTTACCATGGCAACCATAGCCTGGCTCTGGAATCCTCAAACCCAGTCATTTATAAAGGGAAACAGAACTAAGCCTCAAACCAAGGGTGCATCTCTTTCTTGGTGACTCAGGGCAGCTCTGCCACTGCAGCCAGGCTATTGCACAACTCATGAGCTTTTGGGGAAGTGACACATTTGCAAACCCACTTCTAGAGTAGCTTTCCCCTGACCCAGGCACAGAAAGGCACTTGGTGGTGTTGGGGCAGGGTCTCTGTATATAGCCCAGGCTGTCCTCAAGCTGGTGGTTCACCTGCCTTTGCCTCCTAGTGTTATGATTACAGGTCTCCATAAACACATCAAAAAAAGGTGATAGGTTTGTAAGTAGATTTAAAACATGCTAGGGAAATCCAGTAGGTCACAGGATGAGGGCAGGGCAGTAGGTGAGCAGCTCTAAGGTCAGAAAAAACTCAGGGTTTCCAGGGTATAGCAAACTGGAAGCTGGGCACGATCTACAACAGAAAGAGCTGCCCTCGGGTCACATGTTGAACATTGGAGCCTGAAGCATCATCAGAAGGAAAGACTGGCCACTGAGCAGGAGGGGTGGCTGGCCAACAGCCAGAGACAAGCACAAGGTCAAAAGATCGCAGTGGAAAACCCAGGCTGTCCAGCTATATGTTTGCTTTGAGCATTTCTATGCTGGTGGGGAGGTCATTGGTCCACACTCCTTGAATGTGTTCCCAGAGTGGAGCTTTCCCCGAAGCAAGCAAATGAGGTTCTCTGGGTAGAACTGAGATGAGGGTGGTTGCAATGAGAACCATGGCCTGGGAGTCCTCCAAACTTTCTGAGGAAGGAGTTCCTGGACATGCAGAGGACTCCATGGTGACTGGAGCTTACAAGGGCACATGGTCGCACAGTTTCAAGTATAGAACACACATCATGCTGTTCCCACTCAGCTAGATGGAACGCAGGAGACTTAAAAAGTCACCTTGAGTCCTGGGTTTTGGCCAAGACAGTGACATTGCTACCTGCTCATCCAGGTCAGCATATTCTCACATATGCATGTTACAGATGAACTGACTAAAGTCTATATCAATGGCAGCATTCCCGCAGTCCAAGACTCATCTGCAGTCACCCCACGGCCTCTGGGGATGATCTCACTGGCCCTCAGGGACTTCGGAACCAAGAACCAGCAATTTCTTAAGGCTGAACAGGAGAACACTAAGGCCACAGCTTGGGAACCACCTGCCAATACCCAGAGCTGGGCCTTTAGGAAGCCCAACACAGACAGATGAGAGTGGGCCCCAGGGACTTACGTGTCTGCTGAGCGGCGATAGTTCTCGGGACATTCAAAGGACAGACAACGGAAGCTGCCCTGGATGTTGAAGCAAGTCTCGTTGATAGTACAGTTGTGGATACCAGTCACACACTCGTCAATGTCTGTACAGAGAGATGCAGAGACAGTATGGTATTGGCTAAAGCCACAAAAACCATCCCCACCCACACCAACTGTGTATTAACATCCTGTCCCTCCACGGGAGCAGCATCTGGTGCCAGATCTGTTGACCAGACACGGAGTTACAAGAGAACCAGCTTATTCACAATCCTTGGAGTAGGGGTATGCAATGAGAACAGATACCATGTGAAGGTCGTTAGAGCCCTGACAGGGACACTTGTTGCTGCAACCCTCATCATGGAGCTTAAGGAATCTGGCCATAGTCACACATTCTATATAAGTGACAGCGTCAGGCTATGAACCCAGGAAGATAGGCACCAGAATTTGGTGGTCCAATCACCTTGAGATCTGTCTGTGGATCTCAAGGAACGACACCCTGACCTCATGTGTCAGAAAGAGTCAGAGCCTATGGTCCCACATCACAGGTGAGGAAATGAGGCCTAAAGGAACCATGAATCTTGCCTTGAGTCTCAGAGTGGTGACTAAAGTGGTTAGACAGGGGGATCAGGCCTGGAGATCCTGCTACAGGGTCTGGAGCTTCTAGAGGTAGGGGAGCCCCTTACATGGCATTCCAAGTGTGTGGGGTTCAGGTTTGCCACCAAGCCTAGGAGGCAGCTGTTAAGAGTGTCACATGTCTGATTGTCACTGGCAAAAGCCACCCTTGCCAATCCCAGAGACCACAGCTCAAGAATGTGGGTTTGTGGGTTGGTTTTGTTGCTGTTGTTTTGTTGTTTAACCTTTTTATTTGGAGGAAGGGGGTGGGCATGTGCTACAGCATGTGTGTGGAGGTCAGAGAACAACTTCCAAGAGTCTGCTCTTTCCACCATGTGGATCCCAGGGATTGAACTCAGAATCATCAGGCTTGGCAACAAAAGCCTTATTCAGTGAGTCATCTCACCAGCCCAGGAATGTGTTTTTGCTGCTTCTGGGCAGGACTCCAGGCTGTGGTGAGGGAGCTGGGCCAGGAGAGCAAAAAGCAGGACTGGGGGAAAAAAAGGTCCTGTCCAACCTCAGAAAAGTTGAGCGGGTCCCTTCCAGAAAATGGCACAGGCCCCGCCTTTGGCTGGCCACCTTCTTTGTTGTTGGTGGTGGTATGCATGTGTGTGTTTGTGCATGGGGTGGGGAATATGTACACAAACATGTGTGTGTGGGTACCCATACATGAATGTATAGAGCATCAGAAATCTTCCTCTATTATTCCCCACATCTCACCCCACTCCCCAATCTGGTGCCCAGCTCTAGGCTAGGTTGGCTGGTCAGCCAGCTCCAAGGAACTGTTTCTGCACCCAGAGTGCAGGGGTCATGAGTGCCCATCTTTATGTGCAGGATCTGGGATTGTCTGGGGCCTCTGGATCATCCTCTCACTGGGCTTGTGAAGAAGGGGCTGACCAGCTTTGCCTGTGATCTGCTCCTCGGCAGCTCCTGATGTGAGTCAGAGTGTAGACATTGGAGCATTTGTTCACAAGTTTGACCTCAACACTGTCAGTAACTAAGTAGGTACCGTTCTTAGAAAGGGAAACAAATACAGATAGACTCTACCAGATCTCACCACTGAGCCCATGCCAGGACTAACCCTAGCCCACTCACAATCACTGGAGTCCCCAGATACAAAGATCTCTGAGTTCTCATACCAGATTACAGGAGCAGAGCGCCCAGAACCTGCTCACTTCTGTAACCTAGGACCTGGCTTGTAGCCTGTCTGTCCAATGACAGTCAAAGAATGCACAATTAGACTAGACTGAGGACAGGGTCCCTGGGCCACTCTTCCAAGGCTAATAAGAACAGAATGAGAGAGTTTGGGTGTTCTTACATGACAGGACATTTACAGAGTCCAGACAGCCCTGAGGACAGGCTAGGTCTTACATGTGGGACATCAGGGCATCTCTCCTTCCTCCCTGAAATCATTCTCATCTGTGGTACAGTCCTGCATCTGGGAGCACATATATCTCCTCTGACACTGGGATTTGTAACAGGCACAGATGATCCCAAGGCAGAGTCTGCCTCACTCACCTTGGCAGTTGCGACCGTTGGGGGCTAGCCTGTAGCCAGATGAGGGGCAGCTGCACTGGAAGCTTCCAGGTATGTTGATACAGCGGTAGGAGCAGATGTGACCTCCAGTGGGCAGGGCACACTCATCAATATCTGAAACAGCACAGTCAGAGTCCTCCCTCAGGATCTAGCTCTGGTCCATGGCCACAGCTGCAGCTAGGCCAAGCGGCAGCCCTGGGTGGCCAGGCTGGGTTGGGAGGACAAGCCAGGAAGAGGCCTCAGGCACTGGGGCTGAGGGTGGCCACAAAAACCATCATAAAGAAGGGGGAAATTGAGACCCAGGGAGGGGATGGAACTAGTCTAGAGATATTCAGTCTAGGGATATTATGGTGTGACATATACACAGAGAAGGAGAATAGACAGCAATTTGCTAAAACAAAAACAAAAATAAAAATAAAAAGCACTTAATCCAACCAGCCAATCAAAATACAAAACTCACCACACATCACATGAAGGTACAGGCTGAGTCTCCCTCATCTGAAATATTTAGGACTAGATATTTGCCACTTTTATAAAGAAGATATCTTGGGGATGAGAGTCAAGCCTAAACCCCAGTTACATTTGTTTTATACAGACTAAAGGCATTTCTACATAGTATTTTCAATGCACCTGAGTTTGGACTATGACTCATGGTTTGGACTTTCCACTGTGTAATAATACCGGTACTCAAAAAGCTTCAGGTTTGTCTGGACCATAATAACTCAGTCAAACAGCATCTGCTCAGCAAGGCCTGGGTTGGATCCCATACCTCTACACACACACACACACACACACAAACACACACACACACACACACACACACACACACACCTCTATAATATACACATGCCTCTAAATACCACAATGCTCATGCATGTACATGCCTCTACACACCCGCACATGCCTCTCTCTCTCTCTCTACACACACACACACACACACACACACACACACGCATGTGTATTGTATTTGACAGAGACAATGATGGCCAGGCCTAGTGAGGGTAGAGCTCAAAAGGCCAGAGTGGAGCTGTATTTCAGGAGTCAGGTGGCCCTCAGGTCGCTTCTCACCTCTCAGCCACTTACGGCTGCCAACCCCTGTGGCTCAGAGTGCCAGCACAACGAGGAGTTACCACCATGGCATGCATATTTAAGAGCAATCCATGGACTGGTTTGCTTTCTTCCTAACCTCACTCTCAATCACAATGGAGGCTCTCTAAGATTTATCAGAGGAAAAGCAAGGATCCAGCCCCACCTCCAAGGGAGCAAACAGGAACATCATGGGTGGAGAATTCTGTCAGGCTCTCCACCATGGATTCTGAAATGCAGCCAGAGCCTGCTGTGCACTGGGTGGCAAGGTAAGGGGGCTCCCCGCAGCATCAAGGGTGCCCTCACCTTCACAGGTGACCCCATCCACATCACTGAGCTGGTAGCCTCGTCGGCAGTAACACTGGTAGGAGCCGTAGACATTAGCACACTCCTGGCTGCATGGGCTGTTGAGACACTCATTCACATCTAGAAGAAAAGAGGTTCCCAGGGGTCATAGCTCGGAGCCACACCTCAAGTCCCTGTCTTCCCCGCAGGCTGAGGACATAGAGAGCAGTGAGCAGACTATTTCCTCATCGCCTCCCTGAAGTCATATGGGGAGGGAGGCGAAGTCTGAAGTTGCAAGCCTGAGATGCCCAAAGAAAGAGGGGCCTCCACTCCAGCCTGCTGTAGCTGAGAAATCTGGAATTTCTCCACCCCTGCTACTGCCTGTGTGAGGCCACACCATCTCTTGGTGGGATAGTAGTGGCAGCCTCCAGGCTTGGCTCCCTTCAAGCCTGTCCCCATAGGACATGGACTCAGCTTGACAACATATCCAGAGAGCTATCATGACCACAGCCCCTGATAGCTCTCACTGAAAATCTTTCCTGCCCTCCCCACTTTCATCTCCTAGGTTGTGACACAGGTGACATAGCCCACAGAACAGTAGCCCTGGTACTCCTAAATCTCTCAACTTTGGGGCTACTTGCAACCCAGCTATTTGTCACCAATTCCCTTTACCTAGAGAAAGCTCCAGGCCAGGTTTGGCCTACCACTTGCTTTTGTAAATAAAGTTTTATTGGTACATAACTATGAACACCTTTGACCAGTCCCGTAGCAGTGTGGAGTACTGTCTACAAATTGGCCAGAAAGGTTTAAAATAGTCACCATTCAGCTGGAGATTCCTTTTTACATTCATTTACTATTTCTGAGAGGTTAGAAGGGATAGGCCATTAGCCTCTTGCTCAGTGTTTCTTATCTGTGGACCTGACATGACTGGCCAGGTCACTTGCTCAAGCTATGTCCACTGTGGCTTTCCATCACATCATAAGCATACTCCCTGATACAGGAACCACAGTGTATGTACTTAATAATGTACTGTAGAGGCAAGGCTGGCCAGGCCCCAGCACCATGTCCTCAGTATTACCCAAGCACAAGGCTCAGATGACTAAACATATTCAGGAACAATACCATAGCTGATAAAACAAGACACTGTTATCTGTGCATAGCAAGATTCATGAACCCTAACAACTGACCAAGCCCTGCCAGGGAGACTTGCCAAGTTTCAGCATGGCTGCTATTGGCTTATAGTCAGTTCCTAGAGTGGGGACTCTAGCATCCTTGAAATACCTGCTTCATAAACTCCAAATTAGTCTTCAAGCAGAGGAGGGACGTGGCTAAGGCTTCTGGCCACCCTATGACCCACCCTCACCTTCACAAGACCGGCCATCCACAGACAGCCTGAAGCCCGCTGAGCAGCTGCAATGATAGGACCCTGGTGTATTCTCACACTTGTGGCCACACAGGCGCCCGGGATAACGCTGGCACTCATTGATGTCTGAAACAGAGATGCAGTCAGCTCAGGGTATGTCCACTAGAGCGGGGCCATGTCCCACCCTTCTGCCAATGGCAGCAGTTCATGGACCTTTGCCCCTAGGTCCTTTTGTGTCTTCGTGAAGCCCTGTGCTTTGACAAATGTGGTGCATCTGGACAGATGCCCTTCTGCCAGCTTGCTGCCTACAGGAGAGTCTGCTAGGATTTGCTGGGGGGTGAGAGAGAGGACAGTTACAGTAGCTATCAGCCTCCATTGAGTATCCTGGTTTGGTAACAGCCAAATGCTAGCTAGAGAGGGTTTGACTCCACTCTTGGCCACTTTTTGTTCTGATTGCCTTAGGGAGTTGTACAGCCCAAGCCCTGGAGCTCTGTAGGTCTGTAGCAAAGCTAGAAAATCATATCATCTTTCCAGCTGCAGACCTGGGCTAGTCTTAGAAACCCTTGGAGGTTGGGGTCAAACAGAATCCTTGTTCCATGAGGAAGCAGGCAGACACCCCTAGTGTCTCCTGACTGAGCGTCTTCACTCTGGGACTGCCTATATTTGGTACCTCTTGAGATAAGGATGGGATGGACATGGTCACTCTAGGTGCCACAGATTGTCCCCTGTGTGGAGTTACCTGGTCAGGACCCCTAGTGCCTGAAAGGCATTCACATACCCACACAGGTCCTGCTGATGCCATCAAAATAGTATCCAGCCTTGCACTCGCAGCGGAAGCTGCCAGGGGAGTTCAAGCAGTTGTGTCCCTTCCCACAGGGTTCCGAGGGTGGCGAGCACTCATCCACATCTTATGAAGAAGAAAGGAAGACACACTGAGAGCCTTTACGTGTGCAACACTAAACTGTACACTGACAACAGCAGCCTGTTCTTCACGGGGCTTCTACTCTGTGCCGGACCCAATCTGGAACAGCAGCTGCCCCTCCAAGAAGCCAACCCTGATCTTCACTGAGACAGGAAGTAGCTAGGGCTGTCGGGGAGGGGCTGAGATGGCCTAGGGGCTGTGGGAAGGAAGGCCCCTTTCCAGTCAGAGATCTAGGCCAGATGATTTCCCTAGCCCAAAGCAACACAGGAACAGACACATAGTGGGAATGAACAAGACACTGCCTAGAGGTCCTGTGTTCTCTGGGGAGTAGCAAGACTTATGCCATCTAGATTTGCTGTAACCACTTTAGAACTGAATTGTGAGTGTCCATCCTTAGTCACCAATGGGTTGTGATCAGCCTGAGAACAGTGGGTAGACTGAAGACAGGGGTAGAATTGTTGGTGTGCTACTGTAATAGTGTGGGCAAGACAGCAAAGGCCTGTGCCTGGGAGGGGCAAGTGGATGGATGGACAGGCAGAATGAGTTCACTTTGGGGACCAACTCTCTCTTCTAGAGAAGAGAAGGACTGCTGGAAACAGATAAAAAAGCCAAAATTCAGAAGTGTGTGTGTGTGTGTGTGTGTGTGTGTGTGTGTGTGTGAGATAAAGAGAGAGAGACAGAGAGAGAGAGAGAGAGATACCAACCAACACAGCGAGTTCCCTCTTCATTGAGATGATAGCCACGGCCACAGTTGGGCACATTCTTCTGACATGTGTACGAACCCTCTGTATTGATGCATGTCTGCCCCACAGGGCATGGGGCACTTATACTTAAACACTCATTAATATCTACAGAGAGAAGAGACAAGATGCAGCACAGTTAAACAGTGGATATCCATGAACACAACCGCCAAACCTCCAGAAGAGCCTTCCCCTTTTTTCAGCAAAGCCACAAACAAATAGGCCCTGATCCCTTTGCCCTACATGAGGGTGAAGGTCAAAGGACAAGGCAGCCTCAGGTTCCTCTCTCCTCTCCCCCTGCTTCCAACCATAATTTATCCATCTTTTGTGGCATCTGCTGGCCTGGCTTTCCTGCATGCATGTGGCCCACACAGGTGGATAGGGCACTGCCCTGAGCTTGGTGCCAGGAAGACAGAGGTACCCACCCCTCTGTAGCAGCCCCAGGCCACAGTGAGGCCCTAGGCTCCTCTGGTGGGTGGGTGATCCCTGTCTACTTCACCTGGCCATCCTTGGAATACATCTACAACCCCTGAACCAACCACTCAGGGTTCCACCCCCAAGCAGTGTGGTAGTCATGTCTCTGATCAATTCTCCACAGAAAACTCCTCCCTGTGTCCCCCATCTGAGCTGACTCAGGCCACCTAAAACTCCCCACATGGGGTCTCCTTTCACAGTGATGGTATGGGGACCACTGGTCATTCACCACTGAGGGACACACACACACAAATGTGTACTCAAGGAACATTCATTTTGCTTTTCATGCTCAACTTCTATGCCAAAACCAAACCTCTTCCTAAGGCATGTCTAAAAGGATCTAGCTGTCAGAAAGTCAGGAGCTTCCTAATTCACACATTCCCAAAGCTCACTGGGGTCAGGGGACAGCAGGAAGGGAGCAATAGTAGAAGATTCACAGCTGAAGTGAGAAACGGGGCCTGCTCCATGACGGCCAGGCCCTACCTTCTTCAGGCTGTCTAAAGAATCACCCCTGATTCCCTCCTATCCCTGGTATAGGCTTCCACATAGACAATGCAGCACTGCAGAGTTTACAGAGGGTTTACATATGTTACCTCCATGGACTGCAATCACCAGCCTGTGGGTAGCAGAGCTGGCATTACCGTCTGTATATTATACTGGGAACCCAGAACCTGGAGAGAGCAACAACTCCTCAGGCTCACAAGGGGCAGAAAGGGCAACAGAGCCCACCTCTAGGGCTCTGGCATCCATTTTCACAATCACTTCCAGTCTCCTTCCTCAAGATCCCCCCCTAGCCAGATCTGGCCCACTGCTTATTCTTGTAAATAAAGTTTTATTGGCAGCCAGCCAGGCCTGCTGCCTCACATGTGGTCTACAGCTGCTTTTGCATGACCACTACAGGAGCCTGGTGGTGATGACAGAAACCAGATGGCTGGAAGGTTGATATCCATTATCAGTCCTTTACACAAAGCTTGGCAACTCCAGCCTGTTGTCAGTGGCGAGAGCAGTGGCCAGTAGTGACGCCCTCAGTCCTGAATGCTCTTGTCTGGTGTGATTTCTCAAACTGTTATTTGTAACAGTGGTGTCTCTTGAGATTGTGTGCTCCTCAGAGAAGAGAGTTCCCTGGCCTGAGCTCCATGAAAGTCAGATGGTGGATGAATGAATGAAATCAAAAGTAGATCAACAAAGATATGAATAGATAGGAGAAGCCAGACAAGGGTTTGGGGCCACATTGCACGCTGTCCCTTGTGGGATTCCTGTGGCACCGGCACATGCACTTGAGCTGTCATTCCTGGATCACTTTGTCTTAACAAAGCACTTCTAAGACCAGCTGGAAGCCTCGACAGCCCCAGGGTCTTGTAAGAACCCCACACCTGTGGGCTAGTGTGGAGGAAGCTGTTCTCACCCCCTCCCCACTCCCATACCAGGGAATGGAGGAAATAAGGGGACACAAGGTAGAAAGCCCCCAAAGACTTCCTCAGTGTTGAAGAGTCAACCTCAAAGTTCTTTTACATTTTGTAACAAGAAGGCCTCTGCTTTTCCAGCCCAGCCCTTTTTCTTCTGTGCTAGCCTGACAGGACAGGGTTCATCTTTCCTTGCACAGGAATGGGAATGGAGTGGGCTTCTGGGAAGGTAGATCCTAAGTTCCAATCATAGATGGGTTCTGCCATAGGAAATCAAGGGAACGTGGCAGGCAGAAGTGTGTGGGTTCTCGGCCCTGGACACAGGCAGAGGAGAAGAGTGAGCCTGCAGCTCTCTCCTGGATGGCCTCCATCTTTGGTTCTTATTTTCATTTGGTTTTCTGAAACAGGGTCTAAACACATAGCCCAAGCTGGACTTTAATTCCTATAGAGTCCAGACTAGCCTCCAACTCACTGCAATCTCTGCAAGTGCGGGGGTGGCAGGCGTGCTCGATGCTCAGTCCTTCCCTTATTCCCATACACTGTCTCCTGATAGCTATTTCTGTTGATGATGATGTTGACATAGAATTACTTCTAAACACATTGTTAAGAGGGGAAAACCAATTAGTCCAACAGTCCAACAGTTCTGTTTCCACGATAAAAACAAACTGAGGAGCAATGCCCAGAAGGGCAGCCCCACCCATCTGGAGGCTGGCCCAGCAGGCAAGGCATTAGTTTCTGCTCTTAAGTTTCCCTCATTTGTAACCAGGTTATGTGTAGTTTTTACACTAAGAGAGGTAATTTCTAGAAGAATAAATCCTTAACTTGGTTGTGACCAGTAAGTACAAAGGAGGATCTCCGTCATGTCAAGTGGGGGAGGGGGACTCTGTGCTGAACGTCTCTGGTCCGTGATGTCACTGTTGACTTACACAAAGGTGATGGGAGAGGTTGATGTCACCAGGTTGGGATCTGCACAACATCCTGGGCTCCTCCAGGGCTTAGATCTGATATGCTTACAGGGAGGGGGGTTACAGAGGGGGATGGCCCACCGAGCACCTCTGCCCCTGCACTCTGTGGAGGGAAACCTGGAGCATGCCAAAGCCCACAAAGATTTTCTCATACAGGAAAGCAGGGCCAACTCTGCCATGAGTCAGGATTTCCATCCTCAGCTGATTCAACCTCCTCCAAAGACCCTGAGCATGCTGCAAGCCTTGGCAGGACCCTCTTGCCTCCCTGCCCCAGGGCAGTCACAGCTACCCTGCTTACTGAATGTGTGTGGAGTGATGACAGTCTGATTTCAGGAGGCTGGCAAGAGGCCAACTCACTGCCCAGCCAAGGTCCCCACAGCTCAGACATCTCTATACCAGTTAAGACCCAGGCTGTGTGGGCAGGGCTCAAGTGAAGCTCCTGTCCTAAATGGTTCTACCTTGGGGTAGTAAGACAGGGATAAACTTTCAATCCCATTTCAAAGAAAAGACCAGTGCAAGGTTACTAAGAGTCAAGAAAGAGTTGAGAAAGGGATTTGCATACCAGTATCCAGTCTTTTCCTTTAAGAGGGTTAGAAGGGAGGCTGGGTTGCAACCAGCGACACCTGCAGCATGGACAAAGGGACTCTCTGACCTCAAAGGAAAGGTTTAGAAGCTTCTGCCTACCAGGCAGATACAGGCTCAAGTGCTAAAAGACAGGCAAGCATTCCAGAGGTCACTGAGACAATAGGAGAGTCAGGGGTGGGTGCCCCTCCCACCTGAGCAGCCTTTCCTTGACCTCTTATTGTCCTCTTCATCTTCCAGGCTGGAACTGTCTCCACTGAGCACAAGGTCCCAATCTCATTCCACACTATTCAGTCTCTAAGTGGCTGTGGCAGAATGACCACATACCAAATGCTGCTTCCCACATACCTGTCCCATCACAAGCACCTGCCTTAGTCCTCACTTCTAGCCTCTCAGCCAGACGTTATAGTCACATTATAGTCACTCCCATCTTATGGGGGAAACACTTGAGGCTTCAAAGGAGTAAGCAAATCTCAGGATGCTAAATTAAAATCTAAGCATCTCTGACTCTAAAACCCACACTCCATCTAAACCATGGGAATTAGACCCTTAGACCAGACCTTAGACGAAACCCAGCCCACTAGTGGTTTTATAAATGAAGTTTTATTGGGATACTACACCACTACCTGTGTATATATTCTGAGGCTTTTGAACTGTAACTGTCCAGCTGAGTCACTGTGACCAGACATAACTCATAATGCCTATGGGATTTGCTATCTGCCCCTTAAGGAAACTGGAAACTTGACAGCCCCTGATCTATGCTGACTGCCCATGCTTGGTGGGCCATCCCCACTAGTGGCAGCATGTCTTACCGATGCAGTTGCCTAGAGCATCCTGTATAAAGCCACTCTTGCACTGTAGTTTGGGTCTGCAACGGAAGGATCCCAGAGTATTCTGACAGATAAAATCGGGGGGGCAGTTATGAATACCACTCTCACACTCGTCAATATCTGGTGCATCATAAAAAAAGGAGATGGTTAGCAAGGGTCCCGCCAGAAGCATCTCACAATACTTTAACATCACAAGAAAGTACTTTTTTTAAAAAAAACGCTCATTTCTCAGACGATAACCCCAAAACATCCTAACAGGGAGGGTGTTACGAAAAGGCCTACAGTGGGCCAAATTGTGTAAAAATTGCTAAAGGCTTAAAAAAACACTCTGCCTCCCTGACTTATGAGGCAAGCTTTGTGTTATTTAACAAATCACCCAGGCATTCTCCTGGCAGGTATTATCACTTATTTAGAAGTGTATGTTTAGATTAGATCATACGGCAATTATCTCAGCGACAATAAACACTGACTCCGTAATTCTTTTTATCCTGAGGGCTTCTCCACAGCATTCCAAATATTAACAATAATTACATCAAGAGAGGACAAGATGGATTGCCCTGCCTTGAAGTCCATTGCTGTCAAAGGTTCAAGTGTAATCTACTCAGCTGGCTTGGCTTCCAGGGTCTGGAGTTCAGAGGCTTAGCCAGGGAGCAGTGCAGGGTGGGGCAATAGGATTGCTCAAGGGCTTGGCTGCCAGGAGAAGGCGTGTGGCTCTTGGGTCATCCCATATAATTCAATGATTGATATTTTTACATAAGATTTATGCTAGGAGTCTTTACTGGAGCCTGTTCCAGTACTGGCTTGGTTTTGTTTGTATGAAAACACAAGTGAGGATCCTGGACTTGCTTGTCAAGGATCAGGCTCCAAGCTTTCTAAGGCAAATGTGCTAGCATCATTAACTCAGCAGCACCATGTTAAGGTAATCCTGCTCATCATAGGTCCAGCTCTTTCTTCATCTGCCCTGTGACACCTTTGTTTATTTGCAAGGAGGTTGACCACCTTCTTCTTGCAGTAGCCCAGGAAGCCACATGGGGGCAGCACCACAGAGCCCAATGGGCCCTTCCCTCTATGCCACACCTGCAGCTAGGGAAGGGGAGGTTTTTCGATTTGGATGTGAGCTGTACCTTTGCAGTTATTATCCTCTGTGAGCTCATAGCCAGTCCCACAGCTGCTGTCCCGCTGGCAGCGGAAAGAGCCCACTGTGTTGATGCAGGATTCTCCCAGCCGACAGTTATGGCTGCCTGTGATGCATTCGTTGATATCTAAAGAGATTAAGGTGATGTAGAAGTAACCAGTGAGAACCGCCAAGCTTTCAGCCTGAGCAAAAGAAATGTTCCAGATTCCATGGCGGATCTGGTTTCCTGCATTCATCAAGTTGCCCAATCAAACTGAGCTAAGTTTTGCTGTGGGCACATCTTGGCAGAACTCTGGAGAGGGGCCATCACCACATCAAGCCCTGTCCAGTTCCAGATTACTTTGAGTAAGTGCCAGGCCCCAAGGACACAGCATCTTCAAGAACCCCACAAAGGATGGAACATCCCCTAAATATGGAGGCTGAAGGACTTACCCAAGGCCCCCCAGAAGATCCTGAATCCAGAACCCAGGTGAACCCCAATGCAGTGCCATCCCCAATGTAGCCCCATCCCCATACTGGTAACTATATTATTCAGGAAGATAGCCTAGTCCTGGAGCCCAGATTCCAGACAGCACCGGCAAGTAGGTCCTGGCTGTCCTCTAGGAATGGGGCCTTAGATGTTACCTTCACAGGAGACACCGTCTGACTGCAGCTGGTAACCCACAAAGCAAGAACAGACCACCTTGTCCCCGGTGTCACGACATTGCTGCTTGCAGGGCCCACCACCTGCAACCAAAGCCCACAGAAGCTAGTGAACACAGTGAGAGATCTTCCGAGACCCTCTTAGGGCATACCACTAACACAGAAGACAGGCTTCTTGCTTCAACCACATGTGGTTCTTGAGACACTCTTAGGCCTAGGCTCTGGGTACCTCTGGGGCTAATGAAGGCATCAGAGACCTGACAAGTTAGGTAACATGTGCTGCCTCTGTGGTTAGAGTGGACCTAGAGGCATACTGCTCACTGACAACAGGGTCCTTGGAGGGAGCAGGCTCCACCTGGAAGCCAGACTCTATCGGAGCCCATAGAGGTTTCAAGCCTTCCCAGATGACCATTCCCACTAACACAACTGTGGGTAAGGCTTCTTCTTACCCACACTCCCTACGGAGCAGATACAGGGGTTCTTTAAGTGTAACCCCATCAGGATAGGTCTATGCCTACAGCTTCTTCCTTTACCACTGTCCAGCTACCAGGGGCACACAGGCTTTACCACTCTGGGTAATGCATCCTCCTGAGTTGCACACTCACTCCCAGATGTCACCCAGCTGTCACTCTCCCAGGAATCATCTGGAGTCACCTAGAGAGGACACCAGGCTTCCTGGAGCTCTTTATCTCTCTTGCCCCTCCCTCCCGGCCTCAGTGCTGGCTGACACTATACACTGATTCCATCACTGTGTGATTAAGCTGCCTCCATAATTAACACCCAATCACACGGTGAGCCCTTGGGTGAAACTGAAATAGACTTGCCAGGCTAGATGTGCCAGAATGTTCCCAAAGAAAAACAGTTGATTCAGGAAAAACAAAGCTGCAGGGCCACTCCAACTTAAGTGCAAAAGTCTCCTGGGAGACCACCATGACTCTAAAGGGGCAACTGGGACTCCAGGAACACAAAGGCAAGAAACAGCTACTGTCCTGGGGCATCCCAAATGTGGAGAAGCATCACCATCACAGAGCCTGGGTGTTTGTTGGCACTCAGGGTACTTGCATCAGTCCTGCCTCTGTAAAGCCACTGTCCCGACAGACCCCCAGCTCTAAGCACTCTGGGGCGGAGAAGACAGGGGGCCACCCAGGCCACAAAAGCAGAAGCACTTTCCAGCTGAGTCTTGGCAGCAATCAACACTGTCACCCTGAACTTTGCTAGCTGCCTACCAAAGGGCTCCCACAGGTCCCAAGGCCTCACCTCGACAGCGGTCATTCAGGTACGGGTCCTCTTGTTCCTCATCATCAGGAATCTTAGCTAGGGTGGGGAGAAGAGACAAGATCACACAAACAGCATCTGATCTCATCTTAGAAGACATACTTAGAAGATACTTGTCAGCATCAGGCAAAAGGCCCATTTGTATGCTCTACACACTTTCATCTTTATTAAATGTCCCTTCGCTTGAAGGGGCAGTTATGTCTTTAAAAGACCTCCTGACAGGTGGCCTGAACTAAACATCGGAGTCTATGAGTATAAAGCTCAAAGAGGTGAAAATGAAACAAAAATCCCAGCAAGCATGGCAGACAGTTGCCTGCATCTTCCCAGGGCTTCCCCATATGGCTCAGGAGCTCACAGTGTGGGAGCTGACTAAAGAACTAGCAGGTCAGGGCTGGAGAAATGGCTCAGTGGTTAAAAACACATGTTCTTGCAGAGGAGCTAGGTTCAATTCCAGCACCCACAATTGTCTCATCACCACAGTAACTCCAGTCCCAGGGGCTCCAACTCCCTCTTCTGACCTCTAAGAACACTCTTCCAACCTCCAAAAACACATGGTATACATAAAAACAAATACATTAAAGAAAAAAGAAACACCCAAGAAGTTCCTATATCATAGTGCCATGCCCCTCAGGGCTTCAAGAACATCTGGCTGTAGGCAATGAGGAGAGGGAGAGCTTGTGGCAGCAGCTTCAAGATCTGTGGGAGCTGCTTCTGAGGTCCCACACTCTTCTGAGGAACAGCCTGCTACTTGGACACGGAGGCACCCAGCCACTGGCCCACACTGGCCCCGAGTTCTCTGTCCACTGTTCATCATGTAACCTTAAACATCAAGTTCCTCAAGGGAAAATCTGACCAAAAGGCAATCATCCACCCTGCCCAGGGCTGTCACCAGAGCAAAGTGACGTCTCAAAGGCAAGACTCTCCTGGAGCCAGACACTACAGAGCACTTGGTACTCAACCAATCTCACAGCCAGGATAGTTAACCTCATGTAGCAACTTAATGGGATGTCATTATGAAGGTAGTTTTGTGTGTGTGTGTGTGTTGTTGTTGTTGTTGTTTTGGGATGAGATTAGTATTTAAGGCAATGGGCTTTGGTTGAGATGAGCAGATGGCCGTCCTCACTATAAAGTTAATCAGCTGAGGCTCTAAGAGGTGAGGCTAAGAAAGAGAATTCTACCAGTAAGAATTCTGCTTAAGCCTTTGGACTTGAGCCACAACAGCTCTTCCCTGGGGCTCTGGCCCAGAGGCTTGCCCTTGGATCCTTCAACCCCAACCATGCATCTCGATCTATACAGCTGTCCTTTGGTAGTCAAGGGTGTTGTGCAATATTTAACTATGTGAAAATGTATTACACTTGTTTATGCTGTGGGATATTACTCTAACTGTATAAAGATGTGTTACATTTGTTTTTGCTGCGGAATATTATTATAACTATGTAAAGGTGTGCTACATTTGTTTATGTTGCATTTGTTTAATTAGGAAAACATGTGTTGCTGTTTCACCTTGCCTGCCTAAAGTATCTGATTGGTCTAATAAAAAGCTGAATGGCCAATAGCAAGGCAGAGAAAGGATAGGTGGGGCTAGCGGGAAGAGAGAATAAATAGGAAGAAAATTCTAGACTTGAGAAGAATGAGAGAAGAAGAGAAGGAGGAAGAAAGAGTACAAGGGAGAAAGAGAGGGAGACCCCAGAGCCAGCCAGCAGTCGCAGAGAAGGGCAAAAGGTAGATGAAGAGAAACGGGCTAATTTAAGTTAAAGAAAAAAGCTACCTAGAAATGAACATAAGCTAAGGCTGAGCATTTATAACTAATAAGTCTCCATGTCATGATTTGGAAGCCACTTGGTGTCCCAAAAGAAAAGGCCTGGTACACGTGGGGATTGATTCCAGGACCCTGGAGGGCATTGAAACCCACATGCAAGGAGCTCAGCAGTCAAGAACACGTGCTGTTCCTGCAGAGGACCCAGGTTTGGTCCCAGCATCTATATGGCAGCTTACAACCATCTGTAACTCCAGTTCCAGAGAATCCAGTGCCATCTTGTGGCTTCCATGGAGACCGTATATACATGGGGCACTTACATAAATTCAGGCAAAACATTCATACACATAAAATGAAAATAAATTAAAAATTTTAAATTCACAGATATTCAAGTCTCTTACATGAAATACCATAACGTCTGTCTGTAATCTATGCGCATCCTCCTGTATGCCTTAATCATCTCTAGATTACTTTTAATACCTAATGCAATATCAATGCTATATTATTAGTTGTTATTTCTGTTCAAAGAATGACAGGAAAAATGTCTACACACACCCAGTACAGATTCATTTATCTTTTCCCAACATTTTCTTTGAGAATGTGGTGTGTGCATATGTGTGTACAGGTGTTATACCCACGCATGCAGATGTGAAGGTCACAGGTCAACATCTATGTCTTCCTGTATCGCTCTCATCTTATTTTTTGAACTGGGGCTTGCTAATTCAGCTAGACTGGCTACCAGTGAGCTCCAGGGAACTTCCTATCTGCTCTATACCCCCAGCCCTGGGTTAAAGATGCATTGCCGCTTTGCCTGGCTTATATGTGGGGGCCAGGGATCCAAACTCAACATCTTTCTTGTAATATCTTTAACCTGTGATTGGTACAATCCAGAAATGTGACAAGCACAGAATGGATAAATCAGCCATGTCATAGATACACAGCCTGAAGAATACTAACACACTGCTGCACACTGGAAGGGGAAGGAGTTACCTGGATCCTGAAGGACTGCACCATCACCACGGGGGAAGTCTGAATTCTCTTGGCCCTTAACACAGCAGGCACGGAATACCAGCCCACACTGGTAGCTTATCATGAGATTGGGCTCACAGGTCTGGCCCCGGGCCTGGGCTGCCCTTCCCAGCATGCAACAGTGGCAACACCTCTGTGAATAGAGAGATTCCAGACTGGAGATGGGGGTTTGGACAAGTGGCCCTTGGAAATCCACAAGAGCCCCCGGGACATACCTGACACCCTTTTGTCCATGTTCTTAGAACAGCAAGAAAACATCTGATATGGGTAATTTATCTAAATGTCAGAGTATGTTGAAAACATGCTGGGCCCCTCTAAGCCTCTTACATCTGTTGGAAAGGGACCTAGTAGGACTCCACTTTCCCTCCCCACCCCTGCTGCATGACTATCCCTTTAGATATCCCTTTCCTAACCAGCAACCCCCAGCCCAGCCCACCATCTCTAGGAGAAGGGAGCAGACCAACGCCTGTCTGCAAGGTCTCATCCCTCTGGCAGAAGAATGGGTGAACACCATCTCCTCTCAATCCCAAGGGTTGGCCACAAGAGCCTCAAGGCCCCCAGGAAGGCCTGAGACTTGGCCACTGTTTTTCAAAGAGACCCCATAGCCCAAAAGTCAGACTCTGTGTCCTAACCCAGGTCCTAGGGTACACGTGAAAAGCCCCAAGTCAGTCCTACATAGACAAAGAACTTTCTAGAAAGCCCACAGCATCTGTGGCTTGCTTCACATCTGTGGAGGCTGAGGGGTCTTCTCCATGTCATCCACTCCACTCTGCTGCCACAGAATGGCTATGATTTCACCCTCCTCTGGGGTGTGAGTAATCTTTTCCAGAAACACACTTCATTAATTTAGTCAGGTAATCTGTTTCCTCTCTTGCTAGAATGGTCTATTACTTCACACCTCTCTTTTCAAGTCTAGGGATGGGGCACAGCTCTCTGCCAAGAATACAACATAAGCAGAGGCCAGCCTTTCACAGGGAGGTAGTCACTGTATACCCAAAGTCCTGGCTGACAGACCCTTACCAGGCCATTCACTCTAGCCCTGCCTAGCTCCCCATGTTGGTGCCCTGCCTCCAATAAATGCCTGATGGATGTGGTTGTCATGGCAGACCATATGTTTGTCACAGATGGCCATTGCTGTCAGGGCAGAGCCCAGAGCCCCTGACCTAGGAGCAGTTTCTACCTGTCTGCACACACTCCTACCCACCCTCCCAGAATCCAGACAACAATCAGATTTTCACTCCTTGATTCCGATGCCCGCTTCTTAATGGGGATAAATGGTGTTCCAGGAAGCCACTGCCAACACTTCTGACAGTCATTCAGAGGGGGTGGGGGACAGGGATCATTTCCAAACAGAGCTTCCCACCCCACTTTTTCTCCTGAGCCTGATCATTAATCTACTTGTGTTCAAGCCTAGAGATGCTATTGTCACCTCCCAGGCACATATGTGAGACTTCCACAGCCATGATAAGCTCAGCGGCCTAGGCCTGGGGCCCCAGGAGCACTCAGGAGATCTTGCCACTTACTCTGATTATGTTCCATGGAGAATCCCCTCTGAGTCCTTGACAAGGTTGCTGAGAAGCCACTGGAGTGTGGGTCTCTCTGAATTGCACTGTCCCATGTCACTAGAGGCCCTAGCATAGATCTGGTGAGAGCTCAGAGCCTTAGTTCACACACTGGGGCCTCCTAGGCAGCAGTTGGATGCCTACATTGAACTAAGAAGATTGTGAAGGCCTCATAAAATCCCCTGCTCTGCCTTCTACCTTCTGCTAACCCTCAGGCGCTGTCTGTTTCCCCAGGGCAGAACTGGGCCTTCACCATCTCCCCCTTTCCTATCTGGAAGTCTGACTGGTAAGACTCACCCACTAAATGAGAAGAGAAGATGCCTAAGTGGTCTGATGTTCACGAGGCAAGGCAAACAGGGTGGACAGGGAGGACGGTGGCCTTGGTGATCCTCGGCCTCACTCACCTTTATGAATATGGTCTCGAGGCTACTGTTGTTAGGGAGTGTGGTGCAGCCATCTGGCTCGCTGGCCAGGTTGATGCCTGTGGCACAGTGCAATTCCTCCAGTTGGTTGTGACAACACTGCTCCTGAACCATCCTGAGGGCAGAGCAGAAGCTGTGCCAGGACTCTTTGGTGGAGCCAAGCACAGAACAGAAACCCAAGGAGCAGGATAAGTCCTCTGGAGTACCCCCACATCCTAGCTCCCACAGGGAGAGAGACATAGCATCGGGCCTACAGGAAGCACTTGGCAGACATTTAGTTAGAAAGACCAAATGCAGCATGGTGTCTGGGGTGGGAGTTCAGAGACCCTGCTTTGTGCATAGTGAGAGCCTTTTGCTAAGGCTGGTGATAAAATGTTCTCACGTATTTACAAATGAAGCACCCTGCCACAGGCTCTGGGCTACACCCTCCCTTCCTCCCACCTAGCCAATTCTCAACCTCAGCTCTGTTTTCCAGGATCAGAGGGGAAGTTTCAGAGAGTCTTATGACACAGATTGTTGAAGGTCCCAGAGTAGAAGACAGCGGCAACCAAGATGCCCAGACCCAGTCTCCTGCCACCCACATGATTGGCTATGAAAAACCTGGAGCTGAAGGTGTGTGTGGTCAGGGATTCTGTCTGCAGATTGGAAGGGTCTCAGAGAGGGACAGTAATCAGGGTGGCAAAACAGTAATGTATGGGCCCTCACACAGAATTAAGCTGGTAAGTTTTAATTGTATTTTACCACAGTTTACAAAGTACTATTGTCTGCAGCCTTACTGTGAGCTAGTCAGCCTAGAGCACTCCAGGCATGTAAGCCAATTTGCCTGTCCCCACAGCACTCTGGGGCACATATACAAACTCTGCCTTGACAGGGAAGGTGCCTGGGGACCTGCATAGGATGAAGGAGACTGAGCAGAGCAGGGCTGCCCAAGTGGACCCCTGCTTCAGGGCATCCAGGGGTCCCCTAGATTTGCAAAGGCTCCAGGGAACCTAGTTTAAAAAACCAAAGAACCCACCAGTCTAGGGTCACTCGAACTTGCCTGTCCCAAACCATCCTCTTGGATGGGATTCCTCTACATCCTGTCAGAAGCTGGTGAGGGGTGGGCACTGTTGCGGGGGAGGGAGAGGGACTCATGGGCACCTAGAGTGGGACCCCAGGGTGCTGGAGTTTGCCTCTCATACTCAATGTCCTCATCTCCTCCTCTGAGCATCACTGCTGAGTCTCTCTCTAGCTGGCCTCTCTCCACACTCCTAGCAGGACCAACAGCCCACTTGGGCTTCAGGGTGTTTAAGGCTAACTTGCCTGATTCTACTCTCCCCCAGCCTCAGCCTTCTCCCAACAGTACCCCTTCTCATCTGCTCATCTATACAAAGCAAAGCTCTGAAGCTACTGCTGACACCCCCTGGATCCCACTCTACTCCCAGAAGCGACTTCTCGGCTGGCTCCCTGCCTCCACTCCCTTCTACCATGAGCCCCTTCCCGCATCCCAGTCTATTGCCCACCTCCAGCTTCAAGCCACATCCATACCCCTAGAGTCCTTCAAACAGCCTAATAGTCCCTTAGCTTCTACTCCCTCCTGTCAACCGCCTTCCTTTTTAAAGGGTCCTTTTCAAAGACAAGTCTGGACAGATGTGTTGGCCCCCAATTTATGTCCAAAATCTCCATCGATTCTTACCCTGCTCCCAATTAGTTCCTAAAATGGCCACACTACCAGAGGCAATGGGTAGCACCATCCCCACCCCCACCTCCCACAGGCTTTGTGTCCTTCTACCCTGCTGGTCTATTCCATTCAGACATTCTGGCCGCCTTCTTGCTGCCCGGTAAACCCACATAGCCTTCCCCTGAGCATCCACACTGTCTGTTCCCTCCCTGGGCACTCTTCCCACACTCCACATATGCCTTCAGGTAGCATAGTAGGTGCTTTGTAAAGATTTGATAGTTTTTTATGATGATCAACATAATCTATTATCATAGCCTATTCTACAGTTTTACATTTCCCCAAGTTTTATGAGCACCCTGATTGAGAGAGAACATACAAGATGTGTGTAGAAGAGCTGTGTGGATGAACCGTTTCAGTTCCTGGAATCTGTAAGAAGGCTCACATATCATGTGTTCTCATCTGACACTTTACTACAAACCTTCCTTTTACTTGGGGAAACTGACTTGTTTAGAGTCAGACAGCAGTGGCAGACAGGGCCGCACACTGAGATCATCTTACTTTTCAGGCCAGGGGAAAGCACCAGGACAGCCTAGGACAATGAGATAAGCTCTGTGTGAAGGGCTCAGAGCACAGAGGAAGGGGCAGTAGGTGGAGAGTGGCAGTTATCCCACCCACATCTCAGGCATCTGGCACACATACCTGCACTCCTTGGATTCTGAGGTGTACGGCAGCGAGCAGTCCCTGTGCTGGTTAGCCATTTGATTTCCTTCTGTACAGCAAGCCTCCATGGAAATGTCTGCACTCACTGTGTAGCGAAGGGAACAAGCCAATGGGTGATTTGCTTGGTATCCTCCACCATCAAGATATCTGCCTCCTACAGCCCCAACTACACCATCAGGCTAAGTCTGGAAGGGCAGCAAGTATACCCAGCACACTCTTAATCACTTTGTAAGCCTTGACTGAGAATGCCAACTATTCTCAGCTGGAAGCATCCATCCTACTTCTCCCACAAAGGACTGGGCCACCTTGGAAAGTATCAAGCTCAACGCTGAGAAGGTCACAGCCTTGCTTTTCTGGTCCAGAGAACAAAGGAGAGTTCTGCTGACAGATCATGGCCAGGCACCATAGACCTAGCACTCAGGGATGACCAGAGCCTGCCTCCTCCAGAGGGGAGACACGAAGAAGAGTCTCAAAAAGTGGTGAACTCCCCATCTCTGGACCAGTCTCTGGATTCCACTTCCAGGTTCTCATTTAGTCTTTGTAACAGGCTGGGGAGGGGCTTCCACCCTCAGCATATAGATGGAGAAACTGAAGGTGATAGTTCTGACCTTAAGGACAATAGTCTTTTGTAGAAGCAGTGATCAAGGTGAGGACTGTGCTGGCCTGGCACGGAGTGCCAGGTTCAAAGGCAAGAGCTATCCTGCCAAGCAGCTAGCACAGGCACACAACAAAGGACTGAGCCAGAAACTTAAGCCAGTCCTTGTGCCAGTCCAGGACTTCGGCCTCACTATAGGCTGTGCCCCCATCTGCTATTGGCAGGCATTAGATGCCCATGAAGCCCCAGGAAGGGGTAATGTATCCTAAGGTGCCGCACACTTTGCTCTCAACCCAGGGGACTTAAAGGACAGGAAACATCAGTGCCAACAGCATTGGTTTCTAGGTAGAAGGCCACCATCAGATCTTACAAAACTCAGCTTTAAGAGACACCATGGGGGCTCAAGAGATGGCGCAGAGGTTAAGAGCACTGGAGGTTCTTGCCGAGGACGGTACTGCATTTTCCAGTACCCTTATCAGGTGGCTCACAGCCACCTATAACTCCAGCTGCAGGAATGCTGCCTTTGCTCATTTGCATATACATGTCTGGACATACATATGCATACATATGATTTTTTTTTTAATTGAGAGATACCATAGGAGGGCTGGAAAGATGGCTCAGCAGTTAACAACATGTATTATTGCTCTTACATGTCCTGAGTTCACTTCTCAGTACCCACATTATAACTCATAGGGGAATCTGATGTTCTGGTCTCCATGGGCACTAGCATTCACGCACACATACTCATGTGCACACATACACAAATAATTTTATATAAAAGTAAATTTTTTAAAAATAGACACTATGAAGACTGAGGATCACTTGGCCAGCAAAATACTTGTCTTACAAGCAGAGAGCCCTAGAACTCATGAAAAATAGCTGGGCATGTTGACATGCACTTATATCTCAGTGCTAGGCAGATAGAGACAGGTGGCTTCATGGGGGCTTGCTGGTCAGCTATTAACTTACTCAGTTTCAGGCTAGTGAGAGACCCCTGTCTCAAAGGTGGCAAATGACATTCTGAAGATGGGGCTCAAAGCTGTTTTCTGGACTCCATGTGTGTGTGCACACACACACTCAAAAACACATATACACACAGACACATACACATACAGACACACACATGTAAACACACACAAGAGAGGGAGACCCTCAAGGTTGTCTTCTGATTGCAAAAGCATGCAATGGCATGTACATGCCCATATTCACACACATGAATGTATGTGCACGCACACACACACACACACACACACATGAATGTATGTGCACGCACACACACACACACACACACACACACAATCTAAGAGCAAGGAAGCAAACATAAAAGAATTCACAGAAAACAGAGCCCTAAGTATTCCAAAGAGGCAGCTGTAGTTTGGTCTCTAGATAAGATTGTGGTGTGACCCCATACCCTCTCTCATGTATCCCTAACACCCCCCCAACCCACACAAACACACCAGATGTTATTACACTCCTGTCCTCATCATCCTGCCTCCTCTAAGCTCTTCTTGGAACCCACCTCACACTGCCTGTCCCCTCCCTCCAGCCTGCTGACCCACTCAGCTAGTCTTAGTGTCCCAGGTTCCCATCTCAGAACGCTTCACCCTGGGACAACTCAGTTTCTAATGCTCTATTTATCGGACACACTTTCCAACCAGACATCCCAACAGTGAGTCTGTCCCTTGTGACCTTATATGTGGGCAAAAGCTGTGACAAGGAAGCAAAGAGTTGAGATAATGAGCTAGGAGGTTGAGGCAGGAGGATTTCTGCTAGTCTGGGTTCAAGGCTGGTCCAGGATACATGGTAAACTACCCTCCCCCTAAGGAAGGAGGGGATGAGAGCAAGATCAGGGAGGTGCACAGGTTCGAAGCCAAACAGACGAGAAGCTCGAGTGCTGCAAGCCACTTCAACCCTCTGACCCACAGCTCATGGTGGTTAAAATAGAGCTCATGAGACCTGTGTGGTCTCTGAGACAGTAGAACAGGTTGACGACATTCTGAACAGTGCTGTGACAACTTGTTAGACAATGGGAGGGATGTTTGCTGTCACCTTCAAGAGGAGAGCCTCTGAAGGTCCTGGAGGTAGAATTCCCTTAGCGTTCCTCTGCTGCCTTCTAAGTGGGTGGGTGGGAACCACAAGTCCTGAGCTGCAGGGAGTGTTCTAATGTGTTTTGTAACACTGCCTGTTAGGGAACCTTGTACACTCTTAACCTTGTGCTCAGCAAGACAATCAGACATTAAAACTCTAGGCAGTCTGGAAATTTGGAATGTCCCTGGAATGTGGCTCACATGTTTTTGAGCAGAGTGTCCCAGACATGATACCTGCAGAGCAGAGTGTCTAAAAGCTGTCAGGGCAGTGAGGGTGGGAGTGGCAGGCTCTCCTGAAGCTGCTCACCCCCCCCCCTTGGGCTAGAGGTGTCTTGTAAGCCAGACAGCACACCCCTTAGACCAGGAAGAGTCAGGCAGACACCACAGCCATGCTGAAGGTTGACCAGAGGCAGGTGAAGGAGTATCCCTGCTGTGTCACACTGCTTTCTCAGGCCCAGCACATAGTATCAGTGGAGTCAGTGACAGAACTGAGAAGCTGCAACCACTTCCTGTCCTGTTTGCCCCTCCAGGGATACATTACTTCTAAAACACAGAGCAAATATTTGGGTAAGATGCTCTGTCTTTCTGAAGCGGTGTCGTCCTGGTTCATCTCAGGGTGGAGGGAGAGACCAGAGGGAAGGTTCCTAGGCTGGGGCTGACCACAGAAAAGGGCAAGGCTGGTCAGAAGTCCACCAAGAGCCAGAGAGTCTAGAATCACCCCTTCTGAGCCCTGGAGATGGGCCTCACTTTCCTTTGTGGGTTCAGCACTAGCCATTCCCTACCCATTCAAGGAAGCCTGAGTGGTGAGGAAGAGGGAAGGTTGGAGAAATGGGAAGACATTTGGGAACACTCTGGTGTCACAGCTCAAGATGCCATCAAGGGCATCCTCTATATAAGGCTGGTCCTTAAAAGATGTGTGTGTCCCAGGCAAGACAGGCTCTGTAGGGCAGAACCAGTCTGACTGAAGCACACAAGACACAACACACACACACACACACACACACACACACACACACACACACTACACACCTCCCCTCCAACACCGTCTCTCTCACTCTCTCATCCTAGTTAGAAAGGTAGATTGCTGCATTCATACTCACTCCTTTTTAGATAAACTAGCTATACTTCCCTTACGAAACTCAAATAAAATCTGGGAGGTGGGTCTGGTGCTCAAGACAAGGGCACATAGAAGGTTCCCTGAAAGTTACATTCATGGACAAGGCCTGCAGATGATTCAGTGTAAAGGTGACTGCTGCCAAACTTGAAGACCCAAGTTCAATTCCTGAGACTCCCACAGTTGAAGGAAAGAGCAGACACATGCAAGTTGTTCTTGGACCTTCACACATGCGCCATTGCACGGGCCACCCATACACATACACAGTTTTAAAATGTAAAAAAAAAAAAAAAAATTATAGACAGTAAGTAGGTGCTTGCCGGGGGCTTGGGGAGATGGAGTGGGGAATTACAGTTTAATAGGTGTGTGATTTCTGTCTGGGAAGATGAGAGTGTTCCATATATGAATGGTAGTGACATTGGCACAGCATCGTGAATTCTCTTTTGAAGTATTCACTGATAGTTAAGAGGGTGAGTTTAATGTGATATACATATTACCACAATGAAAACATTTATTTAAAAAATTAGTGTTTAGGGGCTGGAAAGATGGCTCAGCAGTTAAGAGCCTTGTATTACTTTCACAGAGTAAGTTTGGTTCCCAGCACCCACACGGCAGCTCACAACTGCTCACAACTATCTGTAACTCCAGTTTAAGACCTCGTTTGGGCACTACAGTCATGTGATGCACACATATACATTCAGGCAAAATGCTTATTCACATGAATATAAATAGATAATTTTAAAAGTTTAGTGTTTTTACCAGGCATGATGGTGGCATACATCTTTAATCCCAGTATTCAGGAAGTAGAGACAATTGGATTTCTATGAGTTCCAGGTTATCCAGGAATGTCTCAAAAATAAAATAAAACATAACAGAATAGATTTCTTGAGCCATTTTGCCTTCTTTGTCATCAGGAAAGGAACTGAACGTTTTGCCCATGAAATTGTCTTTTTTTCAGCTAGGCTATTCTGAATACCATGAAGAGATTAATCTGGTCAACTGCCATTTTAGAATGTTCTTGAAGAGAAGCCGGATAGGCGACGAGATGGTTTGCATGCTGAGCAATGAGATTCCAAGTGGGAACAGTTAAACTGTGCAGTAATAAATAAAAACAACTCAAATAACTTATTTTTACAAACCTCCCTGGGGAGCATATCCCTCCAAGTGTCTCTGAGGCTGCCATGGGGGAGATGTTAGGTTCAAAGCAGACCCCCAAAATGGCACTGCTGCTGACAAAGTCCCTAAACAGGACTCTGACTTACTGGGCAAAAGAAATCTAAACTCAGCATTCCTCAGGGATCTTGTAAAGTAGTTTTCTCTTTACCAGGAAAACCATTATCTCCATTATCTGGTCCAAAGGCCAACTACATCGGGCAAGGGCATCAAGTTCCTGGTCAGTCTGAACAAACTGTATCGGCTCAAACACCCCTACCTTGCTGACTGCCATATAAAATTCACTTGCATTCCTACTAAGCTGCCACTCTCTATTGCTGCTAGACAGCCCGGCAACTTGATTTCCTTGTTAGCTTTTCTTTCTATCCAGAGTGGTCCAGCTGGGTGGTTTCATTGCACCCTGGCTTCCAGCAGGGCAGTGAGAAAAGGCTGGACCACCACACTTATTCAACTATGGCCTCCTCCTCATGCGGGTGCAGTCCCTGCTGACTCACCTGGAGATGGAAGATCAAGTAACCATTCAATGTCATTATCTGAATACCGGCATCCTGTGTCTTACTGTCCACATAAAATCTAGCAACTCCCAGAGGCCCACAGAGGTACCTGTCCTTCATTCACCACACAGTTCATTCACAACACACCCAGAGCAACTTCTCAGCATCTACCAATGTATCCACATTCACAGGTACCAAGAGCTTACCACAGCAGCTGGCCCACAGTTGGTCGGACACAGGCCCACTGGCAATACCTTCAGAGAGGTGAAGGACAAGCACCCGGACCTGCACACAGACCTCCAGTACTAAGCAGCATTCCTGCTGCATCAGAAGATGACCTGGAGCCTATAAGAAGTTCAGCATTTGGGGGTTGGCGGGACAGAAGGTAAAGCTCCCCACCGTTGCCTGCAGCATTTAGAGACCTCAACTCAGGCCAGAATTGGGGATTGATAAGAGGTTTTTTTTGTTTGTTTGTTTGTTTGTTTTGTTTTTAATACAAGCTTTGTATGAGGACTAAGAGAAAGAGAGGTACTCAGATAGAAAGATATGACACACCCAAGCACATGGGTATGGGTTTCTCAAAGGACACTCTCAGAACAGAAAACATGCCTGAATGAGGGTGTGGGCCCCCGAGGGAGAGTGGGAGCTAGCCAATTTCTGAGAGTCATATATATCATCTTGTAGATGCTATGAATCCTAAATGATCACCTGAGGGGCACTTGACAGGATCACGACTGTTATATAAGGTAGAAAAGTCTAGCCTCACAGGGCTGTTGGAAAACAGGAGGGCTACACTGTAAACAGCCTTATTTTGCTTGAGATTCCCAGGCTCAGCCTGTAGGGAGGAATGAAGCCCTACCTAACACCACATTGCTCAGGCCTTAAGCCTGGCTCATCTCACTTTAATATAAAGTCTCTGTAAATGAAAGTATCAATGGCACGTGCTGGAATTCTTGCTTCTCTGCTGACAAGAGGCTTCAGTCAGACTCCAGGCTAAGGACCTCCTTTCCTTCCCATGTCCCCACAAACTGTCTTTCTATGCTGTTTCCAGGCCATTACTACCAGCCCCCAGCAGCAGCTCCTCCAAAGTCTGTCAATTTACCCACACTCCCTGAGCTTCAGTGTCCTGTCACTGAGAAGGGCCATCCAGCCAGTCCAGAACCTTCTCTCTCTTCATCTTGTTGGTTTGTCTTTTCTGAGGAAAAATACCACCTACCCACTAGTTTTAACTTCTGTCATCTGGCTGTGTGACAAGAATACTCTCTTGCCAAATATGGCTGACCTTCAGTCAAATGGTCCAAAGGCAAGCAACACTGTGAGTTAAGCGTCATCCATCCTCTGTGAGGCTGGAGAGATGGCCCAACAGTTAAGAGCACTGGCTGTTCTTGCAGAGGACTGGGTTTTGAGTTCCAGCACCCAGATGACTTAGAACAATCTGTACTCATCCAGGAGATGGGTGCCAGCTTGGGCAACATAGTGAGACACCATCTAAAAGTAAGGTAACACTACACAGCTTCAAACAAGCTGTCATATCTCTCTAACCTCTGGGGCCTCAGTTCTTCACCCTGTTGTGCAGGCATGGGGAAATGAGGGGGGTAATCCTGGGGACATGACCAAAAGATAAAACAGAATCTCAAAACCAAACAAATAGGGCAGCTATTCTCATAGGAACTGCATATTCCTCAGCACCTACCCCCGACCTAGCCTGGATCCCTCTTGTAGAAAATGACACAGACACACAGAACTGCTGTGGCAGTGGGCAGAAGGGCTTGGCTCCTGGACACTGAGCTAACTTTCTTTCAGGTGAGTTAATACTCCCAAGGGGTTGGAAGACATTTAGTTGGTGAAGTACTTTCCATGGAAATGTGTGGACCTGAGCTTGAGCCCAGAATTCACTTAAAAGGTGGAACACAGTGCCATGAGTTTATAATCTCAGCCATGGTGCATGCATTTGTAATCCAGGTATTGGTGAGTGTCTTAGTAATGGTTTCTATTGCTGCCACGAAACACCATAACCATAAAGCAAGTTGGGGAGGAAAGGGTTTATTTAGCTCATACTTCAGCATTGCTGTTCACCACTGAAGGAAGTCATGACAGGAACTCAAACAGGGCAGGATCCTGGCAGCAGGAGCTGATACTGAGGTCATGAAGCGGTGCTGCTTACTGGCTTGCTTCCCCTGGCTTGCTCAGCCTGCTTTCTTATAGAACCCAGAACCAACAGCCCAGGGTGGCACCACCCACCATGGGCTGGGCCCTCCCCCAATGCTTTATAGCTGGATCTCACGGAGACATTTACTCAACTGAGGCTCCTTCCTCTGATGACTCTAGCTTATGTCAAGTTGACACACAAAACCAGCCAGTACAGGGAGGCAGAGGCAGGGGGACTATTGGAACTTGCTGGCCAGCCAGCCTAGCCTAACAATGGTGAGCCTCAGGTCCCAGTGAATGACCTTGTCTCAAAAGCAGGGAAGGACTGGAGAGATGACCCAGCAGTGAAGCGCACTCACTGCCCTTCCAGGGGGCCTGAATTCAGTCCCCAGCTGAGCAGCTCTCAACACCTGTGTAACTTCAGTTCCAGGGGATCCCACAACCTCTTTTGGCCTCTGAGGGCACCTGCACAGCATATATACACACAGACACACACACATAAATAAAAAAATAAAATTACATTAACAACCAAGGAAGACTGCTCCTACACACACACACACACAAATAAAATTACATTAAAAACCAAGGCGGACTGCTCCTAAGGAACAATACTAGAGGTTAACCTCTGACCTCTACACACATGGACACCTATACACACCCAAAATAAGTAAACCTCACAAAGCTGACAGGTTTCAACAACACACTACATGTGTTCCTGCACACAGATGCTCATGGCTTATATAGAAACAGCAGATCCCACCCTTGATGTGTCCCATCAAGGCCACTTGGTCCTTGAAAGTATAGCTACTGGGCTTGGGATTACAGGGATCTGTATTACTCTTCAGGAAGAGGCTTACAGAGTATTCAGCCTGAAAGCCATGAATGTCACAGAGGCTTTGCCTGAGTGTGTTCAAGCCACTGAGACCTAACCGTCAAGGTTTCTCAGTGTGTCATATGGACAGACAAAACTCCAGCTTTGGCTGGACCCCAGCATAGAGGGTTTCCTCACTGGAGCAGCCCTTGGTCTTAGTTTCTCCAACTGTATGCTGTATGGAGAAATTGCAGCCTCCTTACCGTCTGTGGCCCCCAGGCTGCTGGAGCAGTAGGGAAACCAATGGCTATTCCCAAAAAGCCATCTTATGGCTTTTTTTCTTCTGAGACTGTCCTTCCAAAAATCAGGTCATTAAATGTCCTCTAGTTCTACAAAGTAGGAGGGGGTGGATGTGGATCCAGAAGACAGTTTATTGGGTTTCTATGAGACAGGAAGTGTGGGAAGGACTAATAGTGAGGCTAGCCTCAACTGACTCCCTGGGCTTCTGTTCAATCTCAGACCCTCAGAGAGTGCTGAGGGCCCTGGTGTTCCATAATGGCTGAAATCCTGGGCCTTGCTCCCTGGAGCCTCCATAGCTCACATCTTGCAAGAATCCTGCCCATTAGCCCATCCACTGCCTTCTCTAAAACTACAGCAGAAGTGGGTGAACCTACACCTGCCTGGGGCCCGAGATAAAGATGATAAACTTCCGGGTGGTGGTGCAGCCTTTAATCCCAGCACTCGGGAGGCAGGGGCAGGCAGATCTCCAAGTTTGAGGCCAGCCAGGTCTACAGACTGAGTTCCAGGACAGCCAGGATAGTTGAAACAAAACAAAACATATATATGGCTCAACAGTTAAGAGCACTGTCTGCTCTCCCAAAGTCCCAAAGGACCTGGGTTCAATTTCCCAGACCCACATGGCAGCTCACACCTGTCTGCAACTCCATCACTTCTGACACCTTCACATCAACATCACGCAAAGCATCAATGAACATAAAATAAAAAGTAAATAAAAAAAAAAAAAAAAGTCAGCACTGCAGTGAGATGTTACTTTCAGAAACCCTGACAAGAAAGCCAAGCAAGCAGACTACGCATGCCCAGCAAGTGTCACAGACAGCACAAGGGTCTAAGGCAGAGAAGCAGCCAGGAGACAGCAAAAGAGGAGGGGTATGTGCAGCGCACAGCTGGGAGGATGAATTATCTTCCCCCTGAAGCTCCCTGGAGCAGGGCAGCCCAGGCAGCTATCTTGTGTGCCAAACCTAGCACACACTCAACCATCCTGGCCTCTGGCACCTCTGAGGCATCCTACCCAACCCTGAAGGTCTCTTGAGCTTCCAGGACCAATCTCCTCTTGGTTTTCCTTCATCTCTCTGTCTACCTGTCATGTGTTCTCAAACCTGGCCTTTAGAAGTTGCAGCCGGGTGGTCCTGGGCCACTGCATTCCTGCCAACAGCCCTACCTTCAGGGACTCCTAACCACTCTCAACTAGCTGGAACATGCAGGCTCACCACAGATCTGTTTCCTGCCTTGCACAGTCTCTTTGTTCTTGTAAGTTCCCAGCACTTAGCACAAATGATTATATACTTGAACTTAACACCTGGAGGGAGGGGAGCGATGGGGGGGAGTAGGGTGTGGGGGGTAGGAGGGGCAGGCTGGCAGGCTGTTTCACTCTGCACTTTGTCCCAATGCTTCACCACAGCCATCACTTGATGTTTGTGAATAAACAAAAATGATCTCACGAGACCCTAGCAACTCTTTTTTTTTTTGGGGGGGGGGGGTTCGAGACAGGGTTTCTCTGTGGCCTTGGAGCCTGTCCTGGAACTAGCTCTGTAGACAAGGCTGGCCTCTAACTCACAGAGATCTGCCTGCCTCTGCCTCCCAAGTGCTGGGATTAAAGCATGTGTCACCAACAGCTGGCAAGACCCTAGCAACTCTTCATAGACCTAAAGAGATTCAGGAAGAAAAAAGAAAGGTTGACTGTACCTAACCCCAGTTTAGCTTCTAAAGATCCATATATAAATCCACTCACTGTAAGAGCCTCGGGGAAGCCCCACCCCCTCACTGAAGCTGAAATTCAGAAAATGGAGTTAACTGGAGAAAGGTGAGGCCACTGGGTATCTTTGATAGGACTGAAATGCCAGGCCGGGATACCCGGGATCCTTAGTCTCTGTTTACCTGTGTCCCCTGTACAATAAGGACAATGACAGTCTCCTCTATGAGGAGGCATGTGATATGCAACAAGGTCATACAGGTGACATGGGGCTAGTGTCAAGAATCCATGATGTCAAGAGAGAATAGTGTTGCACAGCCACTCTCAGCCAGACTATAGGCAGTACTAACTCCTACTAATGAAATTCTCCCAAGAGAATTTTAAGCCAAAGGGAAAGGCAAGATGCGGCCAAACTCAGTCTATCTTAACTCTAGTAAGCAACAAGACTAGAAAGCAAAAAGAGGCCCAGGAAAAATACTGGGGCATCTACTTCACAAGGCTGTCAGATTATGTCACCTTCTAGATACAAACCACTTCAGTTAGCCTAATGGACCGGGACAGTATTAGCCAGAGTGAATGAGACTGACTCAGAGAAATACAGGTTTGGGTCACCCATTATCTTGAGCCACTTTCAGAACTGAGACTAGCTGCCTCGTACTTCTAGTGGGGTTGGATCCCCTGTATATAAATGCTGGAGACATACAGACCACTGGAGTAACATGTACCAGCTCCACCCCTGACCCAGTCTTACTTAGGACAAGCCTGGGATGGAAAAAGGTAAGGCTTGTCCAGCTTAGGAAACAGCCCTGCTTGCCCTGAGTAGGACAGATGCCTTACCCACATGTTGAAAAAGGTTCTTTTCTTCTCTCCCTATATACAGCCATAGCTGAGATTATTCCAGAGAAATTAGAGCCACATGAGGTACTTCAAAGCAGCTATTAATCAAATTGTTATAAACTGATATTTCACAAAAGGAAAATCTTTCATTGGATAAAATGCACTGAGGGGTGATGAGAGGGAAGGGGCTGGAAAGATGACTTAGAGGTTAAAAGCACTGGCTGCTCTTGCCCAGGACCTGGGTTCAGGTTCCAGCACCCATCTGGCAGCTCAAGACTATCTATAACACAATTTCCAGGGGATCTGATACCCTCTTCTGGCCTCCTCAGGCAGTGCACACACACACACACACACACACACACACACACACACACACACACACACACAGTGCTCATATATGCAGGCATTCACATAAAATATAAAAATAAACAAACCTAAAAGAATAAAGTGCACTGGCAGAATTTCATGCCCTTTGAGAACAATTTTCCCACAGTGTTATCTGCAGAGCTGCCTGTCTGTCCACTGTGCCCTTTGCTTAGACTGCTGGGCCTTCAGGGAGCTGCAAGCACGGGGCTTCCCCAAGCACAAGGGTAGGGCAGAGCTCCTGTAAGTTCTTGGGTGTCTCACTGTGGTGGTTTGAATGAGAATGGCCCCCATAGGCTCATGTCCTCAGATGGTGGAAGTTTGGGAAGGATTAGGAGGTGTGGCCTTGTTAGAGGTGTGTCACTAGTGGGCTTTGAGGTTTCCACCCCACCCCTCGCACCCCATGCTGTGGATCAGATGTGAGCTCTCAGCTACTGCTGTAGCACCATGCCTGCCTGCAGCATGCTCCCACCATGGTTATGGTGTTTTGTCATGACATTTGTCATGTTTTCTTTTCCCAGTGGCAAAACTTTGCTCAGGCCCTTCCTTCTGCTGAGAAATGCACACTTTCCCTCGAGGCCAACCCACTCCTTCGAGTGAATGGTGAGATGAATTCTTTTCCCAAGTCTCACACTGCCTCCTCCAGAAAGTCTCCCCTGACTCTGACAGTAGGGCTTGGATCATTTATCTGGATCTCCTGGAAGCTATGAACCACATGGAGGGAAAGGCTGAGTTTGTCTCATCCCCTGCCACATCCGGGAAACCTCACTGTCTGGCAGCTATTTAGTGAATGCTTCTGCCTGACCTTCACCACCAGGACTGGCTGTGATGATGCAGTCTGGAGCTTTGTTGGGCCTCCTTCTGGAAGGGTCTGAAGTTCAATATTAGCAGAACTTTCGAAGCATGAACAAGAATGACGCAATGGCAATTCTGATGTTACTTAGTCCTGGGTTCTGTTCCTTAACCCATAAAGCGAGTAGGAGTCTGTTATCTGGTTTTACCAACAGGGAACCACCCAGCCATCCCACTGGATTCTTCTGTAGATAGGAAAACATGTTTCCAAAGCAATAGGTACTGAGATACCCTGATGAGTGAGCTGAGTAACTGGGTTCCCTGACTCCCTTCACAATACAATTGGCAGCGGGAAGAGAGCATGGAGGTCTCTGCTGCCCCAGGGTCTCCCCAACCCCCAATCTCATCTTCCTGCCTCCAGTCTCCACCTCCTGACTGGGAAACTTCCAGGAGCTCAGCTCACAGCCACATGTTTCTGCCAAGTGCTCTCGGCCTTTGTTCTCCCTCCCAACAGGACTTTCTTTTAATCAGTCGGAAACTGAAGGCTGGAGCCAGAGGCCAACAAAGCCTTGGAGAAAACACAACTGTTTCTCCCAACACCTCCCCCTCCCCACACCCTCAGCCGGCCCTGGAGAAGCCAAGCCCAACAGGGCAGATCAAACACAGGACAACCATGAGCTGACTCTGTTCCACTCTGTCCATTGGCAAGAAAGACCAGGGACCTTCTGCATATAGGTGTCCACATAGCCCATTGGTGGCCAAAAGAATGGCAGTAATTAACAACAGGGCACACTGTCTGTCTTCTCCAAGGTCCTTATTAGACAGCAGCTTTCTTGCCACCCCACAGCTCTCTGGGGCTTGAGGTAAGGGTCACCTGACCTTACAGGGCTATGAGCTGCAGGAAGGAGCCAAGACCATACCAAACTGAACCAACCAAACTCAAGGCAGCTCCCCCCACAAGGAACAAAATGGGTCCCAGGATGATCTACGGCTGGTTTCAGGTCGAAGCTTTCCTATGAGGAATGATCCATGCAGCACTGACAGACTCTAGTTTAGCAAGTATGGGTGCTCACACACAACTGTGAATGTGTGAGCATCGGCAGGCAAAAACACTTCCCCAGCAGCAGGCAGGAAAGAGCTGCCACAGAGGCTTTGGGCCCCACATCTCTCCACCTGCTTCCTCATTTGTACATATGCCTGAATCAGAGGTCCCTGCCACTTCCAACACTGTGTCCCCACCCACCTCTGAAAATCAAAATCCTCTCTGGTTTTCACTCTCCCTGGCAGTGGCTCAAATGCCTTCTCTGGCCCACACCCACCTCACTGTCTCTGGTCCAATCGCAACCTCCTCCAAAAACCCCCATAAGCTCTGAGGGGCTGCAAAGCTCTTGGCACTAACAGTGGTCTATGAGCCTACCCACACTGTCTCCTACCCTGAGAAGTGACCAAAGATGTGCCAAGCAAGGCTGCAGCTAGTGCTCAGAACAGCCAGAACTCCTCCAGGATCCAGAACCAGCCAGTCCCTCCTCCCTCCCCTCTGCCTCTCCCTAAATCTCCTGCCAGCAGTTATCTCTAACCCTTGACCTTTTGACCAGGAGGAGAGCTATCAGAGAATTCAAAAGAAGCTAAGCTAACCCAGGGATAAAGAATAGAGATCGTATCGGTGGTTTAGAGGTGGGCCCCTGCAGAAACAAAGACGGCCAGGCTTGGCAGATGGTCCCGGAGTCAGAGAGGTTAAAGGTACAGGTTTACAGCCTCACAGCTTCTCTGACGTATGGGGGAAGTGCCTGACCCTGGGGCCTGGAGGATGATGGACTGAGAAGAAAAGCACTGCCTGGGTAGACTCTAGTCCATTCTAAGGGATTGAGGAAGTGGTTCTGTGCCCCTAATCTGCTAGTGGGCACTCCTGTGGCTCAGCAGGGAGGAGTAGCCAACCCTTCCAGTGGTCCTTAATTTTTTTTTTCTTTGTGCCCCCATCCCTGGACAACTTAACTGCTCCTGCCCTCCTGTCTCAGTTTGTTCAGAAGCAAGATGGGTGCAGCAGTCCCCCCCCCCAATTCGAGAGTAGGGGCTGGAGGCGGTGGGAAAAAACCCGCTAAAGCTGCTTCTAGTACAGAGTGCTTCCCACCCCCATGGCCCAGCCGACGCTCTTCGAGCTGTCTCCACCAGCAGAGAAAGTGGCTGCGAGAGCCCGCTGGAGGATCTGTTTGGAAGATGAAGGAGTTTAAAACAAGTCCCCCTTGTTTTAGAGGAGGGCATTAGGGCCGAGCCGGAAGTGTGGTTGGGGAGAGGAGATCGCTGGCCTGGATTCCACGCAGCTCTGGGGACCATGCGATGACCCCCGGGGCGCAGTAAGGCGCAGCGCACACGCTCCGGAACACCGGCAGCTGCAAACTTCCAGGGAGCGCGGGGCCCGATTGGGGACCTAGAGGGGGGCCGTGGGCCCGGGGCGCCCCTACCTCGGGCCACCAGCAGCGAGAAGCTGCTGAGCAGCAGCAGCGGCAGCGGAACCGGGCGCGACGGCGCGGGGCGCTCCATGGGGCCGGCGGACTCGGGCGGCGGACAAAGGCAAGGCAGGCAGCGACTGCACGCTCTGGCCAGGCCTGGGAAGCCAACGCGAGGCTCCAGCGCGCCGCGTTCAATTATCCCGCCCGGAGGAGGCGCGGCGGGGGCGGGGCCCGCGGGGACCCTCCCTCCTGAGCTGCGCGGCGGGGGCGCGCCGCCACCCGTGCTGTTCTGCAGGGACGCATGCGGGGCACCTCGCAGTGAGACGTACCCTGCCACCCACCTAAGCGCGGCGCCCCACACTCTATCCACATCCCATCCTCCCATTGCCAGCCTCCCTACCCTGCTAGACTCTGTTCTCGCAGCACGAGACCCCCATGGACTTGGTAAGTCTGCTGTTGGCACCAGTGGCTGGGATCCGACTGTCTGGCCAAGACTGCCAGTCAGGCCAAACAGACTCCCAACACCAGGGGTATATACTAGGCTCCCCACAGCCCAGAAGGGCTCGTGGAAAAGTTTGGCTAGTCAGGTCAGGAGGGCAAGCAGTCATAGGCTAGACCAGCAAAAGCCAGTTTGTGTAGAATGCATGACAGCCGCCAGTCAGTTTAGAGGACTCACAGATAAATTTATTTAAAAAAAAAAAAAAAAAAAAAGCTGGGATGATGGCTCAGTGAGTAAGGGTACTTGCTGTGAAGAATGAGGACCTGAGTTCGAATTTCCAGCACTCGTAAAAGAAATAAAAACAATGCCCCAAAAAAAAAAAAAAAAAAAAAATTAGACCTTTAGTGAGGGGCGCTTGAGAGGTAGATCTCTGAGCCTGGGCTACAGTCGAGTTCCATGACAGCCAAGGCTACACAGGCAAAAACTAATGAACAAAAAGATTAAAGCAACAACTGTGCAAGTAAATTCAGAGGCCCTTGTGTGGGTCCAGCGATTCAGTCTTAGGGATTAGTCTCTGCTGGGATAAATATGCCTGACTGCACACAGAGACATGTGTCTATAGTGTCCGATGGGAGCCACCCAACCTCATCCACAGTGAGTGAGTATGTGAGGGAGTAGTCACACACTAGGACATTCAGCTCTAACTTTGCAGAGTGGGACCAGCTACAGATGAACTTTTACTACACAGTTCTGTTTGTAGGAAGGGCAGGACAGGACAGAAATTAGGAGACTGGTGTTCTGGGGTGAGCAATGTCTGCAGGCAGCTGCTGAGGAGTGGCTTCCTTAATATAGTCAGTGCATGAAAACTTACCAGGCCATTCAATTATGAAATATGTCTTTCCATTTGATTTTGAAAAGGGAGTGTCGCGCTATGTTGCCCAGGCTAGCCCTGACCTCCTGGGCTCCAGTGACCCTCCTTCCTCAGCCTCCTAAGTAGCTAAGGTCTATACGTGTGCACCACTCTGTCTAGCTAACACTGTGTCTAGCTGTCTCTGAAAGAAACCTCATCTTAAAAGATGCCTGATGCTGGAGGTTTACAGAGAGACCAGGTAAGGGCCTGCCGAATGACCCTTGGTTCAGGAGGACTCCCAGAAGTGAGGCAGGGCTCAGGTGTAGTTCAGGTGGTAGAATGCTTGCCTAGCATGCACAGAACCATGGGTTTGATCCCCATCAGTGAAATAAAGCAGATATACTAGCACACACTATAATCCCTGCAGTTAGGAGGTACAAGCGGGAGAATCAGGAGAACCGGGCGTTCAAGGTCACCCCACCACCCCACAACTACATAGTGAGGGCAAGGGCAGAGTATGATACCACCTCATAACAAGAAAGACACAGAAAGAGGGGGAAGGGCATAGGGAAGACTCAAAGGCTTTGGTGCCAAGGAAGATGGTGGGGTGTTTCCTGCAGATGGTTCAGGAAGCCTGAGCATGTGCAGGTGCTAGAGGGAAGGGGCCCTGAGCTGTGAGCAGATTGGAGACTCATGGGTCCTTTGTTATAAATTCAGTTATTGTTGCAGAGTTTGGAAGGTGGCTGGGGAGGAGGCAGGAGACCCAAGGTCTGCTCTCAGCCCTTACCAAGCTCTACCAGTTCACCCTTAGTCGCATCTTCTCTCACTCTTTAGGTACTTGCCCCAAGCCCATCTCCAGTTTTCCCACATCTCCTTTTCACATACCTAGTGGCTTGAAAAACCAGTCAGCTGATGTCAGGGAAACAGGTGCCAGTCCGAAACCCCTAGATGAGCTAGAGGTGGTGACAGAGAATGAGGGGAATGGATGGCTCTGAGACTAGAGCATCAGGGCCACTTCCTCGCTCTGTGACCCTGTATGAATCACTTACCTAATTAATGTGTTGTGTGTGAAGATGTGTCACTGTGACTGGTTTAATAAAAAGCTGAACGGCCAATAGCTAGGCAGGATTTTGGGGACAGAGGATGATGAGAAGAAGGCAGAGACTCCAGAGGATGTCAAGAGATGCAGAGCAAGTAAAATAGGCAATATGGAGATAAGGTAATAAAACCACGAGGCAGAAAACAAACTAATAGAAACAGGTTAATTTAAGTTATAAGCGCTAGTTAGAAACAAGCCTAAAGTATCAGCCTAGCTTCCATAATTAATAATAAGTTTCCATGTCATTACTGGGGACCCAATGGTCCAAATGAAAATCCACTTACAGTCCCCTATCTGTTAATTGTGGTGATAGGACTTGAATCAGTTGAGAAGGATACAAAATTCCTGTGACAGGGTCCCCACAAGAATACTGTGGTTCACTTGCTTGCTGTCAGACATGGGACAGTGGCAGCAACAAAGGGCCCTCACAGCAGAGCCACACAATGTCAGTCCCCACCTCCTCTCCACTGTCCTACTCCTGCCTAGCCCCAGACTCAATATCCATATTTGCAAAGTGAACTGGATCGGATTAGTGTCAGGAAAATTGCAGCCCCCGAATCCTGTGTGACTTTGGGTTTCTTATTCCATTCTAGATAGAGCCCAGTTCTCAGATGTCCATGGAAAGATTGAAGGCCTGAGCCTTTTGCAGATGGTGACAGGGGCTGTCTATTTAAAGCCCCAGGCATTCCCACACAGTCTGCACAAAACACAAAGCATTGGCTACCCTGTGCCCATCTACACCTCAGGGTTGGTCCATAGCAAGCAACCTTGAGGATGGTGCACACATGTGATAGCAGCACTTTGGACGCAAAGGCAGGAAAATTGTGCATGTGAGGCTGGCCTGGAAGACATAGTGAGGTGCTACCTTAAAAAAAAAAAAAAGTTGGTGGTGGGCAGGAAAAGGACAAACAGAAAGAAGGACAAAATGGGATGTGAAAAGAAGGAAGAGAAGGAAGCAGAATAGGAAGAAAATGGGAAGAAAAGAAAGAAGAGGAAGAATCCACATGGAGTCACTCCTGTCAGGCTCTGATAACAAGAATCCTTCAACATGAGGACACGAATGGACAAGGGGTTCTTACACATGCTTGCCCAGTAACAGGAACCATCCATCCCAGGAGACTCTGCCAAAACCTCAGCCTGGCAAAAAGCCATCCAACCTTTCCCAGAAAAACTTCTTTGAGCATGTCTCTAACAATGGCCTGTGCAGCATTGGACTGACACCACCCTTGGGATTGATCTTTGCAGCCAAAGATTATGGTTGCAGAAAATGTATATAATTCCCCTCACTTCCTGTTAAACGTTCCCTATCCTCCAACTCCTTGAACAGGATGGTGGTTCACCATGGCGGTCATGGCCCCATCACACTGCCACCCCTCAATGCATGCTGTCACTGGAGGGCACTTTCTGTCGTCATTTAGAACAGCATTTCAAGCTCTCCAAGCATATGAAGGCATGCAGTCCTGGCCCTTGACCTCAGCCGGCTGGGGTGTGGAAGCCTCAGGGAACAGCTTTGTCCTGTAGCTGCCTGCTCTCTCATCTCTGACAACTGGAGAATGGTACCACTGGGATAGGACTCCATGTCCTCTGACTCTGGGTCCCAGTTCCACTTGGCATCTGAGTGTCTGTTTCCTACCAAACACCAGTTTAGAAATGTGTCTCCATCTGTGTAAGACTCTTTGTTGTACACCTAGTGAACATGCTTTGTGAACATTATGAGTGCAACTGGTGGCCACTCTCCTGTCATAAGATGTTCAGATTCTACCCAGTTAGAAACTACAGCAGTGTGAGACCTGTGCTATAGGCTGGGCTGCCTCTGTAGTTCCTGGCATGGGTGCCTTGGAAGTCAAGGTCAGAAATTCACGTTCAGGCAAAGGGACCCAAAAGAGGAGTCTCTCTGTCTCCCAGCTACTATGGGTTAGCATTTCTCCATGCAAGCTATTTTCACCAGAAAAACAAAAACAAAAACCAGCCTAATTTCCATGTTCAGAAAGGACCAAACATTTCTCATTTGTTATGAGCCATTTGTATTCTTCTGTGTGACTTACTTCCTTTTATTCAGTTATTGCAATGGAAGATTACTTATAACAGCAAAAACCTAGAAAAATGCAATGTCCATCAATAGCCTACTTGTGGTATGCATAGTTGGATTGAACTAACAATTATGCCAGAAATCTAGTGAGATATAATTATTGCACCTCAACTTGACCCTGAGTTTCTTGGCAACCAAAAGAAAGAAATTAAATTGTGGTGGTTTCTATGGTTCTTGTTTTTAGCCTAAAAAAGGACCTCATGTTACTGGGTGGGAGACACAGTATTTATGTGGGAGTCAACAAAATTTCACAAGTTACCAGCTGGCATGTATTTGCAGAAAAGTAAAAATAAAAAAATTAAGAATTAAGAAAACAGGGCTGAGCTGGCCAGTAGTGGCAAACACCTTTAACCCAGTATTCAGGAGGCAGAGGCAGGTAGATCTCTGAGTTCAAGGCCAGACTGGTCTACAGAGTAAGTTCTAAGACAGCCAGGACTACAGGGAAAAACAAAACAAAACCACAAAAAAAAAGAAAAAAAAATAAGTAAGGTTGATCTTCAGAGAAGTTCCATGTAGAGAGTGAGAGCAAAGACCTCTGACTTTGGGTCCTAAGCAAGATGACACATACCCATACCATCATACAATCCACTCCTAGCAGGAAGTCATTCATTATGGCCCGAGTGACAGTCCAGCTTTGTCTTGTCTCCAGAGCCAGATTAACAGATGGCTTTCCTGATAACAAACAGCTCTTCATCTGTTTGAGAGATCATAGCTGGCGCTGGTAGTCTGTCTTGTCCTCCCTCTCCCAGCCCAGCCTCTGGAGCGCAGCTGCCTGGGATTCCTGTACATGAAGCATGTCCCCCCCCCCCCCCCGTGGTTTTCTGAAAGCAGAGGCTACCCTGACTTCTGTCCATCCCTCCATGACACACCTCATCCTCACATCTCTCACACCCCCTTGGCATCCTATGGCCTTTACACAGCTTCCAGAGCACCAAAGCCCTTGGTTTCTGCCTCTGTACAGAAATAGACAGAAGCCCTTCCAGGCAGGGAGCTGTGGATGCATTTCGGCTATTGGCTTCTGTCTGATGCCTAAGCCTATTTCAAAGGCTTCATGACCTTACATTTAAGCAGCTGGTTTCTTCCTGTCCTTCATGCCTCAGCCAAGATGCACCTCTGAGAAGCATTCCTGTTTCCCATGCTGGCCACATTCATGCCTGGATGTCCCCTGCCCCGCACTGACTCCTCCCCAAGACTCCAATACCCTTCATGTTCCTTTATTTCTCCCTTAGCGGGTTGACTTCTGTGCCCACTAGCCCATGGGTTCCTGGAGGGCAGGGACTGTCTGCCTCTTCTGCTCTGCTCAGAAGTCTTTGTGGAGACTTGAAAAAAACTTCTCTCTCCCCCTGGTGCTTCGATAAGCTAAGGAGAACTCAGCCTTCAGTGGGAGCCCCAGGTGGCACTAAACCCACTGCCAAAACCAGCATTCTATTCTGCCCTCCACATGAGGCACTGAGAGATCACAGCCACCCAGGACTGCTGCTTGGCCACTGCTACCCTGCAGGCTGGGAGTAGGCCTGGGCATGTGGTCCTTCACTACCCTTTTAGTCTTTCCTTTTTCAGGGATCTTTTCTTCTTGGGATGGTCATTGGTAGTCATGTGACTGGGGTGAGGAATGCAGCGAGAATGGAGTGGCCTTGAGTGGGCAGCAGAAAGCAATAAATGATACCCAATAACAAAATATAAAGAGCATCAGCAGATGCTCCTGCCACAAAGCCCACCCTGGCACCTGTGCCTCCTCACATTGCAGCCTCATCCAAGGCTCTACCAAGGGCCACGTTGCTTATTACGGTAAGAAGGCCTGGAGTCCGGGTGGTGGTGAGGGGCAGGGAGTCCTGGAGTGACTGCTCTCAATGGGTTGCTGTGTAACACAAGCACACTCTGTGCTTTCACGTGCTTTTCCACCTGACTACAAGGGACAATCCTAGGCCACTGGGCAGACCCCAGCGGCTAAGGAAACATGAAGTAATCAGAGAAGGATTCTTAGAGGAGGTGGCCCAACACTGTCCCTGACATGAGCAAGAATGAACAAGTTTTGTTTGGGGGGGGGTGCAGAGGAAAAGGCCCCAGAGAGAAGAGCACAGCTCAGACTGTTGAGTAGCTGGCTGTATTCAGGCTGGTGTGAGAGTATTGGGTATAAATAGTGTGTGGGGGACTTAAGCATGGGATGGTGACCAAAGTCAGGGGGCTCCACACAAAGCATGATCATGAGTCATGTGACTTGGCCTGGGACAGGCATTGGGATTTGACAACGCTGTCTCCCTGCCTGGCCCATCTTACACATCTGTCTGAGGAGTCCATCTGTCCAGGCTCAGCACAGGCCAGGCCTTTGATCCTACTTCACTTACTCAGCAGCCCAAGATGAGGATGCCTGCTGGATCTCACAGGAAGGGAGGCAGGATTCCTAATGTGACTGCTAGCTCCACAGACTGGGGTTCACATGCACCCTGGGCAGGGCTGCATAGGACTCACCCAGCACAGTACCACGTAATTGTTCAGAGTGGAGGGCTGGAATGTGTCTCCCTACATTCACACACTGACATCCTAGCCCTAGGACTTCAGGTGATTGTGTAGGAGACAAGGCCATAAGAGGTGGCTGAAAAACAGTAGTCCCCTTGTATTCAGACCAAGGTCTTTACAAGAAAAGGCATGGAAGGACTGAGGAGCACTCAGTTGGTAAGACACTTACCACAAACCATTATCTAAATAAAGTAAAAATCAAAGCAGAAGTTAAGATTGTGCATAAACTGCCTTTGCTAAAATAAGTATGAATATTGGGGCCTGGGAGATGATTCAGCCTGTAAGTGCTTGTCAGGCAAACATGAGGACACAAAGCCCCCACATAAAAGCTGGGTGAAATGTGAGCCCAGGGGGCAGTGGCAGAAAGATTCCTGGGGCTTGCTAGAGAGCCAGTCCAGCCAACTGACAAGTTCCTAGGCTCATTGTGAAAGCCTGGTTTCAAAAGTTCAAAAGATAAAGTGGGAGGAAACACTCAACATCAGTCTTGAACACACACACACACACACACACACACACACACACACACACACACACACACACACACACGGAGGAGGTAGGACTGTGGTAAGGGGGAGACTGAGCCTGAAAGAAAACACAGCCAGGGTAGGAAGGTGGCATTGGTGATCTTTCTTTCCTGAGTATTTTTCTCCTGAACATATTCTGCTTATTAACATCAGTCAGGGGGTTTTCATTGTCTTCAGAAAGAAAAAGAAATCAAAAGCAGGTCAAAAAATCTGCAGAAACTGTTTTTCAACAATTCAGAAACTCTTTCTCCCCGTCCCCATGCCCCAGAAAACTAGCCATTCCTTCTTTGCTTTAAATTGTTTTTTATTTGCAATATACTTTTAACCAGAACCACATTGCAGAAAATTGGGGAGATGGAAACAAAGATTTCCCACAATGCCTCCCTCTCCACATAGCTGGAGCTGCAGCGTGCTCTTTCTAGTATTTTGATGTGTGTGGCTTCCATAGCTCATCAAAAGATACATAGCTTTGAACTTGAACTCTTCTCTTGACTCTCCTGTGTTGCCATGGAGCTTCCTGGCCACTCCCACTGAGGGTATCAACCAGCCACACAGGTGGAGCAGTATCTCTTCTGCCCCCCCCCCCCCCTTTCCCCTGCTGTCAGGAGAAATGCTGCAAGGAGCCTTATCTGTTCATGAGCCTGCCCATATTTGGAGTTATTTCTTTGGGACTGATTCCCAGAAGTCAGATGAACAGGTCAAAGGACACATACTGTTCTGATGCTCACCTTTCGCCATTGGTCCAGCCACCTGCTGTTTGCTGGAAGGACACATGGTTCCAATTAAAGGCCTGGAGTTTTCTCATAGATTCCAGCTGAAGAAATGGAGGAACCCCTGAGGTGCACACAATGTAGTGAACTTGCTCAGCTGAAATGCCAGTGGGGGCAGGGGATCCTGTTAGACTATCCTCAGAAGGAACTCCATGACCTTTTTTTTGTATTGGCTTATGCTTCAGGAAACCCTGTGATCCTTGTGACTCTAAACACCTACTCTTGGCAGAGCAAGGGGCGGGTCGAAAGCCCTCATCACTGGACCTGGGCTTGAAGCACCTCACAGCTAACTACAGAATTAATTGGTCTTTTCATCTTTCATTGCTTCATTGCCTCCATCCTATGGATGAGAAAACAGATGCTCAAAAAACGTGAGGGATGGGCTGGGAACATAACTAATTAAGTCACCAAGTCAGTACTCATTTGAATCCCTCTACTCCAAGTCCACTTCCAGATCCATTCACATTGTACTGAATTCACTCATTAGACAAATATGACCACACACACACACACACACACACACACACACACACACACACAAGCTCTGTGCTTGGCCCTGAAGAGCAGGAGGAGATGGTGCTAGAGATAACTGTAGGGATCCTGAGAAGTGCACACTGCAGGAAGTGAGGATTCCTCAGAGGATCCTGAAAAGTTTTGCCATGTAATAGTCAGAATGATGACTCAGCAGTTATGACCCTTGCTGTGCAAGCCTGACAACCTGAACTTGATCCCTGAAATTCATGATGGGAAGGAGAAAACTGATTCCTGAAAGCTGTCCTCTGACCTCTACACACACGCCCTGGTATGGGTGCACCCACACTCAGGCACACACATCATACACACACAGTAATGATAATAAAAAGTAAATAAAGAGGTTTTCTCTTGGCCTCCTCTGTAGGATCCTGAAGGCCAAGGATCAGGGGTGAGTGGCTAGAGACTGTGTGGGAGGCCACTTTCTTTTGGCTGTCATGTGTTAAGAACAAGCTTTGCTCTTGTGGGCCTGCACTTGGATGCAACCTCTACTTCCCACTGTCTGAATTACTGTGCAAGCCACTTGCTGCTCTCCACCCCCAGCTGCAGTGGCCTTTTCATTAGAAAGAACAATGGCATCATCTGCCTGCTAGTGTTGGGAGGGTTCCAGAGGACAATGTGTGTGAAGTTTTTAACTGGGCTCTTGGGACCTGATTGCTAGGAGTTGGCTTTGATAATGGTGGAGGAGGAGATGGGTAGAGAAGTCTTCCCAGTGATTTTGAAACTTGGAAGATAAGAGTATGAAACGGTCCATAGGCATAGGTATATGAGAAAACACCTAAGGCAGAAAGATACCAACATCTTGGAGAGAGGCCTCTTATATGCATGGGTGTCATCCCTGCATGTACATCTATGCACTGCATGCATCCCTGGTGGCCGCATAAACCAGAAGAGGGCACAGGGCTCCCTGGGACTGGAGTTATGAGCAGTTGTCACCATGTGTGCTGGGAACTGATTCTGGATACTATTCAAGAGCAGTACTCTTAACCCCTGAGCCATTTCTGCAGCCACCCCCACACACGCTCTTTTTTTCTTTCTTTCTTTCTTCCTTCCTTCCTTTCTTTCTTTCTTTCTTTATTTTAGACAGGATCTCTCATTGAACCAGATGGTAGCTGACATGGCCTGGTGACTGATCAGCAAATCCCAGGGATTGATTTCCTGGTCTCACCTCCCTGGGGCTGATATCATAAACACATACCACTGTGACCAGCTTGTACAAGGGAATAGGACTAGGGTCTTCCTGCAGCAAGCTTTGCCAGCTGGGCTATTTCAGCCCCTCTACCATAGGTTTTAGCTGTTATACATGTAAGCCTCCGTGAGCCCTGATGGGGGAGTAGGACAGGCTCCTCACTGTCTGTTGGCACTCGATCAACTCGTTGTTCTCATTAGGCCTCTTACCCTCCTGCAAGCCCCACACAGTGATGCCTGCCCCAACACTCTGCATCGGGGCATGTGCCCCACCCAGGGCACCATGGAATCCTCCTCTAGACCTTACAACTTAGAAAACAGGCTTGGGCTTCCTCCTCACTTCCTCCAGGCTTGACTTTGCCTTGTTTTGTCTCAAGCTTCCTTGGAGCCAGGCAGGGCAGGTGGGTGTGGCCATGAGATGCACCTCAGGGCCTTGCTGCTCAGTCACTGGATCCAGCCGGAGAGCTGTCCTGAGGACTGAGATGTTCTAGCTGCGGCCTTACATCCTTCCTTCCTGTCTTGGTTTTTGGGACAATTGGACAAGAGGAAAGGGATCATGCTATGTCCCTGCTGATTTCTCCCTGTCTGCCGGGCTATGTCCAGGACCACAGACTGCCATGCCCAGCCCTTGGGATCCTTCTGTCTTTTCTCTTCCCTCTTCAGCCTCTTTGTACAGAGTAAACAGCTCATTCATTTCACCCATATACCAAGTGTTTTACTGAGCACTTACTATGTGCCAGGTGCTGTGCTCTGCCCGAGGCAAAGTCTCACTACATATTCCTGGCTGACCTCAAACTCATCATCCTCCTGCCTCAGCCTCCTAGGTGCTGGGATGACAGGTAACAGCCACTGAGTCTGGCTCCATCATTATTCCAGGCACAGAAGTGAACTTCACTAAACCTTGGCCTCCATGAAATGGCACTATGAGGGTCACAATTTCCACTGAGAGGGGCTGGAGTGATGGTTCCGTGGTTAAGCGTGTGTACTGCCCTTGTAAGGGACCTGAGTTTGGTTCCCAGAATCCAGATGCAATGGCTCACAGTAATCTATAACTCCAACTCCAGTACCTACTCACATGCACTTACTTACAAGCAGACGTACACAAGTATGCATAATTAAAAATAATAATGACAGGCGTGGTGGCCCACGCCTTTAATCCCAACACTAGGGAGGTAGAGGCAGGCAGATCTCTGAGTTCAAGGCCAACCTGATCTACAGAGAGAGTTTCAGGACTACACAGAGAAACTGTGCCTCAAAAAACAAATATACACACACACATACATACATACATAAAATATTTGAGGCTGAAGAAATGACTGTATTGCTTTGGAGCCTGTCCTGGAACTAGCTCTGTAGACCAGGTGGGCCTACAAATTCACAGAGATCTATCTGCCTCTATCTCCCAAGAGCTGGGATTAAAGGCATGTGCCACCAATGCCCTCCTGGCTGATGAGTCAGTAGTTAAGCATACTTGCTGCCCTTGCAGAAGACCTAGGTTCAGTTCCCACACCCATGTCAGAAAACTCAAATCACCTGTAACTCTAGCTCATGCACTTATGTATAAATGCAAACGTTCTTCCCATTACTCTCTCCCTGAATGCCACTACTTCTTCCCACCCAGCAGTCCCTTACCCCCTCTACCCTGCCAAAATCATTCTCACTCTCCAAAGAATCCTGCAGGACTCCTTCAGGAGCCGTGTGACATCAGGACTGGGATAGGTTGGCATTCCCGCCACTCCCCAGACCTGACCACAAACAAGTTTTCAGCCTGAGGGGCCGCCTGATGCAGGGAGTGCTGGGGGACTTCCTGCCACAGAATGGTGCTGGGGCTCTTGTATCTCTCGTTTTGCTTTTCTTATTGACCTGAGATGAGTAGTACTCACAACCAGAAGGAGGTCTGCCTGTGCCTTGGGTTTCAGTTTACAAGGCTGAATTCCTTTGTGTGCCTGTGGTTTTGTTTGCTTCAGACCACCAAATGTCTTTAATACCTGAGGGGGCCTCCTGTTTCATAGCGTGCCGTGCACCCGTGTATAAATGTGGGAATGAGCTAAGTGGCCTGCTGGGGCATTGATGTGCATGACCCTTGCCCCTTCACCCTCTTTTGGGTCTCCTTGGGTGCTTTTCTTATAGTTCTGGGAATATATCAGCCCATACTGGTGTGGCCAGTGTGTCATCTCTCCACAAGTGAGGCTGTCCTTGGTTCGTGTCAAGATTTCCAGCTCTGGGCTGGCCTGGTGAAAGTACGCAGTTGTGCATTGGGCCTCCATACCCACCATCTGCTCAAACTTGTGAGCCAAGGAAGGCTTGGGTCAGCTGGGTTACAAGGTTTAACTGATTTGTATTTTATTAGTCAACATTCTGTGTATGTATGATGTGTACGAGTGTGAGTGTGAACATCTATGTGCCACAGCATACATATGGAAGTCATAGGGCAATCCTTCTACATGGGAATGGAGGATCAAACTCAGGTTATCAGGTTTGGACTGGAAGTGGCCTATGGAATGAGTTCCAGGATTGCCAGCGCCACATAGAGAAAACTACCTCGAAAAACCAAAAAAGATAAGAAAAGAATAAGGAAGAAAGAAAAGTTCTTTTACCTGTTGAGCAATGTCAGCAGCCCAATCTCCCGTGCCCTATACAAGAAGGCCCTCTTTACATGCCTTGCCCTCTTTACAGATTGAGAATATGAGGCTCAGTAGAAACCAAGATCCCACACACCGTGCAGTCAATGAGAAAGCAAGTCTGTTTCTCTCGTTCCCCTAGGTCTGGCTCCATAGCCCATGTCACCAAAGCACCAGAGAAGGAACAGGAGGCTGTCCGCCACCCCTGCTCAGTGTGGACCCTCTTACCTAAACTTAACCCTGTCACAAGTCCTGATGGGGAGGAAGATGGGGGGTCAGAGGATCTCTGAGGATTCTTCAAAAGGGCACAGAGTCACCTAGAGTGACTCTGAACAGGTAGGGGCAGGGCAATAGCCCATTTATAAGGACCCAACATATTGTCTTGCGGGCACACATCAAGTAGATCCACAAGAACTAAGCTCGGAATTCCCAAATATTTTGGAAAATTCTGTGAAACACATTTCAATCTTATTAAAAGAAAATTTAAAAACACCAAGGAAAACTGATGAGCAAAAGCTTTCTTGTCTGTTGGTGGTTTGCATCAGGTTTCCCTGGGGTCACCATGAAGCAGATGCTGTCATGTGTTTGGAGTTGTCTTTTGTTCGTTTGTTTCAAGACAGGGTTTCTCTGTGTAACACTGACTATCCTGGAACTCACTCTGTATACCAGGCTGGCCTTGAACTCAGAAATCTGCTCTCCCAAGTGCTGGGATTAAAGGCATGCACCATCACTGCCAGGCTTGTTTGGTGCTGTTTTTAAGCATGGTTCTATTCTAAAAAGCAAAAATGTGAACACGCTATTCAGAGACATCCTTTCTTTATGTTTTAAATTCAGCAAGTAGATGACCACAGGCTCATGTCCCCACTGTAACAACTTGAAGAAGCAGGTTAAATCACAAAATCTGAGCTGGCACAGGGGAGCTGAAGAGATGGCTCAGTTAAGAGCACTGACTGCTCTTCCAGAGGACCCGAGTTTGATTCCCAGCACTCACACAGTGGCTCCCAACCATCTGTAACTTCAGTTCCAGGGGATCCAATACCCTCTTCTGGCCTCCATGGGCACTGCACACATGTGGTACATAGACATGCATCCAGGCAAAACACCCATTAACATAAAACTAAAAAGAAATATTTAAAAACTTAATCAGGCCTGAGGAGACAGATGACTCCGCAGGTAAAATATTTGCTGTTCAAGTGTGAAAATTAGGATCCCCAGTACCCCTGTAAAAAGCAGGGCATGGTGGCATACATTTACAATTTGGGGACTCATATGTCTCTGTGTGCCCACCCCACCCCACCCCTCAGTGCTGGATTGTAGACATACCCTTCCATACTTGGCTTTTATTGAGTGCTGGAAATCTAGATTTAAGTCTGATGCTTGAGCCACCTCCCCAGCCCTCCTCTAGTCTTCTTTCTTGGGGCCAAGGATGGGGCTTTTCCAAGCTTCCTACAGGGGGAGAAGAATGCAGTGAATACTTGAGAAATCATAAGGTGAGGGGACTGGGGTGAGCAGCCTGCTAACCTTGGTGGCATATCTGTGGACTCCAACCTACATGGAACAGAGAGAATCGAGCAGCAAGGAGTCTGCAAGGGCAGAGGAAACAAAGATCCACCAAGTTCTCAATGATAAGACCGGCAGGATGGTGGCAGTGCAGGCCTTTAATCTCAGTACTCAGTAGGCAGAGGCAGGGGGATCTCTGAGTTTGAGGCCAGTCTGGTGTACAGAGTGAGTTCTAGAACAGCCAGGACTACATACTGAGACCTTGTCTCAAAAAAAAAAAAAAAAAAAAAAAAAAAAGAGACTGTGAGGGCACAATCTGGGCTTTCCCCACGCCCTCTCTATCTAGGAAGGGTAGCTTCATATTTAGCTTCTGCCTTTGATCATAAACATGATTAGGTGAGGAGGAAAAGCCATCCCTGAGAGAGAGTGACATTGCCCAGAACCTCTTTTGATATATAACGTCCAGGATTCCATTAAAATTATTAGACATGAAAAGAGCTAGAAAATCCAGCACACAGTGAAGGGAAGAGGCCAGCAAGAGGTGGAGGAATGGAACAATACAGATATGGACATTAGGCACAAGGAAATACATGCAAAGTAACAAGAGTGAGGCTTCACAATGGGAAATTGAAATTGGAACCTTTGAAGAAAAGGGACCAAAATAACATTGTAAAACTCAAAAATTAAAAACTCTGTGGATGAGTCTACTAAAAGGTTGGGCACAGCAGAACACAGAAAACAGAAACTCAGAGAAAGCCAGCAGGAAATGCTTAACAGGGGGAAGAGGAGCAGAAAGGGGACAGGGAAGAGGAGAAGAGGAGGAGGGAGAGGTGGAGGAGAGAAGGCTGACAACTCCAGCCCTCTCAAGCTGGAGGCAGGATCCCTAGCAAGACAAGTCATATCAGCGAAGCTCTGGGTTTGATGAAGAGACCCTACCTCAATGAGTTAGGCGGAAGAGTGATGGAGGAAGATTCCCAGCATGCACCTTAGGCTTCCACATGTGTGTGTACACACAGGCTTCAAAGAAGGCAGGACTAACTACAGTGAGATCAGTCTACAGCAAAAGGATGCACAGGGGACAAGGAAACTCAGAGAATGGGATATGGGTAACCCCAGTTTGGGGTCATGTAGGCCTTCCAGAGAGGGTGAATGTGGCTGTGCTTCATAGAAGAAAGAAGATGCTCCAGGCAACTGCCACCAGTGGTCCTCTCTGCACTCTATGGCTGAGTAGATCCTTTCTTCAGGAGAATACAGAGTGGGCACAGGCCCTATTCAGGGACTCTGCAGCACCGGAGCCCTCTCCCTTCCCATCTCAGAAGCCTCTTTCTCCAGCCTAAGCAGCTGCTTTAATTTTAAGGCAATGTCTCAACCAAGTTTCTAAATTCTATTTTGGAAGAAGGAAAGGGGGGAGGAGAGAAACAAGGCTAAGGATGTGGCTAAGTTGGCAGAGAGCTTGCCTGGCATGTACAAAGCCCTGGGTTCAGTTCCTAAGCACCTAGCATGGCCTAAAACCAGGCTGGGGTAGCAGAAGTTTGTAATCCTAGCACTCAGGAAGAGGAGGTAAAAGGGACCAGAAGTTTAAGGCTGTCTTTGGCTTCATGCTGAGTTCAAGGCCAGTTAGTCTACTTAAAAAAAAAAAAAAAGGAGGGAGGGTGGAGAGAAAGGAAGGAGAGAAAGAGGGACAGAAAGAGGGAGGGAGACAGAGGAGAGAGAGAGAGATCCCCTTTGTCCTGAGGCATGGCTTCTGCTTCTAGGGACCTGCTCACATAACGCATCTCTTAGAAACAAACATGTTCAAATAATCTTCTTTTGGGCCTGAGCTAGGAACTCAAAATGAAGGAATGAGCAAGACCCAGGACCTGTCCTAGGGAAGAAAAATTCTTCGATTAAAATGTCTGAGAGTCAACAATTGCCCTAGAGCCAATGTTCTGGGAAATGATGCCTCTTTCTTTCTGCCTCCCACTGCCCCGCCGTCCCACCCCGGTCATGGGATTAGTTAAAAGTCCATGTCTCCTGCACTTTTCAAACCCACCCTGCACCCCAGCACATGTTCACTGTTGGCACAAAAACATCTTGGAACCAGGAGTGCACAAAATGTATGAAACAAATTGGAAGTCTGCACCACCTCATAGCCTTATGGCTAATCCTAATTGCCAGTTTTCAAGGTTTAAATTTGGGCAAATTGAAGTCACAATAGGGACTTAGGACAAGCATACACAATCCAAACCCAAACTGAAAAATGGGAAAGAAAATTATCTATATGTTAAAGATATCATTATCATCACCCAGCCAAGACTGAACCCTGCAATCAAAACAGAGACATTCCCCAGGGCACACATATGTTTTTTATGGCATGCTTCATTTGTGCCTAATCTTCCTCTACACAGCAAAATCACTTTAATAAAACACCCCCTGACACACACTCAGATTCTAGAAAGGGACCATCTGTTGACAATTCTGAGGTCTTATGACCTCATTCTAAAATCAAAATATACTGTTCAAAGCTTCATGGAAAATGAAACAGACCATAAAGCGATGAGGTCTACTTTAGTGGAACAAGAAAGACTTGAGTCACAGTTACACGGAATTCACCCAGGAACAGTCCCTTCAAACACTGAAGTCAGCTGCAGGACTTCCATGAGGGGTTTACCACCTGTGTGCCTCCACACTTCACAAACAGAGGGGTGCCTGCTAGTACCCCATACTTCTTGGTTATGTGTTTTGTGAAGTAGCAGGTCCCCACAAGCACACAGGATTTCATGTAGTCTGGGCTGACCTCAAACTCCTGATCCTCCTGTTTCCGTCTCCCAAGTGCTAAGACTGTAGTTATATTCCACCAAGCTTGGTTTTATGCCATACATGGGGTTTGAACCAGGAGTTTGTGTATGCCAGACAAGCACTTTACCCAGACTCTAGTTTTTGCTTTTTAAGATCTTGCTTTATAGGCCTGGCAGGGCTAGAACTCACTGCATAGACCAGGCTGGTTTCAAACTCTCCCGGTGATATACTTGCCTCTGCCTCTGATTGCTCGGATTATAGATGTGCTGTCATGCCTATCCACCTTTGCTGTTTTTTATTTTGTCATTTTAGGATGGAAAGATTTTCAGATGATATTTCCTTGCCTTGGGTTCAAAAGTAGGGTATAGGAGCCAGTCTACTAGAAATGGTGAACTCCGGGTTCAGTGAGAGATCCTGCCTCACAAAATAAGGTGGAGAGTGGGAGACATTGGATGGTGACCCATGCTCTCCAAATTTCTAAAAATCTGTTGGATTTGGAGTGTTAGCTGGGTATGACAGCACATGCCTGCAACCCCAGCACTAGTAAGGCTGAGACAGGTGGGTTCAAATTATCCTAGGCTAACACAGTAAGTTCCAGTATAGCTTGGGTAACTAGTACCCTGTCTCAAATAAACAATGGTGGGATCTGTTGGAGAAGTGGGCCCACTTTGTCCCCTGGACATAATGTCAATCACTGGAAGGAATTTCACAAGAAAAACTGTTTATTCATAAGGCAGCCATCTCTGGAGATGGAGAGCAAGTCTCAAATTCACCTCTCCAAGAATTCAGTTAAGTGGTTTTGGTTTGTGGCAGGCTGGGGAAGGGAATGGAAGGTTAGGAAGTTGTCTGTGGTCTGCACAAATGTAACCAACTTCATCAATTGTCACTTGTGACACATAGAAGGGGTGTTATGTATACTCTGGAAATTGGTGGTTGTGGGCACGAGGCTGGGAGTGGAACCCAGGGCCTTATGCATGCTAGGCCAGCACTTTGCCGCTAAGCCATACTTCCAGTTCTAAGATTGGGGGGCTAGAGATAGGAAGGTGTTTATGTGTTTGAAAAAGGACCTCACTAGTTTTCCCTGGCTGGTTTTGAATTTGTAGGTCCAAGAAATTCTGCTAGCTACCCTCCCAAGCAGCTGAGGCTACAGGTTGGTGCCCTGCTTGCTATGTGTGCCACAGCTAACATAAATGAGTCATTGCTAACTGATGAGTTTTGCAGTCAGTTGACCTTAGTGCAAGTTGCTCCACACAGGCAGAATGGGATGTCTGCAGAGTTTAGAACAGCTTGTCTCTGTTTTGGGTTCACAGTGTCCTCTATCACCTCCTCTTTGTCCTAGCCTAGTGTGGAACCCAGATTGTCCCCAAGGATGGCACAGCAAAGGACAACAGCAGAAACCACAGAGGTTTTGAGAAGTTTGAATATGCCAGCCACTTCAGCCACAACCCCGTTCACACTGTAGACCATTTACCTGCTTACATGCAACCTGGAAACCAGTCAGATTTTAGCACTTCCCTCCGCATTCCATATACACCATATAGCTGTTGCCTTAGGAATGGAGTGAGGGCAAGAGGAAGACTCAATGATGGGAAAGTGATTACGTCAGACATTCTAGGAGGAGAAGGATCAAGTTCGTTTTACACTAACTCTTTCAGAACACAGAGGAAAAGCAATCCTTACTAATTCATTCTATAAAAGCAGTGTTACCCTTTTAACCAAAACCAAACAAGCAAAGAAAATTGCAATTCAATATCTCTTATGAATACAGACACAAAAATCTGCATCACCAAACACGGAACCAAATCCAGCAGTATATAAAAAGAACACTGCCTCACGACTAAGTGGGACCCATCATCAGACTTCCAGATCAGTTTAACATCCGAAAATCAATCAGTGTGATTAGCCACGTTGACGTGAACCCTTTCAATATCTGTGGGAAAAGCACTTGATGTGATCCAGCATCCATCCTAGACAAAGCATCTCTGCAAGCTGGGAATGAAAGGAAAATTCACCTTGGGAAAGATGGGCTTCATACTTGACCTTGAACACTCCCCTGAGTGCTAAAGGGCAGCTGGCACCCTTGCAGTTTGGAGCCATGATTAATAAAGGCGTCAAGACTTCGGAGCTAGCACAGCGGGTAAAGCATTTGTGATCCAAGAGTGAAAATGAGAGTGTGAACTCCGAGAACCCACAGAAAGACAGGCATGGTAACTAACTTATGTCTGTAATTCCAAAGTTCCGGTGGAGAGATGGGGGGCGGAGAGCAGAAATTCCTGGGCCAGTTAGAGAGGTCTGTCTTAAAGAAGGTGGAAAGCTAGGAGGGACACCTAGGTTGTTCTCTCTCTCTCTCTCTCTCTCTCTCTCTCTCTCTCTCTCACACACACACACACACACACACACACACACACACACATCTCTGCCCTTACACTAGGGATGTACATGCATACCCTCTCTCTCATACACACACACACACACACACACACACACACACACACACACACACACCCCAAGTAAATAAATATTAAAAGAAAGAATAAAAGGAAAAGAGCCTGTCGTGGTGACACAGAGGCAGGTGGATCTCTGTGAGTTTGAGGCATTTCTGCCTCTGTGAGGTGGAGTGTCTCCAGTGATATTTAGATTCTGTTGGGTGATGCTATAGTTGTTTCTACTATTTCCCTGCTGGGATCCCATCTCATTCTAGAGGGTTATTGAAGGATCCAAACATACCTGCAGAGCAACCTATTTCTTTTTCCATTGTAAATATTTCACAGTTCTCTTTTTGGTACAAACACATTCAGAATTTCTGTGTCTTGGTGGGCTGGCCCTCAAACATCATTCCTCCCTGTCTCTGGAAGTTCTGCTTCTGCTCCTACGCCTGCTTTGCCTGCTATTCATAGGGCAACATGCTTTCTTCTTGTTAATATTTGTATGATAGATCTTCTTCCATCAGAGAGCTGTCAACTTGCAAGGGGCATGTAGTTAAGTTCAGCATTTTCATTCACTCTGCCAACCTGTGCTTTGTAATCGCTCTATGAGGGATTCATGGCTGATGGATGCGCAGGAGCTTATGTCTGCCACTCATTTTTTTTTTGTTCTGTTTCTTATTTCTTTTTCTTTTGTCCTATAAAGTTACCTGACCATTTTTAGAATTTAATTTTAATCTCTCTATCTCAATTTTTGTTTGTTTGGTTTTGTTTTCTTGCTTTATAGTTTAAGCAGATCTTGAATTTTCTATCCTCCTGAATCAGCTTCTGAGGTAGCTAGGGTTACAGGCACCATTGGGCCATTTTATAATTATTTTAAGTATTCCCTTCACATCTATTTAGAGCAGTATCAGTATTTGAAAATAATACTTATTGGGGCTGGAGAAATGGCTCAGTGGTTAAGAGCACTGGCTGCTCTTCCAGAGGTCTTGAGTTCAGTTCCTAGCACCCACATGATAGCTCACAACCATCTGTAACTCCAGTCCCAGAAGATATGACTCCTCTTCTGGCCTCCACAGGAACCATGAATGTGTCACACAAACAATGCAGGAAATAACCATACCCATAAAATTTAAGAAACTTTAAAAAAAAAGTTTCATTGTTTGACTATCTTCCTGATAGTCTGAGAATTATTTTTTTTTTTTTATCATTTTTCTCTTTCTTTCTCTCCTCCTCCTGTTTTTTTATTTTTGAAACAAGGTCTCACTATGTAGCCTTGGCTGGCCTGGAACTTACTATGTAAAGCAGGTTGGCCTCAAACTCACAGAGATCCACTTGCCTCTGTGTCACCACGACAGGCTCTTTTCCTTTCATTCTTTCTTTTAATATTTTTGAATATTTATTTACGTGTGTGTGTGTGTGTGTGTGTGTGTGTGTGTGTGTGTGTGTGTGTGTGTGAGGGGGGGGTTATGCATGTATATACAGGAGCCCAGGGGGGCCAGAAGTGTAAGATTACTTGGAGCTGGAGTTAATGCTTGTTGTGAACTGTCAGACACAGGTACCCAGAAGGGAATCCAAGGACTGCAAGAGCAGTGAGCACTCTTAACCACTGAACAGTCCTTCCATTCTCTGTCTTTTGGTCCTTAAGGAGTATTTCCCTGGGGTACATGCTGACTTTTTCCTCTGTCTTGTAGAATGTCAAGAGCCTGCCTTCTGACCCTGTGGCCAGGATGAAGGCTGTGCAGCAACCTTTGCTTCCCCACAGGAAACAGCACCCCACTTTCAAGCATCCCCCTTGTTTACAGTTTGATGTGAGGCTGTCCTGGTGGTATCAGTTTGGAAGTTATCTAAGCTTCTCAGAAGTCTGTGCCTTCCCCTAATTTGGGGAGTTTTAAATTATTTTGTCTTTACCCACCTTTCTTCTAACAGAATCCCATTAACAACTCTCCCCAGGGTTCTACTGGGATTTTCTTTTAGTCTTTCTTCTGTCGTTCTTATTGGACAATTTCTATTTTTTTCTAAGTTTCTGTTTGTAGAAATTGTTCCCTTTTATGATTATTTGTCGAGCCTCTGTTTTTCTTTTTCTTTTCTTCCAAACATAATTGCCTGCTGAAACATTTTTATCATTGCAGCCTCAAGATCTTGGCCTGATCATCTAACATGCCTGCCACCCCATGGTTGTATCCATTTCTTGTTTTTCACTCCAATTGTGATCTTTCTGACAGTTGGTATGACGATGAATAATTTTTTTCCATTGAAACCCGAGCAGTCTCATATTTCATCAGAGACTCTGGACCTTATTTAAGTGTCCTGATGCAGCTGGCTTTTCCTTGTGCAGCTCTGGCAGGGGGAGGGGATACTGCTCCATTACCACAGTGGAGAGAGTAGGCCAGCTTTTTCACTCAGCCTTCTTTGATAACCGGGGTAGTAGAGATCTGCTCCTTGTCATTGCTGAGTAGAAATGACAGTGCCAGCTCTCCAGCAGTCTCCACCAATACCTGCTTGGAGCCACAGAGCAGCTCTGTCATCAGAGGACATGATGAGTGTCTTGACCCCCAGTGGAAATGAGAAAGTTTCCTTGCTATCCTAGGTGAGAGAAGGCTCTACTCACACCATGGCAAGGAAACTGATCCACCTGGCAAGAATAAAAGTCTTGCTTTCTGCCCTGCAATGCCAATAGGCAGGGTGTTTGGACACTTCATGGGGTTAGCGTGTGTGTGTGTGTGTGTGTGTGTGTGTGTGGTAGTCATTCCCCCACTGTTGTGCTCAGTGGAATCACACCACTTACTTTGTCTTGGTAGGCTTCAGTGTCCTAGCTCTGCTAGGCTGAGTTTAGTCTGTGTCTGTTAGTGGTTCTGGATGGCAGTCTCCTAGGCTCCTTAGATCTGGAAATTCCTCGCTGGCCCCCCACCTGTCTGTCAGTGTCTCTGAGTCCAGGGTTTTCAGTTACATTTGGTGGGTGGAATAGGGAGAGTACATCTGTCTGTCTGCCCAGAAACAGACGTCTCTCTGTGTTGTTTTTTTTATAACTTCCTGTGAATTTTAATTTTTTTCAAAACACAAAGTTAAAAAGAAAGATTTAGAAATGTCTCACTGGATAAAGTGCTTGTCACACAAACATAAGGACTAAAGTTCAAATCACCAGAGCCCACGTAAAAACTAGGCCAACGTGTTGACCACCTGCAACCCCAGGGTGTGGGAGGCGGGGCATCCCTAGGGCCAGCTGGCTATTTAAACTAGTAAAACTGGTGAGCTTTGGGCTCAGTGAGATACCCTGCCTCAATACATAAAGTGAAAAACAAGGGAGACAAGTAGTCAACTTCAGGCTTCCTCACGCACATGCTTGTGCACCTGCATCTGTGTAAAATGCACATCCACATACATGCAAACATGTGTATAGACACATGCACATGAACAAAGTTAAAAACAACTCCTAATATTGGGGTCTAATTTATTGAAATATCAAAATATAAGAATGATACTTACAGCTGGGCAGTGGTGGCTCACACATTTAATCTCACCACTCAGGAGGCAGAGGCAGGAAGATTTCTGTGAGTTCAAGGCCACCTGGTCCACGGAACTAGTTCCAGAATAGCCAGGGATATACAAAGAATCCCTATCTGAAAAGAAAAAAAGGAAAGGAGGAAGAAAGTAAAGAAAGAAAGAAAGAAAGAAAGAAAGAATGTTGATATTTATTCTAAGAGAAGAAAGCTGTTTATTCATCCCAATCAGTATATAGCAAATGCCAAGGGTGGAGTAGTCATAGGCATAGCTTAACAGTTTGGAGGTCCTGTCACCAGGATGCCCATGGCACTGGCAGAAGGAGGGAACAGGGGCTACATAGTCAGGCCTGGGATGGTGGATCAGGGTCACCAAGCCCTTTTCAAATGAAAAGTAGGTCCTTCCATGGTTGCCTTTCATGCTGAGGCCTGGTAAGCCAATGAGGCCCAAGAAGGTGAAACTTAGAACTCAAGGGTCTTCAGGGAAGCCTGCTTGGCCCTATCTACTACAAGACGCAAGGCCACAGGCACAGCGGCAGTGGGTGTGTGAGAAGCTGGGCTGGGAAAGTCCATCTGGCTGTAGACAGTCAGACAAAGGGTGGGGGCCCAGTTGGCCAGCCAGACTTCTGGCTGGAGAAGATTGGAAGCATCTGGAAGGCATCAGTCCCTTCAACCAATGGATGCTGAGAGACCAAACAAGGCTGCAGTAAGCATGGGCTGGGTAGATGTCTCAGCCTCCTTTTAACTTTCCAAGTAGAATATTCATTTGGATGTGTCATTTAACTTTAGAGTCTCCTAGGGGAGACATGAGCATCTTAAGATCAAAGGACATAATGATTTGCCCTTCCTGGAAAGTGAGCTGATTTCACGAACATAGAAAACCATATTAGATAGGTAGATACAATGTTTTGTATTTTAATTTTTATTCTCTTTGTAAACCATGGTCCTGGGGTGATGAAACTCAGCTGCTTCTCTTAACTGTGTTGCCTCTTGTAGAAAATAGAGAGCTGATGAGAACCAGGTATGAAGAGACCCCAGAGCTAAGGCATATGTGTGTGGCATAGTACTGAAAAATTGGATCCATGAATGCCACTCCTTAAAGCAGTGTTTCTCAACTTTAGTGCTGCAACACTTTAATATAGTTCCTCATGTTGTGGTGACCCACACACCACAAAATTATTTTTGTTGTTACTTCATAACTGTAATTTTATAATTGTAATGTAAATATTTTTGAAGGTAGAGGTCTGTCAAGGAGGTTGTGACCCACAGGTTGAGAACCACTGCCTTAAAGTAATTCCTTGCTTGGGGACTTCTAGGATTCTGCTGATCCCTGGGTCTTCTGATTCCCTGACCACAGCTTCCATCTGCACTTTTGCCCATGGGTCCTACACCCTGGTCTTGTGTCCTCCTCCCTCCCTCCCTTTTCAGTATTGATACAGTTGTTCCTTGATCCCTGTTACTCTTTCTCATTATTATTATTTTGAGACAGGGTTTCTCTGTAGCTTTGGAGCCTGTCCTGGAACTCGCTCTGTAGACCAGATTGGCCTGAACTCACAGAGATCCACCTGCCTGTGCCTCCCAAGTGCTGGGATTAAAGGTGTGCGACACCAATGCCCAGCAATCTCTATCACTCTTTACCCCCGAATTCACATCCCCAGCCAAGCTGTCCTCCAAATTCAGACACACACCCCATTATTGCCTCTTGGATACTTGTCCATTTCTCAGAACTCACCCTATTTTAAATTGTGTATGTACTATAATGGCTGCAACATGACCCCCACTCCTAAATCCATATGCGAATGTTCTAAACCCCAGGATCTCAGCACCTGACATACTTGGAGTCAGTAAAACACTAAGGTTGAATGAGGTCATTATGACATGCCCCAATCCAATAAGATGCTGTCCTTAGAAGGATATGGGAATATAGAAACTCAAAAAGAGATAACCACCCAAGTATACAGAGAGAAGATGGATGTCTGCAAATAGCCAAGGAGAGAGGACTTAGGAGAAACCAGTCTCCAAAACATCTTGACTTTCTGTTTCTAAAAATGCAGGATACCTCATCCTACACTGCTTGGTCCTGGAAACTTGACTGGGCAACGAGAAATGAAGAAAGGACAGACACACAGTCACTCATACAGAATTGGGTGGGCTATGCTTGGTCTGATGGAGGGCACCAAGTACAGCCTAGAAGCTCAGCCCATTTGTTTTATACATCTCAATGGAGGAGGCAGGTCTGTTGCATACAACTGAATAAGGCGGCAGTTTTAGCTGTACTATGTAGGAGGTCCCTGTAGGGGAACAGTCTCAAGCTGCAGACATCCTCAAGAGGAAGCTGTGTTTGATAGTATTTGCACATCTGTCAATCATTCGAAAACACATGTACTTGGACCAGGTGAAAACCCCTGAAGGCTTTGCCATTCACATGGGTCTGAGGCATTGGGGTTCAGAAATGGCTGTGCTCATGTCAACAACACACATTCACTAGGACTTCATCTACTCCTTAAACATCCACTCAGGGCTTCCTCCACTCCCCATAGCAAGAAAACTCATTTCTGAAGTTTAAGTCCCCTGGACCGTGGTGGTGTGTTATTATAGCAGCCATTGCAAATTCTTACATGATCCTCACACGAAAGTCAGCTAACTTCTGTGACTGATACCAACAGCTGGCCACCTGTCACACGAAAGTCAGCTAACTTCTGTGACTGATACCTACAGCTGGCCACCTGTAAGAACAAAGCAAGAAGCTTGGAACTTCCCTGCTTCTCCTCTGGGTTCCATCCTTGGCTATTCAAGCCTCCTAACAGCTTTCTAGTGTGCTCACATCTTTCTATCCACGCAATCCCTCCTTCAGTTGAAAGGCTGTCTGACACCCAACAGACACAGCTGTCAGCTAAGACCATTTCAGAACCTGTAAACTTAGCACACAGTCCCTGATGACTTCAGAGGTGTGAACACAGATCTGCCTAGACAGAGATCACTACATAATCAGGATACCACAGCCCCAACGGGCAGCATGCCCAATAATGAGAAACTAGCCATGAAATCCAGGCAGCACCTCTTTTTAGCAGAGGCACACAAGACAGAGCGAGGACTTGGAGGCACAATACTTAAACTCCTCCCACCTTGGAAACACTTCAACCCAGACCAACAGAGCCTAAGTATGCCTCCCCTGAAAAATTGGTAACTGAGGGCTTGTACTCATCACATGGTCCATATGGTTCTTAGATGCTTCATAGCCTCAAGGCTATCAGGTGGTGGTGGCACACACCTTTAATCCCAGTGCTTGGGAGACAGAGGGGGGGGGGAGGGTCTCTGAGTTCGAGGCCAGCCTGGTCTACCAAGAAAGGTCCAGGACACAGACATAGAAACCCTGTCTTGAAAAATAACAAAAGAAAAAGTCTCATAGCCTCAAGAATTTTAGGAGTGAGGAGTGACCCCGTAAACACATGCTTTGTGTTTGCTGGCCTTATATCACAGTGACAAAGGACCTGGCATAAACTTAAAGGAAGAATTGGTTTGTTAAGGAGCACTGTTGCTCTTGCAGAGGACCTGGGTTCACTTCCAAACATCCCAGCATCCCAGCATCCACATGGCAACTTACAACTGCCTGTAATCCCAGCACTAAGGGATCTTATACCCATCCAGGCCTCTGAGAGCACTTCACACATCTGGTACATGGGCATACAGGCAGGTAAAAAAGCCATTCACATAAAAAATAAAATAAGTAAATATTCAAAAAAATTAAAAGAAGAAAAGATTTACTTTGTTCAGGGTTTCAGAGGGTTCAGTGTAAGTTCAGCTGGATCCATTTCTGTGAACCTGAGACTAGACACAATACCATGCCAGCAGGAATATGTGGTGTGGGAGGATGCTTACCTCACAGCAATAAGTAATTAGAAAAACACAGAAGAAAAGACCAGCAAAACGTTGTACCCTTCAAAGATACCACCAATCTCCCACTTCTTACAGCCAGGTCCCACCTTCTCCAGTCTCTCCTATCCTGCTATAGTCTGGTCAACTATTAATCCCTTGATGGGTTAACCAATTGTTGAAGTCAGATCCATCATGATAAACCACGATGTCAATACTTGAATCCATTGAGCCTTAATCCTTAAGAACCAGTCCCGTTGAGGGGCACTTGGCCCAAACCACAGCATGTTTCTGCCCATGCACAGGGTACCAGCAAAGCCAGGTCACAGACCCATGAGGAAAGAGCACACCATGAGGAAAGGAAACCATGCAGAATTTTGCCATCATCAGAATTAGAAAGACACAAAAGTTCTAAGTTGAAGGTTTGATTACCTGTGAGAAGACTAACTGGGGTGGATGGTATCAAAGGAAGGCAGAGGTCTAAAAGAAGGACAGCTCGGGTAGGGCTAGGGGACTGGATCCTCTGCAAACTCACTAGTCAGTGTGGGCAAACCTGGGAAGGATTTGAAGGCACAGACACTTCCATGTTCATCATCAAAGGAAGTCAGGACAGGAACTCAAACAGGGTGGGAACCTGGAGGCAGGAGCTGGTGCAGAGTCCATGGAGAGTGCTGCTTACTAACTTGCTTCACATGGTTTGCTTAGCCTGTTTTCTTATAGACCCCAGGACCACCAGCCCAGGGGTGCCACCACCCAGGATGGACTGTGCCCTCCCCCATCAATCACTAGTCAAGAAAAAGCCATAGTTACTTGCCTATAGCTAGATCTTTTCCTTGTTTTTTGGAGACAGGATTTCTCCGTCTAACAGTCCTGGCACTTACTTACTCTATAGACCAGGCTGACCTCGAACTCAAAGTTCTGCCTGCCTCTGCCTCCCGAGTACTGAGATTAAAGGTGAGCGCTACCACTGCCCAGCTATAGTTAGATCTTATGGAGGCATTTTCTTAATTGGAGTTCCTCCTCTCAAATGACTTTAGATTGTGTCATTGACCTAAAACTCTCCAGAGCATCACCTTTCCTCTCAGGTTCTACTGTCAACCATGGGAAGTAGACAAAGGACAGTCAGAGGTGTCCCATGAGAGGCACGTGTAGTAGGCATGGGAGAATCTAGAAGTGTAAAGAAAGGAGCCTCTTCTGGGACAGAGCCCTGAAACACCCATACAGATTGAAAGAGGAAGAAGCAGAGTTCGCCAGGAAAGGGCAATGCAGGTTACAGACAGTTCATGCATAGGCTCTTGGATATAGAGGAGCTAAGGCTGGACTAGTAGGCAGGATCAATACTGACAGGGTTTTAAAGCCATTGTCTATCCTCTGAGGTTAGACATGGCAGGCGTAAGGGTGGAGTAAGGGTGGAGGTGGAGGTGGATCCAATAGGGTTTGGGAGTGATAGGGTCAGGCTTGTTTCTTGCAAGAATCTGGCCCTAAGGTCCTCAAATATCTTCACAAAGGGCTGCTTTAAAGAGTAGAGATGTAGCTTAGTTGGTGGAATGTTTGTCTACTATGCCTGAAACACGGAATATGATCTCCAGCATCACAAAAACTGGGAGATGGAGGAGGCAAGAGGATTAGAATCTCAAGGTCATCCTCAACTACACAGAAGTTGTATATTGAGGCCAACCTGGGCTACAAGAAACCCCTTTGCAAACCAAACAAACAAAATGTGGCAGCCTTAGTTTTTTTCTCTGTTGGGCAGAGGTAATAATTCCATGTGTCATGTGGCCTGTATCACTGCTGAATGTTCAGTTGTTCTCAGTTTTCTGGGCCAGTGTGGAATGGCAGTTTCAGGAGAATGTACTCCTTACTGTTATGGCTGAAGGAGGTCAGAAGCCACACAGCAAGGAAGCTGTTGGCTGCTCTCAGAAGCCAGGCCTAAGCCCAAACAGCAGCATGGATAATGTCTGTGAGTTGACCAGACCAGGAGTCTAAGCCAAAGGCCACACCCACCAGAGAGCTAATCTTTGAGGCAGGACTGGTTTAGGGGAGCTTTTCTGTTTCACATCTGTAGTGCTAAAGCTCCAGGATCAGTAAAAGCGATGTCAATGCCACCACCTTCTTTGGAGGAGGACTAGAGGCAAAGAACAGACCATGAGAGTGTGGTTGAGGTTGGGGAACCACTGTACTAGGAGGGGGCTACTATTACCCCTTCAAGGTCAGAGCTCTTCCTCAGAACTATGGGGTTTTATGTGCAAATAAAATCTGGACCCTCAGAAGTCAGTGTCCCTAATCTGCCTCCTCCAGCATTGAGTGCCATATAGAAGGGATGAAGGGACACTAGCCCATTCATGCATGTGGCTCTGGTTGGTCTTGCCCTTCTCCCCAATTCCCTCTGCTTTGCTAGAAGCTATTAGAATACATTCTTAAAACTAACCCCTAATGCCAATTCCCTTATTTGGTTACTGCCTCCTTCTGAGGCTGATTACCAAGGTCCAGCTACCAAAGTATTGAAGTCCAGAAATCAAAAGCTCCCTTTAGTTCACCTAATTAACATGTCCAATTAAACACAGGGTTTCCCATTTCACCTTTATAAACTGTCATTTACCTATGGACCATGTCTGTCTTCTCTCTATGAGGCCATCATTTGTCCCTCTGGGACAAATACCCCGCTCCCATTCTATTGTCCCCTCCCTCTTTCCCCTTGTCTCCTATCTCCTTTACTACTGCATCCTAGCCCATTCTAACACAGACCTCCCTTTTCCTCCCCTTAAAAATGGTTCCTGCAAGGCCATTTGCTGCTCATTGTTCCCTGAGTCAGAAAGCAGCCACTTTAACTTTTCTTCCCAACTTAATAAAGGATCTTCTCATGAAAGCAGATGTTTGGCTGTGGCTTGTGACTAACCAGCGTCCAGGAGGGAGTCCCCATTGTTCAGGGGTCTCCTTCAAGAGAGGCTTAGGGTCATGTTGTGTAGCCATTTCCTCTGAGATAGAATATTCCATCTTGGAGGGAAGTTCACTAAGAGACAGGATGTTCTAAAAGGAAAATATTTTATTCTTGGGAATGCTGGTTAAGGCACAGGATGTTAAAGGGGGAGGAAACTGTCCTTTCTATATGGAAGCTCCTTAAGACTCAAGATTCTGGGGGAGGTGAAACACTGCATCATGTGCATACACTCCTTAAGCTCAGGAAGAAAACAACTCAAAGGCTTCAGGAAGTCCCCGAAACTGACCAGACTGATGAGGTTTCTCCAGCCCTGTGCAGTAAAAATGGCTGAGGGGAGCTTTCAGGTGTTTTGAGCTGTCTGCCTGGGTGGAGTAGTGACCATCTCAACTGTCTGGAAGAGGCTGAGACCTGCTCAACTACTTGGAAAGGATACTCTCCAACATGTGATCCTCCTGCTGGTTGTGCAGTGAGCTCCATATTTCTACCGTTCATAAGCTGTCACCCATACTGGAGAGGCTTTTTTTTTTTTTTTTAATTTAGCGGCCTTTGAGTCATTTCTGGTCCTGCCAGTAACCCTTCACCCATACAGTAACCCAAATAAAACTCACTGACTCACCAAAATGGACTTTTGTGTTAATCACACCTTGGTCTGACTTTGGTTCTCTATCTGGGGTAAGTAAATGTTTGCTTATATCTCTCCAGGAAGAGTGTCACACCAGTCCCAGGACAGTCAAGAAAGGCCTTGCATCCCTTTCCCTGAGGCTATGAGGATGGGGACCAGTGGCTGCACTTCCCTAGTGTGACTTCTTGTCTCCAATTTAGTGTGATGGTGACTCAGGGTTCCCACAACTCACAGGGGACAAGAGCCTGAAGTAAGCAAACTTGTATAGAGCAAATAGCAGGGCCTGGCACAGGGCAGGTGCCTCGTAAACTAGCAGGGAGTCATGAGGGTGGGCACACATGCCAGTACTTTCCACTGACGCCTGAATCCTGTTTGAAGGTTGTAATTTGGCCAGGGGTTTGTTTTAATTAGCGAGCTGCAAGAAGGGTGAATTCGGGGGACTCGAATGCTTGATGATTTCTCCAGGTGGCAGGAAAAAATATTAAATGATAAAAACAGCCCGAGAAACAGTCTCGGCAACAGGGCCTGTGAGCATGGCCTAAATATAGCAAAGGGTATTTTTGTAGATGGCAAAATGGTGCCCAAGGCTTGGAAGAAAACAGCATCTCTCCCCAAGTTTTCCATCCAACTCCCTCATGAATCAAGGTGACCAGCATCGGTTGTGTCGGCTCCACAACCTGGCTCTGGGTACTGCCTGGTGCAGCAGGGCAAGAGTGAGCAGGATTCCAGCTGCTGCCTGCCAGACTGTAGGACCCGGCTCAGCCAGGGCTTTTGCAAATCTGCTTTTTGAAAAAGAAGCAAGGCTTCTCCTCTGAGGCAGAATTCAGTCAAAGAGCTTCAAAAACAAGCTCAAGGGCCCGAGTCCCACAACCCCCTAATTGGGACCAGGTTAGCAGAGAGCCACAGCAGGGGCTCAGCCATGTGGTGTCTGACTAAAGCCTTTCCCCAGCGGGTTCTTTTCTGATTTTTTGACATAACCATAACAAACACCATACAGAACCAATTACTTGGCGCCCCACGGAAGAGGAAGAGTCTGTGCTGTGGCTGTGGCTGACAGTAGACCCCCTCTTAGGATGCCTCCTCGGTGCACAGGCCACCCCACTGCCAGTTCTGTGACCTTGCTGGGTTCAGAGCCAGGCCTGCCAGCCCCAGAAAAACCACAGAGTGATTGATGGTGAATTTGGAAACATGGGATGTGTGGTGACTTCCTCTCAGAAAGATAGATTCATGGATGTTAAGTGAATGGATAAAGGGGCTTTTAATGTCACAATCCAAAAGGGAGACTCACACTATGGAGGCAGAGTTTGGTGGAGTGAGGTGTTTCTGGGGGTGTGATTGAGCAAGACACCCGTGTGCTCTGTGGGCAAACCTCTACTGAGTACTTTGTTCGAAGCTATGCGCCATGAGATTCCCTTAGACCTTGTGTCCCAGTTGTTCACGGCCTTATGTGCAGTGAGTCAGAGAATGTGGAAGATGAAGGGCTTGCTCAGAAACAGGATGGCACATGACTGCCAAGCATGCTTTCATTCCAGTTCTCAGTACCCATGTAACTGGATTGCTAAGGGCTCTGAGCTCTCATCTGAAGCCAGGAGCCATCTGAGGGTGGCGCTCTCATTTTGTGGGGTTTTTTTTTTTTTTCTTTTCTTTTTTGTTGTTGTTGTTTTGGTTTGTCTGTTTTCTCCAGACAGTCTTTCTCTGTATAGCTCTAGTTGTTCTGGAACTTGCTCTGTAGACCAGGCTGGTCTTGAACTCACAGAGATCAGCTTAGCTCTGCCTCCAGAGTGCTGGGGTTAAAGGTGCGTGCCCACCACCGCCAGGCAAGGGTGGCACTCTCAAGCGGTATTTTGCTTGGAGGAGCCCAAGCAAAAGACTCAGGACAGAGAAAGGCTCACATAATGGGCTGTGATTTCCTTTCTACCGGAGGTGCTGTGAAGCTAATAGAACCCCCACGCTGAGCTCTTTGGGGCTTTTCTTGTCACTTTGGGCATGTCAGGGCAGCCTGGCAAAGAAAGAAGTTTGAGGGAAAAGAGCTACTTCATTCACCTAATGTATGTTTATTTCATGGCTGCCTTCTAAAAGCAAGGCAAACAAATGCACTAAAATCTGTTATTAATCAGAAACCCCAGAGCAGCAGCAGGCAGGTTTACCTACACCATGGAGATACTGGCCCAGGCCCAAGGAGTTAATTCTAGATGAGGGATGGTGGGTCTGTGTGGGCCTCCATATAGAGTCTCTGTGGCAAAGCTCTTGTGAAAGGCAGGAGAATGAGAAGGAAGACAGAGAGCACTTGTAACCTTTAGCCTTTTCTCTCAAGGGCTGGCCATTGTCGTCTACTAATGCACTGCAGGACCCCAGAGTCTGCCTTCAGCATCTTCTCTGGTACCCTCTGACCCTCCTCCTTTGCCAACTTTCCTTTCAATCATTCCTGACTTTGCAGCCCAGAGCCCCTCATGGCAGGGTGCTTCATTGAGGGGTGTGGCTGAAAGGGACTGATAGAACACTCACCCAAGATAGGACAACAGCAGACACAAGAGACAATTACATCCAAACCAATTTGTTTACTGGGGTTAAGTTACAGCAGCACGGATGAGAAGAGTGGGTGACTCAAAAAGCAGCTGCATCACCAAAAAGTGTACCCCAGCATAGGTGACCCCAACACAGGTGATGATTTATGATAGCTACATCACTGGAGTCAATCTTCCACCTCCTTTGTGTTCTAGTACATCAAGATGGGGGGCAACGAGGGTGCTGGAGATGGTCGAGGGAGGGAGTGGCTGGAATCCTAAGCAAGCTTCATCACCTTCACCCCACTACTTCTATGAGGGAGTATTAATAGGCTCAATCCTCTGAGGGCCCCTTGCTGGTTATCACAGTTGTTTTGCTTTCAAGACAGCAGTGATATGTCACACCTGGGGACAGAAGTCCACTAGATGGGACTTCATCAGAGCTATCCCCTTGCCCCAGGCCCTGCCCTGTACAGGACTAAGTCCCTTCTTCTGTCCACAGGCCCCACTGCACTGGACATGGTGAACAGCAGGAGGGATGGATGCAGCCTGTACCCTGAGCATCAGGGGATAAGGACAGTTTCTGAAATGTCTCCCTGGGCAGATCCTGGGGACAAGTTTATATTGATGCCATTTGCAATTTTTCCTTGAAGATGGAGTTCAAATTGAGAATACTGATGGGGTCAGACCCCAATTCATGCTTTGGGGTTTCGTTTTTTCATGTTTGTATAGGAGTATGTGTGTTTCCTCAGTAATTATTATTTTTTTTAATTGTATATGTTTAGTCTATAGTATATGTGAATGCCAGGTATAGCATCTTTCCCTATCCTTCTCCACATTTGTGTTTGATTGGCTAAGCTGTCTAAGCCAGTGAGCTTCAGGGATCTGCCTGTTTTAACTATTATTGCTAGGGTTGTCGATGAATGCACCTGACTTTTTAATGTGGATGCTGAGAACCTAGATTCAGCTCTTTGTGATTGCACGGCAGTTGCTTTCTGACTAAGCTATCTCCTTACTTTACTTTTTGAGAGGGGTTTCTCATTGGAACAGTTTACCAATCCATCCAGTCTGGTTAGCCAAGGAGCTTCAGGGCTTCTGCTTCTCCGGGCACTGGGATTACAAATGTGCATCACAGGGCTAAGCCTTTTACATGGGTGTTGGGATTAAACTCAGGTCCTCATAATTACACAGCAAGCACTTTACTGACTGAACTGTCACCCCAGCCCCATCTGCAGTTTTGGTTATGGCTGAATAGGATCTGTCCCCTCTCCCTCCAAAAAAGGATCATTTTAACTGGAGGTGGGCTTGGAAAAAAAAAAAAAAAAAAAGAGTCACTATTGGAGGCTGGCAAAGGAGACGCCTGCAAGGTTTGGTGTCTGGAGGGAGACTGGATGCCAGGAGAGGGGCCAAGTATATGGATAAGAGGGAGTGACATCAGAGTGAGACAAGCCATCAGTTGGTAGGGGCAGCATGGGGAGGGGTCAGGAATGATTTCCAGGTTTCTCTTGTATGACCAAGGTCAGCTTTCATCATGGCATCTGGTGATAGAAAAGCAAGCCAGGTTGGGAGAAAATGATGGATTTAGTTTTGACACGCCTGTGGGATGTCTAGGTAGAAGTTTCTAGATGTGGCCAAGGAAGGAACTCAAAGGAGAGGGCTGGAGATCTGATTGGAGCTGTGAGGTATCTACACCAGCCAGCAGAAGTCTCCAAGACTGCACAGCCCCAGCCCACCCATGCCTGGAGTGAGGAGGCAGCTGGAGCCCCTAGGGTTGCAACATCCCTAGGTGATTTGTAGGAAAGATGTCTTCTGTGTTTGTTTCTCAGCGGGCCTTCCAGAGGGAATCTAAAAGCCCACATTCTGATCCTCAGTGTAATTTCCAGTCATTTCCACCAACATTTGGTTCTTATTATCAAAAGATACTCACACAGATGCTGCATTAAAACCTTGGCTTCCACGGATAAAGAAAACAAGATAATCTGAAGTATTGCAGCAGCTCTCAGACATTTACAATTCCAAGAAATGCTTGTTGGCTAACTATCCAGCAGATCCATTTCCAGTGTTTCTGAGTGGAAGAAGGCCAGCTGCTCCGGGGATTCAAGGCTGTCATCTGAACTTTCAGCCGGGAAGGCCGATGGGAGGAGGCATGGGCATTTCCCCCAACTTCCAGCCTCACACTCAGGGGGGCCCCCAGACAGGGCTAATCAGGGCTTGTTTACTGAGAAAAGAAACAGGCCAATGCCACAATCACATGAGATTGTTCTCATTTGATGTTCCTTACCAACGATTCCAGAGGCTTATTACCAGGAGGGGTGGGTGACTTTCCTGAGACAGAGATGGAAAAATATTTATGCAGAATTCATGGTTTGGACTTTAATGAGGGAACTTTACCTTTTCCCCTGTTAAATTTGATCTCAATGATTTTGGTTCCTTCCATGTAACATTATTGGCATGACGTGCCACATGCATGAGCCCTGGATATCCCAAAACATATGTTTCATGTAATTGTCATTTAACTCTCAGAATAAGATTAGGATGACAGTGTGTTTATTAACCCCATTTTACAAACGTGGAAACCCAGTCTTGGGACATCTAAGTCATGTTTCCAAAAGCACATGGGCAGGGAGAGGACAGAAGGTATTCAAGTGTAGAATGTGACCCCACACACCCATTTGACACTGGGCCTGAGTCCCTAAGGCCACAGTGACCTGGGATGGACGGTATGCACCTTCTTACATGTCCCACCCACTTCCTCTTCGATGATCTATATCTTAGATGAGTGACTAGTGGACAGTGGACAGTTACAGGAAGCCTAGAAAACCAAACCTGGCCCCAGGGCTGGCATTCTCCATTTGGCATCGACTCTGCTCCTCTCCCTGCATCCCTAACTTGTATTGTTGCAGGCAAATGACATGGCTTGCCTCAGACAACTAGGCTCCATCAAATCCTCAGTTCTGGGGACCTGGACCACTCTAGATCTCAGTGCAGTTATGGTTTCACTAGGCAAGGCTCAGGGAACCCTGCAGAAGAGGCAAAAGAGGTTGAATGTGTAGCTAAGATCATGTGGAGGGAAGGGAGCCAGATCCTGAGACCAAAGTCTTTCTTCTGCTTCCATACTGTTCATTTTATGCACACAGTTGACATGAAACTCAAGCAGCTCTTCACCTACCCTGGGGCTTGCTTGCCTAGCAAGTTTCAGTTGAGTCTGGGGAAGCTTCCTTTTCCCTGTGTGCTTGGTGCCTCAGTGACCAGCCAGCTCCCCACACCACCCAGCCAGTCCTATCAAGCCTGCTGCTTGTTGTCATGCTTCCCTGCCACAATGAGCTCTTACTCCTCTGGAACCATGAGCCCAAATAAACCTTTCTTCTATAAGTTGCCTTGGTTGTGGTGGTTTGTCACAGCAACAGAAAAGTAACTAATACACTCTTTGAGCTCCACCCCAGCCCTCTTAATTGCTACACCAGAGTCAGCACTGTGCCTGCCACAGCATGAGCTTTCTATAGGCACATGTCAAACGAATGAAAAAAAACAGTCCCTCCTTCCAAAGTGTGAGATCTCTGGAGCAGCAGTCCCTTCCAGCAAACTTGAATCTATAGGGAAGAGTCCCATAGCTTTAATATATGATGTTCAAGGGCTATCATCCAAGCACAGATTGGATTTGATTTAAGATAAGTGCTGCTAGCCTTTTGATGTAGCCTTTCTAACCTAAGAGGTGGCCAGCACATCCAATGACACCAGACTTGGCTAAGCATGCTCTCTGATACCTCAAGCTGTCTCTCAGGTGCCATGCTAGGGTTTTGCCTGCCTGGTTGTCCCTTGTGTCTCACAGGGGTACTGGCCTTCTATTGCCCTACCCAGGAACAGCGTTCCCCATTATCAGCTAACTGGGTCAGATAACTAGACTACACTATGCCAAGCCTGTTTTCCCCAGAGTGAATTCTTGATGTGGGATGCCCCTCTGCATGCTGTGAATATATTTTACTGTCATTGTTTAATAAAGAAGCTGCTTTCACCTGTGGCAGGACAAAATATAGCTAGGCAGGAAACCCAAACAGGCAGAGGGAGAAAGAAAGTCGAATCAGGGAGCTGCTGGGAAAGCAAGATGTGAGGTAATAAATAAGCCACTAGCCTCCCAGTAAAATATAGAATAACATTAATGGGTTAATTTAAGTTCCAAGAGCTAGTTAATAATAAGCCTGAACTAATAGACCAAACAATTTGTAATTAATATTAAGCCTCTGGGTGGTTATTTTGGAACTGATAGATGGGAAATAAATCTCCAGTTACAAATTCTTCCCTGGTGGCTCCTCAATCATCATACCAAGTGATCCCTGGTGGGCGTGTCCCCCTCTCAGTTGTCCCTGGTGGGTGAGTTCCCCTCTCAGCTCTCAGGATGCTGGGCAGCCATAGCTACAACAATACCAGAGCCTTGGCTGTTTAGACTTAGACTGTGAAACTCTCCCTGAGACAACTCAGGCAACTTGCACTGTTCAAGGCTCTGGGAGTAGCTGTGAATGAAGCAGCCCCTGTCCTCATGGAACATGCATCTTAGTGGTCAAGAGGACAACGAATGATGGTTCTACAAATGAGGCAAAAGGGCCAAGGGAAGAGTACCATGGGGGGGAGCCTTTCTGTATATGGGCCAGGAAAAGTGTCACTCCCCCCCATAAGGTAACTGCTGAGCTGAGTTGCTAGGAAAGTAGCAGTTAGCCATGTGTGTATCTGGAAGAAAGAACATGCCAAGCAGAGGGAATGATGGGAATGGGGAATGCCCAAGGCAAGAATGTGGGGGCAGGATCAGGGTACAGCAAGGAACAAGGCGGTGAGGCAGGGGGTGAAAAAGGGATGCAGGGAAGGAGGTGCTATAGTCATGTGGCCTTTGGACTCCTCTCTCGGTTGAAAAGATCTACCTTGCATTTTAACCCTGGCTCTGTGGTTAGGGTGGCTTGAGAAAGAATGTGGGTTGACAGGGGAGGAATGGGTGTGCCAGTGAAGAGACTAGGTAGATGTTGGCTTAGATCAAGGTGTCTCACCCATATAGATGAGACACACTGAAATATGCTTTATACATACATATATACATACACATGTACACATGCATGCATACATACATATATACATACAAACATACTGAAGACTGGTGAACAGGCTTTGCTGATAGGATATATCTCTTTCATGTGTGCCCACGTGTGTGTGTGTGTGTGTGTGTGTGTGTGTGTGTGTGTGTAAGAGAGAAAGTTCAGTGATAAGTCCTAGCTTTCTGTCTAGAACAGTTACAAGAATGGGGTTGATGTGGACAGACAGAGGCTTGGGGAAGAAAGACAGCAGCTTGGACACACTAACTTTTTGAAAAGGGCTTTATTTGTATCTTATGTGTATGATTGTTTTGCTTGAATGTGTATCAGGTGTGCCTGCTGCCTAGATAAGCCAGAAGAGGGCATTGGGTCCCCTGGAACTGGAGTCACAGACAGTTGTGAGTCCAGGTGGGTACTGGGAATTGAACCTAGGTCCTCTGGAAAAACAAGCAGTGCTCTTAACCAGTGAACCATCTCTCTAGCTCAGGACATACTAATTTTGTCATGAGGCATCCAAGTTGACTGATCAAGCTGGAATTCAAAACAGAGCTACAATAGAACCCTACTCTGCAATTGCCCTCTCTACTTAGCTTCCTGCCTGGTTCTCCTTGCCCATAGCTTCCTTTCAAGCCCAGAATTCAGGACAGAGACTGTGCTGTCACCTATATAAAAGTGGTTGGAGCTTAGCTTAAGCCATTCTCCATACTTAGATGATAAAGTCTAACCCAAAGTGGCTTCTAAACATAGTGAACAGTAGCCCAACTTAATGTTTAAACATGGTGGGACCTAACTATGAGTAAACTCCCATTGCTAAGCAACTGAGTCTCCCTGTCAGAGCAGTTGAGTTAGAGCCAATAATATGTTATCAACTGATCAACACAAACATTCTTTCTATGTAAATTTTTTTTTTTAAGACAGGATTTCTCTGTGTAGCTCTGGCTGTCCTGGAACTAACTCACTCTGCCTGCCTCTGCCTCCCCAGTGCTGGGATTAAAGGAAGGTATGTGCTACCATCACCTGAACCTCTGAATCTTTTTTTTTCTTTTGTTCTACCTCTCAGTATAACCAGTGCTCCAAGAGAATAGAGCTTTGTGAAGTATCTTTGATTGCAATCATGTCTGCTACTAAAGACTTTTTGTTTCAATAAAGTTAACCCATCTCAGGTTTTGTGTGATTATGCACATGCGTGCATGTGCTTGTAGAGGCTACAGTTCTACATCTTATAGCTCTCTACCCTGTTTATTTACCCACTTATTTATTTATAATCAAGGTTTCACTGTGTAGCCCTGGCTGGCCTGTAAGTTACTACATAGACCAGACTGGCCTTGAACTCACAGAGATTTGTCTGCCTCTTCCTCCAGAGTGGCATGCACCAAAATGCCTGACTCTACCTTGTTTTTAGACAGGGTCTCTCACTGGCCTGGAGCTTGTCAAGTAGGATAAGCTGGCTAGCCAGCTGAGCTGAGGAACCTCCTGTCTGCACTCCCCCAGCATTGGAATTACAGGTATATGGGACATTTTTATGTGGGTCTGGTGAACTTGGGTTTTCATGCTTGTGCAAGCACTTTACTGAGCCATCTCCTCAGTGTCATATTTTCAAAAAATATTCAATATTATAAAAGTGTGTGTGTGTGTGTGAGAGAGAGAAAGAGAGAGAGAGATAAATTGTGTGTGTGTGTGTAGGTCAGAGGACAACTTTTGGGAATTGTTTCTCTTCTTCAACTCTGGGTCCTAGGGATTGAACTCAGGTCACCAGGCTTGTACAGAGACTCTTTTACCCACTGCACCAGCTCACCGTGTCAGCTTTTATTGAATACTTTAGGATAGGGACTCTGCTGACAGTTGCCTGTTGGACATTCTGTTCTGGGGAGGTGGCCAGAGCTTTGGAATCAGAACAGGATTTAATGCTGGACTTCACCTTCTTCTGGCCCTGGGGACTTGGAGGCATTAGTTTACCTTTGTAAACCTCCGATCTTCCTCTGGGATGAGGAATATGTAAGAAAGGACTGTGAATGCTTCAGTAGGGTAATAACACTGGGCCAGCATGGTGCTGGCCTCCACAGCTGTAAGGCCACTTCTCCTTCCTCAGGGGACTACACTCTGACCCACAAAACCCTCCCCTCCCCACCAGAGGATAAGGCTGGAGTTGGGGCCTATGGACTGAACATTTTCATGAACTTGAGTTGAGAAAGAACACTGAGCCAGTCAGTGGGCACTCTGGACCTCTTACCAGAGAAGCAAGACAAGGACTCTGAGTGGCCTTAGAGAAGATACTAGGTGTTGGCTTTCTGGATAGTGTCCTTGTCCCCAGCAGATCATGATGCTTGTGAGACCTGCCCTAGGTTCTGCCTGGACATCTTGTCAACAAAGCTACATTGTAAACCTACGCCCCAAATGGGAACCTTTGGGGTGATTAATTGAGAAGCCAGTCTGGTATGGAGAAGATGACCCTAGCCATCTTATCTCACCTTCAATAAGCTCTGGGGTGTTCTGGTCTCCAAATTATGGTTAATAGAGTTGAGTTTCTCTGGCACCACTGTAAGAAGGAAGTTTGAAGTGTTTTCTAGAATAATTGTAAGAAAGACTCCTGTGGTTCTGGGACTTCTACTGGTCATGCCTCATTTCAGGGCTGTGATAAGATGCTCCCTCATTCATAGAGAAAAACAAAAAGGGCAGCTCCACAGACAGAGTTGGAAAGACTGGCTGCTTCAAGGTCTGACAGAGGGCCTGGGCTCCAACATGGGCAGCATGTGCCTGAAAGTAATGGTTAGGAAAGAGACCTGGACATCTGGAGTGGGGCAAGCAATCAGAGATGAAGCCCCATTCTGTAAGTGCACCCTGCACTCAGCTCCCACCTCCTGCAACTTTCATCGTCTTCTATACTTCCCAGCCCCTCCCCATGCTCTGCTGCTCAAGGATGACGTGGAGACCTATGGAGACTCATCCTATTGTCTCATTGCTCTGTCATCCAAAGTGGCTGTTGCTCAGGTTGTCATAATGGCTTTCCTCCACCAGCCTCCGTTATCTGCAGACACTCCGGGTCTAGTGGAAACAAGATGGCCAGAGCTGTGCAGAGGTTGGAGCAGGCGAGCCAGAAACGCCACCTACTGGTGGATGTGGCAATGGCCGACAGAAATAGAGCTCACTTGTACTGGGGTTTGATGGGGGCCATCCGTTACAGTTCTGGTAGCAGTGGGTGGAGTAACTGTTTTTATCTATACTTACCCCACTCCTAGCAAGTGGCCTCATGTTTCTCCGTGGTCATCCTCCTGACGCCCTAAAAGAACAGTTTTGTTGATCCTGTAACTTCAAACATGTAGAATCTCATGTTGTACACTCTGTGCCCTTTATCTACTACTCAAGCCTGTCCCTAGCAAAAAGTCTAACCTGCTTTCTGTCTCTAAAGATCTATTCTGGACATGTCCTTCATAAAAATGTAGTCATATTGTGTGTAGTCCTTCATGTCTGGCTTCTTCCCTTGGCATGTTTTCAAGGCTGTCCATGCTGCATGTGTTCTGTTGGCAACTCCTCTCTAGGGCTGAATAATTACTGTATAGAGACATCACATTTTGTTGATACATTCGACTAATGGATGTATAGTGTTTCTATGGACATTTCATTGTGTCTCCCCCTCCTTGTCTTAGTTAGGGTTTCTATTTCTGTGAAGAGATATTATGAACATGCAACTCCTTTTGGGGGGAGGTTTCTAGACGGGGTTTCTCTGTAGCTTTGGAGCCTGTCCTGGAACTCACCCTGTAGACCAGGCTGGCTTCAAACTCACAGAGATCTGCCTGCCTCTGTCTCCCAAGTGCTGAGATTAAAGGTGTGCGCCACTAACATCTGGCTGACCATGTGACTCTTATAAAGGAAAACATTTAATTGGGACTGGTTTGTAGGTTTTTAGGTTCATAGGTTTAGTCCAGTATTATAGTGGGGAACATGGTGGCACACAGGTAGGCATGGTGCTGGAGAAGGAGCTGAGAGTCCTATATCTGGATTGGCAGGCAGCAGGGAGATAGTGAGCCACTCACTGGGCTTGGCTTGAGCTTCTGAAACCCCAAAGCCCACCCCCAGTGATACACTTCCTCCAAAAGGCCACACCTACTCCAACAAGGCCACACCTCCTAATAGTGCCACTCCCTATGGGCCTATGTGGGTCATTTTCATTCAAACCACCACACTCCTCAAAAGCAGGAGGATCTGCCACCTCAGCTGACTGTCCATTGTCTGTCAACAGGATGCTGCCCCAAGTTGATGAGTTTATCCTGGACACCCATAAAAGGGACTCTAGTTGGCCCAAGCATGGAAAAGATGGCTCTGGTGGGCCTTTCCCTACCACAATTTCCTCTGCCTTCCTAAAAGGCCATTAGATTACATTCTTAGAGCTAGCCACCTTGTTCTAATCCCTTATTTGGTCACTTCCTCCCCCATGAGGCAGACTACCAAGGTCCAGCTATCAAAGTATTGAACTCCAGCAATCAAAAGCCACCTTTTTTTGGCTACCCTAATTAGCATGGCCCAGTTAAACACCTCATCCTAACACAGGCTTTTACCTTTTACCTTTGTTTGCCCATGGGCTATGTCTGTATGTTTCCCCTCTATTCAGAGGCAGTCTTTGTCTCTCCAGGACAAACATTCCTTCTCCATTCCCTTGTTCTTTCCCCCTCTTCCTCTGTCTCCTGTCTTTGTCTCTTAATCCCTGCCCTTTGTCACTCTGGGGCAAATAAATCTTCTTTATGCTGAGGATTTGGTCTTCAGATGTCTTGTGTCAAATACTGGCCCTTTCATCAATGTTCCCATAGAATTATTGATACACCCAGGGGCTCCTTGGCATTTTATTCAGTGATGGATGACTTGTGATCCTACCTTCCAATAACTCAGACAGTAACCTTACTTGGAAATAGGGCAATTATAAATGCAGTTGTTAACATGGTGTCTCCATCATAAATATTTTTGTTTTTGTTTTTCAAGACAGGGTTTCCTCTGTGTAGCCCTGGCTGTCCTAGAATTCACTCTACAGACCAGGTTGACCTCCAACTCAAAAGATCTGTCTGCTTCTGCCTCCCGATTGCTGGAATTAAAGGTGTGTGCTGCCACCACCACTGGGCTTCCATCACAAACTCTAAGGACCCAGAACTGTCTACTGTTTAAGGTGCACAGTCTGCTGTAGTGCTCTTAAGTCTCCCTCCCCAAAGCATCTACACCCACCCTCTCTTCCTGGCATGCTCTTGTCCCATAATGCACTCTTAGAGTTAGACACTCTTACTCAGGAAATAAGGGCTGAGTTCCAGATGCGGGTGCCCTAGGCTTGGTAGTGGGGCCACCCAAGCACACAGGTGGGCATCTGATGGGGCTGGGCACTGGTATCTCCTCTGACAAGGTGCTTTGGTTTCTGTGGGCCTCTGGCAACATTTTGGTTTCTATCACAGGGTTCCATATTGCTCCAGAGAAGAGAGATCTAGTTGATGTGTGGGTCCCTGAGGAAAACATGGGGTAGAACAACAGGTCTCAGTTTTATGACAGAGACGCAGGCTGTGTGGAAAGACCCAGGCAAAGTGGAGTCTGTGGGAAAGCATGAGTGAACCCTGTGATTGACTAAATATCCTGAGCCACTTTGTCACTACCACTGGACTCTTGGCCCAGGTGGGAGTTTGTAAATGGCAGAGCTTCAAGGGCACCTGTGCATACCTGGGGCCAAAAGTGATGGCCACTGAGCACTGCCCTACTGTTCTGGTGACCTCAACTCAGTTTGACCTTCCTGAAAGCCCAGCAGCTGTTGACAGTGTTGGTGGTCGCATATTTCCTAGCAAATGCATTTGTGATGGGTAAATGTGGAGGTCTCCTTGGTCTGGACATCCCCTTCAAGTCTTTATCATCCTGGAGACCTCCAGACTGAAACAGGAGCACTCTTGCTAGCAGGAGCTCATCAACATGGGGATGAGAGAAGAGGCACTTTCTGGACCACATCCCTGAAGGGACTGAAGGCTAGGTTCTGGTGACGGGGTTTAGTTCAGGGTTATAAGATGGGGAAGAGGCATAGTCTCTAGGATGGGAGCTACATGGTGGCAAGGGAGACTGAACAAGTAGCAGAGGATACTGGGCTCTCCCCAACCAGCAGGGCTCCTAGGTCAGCTTGCTTTTAATGAAGCAAAAAATAAAAACTGATGCTTTATAGAAGCCACTGTTGCCTGGGACTTTGTTATAGGAGCCAGAAGATGAAAAGGCTGAAATTGCTGGGTCCAGTCCTGAGTGCTGACATTTCCTGGTGGGGGGCGGGGAATCACACGATAAGCCAGATGTGTGCCTTTAACTCTGATTCTCCCACTAGACAGTGGTAGAGGTACTGGTCAGCCTCTGGGGTGAGAATCCAACCAAGGAGTGCTTTGTGGAGCACATAGACAACATCTCTGATGCTCACTGAGTAAGCAGGGACTGCAGCAGCTAGCCTGGAGCTGGAGCGGCACACAGGTCCTCATTGTGTTCTATGTGCCCTATGTCCACAGCACCCAAAGCTGCTCTAGAGACCTTCAGAGAGCAGAGCATCAAGAGTGCACACTCCCCACCAGGGTGATGAGACTTGATGGGGATGTTCACTTTGAAATAAGTGTGAATCCTAGGGTCCACACTACTGTCAACAAGAAAAGAGGAGTCTTTCCTATTAGCGGCTTCTTGTATTAAACTGTGAGAAAAAATCTTCCGTGGGTTGACTTGTGGAGGCTGCATCCATTTGTTTTTTCCTATTAACAGAAGAAAAGAGATAAGCAAATATGTGAGGTAAAGCTCTAAAGTATTTTATCCCCACCCTACAGAGTACATTCCAACACTAATGAGCTCAAAATAAGAGTTATCCGGGCCCAGAGAGGTAGTTCAGTAGCTAAAGCACTTGTTGCTCCTGCAGAGGACCCAGGTTTACTTTCCAGCATCCACATGGAGGCAAAAAACAATCTACAACTCCAGTTCTAGGGGCATCTGATGCCCTCTTCTGGCCTCTATAGGCACTGCATGCAAGTGGCACATAGGATTTACATAGGCAAATCACGCACACACACACACACACACACACACACACACACACACACACACACGCGCGCGCGCGCACACACACGTTATTTAAAAAGAACAAACCCCATATATATGCATATTAAAGCATCTTCTCTACTACTACTCTGTAGTGACACTGAAGTTAGAGGGACTTGGTGTCAGTGATTCATGAGGACATCCCACATGAGCATGACTCCTTTTAAGCCCCAGTGGAAGCCATGACAACTGTCAGACCCTATGGTGACTGAGTTCTGACTGGAGCAAACCCCAGGGGTGCCCTCAGGACTCAAGTTCAGGATATAACAGCTGAGTGAGCCAATGCCTGCCTGATGCTTGGCTGCTAGTTTGTCTGGCATGGCTGCATCCTCGAACCAGTCTTGGGGTTCTGTCTGTATCCAGATGACTCTGGTATGTGAAAGATCCTGGGAGCCCTCCTCTCCTCTGCCTGGAGACAGCACACAGTAGGCAACTACTGCACCCCAAGATAGCCATGAAGCCTCCTCCAGAAAGCCTCCCTGATTCCCCAGGTGACTCAGTGTCCCTCAGGCACTTAAGGTACACACAGTGACCTGTGGGTCTGCCCACCTTCTCTGCACCTATGGAGGTCCCTGGAACTCACTGTAAATACTGCTCCCTGGCCAGGCTGAGGTTGCTGCAGTCCAGAGCCCTGCGCAGTTCCCGTTGCAAGCGTTGCTGCTCACGCTCATGCAGCAGGCTGGCACGAGCCTTCTGGATCCTGCGTCGGTCCCAGTCCATGCTGCGTTGGCGTTCTTCCTCCTGAAGCCTCTGAAGGCAGGAAAAGAGGTTTACCACCTTTCCCCAAGGCCCAGGAACCTGCAGGGTTCATCTGGGAAATATGGCCTGTTTTTATGGATAGAGAAACTGAAGCTTGGAGAAGGAGAAAGGAGGTGACCTCACACACCCTGGCCTTGTCCTGTGGGGCCTGGTGGCTTTCTACCCTCAGATGGCATTGATGCTCTCTTATCCCTGAAGGACCTAGGGACTTGGCTCCCGTAGTGCTCCCAGTCAGGCTGATCTCTATCAAGTCCTCAGGAGGGTTCCCAGCTGACTTAGCAAACCAGATACCATCCCACCGAGCTGCCCAAAGTGGGGATCATCTGTGGATTCCCTGAGCACTGAGCCTCATCCTATGACAACAGTATCACCATGGGGGTGTGGGTGACAGCCTAGTTCTAGAAGTACTGCCTTTCAGCCCTGGATATGCACTCCAGATCCTTCTTGATGAAGCATAGAGCCCTCCAGGAGACACCAGATTAACATAGAGAAGTGGCTTCCAAGAGTTCTCAGCTCAGTGAGCTTCCCACCAATCTCCCAGGAGAAGTAACTGGGTGGGCCAGACTGAAGGAAAGATGAGCACCCACACTGGAGGAGCAGGTGGTGTCCAGCAGGCCTCCTACCAGGGCACAAAGTCAGCCTGCACTGGCTTAGCCACCTGCCACCAGGGACAAATTGCCTTGCTGCTGGGAATCTCAGAAGCCTCTCTAAAAAGGAACTGTTCAAAGACACCACAGCCAGCAGCACATTTGCCTCAACATGAGCTCCATTTCCCAGACCACCCAGGGCACGGAGGGCATGGCAAAGAGAGCACCAAGACACACAGAGCAAGGGCCCGAGCAAGCATCTTAATGTGGGCTTTCTCCCTTTGTGTGTTCCTGCCTTCTAAATCTTCCAGATTAAAAACTGGACCAAAATGCTGGGTTTAAAGCCAGCCAACCTTCATTCCACAGTCCAGCTGAACAGATGTACGACAGACAGACAAAGCCTTCTGCCATTCCTTCCCTGTGCTCTCCTCCCAGGCCAGCCTTCCCTGCAGCCAATCACAGAGTGGCCCTCCGTCCCCCCAGCACTTCTGCCTGGTGGGTTGCTGAGGGGGCAGTCCACATCCTGGGAGTACTATGGTGCAGGGGTTCATTCTCTACCCTCCAGGAACACTTTCCCTTCCCTGACCTCCAAGACATCCCTCTTGGCATCCATCTACCCACTCCTTCCCCAGCTGCCTTCAGCAGCCTGCTTTGTGAATGATGGCCATGCCTGAGTCCCAGACCTCAGGCCTCCTTTCCTGTCTTTTTTACCCATGGTCATGCCCAGGACTGCTATCATATTACCTTCTGTAGATGACAACTCCAAAACATAAGGCTCTAACCTATGCCTTGTTCTGAGTCCTGATCATACATCCTGCGCCCTTCTCTGCTTTTCCCCAATACACCTTACCAGGAATTTGTAGACAAAAAAAATGTAAGAGTCCCCAGTAGCCACCCTGAATAAAGAACTACTAGTGATACATTTCCCAATGTCTTTTACAGTTGGAGTAATCTAAATGTTGTCCATTGAAACATATCTGAAAATGACTTGTAAAACCCCTTAAAAGTGTTATCCTTACTTCTCTTTCTCTACTGTTTTCTCATGTATGTGATGGTTGGCATCTAAGTGGCCATTCTGCGCAAAGGTAGAACCAGGACAGCAGAATACAGTGGTCACAGAGCTTCTCTTCAAGCCTGAGATTGTTTTGAGGACTGATTACATACAGATTCTACCTTGTTCAAAATGCTGTAGCTAGTGCTTTTTGATGTCCTTTTCTTTTGCTGTATCAGGCAAACTGAATCCCACAGACGTTTAATGGACATTACACAGTTAACATGTCTAAAGTTGTACTCATCACCCCCACCCCCACCAACCTGCATGCCCCTCCCACTAACTTCCCATCTCTATAGACACAAGTTCCATCCTTCAAAGGTCTGCAGCCATCCTCAGTTCCTCTCTCACACATGCTACACACATCATGTGTGACCATAGTTTTTGGCTCTTGCCCCCCCACACGATGGGGGATGTCCCTCTGTATGTTATGAATATATGTTTTCCTTACTGGTTGATGAATAAAAGCTGTTTTGGCCAATGGCAAAATGGAACAAGGCAGGAAGCCAGGCAAAATGGGCTACCAGACTAGGAGAATGCTGGGAAGAGGAACAGAGAGTGAGTAGCCAGGAAACACCATGAAGCAGGACACCCAGGTATTCTCTGATTAGCCAAGACCATGTGGAAATACATAGATTAATAGAAATGGGTTAATAATTAAGAGAGATCTAGCCAATAAGAAGCCTGAGCCATTAGCTAAACAGTTTATTTGGGACTGAATGGCTGGCTGCAGAACTGGGTAGCAGAAACTTTCATCTACATCCCCCTCACACACCAGAATGGCCCTGCCTACAGCAGAGGCACCTCTCAGAGTGAGCACTGACACAGGAGCTGGGTGTGGGGGCAACAACTTAGGGGCACAGAGGCAGCTCTGTGGCCCAGGAGGGGCTCACCAGCTTCTCCTGGATTTGCTGCTTCTGAGTGAAGCGGATCTGCTCCAGCTGCTCCCGGCTCATGCCCTTCCAGCGGTCAGGGACCACACGGTGAGGCCCAAAGGAGCTGGCTGCCTGATGTGGGTTCTCAGAGAGCAAGTCGCCATGCAGCAGGTTGGTGATCTCAGTCATGTTGTCCTCTTGCTCTTGTTGTTTCTGTTGCCTCTTCCTTTCTGCCATCTCCATAACCTGAGCAGAGAAGAACCTCAGAATGTGCTGGAGTGACTTAAGGGTCAAGACCTCATCTGGGCCCTGGCTGCAGGCTGGGCTTTGGGTCATTCCCCATAGGTATGTGTACAACTGTGGGTCTCGGCACCAATTTGTCAAAGCAAGGAGCTTCCCCACTGGCTCATCTCCAGGACAGGGCAGTGTGCATTGTAAAACCTTTGGACATCTGTAGGCCACCACCACAAGCTGCCACAGTGGTGACTTCTAAAGGTGGGAGCACACAGCTGCCTCAGCAGTCCTGTTTCAGCATAGCCCCCATTACAAAGGAACTTCTGCCTGGTGGTGACGCACAACTTTAATCCCAGCACTCGGGAGGCAGAGGCAGGTGGGTCTTTATGAGTTCAAGGCCAGCCTGGTCTACAAAGTGAGTTCTAGAACAGCCAGGCTATACAGAGAAACCCTGTCAGGGGTGGGGGGGCAAATTCTTGTTGATTTACTTCTCAAAGCATGGAAGTGAGGGCTGTGTGATTTGTACACCTGCCTTCTCTAGGCTGCAGATATTTCCCTGTGTAGTTATTCTTGGTTGTCGACTTGACTACATACATCTACAGCTGTTGGGTACATGTGTGAGGGACTATTTTTTTTTTTTTTTTGAATTGGAACATTTGAGGTAGGAAGCCTGCAGTGGTTTAAATAAGAATGGCTCCCAATGGATCATATATTTGAATACTCAGTTACAAGGGAGTGGTACTATTTGAGGACTAGAAGGATTAGGAGGTGTGTTGCTGGGGGTGGATTTTAAGGTTTCAAGAGTCCACACCAGGCCCAGCGTCTCTCTCTCCTGTTGCCTGTGTGTCAGTGTGAAAAATTTTCAGCTACTGCTCCAGTGCCACGAATGCCGCCATGCTCCCACCATGATGATACACGGACTAACCTTCAGAAACTGCAAGCAACCCCCCAATTAATGCTTTCTTTCATAAGAGTTGCTCTGATCAAGGTGTCTCTTCACAGCAATAGAACATTGACTAAGAAAATGACCCACTTTAAATCTAGATCACACCTTCTGGTAGCAGCCAGAAGGGAACCCTTGCTTGTTGCCTGCTTGCCCTCACTCTCACTGGCAAGCTCACTCCTCCACTGGTGTTAAGAGCCTACTTCTTTGGGATTCTGAGGTATATTGAAGACCACCTGAGACATCCAGCCTCATGAACCAAATGGACAACTACTGAGTTATTGAAATTTCTGTCAGGAAACAGTCATGCTGGAATAGCCTGACTACAGTTTGTAAGCCACTCTAGTAAACCCCATTTTTATATAGAGAAATTCATTCTATCAGTTCTGTTCCTCTAGAAAACTCTAATATAGGTGTCTAGGAGACATTTCCCAACATTGACTATTATTCTTAGAGAAGAATGGGCAGAGAACTTGAAAGGCAGGGGCTTGCAAGAGGCCAGCTGCTTTGTTCATCTAGCATAGACTTTGTGGCAGACAAAGACCAAATTCAAATACTTGCCATTTAGTATTTAGATGTCCTTGGAAAATTGCTCACCCCTTCTGAGCCTTGCTTTATCAATGACGATGCATTAATCAGCCTCTGTGGTAGGGCTGTCAAATAGCCAAACATGCTAGCAATTTCCTAATTGTTGCCAGCGTTAAAAATATCAGCTACATGGGCTAGAGAGATTAGTTCAATGTTTAAGAGCAGAGGAGCCAAGTTCTCCCAGCTTTCTGTAACTCCACTCCAGAGGATCTGACACCTTAACCTCTGAAGGTACTTGCACTACATGGCACACACACATGCGTGCACACACAATTAAAAATAATAAATCTTAAAATAGTGTTCAGGGTCCTAATGATGAGCTAAACTGTCCTAACACACTGTGTGCATCCTCAGAGTGAACAGAGAGCAGGTGCCATGGCCATTACTGCTTACTATGACATTGTGCCTCAGATTTTGCAGAATGTGCACACATTCTACAAAATGTGAGCAAGGGTGGTTGTGCAGCTTCTTGGAGGACACAGATGGGAGGGACCAACCACATCTTTTCCTTTCTGTGTTGCTGTAATCCTGGCAGTTTCTCTGACCTAGCCAACTTGAGATGGACATGCAGCAGAGGGAAAGACTGGTTTTGTGTTCACAGCTACTGAGGTCTGAGGTGTGCCTTACTGGAGGAGAGTTCGTGAATACTGAATGGTAAGATGGGTGTTGCCTTCAGCTTTGTTCTGCAGATGACAAAAGAGGCCTCAATGGCCTTGTCTAAGGCTACAGAGAAGGGCTTTGTCTTGAACCTTGTTGGTAGGCTCTGAAGCCTGCACTCTAAACCCAGATGTGAAACAAGCAGTCCCCATTGTGCCTGCCCTGCTGATACAAAATGGCCTGCCTGAAATGTTCATTTCTTTTTTGGGACAGGGTCTCTCTCCATAGCCCAGCATGGCCAGGAACTCTTCCTACCATATCCTTGGAGTGCCAGATTACAGGTGGGGGGCCACATACCCAGTGTGGAATTTTCTTTTAGTTTTAATGATTCTGACTAAATAGCAAGGTCTGATTCCAGTCAGGAACAGGAGCTGTGAAGGCTGAAGGGCAGCTTCCTCAGGCAGAGGCTGTGACAGTGCTCCTTGAGTATTCACACAGGAGCTGTGGGGTCTGAAGGCAACACTGTGGATGCTTATTAAAATAGTATGGAATGAGCCAAGCACAGTGGTGTACACCTCTAACCCTGGCACTCAAGAACCAGCCTTACCTACATAGTGAGCTCCAGGACAGCCAGAGCTACATAGTGAGACCCTGTCTTGAAAAAAAACACACACACACACATTTTGTGTGTATTCATATATGTATGTGTATATGTATTAAAGCACACACACACACACACACACACACACACACACACACACACACCCCAAAAATCCATGAGTGAGACACCATGGTTCCACAAGAGTCCCCACAAGTGTCACAGGAGGGGCTCAGTCCACATCTGCTGAATTATAAACACTGAATGCCTACATAGATGATCTGCCAAGAGACATTAACCTGTCAAGAGCTCCCTCCATTCTGCCATTCTAGAGCTGACATCTCCCTCTGTGCTTCCTCTGTAAAACAAAAAAGAACTAAGTTATGTTTAAGAACACTTGTAGTAGGGCTGGAGAGATGACTCAGGGGTTGAGAGCACTGATTGCTATTCCAGAGGACTGGGTTCAATCCCCAGCACCCATACAGCAGCTTGTAACTGTCTGTGACTCCAGTTCCAGGGGACCTGACACCCATAGCAAAACACCAATGCACATTAAAAAAAAACAAAAACAAAAACAAAAAACACTTGCTGCTTGCTGGTGTCCTCTGGATCCCTCGCCAACACTGTTGTTCTGCCTTTTTTTTTTCTCTTTGCAACGCTGGAAACCTGGCTTCTCTGACTCACCTTAGCCTCTCTTGAGTTTTGACTCATGGCTCATTACGGAACATTTTACTGCATTGCATCTCACAGATTCAGCTCACTGTATGCAGCTACCACACCATAAACACAGCCTGCACTATACGAAATCCACCCAGGTGTCTGACTTCAGAGATAGAAGGTTAAGAGTCAAAGGGAAGCAGGGTGTTGTTAGTATTCAGGCATCTGTACAGGCCTGTCCTTGGGGTTCTGACAGGATTTACTCTCACCTGCAGCAACCAAGAGCACCATCTGTGCACATCAACTATGTTCCCTTTTTAAAGGCCCCTACCCACCTCCCATCCTCCTCTCTCTCTCCCTCTCTGTCTGTTCCCCCCCTCTCTCTCCCCCTCTCCTTTCTCCTACTTCTCTTGTCTCCATAGGCCAATCTCCCCCCCCCATTTCCCTTTCCCCCTTTTATGATCCCTTTCCCTAATAAAAAACCCTCTGCTTGAACCCTGTTGCATGGTGTCTTTCTCTTCAGTGCTGCTTTTCTTAAATTACAACAGGTGTAGTGTCACAAGCCTTTAATCCCAGCACTCAGCAGAGGTGGGTAGATCTCTGTGAGTTCAAGACCAGCCTGGTCTATAGAGTGAGTTCCAGGACAGCCAGGGCTACACAGAGAAACCTTAATTAAAAAAAAAAAAACCAAAAAACAGTAAATGTGAAATAAAATCAGCCATTTTCTTCCTAAGGCTATAGGTCTAAAGACAGGGAGAGCTGGTAAATCACCAAGAATAGAACTGCATGGGGAAAACAACAATAGCAATAACAATAACAATAACAATAAAAACAAAACCTAGAGGAGGAAGCAGTTCCCAAAGTAGTAAGAAACTCGGAGCATCTTCAGGAGGGGCTGACGGACAGGAAGCTTGTGGGGAGCCAGGCAGTTGAGAAGAGGAGGGTGCCATCAGTCTGCACTGATTGCTTCATTCCTGAGCTTATGACAAGAACTGAGACCAGCCCAGGCCAAATGGTGTTCATCTGCACAGATGCTCCTGTCCTTGTGTTCTGGAGGTTAAAAAAGTGACACCCTTGTACCCTTGTTGATGTCTGTGGCCTGTGTCACCTCAGAAGACTTTAGGAACCATGCCAGATTAAATCAGAGGGTCATGTTGAACCAGCCCTTCCCTTTGCTGGCCCTGGGAAAAGCTGGCCTTGCCTCTCACTGGACACTACAGCAAGAGAGTTGGCCCTACCCCTCACCACAGGTGAGGATGAACTGACCCTGAGGGCATGCATCTAGCAGTGCTGACTCTGCCTCCTGGTCTGAGGTAGATAGCCCCAGTGGCCCAGACTGACCAGCTCAGCTACCACCCAGAGCCTCAGCCAGGCCTTGGGTTAGCTCACCATAACATCTACCCCATCTAGGATATCTGGAGCTTGTGAAGGGACTGGTGCTGTGGAACAATACCCGCAGGATCTCCATGACACTGAGCAGCCACACCCGCAGGATCTCCATGACACTGAGCAGCCACAGGATATCCCAGAGGAGTTCCGGTGAGGACCCAATGTTGATGGTGTACCAGAAACCAGAGGCCTTGAACAAGACCAGTGACTCATTGCAATGAACATTGCCAGGAACATTGATGGGACAAAGGGGCACTAAGGCCCCAGTGTCACCAGGACAAATGAAGAGGGGTTGGAAAGGTAGGGAATGAGAAGCAAAGAGATTTTTTGTTGTTCTGTTTTGTTCTTATTTTTGTCTGCTTGCTTGCTTTGTTTTGTTCTCTTTTGGAGGGGTGCTACTGGTGTGACAGGAGGATACGGGGGGACCAGGAGGTGAGCAGAACTGGAGGGCACGATGCGAAACTCCCAAAGAGTCAATAAAGAAGTTTAAAAAAAGTGATTCCCTTCCCCAACTCCACAGCTTATATGGTGGTGAAGTTTACAGGTGAGTTGAAGGGCAGGCCAAATCAGATTTCACCTACCTCTGTTAGAGCTGGTGGTTTGAGCAGTCTTAATTTGGGACCCCTCAAAATGTAGGGAGCCCCAGGGAAGCTGCTGTGTGCTTCAGACTGAGCTCAGGGTGCGTATACCTGGTTCTTGTTGAACGCTTTCATGGCTGCACAGACTTCCTTTCTGGTGAAGCCTTCCAACTTCTGCAAGTGTCTGGCTGTCTCATCAAACTTTAGTCTTGTCTGTGTGTGGAGGTCTTCTGCCAAGGGACAAGATGCCATCAGCCTGAGTATGCCCACCAGAAGTACCTGTAGTATGGTGATTCACACTCATTTCTTACCATGGAAGAGAAGGAAGAGTGAGAGGAGGGGGGAAAGCTATTTGCCTCACGGGTTCTGGGAGAGCAGGATGATTTAAGTGTAGCCTGTAGATCTTTGTGAGCAAGGGGTACTAGAGCTCTCTTTGGACTGGTTGTGTCTGCTGTGAATTGGTGATGTCTGCAGCAGTCCTAGGGGGGATTAGTTAGACCTTGCTGACTCTGGTCTATCAGATGTTTTCAGCCTTTTAGAGGCAAGAAGTGGTAGGAACCAGGAGAAAGGGCTGTAGAAACCAGAGAAGACCTAGAGCAAAGAGTCACAGACACTTGTGGAGTGACAGCAGAGATTAGCCAGGCCAGTGAGGGGGACAAGGCTGGGTGAAATTGGAGGGTACCAGGAGTGAAGTAGGAAAGTTGGGAGTCAGAACAGGCTTCCAGACATGGCCTAGCACCGTTATCAGCAGCTACTGCTTAACCTCCGTGTCCCGTACTCTCACTGAGGCACAGTGCTGAGATGCAATGGACATGTGAAAAGTCGAAGGTCAGCAGCTTCTGCTTTCTCTACTTGTGCTAAGAGAGGCTCCACATTTGACTCCAAACACGAAAAGCACTCTCTGGTGCTGGGGATGCAGGGCCTCACACACACTAGGCAGATGCTCTGCTACTGCACTACAAGGCAGTCCTGAAGGCCCAGACTCTTTGGCCTTGGCTTTCTGGCCTCAGCTCACTCTTCATCTGTTAATCTGTCCTGTACCAGATAGTGATCAAGAACTGAGACTGGGCTCAGGACACACGTAACACAGAGGTGAGAAACAGGGGTTCAAAGCATACAAGCCTCCCAAAGAGATATACAAAGTGTGCTAGTCCATTGAGGAGAGGGAGGATGAGATGAAAGAGGAAATGCTGGAATGCTTGGATGGGGAAGCTGGAGGTTAGGGACCAAGAAACTGCTTTTCTAGGAGGACATGTTTATCCAGAGCTGAAGGACTAAATGGTCAGGGCAGGTGCAAAGGCCGTGAGGTGGGAGAGACATGATGGAATCCTAAATGAAAAGGCCAACATGTTTGAAATTCCATGATTGAGATGGAGACATCAGCAGATGTTCTCCAGGTGGGCAGAGGCCCAACATGTATAGTCTATAGGCTGTTTTTAATCTCATTCCACATCCCACGAAGACACTAGATAGCTAGGATGAGGGCATGGGCATGGCATGGTTCAACATGAAATTATTTGAGAACTATCATTCTGCCTGATAAACATATCAGGCAGGAATGGACTAGAAGTGGGAGTGAACAGCTAGAAAGCCACTAGCAGAGAGCCATTCAGGTGAGAAAATCTGATGGCTTGTCTCAACAGTGGTGGCAAAAGGGATGATGAGAAGTGGGCAGTTCAAAGTATATGTAGGGGGTAGAAGGGGACAGCTGAAGATGGGGTCAAGATTGCCTCTCAGATCTCTGGTTGGACAGGCAGAGAAACCAGGGAAAAGACTGGCCTGGAAGGCAAATCCAGGGAGCTGAGGCTGAGAACTAACATTGGAGAGGGGAGCATGAAGCCAGGCTTGCCACAGCAACTCTAATGGACAAGGAGGACAGAGAAGAGGGCTGAATTAACACACAAACTGGAGTTGCTGAGGAGGGCAGAGCAATTGCTCTCACTTAGCTCTGGTTTGCTCTTCCTGGCAGCTGTTCTTTCCAGTTCAGTCACTAGTGACCTGCTCAGAAGACCGGAAGCTGCTATGAGTGTCTGCCAAGGAGTGGATGATGGCCTCCATGGAGGCAGAACATACTGCTTTTTGTTGTTGTTGTTTCTCCATGGAGAGTCCTTTTATGTCAGATACCTGAGGTTTTCAGGGTCCAGTGAGTCCTGGTGAGAACCTGCTAATACTGGGCCTGTGATTGGGTTCCCAAAGGACCATGTGGACCCTCCATTTCCACACCCAGGACACTTAGAAGACCACATACACTTTTATTCATCTTCTAAGTAGGCTGTGTTTCAGCTCCTGCCTCCAGGTTCCTGCCTTGGCAACCCTCAGTGATGGACTGTGACCTTGCAGCTAAATAAACCCTTTCCTCCCCAAGTTGCTTTTGGTTACAGTGTTTCAGCCCAGGAATATAAAGCAAACAAGGGCAATAGAGTACTCAGAAAGCGTTTCCTGTACTGTAGAGGCACACTGGGAGATGTTGACTCCTGGGGCTGAGGTTTTGATTTGGTGGAGCTTTTAAAAGCACCCATAAAAACTGAGCTAGGAGTTGAGATCTGCCACACCAAATCCAGTAGATTCTGTGTCACAAGTTCCACAGACTGGCAATAACTTCAAAAGAAGGAGGTCTCCTGGAAACGGTTGTGGGACTCTTGGCCTGAGGAAAATATTGAGCCATAGTTCTCTTGGCAATTTCTGTTCCTCTATTCTTTTTCTCATATTATCAAAATGCTCATGAGAGCCTATACTGACAAAAGATATAATCATCCCCTGAGATGTGGTCACTGACCATGACCTCATCTCCAGGTAAACCAGCACTTTTCAAATCATACACATCATTCAAATAAGTAGGAAAATATTGAGCTATAGTTCTCATGGCAATTTCTTTTCTTTTATCCTTTTCTCATATTGATACAAATGAGGAACCGTCCCCTGAGATGTGGTCACTAACCATGACCTCATCTCTAGGAGACCAGCGCTTTCAAATCACTCACATAAATACAGTTAGTATCGAAAACTTTCCCAACAATAAAAATTCATATGGCTGTATATGTGTAACTGAGAGTAGGTTTAAACATTTGGTTTAAAAAAAAAAAGCCTTTTGATAGGAAAAAGTCAAATTAGCTCAATATTTTAAAGATTCTTAAGAGCTAGGCAACAATTATTAAACAATAACTGACCATAAAGATTTATTAATCTAATCTTAGAAAATAGGCTGTTAGTTGTGATTAGCCTTGAATGATTTTCTGATTTATTGTTAGCTTTGAAGAAGTTGTAGGTTACTGTACCTAACAACGATGATGTCATTTGTTCTATCTGGATTTGCTTCCATGAATACAATTTCTGAGAAACTATTCTATATCCTGGATAAAAAGCCTTGCTTGAAAGCTGCAAAATACACTCAGATTCAAACTGCCTCTGTGTTTGTTTCTGTTAGTTACCTCCGAATCCTTACCCACCTAGTCTTCGAGAACCCTTGTCCCAGGGACACCCATACCCGGCTGGGGTGGTCCGTGTCTTCTCTTTTAATACCTGCAAGCTTGTGGTCAGCCTGAGCTCTCTCCCACTCTCTGTGCTGTTGCAGGGACCATTCTCTGTTCTGCTCCTCTTGGAACCTCTTCCTCTCATGGAAGTTTAAATCCTCTCCCATGAACTTCTGCATTCCTGAGATGGTGTTCCGCATATCACTGTCTGACACCCGGGCTGGGAGATCTTTCTTGAGGGCCAGTGGATCAGACAGATCGAACTCACGGCGAGTTTCTGGCTTCTGAAAGCTCTGCTGGAAGTCATTGATAGCGCAGCAGAGTTGTTTCCTGTCCCTCCGTTCCCGGTCATGGAGTATGCACATGACTTTGTCATTGTGCCTCATTTCTGCAGCTAGGAAAGACAGAGCAAACATATAAGCTACAATGAGTACAAATAAATCTACTTTAAAATGAATTTTCATGACCTAAGGACAATGTTCCCAAACTGTAACATGATCATTAAAGGAACAGTATCCACTGTATAAAAAGCACTATAAACAGATCTTGAATACATGGGAAAGCCAATTGAAAAGTGAGCACAGGCAAAGCACTGTAAAGAAACCCAAGTGGGCAACATACTTAGAAAGGAACATTAACCTTTCACGGGATACATTCAATGAACTCCAGGCAGAATGCTTAAAATGCTGCCAATGGTATACATTAGCAATGATGTGAGGAATGACATTAAAACTGTTGCACTCACTGCTGTTGAAGCATAATTTGGAACACTTCTAACAAAGCAATTTGACCCACTGATCCCACCCCAGTGTCCCTCTCACATGTGCACAAGGGACATAACACATAGATACTCATTGCATCAGTATTTGCTAAAAATCTGGGTGTGTGGTACACACCTTCAACCCCAGCACTTGGGAGGCAGAGTTTAGCCTGGCCTACAGTCTCTGAACTTTCATGGGCATGCCTACCTGCACATACATAACACATACACACACACACACACACACACACACACAACACACACCATACATAGGCCAACATGGCAAAATGTTGTCATCAAGCCTGGTGGTGGCCACATGTGTGTCTGTTACATTGGTTTTATAAGTGTGAATTACTTTTACAAATAAACAAGATTTAAAAGTTTAGAAAATGTATAATAGTATAAAGAAAAACAACTACTCCAATGTAACCACTGAAACAAATTTTGTCTTTTTCTAATCATATATCTTAAAGCCTAAATTGACAGCACATTTGTCTCTACAATTATTTGTCCATTTTTTTAAATTTTAAAAAGTTCTATAGTATTTAAAAAAAAAAAACCCAAATGTTCAACAATTGGTGAAATTGATGGCCATGAAAGGAAAACTAGATTCTGTTTGACATTTTGAATTGGCAACTAGAACACTATTATATATAGCTACACACTATATGTAACTACTACATGTATACATATTACATACTATACATAAATCACTGAGTTATCTCAGAGGTCTGAGGTCTAGGATGCATGTGTCACTTGTCATCCATCAACAGCTGTCCTCCATAGGTCAGCTTTGAGTTAGAAATAGAGAATGTGTGCATGTGTGTTTAAGGCTTTTCCCTTTCAGAGCAAGAATTTTTAAAGAAAACAATGAAGAACACTCCTTGTATTTAAAATATATTTCCTAAGATGCACATTGAGATTCAATAGCTACTTTTTCTTGAGAGGAATTATGCTCATTAAGTTAAATGACCACAAGAAATTGAGGGATTTTAAAAGGAGAAAGACCATACAAGTAGTGTGTGTGTGTGTGTGTGTGTGTGTCCGTCTGTCCTCATTAGTGCACATGCATGGAACTGAATCCAGGGCCCTGAGAACAACACAAAACTTTTGCTCTGGTTTTCACAGAAATGAAGACATGAAGCCTTAATCGATAGGTGAACATTTTAGAAGTGCTCACCAAAAGTTTCATGCCTAGCTTTTTCAGTTGCTTCTTTTATCTTCTGATCATGAACTTGAATATCCCAGGCTTGTGTATCTCCCTAGGAATGGATAAATGGAGAGAGGTTAGAACCAGCTAGCATTATTCAGTAGGACACAATCCCCTCATCTGGTCATGGCATCAACAAATTGCCTTCCAGCGCTTGGATGGCTTTGCTTGTAGCTGGGTGTCCTGCTTATGCTATCAGCTGCTTACACACACACACACACACACACACACACACACACAGACAGACAGACAGACAGAGTCCCAACAGTGCTTAGGTACCACTCTTCTCGGAAACCTATGATTTTCTCTCCAGACTCCTGCTGTGCCCCCACCCCCCGTGTCTGTCTGTCTGCCCAAACAGTGCTTAGGTACCGCTCTTCTGGGAAACCCTCTATGATTTTCCCTCCAGGCTCCAGTCTGTGCTGGTGCTGATGCCACTGTATTTTTTTGTGGCCGTTTTAAGGCATTGCCTTTTTCACTACATGGTGAACTCTGCAAAGGTCTCCCACCTCCTGGACCCAACTAGGACTAGCCAGGGCATTTGTCACCTGGAAGAATGGAAAACTGAGCTAAGTAGGAGGAAAGCAAATGTCTCCACTCTCCCACTGGCTTCCCCTGGGCTGTCGAGGTAAGGCTTTTCAAGTTGACTCAGCCAAACTTGGTGCTTAGATATAAAGGCTCCTTCAAGCATTGGCTCCTCTCCGGCCCCGGTGCCTCACCCCAATGATCCTGTTCCTGGCGTTGAAGACCCGTCCCTGCCTGCACAGCTCCATGTACCGATTCTTGGCTAGGGTGGCGTCTTGTCGCAGGTCCTTAAGCATCGCTACCTCCATGGCTCTGGAACCGGTGGGCCTTCAGCAGCTTTCAGAATAAACACCGTATTTAAAAAACAAAAAAACAAAAAGCGACAGAGATAAGCAAACTGCACCTCCGAGAAGCAACGCTCCCAAAAGTTTCAGAGCCGGTCTGTCCCTGCCGCCACCAGCAGCAGCCCAGCTTTCACAGCAACCAGCCACGGCGCAGGATCGGATTCCCTGAGAAACGCCAACCTCCGTTGCTAAGGAACAGCGCCTCGCTCGCTCTAGTCTCGCGAGACTTGGCAAAACTCTTCCCGCGCTTTTCCCACCGGCGCACGAGGAAGCAAGCGGTGGAGGCGCGGAGGGCGGCCATGGGGCGCCTTGAGCTGCTGCTTGTGGAGAATTTCAAGTCGTGGCGAGGCCGCCAGGTCATCGGCCCCTTCAAGAGGTTCACCTGCATCATCGGCCCCAACGGCTCTGGTAACCTGCGCCCCAGAGCAGTTCGGCCTGAGGGGCCACCGCGGCCACTGGCTCCGGCCGGCCGTAGGCCCGAGGGAACCCAGCCACTCCCAATGCTGGTGATGACCGGCTAGGCCGAGGGGACCCCTCCCTTTCAGCAGGGTGCCACTGTTGACTGCTGTAGGTCCAAGAGTACAGGGGCCACAATTGGCCTGAGGGTTCCAAGGGGCCTTCCCGTCGTTCTGAGGGGACCCAGGGGCGCCTCGCCCGTTGTCGCCCTGAGGGGACCAGCACGCCCCCCCCCACATCCTCCACCCCTGACTCTCGCTGTAGGCCTGAGAAGGACATGGGGTCTGGCCCGACCGGCCCCAGCCTGAGGTCTCTGCTTCACGAAGGACTGGGGCTAAGAGTTCCAGAGTCCTCAGCCCCCACCCACCCTTGCAGGCTGTCCTCACTCACCCATCCACCACCCAACAGTAGCAAATAACTAAGAATGAAATGGATTTGGCCGTTGTTGGAGAGAAAACATACACACACACACAAACACCCCGAGTGTAACCCAAGCGTAGTTAATGAGAAGCAGGGGAAATTTAGTGCCCAAAAGATAATTTCTAAAATAGTTTTCCTGGCTGGTGCTGCGTTTAAACCATTTACAGCAGAGGTCTCCAGTCTGAGCACTGAAGATTTGCTTTGTTCATCTTTTTCAACAAATGATTGTTAAGCCTTCTGTGGCCATCAGTTAATGTGTACTATCATAACGAACTTACCCACCACCTGATTCACTGTCAGCATCAGCATATTTTTTTTAATTTTAGATAATCTAGTGATAACAATCTTTTGAAAAAATTTTCATATAAAACAATATACATGTAATATAAAAACTTGACAATAACAACAGAAAAATCAAACATTTATTTACAATTCAGAGATGATTGCTCTGTTACTTTGGGGGCATATACATACAGATTTTTGCCCTAGGTAAACTTAAAAAAATGAGTTAGTACTTACTGTTTCTTCTTCAGAAGATTAGCCTTTCATTAAATGTTCATCTGATGCTCAAATCCAGATTTCCTCAACTAATTTCAAAATAGTATTCAGACAGAACCCTTTCCTACAGACCTACATAATGTATCGGAATGTTATTTCCCTTATCTTAATGTAGCACAGTGCTTTTTTTTTTTTTTTTTTTTAAAGTCCTTTCATGGCTTCTCACAATCTAAAGCATAAAGTTCACTTCCTTTAATGTAGTATGTTGTAGTTCTTAGATAACTTATCTAGCCTTTTCTCTTATACTCCTAAATATAAGCTTATAAAAGCAATATTCTTCTTTTTATTTTAAACTTAAATAATACCATGTGCTTAGTCCTTTGTACCTGTGATCAAGTGATCTTTTCCCAGGATAATATATTTACTTTTAGCACTCCCCTCTCTAAATTGACTTACTCCTTAAAACTTAACCTAGAATTATTCCTAAAAAATCTAGCTCAGTCTAGAGAGATGGCTCAGTGGTTGCAGGTATTAGCTGATCTTAAGAGGACCTGGATCCAGTTTCCAGCATCCACATGGTAACTCATAACCATCTGTAATTGTAGCTCCAAGGAATCCTCACAGCTTCTTCTGGTTTGTGCAGACACTAGGAATCATGTGGTATGCTTATATACGTGCAGGCAAAACACCTATGCAATAAAATTTTTTAAAAATTCAAATTGGTCTCTAGCTATTGGTGCTCTTGTTAGGTAGTTATATGGTACTTCAAATTTTTCCTTGCAAGTTATAATATAATTTCTTACATTTATTGGAAACAGAGCTGGAGAGATGGCTAAGCCATTAAAGGCTAGGCTCACAACCAAAAACATTTATTGGAACAGCGTGTGTTTTGGAAATCAAATATTTCACTCTAAAGTATGTTTGATTTTTTTTGCCTGTTCATTTGTAAAATGCAAATACCAATTCCACAGAAATTGTTGCACAAAATAACAGATGACAGGTGTCCAGCACCAAAAGTGGCTCAACAAATTGATCACATCCTTCCACTGTAAGCACCTTAGAGCAGTGAAAAACTTAGAACAAATTTAAAGTGCTAATTGTCTTTTGTTTGTGATTGTAGTATCAGGCCACATCTCATTCTCTGAAGTAGAGTGAGTATTTTACTAGGAATAGCAGAATGGTTGGCTTTTATAAGAATAATAAAAGTGGATTGACCAACAGTAACTTAAGACGGGTTACTTTCCTTACACCCAGCTGAGGTAGATTAGACTGTTTGCTTGGTTTTGTGAGCTTCCTGCTTTCAGGATAAACCAGTCTATGTGGGGATTTACTTGCTTCCTTAAAACTTCAGTTTGATTGCGTGGAACTTAGATGAGTTATTCTATTTGGTTTAGTCTCATAGTCTGGTATCTAGTTGTGAGGATAGTGCAAAACTATTACCTTCATTAAATTTTGATAGATCAAAACCTATAATTTACTGGTACTTAAAAAGAGTGTCTGATACATGTTCAGGAAAAAAAAAAACATCTGTAGGATGAATGGATATTTTGAGGGCTAAGAGATCAAAGATTAAGGAGGCTTTTTAAGATTTTGAATTAGGAAAGGAATGGCAAAAAGGAGAGTTATGTTTTAAGGAGTTGGAATAAAAAAGGATTGAAAGAACAGTAGTGTGGCTTCTATAGTTTTCAAATCTTGGTTCATCTGTATTAAGCAATCATAGCCTAAAATATAGCTCTTTCAAAATAGCTACTTTCCTAATGTTCTTTTTAAATTATTCATAGCAGATATCCTCAGTCTCTTGGCTTGGTTTGGTTTGTTCATTATCTTTTTTTTTAATAGCAGATGGTGATTAACACTAGTTGACAGATGAGCACTATACATTTCTCTTCCAATTATTCTATCCTTTCATCACACAGTTTTATCTTTCTGTGATATTTATTACCATATCTATGGTGGTTGAAGCCTTTAATTCCAGTACTTGGGAGGCAGAGGCAGGTGGATTTGTGAGTTTGAGTCTGTCCTGGTCTACATGGAGTTCTAGGACAGCCAGGGCCACATAGTAAGTAAGTAAGTAAGTAAGTTAAAAATACAACCTTTTGAACACATACATTAATTGAATAAAAATTTTAATTGGGAAAATATATTTTTGAGTAGATTTTAAATAATGGTCTATGAAAAGGTGTTGCTATTTGGTTTCATTACTGCCACATTTAATAATTCAGTACAATGAATGTTCATTTTGTCCTACATGTGCTTTTTACAGTAGCTTTTTGATGTGAAATTTCTCAACCTCCAAAAGCCATGGTTTTTATAGCTTTTTTATTTTTATTTTTATTTTATTTTATTTTTTTTGAGGCAGAGTTTCTCTGTATTACTGGCTGTTCTGGAACTCACTCTGTAGACCAGGCTGGCCTCAAACTCAGAGATCCACCTGCCTCTGCCTCCCTAGTGCTAGGATTAAGGCATATGCCATCACCACCTGGCTGTTTTTGCAGCATTTAAAAAAACTTATTGTTCTTTTTAGAATGACTCTAGCCCTCTAAAACCATCTTTGTTTACATTACTTTCTTGCACTGGAAATTCAAATTGCTTGTGTAATGGCTGGACTGACAATTGTGTCTTGGAATTACAGCTATGGGTTTGTAGTATAATATTAGAAATAAGTTTGGGGGGTCACAAGGAAAAAGATCACAATTCCAGCTGAAGTATGTATCTTGATCAAGAGAGTAAGCTTGGAAGAGCAAGCTCCCTGAGACTAGAAGTGCACTTGTTTTTTCTAGGGCAGGTAGTAGAGTCTGAGTCTTTTCTCCATTAGCTGGGATCTGACCTCACAGTCTTGGCAACTGGCTAGTTTTAAAAGAATTGGGGGGGGGGGCAAAAGGTATGAAGGAAAGCAGGAAGCAGTCAACCAATTAATTAACTTAAGTTCCAGGAATATAGCCAAACCTTTGTGTGGGAAAGTATTTTCTTGGTTGGGAGAAAATATTTGAATTCCTTGTTTCAAACACAAGGGGTTTTTGTATAGTTTTTATATAGCCTTGGCTGGCCTGGCCCTTGTTATATAGCCCAGGCTGGCCTCAAACTCAATGTGATCTATCTGCCTCTGCCTCCCAAGTGCTGGGATCAAAGGTGTATGCCCTCACAGCTGATTTAAACACAAATTTTATAGTTTTGCTAGAACTCATCTTTAAGGTTCCCTACAAAGCTAATCTACCAGTGGGATGGAAGACCTCCAGGACTACCCTCTGGTTTGGTAATCTGCTGAGCAATCCTTCAGTGTGTGGCATATAGTTTACTCAGGGCTGTCATGCATGACACTGAAGAAGTACAAAGCAAACTCAGCAGTGGGAAAAGCTAACTTCAGCAGTAAGTTATCATGTTGAATTGCCACCAAAAATCTTCATGGACTCCATGTACAGGGTTTTTATTGGGAGATGGACATGCTCTCTATCTATTACATATCCAAATTCCAGACTCCTAGCACATATTTAATTCTAGTCATGTCCCAAAAAGTTTAGGCACCATGAACCATCCCTACCAAGAAATTATTAAAACTTTGCCCAGATCCAAGTATAAAAATCATGAAAATTCTAGCAGTCTCAGTTTATACCTTGAGAAGTGTCTGTCTGTCTGTCTGTCTATCTATCAATCTGCTGTTATTTTTCAGGACAGGGTATCTCTGTCACTCTGTAGGTCAGGCTGGTTTCTTAATTCAAAAAGATCTGTCTGCCTCTGCCTCTCAAGTGCTGGGATTAAAGTCATGTACCACCACTGCCCAGCTAGCTTTTTAATTTTTTTTTAAATATAGAGGGGTATGGTGCTGTTATGTTTATGTGATCATTTCCCTATTTATACAATGGGAAATAGAGATGTTAAGTCATTTGCCCTGTGTGATACTCAGTAATAGGAGAGTGCTGAGGTCCATGTTTGTTTTAACTTTATTTAATTAGTTTTTTGATTCATATGTTTATATCCTTACATTCACACCTTTCTGCCACAGCTATATGGTAGAAACAGTACACCTATTAAGAAACTCTGGAGTTTCTCAATCACATAGATTTGTTCCAGAGAGGGAGGAGTGATAAGAAAATGGGGGCAAGACCAGGCTACAGAAATCACAGAGACAGCTGACCTGAACAAGGGGGAGCTAATGGACCCCCAGACTGATAGCTGGAAAATCAGCATTGGGCATGCTCAGACCCCCTGAACATGGGTCTCAGTTAGAAGGCCTGGGCAGTCTAAGGGACCTCTGACAGTGGAACCAGGATGAATCCCTGGTGCATGAAAGGACTTTGGGAGCATATTCCCCATGGAAGGATACTTCCTTAGTCTAGAGGCAGGAGGGATGGCCTAGTCCCTACTCCAAATGACTTGACAGATTTTGTTTATCCCTCCTGGAAGGCATCACCATCCCTGTGGAATGGGGGTGGTGGTATGGGAGGGGAAGTTGGGGGCATGGGAGGGAGGGAGAGGGAACTGGGATTGATATGTAAAATAAGAAAAAATATAAATTATTTTAAAATAAAAAAATAGATTTTGAACATTGGCTAGATTTCACTTCTGTTTTCTTTGGTTCTCAGAAGATTTTTCAGTCATTAAGAATGAATCTTTTGATTCAGGAGGCAGAGGCAGGCGGATCTCTGTGTTCAAATGGTCTACAAAATGAGTTTAAGGACAACTAGGGCTACACAGAGAAACCCTATCTTGAAAAACCACCAAAACAACAACAAAAACAAAAACCCCAAGAACAAAAAGAATCTTCACCTTCTTTTCTTCTTCAGGAAAATCTAATGTAATGGATGCACTTAGTTTTGTAATGGGAGAAAAAACAACTAATTTAAGAGTAAAAAATATTCAAGAACTTATTCATGGAGCACATATTGGAAAACCTGTTTCTTCTTCTGCAAGTGTAAAAATTATATACATAGAGGACAGTGGAGAAGAGAAAACATTTACAAGGATTATCAGAGGTAATTTTGTGTGTGTGTGTGAGATAGAGAGAGACAGAGACAGAGACAGACACAAAGAATATTTTTGTTTAGGGTCTGATTGCCTGATCTTTCTTTGAAGTTTGTGACTTACTAATCACTGGCATTTTACTTCCTATTAAGTGTCTTGCTTAAGCAGACTCACTTTCAATACTATGACAGGTAACATTTTTATACTTGGATATTTGCTTAAGATGAAGGAGGGAGCTATCTCTGAATAGACATTATAAAACTTCTTTCTCTGCTTCTCTGTACTTGTTTTCTTAGTAAGTAAGTATATTTTTGGCTTATATACACCTAAAAGCAACTCAAATAAAATGTTTATCTTGTATTCATTAATTTCCTGTGTTACTATAATAAACTGTTATGGCTCATCTGTAATAACTATATCATACAAGGACTCTTAAGTCACGAAAGTAGGTATATATTTTATTCTTACTTGTTTTTGTTTTCTTTCTAATTCACTAAAATAAATATTCCCACACTCCCTCCCTCCCTTTCTTGACAGGATCTTGATATGTAGTACAACTGACCTTTAGTTCACAATCCTACTTAGGCTCTTTAGGGCAGGCATTGAATATACATGTTACCATGTCTGCCTTCACTACATTTTATAAAGTATGCAAACTGCATTACTAACTTAAGTTTATATATATATTTTAGATATATTGTTTAGGTATTTCTGCATTTTATCACTTGGAGTAGTCATTGACCTATTTTTGCATTCCCTTTTGGGCATTTTAAAAAAATTGTGATGGGCTGTCAATGTGTTGTTAATACAAGCTCAAGCGATCCTCCAAAAGGTGCTGGAATTCTGGGCCATGTCACCATACCTAGCACTTGGCTTTTTAACTGAGAATTCTCCATTTCAGTAAAAATTCTTTGTTCACTGTATTAAAAATTGTAATAACTTCCACCACATGTAGAAACATCCCATCCTTACAGATACAACTTGCTCACATGCTATTTTATTTTATTTGAATATTTTGTTTATATTGCTTAGATATGAACTCTTTCAGATAAAACACTTTTATCTGTTAGTACTGTGACATGATCTTTAGTATAATATATAATATTTATTAAGTAATTAAATGGGTTTATGTATAGGTGTATTATGTTATTGTAAAACTATTTCAGTGAAAACATTTTATAACAATTTATTTGTTTATTTTAGGGGGATGCTCAGAATTTCATTTTGGGGATAAACCCGTGAGTCGTTCTGCATATGTAGCACAGTTGGAAAAGATAGGTATAATAGTCAAAGCACAGAACTGTCTAGTTTTTCAGGTAAGTAGTTATACTCGTTTATTTGGTTTGTTTTTAAGATGTTACCACATTTTACATGCTGTTGTGCTTTACTGTTACTAATAGGGAACTGTAGAGTCAATTTCTATGAAAAAACCCAAAGAGAGAACCCAATTTTTTGAAGAAATCAGTACTTCAGGAGAGTTTATAGGAGAATATGAGGCAAAGAAAAAGAAGTTACAAAAAGCTGAAGAAGATGCACAATTCAATTTTAATAGGAAAAAAAATGTAGCTGCAGAGCGGAAGCATGCAAAAATCGAGAAAGAAGAGGTAAGGTGTCTTGAACATGTCACCAGTAATAAGTACATACTTTTAAAAATTCTGTTAAAATATAAGTAATTAGCCAGGCATGGTGGTGCACAATTTTAATTCCAGGTCTCTGGAGACAGACAGGCAGATCTCTTAGTTTGAGGCTAGCCTAGTCTACAGAGCTAGTTCCAGTACAGCCAGAGCTATACAGAGAAAGTTTGTCTCACAAAAACAAGAAAAAAAAAACTGAAAAGAAGCAAACAAAACCCTGCATTATTGGCTGTAGGGTACTAAAAGATTCCATTAATAATGTGAAACAAAATCTGACATTCAGTAAAAATTAAAAAAAGGTAAACAGTTTTTTAACATTATTTTGTATGTGTATGTGCACATGTTCAGATCCATGTGTGGTGGTCAGGAATCAGGTCTCCCTTTCACCACGTGGTTCCTGGGGATTGAATATAAGCCGTCAGGCTTGACAATAAGTACATTTAACCTGCTGTGCCAACTTGCTGCCCCAATATAAAACTTTTATATGTCTGCCATATAAGACAGTACAGCAGAGATACTCAAAACTTTTGGGTCTTGACTCTTGTACACTTGTAAATGTTACTGAGGACCCCAAAGAATTTTTCATAAGAAATTGCATATCTATCTATCTCTCTCTCTCTCTCTCTCTCTCTCTCTCTCTCTCTATATATATATATATATATATATATGTAGTTATATATATATATGTATATATAGTGTGTGTGTTTCATTTTTATTATTTTATATGTGCATGGGTGTTTTGCCTAAAAGTGTACATGTGCACCATGTGCCTGGTGCCTGTAGAGACCAGAAGAGGTCAGTGGATCCTCTGGAACTGGAGTTGCAAACTGTTGTGAGCTATTATGTGAGAGCTGAGAATTGAACCCGAGTCTTCTGGGAGAGCAGCCAGTGTCCTTAACTGCTGAGCCATTTCTTCAACTCTGTTTATTCTGTTTTAAATTAAAACTGGGTATTTTAACTTGTTAAGCTCTTTCATCTTAATATGGATAATATATTTTTAATGAAAAATAACTACATTTCCAAGAACAACACTGTATATTCTTTTATGTTTGGCTTAATAGACCATGGCTGGATTCTCACCAACACTAATGATCTTTTTTTACATGGGTGATGCATTGTAACTCAAGCTTTCCCCAAACCATTTCCTTATTAACTACTTGTTGCTCAGAAGCCATTTTAAATTACTGTCTCCTCCTTTCTGTTGTGTTACTAATTTAGTTTTCTTTGTAGCATATAATTCTGTGCAAAATTATCTTGTTTGCTTTTTTTAGTAGTCTCTGAGTCCAATGCCCTCTATTGGAAAAATTGGAATATAATCTTAATAAGAAGAAGGATGGTAGTCTGGCATTGTTGGTGCAGGCCTTTAATCCCAGCACTCAGGAAGCAGAGGCAGGTGGATCTTTATGAGTTTGAGGTCAGCCTAGTCTACAGACCTAATTCCAGGGCAGGCTCCAAAGCAATACAGAGAAACCCTGTCTCAAAAAAAAAAAAAAAAAAAAAAAAAACACATATCTGCCATGTAGCTCAGTAAATATTTGAAGAAATAAATGATAGGTGGATGTATTACTTATTAGTAGTATTGCTTAGTTTCTTTATATTGTGAATGTGTATATATGTTTCATATTTTGTTAGTGAAAAGAGGTGGGTAGTAAGTCAGAACATAGTATTTAGAGCATACTGAAATAGCTTATAGAATAGCAGAACTTAAAACATTTTCATAAAGACAATTAGAATAGTCCCATTTCCTGATTATTTTTTTTTTTTGGAACATCCTTGGAAGGTATCTATTTACAACTTACTAGTGGAAAGTTTGTTGACCCCACCTTATAAGATGGTGGCCCACTCCCTTATTTTCTTTATTGTTAGCAAAAATCTTAAGAGCATTGTTCCTTTTCATGTGTAATTTAAAATTTTAATAGTTCTATTAGTTTTATCAGTGTAAAATTACTTCTTTTTTTCATAAATAGCATTTATTTATTTATTTATTTATTCTGCAGACAATCTTTAAAGCCAAGGAATTCAGGCAAGTGCATACAATGAACTAAAAAGTGAATTTTAACTATGCACAGTAATGTCTCATGTTTATAATTATTGCATATAATTTAAACAGATTTACATAATAATTTCATTTCTAAGCACCTGTTTGAGTAACTAGGTTACTCCCTTTACTCCCCCTACTTTTTTTTTATTTTATATAACCAAGTCCATTTAAATGAAAACAAATATTTATAGATAATATTTGGGAATTTGGGCGTCGTTCTTTCCAAACTACTTCCTGTGGGTAAGGGGCACTGTCATGGGGGATTCGAAGAAGATTCAGAAATCCTGGCTGTAGTCTGTAAGGCTGCTTTGTCCAGCTGTTTTGAATGTAGGATCACCTGGTACTCTGTTTCAGATGGTCTGGCTTGATCAAACCACATTAGCCTGGAAGGAATCCACATCTTTTCATTTTCTGTGGAAACAAAAATAGAAATCCTTTTCCCCAGTAACTTGTCCTTGAACTTAAATTTTGGAGTCAGAGCATTTTTTTTAAATTTAATTTATTACTTTACATGTCGATCCCAGTTCCCTCTCCCTCCCTCTTTCCCTCCCTTCCTCCCTTCATCCCTCCCTTTTACCCTCTCTGCCCTCTCACATGCACTCTAAACACCCTCCCCTCCCATCCCCCACCCCAATTCCATATGTAGGGGAATGCCATCCAGTTGGGGTCATGTAGGTCTGACAGGTCATGTGAAGTAGGGACTAGGGCTTCTCTCCTGTCTCTAGATTAAGGCAGTTATCCCTCCATGGGGGATGTGTTCGCAAAGTCCTTTTGTGCACCAGGGATACATCTGGTTCCACTGTCTGAGGTCCCTTAGACTGCTCAGCTGAGACCCATATTCAGGGGGGCCTGAGTCAGTCCCATGATGGCTTCCCAGCTTTCAGTCTGGTGGCCCATTAGCTCCTCCTTGTTCAGGTAAACTGTCTCTATGTGTTTCTGCTGCCTGGTCTTGTCCTCTCCATCTGCATCTGAATTCTACTTCAACTCAGTGTTTATGTATGGGTGTTTGCTCCTGTTTCCAACAGGCATTAGTTGAGGGCTCCATGGATAAGTTAGTTGTTGATCTCACTCTCCAGGAAGGGCGTTTATGGTAGCCTTTCCACGGAAGCTCAAATTGTATTTGGCAGCAGTCTTGTAGTTCTCTAGACCTTTCTTTGTGTTCAAAATTACTTCTTAGAGCAAGAATTTTACTTGGAATCACTGTAAAGTGGCTAGGGACTTATATATATATATATATATGTATGTATGTATGTGTATATACATATATATATAAATGTGTGTGTATGTGTTTTATATATATATATATATATATATATATATATATATATATTAAAGAAGATGATATCAGCAGGGTTAAGGAACTTGTCAGACTTTCTGAGGACCCATTGACAAACAGGTGCCACTTCACTGTAACAATCTGGTCACTGAGTGTGTGAATGCAGACTCATTTCTTTGTTGCTGTTTTATTTTAAGAGTATATTAAGAAGTCTTCAAACAATTCTACTTTTGTCAGGAATAATCTTTCTTGGATGAATGTGGTAGTACACACTGTAATTTCAACACTTAGGAGATGGAAAGGAAAATCAGGAGTTCAGGGACATCCTCAGATGCTTAACAGGTCTGAAACTAGTTCCTGTCTCCAAAAAAAAAAAAAAAAAAAAAAAAAAAAAAAGAGAGAATGCAGGGAAGAGATAATTGTTTCCATAACAAATTTCTGTAACAAATTAGTGATGATGTGCTAATACACTAGCCAAGTTCATGAGCAGAAGCTTAAACGTATACCCTTTTACCTTCTTTTGTACTGTTTTATAGGCAGAACATTACCAAAGTCTTCTTAAAGAATTGAAAATAAACAAGATACAGCTGATGCTTTTCCAATTATATTACAATGAAGAAAAAATTAATGTTCTGAACACTGAATTAGAGCATAAGGACAGGAGTTTGAGTGTTGTAAAAGACACTCTTTCTCACCATGAAAACATAATTAAAGCCAAGAAAAAGGATCATGGCATGTTAACTAGACAACTACAGCAAACGGAAAAAGAACTGAAGTAAGTTTTTAAAATAATACTAGCAGTTAGGCTTTTTTAAAAGGTTTTTTTAATGGCATTTATTTTACCTGTGCGTTTGTACATGTGAATACTGGCTCATGCTTAATGCAACATTCATGAGGAGGCCAGAGGACAACCTACAGAAGTCAGTTCTCTCATTTCACCTTGTAGGTTCTAAGAATTAAACTCAGGTTAATTTTGTCAACAAGTATCTTTACCCACTGAGTCATTTCTTTGGTCCATAATTGAGTTTCATGTAAATTAAGAAAATATAATTGATACTTTAGAAGTTAATGTGTTTGTGGAGACAATACTGTAGACTGAACTTAGACCTTCATACTTGATAGGTAAGCACTTTACCACTGAGCTGTGTTCCCAGCCTACAAGTTAACTTTTAAAAACTTGTATTTATTTATTTTGGTGTTTTGTTCTTTTTTGTTTTGAGACATAATCTCACTGTATAGCTAGCTCTGACTGCCCTCAAACTTGCAGAGATCTGCCTGCCTCTGATTCCTGAGTGCTGGGATAAAAAATGTGTACTACCATCCCTGGTTGAAATTGACTTTATAAAATGTACATTTTATTTTGGAATGCCTCTAGATATACAGAAAATTTGTAAATATAGAACCTTTCTCCTATAGTCCCATGCCATTTCTCCTACTACTAACATATTAGTATAGTTAGAATGTATAAGTCAATATTGATACATATTAGTTACATCCACATTTCATTCATAGTTTCTTTATGTCTGTGTAACATCTCTTTTTCTGGCCCAGAGTGCCACATTACATTTAGTTATTTGTTCCTGGACTTCTTTGGGCTGTGACAGTTTATCAGCATGGCAGTTTTGAAGAAATACTGTTGCAAGGTTTGTATGGGCTGGTTTTCTGAGGGTGAAGAAGTAAAATATCATTCTGCATATTCTAGGCATATCCTGTGCATAATATCAACATGTGCACTATTAAATGTTAACCTTGATCACCTGACTAAGATTGTGTTTGTCAGGTTTCTCTGCAGTAAAGTTAGTCCTCTCTTTCAGCACAACTGACACAGAGGTGAGAGTTTCTCCACTTTGAAGCAAAGCCCAGTGATACATTGTATTTCTGCACAAGAGATTCATCTCCATTATTTGTTCAGTTTTTGTTTGCTTGTTTTCCAAGACAGGGTTTCTATATGTATCTCTGGCTGTCCTGGAACTCTGTGTAAACCAGCCTGACCTTGAACTCAGAGATCTGCCTGCCTCTGTTTTCTGAGTGCTGGGAATACAGGTATGTGCTGCCACCCAGATTGTTCAATTATTTTTTATATAACTGTACTTAGATATATTTTCTATCTGGAATTAAAGCACAATACTGTATTGCTTATTTTACTACTTCAATTATTCTTTGAATTGTTTCCCTTATCCCTATATCCCTTAGACACATCCCATCATTGTGATTTTTTTTTCCTGTTTAGCACTTCTTTACTTTCTGTCATTGCAAAATACTCCAGGCTTATCTTGTCCGACCTAGTCCTAACCACATTCCCAGGTTTTATGAACCTACCCCAGGCCTAGGACCAATCACCTCTCCAAGGTTTATTTTGGTTTTTTTTTTTTTTTTTTTTTTTTTTTTTTTTTTTTTGATTAGAGAGTAGTATTAGGATCCTACATCTACATCCTAAGTCTGGTCACTAATACTGTTTCTAGACTTTCTCATCTGGCAGATTAAGAAGTCTTTAACATTTTGTTTACATAAGGTATACTCTTGGTGCTATAAAGTTCCTTTGGTTTTGACAAATTCATAGTTTAAAGACTTAAAAAAAATACTCTTCTGCTTCTACTATTCAACTCTTTCCCTCTCCCTTACCCAACCTCTGACAACTACAGGTCTGCCTAATAATATCTGCAAGATAACTTTTAGAATTTAATTTTTGAATGATATCTAATCAAAGTTACTTTTCTTTTGGCCAGGCTTATGCTTTTATTCCTAGCACATGGGAGACATGAAGATCTCCTCAATCAATATCAACTTTGTATATATATAGCGAGTTCCAGCCCAGCCAGGGCTACATAGTGAGGCCCTGTCTCCAAATAAAAATATAAATAAATACCTTTTTTTGTGCTAAAATAAATTTTTAAAAATTACTTTTTCCTTTTTAGATCTCTCGAAGCAATTTTAAATCAGAAGAGACCCCAGTACATTAAAGCTAAAGAAAATACTTCTCACCATCTCAAGAAATTGGATTTATCTAAGAAATTGATAGCAGACAATGAAAAACAGTGTTCTAAGCAGGAAGATGACATACGAGCCTTAGAGGCAGAACTGGTTGATTTAGATAGAGCTTGGAGAAGTTTTGAAAAACAGATGGAAGAAAAAACTTTACATAAAGGGAAAGACATTGAATTGGAAAATAGTCAGGTGAAAAAATGAAAATACTAGAAACTTTTTTATTGTCTCAGTTTCTTTTTTAATTAGAAAAAAATTAAAGAATGACATCTCTGATGATTTATTGAGATTGTCTTTAGAATATACATTGTAGGAATTAAAAATTATTTGATCTGTTCACAGAATCTAAATTTAAACTTGAAACTAAGCTATTTTTCCTTCATGTAGTTAGATGGTGTTATAACCTTACCGGTTAGTGAAAGCCCAGTATTACCTAGAGTTGTACTGTAATAAAAGTTAGGTAATTGTTACTATTTTAAAGATAAAACAATTCTCTTGTGGATATTATATAAACTTAAAGATCAGATATATGTAGCTGTGAAGAGACTTAATTGATAGAGGAAATTACTTAAGATAATTTTAACTGTTTAGTGATGAGTTAATAGTCAATGTAATGCAGTATACAGAATTAAAATTATTAATCAGTAAACTAAACTACAAGAATGTAACTCAGTTTTCAAACATCCTTTCAATTAAAGTATCATTATTCATTCCTTTCATTGAATTATGCTAGTCTTGTGTCACAACATACATACACCAAAGTAATTGTGACTAGGTTTCTAGATTGATTTTTCTCAAGATTTTCTGTCAGAGACCTTATTATAGAATTTGTCTTGATTAGTTTGTTGTTCTATCTAAAGAGTTTTTAATAAGGAAATTTTCATACTAAGTTCACATATTTTACCTGGAGAGATGTCTAATTATGATCTAATTTGTATAAAGATTTTGATGAGAACAGGATGTCATACAAATAATTTCATTTAGGTGAGTAATGTGTCAATGCTGTTTGTATAGCTGGATCGTTACAAAGATCTTAAGGAGCAAGTAAGACGGAAGGTAGCTATAATGACACAGCAACTGGAAAAACTGCAGTGGGAACAGAAGGCAGAAAGAGAAAGACTGGCATTTGAAAAGAGGAGGCATGGAGACACTCAGGTACCATGGATTATATGGTCATAGTTTAGAATTATTTGCAGTGAGATGTTACTCCCATGTATACTACTTTTTCAACATATAAATGGATTTATATCAAACAAATTTTAGAAATTATGAGGGGCTAAGAGCATATAGAAGACTGATGTCCTGGGCTTGACTTCCATAGCACAGCAAAATAATTGATGCACTTTTATACTTAGGCAGTGCCTTTGTTCCTGTGTTCAGGAAATGTTTTCTGTGTATATAGTAATGAGGCTGGTCTGACAATGCACTTTAGTTCAGTGGAATGAGGGGAGTAAGTCTCATCATAGAGATGAGCACAAAGGACAATAAATACACTCAGCTCTTTGTATTTGTGGGTTTTGAAGCTGTACACTCAACCAAGGATCAACAATACTGGTAAAAATGTGTTTAAAGAACATTTTCTATGTACATTGTGTCATTCCCTAAGCAATACAATATAATACCTATTTATATATTATATATTAAACATATATTATACATATTATATATATTTATAGAGTACCAGGTATTGTAAGTCTTCCATAGATGATTGATTTAAAGTATAGAGGAATAGATATATGTTGATTATATATAAATACTGCCATTTTATATAAGCATGTGAGTATATGTAAATTAGACTAACAATCATAGGTTCTGAAATTATTTCCCCATAGATATGATGAATGACTGTAGCCCAAGAGGAGCTAGTCATTCTATGTTGGAACTATTAAGGTAGTGTTATATTCTTGCTCAGAGTAAGGCAGACTTGGTTTTCAGCCCATCCTGTCTATCTTGCTTGTTACTTATTATATTTCTCTGGGCCTTGCATTTTGCATTTGTGTGTACAGTAAGGATAGGCATATTACAGTGAAGGACAAACTCAGTGGTCACTCCATCTAAATGTTCCATGGTTCCTTTTCTAAAGACTAAGGATTGAGCATAAAACTACTGTTACTGCATATTCAACAATGAAAGTTTATTATACATTATGAAGTTTTTCTGAACCACCCTGATATTTGTGTATAGAGCATTGTAAATGCTGCTGTGAGCCCAATTTGTTTTTAAGTAATGATTTTTCTCTTACCTGTATTCACTGACTTGGTAATTTGTGGTTATACTTATGTAAATACTGCACTAAAAGTTTGAGCATCTAGCTCTCCATCTTTCAAAACTCCAGCCACATGTATCTCCAGCTGCTACTTCAGGCTCTCCAGTTTGGGTGTTAAACAAATATCTCAAAGTTAGACCACAAACTGAACTTCTGATCTTTTCACCAAAATTTTCTTCAGTCTTTACCCTTTCCAATTATGACATTTTAATTTTACTCGTTACTCGGGTAACTAATATTACATTTATTTATATGTTTGTGCATGTGAATACCCAAGCACACTGTGATGCATATGTAGAAGTCAGAGGAAAACTTGAGAGTTGGATTTTTCCCTTTTTTGATGTCCTGATGATTGAACTCAGTTCATTACTTGGCTTAACAGAAGACACCATTACCTGCTAAGTCATCACACAAACCCTAAAAATTTTCATGTAGTAATATTTGATACATATCAAGCTTTTAACAGCTTACAATATAATAAATTTTAGCTGTGTCATTTTATAGGTTTGGAATTGTTATGAGTATGTTTTCCCACCAGCCTGGTCCCTCAGCTGTACCAGCCCCAAATAACACACAGATGCTATATTAGATATAATGTTGTTGGCCTGTTACTAGCATTACTTATTGGCTATCTCTGTCTTAAATATTAACACATTTTTATTAATCTAAGTATTTTCACGTGGTCTTATCTTACAGGAGAGAGGGGCCAGAATTCTGCTCTTCCTGTCCTACATCTTGAAACTCCTCCCTACTACTTCCCAACTCCTCCTTGTCTCCTAGTCCCGCCTATCTTGCTTTCCTATTGGCCAACAGTGCTTTATTAATGAACCAATAAGAGAAACATTTACAGAATGACATCTCCCATTATCTCCTCTCTTCTGTCTAAATAAAAAGAAGGGTTTTAACCTTAATAAAGCAAAATATATAACAAAACAATTGTCAAATGAGAACCACAGTTAACATTTAGCAAGATTTAAAGAAAATATTTCATCATCTATCCTATCTTTGTGAGTCTAAAGTCCTATATGTAAATTATCTTTAATCCTAACTAAGGAAAACTAAAATCATAACTATCTGTTTTCAGTTCCATCAAAGACCTCAGAAGGATAATATATAAATTCTAGAAATAACAAAGACATCTTGCTACCTGATCAGTTACCTGAAGTTCTTCTGTAATGTTCCATCTTCAGCCCATAGGCCATAGTGTGTCTTGCAGACTCCTCAGCAAAGCAGGAAACTTTAAACTGTCCACCTTATTGGTAGTTTGTTAGTCATTTTTCTCTATGTCCTGTAGACTGTCTGGCAGACTCTTCCATGAAGCAGGAACCATGAAGCAGGATTTTAGTTTTCCTTAGTTAGGATTAAAGATAATTTACATATAGGACTTTAGACTCACAAAGATAGGATAGATGATGAAATATTTTCTTTAAATCTTGCTAATGTCCATCTTGTATCAGCAGTCACTTTCCTGTGGGTCCTGCATGTCCTGTTTATACAGCAGACAAGAGTAATATCTTGCCCAAATGACTAGTCTTGTCATATTGAAAGTAAACTCCATAATGCGTTTCTTCAATGTCCATCTTCTTTTCTGACTCAGGTAGTGTTGCCAAGAGCAGTTAAGTCTCATATCAAGAAAAACCCTAAACCATTTTAAATTCCATATTCTGTAGGTCTTTGAAAGGTTTGAAGAATGCCTATTCATCTCAAATACATCTCTGTGTATCTAGAAATCCTAACAAGCTTAACTAAAGTTTTGACTATCATAGGTATATATCTAAAATCTGTACTAAATTACACATTACATTTCTAAATGAGCTATATAAACATAATAACCTAAATAAGAGGAGAAATATACATATCAAAAATTGACCTTAAATTTGTATCAATCAATGAAAATCCATAATCCCCTTTTTACCTTTAAAGAGATTGGTTGTGGTCATTAACCATTTATAACCAACCCCATATAAGTGAAAACAAGCATTTATAAACAATATTTGGGAATTTTGGCATCGTTCTTTCCAAACTGCTTCCTGCTGGTAGGGGGCCGCTGTCTTGGGAATCTTAAGAAATCCTGGCTGTAGTGGTCTGCAAGGCTGTCTTGTCACAGCTGTTGTGAATGTTGGATCACCTGGGACACTGCTTCAAGGGTTCTTGTGATAAAACCATGTTAGTCTGGAAAGGAATCCAGCTTTTTATTTTCTGTGAAAACAAAAATAGTTATCCTTTTCCCCAGTAACCTGTCCTTAGACTTAAATTTTTGAGTCAAAGCATTTTTAAAATATTTAAATTGGATTAATTTAGCAGTATTGATAATCAAGTGTATTGTAGCAATTATTTCTTCCTTAGTAATTGAGCAATGTAAAGACAATATCATAGCATACAGTATCCAGACTCTGTGCTTCTGTGCTTTCCATCTTTACAAGGCTTTTTCATTTATTTCTTTTACTTCTGTTTTTTTTTTTTTTCATTTTTTGAGAGAGGGTTTCTCTGTGTAACGTTTATCTGTCCTGGAATTAACTCTGTATACTAGGTTTACATTGAAATTACAGAGATCTGTTTGCCTCTGCCTCCCTGAGTGCTGGAATTAAAGGTGTGTGCCACCATACCCAGCTACTCTCTTTCTTTTTATTATTCTTTTTTAAATCTTTTATCCTGTTTCTTTTTCTCTCCCAAGCCTACATATATTTTAAAACACACTGTAATCCTTTAGAGGTTTTTCTTAATCTGAATCTGACTTTACTGTAAATCTTTATCTTTTTCTGGCCAAGATAGTGGGTGTAGGTGGTGAGGGTAAGTTTACTGCCAGAACTGAGAGCTGTGCTCACTGCCTTGTTCAATGCAACCGGCTTGGAGATGTGGCCACTGCCATTGCCAGCTCTCGTACACACCATTAAGTTGTTAGCAGAGCTCTTTAAAAGCTTTGCAGTTTTTTGCCACTATGCTGAATCAGGAAACCTCCCTTAAAGGAGCCACGCAAATCTCTGCTTGTCTCTAGCAAAACAGAGCCCAACTGAGAAAAATGATGCTACCAAGAAGCCTTGCTTGTCTCTGTTCTTTTTTTTCTAAAACCTTTTTAAGCTTTTGTCAAGTTTTAAGTGAAAGTTCTTTGGTCCACGTTGGACGCTATTTTGTTACAATTATATTTTCCCACTGGCCTGGTCCCTCAGCTGTGCCAGAATATTTGATACATTTCAAGCATTTAACAGCTTACAATATAATTCTAGCTGTGTCATTTTATAGGTTTGGAATGTTGGACTTGATTCTAGTTTTTATTTCCTATCATAGGGAAATCTAAAACAAATAAAAGAGCAAATAGAAGAACATAAAAAACGAATAGAGAAGTTGGAGGAATATACAAAGACATGCATGTAAGTAGAAAAATAATCTTTGCAGTTTTCTTATATCTAAATGATCCAGTGTATTCTCTAAATAGTGAATGAATGTTACTGTTGTGTGATATTCTCACTTCAGTGTCTTCCATTTATTTATGGATTGCTAAAAATTATAGTTACCATGTAATAAATATATCTAAAAATGAAAATAAAAGTGAATAAAATGTTAAATTTTGAAAATATAAATATATAACAATGAAGATACTTAAATCTATTTTAGATATTGACATTTCAAGAATAAATAATGAATTATGGTGGCTGGAAAGGTGTCTCAGTGGCTAAGGACACTGGCTGCTCTGCTAAAGAACACAGGTTTGATTCAAAGTACCCACATGACAGTTGGGCTCACAACCGTCTATAACAGATCCAGAGGATATGATGCCCTCTTCTGGCTTCTATGGACATTACATAAATGTTCACCGACATACATAAAGGCTAATACTCATACAAATAAAAATAAATTTCAAAACGTTTAAAAATAATTATGTCATGAAAGCTACTATAAAGTATTTAATCTACCACTAAGGAATTTTAGTTGATTTTGCATTTATATTATTAAGCATGTGATGGTTGCTCTTGTTTATATTGGTCTATACTTACACTTGTAGTAACCAGAAATATGTATTTTCAAAGAAACGAACAACAATAAACACACTTTTGCCTGTTTGTGTTGGATGGTTTTTCGTATTTATTTTTTAATTAATAGAGCACTAGTCCATTCTCATTCAGTGCCAGACAAGACTGTTTTAACCTGTTAACTTCTCAAATTGTTGGTGGTTATTCTTGTTACTGTTGTAGAGATTGCTTGAAAGATAAAAAACAGCAAGAAGAAGCCCTGATGAAAGAAATTGCTGATACAAAATCAAGAATGTCTGAAGTTAATGAAGAATTGAGTTTTATTAGAAGTGAATTGCAGAATGCTGGCATTGATAACCATGAGGGAAGACGTCAACGGAAGAGAGCTGAAGTTTTGGAAAATCTTAAAAGACTTTACCCAGATTCTGTGGTAATTAGAATGAATATATTTTAGAGCCTACACTTACTCATTTCTAAAAATAGTCTTCTTAATTCAGATTGAAAATAGAACCATTGTAAGGAAGCAGAAGTATTTTAGAAATGTATTTTATATTTGACAATTTTATATTTAAAATATAGTAGTAAACAGAGCAAGAAGTAAGTAATTTCAGATTGTGCTTGTTTGTAAGCAACTATTAAAAAGAAACATTTACATGAATACACTACTTAGCCAGTTTATATTATATCCTAAGCATGAATATCTTCATGATTTTTGACAGGTATTTATGCTATATTTTAATTTTCTGACTGTAGCCAGTAGTACAAAATACAGTGATATTCTCTGTCACATGGGGTGTTAGCCTCACAACATTGTTTTCTATTATATAGAAAGTGTGCCTTACTTCTGCCTCAGTGTGCCCTATGATTTTTTATGGCTTTTTTTTTTTTTAGTATTTGACTCTTAATCATTGCCTTCATATTGTTACATTTTCAAAGCACCTACTTTATCTCCTTTATATTGTCTTTATAGAACTTTATTTTTTCAGAAAAATGTGGTGTGTGTGTGTGTGTGTGTGTGTGTGTGTGTGTGTGTGTGTGTGTTGCTGGGGACTAAACCTGGGGCCTCATGTATGTGAGCAAGCATTCTACCAACTGAGATATATATCCCCAAGTCTTTGGTGTTACTGCTTAATCTTTACTTTGAATCATGAATAATGATAATAATAAAAAATTAGGGTTAGGTTGCTGAATCTTCAGTTCATAGCAAAATGACACAACTCTATTTTTAAATAACCCACTAGTGCAGCAATCATCTAATAGCAGAAAATGGCAATAGTGCAGATTTCTTTTTAAAAGGAGGGTAAATGGAGAGGAGGGTAAAAGGAGAGATGGCTCAGCAGTTTAAGTATAGGATTGCTTGTTCCAAACTCAATGAAGCCAAACTGGTTAATTGACTAAATCCTGAAAATTCATACCTAGTATGCCTTAATTTGACAAGAAGCACAACTTCTATACTTGTTTACTTTACCAAGTAGAGGGAATTACTTTTTAAAATTAGAAAATTAATGGGGAACCTCAAATGTTTTCTCAATGAAAGGTTCCTCCAGAGTTCCCCATTAAGTTGAGAGGCCATTTTGAATCCCTCCTACCATATAAAGTATGTTTTCCTACAGAGGATATAATTGCCTTGAAACAGGATGCTAATTAAAAACTCCAGAGAGAGAGAGAGAGAGAGAGAGAGAGAGAGAGAGGGAGAGAGAGAGAGAGAGAGAGAATGAGATACTCAAACTGTACTTTTACAAAGCATCAGCTGAGCCCTTCTATATGTCCAGTCCTCCAAGGAGAGTGGGTAAAGCAGGAATATGGATTCAGTCACTTAATGCTCAAAGAGGGCAATTGGTTCATACTGTGGGAAAGCAGTCAAGAGGTTGTCCATTATATTAAAAGAAAAGTCTGAACAGCTGACAATATTAAAAATATTTAAGCATTCAATTGAATTTTAAATATGAATATTAGACACAAATTTTATACAATTAGCTATGCTGCTTTGTTACATTAGAAAACAGTTATATGTTTCTCATTCATGTATTTGTTTTGTTTTGTTTTTTCTCCTGTTTTGAAATCTTAAGTTTGGACGACTGCTTGATCTGTGTCATCCTATTCATAAGAAATACCAGCTGGCTGTGACTAAGCTTTTTGGCCGGTACATGGTTGCCATTGTTGTAGCCTCAGAAAAGGTTGCAAAAGATTGTATTCGATTTCTGAAGGAGGAAAGAGCTGAACCTGAGACATTCCTTGCTCTAGATTACCTTGATGTAAGAATTTTTAATGTTTGGTATTTATTAGTTACCAAATTTAATGTATTTAGTTTAATATGTCTTTAATGTCTTTATTGCTCCAAACTGGTAGCTATGTGACAGGAGTGGTGTGGGTGGTAGTGATGTAACTTGGATGCCAGTTAGCCAGTCATTCAAATGATTGGTGTATCTGAACTGGCAGGTGAATAATACCAAGCAACTGCTTTCTTTCTTCCTAATCTAGTTTTGCTACAATTCTAAATGTCTTCAGTTCCATCACTGGAGAAGTACACAGCTCTGCTTACTACCAACAATATGTTCTGTTTTGTAACAAAGTATAAGAACTAGGTAGGTTATGACATACATGTTGGTAACTGGTAACTCAGGTATAAGTGTCTGTCCTGATTTGTAGAGCAGACCAAATTTTAAAAAGGAACTTCGTTATTACTATCTTTTATAGATTCTTTTCATTGACAAATGAAGAGAATGTTGTATTTAGTTCAGTGGTCTAAACTCTGAACTGCAGGCAGAGTGCATAGTGATTAAGAGCACAGGCCTGTACAGCATGGATCCTGGTACTACTCCAAAGTGACCCTACTAGTTGGTTGTCTTCTGAACTTCAGTTTCTTTATCTGTGATGTAAAGGAATAAATCATCTTGTTGCAAGGGATCTTTACCTGATGCAGTGCCTACACAGAGGAGTGGGGTCAACAAATGCTAGCTGTGTTAAGGTCAGACTCATTCACCTTTTGTGCTATGCTTCCATAGTTTTGCTTATGTGTGTGCCCATGACAAAATTTTAATCTTAATTCATTTGCGTGTTACAATTTTTTGTTGTGTTTTTGGGGGGTGGGAGGAGAGGTCTCACTTGGCCTTGGAACTCAATATGCAGACCAGGCTGGCTTCAAACTCTTTAAGAGATTTGCCTGCATCTGTATCCTAAGTGCTGGAATTAAAGGTAGAAATCATTTTTGTTACTCATTTTTTCAAGGCAAACACATATTTTACAGAAATCTGATAGAATCTGAAGTGTTGACTTAGCAGTTAAGAGCAATGGCTGCTCTTAATGGAGGACCTGGGTTAGAGAGCAGCTAACAACCATCTGTTAACTCCAGTCATAGGCCCTCTTCTGGCCTCTGTGGGCACTTTATGCATATGGTGCACAAATACCTTTGCAGACAAAAAAAAATTTTAATTAAAATCTTATATAGGAAAAAAATGACAACAAACATTTTATACAGGGCCATCAAATGGCTCAGTGAATAAAAAGGATTTGCCACCAAGCATGACAACCTGAATTCAAGGTTCCATTCCTCTACCCACATGGTAGAATGAGAGGAACCAATTCCCATAAGTTGTCCTCTGACTTCCAGAATCATCTAGAGGACGGGGACACACACACACACACACACACACACACACACACACACACACACACACACACACACACAATAAATAAATGTAAAAAATAACCTTACATATAAATATATTAATTCTGAAAGGAATTTTTTTTAAGGGTACAGTTCTTAAATTCTACTTTGTAGGGTTTCTCTCTTCATTCAGGCCATATGAACATATGAACATATATGAGTGTATATGTATCTTATCTTTCCCAAGTGCATACATATGCACCTTTTAGCATATATTGGAATTTTTTGTTTTTTTTTTAACAGAAATAAGATCATGTTTGCTAGTTTTCAGTAATATACAACAGATAAACTTAAGACTTGTAGACAGAAATCTGAAAGTACGTCTATGATCTGAAGGCTGACCTAGTCATTTCAGTATAGAGGGTTTTCTATTTTTAAATCTGTAAGTATTGTGCTGCTTTTGGGTACATATATCTAAGGGCTGAATGTATTCCAATGTGTTTTATGATTTAACACAAAGCCCTTCTTATATTTTGGTTGTAAGCCTAGCCTTTAATGGCTGAGCCATCTCTCCAGCGCACACAATACACTTCGTATGTTGTTTTGTTCCAACTAGTTAGTGGCAGGTGACTCTGAAAGTCCTTTCTTCTGGCTTTTGATGAAATTTTCCTATTTTTGGAAAAATTACATGATATAATGTGGGACATAAGTTTCTTATATTCTTGTTGAAAGTTCATTGCATATAAGAGCACATTGTTAGCTTTTGGCTATGCTGTGAAAAGAATATGGTATTTGGTTTTTATTTTAGTGTAACTAATATACCACATCTCCTTTTAACCCTCAGATCAAGCCAATCAATGAACGACTAAGGGAAATTAAGGGCTGTAAAATGATGATTGATGTTATAAAGACTCAGTTTCCTCAGTTAAAGAAAGTGATTCAGTTTGTGTGTGGAAATGGCCTTGTCTGTGAGACTGTGGAAGAAGCAAGACATATTGCATTTGGTGGGCCTGAAAGACGAAAGGTGAGAGACTTAATAACACTTCCAGCAAAGTGTTCTTGTCTTCTCTCCCTCTCCTCTCCTTTTATCCCTCTCTTACACATGCTTTTGTATGTTCTTTTTAATAAGAACCAGCAACCTAGGACTACATAAGATGGTTTCAGTTGATGTTGAATAACTATGAACTTCTGATCTTCTTGCCTCTGCCTCCCAAGTGCTGGGATTATAGGCTTGCACTATGCACTATCATGCCCAGTTGTATGTGCTAGAGATTGAACCCAGGGTTTTATATGCTTAAGCAAGCACACTACCAACTAAGCTACAGCCTCAGCTCTTCATTTGAGTCTTATAACACTAATTTGTATAGCATTCTTTATATCACAAATTGTATTTTAGAACTTTGATTTATTGTGGTATCCTAAGGCAATTGAGTTTTTCACTTTGTTTGGAATACATGCCTGCAGATCATGTATTTTCCCTGCATTTTTCTATGTACTACATTTGAATAACAGGAAGATTTTCTTTTTGCTTTCTTTACATTCTTTGTTCCTATATAACTTAATGGGAATGTGTTTATTTGTTTGATTGTTTATTTTGTATATAGGGGCCACCAGATCTCATTATAAATGGTTGTGAGCCACCATGTGATTGCTGGGACTTGAACTCAGGACCTCTGGAAGAGCAGCCCATACTCTTAACCCTGAGCTATCTCTCCAGCCCCCCCATAGAAATGTTTTTGTTGTTTTCAAGACAAGGTTTCTCTGTGTAGCCCTGGCTGTCCTGGAACTCACTCTCTAGACCAGACTGACCTGGAACTCAGATCTGCCTGCCTCTGTCTCCCCAATGCTGGGATTAAAGGTGTACACCATCACTGCCAGGCATACATCGAAGTTTAACAAAATTGATTTATAATAGAACAGTTGAAGTGTTACTGAATACTAGTGTTTCAAGGTAGTGACTTTTCTTTCAAAAATAAATATTTTAGGGTAAAGGAGATGGCTTAGTGGATAAGAATTCTTCCTCTACAAGCATACAGACCAGACTTCAAATTCATAGTATCCACATAATCCAGGCATGGCTCCACATGCCTATAACTCTAGCATTAGAGGGCAGAAACATTTGGATCCCCAAATCTGATTAATCTAAATAACAAAGCTCTAGTTCAGTAAGAAACATTGTCTTAGAACAGTAAGGCAGAGATATATTTTCTCACCTGAGTAGTTTGTATTTCATTGAGCAATGCTAAAGTATTATTCAGGTAATTAAATATTATTATAAAGCATATCAGTGCTTCAGTGCCTAAGCCATAAAGTAAGACTAATGGTTTTATATAGTAATTGCTTGCATGACTTTAAGTTCTGAAACTCTAATTTTTTCTTACTTAAAATTGAGGCAATAATACTCTTTCATAAGAGTATGAAGCTTACATTAAGAACATCATACATAATGCTTCCAGAATGCCTAGCACATAGTCCCCAGTAAGTCCTCAGCTTCATGATCAATTAACATTTATGTAAAATGCCTAGTATCAAAATAGCAATACAAAACACTGTTCTTCTGAGAATTTCCATTCTTAAATTGATCATTTTTTCTAACATGACTAATGCTGCATACATTTGGTATTTCTTAATAATATTAAGGACAATATGATCACTGTCTTAGTAACCACCATCATTGATTTTTATATGTTAAACATAAGCAAGTTTAATGCTACCTATTAAGGTATCCTATTATGTGAAAATTGTATACTTATAAAATTATGTATATCTATAAAATAGGCTTTAATTTTTATGTCTATGGGTGTTTTGCCTGCATGTATGTCTGTGTACCCATGGAGGCCAGAAGAGGGCATCAGCTTCCTTGGAACTGGTGTTACAGAATTACATGTGAGCTTCCATGTGAATGCTGGAACTCGAACTCAGGTCTTCTGAAAGCAGCCAGTACAGTGTCACTTGAAATGTGAAATTTTAAAGTATGGGAAGTCTATAGGAAATCAAAAGCACAAAGTGCAGATGAGAGATTTTCTGTGGAAATGTGGTATCTATATCCAAATCATTTTACCCAACTTAAAACACAGAAAAGATTTTTTTTTTTTTTTTTTTTTACATTTCTGGACTATAGTTGAGATACAGATAAACCAGATTAAAATCCTGAAATACTAAGAGCAAGATACAATATAATTAAACAAAGCATGTTGTGAACAAAAAATAAACTGTAAATATGTGCTAAATGAAGGGACAAATGGCCTTATACCTGTATACAATCTTTAAAACTCTATTTTATAGGGGCTGGAGAGATGGCTGGGTTCAATTCTCAGCACCCACATAGTGCCTTGCAACCGCCTACCACTCCTTTGATAGGTGATCTGATGTGGTTTTTTAGCTTCCACGGCACCAGGCATGCACATGGCACATATACATATATATAGGCAAAACACTTATACCCATAAATTTTTAAAAACTAAGAAAAAGGATATCAATAAAAGAACAATATATAAGGCTGAGAGTAGAGTGCCTGCCTGGTATGCTTGACTTAGGCTTTAGGTTCTTTCTCCTTACAGCCACCCTGACAAATGTACCCTAATGTGTACTAGAATGCCTAAAGTCATTTATTTGTACATGCAAAATATGTTCAGGAAAACATATAAGAATATACACACAAATTTTATTATCTCTAGGGAAAGCTGTGGGAGGACTAGGGCCAGGAATGTTTTTCAGTCTAATAAGTAGAAACAGTTATAAAATGTTGAAAATTAATTAATTTATTCCACTAAAGCACTCATTTAGAACATTATAAACTCTGGACAATTTTTATTTTAAATTTCTTTCTATATTCATTTTGGAGAATGCAATTGTTTTAGGGTATCCTAAGGTTATTATGGTCATTTTCATAGTAAGCTATTGATGTATATGTCAGAATCTTCAAAACAGGATTATGTAATACAAATTATTTGATATTAAATACAGTTTTTGCTTCTCAATATTATGTATTTTGGAGCTAATATACAGCTTATTTTTAACCTCTATGGTTGCTTTTAATTTATTGCCTAGTCTTAGTAAAAATGGGTTTATATCTGTTGTTTATATTCCTTCATAAAGCAGTATTTTATTAGTAAAATTTGGAAAGTGTTTTTCACATTTATAAAATTTCAGTTCAAAAATTGTCTAAAAATACATTTCTCTAAGGGAAAATGTTTTTATTATATAGGCAGTAGCACTTGATGGAACACTATTTTTAAAATCTGGAGTGATCTCTGGAGGATCAAGTGACTTAAAACACAAGGCTCTATGCTGGGATGAGAAAGAGTTGCATGGTCTTAGAGACAAAAGAGGCCAACTAGTTCAAGAGCTAAAGGTAAATCACCATCATAAAAGTTACAAAGTATTAAGGAAAATAATTATTCAAAAACAAAGTCATTTTTCTTAAGTTCTGTGAATTGTTTGCTGTACCTTTTTATTTTGTTTGTTTGTTTGTTTGTTTGAGACAAGGCCTGATTCTGGCTATCCTGGAATTCACTTTATAGACCAGCTGGCCTCAAACTGTTTGCCTCCCATGTGCTGGGGTTATAAATGTGTGCCACTACATCTAGCTCCCTGCACACATTTTTGTAATTAGGTGTTGTTACCTTTTTGTGTAATAACTAAGTTAGTAGTTACTCATATATGCTGTACATTTCTTTGTATTTTTAAAAAGATTTATTAGGGCCTGGCATGGTGGCACACACTTTTAATCTCAGCACCCTGGAGGCAGAAGCAGATGGATCTGCGTGAGTTCTAGTAGCACCAGAGCTACATATTGAGACTATGTCTCAAAAAAAAAAAAATCCTCCAGGAACTGCATTTACAGAAGGTTGTGGGCCACCATGTAGGTTCTGGGAATGGAGCCCAGGTCTTCTGCAATATCAGCCAATACTCTTAACCTCTGAGCCATTTATTCAGCTCTAAATGCATAATTTATAAATAAAATGTCAGTATAGAATCTTCATCAATAGAGTAAGAGAATATATATGACTGAATATAATTTGTCCCAAAAACACATGGATGTTTTGATATTACACATTGCTAATAGGTTTTATATGTCAAACTGACATAATCTAGAGTTGCTTTGGAAGAGAAAACCTCAATTGAGAAAATGCTCCTACCATATTGGTCTGTGATGTATTTTCTTAATTGAGTATTGAATGTTTATTGTCACCAGTGTCACCCCTGAGCTGGTGGCATTAGGTGCTATACAGAAGCAGGCTTAGCAGTCCATGAGCAATCCAATAAGCAGCACTTTTCCATGTCCTCTCCATCAGTTCCTGCTTTCATCAGGTTGCTGCCTTCCTTGAGTTCTTCCTAACTTCCCTCAGTGATGGACTGTTAACCTGGAAGTAAACAAACCCTTCACTCTTAAAGTTGTTTTTGGTTGTGGTGTTTTTATCACAACAATAGAAAACCTAATTAGGATACATTTGATAATGTAATCCAATATATGAATTAGAAAAATTATATGCTTGTATATAGAAAAAGGCATTTTATCCAATTCAATAGCTAGGCCTAATTAAAATACCAAGTAAAAGAGTAATTGGTTTGGGACTGAAGAAAATGTGATGGCTGTTCTTGTTAATTAGAACCCCAAAATGGAGAAGCACACCTGTGAGGGAGTTTTGCTTGCTTTTCCATATCTTTGATGTGGGAAGACCCACCTCTAATCTGGGCCACACCTTCTACAAGAAGCCCATATAAGGGTATGGGAGAATCTTCAGTCTTTTCCAGCTTGCTCTCACCTTGCTAGTAAGTGCATTCTTTCACAGGCATTCAGCCTACTTCTTTGGAATTCTGGCATATACTGAACAGCAACTGAGACATCCAGACTCATACACTGAAGACCTACTAAATTTTTGGATCTTCCATTCATAGGCAGCCATTGTTAGATTAGCTGGGCCACATTCTATAAATCAATCTAATAAATCTCATGGATGGGTAGGTGGGTGGGTGGGTAGGTAGGTAGGTGTGTAGGTATAAGTTTCGCTTACTCTAGAGAACCCTGACTAATATAGATTTTGGTACCAGAAAGTGTTCTATAGTAACATAAGAATAAGGATGAATATTTTAAGTATCTGTAATAGGCTTTCCAATTTGCCAGCACTTAAAGTTGCTGAAGCCTCTCCTGGAAGCTCAGACAGTATTTAATGAAAACCCATAGTGTGAACTATTTTACAAACTTAAGGAGGCAAATGCATTTGATTATTCTGATTTACCAATTGGGAATAGCAATAGATTTGGTGACTCTGTATATAAAACTTTTGACAGTTTGTGGGAAATGATGATATTGGTCACTTGCTTCTAACATCTCTGCATAAATTGACAAAGGAAAAGAAGTAATGATAAAAATTAACCAACTTCTAGCATCTCAGAATATGGTGACAGACAACAATGAACTTATTGATAAAATTGACCAGCTCCAGATGTGCAGTAACAATCTAAAGGTTTTAAGTGTGTCTTGGAAGAGAATCTTTCTCCAGCAGCCACATCTCAAGTTGCAGAAAATGAAATTGAAGTCGTCATTATAAGGTTGGCTGAATTACAGCAAAAATTCAAGTCTCAGCTTCAGAGGGTGTCAGCAGTTAAAATAAAGACATTAATTGGTAAAGAATGGGATCCATAACTTGTAATAAGAATGTGTAAGAGGACCCTATCGAAGCTGAGAACTTCAAACCCTCATAGTCTCAAGGTTTATTTAAGGAAGTAGTCTCTCCACCCTCCATAGAAGATATACTGTCACCCCTTGCCTTTTCAGTATTTGATAATACGTATGTCCTTTGGGTCCCACCAGTAGTTGCCTCTAGACCTATTATAACCAGACTTAAAGCAGAGTAGGCTCCTAGAGGGAAGGTAGATAGTCTAGTCCATGAAATACACTACACTAATAAAGAGCTTAATGGGTTTGCTAATTCATTCAAACAGGATTCTGAGGAATATGTGTAGGAATGGATTTTAAGGGTGAGGGATAAAATGGTCAAAGGAACATAAATCTAGATCTCGGTTAGTTTATTGTTATGGGCCCATTGAGCAGAGATTCCAGGTTTAATATGAAATATTGAACAGTTAAAAGGGGAGGGTATCCAGAGTCCCTTTGAATGATTGGCTAAAGCATTTTTCAAAAAAGATGGCCTACTGAAAAAGGGTTGGAGATTCCTGATATCCCTTAACCTACTATTAATGACAGGGTTTTAAGTCTCAGGGAAATTGCAATGCTAGATAGGGAACACTGTGTAAAACCTAACCCTCTACAATGGCAAATCCCAGAAATGATGTCCTTCAGTAATCCTCTAAGATGTAAAATGGTGAAAGGAGCACCAGCACATTTTGAAGAGCTTTGCCATCACCCTTCATCTTGTGCCAAACCTTAGGGCTAGAGACACTGATGCTCTGTTGTATGAATTAAATGTAATGGGTTTAATTGTGCCCTAAAGTAGCAGGGGCCAGGTGGTAGCACCTAATTGCCAAAGTAAAAGAGATTGTAGTTACTGTAATGGGCAGCACAAAGTAATGCTCATAATGGCCTGACCCATAATGGTCAGCATAGACCAAAGTGAATGTTATGGAGGCTTTATTTGTATGGACCTTTGGTACTGGGTAATCAATTATGGTGTTTCTAGGCATGAAATAGATAGCAAGTGTATTGCTTTTTTGTTTAGTCTTTATAAGTGGAAAAATTTTCAAACAAATGAAAGTCTACATTGGATTATGGCAAAAATGAATCTTGCCTCATGAACTAATTTCCAGGCTTGATCCAGTTTACAGACCCAGAACCCTTAAATGAAGGAATGGCAAGGTTCTCCTGAGGTAGGACCTTGATGAAATACCTAAAAGTTTTACTGTTAGCCTTCCCCAGACCTTCTCCAGAGGGATCATATAGCCTTTTACAAGGTTAACTACATTGGGGAAAAGGAAGTGACCAGACTTTCTGGGGTCTGTTAGATACTGGTTTTGAACTGATGCTGACTCTGGGAAATCCGAAGAAACATTGTGGTATACAAACAATATATAACAGTGGCCCTCTAGTTAAAGTAGGGACTTCAGGTGATTAATGGAGCTTTGGTTGAAGTTCAACTCACAGTAGGTTCAGTGAGTCCCCAAACTCATCCTTTGGTTATCTCCCCATTTCCAGGATGTATAATTGGGATAGATATACTTAGAAGTTGGCAAAAATATCATGCTGGTTTCCTGACTTGTGAAGTGAAGGCTGTTGAAAAGGCTAAATTGAAGCCTTTAGAGTTGCCTCTGCCAAGGAAGATAGTGAATCAAAAACATCACATCCACAACAGAAATTAGTGCCATCATCAAGGACTTGAAAGATGTAGGGCAGTGGTTCCCAACACATCTTTTTTAAAAACTATCCTATCTGCCCAATATGGATTGTGGAGAATGACATTTGACTGTCACAAACTCAATCACTCACTTCAATTTCAGCTCTTGTACCAGATGTGGTGTCCTTACTTGAGCAGATTAACATATCACTTGGTACATGGTATGCACCTTATGGTGGTTTGAAAGAAAATGCCCCCCCATACAAAGTGGTACTGTTGGGAGGTGTGGCTTTATTGGAGGTAGTGTGTCACTGTGGGGGAGGGCTTCAAGGTCTTCTATGCTCAAGCTATGCCCAGCATGGCACACAGTTCACTTCCTGTTGCCTGTGAATCAAGATGTAGAACTGTAAGCTCCCACTCCAGCACTATGTCTGCCTGCACACTGCCCCATCATGAGCCACCTCAATTAAATATTTTCCTTTATAAGAGTCGCTGTGGTCATGGTGTCTCTTTACAGCAGTAGAAACTCTAAGACATAGCTGTTGATCTAGCAAGTGTCTTTTTCTTGGCACTTGTCCATAAGGACAATTTGCTTTCAGTTGACAAGGCTAGAATTTACCTCAAGGATATATTAATTAGCTAGCCTGTGTTGTAACTTAGCTCAAACAACTCTTGACTGTCTTTTCCACAGAATATCATATCAGCCATTATATTGATGACATTACACTGGTTGAACCAAGTAAACAGGAGGTAGCAACCACTTTGGACTCAGTTGTAACATGTATGTGTCAGAGGATGGAAAATAAATCCAACCAAAATTCAAGGGCCTTCAACCTCTCTGAAATTATTAGAAATCCAGTAGTTTGGAGAACACAGAGATGTTCCTTCTAAGGTGAAGAATAAATTATTGCACTTGGTCCAACCCACCACAAAGTTCAGTGGGCCTATTTGGATTCTAGAAACAGGACATTTCTCACTTGGGTGTGTTACTCTAGCCCATATACCAAATGACTTAGAAAGCTACTAGTTTTGTTTGGGGTCGATAACAGGAAAAGGCCCTTAAGCAGGTCCAAGCAGCTCTACCATTTGGACCATATGATCCAGTGGTATTTGAGGTAGCAGTGGCAGTAGGGGTGTTGTTTAGAGCCTTTGGAAGGCCCTTAGAGATAAATCACAGAAGAGATGTTAGGATTTTTGAGCAAGACTCTACCATCATCTGCGAATAATTCTACCTTTGAAAGACAGCTCTTGTCCTGCTATTGGACCTTAGTGGAACCTGAGCATGTGACAATGGGCCACCAAATTACCATGCAACCTGAGCTGCCCATCATGAACTGGGTGTTATATGTGGCCCACTAACTCAAATTAGGCCTTTCATAGGAGCAATCCATTATCAAATGGAAGTTGTACATACATGACTGGGCCCAAGCAGGTCCTGAAGACAAAAACAAGTTGCATGAAGAAATTACCCAAATACCTATGGTTTCTACTCCCATTAAAATGTTGTCTGCCACCAAGCACCTATAACCTCATGGGGGTATTCCATGATTGGTTGACTGAGTAAGAGAAGTGTAAGGAGTAAGGTTTTTCCCTGCCGGCTGGGACCCACTGTGGCACCAGCCCCAATTAACACACAGACTCTGTATTTGATATAATTCTGTTGGCTAGTTACTTGCTTCTTATTGGCTAGCTCTGTCTTAATTATTAACCTATTTCTAGTAATCTAAGTATTTCCACGTGATCTCATCTTACCGGAGAGTGGGCCCGGACCTCTGTTTTCCAGTCTCTACATGCTGCCTCCTCCCTACTCCATTATGCCTTCACCCTAGGACTAAATATGTAGGTCATTTTGTTCTCAATTTTCCTTTTCTTAGAGCACACTTGTTATTCACTGTTTGTATATACTTTTGTATCAAGCCTAAATCTTTTCTGTAGACTAAAAGGGGAATTGTAGTGGGATATTTACTTTGTTTACTTCTGTGGCACTGACCATGCACATTGGAGGGTGGAGCCAGGGGCAGAAGTGACCTGTGGAACTAGGTCTGAGGAGGTGGGGAATGCTCTCTTGCTTGCAGCACAGGGACAGGAGGACTTCTGGAGGCATCCTTGGGACCAGGAACCGGCTGGTGTTCATCTGTCTATGTTATGAGTTATTTCTCCCTGAATAAACATCTGTTTGGCCTAATTATTTATCCTAATCCTTATTAAACTGCAATAGAGAAGACTAGAGCATGGTTTGCTGATGACTCTGCCCATTATGCAAGCACCACCGAGAACTGGACCGCTGCAGCATTATAGTCTCTTCCTAAGACAACCTTGAAAGATGCCAGCAAAGGGTAATTTTCACAGTAGACTTGAGTAGTAACATAGTCATACATTTTGTTTGGAGGAGAAATGGCCAGATGTGTGATTGTTCACTGAATAATGGGCTATATCCAGTGGATTGTCTGGATGGTTAGGGACTTGGAAAGAATAGGATTGGAAAATTAGTAAGAAAGACATCTGGGGGGAGAGGTATGTGGATGATCTTTCCAAATGAGTAAAGGAAGTGAAGATTCTTGTGTTGCATGTAAATGCTTATCAGAAGGTTATCCCAAATGATGACTTCAGTAATCAAGTAAATAAGATAACCCATTTTGTGGGCAGTTAGCCTCTTTCCCCAGCCATTCCTGTCATTGCACAGTGGACCATGAACAAAGTGGTTATGGTGGTTCAGATGGGAGTTGTACATGGGCTTGACAACATGGACTTCTCTCACCAAGGCTGACCTGGCTTCAGCTGCTGATGAGTGCCAGATCAGCAGAGACCAAGACTAAACCCTAGATATGGCACCATTGCTTGGGGCAACCAGTCTACAACCTAGACCATTTACTCTGTAGAAAGGACAGTACTTTGTTCTTACTGGAGTAGACATTTATTCTGGTTCTGTATTTGTCTTTCCTGTACATAATGTTTCTGCCAAAACCACCATCTGTGAACTTATAGAATGCTTTTTCTACCATCATGGTATTCCAAAGAACTCACTTTACAGTCAGTAAGGTGCAACAGTGAGCCCATGATCATGGAATACACTGGTTTTTACCATGTTCCCTACCATCATGAAGCATCTGGCCTGATAGAAAGGTGAAATGGCCTTCTGAAGACAAGTTCCAGCACCAGTTAGGTGGCAGAAGTCTGTAGGGCTGGTGCAGGGTTCCCAACAAGGCAGTATATGTTTTGAATCAATGTCCAGTATATGGTACAGTTTTTCCCATAGCAAGGATCCAAGGGATTCACTAGGAAGTTTTTTGTTTCCTGTTCTCACAAATTCTGCTGGCCTAGACATTTTGGTTCCAGAGTGGAAAAGCACTTCTGCCAGGTGCCACAACAAACATTCCATTGAACTGGAAGCTCAAATACTTCCCTCCAACCTCCGGCCACTTTGGACTTCTGATGCTCTTAAGCCAATAGGCTAAGAAAGGAATAATAGTGTTAAGAGGGGTGATTGATCCAGATTACCATGGGGAAATTGTGTTGATTCTCCACAATGGAGGTAAGAAAGATTATATCTGGAGTACAGAAGATCCTTTGGGACATATCTAGGTGCTGCCACATTCTGTAATTAAAATCGGGAGAATGCAACCATCTAATCCAGACAGGATGACAAAGGGCACAGGACCCATCCGTAATAAAGGTATTCATCACTGCTCCAGGAAAAGTTAAGACCTGTTGAAGTACTTGATGAGGGTGGAGGAAATACAAAATGGGTAGTAGAGAAAAGTGGTTACAAATACCATCTAAGGCTGTGAGCCAGTTGCAGAAAAAAAGGATTAAAATTTACATGAATGCTTCAGTTATACATTTTGTTCAAAATGTGTTTGTAATCGCCAGTTGGTGGTGATGCACACCTTCAATCCCAGAACTCAAGAGGCAGGTGGAGCTCTTGAATTTGAGGCCAGCCTGGTCTACAAAGAGTTCTAAGACAGCCATAGCTGTTACACAGAGAAACCTTGTCTCAAAGGGAAAAAAATATGTCTATACACATATTTGTGATTTGTGTTTTCTTCTCTCAATTTCTTTAACATGTAATTAAGAGAGTCTCAATGGTTATATTTAAGTTTAAAATACTAAAAGAATGTCCCTCAAGGGATATTGCCACCTATTCTAAATGTATATACTGTTTGAAGTTGTATGTGGGATAGTTACATCATGTTAGGTGTAATTATTACCTGGTTAAATATATGTATGCCGGTGTATGTGGGATATTATATCATGTTAGGCATAATCGTGACATGGTTGTTGTTTTCATTTGGAAATTAATCATGATATAAGGAGATATGGTTGTATGCCAGATTGACAAGGGGTGGACTTATGATGGTTATCCTTGGCTGTCAACTTGACTACATTTGGAATTAACTAGAACTCAAAAAGAAAAGGTATGTATGTGAGGGAATTTTGCTCAATTTAAAGTGGGAAGATCCATTTCTAGTCTGGATATTTGAGGTGGGAAGACCCATCTTTAATTCGAGCCCCATCTTCTAGAAGCCTATATAAAGGTATGGAAGAAGGAATCTTCACTCTTTGCTACCTTGCTCTCACTCTGTCAAGTCCATTCCTTTACTGGCATCAGAGCCTACTTCAGGATTCCACCATATACTGAAGACCAGCTGAGATATCTGGCCTCATGTACTAAACTACTACTGGATTCTTGGACCTTCCATTCATGGAAGCCATTGTTGAATTAGCCTATAAATCATTCTAATAAATCCTCTTGGTCTATATATAAAGAGATTCTTTCTGCAAGTTCTGTTACTCTAGAGAACCCTGACTAATACAAGACAGCTCAACAGTTAAAGTGATCTTACTGCTATAGCAGAAGACCTGAGTTTGTTCCCAGAACCCATGTTGGGCAGCTTACAGCACCAGGGCATCTAATGCTCTCTTCTGGTCTCCACAGGCATTGAACACACATGAAATATACACTTTCTCCCTCCCTCCCTCCTTCCCTCCCTCCCTCCCCCCCTCTTATTAGTAACTGAAAGAGAATACCCATATGTCCAGGAAGTAAGACATGATGATAGTATACAAACTGAGTGCTTTATTCTTATAAGTCTTAAAATTTTCAATACATAGTTCTAGTGAAGTATAAGGAAAAGAACATTCATCTACTGCTTACAGACATTAATTAAAAACAATCCACTGTAGTGAATGTCTTGCATGAAATAAAACACCAATAACTTGAGATGTAAATACAGATGTGTTGTTTAGCATTGTTTTTCACGTTTCTTAACTGTCATTTCTGTTGGAAAGTTTGTTAATTTTTTGTGAAGTTGTATGCTGTCTTACTCCGGGTGACAAATGAATTTACACACCCAGTCTTCGTGTGTGTGTGTGTGTGTGTGTTTGTTTACTTTATATATAATATTGCATAGAGTGTGTGTGTGCGCGCATGCACACATGCGTGTGTGTTTGCTTGAATGTACATGTATGCACCACATGCATGCAGTTCCCATGGAGGCCAGAAAAGGTTACTGGGGACTCCCTATGACTGGAGTCAAGACAGTTGTCAGCTACAGGGTAAGTCATGAGAATTGAACATCAGGGTCCTCTCTAAGAGTACTAGTAACTACCAGGCAGTCCCTCCAGCACTGCCACAACTTTTTAATGTGTATTGGTTTTTTATCTGCACATATTTCTGTGTACCACCTGACTGCATGATGTCTGTAGAGGATAGAAGAGGGCATTGAATCTCCTGTAATTAAATGTGAGCTCCTGGAAATGATTGTGAACCACATGTGGGTGCTGGGAATTGAAACGTTATCTGTAAAGGCAGTCAGTCCTCTTTTTTTTTTTTTTTTTAAATGTGCATTGGTATTTTGCCATGGGTCCCCTGAAACCCCTGGAATTGGAGTTACAAATAGTTGTGAGCTGCCAGGTGGGTTCTAGGAATTGAACCTGGGTCCTCTGGAAGAAGACAGTATTGTTAACAGCTAAGCCATTTTTCCAGCCCTTGCAGTCAATGCTTTTAACTACTGAGACATCCCATCATTACCCACACCTTACCTCTTTTTGGAAGAAATTGTTCAGTGGTTATGTGTAAAATCACTTTTATTTTACTATGAAAGCACTGAATAGCAAGAGTGCTTTTCCATTGTAAAAATGTTCTCACATTTCCCTGTTTAGGAGTTAATGAAGACACTCCGCAAGGAAACAGATCTGAAACAAATACAGACTTTAGTACAAGGAACCAATACAAGACTCAAATATTCACAAAATGAACTAGAGATGATTAAAAAGAAGCACCTTGCTGCATTTTACAAGGTAATGTAGAGTTTGATGGAAATTTGTATTACAACATAGAATTTTAAGAATGTTATTTACACCAGGCATTGGTAGCACGTATCTTTAATCCTAGCACTTGGGAGGCAGAGGCAGATGTATCTCTTGAGTTTGAGGCCATCCTGGTCTACAAAGGAAGTTCTAGGATAGCCAGAGCTACACAGAGACATTGTGTCTCAAAAAATTAAAAAGAATAGTATTTACATAACAATATGTAATTGTAGATACTTTATCCCATGTTTAAGATTTTTTGTTACAGTCCTTCATGATTTCTATAGTATTTAACCATGTTATCTGGCTGTAGCAGAATCCATTGTAGCTAGCAATTCTTCATTTATTGTAAAAGACACCCTATCATATTTTTAGCCTTACAGTATAAAAATAAAATAGTCTGTTATTAAGCAGATTTTTTTTCTTATTAGGAACAATCTCAGCTACAAAGTGAATTGCTGAATATTGAGTCTCAGTGTACTATGTTGAATGAAGGAATCAACAAACAACAACAAAAAATTGAAGAATTTCAAGATAAAATAGATAAGGTGATAAATATTGCACTTGTTATTAAGTAGCATATAGAATGTTCTAGACCAGAGCTAGGGCTTCTTGGCTGTGTACACACAATTATGCATTCAAGATTAGCTCAGGAAATCATCTTTTGAATGTTGTTATTTGTTCATACCCAGAACAGAGCATGTCAAAATAGGATCTACCAGTACAGAGGATCAAGGACCTCTGTAGTTTCCGATGATTTCGATTATCCACTGGCATTAATGTTACTTAACTGCTGTATCAGTATTATCACATTTGTGTTGAACTGAAATCCACAAATTTTCAATATGGCTTACTATTAAAATGCTATGTATTTGAAGCTAGATATTGTTGGATTGAGATTATGCCAGTTTTTTTTAAATTTATTACTGATTCTATGCTTTAATCTTGTTTTAACTGCCCAAGATGTTTCTTATTACTCATATAAAGGATGCATTTTTTAAAATGTAGAATATTGTATTTTATCAGGGCTTAAGTACAACTTTGAAAACATATGAGGATAGTTTATGGAGCTAAGGAATAGAAAGCACTGGGCTGAATGCACTGAGTAGCTTTTGGCCTAATTCAGGAAAAGCTAAGGGTGGAAAATTATAACACTGCTTATGTATTTTTTTATAAAATGGTTATTAAATCAGTTGTTTTAAAATAATTTAAAAGGTAGAAGATGAAATATTCCAAGACTTCTGTGAAGAAATTGGTGTGGAAAATATCCGTGAATTTGAGAACAAACATGTTAAACAGCAGCAAGAAAATGATCAAAAAAGGTATTTTTGTTTTAAAAAATTGGTAAGCAATATTGGTATACATGTAAAAATGACTATTTCCTAGTTTAAAGCTTGAGGTAGGCTTTATTTTAGTCCAACAAGAAATAGCTAGTAATGGTAGGCTTACAGCACAGTAGTTGATCACGCTTGCCTTGCATACATAAGGCCCTGCCTGGGTTTGATATTCAGTATGACAGAGGATGGAGAATCTAGTAAAACTTAGTTTCTTACAAAGAAATGTAACAGACACAAAAAGGAAAGTCATATTAGTTCTTTTTATAATGAAGTTGATTTCTAAAGTATATTTTTCTTGTTTACTTCCTATGTATACTTTAGAATCAGCCTATTTAAAAATGTCAATTTGGGTGGTGTTTAAACTACAGATTAACTGTAGAGTATCCCATGGATGGGTACTCTCTCAGCCTAGATTCATGGGGGAGGGCCTAGGTCCTGCCCAAATGATGTGACAGACTTTGATGATCCCTCATTGAAGACCTCACCCTCCCTGGGGAGTGGATGGGTAGGGGGAATGGGGGGATGAGTGGGGGTAAGAGAGGGAGAGGGAAAATCCCAGCACTGAGGAGGCAGAGACAGGTAGATCTCTGTGAGTTCGAGGCCAGTCTAGTCTATAGAGCTAGTTCCAGGACAGGCTCCAAAACAATACAGAGAAACCCTGTCTCAAAAAAACCTCTGTGTGTGTGTGTGTGTGTGTGTGTGTGTGTGTGTGTGTGCGCGCGCGCGCACGCCATCCGTCCGTCCGTCCGTGTGATTGCTGGGAATTGAACTTAGGACCTCTGGAAGAGCAGCCAGTGCTCTTACTTAACCTCTGAGCCATCTCTCTAGTCCTGAGAATGTTTTTCAAATCAAAATTATCAACATTTATCCCACAGCCTTTTTGTTAATCTCTATAATACTTTCATATCCCATTCATTCACTCAACTTGTATTTATTGTGTACTTTTCATGTGCTGGGTGGCCTTCCTAGAGGCTGAGAGTACAACAGTGGAGAAGAGTCATTAAGTTTTTTCCTGTTCTAGGTCCTTTACATTTCTTCATAGATTTTAGAATCAATATTTAATTGCTATTCTGTCTTAGCGTTTCTATTGCTGTGAAGAGACACCATGACCACAGCAGCTCTTATAATGGAAAAAATTTAGCAGGAGTTGGCTTACAGTTTCAGAGGTTAACCCATTATCATTATGGCAGGGAACATGGAGGCACACAGGCAGACATGGTGCTGGAGAATGAGCTAAGAGTTCTACATCTTGCTCTACAGGCAGTAGGTGTCTGTGTCACAATGAATGTTGCTTGAGCAAAGGAGACCTCAAAACTCGATGACGTGCCCTCCGCCCCCATAGTTGCACATTTCCTCCACAAAGCCATATCTACTCCAACATAGCCATACTTCCTAATCATGCCATTCTCTATGTGAGTCATTTTCTTACAAACCACCACATTTTCTTAAAAAGAACTTGATTTTTATTTGGCCCATATTGAATTTAGAGATCACCTAGGAAGAATTGACAATAAAACACTGATCCACAATTTCACTCATTAATGGTCTTTAGTTTACAGTATATAAATTCAGTCTTGTACCTGTTTCATGACATGTGTTCCTCATCATTTCATATCTTTGTACTTTTGAAAATTAAATTGTTTTTTAAATTTCAGTTTAAAATTGTATGTTAGTAGTATATTGAAATAAAAGTGTGCCAGCAAGATGATTCTATGAGTAAAGCACTTGTCATGAAGTCTTGTGACCTGAGTTCAAGCCCTAGAACCCTTGGGAAGTTGTCCATTGACCACACTTGTACTGTGACATATATGCCTCCATACACATATCATACATATCCATATGTACATACACAAAGAGACAAATAATAAGTTTTAAACTTTTTAATGAGATAAAATTAGTTTACCTTAAACATACCTTGTATCATGAAATTTGGCTAAATTCCTTAGTTCTATTAGCCCTTTGACAGATTCCTTAGAGTTTCTACATAGAGAATCATATTCTCAGTAAATAAAAAGTTTTGTTTCTTCCTGACAAGTTAGTATTTTTTAAATTTCTTTTTCTTGCCTGTTACACTAACTTCAGTTAAGTGAAACAGGAGTCAACATGAATTGGTAATTATTAAGTTGGGTATATTGCAAGTGATTCATTACAATGTTAATTCTACTTTTATTTTTGAAATTTTCTATCAGAAAAAAATGAAAGAAGACTAGAGAAATGGCTCAGTGGTTAAGAGCACTTACTGCTCTTGGAGAGGATACAGGTTTGGTTCCCAGCACCCACATCAGGCAGCTCACATTCATCTGTAACTTCACTTTCAAGGATCTCATGCCCTTTAGCCTCAGTGGACATCTGTACACAGATATACACACCTTTTTTAATCTGGAAAAAAAGTTAAAAGAATCAACACACTTATCACTTACATTGCTTGATTTTATTATACTAGATTAGAATTTGAAAAACAAAAAACTCGGCTTAATATTCAGCTTGAATATAGTCGAAATCAACTTAAGAAGAAACTGAACAAGATCGACACATTAAAAATGACTATCCAGAAAGGCAGAGAAGACATTGATAACCTAAAGAAGGTAATTTATTATGGGTAGCTGAAATGCCATTTTGTTGAAGTTATGGCTTTTTTTTTTTCATTGAATAGCAATTTTTGAGAACCTAATGGTGCCTTGTTGGAATGGGGGCAACATATTTCAAAAATATTAAAGTAAAATGAACAGAACTGATAAATTATTGGATGTTAAGTGGGAAGAGAGAGAGCAGTAACACAGCCACAGAGAACTCACACATGTAGATAACAGAATTCTGGACTGGAACTATAAACCAGAATTACTGGTTTGCTGTGTTTTCAGAAGCAGTTTCACTATGTAGCCCCACTGTTCTCAAACTCAAAATTATGTCCCAGCTTCCTGAGAGCTAGATTACAGATACGTTCTGTGTATGGCAGGAGTTCCTAGTTTGTAGAGCAAATTAAAAGCATAAGGAATGAAACTAAGGGAGGTGGAGAGCATGGTGTAATGAAGAAACAGTTGAGATTCTAGAAAATTCAGAAATTTTAGGAGGAAAACAGAAAAGAAGGCAGTACAGAAACTCAGCAACATGGGAAGGAAGAAGTGATAGAAACTGTTAAGACAGCTAGCATTTTATAGTCTCATGAGCACTTGCACTGGACAAATGGAATACATGTCAGGAAGTGCAGGTTAAACAGTGGATTCAAATCCAAAGACAGAGGCAGGAAATGATTAGTAGCTTCTAAAAGCTATAGAATAAAAGGGACACAATCTGAAAGAGATTAACAACACATGGGATAAGGGGGTTTCTCTTAGAATGAATAGATGTTCTTACTGATAATGGCAGAACCTTTTTGTATTAATATAAAATATTTTATACACACACATATTCTCTGTGTTCAGACTGAAGAAGAATGTCTGAAAAGTGTGGATGAATTCATGATGAAACAAGAGCAAATTAAGGAAGTGTTTGCTACTCAGAGTTCCAACATAGAGAAAATTCATATTCAAATTGAAGAGGAACGAAAGAAGTTTTTGGTTGTTAATAGGTAATCAATACTTCAATTTGAAAGACCTAGCTATTATTTTAAAGTTATAATTCCAGTTTGATATTTCTTATCTAAACTTGGTTGAATGTTTACCCTTTCTTGTTCTTGGTCCCACATAACATCTTCCAAATGTTCTAAACATGGGGAAAACCAGGACAGCTTCAGTGAAGTCATTTTTGGCAGCTGAAAACATGAACTCACATATAGTCTTTTACCCTGAATCTCTTGGTACTGGCATTTTCCTGTCCTCCAGGGATTCCTTCTAATCTATGTCTGCATTTAAAGAACATCTGGTACCTGACAAGTATATGTGCCATCATGATGTAGACAATCACTGCCTTGAATCAGCTGATTCGTGTCAAGATGACATCTACTTTCCTGATTGACAGGACCATAAGCACTTTGCTTTGTTCAACCCTTGACTTGTCATAATTTTCCTCACTATCTAGAGACCTTCAGTGCTTTGATATTCAGCCTCTTGTATTTCATTTAAACAGAATCCTTTCTGCTTCTCTACACTCTTGAAAACCACCCATCTTCCTCCACCACCACCACCCCCCGTATCCTGATCTCTTTCTTTGTTTTTCTTTTTCTCTTTTTGTCCTTTTTCTGAACTTGTTTAAAGGTCCTTGTTGACTTAGTGTTTACCCCGTCCCTCATTTTTCAGTTCCCCACTTCCAATTAAAGCATTCTGTGAGTGATAGAAACCAGGTTGTCAGGGATGCAATAGCTAATCTGGTATCTCTCTCCTGAGATATTCTCCTGGTTTAATATTCTAAAATATATAGTGTATCTGAATAGGAAATGCAGGTTGAAAATTGCACGTATTTAAAATTAAAGTATTTGGGGCTGGATATGACGGCATGTACCTGTAATCCCAGCAATTGGGAGTTAGAAGCAAGAGAATACAAAGTTTGGGGTTAGCTGGAGTTAAATAGCAAAATCTTGTTTCAAAAATATAGGAAAGCAGGGTCTTTTCTATCTCTGGTTAAAGAAATGTCTATGAAAAAAATGTTCTCTTAGATCAGATGTATACATTGATAATCTTTCTCAGGAGTGATAATACATAAATCATGGACTGGCACTTGCATCTCTCATAGAAAAGTAACATTTTCATGTAGGTTTATAATGTAACATGTTATTCTTTGATATAATTACATAATGAGTAAAGCCACTTTTTCATATCTGTATTTACAGGGAAGTGGAAAAATTACAGAAAGAAGTTGTAATCATTCAGGGTTCTTTGGAACAGAAGCTACTAGAGAAGCATAACTTGCTGCTGGATTGCAAAGTTCAAGACATTGAGATAAGTCTTGTGCTGGGGTCATTGGAGGACATCATTGAAGTGGAGGTATCTAACCAAAATACTATATGTGATGTCTTCAACTGCTTGTGCTATGGCTTTTCTAGCTCCTTCTAGGGAAGGAAAAGGGGAAAATGTTTGTGGCAGAGTATTCAAGGTAGATATTAAAATGTTAAGATGAATTAGTATTGAATAATTACCTAAAAATAAAAGGTTTCTAAATTGGTTGTAGTGGTGCAAGACTGTATAGACCTAGCTAGTACTTGAGGGATTGGAAGGCTGAGATGAGGGTCAAGAGTTCAAGGCCATCCTGGGTTATGTAGTGAGAGCATTTCTCAAAAATATACATATTTACATGCATACACACACATAGATGTGTGTACACATATACATATATGAATATGAGAACACTAGGGTTTATTTATTATTTTTTTGTGTTTTGAGACAGGGCTTCTCTGTATAACAGTTCTGGCTGTCCTGGAACTTGCTCTATAGACCAGGCTAGCCTCAAATTAACAAGAGATCCACCTGCCTCTACTTCCTGAGTGCTGGAATTAAAGGCATGCACCACCTCTGCCCAGTAATATTTCACTTTTTTATGTTGAAACCTTCTGAAATGATATCACTTAACAGAGTCTGCTGCTCTCTGGAGAAATGACTTTACCAGTACCTCATCTGCTGAGGTTAACAGTTCTTAAGTGTTAGCAGTCAGATATTAGCAGTCCTCCACTCCAGGCATCTCTCATCATCCTGTCCCACCTAAGGGAGGAAAAAAATGTACTGAGAAGCATATGAAATTCATAGTCCAGGCACAGAAGCTTGCTAAAGATTGTCACCTAGTCACCTAGATGCTTCTCTTCCTACACCTCACCACCACAGTACTAAGGGACTATTTACAGTAGCTACTTTTGCTCAGCACATGTCTGACTATCAGGAAAAGTACCAGAACCAACATTTAGACTTCAGCTAAGAAATGGGTAGGGTTGTTGGTATTATCAGGATAGAAATTTAATACAAATGTGATTGATAAGCTAAGAACTCTACTGGATAGTCAGTGTGTAAGCAGGATAATTTAAACAGATGGGTATTTTAAGCAGAACCAAAAGAAATGTAAGAGAAATGAATACTTTATATGGGCTTACTAATAGATTGAACATAGCTAAAGATCTCTGAGCTTAAAGATGGCTTTATAGAAACTCCCAAACATAAAAGACAGAGGAAAAAAGGCAGAAAGAGATTTTCCAAATACTCTGGGAAAATTACAAAAGGTAGAAAAATATGTGTACTAAGAAAGAAGAAACAGTAACCGTTTCTTCCCAAGAGAAATACAGAAGACCATCAGATGAAAAATGGGAAAAAAACAGAAAAGTATCACAGCAAAAAGAAGCAAACACCATGCAGTACCAGCCATGAATTCTTGATGGAAGAGGCAGAGTAGAAGCAGCCTTGGTAAAAAAGAAAAAAGAAAAAAAGAAAGGAAGGAAGGATGAAAGAAAGAAAGAAAAAAAGAAAGAAAGAAACTAGTAATCTTGCCCTAGGACAAGCCCACAAAAGGTCTCAAAAGCTTAGAATCCTACTGGGGATTGTAGTGAGATAATGACTACTCTGTCATGGTCAGTTAGCAAAAGAAAGTACATCTGTTTGTCACTTAAGATGGTTCAGTGCCATCTTAAGAATAAACCTATTTAAGGCTGAGCTACTGGGAGCCTGAAAATGAGAATAGTCACAAGTAAAAGTGTCTAGAGTCAACTTTCCACAGCTCCCACAGAGAGAGACATCCAAGGAGGCATTGTGGAATGGAAGACTAGATGCTAACACACCAGAAAGTTCAGGTAATATGAGGTTTAGCTCAGGCAGTGAAAAATACAGTGGGGAGGCTGGAGAGAAGTCTCAGCAGTCAAGAGCACTTGCTGCTTTTGTAGAGATCCAAGTTCAATTCCCAGTACCCACATTAGGTGGTTTGTGACCTCTTTCTGTAACTCCGGTTCCATGGGATCCATTTCTGCCTTCTAACATACACAGGTACCAAGCACACACCAACGTGCACATACATACATGCAGTCAAGACATTCACACATTAAAACAAAAAACAACAAAAACAAAAACTCTAGCTGAGCAGTACACACCTTTAATCCCAGCACTTGGGAGGCAGAGGCAGTCAGATCTCTTAAGTTAAAAGCCACCCTGGTCTATGGCATAAATACCAAAACAGCTACGGATGCACAGAAAAACCCTGTGTCAACCACCACCCACAACACACAAAACAAACAAACAAAAAACTAAAATATATAATGTTTGGGGCTAGGAAAGTATTTGAATGGCTACCTAAATCTAGTTGTGTGGTGTTTTTATTAATACAGTTTATTTCCAATAGAAAAAAGCCCTCTATGATATAGCATGTTTTGGTATGATGCTTTTCTTACATTTAGACAGTCGAATTGTTATTAAATGAATAAATAATACAAGTAAAAAACAGAATTGATAAAAGGAGCTGATATTAAAAATTAAAGGAATAGAAAAAATCTACTCAGTAAAGCTTTTTATACATATCAATACTAAACTTGTTAGGAACTAAGGAAAAACATTTTCAAAAAGCTTCAAAAAAAAAAAAAAAGCATCTAGCGATAAACTGAACCAAAAATATGGAAATTTCTACAGTGAAAACCTTAAAATTCTGAAGAAACTGAAAAAAGAGAGTTGAAGACATAAAGACATGAATCAATAATTAATATTTTGGATATGGCCATCATACTTCAAAGCAGTGTACATATTCAATGCAGTTCCTATCAAAATTAAATGATATTCCTCACAGAACTAGAAAAAGAAGGCAATCCTAAAATTTATATGGAAGCACAAAAAACTTAATAGCAAAAACAATCCTAATCAGAAAAGGCAGTGTTGGAGTATCACAATACCTGATTACAGATTGTATGATAGAGCCATAATAAAACAGCATTCTACTAACATTAAAAAAAAGATCCACAAACCAATGGAACAGAATAGAGGATCCAGAGGGAAACGTGCACATACACTTTAACAGCCTGATTTTCAATAAAAGGGCTAAAGTCAAACATTGGTGAAAAGACATCTTCAACAAAGGACACTGGGAAAATTGTATGTCACATGTTAAAGAATGGAACTCCCCTTCCCTATCACTGTATGAAAATAAATTCAAAATAGACAAAGACTTTAATGTGAGACCTGAAATTTTGAAACTGCTAGTGGAAACAGAACACCTGAAAATATGAGTAGAGGCAAGGACTTAATGAAAAGGATCCCAACAACTCAAGAACTAACAGCAAGAAATAACACTTAGATCATAATGGCTACCATCAAAAGCAAAACAAATGGTGATTAAGACTGGTGAGCATGTAAGGTAAGGGAATCACTTTATACAAAGCTAGTAGAAATGTAAACTAGTATACCCACTGTGGAAATCCGAATATAGGATCCTAAAAAAAAAAAAAAAAAAAAAAGTTAAAAAAAAGCAACAAAAACCCACCATAGGATACAGATATGCTGCTACTCTGTATGTGCCCTGAGGAATCAGCATACCACAGATACACTTACATATCTGTGTTTATTAAAATACTATTCACAGTAGCCAGCATACGGAGCCAGTCTAGATTTCAGTCAACAAATAAATGGGTAAAGCAAATGCACATGAAAGTTTGTTTAACTATAAAGAATGACATATCATTTGAAGGAAAATAGAACTTGAGATCATGATATAAAGCAAAATAAGTCAAACATAGACAAATGTCATGTCTTCTCTCCTATACAGAGGAGTCACACTCACGAGATGTAGAGCTTCTGCAATACATTTAGTATTCAGCCTTAACTTGTATTTGAGCTGTATTAAGAAAGTATGCAAAGTGTAAACTTAGTTCAAAAAGTAGTTTCAATGAGTTTATGTTGCTAAGAAATTTACTAAGGGATGAATAAGGCTTTTCCCATTTTGTAATTTTTTGTTTTCACCATCATTACACCAACAGCCAAAAAATAGTTGAATAAACAGTAATTTGTTCCTCTTTTTAGAATGTTTTTATATTAGATATTGACACATTCTAGCAGAAAAAAAAAAAAAAGGAGAAAGCCTAGCACTGAGTGTTGACGGTAGATCTCAGAGATTTAAGAAGGAAGGAACAGCTTAAGGGAAGGCATCTAAGAGGTAGCTGAGGTGAGAATTGAGCAGATATGCATGGTGGGCTACACTGAGGGAAGTATAATAGCTCTGACAGTGGCTCCCACCTGCTTTGTCAGTAAGGTTGTATGCTTGCAGCAAAGTGAGCATAAGACACTGATGCATGATTATGTCTGGAATGACTGAGACCAGGCTTTTGTGGCTGGTTGGTTGCTATAAAGGGGTTAACTTTTGATCTGAAAGACTCAACAAGGCTATAGTAGAGGTTGCAATTCAGTCAGAGTATCTGTTTTTCAGTTAACCGAAACAGAAAGTACCCAGGCAACAGCTGATATCTATGAAAAAGAAGCATCCATCCAAATAGACTACAGTCCTTTAAGGGAGGATTTGAAGGTAATTTAAAGATTTGTTTGTGACTAACAGTAATATTGACTATTAAAATACTATAGAGTTATCTTTATATGGTTAGGTTTAAGATTTTGAGTGGGTAGTTGGTAACCTTTGTCTTGGGGGGGGGGGAGACATCAAAGGGAAAAAAGAAAATTGGAGTGACAATTGCAAATTCCTACAAACCCAGCATTTGAGAGGTAGAGGCAAGAGGATCAAAAAATTACTGTCAGTTCCTGTGTCATGAAATCTAGTCTCCAAAAATCAAAATAGGAGGTTGTTAAATTAGTAAAGTGCTTGCCAAGCAAACATAATAACCAAAGTTTGGTTCACCAGCACCCATAGAAAAGGCAGGGTGCCACAGTTTTAAGTCTGCAATCCCAGAAGTGGAAAGGCAGAGACAAGTAGGTCCCTGAAGCTAGTCTAGCCAGTCAGTAGTGAGCTCCATGTCCAGTAATAGATCCTGTTTCAAAACATAAGGTGGAGAGTTATAGAGATGGCTCAGTGGTATCAGTACTGTCTGCTCTTCCAGAGGACCCAGGTTTTGTCCCCTTTACCCACATGGCAGGTAACAAGCATCTGTAACTTCAGTTCTGGAGGATCCAATGTCTTCTTCTTGCCTCCATGGGCACTGCATGCAGGTGATGTACACACATACATGCAGGCAAAACCACTTGGAAATTTTTTTAATTACATAAAAATACAGTGGAGAGAAACTAAAGAAGACAGCCAGTCAGTCTCTGGCCTCTACATATACATGTGCACACATACAAATATGTGCATACGTTACCAAACATCTGTATTAACAGTGTTTCCAACACTAGAGAAGTAGCAGTTATTTAGTTCCCTGAACATCAGCTGGAAATACTAGTGTTTATTTCCAGTCTGGAACTTCTTGTCTGGAGTGGCATCAGATTCCACAAGTTCAGGACACAGACTGCCTGCCCTTCAGATGTCAGTCACCCAGGGATACCTCAGCCCTCAGATTTGCTAGAATCACATGTAGAATTCAGGATAATATATTATACATTTGCCAATTTTTAATGAAAGATATAACATGGGAAGAGCCAAGTGAAGGGAATACATAGGACAGGAATGGAGGAAGTACTGAGCTGACCTCCCATGCATTCTGCCTCCTGAAGGTCTGCTGCCCTGCCAGCCTGTCCATGTGTCCACCAACCTGAATGCCCCACCCTGATCATGACTGATTCAACTGGTGACTTCAGTGATTAAACTGAGTCCCTAGTTTCTCTTCATTCCTAGAGATACATGATGAAAGTTACAAGCTTCTAACCCCATTCATACACCAGGAGTCAGTTCTCATCCTTCAAAAGTCAGTTTATTATCATTACTTTGTTAAAAATGGAAAGAGACAGACTGTGAATAACAGTAGGAGCTCCTTTCATCTGATCCCTCAGGAAATGCCTTTTGGGGTAGTACTGTTCTAAAACTGAAATTGTTCCTAGAAAGCCTAAGCATTATCCCCTGGTTATATTGTGGTCTAAACAAGGTCACAGTTAAGTCACATGGAATGTCCTCTTTTTAACCTTAGTAAAGTTGGTGGCCAAGTCACATGTCTTCTAGGTCATCAGCCAAGATATAGCAAGCCATATTATGTCCGCAGGTGAGCCCATTAGGCACACACCCTTTTACTGAACAAGAGTTTAATCCATGGTGTATTCTAACAAAATAAGATTATCTATGCATCCTTTTAAAATCACACTCAATGAACTTACAAATCCTAAAATAGAGAAAGTTAAATTTTCAACAAAAGCTTTAAAGATACTAAAGATAGTAAACAAGTGTGGAGGATGCAGAGAGTTAAAAGCACCTTTCCTTTGCCAGGTAGTGGTGCATACCTTTAATCCCAGCAATTGGGAAGCAGAGGCAGAGGCAGGTGGATCTCTGAGTTCAAGGCCAGCCTGGTCTACTGAGTGAATTCCAGGACAGCCAGAGCTACACAATGAAGTCCTGTCTTACAAAACTAAAAACAAAACACCTTACCATTTGTAACCTCTAAAGGAACTAGTTTTCTTCTTAGTTATTCTTAAGAACAAAATGTCTTTTCCTGGGATGTTCTGGTTTGCTTTCCTCCCTGTCACAGAGTCAGGTAGCCAGCCTGACCTAGGACAGACTTTGAAACTTTTTAAGTAAACATTCTTGGGTCTAGAGTAGAGAGGCCAAATTTCAACTCCAGAGTCCACCTTTTCTGTGGACTCTGTCTGGGCAGTTTGTTATGCTGCATATATGTTTTGGTCAAATGTATCATGGCCTCCCATCTAAGTCAAACTGTATCAGGGTGAGTCAGCAAGGTGAGAGAGAGAGGGCTGAAGACAGAGAGTGAAAAAAAAGGCCCTCAGGCCCTAGATTAAGGGTAGCTAGCTGCCAGTTTGGGGAGGTGGAAGAGAACTTTGACCTCCAGATACCATTCCTAGGGACATGTTTATTCACAGTGGTGATCACTTTTGTTACCCACATGTGTGGGTGGCCAAAATGCCTACAGAAGAAGAAGATGGGCCCCTTGTAAGGGTGGAAATGACTTCTATAGTCTGCAAGGGAAGCTGGGAAGCATATTTCAGCAAAAACCCATCATAGTTAATCACTTATTTTACTTCATTATTATTTTTAAGTCACAAAGATATTTAGTTTTCAAATGATCTTTTTATCAGTAAGTTAAATATTATCATTATTATATATTAATTAACCCCCTTTAGGAGTCAAGAAAGTTTTCCTGGAAGAACACTTTCCTCTTCCCCTCCTTATTCATTGGCTTTGGAGTTAAGCACTACCCCTTCTAAGTCATTTGGATTCCTTCTCTCTGCCCTATAGCACCTGTGCTCATACTGTGAGGAAGCTTTTTCCCTGTGTAAATGATAGTTTGTATTTTTGACTTCTAAGTTTTTTTTTACTGTTTTGTTTTTATGTGTATGGGTGTTTTGTCTATATGTATGCTTGTACACCACATACATACTTGGTGCCCTCAGAGACCAGAAGAAGGTGTCAGATCCCATGGAACTGGAGTTACAGATGGTTATGAGCTGCCATATGGATGCTAAAAATCGAACTCAGGCAGTGCTCTTAACCATTGAGCCATCTTTCTAGCTCCTCTGTGAGTTCTTGTAATGCAAAAAACTGAATAGTTTTCATGATTGAAGGTTCAATGTCTAACCCGTAATAAATTACCAGTATTATTTTTAATGAACATAAAATCAGATGATAAATGAATTTTCACATTTCAGACATAACCATAATCTGGGGGGGGTGTATAAAAGAATATTCCCAGAACATCATGAAGCCAAGAAAGGCACAGCTAGGTAAGGAAACTGCAGACACTGCCTGAGTGACTGCAGTACCAAGCCCAGAATGGCTTCCAAAGGGAGCAAGGAGATGCAGAGGGTCCAAGTAGAGTCAGATAGCATCTTTTCCAGGTGTGGTGGCACATACCTATAATCTCAGCATTTGAGAGTCTGAAGCAGGAGGATCACTACATGGTAAATACCAGACCATCCAGGGCTATATAGCAAGACCCTATATTAAGAAACCAGGATGGATGGAGGAATGGGAAAGATGGATGATGATGATGAGGGAGGATGGAAGGGAGTTAGGTAGCTAGATAGCTAGGTAGCAGCAGTCTTGGGCCAGGAAAGTGTCTCATCAGATAAAGGTACTTGCCACCAACTCTGATAATTTGAGTTCAATTCTTGGGTTATACATAATGGAAGAAGACAATCAGTCCCAAAAGCTGATCTCTTACTTCCACACACATACACACACAAAGAATGGTAAGTCTTATACTTGAGCCTTACCTTTGAATGTCAAAGGCATACCAATCAATGCTGTTCTCTGCGAATGATAGGCTCTACAGTCAGATAAGGAAATGGCAGATCATCTTACACTCCTTCGAGAGCAAGTAGCATCCCAAGAAAATACTCTACTAAAGACCTCAGCTCCAAACCTACGAGCACAGGAGAACTTAAAGGCTGTCAGAGATAAGTTTCAAGAATCTGCAGATGGTAAAATTTGAGTTTAATAGTTGTTAGCAAGATGATATTCTTGGGTGTTTCATTTCTGTATGTGCCAACAACCTCCTTGTATTGTACCTTTCTCTTATTAACATGTATTTTTCTCTGTTGCCTTATATTAATGTGTTTTCTTTAATACTAAATGCCAAAATGTTTTTTATGAAGAATGTTATGCTTTACTTTAAAAATAGATTTATTGGATGTTGGGAATATAGCTTTGTTGAACAAATACTTAATGTACATGAAACCTGGGCTCCATTTCTCCAAATCCTCATAAACTGGGTTTACTTATAATACAAGAACTCTGGAGGTAGAGGCAGGAGCATCAGAAGTATAAGGTCACCCTTAGCCACATAGTGAGTTTGAGGCCAGCCTGGCTGTATGAGACTCTGTCTTAACAAAAAACATAGACTTACTATTTTAAAACATATAATTAAGATTTTTCATACCAGAAAAATAAGTATATTAAATACACTGCTAGGATTTGCTAATATTAGACATTAGCTCTGCCAGGAAAAGACTCATTGAGTTTAAAAGATGTGTTTTCAGAACTTTGTAACAGTTAAGGTATTTTGAAAATAGATATAATCAAGGCAGCCAAACTCAAAAATCAGTTCTGGAAATGATCTATAATTTGATTTTAAGAGAAGTTCCCAATTGTCTCAAAAAATAACATTGATTTCTTTTTCTTTCTTTTTTTCTTAGCTTTTGAGGCCAGCAGAAAGGAAGCCAGAGTATGTAGACAAGAGTTTGAACAGGTGAAAAGACGGAGATATGATGCTTTCAGCCAGTGTTTTGAGTACATCTCAGTCTCAATTGATCAAATCTACAAGAAGCTCTGCAGGAACAGCAGTGCCCAGGTGTGTTTTTCAACCCCCAATCCTATAGGAGCTTAGTGTAAATGATAGTGTTTTTGTTTTCTGGTGAGAAATAAGTGACCACTGCACAATCCTTGAATAATGTAGGTGCAAAACCACTGCAGGAAGACTGGTCATCTTCAAGGTTTGTGTTCTGGATTCTACACTATCCTGACAGCATGGACTAGTCAGAGCCACTCTGGGCCTATTTTTCCATTTGAAACATGAATGGGCTTGGGTCATTTGATTTCTAAGTTTTTTTTTTAATGCTGAAATCCTATTGACTGCTACTAAATTGACTTTGTGGAAATAATGGTCTCTGTGGTAAAGGTGGGAGCAGGATAAAAGAAATAGTTGTATTGATCAAAAGAGAGTGGAAGACTAAAGATGGGATCAAGTCTAGATAATATCCATTTGAATGAATCTCTTGGCCCATTGTATTATCCCCTCCAGTTGTATTATCAATAGCCACAGCAAATACTAGGGGAATTAAATGTGGAAAAGATATGGGTCAGGATTTATGTACCAGTGCTGCTTGATCTATGACTGAGATGATCCTACTTCTGAATTTTAGAATTTCAACTAAACATAACTTATTTTCAGTAAAATAAGCATATTCACTCATTGGAAACAGAATTCATACATATATCTCCAGTATGTGGCTCATAGTAAATGCCAGCTAGATAGACCAGCAAGTTGATGGATTTTGTAACTCTGTGACATCTGCTGCTAAGGTTTGACTGGAATTATGGTGGAAAGGCCTAGGCCTTTCCCTCATCCCAGATATCCCTGATGTCTATGGTTAAATACAGAATTAAATGTATTTACAGGCATTAGCATTTTCCTATCAAAATTGAAAACCTAACCAAGAGAAAGAATATTTTCACTTAAATATGTTGCCACTCAACTTGACATGTATTGGTTACTTTTCTAATATGGCTAAATAAATGTGTTTCATTCAGGCATTCCTTAGCCCAGAGAACCCTGAAGAACCTTATTTAGATGGAATTAGCTATAATTGTGTGGCTCCAGGGAAAAGGTTCATGCCTATGGACAATTTGTCAGGGGGAGAAAAGTGTGTGGCTGCTTTGGCTCTTCTGTTTGCTGTACACAGGTAAGGCCACAGCAAGATACCAGTTGTACCTTTTGACAGAAAACTATAATCATTTTCTTTTTTTGTTTGTTTGTTTTTGGAGTTTTGTTTTCTTTTTTGTTGTTGGTGATGAGGGCTTTTTTGTTGTTGTTGTTGTTGTTTGTTTTTTTTGTTGTTGTTCATTTTGTTTTTGGTTTTTGAAACAGGATTTCTGCTCTGGAGCCTGTCCTTGAATTCACCCTGTAGACCAGGCTGTTCTCGAACTCACAGAGATCCTCCTGCTTCTATCTCCTGAGTGCTGGGATTAAAGGTGTGCACCACCACCGCCCAGCATATAATTATTTTCTTTAATATTTAGCAGATCTGTTTTTTTTTCAGTCATAAATTGAAGTTTTTTTTAGATCCATAGCAAGTTAGAAAATGTACAAGTACAGTCTTTGACAAAGTGTCAATAGCCAGTAGTTTTCTAGCTTATTTTTAAAAGGAAAGTATTTGGATAATCAACATAGGATATCAAGATTACCATAAATGAGCAATAAGCAATGACCTAATTTACGTATCATTTTCCCAGGCCATACTCAGAGCTCTGTGTTATGTAATGAAAGCAAAATATTTCTTCCTTTAAAAAAAGGAGTTGGGGACTTAACATCCTCATTTCCACTGATGATAGTTGTACATCTCCCTTGAAATATAAATCAAGAAACAAAAGTTGTATAAAATAAGACAACAGCCTTCAGCATTTAGAGCAGGTGGCAGCAGTGTGAGTGCTGCTCTCTTCTTCCCATCACCAAGAAAGAACATAGGAATCTGACTTCTAGTCTCAAGAAAGGAATGGGACAGGCCCCCACAGGAGAGGTATATACAGAGAAAAACCATGGTGGCCTGGGAAAGACTCCAACTTCAGGATCACAGCAGAATGAGATTCTTATTAGGCAGCACCCTATCCCTTCACTCTATTAAATATTCACACTTTCAGATACTGTTGCAGGTGGTGTGGAGATTCCTGTGAACAAACAAAATCTCTTCCTTAAAAATACTTTTTTTGCCCATCATTGGTGGTGCATGCCTTTAATCCCAGCACCTATCTCGAAGAATCAACAACAACAAAAGAATAGCAAGTGAGAAGACCTTGAGTCCAAAGTGGACTTAGCATGTGTAGAGAATATTTCATATGGCAGTGATAGGCACAGGGTTAAGATGCTGTTGTAACAAGCAAGGTGAAAGGTTGTGGTGGCTTGAGACAGTATGAGAGAGAGGTTGCTAACAGACATGGAATATGAAGATGTCAGTATTGACTCCTTGGATTTAGCCTAAATAACTATAATAATTGCTGCTACTAACTGCCCACAGGAGAAAACAAGGAGAGACTATGGCTTAATACTCATGTGGGATTCAGTGTGCAGACATGTGGGAGCTCAGAGTTGTCATGGAAATGTGTGGGAGCTGGGCATGGTGGCACCAGAAGTCTCCCAGAACTTCTCCTTGCCTCTAAGTCTTCACAAAACAAATAAGAAGTTGTTATTCATGTGCATGTAAATTTTTTCTAGTTTTCGGCCTGCTCCATTCTTTGTATTAGATGAAGTAGATGCAGCCCTGGACAATACTAACATTGGCAAAGTGAGTATTCTTCTGCTTTCAATTTCCTTTTTCCCCCACTTTGGTTTTTCAAGATAGTGTTTCTCTGTGTAGCCTTGGCTGTCCTGAAACTTGCTTTGTAGACTAGGCTGGCCTCCAACTCAGAGATCTGCCTGCCCCTGCCCCTGCCTCATGGAGTGCTAGGATTAAAGGTGTATACCTCTCCCTATCCCACCACAGGCTTCTGCTTTCAATTTCTAATAAAACATTTTTGTTCTAGTTTTATTCTGTTGCTGTGACAAAACCATGGCCAAGAACAACTTAGTAGAAAAAGAGTGTATTTGGATTATACTATAGGTCACAATCCATCATTGAGGAAAGTCAGGACATACACTCAAACATAAGCTTGAAGAAACCATGGAGGAAGGCTAGGCCATTTGATGGCTTGCTTGCCAAACAAAATAAAATGACAAAACAAACAAACCACTCAAAACTTGGGTACAGGAGAACTAAGACTCAGACTTTTTGTCTAGTAAGATAGTACTTGCCAAGTCCCTAAGATTGGCCTGGGTCAGAGTACACTGGTCCTAAGTGCTCTGAATTCAGGATAACTGTGCTTCTGAAGTGCTACCTATAGAGAATTAATGAGAGGCTAACAAGCCACATTCACAGAAAGGGCTCTGGTTTTAGAGACCATGGCAGTAGCCATGGTGCAAGAATGGAAGTCTTGAACTTGAGATGTGATGCCATGGTCTGGATATAAAATGACCCCTACATAAAGACTATGGCACTGGAAAAGGATTTTCTTTAACTGAGCTTTCTAAAGGAAGCTATGAAAGGGTAGGGCCATAGTGGAAGGATGTTATCTGATTCCAGGCATGCCCTTGAGGATGTTGGGACCTCCCTCAGATCCTATGCTTCTCTGGAATTACAGGTGTGCACCACCATACCCTGGTTATTTTAGTCATTTTCTTAGAATGGAGCTTCCCCAAGGAGCTAGAATTCATCTTTAACTAAGACTTGATTTTCCCAATATTTAAGGTTCCCAGAACCGAAAGGAGGTGGTGAAATGTGTGCTTTTTATTTCCTCTCAGGTTTCAAGTTACATCAAAGAGCAGAGTCAGGAACAGTTTCAGATGATAGTCATTTCCCTGAAAGAGGAGTTCTACTCCAGAGCTGATGCACTGATAGGCATCTACCCAGAGGTAAGAGACACAGGGGCAAGGGCAGGCCCCATTAACTCCTTACCCTGCCAGCCTTGGGATTCCACGTCCATATAGTTTAAGAGTTTGTGCACACTATTGGTTTCTACCATGGCTAAATATAAGCCAAATGATTTTTTAAAGAGTAAGATTTATGAGTAATTACTCAGATACTCTCCTTGACAGAAAGAGGTTTAAGATATTTTTAAGTGCAACAAGGAAATTAAAACTGTAGGTCATGGCCCAGCAGAGGGCTCAGCAGGTTGAGGCACTTGCTACCAAGTCTGTTGACCTGAGTGTGATCCTCCATACCCACATGATAGAGGGAAAAAACCAACTCAATACACACACACACACACACACTAAAATTTTAAAATAATTAAAAACCCGAGCCAAGAGAGTAGAGCAACAATTTAAGACCTTCAGTTTCTAGGCAGTCCCACTTTAAGATAAAAATTAATTTACTGAGCTAGGTGGGGTAGTGTATGCCTTTAATCCCAGCACCCAGGAGCCAGAAGCAAGCAAATTTCTCTAAATTTCAGGCCAGCATAGTGTACAGAGTGAGTTCTAGGATAACAAGGGATACATAATCCTTTCTCAAAACAAAACAAAACAACAACAAAAAAAAACCCAAGATAACTAATCCCCTTTAAATGCTAATCGAGATTAACTAATGACCTCACTCTGAAAAATACCTCTCCTCTAAGCAGGGCAGATGACTAAAACTGGCCTCCCTCCCTTTCAGCATGATGAATGCATGTTCAGTCACGTGTTGACTCTGGACCTCTCCAAGTATCCAGACACTGAAGATCAAGAAAGCAGCAGGAGACGCCGGAAGCCCAGAGCATCACAGTCCCCACAGTCCCCACAGTCTCGTTAGACATGAGCATGTCTTTGAACATCTGCCAGCTATAGGAGCTATACCATGACTCTGTGGAGGTTAGGTCAGTGTCTGTTTAGTCCCATGTGTCATGGAAGAAAATTTCTTACAGGTTTAGTAAAACAGGTTATAGCCCACTCCAGTTAAGGAGTGCTCAGCCCCATTTCAATAGATGTTTCCTATGGCAACATGAGGTGTATGGTTTTCTTTTACTTTTTTTAAAAACTTCTGTTTTGAAATAAATTGGTTGTAAAATTCCGAATTCTGCAGCATCTTTGCTTTGGTTTCTGCCTTGCATTTACCTTTAAGGGAAACAGCTGGTTTAGGATTTTTATTTTTGTGATCCTAGAGATGGAACTCAGACTCTTGTGTAAGTATTCTACACTGAGTACCTCTCCAGCCTTGATAGTTTCTAAAGATACCAGTCATCGTGCAGTTAGTAATTGGTGAACCTGGCTTATTTCAGGGGTGTGTGTCAGTATTGAAAACAGGTAAAATAATCTCACAAGTTTTAAAAGCAGAACTTTTGATGGTGAAACTGAATCATCTGCTGTAGTACAATCTTAATTTTTCTAAATCTAGTTTATCTTAAGGACGTACAGAACTATAAGGTATTACCTACTAACAGTGGCTTCATGTTAAATGCTGTTGCAAGGAGGAAGGAAGGTAGCCAGTTTTGAACAGTATTTGTTGCCATTTCAAAGTGGAACAGAAGGACTCTAAAGATCTTCATAGAAGTCTGCTTTGGTCCAACTGCTGACCTAGGAACTGCCTCCTGGGTCACTTTTGAATAGAACTTGTTTCTTGTATACAGAACATGTTCTTTACCTACTCAAGACTGAGTCACAAGATTTAGTTCCACTCCACAAATGAACACTTAAACACACACAAAATAAAATGTAATGAGATTATTGAACTATATATCCCTCAGAAAAGCAGAGATAGCTTTTCTATACATTTGGTGGTTATGAAATACACAAATGCTACAATTAATAGTCAGTTTACCCTGAAAGAGCCCTGATGTTAACTTAGAGGAAAAGTGGGTATTAAGAGGGCTGTCTGAAGCTCAGTCTTCTGTGGAGGAAGCTTGTGGTGCACATGGTAACTGGAGACCCCAAAACTTTAGGGAGCTGCAGAGTGAATACCCTGCAGACATCAGGGATTCTGTCAGCTTAGGGAACTGGGTGCTATCTGTAGATCTACTTAAACAACAGGGATCAGCAGACTTCTTGAAGAACAAGTTTCCAGCTTTGGTGAGGTTCTTGGGTAGTTCATATGAAGCACTTAACTCTAGCTCTGGGTAGTAATCACCAAAGAGGGCCAGAGCCTGTTAGATAACTTTGTGTTTCTCACAGCAAACACCCTGTGCTGAGACTTTCCTTCTAATACATGAGTCATACTGAAATAAAAGAACATTCAAAGCACATCATAACAAAGACTAAGCAGGGTAGTGGCAGTGCACACCTTTAGTCTCAGCACTTAGGAGGCAGAGAGGCAGGCAGATCTCAGTCTGAAGCCAACCTGGTCTACAAAATGAGTTTCAGGCCTGTTACACAGAGAAACCAGTCTTTAAAAAAAAAAAAAAAAAAAAAAAAAGACTGCAGATCTTCAGTATGACCACTAAAGCTTCTGATATGTTCTGATTTGTTTTGCAGTTTATATCCTGCTTTTATAGCCAACAAAGTATAATTTTGCTAAACAATGTACTGGATCAGCTTTAATATTTAATCTATCTATCCCTGATAGCATTTGCGCTTTATTAATGTGTTTAAAAAAGAAAAAAGGCTCACTGCTGAACCTGTAACCACATTTAACAGGCTGAGCAGGATGACTGCTGTGAATTGAAAGCTAGTCTGTCCTACAAGGTAAGACCCTATCTGGAAATAATAATCTCTTATCTGTTGGGGGGGGGGGTCTGTGCATATATGAGTATAGGTGCCCAAAGAATCCACAAGAGGACACCCGATTCTCTGGGTAGTTGTGAGCCACTTGATGTGGGTGGTGAAACCAAACTTGGTCCTCTACAAGAGCAATATGTGCTCTTCACTGCTAAGCCATCTCTTCAGCCCCCAAAAATCAATTTTTAAAAATTCATGTGATGGGAGATGTCATCCTGTAAATATGTTTCTCTTATTGGTTAATGAATAAAGCACTATTGGCAAATAGAAAGACAAGATAGGTGGTACTAGGAGACAAGGAGGATTCTGGGAGATGTAGTAGAGAGTTGAAATGTAGGACCAAGAGGACTAAGTGGTCTGGACCCTCCGGTAAGATAAGACCATGTGGAAACACTTAGATTGATAGAAATGGGTTAATATTTAAGACAGAGCTAGCCAATAAGAAGCTCTAGCCATTGGCCAACAGCTATAATTTAATACAGTGTCTATGTTACTTGGGGCTGATGAGACTCTGGGACCAGGCTGGTGGGAAACTGCTCATAACATTCGTGTGTGTGTGTGTGTGTGTGTGTGTTTTGATTAGACACATTCAAAAGTAATCATTTGCTTGATTTCAGATTTCAGTGGCTAAGCATTCTCATTATATATTACCATATCTTGACATAATTAAAGAAAAAATGAGCACACACAGGGTTGACTTTAAAAATTTTATTTATAACCAGTGGCATAAAAGATTTATTTTCCACACTTAAAAAGGGAGGGGGTCTTCAGCCTTTCTCTGGCTTTTCCCTCATTCCCTGTCTCAACCTGTGTTTCCTGTTCTTAATTATACCCCTGTCTTCTTGGGAGCTATAGTGCTATCCACGCAATGTCACAGGCAGGGCTTGGCAAGATATCAGAGTTTGGCATCATATCAAAGATTAATAGCCTCAAATGAGCCATGCAAGACCTGTTTCTAAGATGTCTGCCTTTAGAAAGGATCACTCTGCATAACATGAGCTTTTGCCATAGTCGCCATTAGAGGAATTCTGGGCATGTGCAGTGCTCTTAATATAGGTGCTTCTCAGAAGTAAACTTTGAATGCAGTTAAAATATGGCAAGCCCTTTCAAAGTGTTGCCTATTCCATTCCATGTAAATTTTAATATGAACCATGGGAAGAGAGGAGAACAGAAAAGATGGGCCTTATCCTAGAGAAATAAGACTTGGAAAGCTTAGAACTTAAGATCTAAAAGTTTAAAGCTTGATCTTGTGCTTCACTTTTACTTTCTAACTTTTAAGTCACAGAGTAGATCTAGACAGCACTGAAGACTATGAAAGAAGTCTTCAGACTCAGACATAACACTTCCTACCAGACAGTCTACCATTGCTTTGGAACAGAAATTACTGAAATATCACAATTCCAAAGAAACCTAACTGATCTAGTCATCCCTTTAACAACCATTTTCACTAGTGGGTTCAGCACCTCTACTATCTACTCATTCTTTACTATTTAACAGTAAAACCAACACACCTTTAAAAAACTTTCTACAGTAAAAGATGTTTCTACATAAAGGTATAAAATATAAATGTCTTATTTTCTCTTTGGCAACTACTGTTGCTTGGACAGTCTTCACTCTCCTCCATGTTTTAGGAAAAATAACACACTGACATAAGAAAACATGTCAAAAAGGAAAAGGGAACAATGCCAGGTACATCCCACCCCCCCACCTTGCAGTTTGGTCCCTGAGGTAGCTGTCCATTAGTCCTTACAGAGTATACCTGAAGTGTGTCTATGTCACCTCCCGAGCAGCTAAGCACATAGTGGAGTTCTGTCATTCAACCACGGAGGCCACACACCCACATGGCTCTTTTGGGGTATGTAACAGTTCTCTATTGAGAGATCCATATGGAGTCCTCTATATTCCTCATCACTTGGGCATGGCACTGTGGTTACAGAAGGCTGGTTTTCAAGTTTCAAGTTTTAAAATCTTCAAGACCCTCCAGCATCATCTGTTTAAGCAAAAGAAATACCAAAGTGTTTCAGTCCACTAAATATTATATCAGGATTTCTTTTTCAGCAACTACCTCATATACTGAAAATTCTGAAAACCTTCCATAACAGGAATAGTAGCCACTATCTAGAAATGGCCTTGGAGAACTATAAATTCTATCCAAGACTAGGTATAATGTTAGGTGTGTGAAGACCTGTGCATTTAAATTCAGTGCTGTTTTCTGGTAGAATCAAGACTACAATTTCAGCACACATGCAGTGAAAGCCTGTTTAAAGTATGGTTAAGAAATGAAGGCTCAGGCCTGGTGGTGGTGGTGGTGGTGGCACACGCCTTTAATCCCAGCACTTGGGAGGCAGAGACAGGTAGATCTCTTAAGTTCAAGGCCAGCCTAGTCTATTGGAAGCAAGGGTGAAGGCTCAGAATGCAGACACAATACTGCAACACAGGTAGAAACTCCATTCCTTTGGTAATGGTTGCAGGTGTGGACAGCAGGACTAAGAAAGTGGCCCTTGGCCTTTCTCATCCACATACAGAATAGGCCAAGGCTTTCTGTACATCAGAGACGAGAGGTGTTTCCTCAAGCAAACATGACTTCCTTGAGATAGGCAAGGCTGATACAGTTGCTATTACTCAAGGGCAAAGCTCTTTCTGGCTCTACGGCACTGTCTACCATGCAGTAGCCTTGGCACCTGAACAAGCAGCATTCAGAGATATCATGAACATATATATCAAGCCTATATGCATATAGGTGACAGCAGGAAAAACAAAACAAACAAAAAACCCACAACTATCTGCTGACAATAATCTCTCAAACTGGAGGATGCCTAGATGTGAGGAAAACTAGGAACATGAAGGAGACTAATAGAAAAGAAAAAAAAAAAAACCTGCCCAGAGGCAACAATTACAGAACCAGTCTGCTCCATTTTAGTTATAGATGTTCTTGATGACTAAAAATACAAACCAAGTGAAGAAAGATGCCAAAGGAATGTGATGCCTCCATAGGAACCTGCACTCAGTGCACAAACCTGTGGGGGGGGGGTGCCTGCAAAGGCCAAAAGAAGGTCGCAAATTCCTTTGAGCTAGAGTTATGATGGTTATGAGTCACATTTGGGTACTGGGAATTGAACTCAGGGTCTTCTCTAAGAGCAGCAAACACTCTTAACCAAACACTCTTTCCCCAAATCCAAAACATTTGAGTACCAAAAAGTTTCAGTTTGGGAGGATTTCACATTAGGAATGCTCAAGCTCTGTCACAATACTGATCAGACACCCACTGAGGAGTTAACTTTAAATGTCATCAATATGCTAAATGTTCCAACCCCCTGGAAAATTATTAGAGTTACATAAAGGTTTAAGAGCAAGAATCTGAAGTAGTTTCTTTATAGATTAATGTGGGCCTTCTGGCTGATGGGGGGAATACTCCCAAAATGTTGTTTGCTGATTTAGTATGAAAATGGATGTCTTTTCCTCTTGAACACTCACTGAGCTGATGCTACATCATTTGCTTTCCATTCAATAAAAATTTGGGGGAAACAACAGTACCTCTGGTCATCTGGTCAGTAGTGTGAAAGGCCAGGCTCCACTGCAAAGGTCTGTGTGATTCTGGCATGGTATAAGCACCACTCCTCCCTACAGACCAGGGGTGTTAGCAAACCACTAACTACAGAACCTATGGATGGGCCCCTACAAAACAAACAATACCTACCAGTATCTGACTGTCTGACTTTTTTTGTAACTTCAATCCCATTTTCTTCCAATTTCCTCTTTGCACAATCCTGACATGCATTACCTTTTAAAAAGAAAAAATTTACATTAAAATAGTTCAGGAGGAAAAAAAGGGCAGCATGAGGGTAACAGATGGATGGGGGGGTGCTCTGGGAATTCACTTGTTATCCTTGCATAGCCTAGAAATTGCTCCTAAATGGAAATACAGTTTGCCTACTTTTTATGGTGTAATTATGAAGTATCCCTCAAATCTAGTGGGTTAAAGGTTTTGTCACCAATACATATCCCCAAAGTTAGACTGTTGGGGTAGTGATTAGATCCTAAGGTGTCCGGCTTGATCAATGACATTGCTGGGGGTAGCCTAGTTGGAAGAAGTCAGTAACTGGGGGCATACCCTTGCTCTTGCATTTACTCTCCGTCCTTCTGCTACACTGAGAGGTGAGCTTTCTTCTGCCATGTCTCTTTCTTGTCACAGGTCCAGAAACAATAGAGCCAGGTGACCAAGAACTCAAGCCTGAGAGCCAAGTATCTATTTTAAGTAGCTTTTTCTCCAGAATTTTGTCACAGAAAGGCCAGTAGGGAACTGGTGCTAACAAGTGAGGCCACGCTCTGTCTGAGCATGTGCACCAAAAGCCTTTAGAACCAGTGTACAGGAGTGATTTGCAAGTTTAAATAAACATGTTAGAGAAAGCTTAGAGATGCTGAGTGTTCTGAAGCCCAGTATGCTGCCAGGAATATAAACAGTAAGGACTGCCCATAAGATCAGGTGAAAATGAGGACCTTAGGGGATTAGACTAAAGGTCATTCATTTCACATTCTAGAAAACATTATTAATTAGTTAATTGAGTCTACATTTTGTCTATGCTCTGAGACCTTGTGGGAGGCTGAATTTAAAAATGATAGACTAAATAAGCCAGTGAAGAAAACTGCCTCGTAGTGTTCCAGCTGTGGCACGGATAGTACTAGCTGCTTTTAGCTAGCTTCACAATGAGAGTTAAAAGGAAAAAGCAGAAAAGAATTGGAAAACCTTACAGTTCAGCCAGAAAAGTAGGACATTTGAAGTTATGATCAAGGAAGGTGTGGCTGCCAATTAAGATTAGCACCATTAAAAAGCATTGACCCATGCTACTGTTCCAAGACATCAGGGAAGATGCCTTGAAGGTCAGAAATCAGTGAGGGCCATTAATCACAGGCTCACAGGGATAAGGCTCCAAGAACTCTAGGGCTGTTGGAAGCCAGAGAGGCCAAATATGAAAGGGGGAATACTCCCTCACCACTGATGGGATAGATGTAGGAAGCTGAGTGAAACCAAAGCTGTAATGTAAGCATCAAACAGCAGGAATACGGGATATCTATAGAAAAGCTGCCAGGAACAAGCAGAGCCAACCCAGGAGAGGCCATCTGGGCTGTGGCTGACAAGGTCATACAACAGAGCTACCTAAATGGTGCCCTACATATCAGACCTGCATTTAATGCTTGCCCTGCTGGATTTTGGTCCTGCTTTGGTCTAATCCCTACTTCTTTGGGGTTTTTTTGTTTTGTTGTTGTTTCTGTTTTTAGAGACAGGGTTCCTCTATATTGTTTTGGAGACTGTTGATCAGGCTGGCCTCAAATTCACAGAGATCCACCTGCCTCTGCCTCCGAGTGCTGGGACTAAAGGTGTGCGCCACCAATGCCCAGCTCTAATCCCTACTTCTTATTACCCAGTTCCTTCCTTTTGGCATAGGAAATGTTTATTCTGCCAACTGTATGTTGCAAACATGTACAGTTTTATTTAATTTTTATAGATTATAGCTAAGAGTTACCTCACATGTCAGAATAGACTCTGGCTTTGACCTTTCTTGATTTTGCTGTTTTTGAGACTGTTAATATTAGTCACTTGTCTGTTATTGTGATAAATATAATGACTAAGGTAACTTCTAAAAGGAAAGGTTTATTTTTGGGCTAACAATTCTAAAGTGTTGGGGTCCTTAAACATCACAGCAAGGAAGTATGGCAATAAGCAGGCATGGTGACTGGAGCAGAAGCAAAGAGTTCACATCTCTAACTGAAAGCAGGGAGGAGCAAGAGTAACTGGAAAGGCCTGTGACTTTGAAGCCTCAAAACCCACTCACTACCAGTGACACACTTCTTCCAGCGAGGCCATATTTCCTAGGCCTCCCAAAACAGCACCACCAACTGGAAAACAACCATTTAAATGCCCAAGACTTATAGGGGACATCCTTTTCAAACTACCACATGGTCTCACTATATGCACTGAGCCTGTACTGAATGGACTATCAGGTGGGCTATGGCAGAAGAACACAGGTCACTGGAAACATGTCTTGTTCCTGGCCCTTTCTCTGTACTCTGCTCTGCCTTACCATGCACAGGACAGAAGAAAGGGAACCATGTGACCATGGCCTGAAAGCTCTGGAACTAAGTGGCACAGCAAGTCCTTCCTGTGCTAACACACTATTACAGAATCTACTTCTAGGAGCCAGTTTCTGAATCTGATTTTATTCCCTACCATGTACTGCATTTTTTTAATCAACTGAGTCACTGCTGCTTTCAAAGGAAAATTATTATTCTGGGGTTCACACTAAAGGGGAAAATTACAGCAAAACAATAATACCCTCTCAAATGGCCTTGGAGAGCAGAGGACAGCTCTTACCATTCTTGAACTGAGCCAATTCCACCACTGGCATGGACTGGAACTAGTTGTCCCTGCACTGCCATGCTGTTCTGTGTGGACACACTGGCCCAACAGGCAGCAATGACAGGCTGAACAGAGGCTCCTGCTCACTGGCTAGACCCGTTAGCCCAAATGACTCAGGCAGTAGACATTCCTGCCTAATTTTCCCACTGAAGATGCTGGTAGCTGCTGACTCCTCAGCTTATAAACTGGTAGTCCCAAACCCAGCAAGGGCATTCACACTACAAGCAAGTTTTAAAAGAAAAAAATATATATGAAAGTTTAAGTAAGGGACAGGTCACCCTAGATTACTGGGTCCTTCACTGAATGGCATAATGCAAACAGCATTGCTCTGATTTCTTCTAGCTCTGGTTCTAGGGCAGAAATTATGGCAGACAGTCCAAGACTAGGCTAGGCTTCCCGGTAAGAGGGAAGGACTTTTGTGCCTTTACTGTGGTGGGGACCATCTGAAGGCATTGCTCTCTGTCCTTTCAGTGCTATTTAATAAGGCAATTTACTGACTACAAGGAACACTTGCATGATTGTACCTATGGTGACGAGTAAACCATGGAAGCAAAAGTCAGATGAGCAAAAGGAAAGATCTGCTTTACCCAGTAAGGTGGTGCTGTCCACTCGCTCAGCATCTGGGAAGAGAGGAAACAGTCAGCAAAGCCAAGACTGGGAGGACTCCTCCTCAGGTCTGGAATGATGGCAAAGGTTGTCCCGAGGCTATCCACTGCTTGGGCCAGGCTTCTGTGCCAACTGTATCACATGCCAGCCATGGAGCCCTACCTGTGTCACTCCCTTCTTCACCTGGTGGGATGCATGACCAGACCACGTGAAGCTTCTGGAGCTGACAGGTGTATGGAGTGAGACACAGTACCATAACAGCTAATGTCACTTTCACTGCCAGTGGGCATCCTTGCCCATCAGGAGAGAACACAAATACAAACATCCTTCATGACAGGCACAGATGAAAACCTCAGTGACCTTTTACTCTAGCAGCTCACTGAGTCCATTCAGCAGCCAGGTCCTGGGAAAGGAGCTTCAATGGAGACGGAGGCAATTCAGCTGCTGACTATACACTACAGCTTAGTGGCTAGGTGCTGTCCTCTAGGGAGTCATGATTGGGGAGTCTGAAGAGGTGATGGATAGGACAGAGGTGGGCAGGATGAGAGAGGTCTCTGAAGATCCATGCACACAATAGGTATCAAGATATTTTTGTCTGTGTTAGTCCAGGATCAAATCCCAGATTCAAAGTTCTGGCACACACTGGGCAAATACCTCCCTCAGCTGGTATCAACTCTAAAATCATCTAAGTAGCAAAAGGTACTGATATGAAAAAATAAGAGCAGTTGGACATGGTGGCACACATCTTTAATCGCAGCATATGGAGGCAGAGGCAAGCAGATCTCTATGTGTTCCAGGACAGCCACAGGAAAATAGTGAGACCCTGTCTCAAACAAAATAATAATGGCAAAAATGTAAAATTTGTAGTTACGATGACATTGCTCTACACCATGAATTCGCTGTTCCCAGTAAGAAACTGACGGCCCCCTGATTATACACTACTCATAATTTAGCAGCTGAAGTACCTGTGCAGAGACACATGGCTGCTGTGCTATAAGCAGCTGTCTCTTGCTAGCCTCACTCCACCGCATGGGGAGCCTCTGGGTTTCCTGTTACCATGAAAGGCCAGTCAATACAGAACTTTCTATTCTTAATTGCTATCCATGTCTTATGACACTGAAGTCAAAGCCATTAATTCCCTCATGTAAAAGTGACTTGGGCAGTATTTCCCATTACTGTGGTGTAAACTGGCAGAGCAGAGACTCCCTAGAAAGACCAAAGAGCTCAAATGAGATGTATGCTATGCCTCACACAGCACAGAGATATGCTCTGAGGAGAAAATAAAAATAATCAAAGCACCAGAAACTTTTGTGCTTTTCAGGGTTTAGATTTAAAATGTAGTGACAAGATGAAGGTATATGATATTCACATGACTAAGGTTTAAGTCTTACAACCAATAAAACTGGCCTGCAACATGAGTGTGTCTCCTATTTGTGAGCAGAAGTCTCAAGTTCTACTTACAAACTGTTATATGAATCACCCATTTTCTACTTTTAAATTTACAGGCATTAAAAAATAACTAGATTATTGGTAACTGGAAAGTTTTACAGTATGAGAGGAGGAAGAAATGGGGAAGAAGCCATGAATCATGCTTGGAAAGTAATGGCAGAACTCCACACCTGGACTTCGCTGTTTGCAGATCTGAGTGGCAAGGTCTTGCACATAGCCTGGGAAAAGGTCAAAGCAGTCCCCATAGGACACGACTTTAATGCCATGTAAAAGCATGTCTGCTTGGTGCTTGAAGAAGTGGTCTTCGTTTTCTTTGAGGACTACCATGTAGTGCTCTAAGTCCACCTTGTTTGGCACTGAGTACAAGAAGAGAGCTTGGAAGATCTGGTCACGCAGGGTCTCTCCACAGCCCACAAACAGAAAGGACTTGGTGCGGTACAAGTTTTGCAGGACTTCCTGGGGAAAGCCAATAAACAAAGGAACACACCTCTGTGAAGATAGCAGGAGCCCACAGTTAACATAGCCAACTCTGTGTCCATTTACATGGACCCACCAGGCTTCCCAAGAGCCACCCTGAGGAGCTCTGAAAGGCTATGAACTCTTGACATACTCAGGTCAACCCCATGCAGTGAGCTGTGCAATTAGAATACAGCTAAGCAGAGATCCACCTCTCAGATAGGACTAGAAGGAGAACCAGCAGAGCCTGAATATTGGCCAACCTGCCCAGCATGAATGCAGCTCACAGTGAGGACAGCCTATGGTACACCTATGGCTCGCCAAGTCAACTCACCCAAGTCAACTCCTATACTTACATACAATCTTCAATTAGTAAAACATGAAACAAGAACATTAAAATGTTCTCAGTTCTTCTGGGTGTGGTGGCACACACCTTTAATCCCAGCACTGGGAGGCAGAGGCAGATGGATCTCTGTGTGTTTCAGGTCAGCCTGATCTACACAGTAAGTACCAGGACAGCTGGAGCTACATAGTGAGATCCTATCTCAAAAAAATTTTTCTTGAGTCAAAATTATACACATACAATACCCTGGATGGGGTAGGGGTAGATGAATTCTGAGGAGTAAAGCCAAGAGGGCTGTGAAGGGAAACAGGCAGTGAGTCAAGCACAGATTATGAGAGTCAGTCAAAGGAGCAGTAGAGTATAACTGAGTCAAACATGAAGACCCAATACCAGGACAGCAATTTCTCATGCTGAGGGCCTCAGCAGCATCAACCCTTAATGGCCCAGCACTCATCTGCTGATACTATCCCTGGTGACAGAGACCAGAGAAGAGCTCTGGGGAACATGTACCTGATCCTAGGAGTATTACAAGAACACCCAGACTTAAATCAGAGTTCTAGATAGCCTGCTAGGGTGGTGCATGCCTGTAATCCCAGTGCTTGGGAGGTAGAGGCAAAAAAAAAATGTAGAGTTCAAAGATACTTAGCAAGTTTGAAGCCAGACAGACTATATGAGACCTCATCTCAGAAATGGGGGAAGGTAGAAGCTAGGACAGAAGAGCTGGCAGCAATTTTCCAGGACAGGGCTTTTCCACACACTTCATTTGGGCATGTGAGGACATCAAAAAAAGGCTCGTGGGGCTGGAAAGATTCTCTGTGGTTAAGAATGAGCAATGAAAGTTCTTACAGAGGACCCCATTCAATTCCCACAGTAAAGGCAGGTAGCTTAACCACTGCAACTCCAGCTCCAAGAGAGCCAATGCCTTTGGCCTCTGTGGGTACCTGCACTCACTATGTACACACACACACACACACACACACACACACACACACACACACACACACACACAAAATCTTTGTTTAAAAAATTAAGAAGGCTGGGTGTGGTAGCAAATCCCAGTATTCAGAGGAGTCAGAGGCAGGCAGATATCTGAGTTCAAGGCCAGCTGGCCTACATACTGAGTTCAAGATAGCGAGGACTCTGAAGAGACACCCTGTTTAAAAAAAAAAAAAAAAAAAAAAAAAAAACCCTAAAATTTTAAAAAGTAAAGAAAGGCTCTCAGAAAATGAGGTTTTAACTGGTATGTCTACCATATGTGCTGGCATGAAACTAAGGGCATGCACATGCTTGTCAAGAGCTCAACCAGAGCTCCATTTTTAGCCCTAATTTTAAAACTAGGTTTGGAAAGTTGAACCGAACGCTATGTAAGGAAGATGAGGGCTGCAGGACAGAAGGTACCTAAGTAAACACAGAGAACTGAAGAACAGGGAAAACAGAGAGGAAGACACAGACTACCAGCATCATGCTAAACTCCTGCCAACTTTCTGGCAAGAAAATCACTGCAAGCTAGTGCTGGCACCTAGAGAGGTTTGTACTTTCTAAGGAAGCACACATTTCCTCCTCCAGAAAGTGTGCCGGGAGCATCTACTCAAAGTGTAGGCACCATACCAGGGCACAGAGACATGGTCCTATTCCCAGCAGCCATGTGGAGGGAGGGTCAACAGACGACCAGAATGCCTGCAAAACACTCAGACTACAGCAGACTGCTCGCCACCATAAATTCCCCAGGATAAATACCCAAGGCTTACTGAAAACAGGCATACCATTACTTCTGGATCTTGAGTGACATCTTTATAGCCCGATGGATCCAGTACCATCCCACAAGGGTCAGTGTACAAGCCATGAATATGAAGTACTCCGTACTTGATGTGGCCTCTTGCCCACTGAAGGACCTATCAAAAACCAAACCAAGACAAAATAACAGCCTGGTGTTACTTCAGACAAGATACAAGAAGAAAACTATCTGAAAAGGTAAATGTTTCCACTCATAATTATACCTTTAACACAGTGTTATAATAACACTGGAGCAGTTATTCCTGCTCCAGAATGTAGCAAAATCTTTAAAGACAGTGTGTGGAATGTAATTCTGCTGTTACAGCAATGGTAGTGGCTGTGTTGGGGAAGGGACCTTCTTCAGTTATATGCAGTTAATCACCCTGTGTTGTTGCAGGGTTGTTGTTGGGTTTGTTTCCATTTTTATGTTTTGTGGTCCTCCTTCACATATGCTAAAGTATTCTACCCCTGAGCTCTAAAACCCGCATTATTCTTACACCTGCAAATAGGCAACTATTCATTTCCTAAGGTGCTGTCATGCTCAGCCACAGCCTGTGTCCCACCCGTCCTAGGGCCATGTCATAATACAGGATTCCCCAGCAGCCAGCCTGTGTCCACAGCCAATTCAAAACAGGCTACAACAGAGAGAATGTGTTCCACAACTCAGTGGCCAACAGCACAACTAGCAATGTGAATCCCTAATAACCCATAATATAAGCATATCACAAAAGGCACAAAAAATGAAAATGACCCATAAAGTGAAACTTGGCTCAACCTCAGCAATAAAAGGGAAACAATTAGGGTTTTGACCTCCCAGACAGGGAACACTTAACTTTTTTTGTTTGTTTTGAGACCTGCCTCAAACTCATTATGTAGCTCAGGGAAGGCTCAAATTTACAGTGATCTTCCTGCCTCAGTCTCCCAGTGCTAAGGTTCCAGGCGTGCACACCATGCCTGCTTGCTTTGTTCGTAATAACTCCACTGCTGGCAAGGGATAGGGAACGACTACCACACAGAGCTGGAGCGGAACGGCCTTCTAGCACTGGGATTACAGGCACCACCATGCCAGGCCAAAATCACTGTCAACAACTTCTTGGCATTTCTCCTTTAGAACCAGCTCTCAGAAGTTCTTCCTCACGTTTTCTTAATAAATCTACATTTGCTCTTTAAAACATGTGTATATATATATATATATATATATACACACACGTATATATATATACGTATATATATATGTATATCTATATGTATATATATACACACACACACACATATAGTTTGAATGAGAATGGTCTTCACAGACTCATCTATTTGAATACTTGGTCCCCAGTTAGAACTATCTGGGAAGGATCAGGAGGTGTGGCCTTGTTAGAGGAAATGTGCCTCGAGGGGTGAGCTGGGAAGTTTCAAAAACCCACACCAAGCTGAGTTTCTTTCCCTCCTTCCCTCCCTCCCTCTCTCTGCCTCCAACAAGTGGATCAGACATGAAATCTCAGCTACTGCTCCAGCGACACACCCATGTACCTGCTGCCATGCTCCCTGCTATGATGGTCAGACTGACCCTCTGAGGGTTATATATAAGTACGCCTCAAATAAATGCTTTCTTCTACAAAGTACCTTGGTCATGGTGTCTTAGCAATAGAATAGTGAGTAAAACAAATACCTTAATAAAGTTGGGCATCATCGACTATGCCAGTAGTCCTAGCACTTGGGAGACAAAGACAGGAGGATTACTATGACTTCAAAGCCAACATGGTCTATATAGTGAGCTGCAGCCCAGCTACAACTATATAGCATGACCCTGTCTCAAAACAAACAAACAAAAACAGCAAGGCACATTCTTGTGCACCTATAACCCCAGTACTTGAAAGCAGAGCACACATATCCCACATATTAAATCTGCCTGAGCTATTCAGTAAGACCCTGTCTCCAAAATAAATATTAAAGGGGAAAAAAAAAAAAACAGGACTGAAATGTTTGTATATGTTGCAATCCCAATTATGCGAATAAAAATCCACACTGGGAGGATTGTAGTTGTTTCCTTTATATTTACTTTATTGTCCATATTCCCATGGTGACTGCTAATGAATAAGTGTAAATGAGCAATGCTCGAAGGGCATAGGACAAAACATGAAAAGGAAGTACAAGTGGACAACAGAAAACATCACAAGAGGGGACGGGCATGACTCCCAGGCTGCTTGAGAAAATGGCTGTGTGGCATCTTCTTTCAACAAAGGCACCAGCAACATGCCCATGCCAACAACTTCCCTGACTTCTGCCCACCTAGCCCACCTGTACCTTTGTTTTGTCCTTCAAGTCCAGGGACTCCATGGGCTTGCTCTGCTGCTGACCAAAGATCTCCAGCAGGTTGTCATAGTTGGTAGTTAGCACCATGGTGCCTCTGTCCATCAGGCTGAGGATGGACTGTAGCACCACAGGGTTCTGGATGTGCTGTTCCAAGCTGTCAAAGACCTCCATGAGGCAATCCTGGAAGAAGTTGGGCTTGGTATCGCCTGTGCGCTACAGAGAGGTAGATCAAGAGTTAGGAACACAAGCTAGGCGTGATGGCACACGCCTTTAATCCCAGCACTCAGTAGGCAGAGACAGGTAGGCTCTGTGAATTTGAGACCAGCCTGGTCTTCATAGTGAATTACCGGCCAGCCAGGTCTACACAGAGAGACCGACCCTGTCTCCAAACAACGACAACAAAAAGAAGTTAGGGACACCAGAGCTTGACTATGACTAAGACATGGCATATGAGTAGGAGGCACATTCTTACAAAAAAGAAGTCAGCCTTCGAGGAGGAGACAGCTCAAGTGCAAGGATGTAACCCTGCAGCAGTAAACACTACAGGAAAAGCAAGGCAGAGCAGGAGGTGTAGATACCACTGGGGTGAGAGTGGGCAGGTCAAGGGCCTGTATAGGTTTCTCTGAAAAACCGAAGTCCAGGCAGAGACCTGAAGAGGTGGAGAATTCTCAGGGCAGTTGTAAGCAGTGAAAATAGGTCCAAGGCCAGGAAGAGCTTGTGTGTGCCTAGGAGAGGGAGGGGAAAGATTAGCAGGGAGGTCAGAGAGGTGACCCAGAGCCAGGTTAGAAGGTATATGAAAATCTCTACTTTCTCCATGTGGGGCAGGGAAGGTAGGGAGCTTAGGGCATAAACCAGAAGTGGTGTCAGCAGAGCTTTGCTGAAGGGAATTAGAGGAATGGGGCTGAGCTGTACATACACAAGGGTCAGGAGGCCACACACTCCCTAGAAGAGCAGCCCTACCTAACCTAGGCTTCCTACATAGCACTTAGTTTCACAGTGGGTTCTCAAGGGCCCACAAGGCAGAGCCACCAGGCAAGCTTCCCTTAGGCCCCTCCTAGAAGGCTATGGGGATGACATTACTGCAGCCACTCCCCTGCAGTGCCTGTTAGCCCTCATCTTTATCCATGGCACCAGAACCCTCCTTACAAACCTGCCAACACAGCAGGAGAGGCCTGCTGACCCCTCACCTGACTCTTTGGGAGGTTTAGAACAGTGCACAAGGGTAAGAAGCGACAGATGGCACTTCACACGCATCTCCTGACCAACAATGATCACCATGACAGCCTCTCCCTGCATGAGATATACACACACTCGGTGATGCCCAGCTATGCAGAGATTTAGCCTTCATCTTCCTATATAAGGGGTCAGCATCCGTTGCCTACCAAAGGCCAGAGAGTAAATCTGTTAGGCCTGTGGCCAGTTTCTAATGCAACTACTCAAGCTGGCCTCTGAGCGTGAAAGCAGCCATAGACAATGTGCCAGCAGGAAGGTATGGCCACATGCCAACACAACTTTATAAAAATGGCTAGCAGGTCAGGTTTGGTCTGGCCCCTGCTGATTAACTGAACACCCACAACTTGGCACAACCACCACCTAACTGAAAACATTCACAGCCTGGGAAGGTGAGGCCCAGCACTAGGGTGAAAACACTACTCTAATGACTCCATGGGAAGCCATGGAAGGGTGGGGGGTTGACAGCCCCATGTCCACTGCCCACTGGAAGGAGCAGGGGGAGTCAGGCAGCTAACTTTGTACAAAGACAGGGAACTTCCTGCTGAGGATGGTAGGGCCCATGTCCCCAATGCCATAAAGCTCTTGCACACTCCTGGGCTGCCACCCCAAGTTTCAATGTAGGAATCTGAGATACTATCACAATAAAACCACACCATTTGGGGTCTCTTTTGACCCCAAACCTCTCCTGCCCTTCCTGCTGACCATTTTGTGTTCTCTTCTCTTCCTATCTCATTTCTTCCGCCTCCTCTGAATGCTGATTGCACATCTCCTACAAAACAGACCAGTGAGAGCAGCCACTCCAGCTTCACACACTGTTCTCAGCACTGCACCAGACACCTACGAGCCGGTGGTGCCTCTCATTAACTGTCCCCTGCATCACCAGCTATGTCACCGCTCTGCTGTGTCACTGGCACTGACTTCCCACCTTGAAATGACTTCTGAGGACCCACTGTTATCTGGAGAAATACAACTAACCAACACAATATTCACAGTGTATCACAAATCTCACACCCAAAACGCAGCATGACAAAATTGAGAGCCAGCCAGCTGATCCAGCATCTGTAGGCAGTCCAGGTTTAAAAGGGTGACATCCTGCTAGGCATGGTGGTACACACCTTTAAACCACGCACTCAGGAGACAGAGGCAGGCAGATCTCTAAATTCAAGGCCAGCCTGGTCTACAGAACGAGTTCTAGGACAGCCAGAGCTACACAGAGAAACCCTGTCTTGATAATAAAAAAAAAAAACTTGCTAGACTGAGCACTAAAACATGAGTACCTCTGCTCACAGAGGCCTAGTGTTCAATCTATTCACTCCCTCAACCTGGCCTAGAACCCAAAGACAGCCCCATGAAACCTCAAGTGTTTGAGACTCACAGGTGACATTTTCCGGATCAGATCATGGGCTACAACCAGCAGGTCCCGGTCCTTCATCACCTTCCTCCGGAACTCGGCAACATCCCCAGGGTGCAGAACCTCCAGCTGCTCTGCAGCCTCAATGACTGCTTCAATGCAGCTTCTCCAAGAGCAGAGCGCGCGGATCCCTGGGGCCACAGCTGCACTCACACCAGTCCCAATGACCAGGAGTAGGTCCTGGGGTTGCTTCCTAATGAGGCTCTTTAAAAACTTTCTATTTAAAAACAAGGGAAGAAGAAGCCAACAGTCAGCTTGGAAGTACTGCATGCTTTTAGTCTACAAACATCTAGAATGTTCGGGTCAAACATTTGCCCTTTCGTTCACTACCAGAAGACAAAATACATGTTGCCCACAGTCATAGGCACATTTACATGACAGCACCTATGAACAAAAAGTTCAGGTTCTCTCATCCTTTGAAGCTGCAAGTAGCTTGAAAACACTGTACGGATAAAATGATCTTGCTGTGGTGACAGGGAGAGATTTTCTGACAAAATGCAGATTTTCTGTCATCTAAAACCCACTGCATTCTCCAGGGGGCAGCAAATCATTGAGCATCACTTTCCAGTAAGTGGAACCTGAGGCTGGCCACTCAGTTCTGAGTCCTTCCCACCTTCTACCTCCATGGTGCTTGGTTTGAAGATGGGGCTCAGAAAGCCACTTTCTGTGGTGTTTCTTGCATGGTGAGCAGCCCTGGGTTCCCTTCAGTACCTATATTTCCTAACTGACTTTATTTACCTTGATTTCTGTTCACTTCTATTCGTTGTCTTTTCCACTGACTCCATCTGTGAATCCTAAAGAGAAATACATTAGGACCAGAACCTAACAGAAGACTCTTCACAAGTACCCTGGATGACAGTAAAGGATGGGGTTGAAATAAAAGGTCCTGACTCTCCGTGTAATGAGTACCTGAAAAATGCTATCTATGAAAATATAAGCGCAAGCCGGGCATTGGTGGTGCATACCCTTAATCCCAGCACTCAGGAGGCAGAGGCAGGCAGATCTCTGTGAGTTCCAGGCCAGCCTGATCTACAGAGCAAGTTCCAGGACAGGCTCCAAAGCTGCAGAGAAACCCTGTCTGAAGTGCAAATAGTTCCTCTGCTGCCACTGGTCAAGTGCTCCAGTGTCTTCTGTCAGACAGTAGGCAGAGTGAGCAGCTCTCCTAAGCAAGTTCTACATTGTATGCTTTCACCTAGGAAATGTCTCTTGAAGACAAAACCATCTACAATTTTCCCATTCCCCATTACACAGTGCCCTTGAGTCTAGAACTAATGTTCACTGTAAGTAAACAAGGAAATATGCAGAGAACTTGGTATGAAGGTCAACATCCTACTATCACTGAGAATTATGATACCATTTGCCCCATCTACCACCAGGCTTTTTACTGATATTTTTCATGTTACTTGAGAGCCTAGTACATAACCTAATTTTAGTTCCCTGTGTTATTAGAAACTATTCAAAATTAAAAGTAAGCCACACATGTGGGATTGCAGTATACTGATGGATACACCATCTTCAATAGCCCTTCACTAATGCAAGATGCTAGTAGCATGGTGAACAACTCATGTGCAGAACTTGTAATCACTCTGACCCTGTCTATGGAGGGCAGCCCTCTGAGAAGCAGAACTGTTGAGTTACAGGTATGGGCAGAGAACACCTACGACCCCATCAGTTAGAAGGGCAGAAGCAGAAGAACCCCAAGTTAAAGGCCCACCTAGGCTATGTAGAGACAAATGAGAATGAGCCCTGCCTCTCATTAGCACACCCTGAAGTAGCACTCCCCCAGGGGTCAGCAGTGGGAGGAATACCAGCCCTGCCAACCCTCACCAGACTGAAAACTGTTGTTCACATTCTAATCTTTTTCTTCTTCAATTAGAATCAGGTCACCAAATGTAATTTTTCAGGAGAAACGACAAAGCTCAATGTGTCTGTAAGTTGCAACCTCAGGCTGTAGAAATGGGACCCTACAGCCACCCCCTACCTTGGATGGGGGTACTCACAACTTCCAAAGTTCCCAAGAGCCCCTGACCTTTCTTCAGTGCTAATAAACTAGTCCATGGCCAAAACAAGTGAAGGTGGCAGAGGGTGCCACCTGCCCAAAGGAAAGAAGGGCCAGCAGAGTGTGGGTGCCCACCTCACTGCAGTCACCATCCAAGGCCAAGTCTTTGTTTCTGTAATCTGTTAGAAATTTTCTAAGGCAAGTATTCTATTTCACATAACCTGTCCCTGCACACAGCCCCATGGATTCACCCCAGGAGTCCAATAAGCCAATACATATTTAGTGTTCTATTTCCAACCGTAAAACACAGATTCCTGGAACTGGCCACACTTCCAAGCTCAGTCCTTTCCAGAGGGATAGTGATCTGCAAACCAAACTTCTGGGCCAAGCAGCTGAGCTGGGCCCCACAACAGAGAACGGAGTGGGGTGGGGTGGGGGTCCTAGAAGGATAGAGTACTGAGAGATGCTGCTGCACTTCCTGTTGGAAGTTACCGTGAGCAGACTCCTCAAGGCCATCAAAATAACTGTGTCTTCAGAGTGGTTATCCTTCCTGCCTTCATCTTGGCCAGCTCTACCCAGTACTTCATGGCTGACTTCACACAGACACAGGCAGCCAGCATGCCTTAGAAATGACACAGCCTCAACAGTTAACCATATAAAGAACTTGAAAACTCTCTAGATCCTTTCTACTATTCAACTGCTTTTGTTTAAAATCATGCACTTACATCTCAATGAAGTAACACAAAAACAAGTGATTTCAGTTCCCCAAGAAAATAGGAAACACTCACGGGAGAGAACTCTGCTCTGGACAGGCCCACTGTGGCTGGTTCCTGCTCGCTTGGCTCTGTCTCAGCCTGAGTTGGGTGGTCTGGAGAGGTCTCTGCCGCCAGCACTCGCATCAGTATCACAAGGATTCCCACTGGACGGGGAGAGGGGCCTCTGGGCTTTTAGACTGCTTGAACCTCTAGGGATTGAAGCAACCAGCAGGGGATGCAAAAGACACTTAGACTCAGCACAGGAACCATGCGGTGATAACTGCATAGCTGTCCATATTTAGACATTTACAGTTCTTTATAAACACCACATGCTTAAAGACATTACCTCATTTCCTGTTTTTTAGCAATCAAAAGATTAGAGCCAAGCCTCATAATAATCCAGAGAGTGCTCAAAATCTCCCCTTTGTTTTTAAACCAAGGCCCAAGTGGGAGATTTGCCCAGCTTGATCTGTGCCTAGAAGTTTCCGGAGGCCATTCTACCTCTGATGTTCTTTTCCCTTCTCAATGGCCACTCCTCTAAGCCAATCACATTCCAGACAACAGCAACAAAACCCTTTGGGAGGCCTCTTAGATGCTGCAGCTTTTGGTTTCCTAGGTGACCATGTCGTCACCAGTTTGCAGTCTCAAAGCCAAGTCATCATAGCAACCCATTTTTTTTTTTTTTTCATAAAAACCTACCAGTGTTTTCTAAATGTAAAATCAGGTCCAAAGTAGACTCTTAAAAGCAGTTACTGTCCTCTTTATCTAAGACCCTCAGCAAAGTCTCAGTACAATGTTTTGTGCCTAGAATAAGAAATCACAACTATTTTACACGAATGAGCTCTGTAGTAGCTAGACTGCCTTGATTTTTTTTTTTTTTTTAAATTCCTTGGCATAAACAGCACTAAGTGTATGTTCATCAGAAGGGCTGGAGACATGGCCCAGTGGTTATGAGCAGATACGCCTCTTACAGAGGTCCTGACTTTGATCCCAGCACCTACTCCAGTTGGTACAGAGGAATCTCCAGCTCCAGCAAACCGAATGCCTCTGACCTCCACAGGCACCTGCTTTATATGCATATACTCCCACACTGACACACACTGATAAAAAATTATAAACTTTAAAAACATTTAATGTTCACCAAAGTCCAAAAGTTGACAGACTACAGAAGAGGAACTGGTCATCCTCAGATAACTGTGAAGAGGAACCCCAACCCGTCATGGTGGATCACCAACAATTCCCATCAAGCCTCCAGATATGAACACCCTACACAATGACTCTGGTCTTGGTTACATGATTTCTTTGGTCACTGGCACACCAACAAATGGGATAAAAGTGAAAATTTGATAAGCACTGGGCAGTGCTGACCTCTGCAACTCAGCCCTGTAAAGCCAGTCCAGACTCCTGGGAGAGTAAGTGTCACCCAGGTGAGGAGCATGGCTACCCTCAGGTCCAAGAGCACTGCATGAGCCACCCAGTATGGCTAGTGGAGTTTTGCTGAACCAGGCCCAGCCCAAGCTGTGTAAGTGGCCCTTATCTGAAAGGCTGGCTACCACCAGGGTCCTATACTGCCACACAAAGAACAAGTTGGAGTCATCATGAGAGTGGCCATAAGGGACACGGGGGAGGGGGGGGCTGGGGCGGGGGGGGGGGCGCACAGATCATTACAAGTGCTGTAACAAGAAACTAAGTTAAGTCCAAGTCTGTGGGAGCCTCAGAAATTATGCTTGTTTGTTTGTTTCCATACAGGTTTTCTCTGAGTAGTTTTGGAGCCTGTTCTAGAACTCATTCTGTAGACCAGGTTGGCCTTTAACACACACAGATACACCTGCCTCTACCTCCAGAGTGCTGGGATTAAAGGTGTGCACTACCACCACCACCATCCATCCATCCAGAAATTATGCTATACAAAAACCTTGGCTTCTAGACAGCCTGATCTACAAAGAAAGTTCCAAGACAGTCAGGGCTATACCAAGAAATCATGTCTTGAAAAACAGAAACAAACAAACAAAAGAAAAATTTGACTTCTGCCATGCATGGTAACACATACTTTCAATCCCCAGCCCAGCAGGCTCAAAGCCCTGGGTCCCAGCACCTCACACACAAAGTCCTGCAGGAAGATGTCCAGCCACAGGCTGCACAGTTCCATCATTCACACTGAAGGAAAGGTGAGCAGATATTCAAAACCCACTCCTCTCTCCCAGCAGGAGGGGCAGGCATCACATTTAAACAAGTGAGCAGTAGTAACTGTGAGGACAGACCTTCACATGATTAAGAGTGACAGCTCAGTGCTGGAGTTTGCCTAGCATCCAAGATGTCCTGTGTTCCATCCCCAGCATCAGGATAACCAAGAGCAGAACTTTAACTCATGTGAAGTCAGTCCAAACTGTGACGGAAGAAAAGGATCCCTTGCATCATTAAGACAAGATTACTGGGCCAGCAATGAGCTGAGCTGTCCTCTGAAGGCTCTGAGAACAAGGCCACACCTCCCAATCTTTTTCAAACAGTACTGCTCCCTGGTGATTAACCATTAAATATATGAGCCTATGGCCTGGAGGTCCTCAAAGAAGGCCAACATGGAGCATGGTGACCATGCCTTTAATCTTAGCTCTGGGGAGGCAGAGGCAGGAGGATCACTTCAAGTTTAAGGCTAGCCTTATCTACATAATGAGTTCCAGGGCAGCCTGAGCTACAAAGCAAGATCTTATCTCAAAAAAAAAAAAAAAAAAAAAAAAAAAAGCAAAAGAGAACAGAAAGCTGGACTCTGCCAGTCATATTCCCACTACACCAAGACTTAAGCATCTGCACAACATGCACTTGTGGCCATCTACCAAGCCCTCACACACTACAGCTGATGCTGGCCTGTTAACCTCACCAGGTTTCTGTTCCCTGACTTCCAGTCTGTCATCTTCTCACACCATATGGTTCCCATGTGGACCTTAGTAGACAGGGAGGAACATGGTGCTATGGCAGAAATCACTGGTAATAATAATGTGTCTAATATACCCAGTAGCACAAATGAACCAGCTGGAATCTGGGTGACAGATCTATCTCAGTTGAGATGGATCAGCAGGCTTCCATCTACCTGCTTTAAAAAGATGGAGTATGCAGAACTACAAGGAATAGACTTATACTCAGAACTACAAACACCCCAAACAGCACCGAGATGTGACAGAAAAACCCAAAGCTCAGTTCCCAACTGTCTGTGGGGTTCCACCACCCATGTCACTGGTTAGACCACTGCAAAGACTTCAAGGGAGCATAGAATCTGAAAGGCTCTTGTCAAGATGCCTACAGGCTACCAGAAGCTACCTGAGCACACCAGCAAGCTTCCAACTCTACACTACTCTCCGGTGCCATCCTACAACTGTCACAAAAAAAATCACTTCTTCAGCCACTAATCAGGGAGCTTAAGGATGAATTGTTTTCTCCAATTAAGAGAACAAAGGTAGCCAGCACACCTGTGATCAGAGAATTCAGGAGACTGAGCAGATGAATCCCTGTGAGTAAAAGGCCAGCCTGGGTATATAGCATGAGATTGCCTCAACAACCCTCCCCTTCCCCATCCCCCTCCCCCAACAAAGACAGCCAAGCATGGTTGCTCATGCCTGCAATTCCAACAACCAGAAGGCTTAAGTAGAAGAAAGATACCAAAAGTTTAAGGGTACCCTGGTCCATATAGTGAATTCCAGGTCAGCCTGGGCTACAAAGTGAGACCCTAAAACAAAGACAATGAGGCTGGTGGGGGATGGCTCCGTAGGTAAAATTACTTGTTGCACAAGAACTAGGACCTAAGTTTGAATCCCCAGCACCCACTTAAAAACTGTATGTGTACCTATATGGGCACCTATACCTTTGCTGGGGGCAGAGCCTGGAAGATCCCTGAACTGAAATTGATGGTTCAATGAGATCTTGTCTTATAAGGAATAAGGCAATGAGTGACACCTGACAGCCTTCCCCTGGCTTCCAAACACACTTCAGAACAATTTACAGAAGACACAAACCCTAACCTTGAGCACATGCCACTAGATCAATTACTAAATTAAGTAATTGATCTAAAAAAATTGATCTTAAAAAAAACCCCACCTATAGCTAGGTGGTGCATTCCTTTAATTCCAGCACTCGGGCAGAGGTAGGTGGATCTCTGTGAGTTCAAGGCCAGATTGATGACCTACATAGTGCTTTCCAAGATAGCTAGGGCTATGTAGAAAAGACTGTCACAAAACAAAACAAAACAAAAAAGTGCTCATTGGTGTTTTAAAAGCAGTCCTCACAAGCTGCTTACATATTTGGGCCCAAATTAAGAAATAGCTTCATAACAAAGAAACCCTGTCTCAACCTATCCCCCCAAAAAAGGTGGAGAGAAATGATTCCACAAAGTTGTCCACTGATCTCTGCACATGCTGTGTCACATACACTCACACACATCATACACATAATAATAATAATAATAAAACAAATTCTAAAACAGAAAAAGCAAAATCCCACCAGTACCAAAATCAAAACACAATTATAGTTCCTTCTATGGACAGCATTATCTAGACATGCTGGCACACACCTTTGGTCCCAGAATTTTAGAGACAGAGGCAGAAGGATTAGAAGTTTAAAGTGATTCTTAGCTACATGTTAAGTTTAAGGCCAGCCTGAGCATGAGAGCATGTCCAAACAAAGAGAGAGAGAGAGAGAGAGAGAGAGAGAGAGAGAGAGAGAGAGAAGAAAAGAAATAATAACAATTATTGCTGCTTTTAGGAAAAAACAGGAAGCACTTTGCATGCAACAGCTCTCACCTGCATGACTCACACTGAGTCCATTCTAGAGGCAACCACCAAGCTGCAGGCTTGCCCCCAGTCTAACACCAGTGTGCTGGGATGGCAAAGAATACATGGGATGTTTTCCCAGGAACCTGCCACCCACAGCACTCACTGTTTGAGTCTGCCCATCAAAGGTGACACATACTATATATAATACAGGCATTTGCATTCATTTATTAAGTCAGTAATGGTAAAACACCCCAAACTGGGCCAAAATGACCTCCCCACTCTGCAACCCCAGAAGACGCAGAAGAGATATTCTGTAGAGCAACTTAAAATTACAGAATTCCAGAGCTGGAGGGATCTTGAGGGTTTGCACAATGCCAAATGCCCTCATTTTTCTGAGGTGAAAGCTAAGCCTCTAGTAATTTGGTCAACATTTCCCCCAAGCATTGGGGGTAGCAATAACTCAGTCCTGGTTTGCACCCCAGACTCTTTGACTACCCCAGGCACTGCCTACACCTCTGCAGCCCCAAGTCTACCTGTCATGTTCATTTCTACACCTGGGCCCCCAGGTTGACTACTCTGTTTAGCCTGCTGACCCTCTTGTATTTTCCAGAAACATAGCATTAGGGACGCTGGGAAGAACGAACAGACAGAAACACACAGCCAGCCAGCAAAGACAGTGTTGCCTGCAATAACCTTAGCAAAACTGATAAGAGAGCTAAACGAGAAGAGGTGTGGCCACTTTTCCAAGCAGAAGGCTCCATGCTTCAGGCTGTGGGAAAAGGAAAGGTACACAGAAAGCTCTGGCCAAAAACAGGTGTGCTGTGCTGCCTACAGCCTACTCAGTCCTCTGACACATGAAAAAAGGAAGAGTATTCACCTCCCAGGTAGCCAGAGGCTTCCACGGGATAACTAACACTAGAGCAATTTACAGCACATGGTTCACATGGCCCCTAGGTTTAATCCATTAAAATCCAGTCCTGTCACTGTAGGCAGCTCTAAGTGACTGTCAGCCATGTGTGGCTGGTGTTCGAATACCATACCACAGAGTGCTGCGGTGGCCACAGAAAACCCTCCTGCACCGGGCTACCTCCAGTTCCCCCTGCATCTCCCAAATCCAGGCTTCATCCATTGTTCTTCACGATCTCTAACCCACACTTTCCACACTGTGTGCCAGGCCTTAAAGCGCTCACCTGTATGGGCACTGACACCTGTGGCTTGCAGCTTCAGCCCTCCACACAGAGGATGATGCTGACACATCCACACGTGTCTCCTTCAGCAACTTTCCACTGCCTTCAAGATTCCCCAGCTGACCTATAAGAATCAGGCCCTCATCTCCCTGTTGGAAGCAAGTCTCCTATTCTGGTAGCAGACACAGTCACCCTGGTGAGAGGCACTAAGGTGACTATGACCTGTGAGCAAACAGATAATATGTCACCTAAGAAATCTCCATGTCAGTGCCCCCAAACCCTGAGCCCTGGCTTTCAGAAGCCCAGTCAAGCCCTAGAGGATATTTTGAACCACACCACCTGGGTCTGTCTTGCTTCCTACAGTCTCTCCACCACAACTAAAGTGACCATTGGAAAAATGAGTAAGCCAGGACTAGGGAGAGGGCTCCAGCAGCAAAACATAAGGCCTGAGTTTGATCCTCACAACAACTTTTTTAAAAAGTGTCTCATGTGTTCGTGTAGTGATCCCACTACTGGGATGGTGAAGACAGGCCGGTCCTTGGAACTCCTTGGCAGCCCAGCCTAGCCTAATTGATAAATTCTAGGCCAGCAAGAGACACTGCCTCAAAAAAGCACAGGAGGCAGTACCTGAGGAATTACACCCAAGATTGTCATTTGGCCTCCACATGTACATATATGTGCTGTCCCCTGCCCTCCATCCCGACACACACACACACACACACACACACACACACACACACACACACACACACACCAAAAACAAAAATATACAAGCTACTTTACTCCTCCATAAGCCCTTCTGTGGCCTCCTGCTCCCCTAAACCATCTCATCTGGGCCTCTGCTCAGCACAAGAAGCTCAATGCCAGGTTATTGCTCAGGCCCTCGTTATCCCATCATGGCCTCAACTAAGAACACATCCCTCACTGCTTCCATACTACCTTCCTTCTATGGCTGGATCCCTGTCTAAGTAATGGCAGAAGCACTCATGAAAAATTCCCAAGGGAATAAGGGCTGTGGCTTCCTCCTTTATCATTATCATCAGTATAAGGACAGGCCCTAGGATGAAGTTCTGCCACCCACTCTCTCAAGGTTCTAAAATCTGGTGTGGCGGGCCTACCTCTCTGACTTTTCATTCCTTCTGTCACTTTGCTCAAAATGACCTTCAACAACTTCTCAGCCTTTGAGAGTCCGCTTCCCTTTAACGTCTCCCATCACTCCCTTCACCATAACCTAGCCTCACGAATCCCACCCCAGCTGCTTTAAGATCATTGTACACAACCGCAGAACTTGGCTAACCTCCCCCACCTCCCAACCTTACCAGCTTGGGGCTGTGCCCTCTGCCTCCAGCACCAAGCACACTGGATCACTAGGGCCCCCACTCCCTCTTTAACAATGTCTGACTCTTTCCTGTCTTTCACAACCATCAGATCAAGTGTGCTCTTTTTTGTAGCAGTGCTTCAGAGCACCAGACTGTGTAGTAGTAAGTTCAGAACTGAAGATCAATAACAATAGTCTGAGGAAATGATAATCTTTGTTCTAGAGATTTCCAGGACTAAAAAGGATAACATGTGCACCATTTGGCCCCAAACCTTCACCTCGGCAACGACAGCCACAAATTTCCATTTCCTATGTAAGCCACCCATAAATCAGGATCCCAGAAGGATGGCACTTTAGGCTGCCATCTTCCTAGCAACTAGCCCACTGTAATCAGCCTTGCTCTTTTAGGCTGGCTTTGGTGGGCTGTGTTCGGTAACAAAAACTACCATGCATTGAGAACAAAATCTAAAAGAGCCTTGTCTGCTCAGCTCCTTCACTCCCAGCAATGCCTCTCTACCATATGGGTCTCACAACTGAAAACGCGGCCCCAAGGTGAGCACAACGCACAGGCGGAGTTCCACATCCCACCTCCTCTTTGGTTATACGTGGCTCTCCACTGACCTGTCGAATGTTTGTACTTTTATTCCTGTTAACTAATCACAAACCTCAAGAACACTCTAGTACAAGCTGCAAGGCTCTGTGAACCTCAAGTTAGAAAGCTGGAGGCAGGAGATCCCAAGAAGGACGGACGTTAGGGAGAGGTGGCTCTGAAGGCCTCCACCCAAGAAAGGTTGGGAGTTCACCGGGCGCGGAGACTCGAGGAGGTTTTGGAGCGGACCCAGAGGGGACTCGGTTGGACTTCTGGAGCAGACGGTGGCAGGGTCGCAGACCTTGAAGACGTCAAGGTTCTCTGTATGCTGAGTCTGGGAGAAAACTGGAGGGTTTGGAGAGTTCCCGAGACTAAAAGGTGGCCCAGTCCACAAGTGGCCGCGGACCCGAGCAGTGCCAGGGGATGCCGGAGATAGGGGTCACCAGGACATCAGAGGAAACTGGGGTTCCGGGCACTCAGGACGGGTCCTGAGGGCTGGGGAGACATAGGGTGCTGGCACTCGGCCCCGACCAGCTGCCTCACCTGCCGCGCAGCGGAGTCTCCAGTGTCGCTCGCGCTCTTGCCGCCTCCTACCCGGGCCGCGCCCCTCGGGCTGGGTGGAGCCGCCGGGCGGTGCGCCGGATGGCGCTGCGCGCGCACCACGCGGAGCCTGCCGAGCCGAACCCGCAGCGCTCCCTCAATGACTTCCCCCCCGCGCGCGCACTCCCCGTGCGAACGTTCCGCCCTGAAATCAACGGCCCCGCGGCAACGGGAAGCCCTGCCCGGAGTGGGCGGGGGCGGGCGCGCCCCGCCCCTGAGGCGACGAACGAGGTGAATGCGCTGCAGTGTGCAGGACGATCTAGGTTTACTGACGCTCGCTGTAGGGCTCCCATGCGCAGCTTTGCGTTCTCAGTTTCCCCATCTGCGCCCCTGGACGGCCCTACAAACACGCGAAGGTCGTCGAGCTTGGTCGGAACCAGCCCGGTACTCGGGGTGCCCCTTCCACATCAAACCACAAGCTGCACCGCCTGTGTCTCTACCCGGCCCAGCTTGCTTTCCCGCAGTGACGTCTCCCCCACCTTGTGCCAGAGCTGACACCTGGCCCTCCCAGTGTGCCCCGGAGTCCCTCTTGGACACGTCCAGATTGGGCTCGCTTCCAGGGACTTCTAAGTATCTGTGCCCAGGTTCAATGCCTGTCGATCAGGGTGAACTCAGTACCCGCCTTGGACAGTGGAGGGCACACGTGGATGGGCACTTCGCTGGAGCACTCAACTAAGCCTGAGGAACCTTAAGATGCGGTTACTCCTCTCCTTTCTCTAAATAAGGCTGGGTCGGATCAAAGCCCACTTCCTCCTCCTGTCCTTCCTGGGTCCACCGTGCCCAGGCAAGATTCTCTCTCTCTCTCTCTCTCTCTCTCTCTCTCTCTCTCTCTCTCTCTCTCTCTCTCTCTCTCCCTCTCCCTCTCCCTCTCCCTCTCCCTCTCCCTCTCCCTCTCCCTCTCCCTCTCCCTCTCCCTCCCTATCCCTCTCTCTCTCTCTCCCTCCCTCCATCCTTCCCCCCTTCTTTCTACCTGGTTTTGCTGTTAGCATCCCTCCGGCCCACAAGGAAACTGCATTTGTGACAGATGCTGGTCCTAAACAACTTTTAGCATGAAATGTGTGGAGCCAGTGGTTTCCCATGCAGTACTGGGCACCTACCTCAGTGTGTGAATATTTCTTTAGTCCTCAAAATAACCCCATGAATGGCACCATATTTACTGCAATTAATAGCAGAAGAGGCAGAGGCCCAGAGACTTTGTATTGGCAATACCAGCCATGCATTGACTCCCATAGTTCAGGCTTCCCGTCCCGGGACTGGACAATTTAATGTGATGCATTTTAGTTCCCAAGCTCCTGCCTGTGTCTATGCCAGGTCCCGAGGCCTAGACTTGAGACGCTGAAGGAGGAACTTGTTCAAGTAGACTGTGGGCTAGAAGCTAGAAGGTGTAGATTTTGAACCCACAGCGCGTGCGCGTGCGCGCGCACGCGCGCGCGCACACACACACACAGAGAGAGAGAGAGAGAGAGAGAGAGAGAGAGAGAGAGAGAGAGAGAGAGAGAGAGAGAGAGAGAGAGAGAGAGAGAGAGAGAATATCATCCAAGGTCCAGTGTGGTAAAGCCCAGGTAATCTCAACTCTCAATCCAAGGGCAACCCCTTGAAGACGCAGACTGAAACTCTCAGCCCATCCAGCCAAGAAGCTTTACAAGGACGAGAGCCACAGACGGGATGCCTTAGGAACCATGGCTTCTTTCCCCTATCCAAGAGAGACAGCTGAGCGCCTACTCCCCAGCCAGGCCATTCTAGGAGCATCCTGATTTACATGGAGAAATGCCAGAAAGCTGCTTTCACCCCTCCCTGGCCACTGTGTTCATAGATAATGTGGCTCTTGCCAAGGGCCATCGTGGTGCTTATGTGCATGTGTTGCTGGTATGCACCATTCAGGTGGGTTGAACAAATATGTGAATAAATACGTGCACACAATGAGTCTTGTGGCCCATTCTTTGTTATACCAAGGTGGCCTTTGGGGCATGCAGCAGGGACTACCCTGGAGATGTCCGTGTGTTTGAAATGCATGTGCTTGTGCAAGTCTATGAGGACAGTAATGGTTTCTAAGCACATTCTATGTGCTAAACTCCTCTAAGGTACAGTTTCACTCTCACCACAACTCTCTCCAATAAGGATTCGTATTCTGTTCTTACAGATTCAAAAAACAGAGTCACGACTACTGGGTAGATGGCTCCAAGTGGGTAAAGCACTTGCCATGCAAGCATAAGGACCTGAGCCTGAGTCCCCAGAACCCATGAAAAAGTCAGGCATGATTGCACACCCTACAGTGAGATGACAGGAAAAGACATGAGGAATTCCAGAAACTCAAAGGCCAGCTAGTCTGGCACATGAAACTGTGAACAACATAAAAAAGGATCCTGTCACAAACAAGATTCAAGGCCACAACCCACACAGAAATGTGTCCTCTGATCTCCACACTCATGTCATGAACATATAGATGCTTATGCTCATACACACACACACACACACACACACACACACACACACACACACACAAGGACTTTAACTAGTCAAACTGCTTGGGTTTGCTGCTCTCTGGTTTGCTACAGAGAGAGATTTGCAGAGCTAGAAAGGACCGAACTACTGGATTCAGTGAGACCTGACAGAGTGAACAGGAGGACACAGATGCCACACATGGCAGTGCTCCCCCACCCCCAGAGATGTTGTTGCTTTATTATCATAGCCTTGGAAGGTCTCCGTCACTTAGGCCCTGCATCAGTGTACAGGCCAGGCAGACACAGATCCTGGGCCCCAGTACCACAGTCTATATAGATACTAAGCATTATAGCAATGCACAGGTATGTGTCATCATGCATGCAAGCTGTAAACTCTAAAGACAAAGGAAGCAATAAAGTACTCTGGATCCTCCCTTCTATCCCACCCAAGTCAGTTTCCTGCCCAAGTCATCCATGTTCCCCTGACTCTAGGCAGGAAGGACTGAGTAAAATGTCTTTGCTGGGAGAGCCTAGCATCCTGATAGAGTCTCTCTGGCCCACTTTCATCCCCTATTGGCTATACCTGCCTCACCCCAAGTCTCACCTGTGCTCCATCTGGGCCCTAGATTCTAGGGCCTCATTACTGCTGGCCTGGAAGTTTTCAACAGGCTGCTCTGAGGCCCTCCTTTTCCAGGTCCCCTGCACCTCCAACAACCACGAAATAGTTGGAGACAGCTGGGCACTGAATAAGTACCCACATGTCCACTGCTCTAGGTCACAACAGGAAAACCACCCTTGCCCTTGTGGAACTGTTTAGCCAGAGAAAATAACTGCCAACATGGATGGTGGGGCCAATAAGACCCCGAAGATGTAAGGAAAAGGGTTAGACTACAAAAAACAAAACAAAAAAAATTGAAAAATGTAGTCTGACCAAGGACCTGATGTAAAGAGCTCACAGTTCAATAACAAGGAGGTAAACAGTCCGATTTGTAAAAATCTGGCAGAATACATGTGTAAAGGCAAATTGAAACAAAAAGAAAAGGCTGAAGCTCACTTAGCATATGCAAAGTCCATGAGCAACCCCAGCAATGAAAGATTTAACAAACTTAATTGGGCAAATATTTGAGCACATTCTTCTCCAAAGAAGATACGTGGATGGTAAATGAGCACCTGGAAAAGTGCTCAGCATTATTATCACAGGAAATGAAAATCAAAACTATTCAGAGCTATAGTTGCACACTAGAATGTCCAAAATGCAAAAGACTGATGGAGGCAGGTGCTGGGAGGTGTGAGGAACTGGAATCTGCTCCCACTTCTGGGGGGAGTGGGAAGAGCCTCAGCCACTGCACACCCAGCACAAGGTTAAGAGGAAAATAGCCACCACATCAAGTGCTGGTGGGGATGCAGGGAAATGGGGTTGCTCATCAACATGAGTACCAGAGATCTGTCTCTTGGGAAGAGGTGTTTGGCTGGCCAAGGTGACACACTCTTTTAACTCCACCACCCAGGAGGCAGAGGCAGGTGTTTTTCTGTGAGTCAACAAAGCAAATTCCAGGGCAACACAGTGAGACCTTATCTCAAAAAAGACAGGGGTGGGATTTGGGGGTGTTGTAGCACCAATTCTGGTTGGTATTAATAAAATCCAGAGACAGATATTGGGGTTAAAGCTGAAAATAAGAAAAGAAAAGCAGCAAACCACTAGAAAGTTCTCACCTCTACCAATGCTCAGACCCAAGGGATGATCCTGTCCTCAGACTGCATCTCCAGACTGCACTGCTCTCCACCCCAGACTGCACTGAGCTCCTGCCGTCTTCCGCCTCATATTCCTCTCTAGTGCTGGAATTAAAGGCATGTCATTAAGTACTGAGGTCACCTTTGTGTGAGTTCTGTTTCTCTTTTAAACTGGATCAATTTCATGTAGCTCAGGGTGGCCTTGAATTAACAAAGATATGTCTGCCTCTGCTGCTGGGATTAAAGGTTCATAGGGCTAACTAGTGTGGCTAGCTTTGAACTCTGATCTTCAGGCAAGCTTTATTTGTTAGAGAATAAACAAAATATCAGCACAGGGTGAGTGTGCTGGGAAAATGGCTCAGTGCTTAAGAGAACTGACTGCTCTTCCTGAGAACCTGGGTTGCATTCCCAGCACTCACAACCACCCACTTCCAGGGGACCCATCAGTCTTTTCTCCAAGCACATGGTGCACACGTAAATGCACGCAAAATACCCACACACATAAAAAAAATTAAAGGCTAAAAAAATTAAAACAATAAAATAAAATAAGCATGCATTACCCTGCAAACCAGCAGTTGTACTCTTGGATATATTTATCCCAGAGAAGTGAAACTTCCCATGGGTTAATTCCACCTTGCAGCTGGAATTAAAACAGCCCAAACCAGAAATAGCCCAAATGTCCTTCCCTGGGTAAATAGATAAATGAACAAGATTAATTTACTCTATAATCAAAAGTGTTTGCAGGCAGTGGTGGGGTGGGTCTCCAAGGAACTGTGCTGTATGGAGGGTTACACACTTTGTAATTCCACTGATATAACTCCAACTTTTAGGTGTATTTATTTTATTTCTTATATATGAGTATTTTACCTGCATGTAATGTATGTATGCTGTGTACATGCCTGGTGCCTACAAAAGCCAGAAAAGAGCATCCCTTGGAGCTAGAGTTTCAGACAGTTGTGAGTCACCATGTGGATGCTAGGACTCCAACATGGGTCCTGAAGTAGAGCAGTCAGTATTGATAACCACTTAGCTATCTCTCCAGCCCATGATTGTAGTATGAATAATAAAAGCCCAGAGACAGATATTGGGGTTCAAGCCAGCCACTAGCTCTTACCTCTACCTCAGACTGAAAGGGTGATTGGACTAGCTCCACAAATCCTCAGACCCTAGACTGCTGCCTCTCTTGTGGCTGGAGACTAAATCTTCAAGGTTGAGTTTTCATCTTCCTTTTATACCTCTCAGATCCTGGGATTAAAGGCATGTGATCCCCAGTGCTGAAATCACCTTTGTGTGAGCTATTTATCTTTAGGACTGAATCAATTTTGGGTAGTTCAGCATGGCCTTGAACTAACAGAGATCCATCTGCCTGTCTTCTGATCCTAGTATTAATAGTGTGTGCCACCACCGTCTGGCTCTATGGCTAGCTAGTATGGCTGCTGGGATTAAAGGTGTGTGTCACCATTGCCTGGCTCTATGGCTTGTGACTAGCTTTGCTTTCTGCACCCTCAGGCAAGAGTTAATAAACCATAAATAATATATCATCACACATGATGGTGTACCCTGATTGCTGACTTTAACTGGACTGAGAAATAAACTTGACTGAGAAACATCTAGAATATTTAAAGCACACCTCTTGGTATGTCTCTAGTGGGTGATTCCAGAAATGATTAGATTATAAAGACTCTAATACAATCAATGGGCTGACTCTCTTGCTGGATTCATAAAGATGACTGGTTGCTCTACTGGGACATAGTGAAGGGAGGGGCTGGGCCTCTGTGCAGAATGTATGTCACTGGGACATGACATTCCCTGACTCCCTCTTACTTCCTTGTTCTCTGCTTCCTGTCCACCATGAGATGCACAGCCTCTTCTGTATGTTCCTATGCCTATGATATTCCACTTCACCACGTGCCCAGAATCAGCAGAGTCAGAGACTGTAGACTGAAACCTCTAAAACTGTGACACAAAATACATTTTTCCAGTTTTAAGTTGTTTGTGTTGGGTGTTTGGGGACAGCAATGAAAAAGTAATAAACACCTGGGGACTTGGTGAGGAGCATTTTCCTATCTTGATTGTGGTAGTAGAATGACATATAAAACCAGGTGGGAACACACATGCACACATGTCACAGACACACACAAGCTGGTAGGATCTGAGATAGCCCTTTGCCTAGTACCAACATGAATTCCATTCTTTTGATATAATTATGGTATAATTTCAGGGTGGGGGGGTTCAAGTATGACATCCTTGTATATTTCTTCTATAATTATTTCAAAGTTAATGTTATTTATTTTTAGGGCTAGAGAAATGGCTTAGTGGTTAAGAGCACTTTCTGATCTTGCAGAGGGCTTGGGTCCTGTTTCCAGAACCTGTACATAGCATCCAGTAACTATAGTTTTAGGAGATCCAATGTCTTCTTCTGATCTCCATGGGTACCCTGTCTTAAATCACCCCTCCCCTGCAAAAGAAAGAAAGAAAAGAAAAGAAAGAAACAAATTACTCCCATGGATCAGTCAACATTCCATGGAGCACTTACCACCAAGCCAAATGACAACTAGGGCCACAAGCTGGAAGGAGAGAAATAACTCCCATGAGCTGCCCCCTGACCTCTATATGCTATAGTAAGGAAGCCCCCATGCCCACAGAGTCTAGGAGCCACATGCCACAATTCCACTTCTCCCCAGCAGTGGGGTCCACTCTGCTCCAACAGTTAGGGCTTGGAGAGAACTGGTTTCTAAGTCTACAGAGCATTGCTCAGCCTCCAAATCCAGGCTTAGCTCTGTGGCATGTGGGTTATTCTGTTTTCAAAGGTGGTGTGGAGGGGTCAACCTGATGGCTTAGAGGTTCTAGGAAGAACCTCAGGGAAGAAAACAACAGCAGGTCCTGTAGTGGACTACTGGGTTTAGGACTGGCTTTCCAATCTTTTCTCTTGCATCCTCACTCATTCCAAGTGTCTGCCCAAATTCTATCAGGGTCACCTTCACTGTATCTCCAGCCCTGACCTGAGCCATGCCAGGCAGCTCTGTCCTGACCCTGAGTATCAGAAAGCCTCTAGTACATTTTTCTGTGCCTGCTTGAGTGTCAAGACAAGGCAAATGATTCCATCGGGTAGGAGGGGGTGGACAAAAGAAAGTTTATGGGAGTCAGCAAGAGAAAGATGAGTTATTGGCTCCTCGCACCCCTGCATTCCCGAGGACAGGTGGCTAACCCATGCAAGTGGGTCACCTGCTGTGAAGAGGCTGTCACCACAGCTTCCAGGATGATGAGGTTGCAGGGCTTTGGTGGGGAATCCCAGTCCAAGGACTTGTGTTGTAGTCTGCCAGGGAGGCAGGTCGCCTGAAGCGAGTGCCCTGCGGTGCCATAGCATGCAAATGTTTATTTCCTGTTGAGAGGACAGGGCAGCTCTTCTGATGGGTGGAGGAGGGGGCTGCACATGTGGCTCTGCAGTGGCTTGCATTTCTAGAATAGGAGAAACATAAGTAAAGAAAAGTAATGGGGAAGACTCTTGAGCCTGCTTGGAAGTAGCCCCCAGTGCATCGATGGCCAGCCTGGTGACTGCCTGGACACTGCTGGCACTTCATATCTAGATTCTGCGACCTTGACTCAACCAAATGTGGATGAAACTGATTCAGAGAGAGCTGGAGAGATGGCTTAGTGGATAAAGTGCTTACTGTACAAGCGTAAGGACCTGAGTTCCAGTCCCCAAATCACTTGCAAAATTGAGGTGTGGCTGTGCACACCTGTAACTCCAGACTGGGGTGGAGAACAGAGACTGGAGAATCCCAGGGCTTCCAGGGCCAACCAGCCAGTCAAGCTGAAACAGTGAGCTTCAAAGTCAGTGATAGATCCTGTCTCAAAAGCAAGGCAGAGGCCAGATGTGGTGCTGCACATCATTAATCCCAGCACTCAGGAGGCAGAGGCAGAGGCAGAGGCAGAGGCAGAGGCAGAGGCAGAGGCAGAGGCAGGCGGATCTCTGTGAGTTTCAGGCCAGCCCGTGAGATCCTTCTCAAAAAGGAAAAAGAAAAAAGAAAAAAAAAAAAAAAAAAAAAGCCAGGTGTGGTGGTGCACTTTTAATCTTAGCACTGGGGGGGGGGGAGGGGCGGGCAGAGGCAGGCAGACCTCTGAGTGTGAGGCCAACCTGGTCTACAGAGTGAGTTGCAGGACCGCCAGAGCTACACAGAGAAACCCTGTCTCAAAATCACTAAATAAAAAGTTTAAAAAGAAAGAGAGAGAGAGAGAACGAAAAAGAATAGAAAGAAGGCCCCAACAACAGTACTACTAAGGTGGAGAGGGCTGCAAGATGGATTATTGGGTAGGGACACTTGCTGCCAACTCTGACAGCCTAAGGAGAGAAGCAACTCCTGACAGTGGCTCTCTGACCGCCATACAGCTGCCCATCCCCCACCGCAAAATAATAAATGCAAAAGGACATTCTCTAATATGAGGTGTAGAGTGATAGACACCTGACATTGACCCGCAGTCTCCATCTGTGTGTGCATAGGCAGGTGCACCGACTCAAGAACTGTGGCTAAGGTGTTCTCTGAACACCACCACACAACTGTTAATACAAGACAGGAGCTGGGCACAGTGCTTCCCACCCACTGCTCCAGATGCAGGAGGCTGAGGGCAGAGGATCACTTGAGTCCACAGGCTGGGCTGTCTGAAGGCAAATAAACACAACCTTGTGTTAGGCATTAAGTACTCTACCAACAACTTAAACAGAAGGGACTTGGGTGTGGCTCAGAGGTAGAATACTTGTCTAGCATGTGCAAGGTCCTGTGCCTGCCCCCGCCCCCAGAGCTGCTGGAAGAATAAATAAAACAGGACATGGGAGGTCATGTTATGTATACAAATGCCGTATTTACGCATTGGTGCACCTTGGTATGCATGGGCATGCAGGAACTTGTCTGCAAGTGCACTGAGGCATAACTTAAATCTTTCCACAGCAGAGACTGAGGGGTATCTGGGAGCCATGATCCCTCTACCTCACTCAGATAATGGCGATATGGGTGCCTGCAACACTTTCCTCCCCTGTGTGCCGGACTCCCCCACCCATTACTCCTTCAGGCTCTGCTGATACAACCTCAGTAGCCTACACCGAACTCCCCCAACTCCCCCAGCCCATCTTGAGATGACATTACCATACCCCTAGTGCTCCTGGCCCTGAACCCACAAGTTCCACCCCTTTTCCTGACACCTCATGGCCCATCCATCAGCACAAAATTCAGTCCCCATCCAAATTATACCTCCACCCGGCTCCCATCTGCCTCATTCCCTGATAGGCTGTTCATACCTCCTGCCTGGGTAACTGCAGAGCCTAACTTGCCTCAGGGGTCTCCCCAACCCAAAACTTCTGCTGTGGTTTGAATCTAGAAATGTCCTCCGTAAGCTTATTGTTAACCCTGGAACCTGAAACTGAGGCAGAACTTTGAGAAATGATTGGCTCATGAGGTTCTGACCTTGTGGATGGACTGATCCGTTTATGTGTCCAAATGAGATGGGTTAGCCAGACTCAGTATTGGAAGTGAGATGTAGTTGAAAGGAGTAGATCTTTGGGGTGTGTTCTTAGGAATGACATCTTGTCCCTGATATCTGTCTCTCTTCCCCTTCTCTCTGTCTCTCTCTGTGTGTCTCTCTGTGTATATGTGTGTCTGTTTGTCTGTCTGTCTGTCTCTCTCTCTCTCTCTCTCTCACACACACACACACACACATCCAATCCTTTTGCACCACCATGAGGTAGCTTCCTCACTCCACCTTGCCCTCTCTGCCATGACATTCTACCTCATCGGAGCCAGGCAACCATGGGCTAGGACTTCTGAATAACCAAACTAAAAAATTTCCTCTTTTCAGTTGACTCCCTCAGGCATTTCATCATTGCAACAGAAAGCTCGATAACACACCACCCTCCCCAGGGCAGCCAAGTGGGCTTTGCTGGGCTGATTTTCCACCTGAAACTATTCCATGGTCTGCCATCACACTCAGAGTAAAAGCCACCGTCCACATAGAAGGCCTGCAGGCCTCTGGTACACTGACCTCATTTATCTCAACTCTCTGTCACTATGCCACACCCTCTGGCTGACCTTGACATGGATGACAAACACTGTGTCCTGAACATAACAGGTGTCCAGTGAATAGTGAACCAGGGGCTGCTGTTGCCAGACTCCTTCCTCCCCTTGCATTGTGCTTGGGGTGGGGTGGAGTTGGGGGACAGGGAAATGAATCTTCTAGACCTCCAGGGGCTCAGTCTGGGTCCACACCCATCAGTAGACCATCACAAGCTATGCAGGATTTTTGTAATAAGCTGTCACACACAGGGTGACTGAAGAGCAACAGAAATCTACTTCCTATGGTTTTGGAAGCTGAAATCAGGGTGCCCTCCCACAAGGCCGGGGCATTTTGAGACTCAGTCCTTAAAGTTTTTCATGGCTGGAGCTCTCAGGCCTGGTACTTAAATGCTCCTCCCCCTGACCCAGATGCCCATCTTTTTCTCAATAGATCGCTCATGTAGCCTAGGTTGTCTTCAAAGTCACTGTTGCTCAAGACAATCTTGAACTCCTGATTTTCCTGCCTCCTCCTCCTGAGGGCTGGCATTACCAGCATGTGCCACCATGACAGAGCTGGACTCTTTTAGAAGGACACTGACCCCGGTGGTGAGGACCCCACCTTTAACAGCCATCACTCCCAAAACTCTAAAGGCCCCACCCTGATGCAGGATGTCCTTCTGTATGCTACGAATATGTGTTGTGCTTATTGGTTGATGAATAAAGCTGTTTAGGTCAATGGCCAGGCATAATAGAAGCCATGTAGGAAATCCAGACATACATATAGAGCCAGGCAGATACCATGTAGCCGATGGAGAAGCAAGGTGTAAGGCAATAAGCCACAAACCTCATGGTAAAATATAGAGTAATAGAAATGGGTTAATTTAATTGTGACAGCTAGTCAATAATATGCCTGAGCCATTTGGCCCAACAGTTATAATTAATATTAAGCCTTAGAGTGTTTATTCAGGAACTGGCAGCTGGGAGAGAAACCTCCATTACACCACCCTAATATCATCCATTGAGAGTCAAGACTTCAACATATGAGCTGAAGATGAGGGGCACAGACATGTATTGTTCTACAGTTCCCTGGGAAGAAGAGTCTAGTCAGTAGGGCTGTCACTAGCCTGCCTCTGTGTGTGTGTATGTGTGTCCTTCTTTCAGCTGTAGGTAACTTTCTTACCATAAATGCCCTTGAGATCCTCTTCCAATGATGAGGGGTGAGCTGGGACTTGTTTTGCACATCTCAAAAGGGAAATCATCTAGGTATGTGGTTCAGAAAATAGAAATGGGTCATTTGAACCCAGACCCAGGGCAGGCACAGTTCCTTTCCATAGATGCATGAGCACAGGCAGACCTGGTACCCTTCCAGCTCCCTGTATGACCTGTAAACTCTTAGGCTTGCTCTGTGACTGCCTGGTTCGCTGGTTCATCTTCCTACTGATCTGGGAACCTGTAATTACATTACACTGTTCAGTATTCATGCGCTATTTGAACTTACTATTTGAATTCTGGAAGCTGGCTGGTTCCCCCATCCCGTTTCAGATTCCAGTGTGATTGTCTAGAGAATCCTCCAAGGCCCCCTGTCTAGGGATGGGCTGCCCTCTAACAGTGACAGGAAGGATGGAACAACTAGGACACAAACCACTTCCACAGGGTTACTACTGTTTATCTCAGTGTATAAAAATGCCTGCAGTGGGAAAGGGTGGCTGGAAGTTCAGCCTTGGAGAGAAGGGCCAGTTGGGAGCTATCCAGATGACTGCCTCAACTTGCCCAGTTTCTGCTGGATTCTGTGAGAGCCCAATTTGATGACATCATCTCACTGTCTTGCTATTTGTTCTTTCACTTGAAAGCCTCCCCTGAAGGGGTCCTCTACTCTGCTCAGGGCTCTCCCTGGGAAACACTAGCTGGCTACTTAAAGGTCTTCTTTAGCCAGTTCCTGCTGGTTAGTTTGAGTACCTGATTTGATAATATTTTACTTTCTATCTACCTATCAATCATCTATCTACCTATCATCTATCTATCATCTATTTATCCATCATCTATCATCCATCTATCATCTCACAATCTATTTATCATCTATCTATCTGTCTATCAATCTACTTTGGTATCATTTAACTATCTATTCATCATCTATAATCTACTTATCTTCTATCTACCATCTATCATCTATCCATTCATCCATCCATCTATCATTTACCTATTATCTCTCTCTCCCTCCCTCCCCCTTTCTATTTAGTCTTTTAACTGAGCTTGCTATCTACTTTATAAACTCACTCACTCTAAATTGAAAGCAGAGGTCCTTCTCCAGAAGGTACAGAACAGAGGCCATGATGATTCCCTCAGGGAAAGTGGTTTAGGAAGCTAGGTCAGGCTAGCCTTTTAACAGCCCACAGCCCATTTAACAGATGGGGAGACTTGGGGTTGAGAGCTGAGTAACTCACATGCTCTCACCACCATAGTTTTGACAACAGTTTCTCCACCTCCTGAAACCCAGTGTCTAACCCCTCAGTTCCATGTCACTCACATACCCATCCCCTACTTGTGCTTTCATTCGAGACATTGTCACTTAAGATTTTATTAAGCTTTTCATGAAGTTGGACCATCAAGCTTTGTTTCACCTTTGGTCCAGTCAGAGAATAAACACCATCACTGCACACTGAAAGACCAGGCTGAGAGGAGCCCATGACCTGGGGCTGGGGTTTCAGTCTTGGAGCTTGCTGGTGAACACCTCGGCTCTGTCTAGGGGTGGGCCCCGGTTCACAGATGTGTAGGAAGGTTCAGAGGTCTTGGGGACAGCCTCCTGGGTGATCTGTGAGTCGTGTGCTGTTTCCCCATCAGAGCTGCCCATGTCCCTGAAAGAGAGAGAGAGAGAGAGAAAGAGAGAGAGAGAGAGAGAGAGAGAGAGAGAGAGAGAGAGAGAATGAGCACCAGGATTAGGGGAGCAGAGCAAGCCTGGATCCCTGCAGCTGCTCAGGGCCTTAACTTTGACAGTACATTGCCTTTGAGGATGTGATCTCCAGTGTATTTGGAGAACTCATTGTATGTGCGACCTTGGGAATAAGGGAGTGTCACCCTTCTTGAAATTATGAGGATAGTTTCATGTCTGCAAGCTGGAGCATTGGAGGCCATTGTTCCAGGTCCTCAAAGTGACCTGACGTGCCCAGGTGGATGGCTTCCTGGAGGAGGGGGCAGATGCCCTGATCCTGAAGGAGCATCATGGGTAGAAAGAGGGGCACATGAGATGAAACAGAAAGGGAGAGAAAGGCATGTCACAGGCCAGTCGCCAGCCCGACAGTGACTTTTGTTGGCTGCTGTTATTTTTCATAGGTGCTTTCTTAACTGAAGTGTCAGGGGACAGTTGGATTTCACTGCCCTTCTCTGAGCCCATTCTAGGCTGGCTAACATCTAGGACCCAGTTAATTTCACCTACCCAGACAAGCTTCCCATCTGCTTTCCCACCCTTACTAGGACTCCTGCAGGCTTCCAGGACCTGTAGTTCCCTCCGCTTGGTGGGGCTGGGCTGAGCAGCATACTGCTCGGGGCTGGGATCCACTCCTGTGTGAGGAGCTTGCTCTTGCTGAGCCCTCCTCCAGGAAGCCAGCCTGCTGCTGCTTCAAGCTCTTTTTTTCCTGTTGCTTCCTGATTCCCCAGTGAGCATACTGCAGGCTTGGGGAGGAGTGTGCTGATTCATGCCCTGCTCCACCCTGGCAGGCTACTGCAGTCAGACACCATGGGTTCTAGGCCCAGGCTTTGACCTTGAGATATCTGCCCCACCACCAGGCCTCAGCTTCCCCACCTGAGTGGGTGAATTAAATAACAGCTCCCAGGCACTGCTCTGAGGGCATCACAGGGCTGATCCCAGGTGACCATTATCACTCTGTTGTGCATATTATTTTCACTTTCATTTTTCCAGATGGGGAAACTGAGGACCTGGATGCCTTGCTGAGGTCACATACACAACTCCATCACAGCTAAAACTTGCCTTTTTTTTTTTTTTTGGTGGAATCTTGGGGGTGAACCTTGACTGAGCCTCCTGCATACTAGACAAGGGCTACACTGAGCTACACTCCCAGCCCAAGAACTGAGATATAAATGGGCCCACTGCCCACAAGCTGGGATGCACCTGAGTTCTTCCTTCCTTTGCCTTGGAGAAAGACCTGACCTTGAAAGCTCAAGACTCTGCTTGCTTTCACGGGTCATGGCGGGCAGTCCCTGGCTTCCACTCCCTGCCCTATCTCAGAGGACCCCGTGCTGAGTCTTTCTTGGGGAGGGTGCTGCCCTATCTCCAGGCTGGCAGTACTCACACAAAGCTGAGGATGATGGCTCCGGCGAAGCCCACGAGCAGGAAGAAGGGTAGGGAGCCCAGAATGGAAGTGATGACAATCATGCCGCCACTCCGCCGGCCTGGCCATGTGTCGATGGCGGAGTATGGGGTAGCTGCAGAAGACCACAGCCATTTACTTACCAGAAAATGCCCCTCCCTGAATCTTCTTCCAGGGACCTACTACCCGGGGCAGTAAATGCTCTTCCCAGGCCTCTCTGATGGCCTCTCTGCATGTCTCTGGTTACTTCCTCTATTTGCATAAGGTTAGTTCTATACTAATTCAAGACTTCTGGTGACATGGGTGGCATATGTATTCTAAATAAAGTTGAGCAAAGGGCTCAGAGGGGATGTGGCTCTCGAACTTTCTGGGTAGTGTCACTCTTGGGAACAACGAATAGGTCCTACAGTGAGCAAGCGATTTGTGGCATTGTCTACACAGATCCCTGGAGACCTGACTCTGAGTTCACACTCCACTCTGGTACCCCAGCTCTAGGTGGTCCCATATGCGCACCAGCCCCCAGAGGCCAACCCATAGGACTGGCTCCAGGAGTGCTGGGTCTGCTGATGCCACCAGAGTCCCTAGAGGGATTCTGCCAAGCTAGCCAGACAAGGAGGTGCAGGTGCCCACTGTGTGAGGGATAGAGGCCAAGCTTAGAGCCAGGACTCAGCTCCAAGGATCTCAAGGCTGTTTCAGCAAGACCACAAAAAATGGGAATGTCACAGGAGGTGTGGCAGGGAAGGAGCATGGGTGGGGTCACCCAGCAACACAACACAGATGAGCCGCATATATCCACATACAACATACAGCAAATAAACTACACTTGTACACACTACACTCATTGCACACTCATAGATGTTGCCACACACCATGTACTCCACAACCACAGACACAAGTAATTCAGTCACACCCACAGCCATGTACACTCACACACTCACTCATTCACCCACCAAATTACCTCGCATTCCTCCATGTCCCTCACTAGTGTGGGAACTCAGGTAACTTTCTGGGGCCCTGGCCTGCCTCACACGGCCCTAGTTCTGCTGGGGCTGCAGTAGGAGGCAGAAAGTTTCTGTGCTGGGGTCCCACACAGTCAGGATCATCATGAGAGCCCTGGTGGGACTAAGGGGTGCAAGCATGACCTCAGTTGCTCTACAGCTTCCTAGCCCCTGCTGCCTGCCTCAAGGGTACAAAGGGCTCAGAGTAAGGAAAGACATGGCTCTTCCTGAGTTCCTCTACTTAGTGTCCAGTCTGTGGACAATCCTGTACTGTCATAAATGTTTGCTATTGTGAGGTTCCACATCTCTGGATCTAGACAGGTAACCTTAACTTTAATACACCCAACCTGGACCAATCTCAAACATGGAAGAGTGATGGGAGATGTCATTCTGTAAATATGTTTCTCAGACTGGCTAATGAATAGAGCACTGTTGGCCAATGGGAAAGGAAGATAGGAGGGACTAGGAGACAAGGAGGAAAGAGGAAGTAGTAAGGAGGAGTCAAGATGGAGAGACCTGGTAGACCAGACGTCTGCTCCACTCCCCGGTAAGGGGACGATGTGAAAATACATAGATCAACAGAAATGGATTAATGCTTAAGACAGAGCTAGCCGATAAGAAACTAGTACCTGGCCAACAGCATTATATCTAATACAGAGTCTCAGTGTGTTATTTGGGGCTGGCGCCGCAGCAGGACAAGACCGGCGGCGGGGAGGAAAAACTTTACTCCTTACAGAAGAGGGAAGGGATAGTTCATAGATGGAAGTATCTCAAGAAGCATTGTATTAAGCAGCACAATAGCCAGTTGCTTGGGTGACTTTCCCCAGGGACAGCCAACTCTCCTTTTAATCAATCCCTGACCCTATATTCCTGGGGTCCTTAAGGAGTATCCCAGAACTGACTTGCCACCCCCCCCCACCCTCCAGCACACACTTACGCTGGTTGGTACGGATGGGATCTGACCATAGTGTTTGGTCCTGCACCAAGCCTGTGGACATGTTGACCAAGACATATTTGAACCTGGAAGAAGATGGATTAAGAGCGACTTTCATCTATCCTGTGTGTCCAGACACAGGAAACAGGAAGGAGGAGACCGGGGGGGAGGGGGGGGGAAGGGAGACACAGGAAGACTTCCAGGAGACTGCTATGGGTGGGCTCAGGACAAAAGAAGGTTGCTGGACTTGACCACATATTCCCTGGATCCTTCTCCAGCTTGGCTGCATCTGTTTTGGGAAGCCTTTTTGATTGGAGCTATTGTGCAACATTCCTCTGGGAGTACCCCTTTTGTTCTATGCACCTGTAGCACCCTTGTTAGTCCATAATCCTCCTAGCAGCTCTGGCCCCTGGGAGTCAAAAAGAGAATTAGAAAGCTATCCTGTTTTCCCTTAGGTCAGGGCTGTTTTAGGTGCAATAATCCTCAAACAAGGGCTACTAATCAGAAGGGAAGACAAAGCAAGATGGTAAGATCTATAGCCCAGTTAAGTCCCAGTTTAAACAGTAGATTGGATAGACTGATAGTCTGAGATGAGAACTAATTCATCTACAGACTGTAGCTTAGTGACCCTTAAAATTAAAGCTCTCTTAGGGACTGGGACTATAGCTCAGTGGAAAAACACATGTTCAGCATGTGCAAAGCCATAGCAATACACACACCCTTCATCCAGGCAGTTCAGGAGTTCAAGCCTAGTCTGGGCTACATGGATGCCTATCTCAAAACAGAAGAGGGGATGGGGAGGAGAAAGGCAGGGAGGGAGAAAGCAAGGAAGGAAAGAGGGGAAGGAAGAGAGAATGGGTTCTGAACTGTGTTTACAAAGCAAGGTGCCAAGCAGGGTCCTGTTGGGCCTCTGTGTACATGCTACAAACCAGGAAACCACCCTGCCTGAGACCTGGCCCCAGTGCCAAGGCTCTGAGAAGTATGGCTTCCCCCATTTTGTCCCCTCCTTGTGTCTCCTGTCCTCCCATGGCCACTTAGACCTACCTGTACTCAGTAGCTGCTGACAGAGGCGGGTTGCAGAGGCCCTGGAAGTTGGGGTCCCAAAGACAGGTTCCATTGTTGCCCACCCTGACTAGGTACGCATTCAGGATCTCTGAGGCCTGGGTCACATCTCCAACAGCATCCAGGCTAGGCAAGTCACCACAAGGGGTCAGGTCAAAGGCTGCAGCTTTGTAGGGGCCCGACCTCCCACCCTGGCTTTGCCGGAAGGTGGTGCTCAGTGGAGTTCCAGCGCTGTTCTGTACAGACACATTCCTGGAGCTGGCTGCAGAGGCATGCTAGAAGTCAGGACCCTGGTCATTCCAACTGAGTGGCAACCCTCAGTACCCATCAAACAGGCCAAATCTTCCCAGGTTGGTTCCGGGCACTAGGATGATTGACACATAAGCTCAGTGGTAAATGTACAGCTGGCCCAGGAGCACTTCACTGTGAGGTGTGGGTTCATCTCCCACTCACTCTGTCTTGCAATGCCCTTAACCCCCAGAGCAACAGACCCCTGCCACCTGTAGCTGCCAGCCCTGGATTCTTTCCCCAATAAAATGGAAAGGGGTGAGATGATGCCAAGGTATAAATTGTTGGACTTGGACCAATCGTTTGACATTTCTGACCTCTGGACTTCTGTGAAATGGCAGTAGAATACTCCAGGGTTTCCACAGACCGGGTGCTCACTGGCAGCAATAGAAGCCTGATGCTAGGATGGACTGTTGGGAAATGTCAGGAGGCTGTTACTGGGTACCTGATCCCCAAACCCAGGAGCTTGCATAGAAGGGCTGTGGGCTGGGTTGGAGATAGCAATCCTGGGGAAAAACCCGAAATGACCTAGATTCAAAGGTCAGTGAGATCAGAATATAACTGTAAGAGCCCCAGAGAGGGAGCCCCCACATCCCTGCCCTGATCCCATGCTCTACAGTAATAACCTGCATGCTGCTTGCAGACATTGGCTCTAAAATGGGCAAGGCAGCTTGTGCTAGGCAGGCATTCAGAAATTTGTGCGTCTCCTTCCACCAGCCTGGATGCCAGGGCAAGTGCGGGTCTGGGGCCACAGCCACAGTGGTGTCAGTGTGTCATGGGCAGTGATGAGCAAAGGGGTCCTAGACTTACACAGACATGAAATGTCCAATCACTCAGCTCCCTCCTCCTCCCTGTGAACTGTCAAGGACCCTTTTAGAGGAAAACGGGTTCCTTACCTGAGTCGACCATGGCATAGAGGTAAACTTCGTAAGTGCCACTGAGTGGCTCTGAGCTATCGAACATGCAGAGAGGTTTCTCCAAGGCCACGGTGGTGAGGGTGGGGTTGTTAGTGGCAAAGGTCACACTGGCCAGTTGAGGCTGGAGGTTCACAGCTGGTGAAGGTAATGAGGGTGGGAACTGACCTCTGGGCATATCCCTGGGCACAGGCATATTCCAGCACTTGCATGTCCTGCACTGAGTTTGACCTTCCCAATGGACCAATCCACAAACTCTCAGAGATAAATCAGTGCTCCTGTGCCCACCCTGCTGGCCACCCTAGCCAGACACATCCCTATCCCACCCCAGCTACTCACTATCCATCCCTGTCATCTCTCTCTCTCTCTCTCTCTCTCTCTCTCTCTCTCTGTCTGTCTGTCTGTCTGTCTGTCTGTCTCCCAGGGCGCTTCCCTTCCACCCCACTCTCTCTTCCCTTGAACCCTCTACTCCAGCAGGCAAATTGCTAAGACACTTTGCTGCTCCCCACAGGCCTCCCACATAGTGCAATCTCTCAGGAAAAGTGATAAAGTCCAGAATTTCAGGGCTCTTCCATATAACTCTAAGCTTCAACCCCTGCACATACCTGCCTCAGCCACAAGGATCAAAAAATCAATCCCAGGATGGGCCATCCTTCCCACTCCAGGAACTTTCCCCTCCAGCTCTCCCAGTCCAAGGGGTTGCCAGGAGACTGGGTCTGCCCTCTGCAGTCTTGTATGATGTTCTCTGGCAACCCCTCAGAGGGTTGAGGCTGGCCCATGGATGGGCTCTGGGATTCCTATGTTGGCTGTTTTTCTTAGTACAGCATCTGTGTCCCTATGTCGGAATCAGCGCCTATTCCCTAGACCTCCTAAATAAGGTTCCCAGTGCCACTCCATGTCTCTGCTCCTCTCGGGTCTCCCTGAACACTTCCCGGTGTTCTCATCCCCTGCTTACTCCAGCCACACCGCAGGCATCCGAGGGCCAGCAGGGCCCAGAGCAGAAGCATCGCCCAAGAGAGAGGCTCAGCAACACGCTTCAACCAGCAAGAGCACACCCTGCCTGGTGCAGCCAGGAGCACCTGCCACCAGCAAGGGCGCGTCCCGCCCCTCTAGGGCGGGCCAATCCGAAGCCTGCCAGTGTGATATTTGCATACAGCACAGGGCTGGGTTCCTCCCACTAGTGCGTTCTAGGGACCATCAACCAAGGTTTCTGACCATCTCTATGCCTTCCCCCAAAGCTCCTACTGTATACTGAAACTGAGCTGATGCTTTCACGTTGTCATCTGAGACATCCTCACTTTTGTAACCTCAATTTGTATACTGTAGAGACACTAATTCCGACAAGTTTGAGCTCATACTAATAAAATTAACAATCATAGAAAAATGAAGTCCTGGATGACAGTTCTTTTCTGTTCACAGACCGTGCAAGACAAGAGAGGCTGAGAAGGGCAGGAAACTGTGGGACCAGACCAAGGGCTGTTGCAGATGAATGGAATAGGATCTTCAACCCCTCACTGCTTCTCATGCAACGAACAATAGAGATTGTGGGCTGGAGTACCGCTCAGCCTTAGATGCTTGCCTGGGCCAAATAATACCTCTCCACCAGCAGAACTGAAGTGGGAGGGGGATGAGAAACCCAACTCTTTTGGTGGTGCCTCTTCAACTGATGGATCCTTCAAGATGAAGCTGAACATCTGACAGCCATGGCTGTCAGAATTCATTGACAAATGGAAATGCCACTGGTCCTATGAGAAGCATATGGTCCCAGAAATAGGGCTGGTGCCCTGGGTAAAGAGTGGAAGGATTATGGGCTCCAATCAATGATGGGAGCAACAAACAAGGTTTTCTTATGAAGAAGGTGCCTTGAGAGCTCCTGCTATTCTTGTTATGAACCAAGGAGAATGAGAGAGAGGAAGTTCAAGTGTGTTCAGATGCCTTGTGGAAGGATGCCAATCCAAATTCCAGAGAGAGAGAGAGAGAGAGAGAGAGAGAGAGAGAGAGAGAGAGAGAGAGAGAGAGAGAGAGAGATTTGGGCTGACAGATACTTCAGTGCTTCTGCTGTTGGTGCCCCCAAAGAGCTAGCAAAATCTGCCAACTTTTGATCTCTCTAAAGAAGATGATGTCCACTGGTGTGCTGTCAGGAAGCCCTTAAACAAAGAGGGTAAAAGACCCAGAACCAAAGCACCAGAGATTCAACGTCTTGTCACTCCACATATCCTGTAACACAAACACCAACATATTGCTCTGAAGAAACAACACACTAAGGAAAACAAGGAGGAGGCTGCAGAATGTGCTAAACTTTTGGCTAAGAGAATGAAGGAAATCAAAGAAAAACTCCAGGAACAGATTGCCAAGAGGCGTGGGCTGTCCTTGATGAGAGCTTCTATTTCTGAGTCCTGCCAAAGTTAAGTCTTTAAGAGGAACAGGTAGATGATCAGACCTTGAAAAGAGCAGAGATAAATGATGGGGTCCTCACCTAAATTAACCACTTCCCTCCAGTGTCAGGAGTCTGTGCACATCTCCAAATGCATAATAAATCAACTTTGCATGTAAGGTGTATAAAATGAACAAGTATGGGTGGAGGGCTGTACATTAATAAAGTATGGAAGGGAGAATATGTTCATCTGCATGGAAACTGAGTCTGGGTGAGTTTGAAAGCAGCTATTTCAGGACCTTCTTGGAGAAAACTCTAAGAAAAAGATTCCTGAGTAGAACCCAGGTACTGGTAACTTGTTGGTAGTGGGGAGGGAAGGGGAGGGAAATCCTACAGTAACTAGCACTAAAGCTGTGCCTTCTGGAGAATGGGGGAGCTTTGGAATGGAGAAAAAACTCTACAGAGAAAAACAGGACAAGGAAGATGGGCCCGCTGGTAAAATGCATACTTGTAATCATGAGGACCTGAGTTCAAATCCCTGAAACCCTGTAAAAAGCCAGGCACAGCTAGAATTCCAGTGCTGAGGATGGAGAGACAGAAGAAGTCCTGAACAGCTAGTCTTGTCAAGATGAGCCCCAAGTTCAGTGAGAGACTTTCTCAAAAAAAAAAAAAAGTTATATAGAGGAAGACACCTGATGCTGACCTCTGGCCTGCACTTGCAAATACACATGCACATGCAAATGCATACAAATACACATGTACAAGCAAATACACATGTACGTGCAAATGCTTACCACACACACAAATAAATAGCACAATGTTGGATTTTTGTTTTGTTTTGTTTTTCTTAACCTTTTCTGACCACTTAAAGAGCCTACTTTCTTTACTACTCCTCTACCATCCAACCCTCACCCCTGCAAAGTAAAAATGCTTACATTCTAAAATACTGGTAAAGGCCCCCTTGGAGAGGGACTGACTCCAGCCAGGCTGGGATGGGCAAGGCAGGAGGAACTGAACTTTTGAAATCCATTGAAGAATGGTGGACACATGTCAAAGGAGCCAGTCTAGACCAGCTTGAACAGGTACCCATCACCCGATCTGAGGAACTTTGAGCACAAAATAAACAAAGGTGGTAATATTTTACATTTAGCCCATTTGATAAAATAGTTCATGAATCAATACTGATTCTGTACACAGATCTAGAGATATGCGCTTAATGCAGTGATGTAGCCAAGCATGGCTGTACACAGGACAGACAGCCTGCATGTGCTTCCTGGACTTACAGCATCCAGGACTCAAGGCACCGACTCAGCCGATTCAGTGTCTTGCTCTCAAAGTTTAACTTGGGTCTACTTGGCAGGAAGCAAACAGACAGATCCAGACTGAGGGTCTGCCTGCCAAACAATCAGCCACACTACTTTGCAAATGTCAGTGTCATGAAAGAAAAAAGACAAAGTAAAACAGAAGCTGAGAGTTGAGGCCTACTGCAGGGGACTAAAGGCATATAGTGTCTACAGACACCAAGCAAATTTCTGGGTTATTCATCTAAAAACAAGCAACCTATCCAGATACAGTGGTATGTGCCTGCAGTCCCAGCACGTAGGTGGAGAAGTCAGGGGAATCTCAAGTTTGAGGTGAGCCTGAGCTGCCTGAGCCTCCCAATCCAAAGGTTGGGACTGCAGATCAATGGTAGAGCAATTTGCCTAGCATGCACAAGGCCCGGCTTCTGCCTCTGGTGCCACACAGACACACACACAGAGCAACACATAGTATGCACTATTACAATCTCTGTAATAAGGTAGATGCATATTAAATAACAATAGTGCAAAAGAGTTATGTTTCAGAGCCAGTAAGATGGCTTGAGCAGTGGGTAAAGATGCTTGCTGTTGAATCAGGGTCTGATTCCAAGCATCTATATCTGCCAGGGATGCAGATATTCCTTATTGATTGATCAGGGTGGGTTTTCTTTCTTTCCTTCTTTCCTTTTTTTTTTTTTTTTTTTTTTTTTGAGACAGGGTTTCTCTGTGTTGCCCTGGTTGTCCTTCCTGGAACTTCCTCTGCAGATTAGGCTAGCTGCAAACTAACAGAGACCCACCTGCCTCAGAGTGCCATATGCCACTGCCAACACCACCTAGCAGGATTCAGATATCTAAATTGAGGCTTGTGTCCTTCACTTTGACTGCAGGGCTATCAGAACAGTGGACCCCAAGGCACTGGAATTCCCCTAGGACTCTCACTTTGGGAAGAGAGAAAGTTCAAAGCCTGAGCTGATAGGAGGGGACATTTGTCTCCAGGAAAAAAGTCCATAACATGTCAGCCTACCTTATAGAAGACAATGATGGGCCAGTGGTGCCTGAGACTAGAGCTTGACCCAGATTGCTTAGCTCTGTATAGCGATGGCCTCTACTTAAACTCTAATCTCTCTCTCTCTCTCTCTCTCTTCAGGACCCCTAAGATGAACCTAGAACCACTGAATCTCTGACCCTCTACCCACTATTGTCATGTTGAATAATTCTCATTTTCTGCCTTTCAGTGTTAAATTGGCAGCTTTAAATGCCTTAATCAATAACAGGGGCTTGACTCTGCCTTGTGGGGGGTACAGTCTGTGTTCCCAAATCCAGTAATAGTAAAAGGAGAGAACTGCCTCCCACTACACTACTGTGACACCTACATATACCTCTTACCCCAAATAAACATTTAAATAAATGGGAAAAAAGTTTAAGACAGGGTCTCACTATATTACTCTGGCTGGCCTAGAACTTGTGTTGTGGACCAGGCTAGCCTTGAACTCAAAGAAATCCATCTGCTTCTGCCTCTGGAGTGCTGGGATTAAAGGTGTACACCACTAAGCCTGGCATAGAAAAATAATTTTTACCTTGTTCTTCTGAAGAAGTTCAATTTTTATAGTGATGATGAGGTCATGTAAAGACAAGACACACTGAAGGTACAAGGGTGAAGTGCCCCGACTCAGACCGGAAGAGAGAGAGGATAAAGGAAATGTTGCGCCTTGTCAACAGTTGTAAATGGATATGGGTTTGCACACTGCTGTTCTCAAAGCATTCCTACAGGCTGGACATTCTCAGTGTAAGAATGTTGTGGGGGAAGGGCTGGGCACATAGCTCAGTGCAGAGCCCTTGTCTAGCATACATGAGACTCTGGGCTCACTTCCAGCAATACAAAAGAGACAGGGGTATGCTGGGGAGAGTTCTGTGCTCTCCTCGCTCTGTGAATAGGGTGGAAAGCTTATCTTGGGCACCTAGAAAGTCCCAGTGACAGCAGGGGCGGGGTTTCCTGCAAGAGTTTTTATGGGCTGGAATTTCTGGCTTTGTGAATGTTTGTGCACCTGGGTTTTTACCAGGGGTCCTTGAAGTTGATCTCACTGGTAAGAGAGAGCAGGCCTGCAGTCCCTTGACTTCTCCAGGCCCTGCTGTTTCCTATGAGAAAAACAAATGCAACATCTTTTCATCTCCCCCTTCACCCAAATAAGGAGGGAGCTTTGTTGGGGAAATATTGAAATAATAATCCGCCAAGGCTAAACATCATGCTCAGAAAAAAAGAAAGAAAGAAAGAAAGAAAGAAAGAAAGAAAGAAAGAAAGAAAGAAAGAAAGAAAGGAAGAAAGAAAGGAAGAAAAAAGAAAAGCCTCCGCCCTCCGCCGGTTTTAGTCAGGTCTCGGCTTTAAAGCCTGCTGGCTTTGGAGCTTGGCTGGGAGATTCTGGAGGAATGGTGTCAGCAAGTTCACTTGGGGGTGACTGGTGCTGATCTCAAAGGGTCAGGGACTAATGAAGATCCCTAGGCAAAGTGACTCCATGCCACCAAAGACAGAAAGGATCTGCCTTGGTATTACCCATGCCCCTGTGGTGGCTGTGGCCCCATGTAAACATTCCAAAACCTTTTTTGCAAAATAATAGCATCTTGGTTTATTGTTTTTAAATTTTTTAAAATTTGAGACCTCCTCGCTATGTGGCCTTGAACTCACAGAGATGCCTTTGCTTCTGCCTCTCCTGCTTTGGCTTTTTCTTTTTTGGAAGCCCCACCACCACCACCACCCGATAAATCCCAGCTCTCACATAGCAGCAGGCTGACCTCAAATTCTGTCTGTAATGGAGGATGACATTGAACTTCTGATGGCATACTTACCTAGCAGCATGATATAAATCTGGCAGGAGATGGAGACAGGAAGACCAGAAGTTCAGCCCATTTTTCCCTTTTCAACTGGAGACTCCAAATGGCTGAGCTTCATTCCACTCATGACCTGGGTTACATAGCAGGATTCTTTCTGAACCTTGGCCTCCAGGACCAGTATGGGGGTGGGGGGATCAGGAATTTCAATGTTGGGAATGATTAAGAGCAGCCCAGCCCTGTGCAGGCCTCCTTCAAGTTCAACATCTACCCCAAGTTTGTAAGGTAGAAATTCTTGCCCCTAAACTGCTCCTCCAATAACTTGAGAGACCTGCCTTGTGGGTTTTATAAGCTAGGGAGGGTGATGGCAATGTTGGGCAATGCAGGCTTCCGGGGTTAGTCTCTGACCCTGGTGACTAGGAGGCTGTGGGATGCCATCACTCTAGGAAAACAGAAAGACACTGTGGGAAATGGGGTCTTCACTTTGTAATAACTGGACTGGAGACTTTGTAATAAGTGGACTGGAGATGGAAATCAAAATGGAAAAATAGCTGATGGGTCCATTTGGAGTAGAACTTGTAAGGAGTACGGTTTTTCCGCCCACCACTGGTCTTGTCCCACTGCCGCGCCAGCCCCAAATAATACACAGAGACTCTGTATTTGATATTATGCTGTTGGCCAGTTACTTGTTTCTTATAGGCTAGCTCTGTCTTAAGTAATAACCCATTTCTATGTATTTCCACGTGGTCTTACCAGCTAGAGGCGGCTGGCGATTCTGCCTCCTCCAGACTCTCCATCTTGACTCCTCCTTACTACTTCCTCTTTCCTCCTTGTCTCCTACTCCCTCCTATCTTCCTTTCCTATTGGCCAACAGTGCTTTATTCATTAACCAGTATGAGAAACATATATACATAATGGCATCTCCCATCAAGAACTGGTATTTATATTCCCAATGCATTTCCCTACCTGCTTGGCTTCCTCACTGGCCGAGTTCTTCAGGGAAGTACAATCTTCCCAGTGTCTAGCATTGTCCCCTCCCCAGAGTCCCCATCCGACTGGTTCAGGACATAAAGTCTTACCTAATGCATATCCTGGGGTTCAAAATTTTTCTTATCATGGGCTCAGTTATAGAACCCACTACCTGAGACTTTGAACCCTAGGATGAACACAGAGCTTCTAGACATGTGGGAGCCAGGTACGGAAGACAGGGGTTTAGTGCCTCCTGCATGTCTTGATTTTCTGCTGAGTTCTCACTGTACCCTGTGTGAAAGTGAGCTATAATGGTTTGTTTCTTACAGCCCAGGAGAAGAAACCCAAAGTGCCAGGCTTCTGATGGCCACACATTTTGCCCCTACGCTGAGCATCTCCATGTGGCTCTAAATAATCCATTTCTCTTGGGGCTCAATCTTCTAAATACATTCACAAACTCTCTGTACAACTCTTACAAAAGACCCTAGTTCAGTTGTCAGCCATGAGAGAGAGAGTTGGCATCTAGAGTGGGCATAGCTGTCCCAAGCAGCTCCTGTAGAGGAGACCTATCTTGCCAGCAGTGGGTCTTTCATACCCAAGAGCAAACAGTCCTCAAGAGTAGAGCTAGGGACTTGTGACAGTGACCCTGTGTCCTTATTAATACTAGATGAGTGAATAAGGTTTTAAAGGGGCTGGAGAGATGGTTCTATTCCAAAGGGCCCGGGTTCAGTTCCCAGCACCCACATGGCAGTTCACAACTGTCTGTAACTCAAGTTCCAGTGGCTCCAACTCCCTCACACAGACACACATGTAGGCCAAACAGGAAATGCATATTAAAATTATAAGCAGGCTTTAAAAATTATAAGCACAGGAAAAAAAAGAGAGAAGCTCTTTGTGTGTGTCAGGTTCATCTCAGGTCATGCTAGACAAGGTGCCCTGGAAGGACCCATAGGACACAGGTGTAGGCTGACCCTGGGGCAGAAGAGAGACAAGTTTGTACGTGTATTTTAAAGGTTGCACTAACAGGTCACCATTGATGCAGTAGATGTGGGGTCCAAATAAAGGGATAGCTAGAGGATCCAGGTCTGTCTGGAGGAATCAGAGTGTGGAATTGGAACATGACAACTGAGATAGGACTAGGGAGAGTACGGAGGCAGGGAGAGGGGTCCAAGACCTACTATTCCCCTTTGTCCAGTAGAGGACCTGGAACCCAGGTGGAGGTCAGATAACTGACAGTGTCTATCTGCAGGTCAGGAGCTGATTGTCAAGCCAGGGGCAGTCCCTGGAAGCAGCTTCTCCTGAGTGATGGCCACAGGTGGGTCCACTGATTTTAAGCATCATACCCCTCTCCTACCTGCTGCCCTATCCCATGATGGACATGGAGAGCTAAAGGATGTCAGAGTTACCTGGACCCTGAAGAAGTCTACATGATAATCCAGAAGGACATGTGTGTGTGTGGATCAACAGGATTGGTTACTGCATGGTAGAAAGGTCAGCTTTTCTGGGTTAGCAGGGCAAAACTGGTTTGTCAATGACTGGAATGAAGCCTGCAGCAGACTCTGTCATTATCTGTGAGGTAGGGAAGCCTGAAGTCTTTACTGACCATTCTCTTATCCCCCTATCTCCCACTAATCTCATCACCAGGGTGACACAGCTCCCATACCCTGGACCAACCCTAATGGGTCAGGCCAAGAGAATGAATGCAATTGGTACACATATGAACTCATAGAGACTGTGGCAGCATGCACAAGGCAGGTACAGGTTCAATGCAGATGTGGTGCCAACACTAAGAGGAGAAACTGGACACAGGGTCTCACCCCTAACCAAGAAGTTACATGCAATTGATACCACCTAGCAAAGGAAAAATTAGTTTTCTCCAATGCAGTAGCACTGAGTATATTATGCACATTTCAGTCTAGGTCTCATGCCCAGGAGTAGTTGGCCAACATAAACTCCGTGATATTTTTGTAGATGTCTTGCATCATTTTGCTTTGTTTGGGGATTTTTTTTTTGGTCTTATTGGTCTATTGCTTGTATATTTTAGTTTCTGTTTTTGTGATTTTTTGTGGGAGTATTTTGTGTATATTTCTTGTTTGTTTTTTTAAAGAGAGGGGTGTGTAGAATCGAGTGGATAAGGAGGTTGGGGTGTTCTAGAGGAGTTGGAGGAGGAGAAAAGCATGATCAGAATATATTGTATAAAAAAACTTTCAATTGAAATAATTAAAGTTTGCTTTGAGATTAAAAATAAGAGAATTGAAGTTTGTGGTGATATATGCATACATGCATACATGCATGCATGCATACATACATACATACCAAGTATAGTTTGAAAAAAAAAGAGAATGAATGCAGGTTCTGGGGAGCAGCTTACAGCAACCCCAGGAGACAATCCAACTGACAATGAACCTCACCCTGGCCTCACTGGGTTAAATCACAGTGACCTCCATAGACTCCTGAGAACTTGCATCTGGTACCCAGGGACCTCCATATACTCTTGAGGACCTGCATCTGGTACCTGGCTGCAGCTTGGTACTGTGTACTCTCATCCCTAAGGGCTGTTGTAGAGGTTCTTAGGTACATTGGAAGGAGAATGGGTGGGGTGTCCCAGACTAAGCACCCCAGAACTCTGTGTGCTTTGACTATTACTCCCAGCCTGTCCATATGGAGCACTTAATGGCCACCTGCAAGGGGGTTTCCACGAATCTCTAGATACACTGTCCCCAAAGTGGTTTGGGGTAGAAACTGAAGCCCAGAGGGAAGACTCTGTCCAGCCAGTAGGCCTTCAGTAGGGTGGGGCCCTTCACTACCCTGGTTTCCCCCAGACCCTCTTGCCACCCACCTCAGCTCAGATGTGGTGCAGTAGCTCTGACTTGGTCCTTTCTTTTTTTTTAATTTTTTTAAAATTTATTTTATATAACCAAGTCCATTTAAATGAAAACAAACATTTATAGACAATATTTGGGAATTTGGGCGTTGTTCTTTCCAAACTACTTCCTGCTGGTAAGGGGCACTGTCATGGGGGATTCAAAGAAGATTCCGAAATCCTGGCTGTAGTCTGTAAGGCTGCTTTGTCCAGCTGTTTTGAATGTAGGATCACCTCGTACTCTGTTTCAGGCAGTCTGGCTTGATCAAACCACATTAGTCAAGAAGAAATCCACATCTTTTCATTTTCTGTGGAAACAAAAATAGAAATCCTTTTCCCCAGTAACTTGTCCTTGAACTTAAATTTTGGAGTCAAAGCTTTTTTTTTTTAATTTAATTTATTATTTTATATGTTGATCCCAGTTCCTTCTCCCTCCCTCCCTCCTTCCCTTTTTACCCTTTCTGCCCTCTCACATGCACTCTAACCACCCTCCCCTCCCATCCCTCCACCCCAATTCCATATGTAGGGGAATGCCATCCAGTTGGGGTCATGTAGATCTGACAGGTCATGTGAAGTAGGGACTAGGGTTTCTCTCCTGTCTCTAGATTAAGGCAGTTATTCCTCCATGGGGGATGTGTTCGCAAAGTTGACTTGGTCCTTTCTAATACTGCCCTGAGAAATTTCTTCCTGCTGTCAGAACATTCTTCCAGCTACAGACTTGGTTCTCTATTTCATGTCCTTGTACTCAGTCAACCCTTAAGGTCTTCCCAGACTGGCTCACGAGGTTCCTTGTGCATGGAGGTGTCCGAATGCATAAATGGTCCTGGGCAAGTCCCCACACCACCCAGTACTATGTCCTTATTTTTAAACAACCATCATTTTTCCTTTGTGGTCTGCTAGATTTATCAGATAATGTGTGGGGCATGATGATGCATGCCTAGAATCCCAGCATTGCAGAAATGGAGGCAGATTTTGCATTAAGAACAGAGCACCACCCATACACAGGCAAGCGACCCTACTTAAAATGAAGATGTTAGACTGTAGAGATGGCTCAGTGTGGTTAATGGACAGAACTCCTTTTTGCAGAGCAATGGAGTTAAGTTCCCAGCACTCACACTGGGTGGCTCACAACTGCCTGTAACTGTAGCTACAGACAATCGGATGCCTCCAGCGGCACCTGAACTGATATACACATACACATACAAGTAATTAAAAACAAACAAACATGTTGGCACATGTTTTTAATCCCAGCACTCAGGAGGCAGAGACAGGCCTCCTGAGTTCAAAGCAAGCCTGGTTTACAGAGCAAGTTCCAGGGCAATCAGAATTATACAAAGAGATCCCTGTCTCAAATGTGTGTGTGTGTGTGTGTGTGTGTGTGTACATGTTTTGTTGCCATGTAATGTATGTATGCAGGCCACATGTACATCTGATGCCCATGGAAGTAAAAAAAAAAAAAAAAAAAAAAAAGGCAAACCCTTGGACTTGGAGTTATGAATGATTTTAAACCACCATGTGAGTATAGGAAACTGAATCCAGGTCCTCTGCAGAAGCAATAGGTGTTCTTAACTCTTTAGCCATCTCTCCAGTCCCCCAAAGAATTATTTTAGAAAGCATACTACTGAACAAGTATGTAGGACGTGCCCATTCTATGGACTGGGAATACTGTCCAGCCCTCAGGGCTATTACTGGAGAAGTCATGTATCACACAATCACACAAATATGTGTAAAATCACATCTGGGAGGAATAAGTCCACGGGTATCATCTGGGCTTGTCACCTTCAGTGGCATGTCAAGGAAGGTCCTTGAGGGTGGTGCAATTCAGTGTGAGTGGATAGTATAATGGCCCATATTTCAGCTCTGGGTCATTTTCAGCTTTGGACATTTTTACGGGATGTATGCCATCAGGACCAGAGCATCTGGTGTCCTGTCACCCAGGTGAGAGACTGACCAGTCACACAGGTTGGCTCAAAGGTGCTGGTGGCATCTGGATCCACTTCAGGCCTCCTGTCCTGGCACCAAACTGCTTGGGACAATCATAAAAAGTTAGGACTGTTGAATGACATTCCTGCATGGGTGGGGGACCTAGAACAGGGGTCTAGTAAATAAACGGAGGGTCCAGGATGGAAGGCAAAGCAAAAGACAAGGGCAATCCAGAACTCTATTTTCAATGTTTTCTTAATTACATTTACTAATTGTGAGTATATATGTGGGTGCACAAACACCACACTCAAGTGTAGAGGTGAAGTGACAGCCTCTGACTCAGTTCGTGCCCTCCATCTATGGGTCCCAGGGATTGAACTTGGGTCATCAGGCTTGGCAGCAGACACTTTTACCTGCTCTGCCTTCTCATTCGCCCCTGACCAGAAACTCTTCAGAGAACCTCCCAAGAAGTGTGACCACAAAAAGGACCCAGGAAAGAGAGAGCATGGAAAGGGGGCGGGGGAAGATGGAGTTGGGAGGCTCTCAGGGGAAACTGTGTGAAGGGGAGTAGAGTTGAGGATGTCTAGTGGTAGGGAAAGGGTTTGGCTGGTGCGGGGTACGGGTCTTGCTTGTGGAGCTCCCCAGAAGGAGACAGCAATAATGCTCACCCCACAAGCACATGGACTCAGGGTCCAGCCTGGAAACCACTGGAGGCACAGAGCTGGGTGAGCAAGTCACAAGCCAAGCAGGACCATGGTCAGACTGTAAGGAAAACCAGCTGCAGACAGAGAAGAAAAATTCCAACAGGCTGAACAATAGCTCCCCCCAGCCCTCAGATCCTCATGTGTCCCCAGAACCTGGGGTTCAGAGGAAGGACTTTGGAGGTGCAGTGGAACTCCCTTTCTAGAGACAGACATGCCTCAGACAGGGCTCTTCCCCAAAACTCATCGAGGAACCAGCCCTGCTGAGGCCCAGTTTTCTCTACTGAGCAGATCTGGCTTCTGACCTGCAGAGGAAAGAGGATCAAGTTGTGTTATTTTAAACCACTAACTGTATAATGTTTGCTACAGTAGCTAGCAGGAAACTGACACCAAAATGAAACAAAACACACACACACACACACAGACACACACACACACATGCAAATAACAGTGCTTAGCTGGTAGCTGGACTATAAGAATCTTTCTATATGCATTTATCTTTTTTTTCTTTTTCTTTTCTTTTGACAGGGTCTTACTGTGCAGTCTTGACCCAGAACTCAATATATAGACCAGGCTGGAAATGAATTCAAAGGTCACCTGACTCTGCTTCCTGGTTGTTGAAATTAAAGACGTGTTCCACCACACCCAATCCTACTTTCCTTGGTTGTGGTGTGTGGGTGTCTCTGTAGTCCAGACTAGCCTGTAATTCACTAGGTAGCCCAGGGTAGACTCAAACTCCACACAATCCTGCTGCTGGGTTGGGGACCCGAGGCTACACACTTTCCAGGTAAGCAGTCTACTACCCAGCTTCACCCCCAGCCCTCTTACTTTTTATTCTAAGACAGGGTCTCATTAAGTAGTTCAGGCTGGCCCGGAAGCTTCCACTCTGCGTCTTCACCCCGCCCCCAGCCCCAGCTGAGATTACAAGCATATGCCATACACCTTCTCAACCTATCCACGGATGGTACACATGGGACAAGAGGCGACAATCGAAACTGAAGATTCCCAGTCATCTCTACAAGGACACTGATCTGAGCACCCTACCCTTAATGATTTCCCCAGGGGTCCCCATTACACTGGGGTTAGGCTTCGTGAAACTTATGAATTTGATGTTACTCACACTGTCAGAATTTGGGAACTGGAATTATGCCTTGGGTTAAGATAGTGTACTGCTCTTGTAAAGGAGCCAAGTTTGGTTCCCAGTACCCTAGTCTAGTGGTTCAAAACTGCTTGTGACCCCAGCTCCAAGGGAATCTGATGCCTCCATAGGAACCTGCACTCAGTGTGTGTGTGTGTGTGTGTGTGTGTGTGTGTGCGCGCGTGCGTGCATGTAAGGCAACCCCTTTAAGAATCTAGGTATGGAATGGGGCAGGCTGGGAGAACCAGCTCAGGACAGAGGAGCCATAGTCTAGATCCAAGACTGCAGGGAGCCCAGTCTGAGGCCCAGCCCTGTGCCTGCCCATTTGGTCACCATGTTACTCAGTGGTCATTTGGCTCCCTATAAACTCATGAAAGGAACTGAACTCTGATCCCTGGGCAGAGTCCTCTCTGGAATAAGAGGACAGACCCTCCTCCTCCCTCCATGTCTAGGAACAGTCTAGGAACAAGCAAGGACAGCCTAGGCCATTCCTACCCATAGTTATCAGAGTTCATAGCCACCCCAGGTCCAATTTGGTTTTATCCTCCCATCCCACCTCCCTGGACATGCGGTGATGGCTTTGTAGGTCTGAGGTAAAGCTTGGGCCTACATTTACCTTTTACCTTAAACATGAACCCTGGGAATCCTGGGGGAACCCTGGCACAGATAGGTTTTTGTCATTTATCTATGTCACTCAGCTATAGAGAGCTGAAGCTGGGGTTTGAATCAATCTCACCCTTGTCTTGGCTTGACCCACACTGCTATGTGAGCCAGAGACCAGCCCTGACCCTGAGCTGAGCATTCTAGCATGTTCAAAACCACACAGTGAGAGATGGGTTGTTCCAAGGATAAGAGGGAACCTTCCAGTCTAGCCATCACAGGTGTCCATTTGTAGGCGCCTCTGAGCCTTGTTTATGTTTACAAATGCAGGATCTTGTTTCTCCAGTGAACCTACCATTCCAGCAGGCAGAGTCTCAGTAGAAGGAAGAGCTATCTGGAAAAAGTCTAAGTAAAGCCAAGGCTTGACACCAGGATCATTTTAGAGCAGACCTGGGGGCTCCTTTTCCAGAATTGCAGGACAAGTCAGTCCTGCGAGGGGAAGGGGTGTGTTTTGGGGAAAACATGACTAGGTAAAGTTGACAGGCACAAGTTTCCACCAAGAGAGATCAAAGTGCTGTAAAAAAAAATGCTCCAGCCCACAGAGGTCTCCCCTGAGAACCAATCCAGGATGATGAGTGATGCAGCCTTATTTCTAGCCTGTAAATCATCGGATATCGTGGAAAAATTATGATTGAGGAAAACAGATAGGCTGAATAGATGTTCATTCAGCCAGCAGGTTCCAGTCCCAAGGATGCCTCCTGATGCTCTCCATTCAGGAAGCAAGAGAGAGTGCTGGGGTCCTCTACCCCAGACCTAGTTTTCCCTGGTCATGCCCGCACCTGTCCCACCCCCAACAGTGCAACAAGTGAGGACAGAGTGAATATCTCACTTCAATCATCCACTGCTAAGGCTGCCTAAGCAAGGCCCCACCACAAATCCAGGAAGACTTCCTGGAGGCAGGTGCCTCAAGGAAAGTCAGTGTTCCCGGCAGAGAGAATTGCTTGCTCTAAGGCAGGGTGAGAAGTGCAAGGTGTAGGGTGTTGGAATCTTGCTTGGAACTTCAGGGAGTGGGCCGGAATAAAATGCCTAGCGTGTCCCTGAGTCCCCCGCACGCAGCACTGGTGTCAAGCGCCCTCTGGCGGCCCTTGTGGGCTCTGCGGACACGGAGCAGGCGGCTGTGTGCAACAAAGTGGTCCGCCCAAGTTCTATCAGAACCAGAAAAGGAGCTTTGCAATAGGAGCAGTTTAAGTTTCTTTCTTGTTGCTGTGCAAAAATACCCAGACAAATGCAACTTAATGAAGGGGTTATTTGGGGTCAGAGTTCAAGGTACAAGTGTGTCATGGTGGGGGGAAATGAAGGCAGTAGGATCTTGAAGCAACTGATTACATGTCTTCCACATCCGTAGTCAGAAGATAGCAATGAACACATGCATGGTAGCGCTCAACTCGTTATCTCCAATTTACATATCCCAAGAGACGTTCAGAGAATGCAGCAACCCACAGTTAAAATGGGATTTCTCATGTCAGTTAACACAAGATGATGCCCCACAGACGTGCCCCGAGTCTCATCTTCCAGGTCATTCTAGATTCCATCATGCTGACAATTTACACTCACCATCACAAACATATCATTTGTTTTATAGTTTTTTGTTTTGTTTTGTTTTAAGACAGGGTCCCTACTACATAGTCCTAACTATCCTTGAACTATGTAGTCCAGGTTGTCCGAACTCAGAAATCCATTACTTCCTCATGCAGAGAGCTAGGACTAAAGGTGTTCTCCACCACACCCAGATGTTTACTGGGTTGTTTTGTTTAGAGACAAGGTCTTATGTAGTTAAGCCTGGCCATGTAATTAAGAATGACCTTACAATGACTTTGTCTGCACTTCAGAAGTTCTAGGATTAAAGGCTTGTACTGTGACACTAGTTTAATATATAATTTAATTTTTAAAAATTGTGTGTGTGTGTGTGTGTATACATTCATGCCCACATCACAACACACATGTAGAGATGAGAGGATAACTTTGAGGAGTCTGTTCTCTCCTTCCACCTTTATGTGAGCTCCAGGGTTTTGAACTCAGGTGACTGGGTTTACTTGGCAAGTGCTGTTACCAGCTAAATCATCTTCCCAATCCCTTAACATATGAATTTGACACAGTTGTCCTTCTATCAACTCAACCTTAAAGTGGTCTTAATTTAGGGCTGGAGAAATGACTCATGGGTAAAGTGCTTCCTGTGCAACAAGCATGAGAACGGATCCCCAGCGCAGACTCCTCTGCTTGCTTCCATCACACCTGCTGGCTCTGACACCAGGCCACCTCTGGAGCTGTGAAACCAATGGCATCAAGAACCTGCATTGGGAAGAACTAGGTGGATCCTTTATTCAGCCACTAGCCTCTGTACTGTTAGTAATAGCATTGCAAGCAGGCCTTTCCTCCCAGGCAAAATAAAAAATACAATTTTAAGAAAAAACTGAAGTCCTGGGAAGGATGGCTCAGTGGTTAAGAGCACATATTGCTCTTGTAGAAGACCTGAGTTTGGTTCCCAGCACCCATGCCAGGTTGTTATGATAACTCCCTCCAGCCTAGCCCTGCTGCCGTGTCAACCCCAAGTGAACACTCAGAGCTTATATTAATTATAATACTGTTGGCCGATGACTAGGGCTTCTTATTGGCTAGCTCTGTCTTAATTATTAACCCATTTCTATTAATCTATGTATTACCATGTGGTCTTATCTTACTGGATTGCCCTGACTTGAATCCTCTCTCCCTGGGATCACATGATGACTCCTCTCTGCCTACAATTCCAGAATCTTCCTCATTTCCTAGGCCTGCCTATTTTGTTGCCCTTTTGGTCAGTGTTTTATTCATCAACCAATAAGATAAACATATTTACAGAATGACATCTCCCATCACCAGGTGTCTCACAACTGTCTCCAGCTCCAAGGCAATGTAACTCGTGCACTCATGTGCACATACTCCCAAATAGACACACAGACATAAATAAATCTTTTTAAAAAGTGAAGTCCTAGGGCCAGTTCAGTGGGAAGGAACACTTTCTGTTTAAGCATAGCTATCTGAGTTAAAATTCTTGGGACCTACTTAAAAAGAAGGGGAGGGCCACTCAAATTTGTAACCCCAGAGTTGGAGAGACAAGAGGATTGCTGTGTTTTGCTGGCTGCAAGCCTGGCTCGGGGTTCAGTGGAAGACCCTGTCTCAAAGGACTAAGGTGGGCAGTAATATAGAAGGACATCTGCCATCCCCTTCTGGTCTCTGCCCACACGCACACAGACATGCAAATACATACATTCACATGTGTGGAGATCCAAGGACAATTGTGGAATTGCTTATATCCTTTTATCAAGTCCCTGGGATTGAACTCAGGTCACGAATAATGGTAGCAAACGTCTTTACCACTGAGCCACCTTGCCAGCCCCTAAAATTGTTATAGCTGCCTAATGGAATGAGATGGCCTCAAAGTTGGCAACTAATTCACATTTTCATATTGTACACATTTTTAGGTACAATTGATATAAAAAACTATACAATTTTCTGGGTTTTTTTTTTTGTTTGTTTGTTTTTAAATTTTGATTTCCTAAGACAGGGTTTCTCTGTGTAGCCCTGGCTGTCCCAGAACTCACCCTGTAGACCAGGCTGGCCTTGAACTCTGAGATTCACCTGCCTAAGCCTCCTGAGTGCTGGGATTAAAGGTGTGTGCCCCACTACCTGCATAAAATTTGTTGAGTCATAAATAGGGATATATAATCCATGAAATGTATAACACCAGCAAAGTAAGATATGATCATTCAATCACTCCAAAAGCTTTCTCCTGCCCTTTGTAACCTATTTGTGAGTGTGAGTCTGAGTGTATTTGTGTATTGTGTTTTGGGCTCACTATGTAGCTCAGGCTGGCTTCAAATTCATTCAGTCCTCCTGGCTCTCAGCCTCTGAGTGCTGGGATTAGAGACATAAACCCCAATGCTGGACTTCTGTCACTCTTCATCTCCCTCTCCTTTGCCCTACATCTCCACTCTGCCAGCTTCAGGTCTACTTCTGTTGCTATAGGTTAGATTTATGCTGCACTTTCCATAATTACATGTAAATAGAACCATACAGCAAGCTCTCCTTCAGCCTGGGCCTGGCTTCTTTCACACATCCAAATCGTTTGCCATGATATTAAGAGTTTGTCCCTTCTTATGCCTGAGTAGGTAGAAATATAAGGTGACATAGTTGCAGTTAGTTGGCCCATTTTCTATCAACAGATGGACACTTTTCTCCTTTAGCTGTTACTAGTGACACTGTTGTGCACATTTCAATTGTCTTGGTGAACCTACAAGTAGAGTAGTTGGGTCATGGGGCAGACATGTGTTTAGTTTTTTAAGAAACTGTGACATAGCTGGGCTTGGTGGTGTACACCTTTAACCCTAGCACTGGGGAGGCCAGGCTAGTCTACATAGTGAGTTCCAGGACATCCAGGGCTACATAGAGAGAGACCTTGCCTCAAAAAACTAAATAACAAAAACAAAGACCCTGAGTTGTTCTCCAAGTGCTTGGGCACTTACGTCCCAACTGCTGTGGTGAGAATCCCCATTCTGCCCTGTGCTCCCCCACTGTAGTTGGGATCTGTGTTTTGAGAGCTTGGTTCCCATTGCAGCAGTATTCACAGATGGGCAGGTGACTGGATTGGAAGGGCTCTGACCACTCCCACAGGTGGATCCATTGACGGAGTCAATATTTGATGGCTGCTGAGAGATAATGGGACCTTAGGAGGTAGGACCTTGTTGAGGGGGGCAGGTCCTTGTGGGTGTTCCCATAGGGACATTCTGTCCCCAGCCCCTTCTATTTGCTCTTTGAGTCCTGGTTGCTATGAGGTGAACAGCCTCTGACACACACACACACACACACACACACACACACACACACACACACATACCACCTGACATTCTGCCTTAGACCCAAAGCAACAGAGCAGTGAATGGTGGGCTGTAACCTCTGAAACCAGGAGCCCAAACAAACTTTTACTCCTTTAAAGCTGTTTTTCTCGGGTATTTTGTCACAGTCCCAAAAATCTCACGACACACCCACCCACACTTGTCACGCTCAGTCTGACTTCTGAACACTGTGAAGTGGGTGTTAGCGATGTGTCACGGACACAGCTCATGCCCTACTAAAGGATGCTGAATCTCTTCTATGTTTATAATTTATCTCCTTGGGGCCCAGTATATTCTAGTCTGCTATTAAAAGACTTTTTTTGTTTGTTTGTTTTGGTTTGGTTTGGGTTTTTTTTTTTTCCATGTTGCTGGGGATAGAACTGAGAGGCTCACACATGTGCTCTGCCGCTGAGCTGAACTCCAGTTCAATGCTGGCTTGTCTTTCCAGTTTCTGCCTGTAAGAGTTTTTTCTATAGGCTAGGTGCTATGTTTTCCTTTTTAGTGTATGCACATATGTGTGTGCATGTGCACTGGTGTGTGTGTGTGTGTGTGTGTGTGTGTGTTCACACAAAGGCCAGGAGAGGGTTTCTGATGTCTCCCACATATACATCTTTGCCCATTCCTTTGAGGTAGCTTATTATGTGGTTGTGGTATCTAAACTCTGGTCTTTGTAATGGAAGAGCAAGAGCCCTCTCTCCTGCCTCTGCCTTCTGGGTTCTGGGATGACTGGCATGCACCACCATGCCTGGTTTATTAAGTGCTGGGGATTGAACCCTGGCCTTTGTGGTATGGGCCCCATCTGTCTTCCCATGCAGACCTCCTCACTGGCTGCTTGATGCATGCCCACTCAGCCTTGGCACCTGCTCTGCTCTGTTCTGAGTCTGTCAGCTCCTTCTCTGTGAGGAAGACCAGTGCCCAGAGGATGCCATGTTGATCAGGCTGAAAATCAGATGTGTCCTCAGGCTCTCACAGAAGGAAAGGCCTAAAGGCCTTCCTCCCACTCTGATGGGCCTAACCTGGGTTTTCTGACTGGTGCAGGCTGCTGCCGCAAGGGGAAGGCATGGAGGCAGGGCTGGAGAGGGAAGCTTGGCAGGCACAGGGCTCTGGATGGCTACTCCCTTGCTTGGGGTACTCAGTCCTGCTGCTAAAATTCCTTCCCAGGGGGACATGTAACCAACCTCTACTCTTCCTCCTCAGGTCCCAACAAGTCCACCAAAGTTCACTAGGAGACACCAATGAGTTTATTGGGTTTCCTCACAGAACATAGGTGAGGGATTGTTGGCAAGCATGTGGGCGCTTCCTGGCAAAAGGCTGCACGTGACAGTCTACACAGCAGGAACGATGCCTTTCCCACCGTTGAATTAATGGAGCCCCTCCCCAAACTCCCTCCAAGACCCCAATGTCCTCTGAAATTAAGAAATACAGATGGTTGGAGGGGGAGCTGGACATTCAGGCAAGGGTCCCATGACCTTCCCTCTGTGAAGGGACATTGGTAATTGACAAGCCCAGTTGTGATGCTGGATGGCAGCAGGTTCAGAGAACAGTCCTGCAGTCCTGCACAAGTTCTGTTGAAGGCAGACTTGAGAAGGGAGGTTCACACTGGTTGGCCTCCTTGTGGGATCCCAGGAAAGGCAAGGCTCCCCTCCCCTGGGAGGCCATCAGCCTTCCTCTGCATGGACTCAGCGCTCTTCAGGTTTGACTGCATTTGTGGGGAAGAGGAAGAGGGCTGAGTTCAAACCTTGGGTTTAATTAGCCTCTGGTTCCTCCCACAACAGTCGGTGAGTCACTGACATGGGCAGAGTCTGACTTGTGAAATCAGGTCCCATTTCTGCTACCCAAGCCTGGGGTGAGCTTGGCAGATAGATCCAGTCTGGCCAGGCTTTGGAAAAGTCTAGTACTGGGCAGAGAGCAGTGCCCAGCTGTTTCTGAAGTATGCAGAGATCACAACTGGAAGCTGTGGAGGGGGTCACCTTCTCCAACCACAGAGCTCTGTCCACTTTGCCTGCCTCACTCGGCACCTGGCCCCCTGGCCTCCATCTGCACCTGTTCTTTTTCTTAGTATAAGCATAGTTAGGAGCTCATGAAGTCCCCGGTCTGTAGTTGCAGAGGTGGGATGGGGGCGACTCCCCTCAGTGTCACCAGCATCAAGGACCTGCTGGGGGAGAGAGGCAGCAGTGAGGAAGGACACAATGAAACCATTATTTCTCTGAATACAGAGACCACCCAGAGTCTAGGTGTGCAGGGGCTGCCCCCAGAGTCTAGGTGTGCAGGGGCTGCCCGGCATCCTCCCATGGAGCCTGCGCAGGGCCCTGCGAGATGCCAGCTCCATCCCATTTTGCAAAGGAGGGAGTGGCATCAGCAGAACTGAGGGTGGCACTTCCCTGTTCCTTCCAGCACTCAGAATCTAGAAGGGAGGCCACTCTGATGATGTGCACTTCCTTCTTGACTCATGGGGAAACTGAGGTCTTCGGCAGGAAATGGGCTGGCAATCACTGCTCGTGATGAGCTTGGATAAGACTTGAACTCAAGTCTGTTGTTTTTTGTTTTGTTGTTTTTGTTCTTGATCTATATTTATCTTCTTCCTCTGCCCCTGACCAGGGCCTCACTGTCCTGGCCCCTCTAGCTGTGACGTGGTGGCTCCTAAGAGAACTTTGAGGAGTCTAAGAGCTCCTTTAGCTAAAGCCTACTTTAGCTTCTTAAACAGAAAGCATCTTTTTAAACTTCTGTTCTGCCAGGCACAGCTGTGGTCCATAGCAGCCAGGGAGGCAGGTGTCCTGGAGAGGGACCTGGACATACACATGCCTTCCATATCCATTAGAACAACACATCACTGCTGGCCTGTCCCTCCGGTGACCACTTCAACTGTCACTGACAGCCAGCATGGATTTTCACTATCTTGGGACAGTGGCTCTGGCCTCATCCACTATGTGTTAGGGGGGTGGGTCTCTGTAAACACTACAGCCAGCAGAGTAACAATTTGCATGAGGTAAGAAGGAAGTCCAGTTCAACACAATGGAGTCAGTTGGAGTTGTTTCAAACTTCTAAAGTCTGACCCTAAGGTGTTTTTTATAAACATGTTTAAGGATAGGACAATTTTGGGGAAAAGTTTCCCAGTAACAATTATCTGGATAAAACTTAAGGTATGGCCAGATCAAGTTCTTTGCAAGGTATTTGTGACCTCTTCCATAGGATAGGTTCTATAGCTTAAGGGCCTAGGGGAGGATCTGGTGTGTTCTAGGTCATCAAGAGGTCACTGTGTCAGGGTTTCTATTGCTGTGGAGAGATACCTTGTAAAAGACAATCATACAAAGAAAACACTCAATTGTTGTGGCTCACTTACAGTTCAGAGGTTCAGTCCATTATCATCATGGCAGGACACAAGATGCAGGCAGATGTGGTGCTGAAGGGGTAGTGGCTGTATGTTGATATGGAAGCAACAGGTGCATCACTAGGCATGGCATAAATGAGACCTCAAAGCCCACCCCCACAGTGACACACTTCCTCCAACAAGGCCACACCTCCCATCAGTGCCACACCCCTTGGGTAACTTTTTCTTTCTAACCACCACAGTCACCAAGCTACAAAGTATGGTGGCATCTCCCCTAGGGATGGGTCCTATTGACTGAGAAACAAAGGTCTAGGGAGGAAAGGTCCAGGATAAGCTAATAGTCTGGGGGATTCAGGTGTGGCGGACCGTACAGGTAGCACAGATCACCAGGTTATCAACATCCACCCTTCCATTGAAGAGACAAGTCTGCATATTTAACGTTCCTGATTTCCCTAGTGTTTTATCTGTGAGCACAAGGACCTCCAATCCTACCCATGTTCATTTACCTTTCACTGGTCCAACATGCATTTATAGAAGGCCTTCTGTGTGTCAGTTCCTGAGGGCAAACAGCTGTGTTCCTCCTCAAGGGTCTAGCATCACACCCAAGAACTATGTTCCTTTGTGCTCCTTCCCCATCCCCCAACATGGTTCCACTTCCTCTAGCTCACTTCTTCCTCCAAATAGTTATATAGTGGCTTGGGAGGACACAGGGATTCTGGGTAGGAACAGGCTTTTAGGGATCAGGGAAAACCAGACCTGGAACTGGGTCACAGATTCTCAACACTTCCTTGGAAAACTGGTGTCTGATGGGAAGGAACTTTCCAGACAGGAAATAACACTAAGAGTTCATGGCTGGAAAGATGGCAGAAAAGGCAGATGTCAAAGTAACAGGAGGGAGAGACAGGGGCTCCAGGGCATCTGGTCCCAGCTGCAGAATAGGAAAGGATTTAGGTTTGGGCTTTGGAAAAGTCTCTCTAGCCAGGGGTTGTGGAGGTGTACACCTCTAACCCCAGCACTGGGGAGGTGGAGGCAGGTGGATCTCTGTGAGTTTGAGGCCAGCCTGGTCCACATAGTAACTTCCAGGACAGCCAGGGATACACAGAGACCCCCTCTCTCAACAAAATAAAAACAAAACCAGATAATACAGGGATTCTGGAGGCAAAGTATTATTATTATGTGTTAAAGATTTTATTAATGTGTCTGTCCATATCTGTAATACTAGAGTAAAGAAGAGCATTCCAAGCTCAGTCTATTTAGGATTTTTAGCAAAACAGGGTTTGAAACAGGTTTCAAAATAAAAACATCCAAAATGGCTGAGGATATATAGCTCAGTGAGAGGGCACTTGCCAGAATGTTTGAAACCTTGGGTTCAAATTCTTAGTACAAAAATAATGTTATTCCGAATCTCCCTGATCTCAATTCTATAAGGTGTTGCTTTCAAAATATGTGACTCCTTCTTTCTCACCAAGGCATCAACATCTAATTATAATTGTAAGGTTGTCCCTTCCAGGGCAGTTTCAGTGGGAGCTATTAAAAGAAATACAGAGTGCTAATGAGAGAATTCTAGATACTACTGAAGGCAATATTCTTTGGAGGCTGGAGAGATGGTTCAGCAAATGCTTGCCATACAAGCATGAGGATCTGAATTTAGATCCCCGGTACACACATAAAAGCTGAACTTGGTGGCTGGAGAGATGGCTCAGGGGTTAAGAGCACTGGCTGTTCTTCCAGAGGATCTAGATCCCATTCCCAGCCCCACATGGCAGCTGATAACTGTAAGTTCAGTTCCAGGGAATCCAACACCGTCTTCTGGCTTCCATGTGCACCAGCCACACATGCAGTGCACAGACATTCATGCAGGCAAAACATATGCATAAAGCAATAATCCCTATTTTTTAAAGCTGGACTCAGTGGCATGTTTTCAACTCTAGCACTGAGCAGTTGTCACCGGGGCTACTTGCTGGCCAGGTGGTTTAGAATAATTGGTGAGCTCTAGGGCCACCCATTTTTAAAAAAATAAGATGGAAAGTAATAGAAATCAACCTCTGCCCATGACATAGTCATACATACACACGAGTGCACACATGAACATGTGCACACATACTTACACTCTGTCCACTACATAGTCATACATACATGAGCACAGACACACAAGCATGCACACACATTCACACAAACAGCACATACACAAAATTTGTTTGTTTTATGCCATTAGAAAAAGGGCAGAAGAGAGAGGGAGTCAAGAGGAACTTAACAGTTGGTTGCTTCACATGCAGCAGGGTAACAAAGGGGGTGGCCTGTAACAGGCTTCTTCTTTTGGGCCACCAACCAATCATGACACAGAGACTTGTACATATATTACATAATTAAACACATATCTTTACATTGTTAAATAAATGAAGCATAAAAAAGCAACACACCTTTACACAGTTAAAGTAATATTCTGCAGCACAAACAAATGTAACATCATTGCCTGGTTAAAATAATATTCCATAACAGGGGCAGTCTAGACCTGAGGATGGCTGCATTCAACTTCCCAGATGAAAGAGAGGCTGGGGAGCCCTGTGTGGTGGTGATGTACACCTGTGATCTCAGCACCAGAGATGAAGGCAGGAGGATCAGGTTCAAAAACAAAGAATAAGTTCTGAGTGAGTTGGAGAAACCCTGCATCATAAGAATATCAGGCCAGGAAGCTGCAAGTGTGCACTACCACCACCCAGGAAGCTCATGCCTTTAGCAGATTTTCAGTGGTATGGGACTCTCAAGGGTCTTCTCTAGCAGGTCTCTAGGCCTCCGGCCACCCAAAACACCAGGAAAGGAGTCCACAGGCATTTGTCCTGACTAGCTCTTAGAGTAAGATCATCCCCAAACAGGTAAAGCTAAAAATAGAATCACAGACACCACCTCAGCATACTAGGCTGGCAGTAACATGAAAAATCAAGCAACTGACCCAATAAAGAGAGTGACTTGTGGTTGGTTTCCAGTTGTGCTAAACTTAGCTCCACTGTTCTGGGGTGTGAGGAACTTCATGGAATGAAGTGCTGTACTGGGTTCCCTTCCGTGTGTTCTGGAAGAGCAGAACTGTAGAAAAGCAACAGACTGGCTAGACAAAGGCGAATTCAGGTTATTTATAACTTGTTTTTGTTTTTTGTTTTTTTTTTGTTCTGCCACAACAAATTAATATTAAACACAACTAAGAAGACACATTTATTATCTTATGGTTCTATAGGGAGTTAGGAGTCCAGCTGAGCCCCACAGGGCTAACAAAGCATTTATCATTATCAAGTCTTTCTGACAGTCTTTTTTTTTTTAAGTCTTACTGGCCCAGGCTGATAATCCAGCCAATCTCTTCATGTGTGTGGACATGTACACCACAACACACATGTGGCGGTCAGAGGAAAACTAGTCAGAGTTGGTTCTCTCCGTCCATCATGCAGGTCCAGAATATTGACCTCAGACTGTCAGGCTTGGTGGCAGGCTTGGTGGTGGACCTCACTGGTCCACAGCCCTCTTATCTTGAGTGCTTGGATTACAGGCGTGCACCAGCCAGCCAGCTTGCTCTCCCACTTTAAAGACCTGAACTGACCACACTCATATTCAACTTGCTTTTCAACTGTTCCTTGGTCTGGGTGCTTATCACTTAGTCCATATTAAGAAGACCCAGGAAAGTGTGACGCGTTTGTCCAGTGCAAGATATCCTATACATGACAGTTGGAGGCGTCCCCATGTGGACAATGAATATTACTGATGAGAAAACCCAAGTAACGTTTTTATTTATTTATTCAACAAATACATTCTGGCACCTGTCCTGGAACAGATGCCAAGGAAATTGGAATGAATTGATTTGATGTTGGTCCTTTGGAGGCAGCTTGTGGGGTCGAGGGATAGGGATTGCAAAGTGGCTAAGGACACAGTGCTTTGGCAAAACTCCTCAGAAGGCTTCCCAGGGGAGGTGAACCCTGAAGGTGATTGTGGTGTTGGAGCAGCAAGGATTTCAGGCAAGAACTTGGCCTGGCCGTGTGGATGTGTAGGCAGTGATGTGACTTCCCTGGAAGTAAAGAAGTGGATTGCTGCCAGCTTTTGAGAGCTCGCACAAGCTGTCTGATGGCCATACCCTTCCCCTCAGGCTCAGCAGCCAAACCTCAGCTCTCCAGACTCACAGTTGGGCACCTCAACCTTCATGCTGTGTCCTCATTAGCAGATGGGGGTCAAAGGCCATTAATTTTCTCTATGCACATCTTTTTACAGAGTCCCTCCTGTGTGTGACTCTGGGATCATGGAAGGAGTTAGCATCAGGCCCTGCCCTGAGGGTGTCAGGGGACAGTGGCACAAATCTCTAGATAAGAATCAAATAGTGGTTCGATGCTGCCCATTTTCTGCTCTGAGGTGAATTCCACACCTCATGGTGCCATACCTCCCAATGCAATCTCCCTTGGCCGACCTCTCTCCTCCATTCTCTATCAAGTAGCCTGAGTTTTTTGGGCACTGGGAACAGATAGCCGAAGACAGGCTTGCAGAACACACAGCATTGCCTTGGCAAAATACCATGACTTAAACAACAGGTGTTTGCTTTCTCACCATTCTGACCCCTGCCAAGTCCAAGGTAATAATGGTGCTGGGTGCTTTGGTTCCTGGTGAGGCCTTGAAGCCTTCTGCAGCTATGCGATGTGATGTCTGGGAGGTGGTAAGGGTGCTGGCAGAGAAATAGAACAGATGAGCCAGGCAAGGTGGGGCTTTGAGGAAATGTATTTGAAGACACTGGGACCCAAAGAAGGGAAGTAAACAGTAGGAGACGGGGGAGAAGACACTCTAGATGGGAGTGACACTGGAGCTGACACTGGAGACGCAGCTGGTGGGGAGCAGCAAGTAGTTCTTGGCCACTTAACTGCTATCCTGAGAAAGGACCACAGGATGAGGTCAGAAGACAGCCTGTAGCAGCTGCTTCCCTGGATCCTCCCCTCTTAGCTCAGGGATGGATGACCCAGCTGGACTTTGGCCAGAATCACATGTCAGCTGACCTCATCCACCTCTGGCCTCCACACACCTCCTCAGCACAGGAGCTAAGAAGACAGGGAACAAATTCCCAGGCCCCTCCCCCAGTGTACAGCCAAGGGAATTGAGGCGTCCCATCCTGCACTGTGGCCCCCAGGAGACCGACCACTTTTTGGAGGTGGCTACTTCTTGTAGAATTCTGGGAAGCAAGTTTTTATCAGAACCTAGGAGGACGGTTCAGGAAGAAAAGCTGGTGTGGTGGAGACAGAAAGGAAACAGGAGGGAATGCACAGGGCGGTGACAAAGCAAAGCGCAAAATCAGTGCGGCGTAGAGGGGGCGGCTCAGAGAAGTGACTGCTGGAGGGAGGTCGGGGGCGGGGTGCTGCTGGGAGAAGGTGGTCTCAGGGTGGGGGAACACGTGCAGCAGCGAAGGTCAGGCGGCCAAGGAAGGGAGGGGAATAGTGTGGAGAGGACATCACGAGACAGGTTGCAGCGAGGCCGCGGTGGGCGTTCGAAGTTGACCGAAGTTGGCCGCAAGAAAGTAGGCGGGGCCTTAGCCGGAAAGTGGGGCGGGTTTTGAGATTAAGGGGCGGGACCTTACCGCCAGAGGCGGGGGAAAGGGCGGGTCTATAGGCGTGGTTATGTTAGGGGCGTGGCCTGGGCGGTGGCGGCCGCGCGCGGGCGGCGGCAGAGCGGAGGCTCGCAGAACTGTGCTGTGCTCCGAGGTCAGCGGCGGCGGTGGCGACGCGCACACAAGCGGATTGTGGCTTCACTGGTGCTCGCGGCGGGCGGCGGCCGGGCACGGGCGGCGGGGCGTGCCGGGGGCCCCCGCGGGCGCGGCGCGGGCGATGAGCCGAGGCCCGGCATGGCCTCCGCACGGCCGCCGGGCCGGGCCTGTGCCTCGGCGTCCGCGCCCGCGGGGCTCCGGGCTGGGCCGTCCGCGCAGCCGTCCGCTTCCCGGGAGCCCGCGGGCGGCGCCGAAGTGGAGGAACGCTCGTTGCAGCACATGCTGCGCGCCATAGCGGAGGAACGTGGTCGCCTCAACCTGCGCCGTGAGGTCTGCGGCCTGGGTGAGTGACGGTGCCGGGAGCGCGCGTGAGTGTCCGCGCGAGTCCACCTCCGCGCGTTCCCCTAGGCTCCCTGTCCTCGGTTCGTCCCCACGGTCCTGCGCTGTCTCTCGGGACCCCAAGTCTCAATATCATTTCGGTACCACAGAACCCCGAGCTTTGTGTGTTTTTGCGTCTCTGTCTCAGGATATCTGTCCCAGCTCCTCCTTCCTCTTCGCGGTTCTGCAACTCTTCTGTCTTCTCCAGGAAGACCTGGGGGCCCCACTGCTGCTGCGGGAAGTGTGGGTGTAAGATTTCGGGAGACCTTTAGTCTAGCGCGCAAGGCAGTATTCCCCGATCGCATCCCCAGCCCACATGGAGAGCTGTGTCTCTTGCTTGTTGTAGCCTTTGTCTTTCTGCACCCAAAGGCCCTCTTGTCCAATAGCTTTATCAGGGACCTGTTGGGCCTCTGTCCCTTGATCCCACCTACTTGGCACAGGGATCAGGGCTTGCTGCAGTCTCTCTGGGTGTGATTCTAGTCTAAGGTGGCATTCAGTGGCTGGATGGGGTAGGGGTGTCATTGTTTGAAAGGGCCTGGGACTGTAGGTGTGGGTGGGGTTTTCTTGGACACGAGGTAATGCATTATTGATGCATTTGCCCATACCCATATAGAGGAGCCCCCTCCACTATAGTCTCCGGCTTGTCATTTTCTCTGAGAAAAAAAAAAAAAAGACCCCTCCCTTCTTCATGCAAGGAATGACTTCATTCCATGTTGTCAGTGTCCCCTCACCCCAACCTTCCTCCCGGTATGGGCTTGGCTTTTTTTTTTTTTTTTTTTTTCTTCAGTTTTTCATTTTGGGAGGTGACAGCTTTCTAGATTCAATCAATCAGTGCTCCAAAGTGGAAGTGCACTTTGGTAAGGCCACAGAGTATCAGGGACAGGTTAAAGCCAGCCACCTAAGGTCCCTTGGTAGGCCACGCCCTGAAGTCTTGATGAGGACAGAAGTAGATTCAATTCTCTTTTGAAGGGGGCCTGTTTAGCACTTGACCTTCTCAGACCTCAGGGTATAGCACAGCTCACCTTTAGTGGAGTTCTCTTATCAGGCAGGTACAGCCACCTGGGGGTGTCTTCTGAGGTGGGATGAATGAACACATAGATTTTAGTAGTTTCTTCAAAAAGGTGTTCAGAGAATGATTTGTAGCCAAATTAGAGTACCTTTATTAATGGACTCAGTATATGAGCACCTACTGTGTGCCCGCCTGTCATGACCAGCTGTCCCTTGGCACAGGATGTCTGAGTTGGGGAGGGTCTGGGGGACCATCTATTGCAAACCCCTCAGCCCTGTGATGTGAGCAGCTCCAGGTAGCCCCTTCACACTCCTCTCTAAACACATCTACCTCTGTTGTTGACCTGAGAGTATCATCACTCCTGTAATAGCCTCTACTCCCAGACAGCCTGGAGGGTCATTCCCTGAGAGCAGTATACCCAATACCTAGCCTTACTTGGGAACTCACTGCATGCCAGGTGCTCTGTGCATGCTCTATTAATTCAAAAGTGACACAATATCACTTTTGCCAAGCAGGAATATAATCTGGCACCCATGAGGAGTCTTGTTCAGGGGCACCCAATGGGGAAGTGTGGCACAGCTGGCTGACTGCTGGTCAGTATGATCCCAGAGCCTCCCTACATGCCGAGCCAGGCCTGCTGTGCCTGTTAGCCCTGCCACTTCTCCTAGCCTTCAGTCCTCCCTCACATGCCAGGCTCCCTCCATCCTCTCATTCTTAGATACTAATGCTTTGAGGTTCTGGATGTCTGTGTGTGCTGCTGCTTTCTCTGCATGGGAAGCTGCTCCTACTCATTTGCCACTCAGCTCCCTGCTGTTGCCTGGAACCCATCCTCCACACCGAGTCACACAGCCCTGTCCCCTCTGTCCTAGACGATTGACATGACTGTGGCTTTGTAATGAGCTGTGTGGCTGTCCCTCCAGCAATCAAGAGCTATGAGGGCACTGCCCAGTGCTCCTGTTGGTGCCTAACATGGGAACATATACAGAGCATGACCTCAGTAAACATGTCGGGAACAAATGAAGCATTTCCCTGCTGTGTGGATGGATGGCCAAGGAGAATTGAGCCTTTGCCTCTTAGAAGAGACTGTTCTTTTCACATGAGAAATCTGATGTTCAGAGAGGAAGGAACAAGCCTGGTAGGGACTTATGTCCCAGGTGGGTTAGAGTCTTGCATTGAGTTGCTGTGACAAAATACTTAACAAAAGCAATTTAGGGAAGGACTGGTTTGTTTTGGCTCAGAATTCAAGGATAGAGTTCATTATGGCAGCAGGTGCTTGAGGCTGCTGGTCATATGGTATCTGCACCAGGAAGCAGAGAGAGAGAGAGAGAGAGAGAGAGAGAGAGAGAGAGAGAGAGAGGGAGAGAGAGATTTGCTGGCACCAAGCTCATGTTTTATTTAGTCCAGGGATCCACCCCATGAGATGATGGGCCTGCCTATATTCAAGGTGGGTTTCCCCACATGGATTAACCCAATCCAGATAATCCCTCCAATCCTTGCCCAGAGGCTTGTTTTTTAAGTGGTTCTAGATTTTATCAAGTCTATGGTGGATATTATCCATCATAGGTCTGATGGTTGACCCACACACTCAGAATGTAGGAACTCTGGATTACCCTTTCAGCCTGTGGGACAGCATTGCATTTTTGTCTTGTTTTGCCATGTGTTTCAATTTTATCCTTTGGATTACGTCCTGTCATCCTCACTTTACAGCTGTGACAACCTGTTGGGTCTATTAATAAATTTATTGGTGTTGGGAATTGAACTGAGAGCCTCGTGTGCCTTGCTAAACAAATGCTTTATCACTGAGTGACACACCCAGCCCATTATAAATGAACTTAGTTATTTAAGTAAAGCTTGTTACTCAGAGCTATGCTGTTTTGTTTTCCTCCTGAGGTGGTTCTGAGGTGTCCAGAGAATCTCTGGGACAGCCATTGTCCTGTCTGAGTCAGTGTTTGTTTATAAGATGGAACCAAGTTGCTGGCATTATCTGCATAAGGATACTCACTTGGCTCTCGGGATGAAAGGCACCTTGTAGCTACAAATCTGCTTCTCTCTCTTTCTGTTCTGTGATGACCTCAGTCAAAACATTTTTGAGCACTTACTGTGAACCAGGGATTGGGGCTTGTTCTTGCTTTATTGCAGGACACCATCTCTCAGGGGAGAGAGAATACAGCTGCGTAGGTGATTGCCAGGTTAAGTAAAAAGTCTGCTGGAAGCAGCCAAGGTTGTGGCTGCCCATGCAACATTTTGGTGTTCCCATAGGAAACTACTTATGGCTCTGTAGCTGCAGAGATCTCTGGTCTCCCTGACTGGTTGGTGCCCACCCATGTGATAGAGCCATCTAAAGGCCCATTGATTCTCACACAGGTGGGGCTGCTCCTGGACCCTGGATGGCAACACAGGCAGGACCTCTTTAAAATAGGCAGTTTGCTTCACCAACCAGTGTGAGCTCTCGGGGGCTGGGACCCACATCTTGCTGCTTGCCATTGTCTCTGTCTTGGAGTATTTTTGGAGGCCTCATGTCTGGGTGTTGGGTTTCATTGTCTAATAGATGGTGTAGGGGTCCTCCCTGTCCATAGTGCTGAGTGCTTTGTGTTATTCTTTCTGTTTATCCCTGAAGTGTGTGCCTAAGCGGTAGGTCTCATGGCACTGCCTGGAACACAGGTTTGGAGGGGGTGATATTGTGCCCTCAACTCAGGGTGCACCTGAGTTCACACTCTGCCTGGAGCAGAGGCCCACCCAGACTTGTCCTCAGTATGCCAGTATGTCCTTGTGTCTGCCAGGTTGGCACATGTGCCTGCTTGGCTGAGACTGACCAAGGAAAGGGTCACAGGCACAAGAGCTAGAGTCGCTGGACTACCCACGGAAGGGGTTTGTGAATGGTATTGGCTTCTGGGCAGACCTGAGTCTAGGAGGGCTGGATGGAGGAGATGCTGGGCAATTTGGAGGGGGCTGTGAGAGTTGAGGCTGGAGCAGTGGTTTGGGTTGAGTGAGATTTTGGTACTTCTCAGGACTGGCCTCTGGGAGCTTTGTAGGTGTAGCTTTGGGCCTGGGTAGGTGTTACTGCACAGAACTCTGCCCACACTGTGCCACAGACCAGATGCTCTTGTTGCATTTGCTATAGGTTGGCTCCTGTGGAGGGAGGCTCTGCTACCACCCCATTTCACAAGGTGCGGGGAAGCTGCACTTCAGAGGGCATGGGTTCTCCTGATATCACAGAACTGGGAGGCCTGGTCAACTCCAGCTGAGGCCAGTGAGAGACAACCTGGAGAAGGTTCAAGAAAGATGGAGGAGCTGCTGCCTTCTGTGAGCTGTGTTCTCACGTGTGCCAGGCCCCTGGGATCACCTTTTGAATTAGGATGCCCCCCTGTACCCCCCAACTGAGCTGGCATTTTTTTTTAATAGGGTGTGAGTGGTAGCTGGGGATTCTGTGGGAAGTATGGCTGGAAGGGAAGAGGACTGTGACCAAGTACCACCTCTATGTCCTGACTGTAAAAAGGGAGACAGGCTCTGTGGGGACATAGGAATTACATAGAAAAGCAGAATGGCATGCATGGGCTCAGCATAAGCTGTGAAATAGCCAGCACAGGCTGAGCCAATGTCTGGGGTAAGGATGTCTCTTGGAATGTCTGCCCATAGAATTTTTTTTTTTTTTTTTAGGATCTGGAAAAAGAGTTGTTGAGAAAGGGAAAGTGGTCCCAAGAATGGGAGTGGGCTATAGTGAGCTGAGTACAAAGCCTCTAAAGAGACAGCTTCTTGATCTGAGGTTCCGGCTGTTTTGCAGCCACTGGGCAAATCTCTCTTGGAATGACAGCAACCCTTCAACCCAATGGCTGTTAGCTGGTTGTGGGCCAGCATGGTGGGAGGAAGTGTGTCTGTGCACAGTGGTAGCAACACTGCTTTCAGTTCCTGGGCCTATTTTAAGGCTGTGATTCTGACTTCTGCTAGTCCTAGGATTGGAACAACTTTGAGGCTCTGGTGAAGTGGAAACTGGTGTCCTTGGGGACACTTGAGGGCTCTAGGTAAAGAGACCATGGTCGCAGCTGCAAGGCCATCTGCAGCCAGCTTTCTTGACATCACTGGGTCCAGGTGACAATACTGTGCTGCCCTGCTCTGTGGTTTGGCTGAGTCATTTCCCACCCTCTGGCTTCCAGTCCTGACACAGATGCTCCCAGACTCCTTCACCAAGCTGGGAAGGCTCCTGAGTATCAGCCAGGAGTCCATTGAAGAGAAGCTAACTCCACATGGGACACTTGTTAAAAAGCAGCCTCCAAGTAATCAAACAGTCTAGCCAATTAAAAAGAGCTAATTTGCTGGGTGTACTGTTGGACATCTTTAATTCCACCACTCAGGAGGTAGAGATAGGTCTCTGTGAATTCCAGACCAGCCAGACTTACACAGTGATATCCTGTCTAACAAATGAATGAATAAAATAGTTAAAGACAAAGAAAAAGCAAAATTTCTGGATGTGATGGTATACAACTGTAATCCCAGAACTCTGGAGGCAGAAGGATCACTTTGACTTTGAAGCAAGTCTAGTCTACACAGCAAATTTTGGGATAACCCAGGCTATTTATGAGACCTAGTCTCAAAATGTTTAAACACCAAACATATTAAATTTAAAAACTCAACAATAGTTAAGTGGCTGTGCCATAATTTATCTAATTGGTCTTATCTTGTTAGTAACTTAGCTTCACAAATAAGTTTCTGTATTGACCTCACAGCCGGGAGGCCATTCTTTTGGTTTTTTGAGACAGGGTTTCTTTGTATAGCTTTGGAACTTTTCCTGACCAGGCTGGCCTTGAACTCACAAAGATCTTCCTGCTTCTGCCTCCCAAGGGGAGACCATTCTTAGAGTCTGACCTCCAAGAGCTGGGCAGGGGCCACCACTTGAGGTCACCTGCTCACCAAATTCACAGGAAAACATTTTAACATTGGCACAAAGCAGAAAGGAAGGCAAGCTGCAGTAGGGAGTAGTGGTGTGTGCAAAGAACCTGGGAAGAAGCCTGCACTGAGAGAGTGTGTGTGCAAGGAGCTGGGGAAGGTGTGCACTGAGTGTGTGTGTGTGTGTGCAAGGAGCTGGGGAAGGTGTGCACTGAGAGAGTGTGTGTGTGCAAGGAGCTGGGGAAGGAGTGCACTGAGAGTGTGTGTGTGCAAGGAGCTGGGGAAGGAGTGCACTGAGAGTGTGTGTGTGCAAGGAGCTGGGGAAGGAGTGCACTGAGAGTGTGTGTGTGCAAGGAGCTGGGGAAGGAGTGCACTGAGAGTGTGTGTGTGCAAGGAGCTGGGGGAAGGAGTGCACTGAGAGTGTGTGTGTGCAAGGAGCTGGGGAAGGAGGCACTGAGAGTGTGTGTGTGCAAGGAGCTGGGGAAGGAGTGCACTGAGAGTGTGTGTGTGCAAGGAGCTGGGGAAGGAGTGCACTGAGAGTGTGTGTGCAAGGAGCTGGGGAAGGTGTGCACTGAGAATGTGTGTGCAAGGAGCTGGGGAAGGTGTGCACTGAGAGTGTGTGTGTGTGCAAGGAGCTGGGGAAGGAGTGCACTGAGAGTGTGTGTGCAAGGAGCTGGGGAAGGTGTGCACTGAGAATGTGTGTGCAAGGAGCTGGGGAAGGAGTGCACTGAGAGTGTGTGTGTGTGTGCAAGGAGCTGGGGAAGGTGTGCACTGAGAGTGTGTGTGTGTGCAAGGAGCTGGGGAAGGAGTGCACTGAGAATGTGTGTGCAAGGAGCTGAGGAAGGAGCAGCGGCAGATGAGGCTCCCAGCCAGGCACCCTGTTGGTCTGTTAGTCTTCAGTTTGTCTGCTCACCTGAGAGAAAGGTGATCACAGCCCAGGCTGTCTCCCATGATACCTGCATGTCCACTTGGCCTCCTCTCACACTGCATTCCCACCAATACCCAGCAGCACTTCTTGGATATACCTCTTACACATCACTCAGGGCTGCTAAGTGGGCAGCCTTGTAAGCCATGTCTCATTCCATCCTCATAACTCCCTGCGAAATAGGAATGGATTCCACATTTTATAGAAAAACTAACAACAAAAAATGGGGCCCAGAAGCTGGGCAGTGATGGCACACACCTTTAATCCCAGCACTCGGGAGGCAGAGGCAGGCGGAGCTCTGTGGTTTGGAGGGCAGTCTGGTCTACAGAGTGAGTTCCAGGACAGCCAAGGCTGTTTAAAAAAAAAAAAAAAAAAAAAAAAAGGTGGGGCAGAACATTGAATGGTGTTCTTGTCATCTTGGGGTTGGGTGCCTTAGCTTTCTAGAGGGCAGAGCTCTTAACCTGCACCCAAACCCTGTCAGAGGGATGGAGCTTGGCATGTCCTGGCAAATGGGCTGGAACCCTGGAAGCTTCCTGCAGAGCATCTGCCAGGTCTCCTGGTGAGGTAGACACACCGGGCTTGGATCCTGAAGGTGGCTGCAGGGCTGTTTCACGATGGCTTTGAAGATGCCTCAGCAATGTTCTGACCAGATATATTTTCCTGAATTCCGGATGTCCCCACCTCTGGATCCATACCTTTGTCTTCTTCCCTGGGGCACTCTTCCTCCATCTGTGCTGAGCACTTGACATAGGCTCATGGGCTAGGAAGTACTTGTCCTAGGCTAGGACACTGGCCAATTGCTGCTCTTAATCCAGTGTTGGTCCTCACTGGCTTCATTTGAACCTCAGCCTCCACTTCCCTCCAGCCTCAGTGTACCCACTTGTTACCACACTGTCCACTGTGTCAGCTCAGCTTTGGACAGGAACACTACTGGGAACCTTGTGTGTATCTGGCACTGCTGGTGGAACCCAAGGCACTATGTGTGTTAGTTAAATGTCTCATCATTGAGCTATATTCCAGCCTGCCTAGAAATTTTCAACCCAATGTACTCACCCCACCCCACCCAAGACATGAATTTACTCCATGGGCCCTGGCATCTCCACTGTTAGCATGTTTCCTGTATCATCAGGGCAATACCCATGGTTGATGATCACTGATCTATCCAGCTGCCAGTCCTTCCCATTTCATAGATGGGTTACTTGCCACTGAGCTCAGAAACCAGAGGGCCTATGATGCCTCCCTTGCCACAGTTGCCCTCCCCCTTCCTGTCATGAGTGGTCTTAGCTCACTCCTCTCCCTTGCCATCATCACCATTCTGAGGGACAGTCAGTCTATAGCCGCCCCACCGCACAGGTCTTCTGTCCCACCCGGGTTGTATGTTAGGGAGTATCCCAGAGGCTCATGAGGTAGTTTGGTCCAAGTAGCAAAATGCTCTGGAGATCTGGGATGCAGCAGGAAGATCTCAGGATGCTGCTAGCCTAGCCTTGCCACTAGCAGGGGAGTTAGGGCAGATTCTGGAGGCCCTATGAGGACCCTGACTGGCTCACACAGGACATGACCATGAGAGCTAGCAAGAGCAGGAATGCCAGGCCCTAACCACTCCATCCTGGGGCCCTATTGAGCAGGTGAGGAGACTGAGGTGGCAGGTGGCATTTCTTTAGTTTTCATGTGGGCAAATAAGGCCCCCAGAACATAGACATGGGAGGAACCCTAGAGCTTTACAAGGCCCATTTGGCTGTAGAGTGGAGCAGGGATCTATCAACTGGATGGTGTCCACCAAATGTCCCTGGGCTATGCAGGGACATTGGGGTTTGAAGGCTTGTTTAGGCTCATAGGTTTGAGGTTGTCTAACCGGTGAAGGACTCTTAATGCAGTCCAGGATAAGAGCCGATCCCTATTAGCTCAGTCTGGGGCTCCTCGTTCCCTTTAATCCTCTTTTGGTATGGACATGTGTACATGTGAATATGCATATGTAATATATGTGCATGGGTGCCCATGTTAAGGCCAGAGGTCAGATGGAAGTGTCAGTTATTCTCTACTTTAAGTTTTTTGAGACAGGTTCTCTTACCCAACCTGGGGCTCACCTGGATTGGCTAGTCAGCAAGCTCCAGGAATCTTCCTGTCTCTGCCTCCCTGGTGCTAGGACCACAGCCGATGTCACCCTGCCCAGCTTTTATATGTGTGCTTGGGGTGAAACTCGGATCTTTATGTTTGGGCAGCAAGCATTTTCCTGACTGAGCCACCTCTCCAGCTCCAAAGCCTCGTCTCTGGCAAGGAGTGAGAGAAGCCCCCAGCCAGCGTACGTATTTATCTGAGAAAGGATTGTGGTATACATGTAGAATGGGCTGCCCTTGATCTCATTGCAATCCTCCTACCTCATCCTGCCCGGGACTAGGATTACAGGTGTGAGCCACCACACATGGCCTTGAGGCTTTCAAATACTATTTAATGCTACTACCAAATGACTAGTGTCTGCTCAAAGGGTGGCAGGAGGTAAAGGGAGAGTGTGGTCTTTGCTGGGTGGTGGCACTGCTCCTGTCTACTGGAAACCCTAGTGTTTGGGTGGGATTTGAATGTAGACGATGCTTCCCACACTTTGGGTGAAAGGAGACCCGAGGCTATGTTCTCTCAACAGATGGGATTACCCATAGACTTAGAGAAAAGCTCTAAGGGCTCTCACCTCCACACTCACCTGTCCTTAGTGCAGGGATGCTATTCCTGCAGTCGATGGCACAGAAATTCAGCGATGGGTAGATGTGGTTGAGGTAGTTTTGGGCTGGGCTTGTGTCTTCTAGATCTTTCTAAAGCATTGCTTCATAGGTAACCTTTATGAATGTGAGAGTCTCGCCTGCTTGCAGTTCCTGCCCATCAGGCCCATACCTTTTTGTTCATTTGTGTGTCACACAGGTTCTTAATGTAGCCCAGGCTCATCTCAAACTCACTATGTAGCTGAGGATGACTTTGAACTTGTGATCTACCACACTGAGTCCTGTGTGTTGCCAGAATGAACCCCAAGGTTTTGTGAATGCTAAGCAAACATTCTACCTATGGAGCTGTACCCCCTCCCGCCAGTGCATGTCGATATGTGTAGCTGTTGATTTTGTCTGGGTTGTGCAGCTCAGTTTTCTGAACCCAGCACACAGAGCTGGACTGTGATTCACCCTGCTCCCAAGAATGCGGAGCTTGCTGGAGAGGGAGAGGTCTGAGCAGGAGGGCAGAACATCATCTTTCACACCACTGGCTTCTTTCTACTGCCGTGTCCTTTTCATGCCATTGTGGGTCCTGCCCTGACACACCCAGACATCAGGCCTCATTACTGATGGAGGCAGTGGATAGTCTTCTCCATCTTAGGAATATTGCTAGAGATTTCAGCATCAAAGCAGATTAACACAAGAAAAGCATACAGATTTATGGAGAGTGTGTGTCATGTGACTAGGAGTCTCCCTCTAGGTGAAGGGCTAAAGCTGCCTATGTTTCATGCTAAGTCCGATGAAGTGGATAGTTGTGTGGTGTGGTGGCTCACACCTATAATCTTACCAGTTGAACTGAGAGGCCGAGGCACAAGGATGGCTGCAAATGTGATGGGGTTAGCATGAGCTACAGAATGAAACCCAGTCTCAAACAAGCAAAGCATGTAATACTTTTAGAGAATGGCAGCTGGATAAAATTATGAATTGATGTCAGTAAAGTGTCCTCTCAGTCTTGGGAAATACTGGAGTATAGAGTGTGGGAAGCTACCTGACGGGGGATTCCATCTATACAGCCATGGAAAATTATGTCTTTCATGCTGGGTGAGACTTTCCAGTAGTATGGTTACTTTGGGGTCACCTACACTTTGTAAGTAAGCCCAGTAAACTCATTGGTTCCCCAGGTTGGACATTGGTGGGATTGTCTTTGGGTTTGCTTGGCATCTATAAGGAAGGGATAGTTTGTTTCCTCTTCCCTGGGGAAAAGAGATTTCTTTGATTCAAAGCTGGGATGGACTGTGGCTGCATACCTTCAGGGAATGAGGGGCAACTACATCAGCCTCGGCATCTCAGAGATGGTCTGTGGGAATAGTTCCTTCCCCTCAACTCTTGGTTTCCTTGTAAGTGCATGAGGAACAACTGCCCACTGAAGTTCTGGGACATGTTTGAAGTCTCAGTCTCTCTCTCTCTCTCTCTCTCTCTCTCTCCCCTCTCTTTCTCTCTCTCTCTCCCTCTCTCTCTCTCTCTCTCTCTCTCTCTCTCTCTCTCTCTCTCTCTCTCGTGTGTGTGTGTGTGTGTGTGTGTGTGTGTATGTGTAAGTAAAACCCTGGCTGTCCTGAAACTCACTTTGTAGACCAGGCTGGCCTGGAACTCAGAGATACTCCCCCCCACACTGAAACCCTCCTGCCTCTGCCTCCTCAGTGTTGGAATTAAAGGCATGTGCCACCACTGCCGGGCTCACCTGTTATGCTCTTAAGGATTGTTAACAAAACAAAACAAAAAATCCCTCACTAGCTCTGGAAAGTTCTGTTAGCCAGCAGGGCCATTGCTTGATGCCATCAGTAGGATCATGTGTGTGCTTGGGTTTGGAAACAACAGACAGGAAGGAAGACAATTTAGAGGCACATTTCTACACTGTGTGTCATGAGATTAAGTCACTGATGTCTTACCACCCTGTGAGAGCTGGAACCCCACATTTGGAGTCTCAGAGCCTTGGTTGGGCTGCTGGGGCTGCTGACTCAGGAGATCCAGATCCTGCCAGCCAGGAAGGTGGGGCTGGGATTCCAGAGTACTCCTGCCCCATCCCCAGTTCTCCTGGGAGTCCTCTCCCAGCAGGGAACCTGGTAGGATGAATCAGCCTCAGCTGGTGCAGCTGCTCTTCCCTCTTCCCAGGTCACCCTCTTCCCAGGGCTGTGTCAGGAGCCTGTGCACCCAGGAGAATCTCTGAGTCACACTGAGCTATAGTCCTCCTGTACAGCTCCCTTTCTGCAGGGTCACCCCTGTTGGCACATGGAGCAGTGACACTTAGGGGGATTGAGGCAGTTGCTCTCCCAGTGGCAGTAAGCAGGAACCTACATTTCCTGGATTTGGAGCTGTGGCCTGTCCATTCTCACATCTGTATCGGAGGATGCCCTTTGGTGCCCTGTCCTTTGCTGGGTGACCCTGTCCTGGATTGGCAGGTGAGGAAGCCCCCAGCCCCTGGTTTTCAGAAGGTGGGTAGTCACAGAAGTGAGAGCAGAGGAGGAAACTGAAAAAGAATTAGTGATGGAGTGGGCCATCCCAGGAGGAGGAAGTTGCTCTTGTGGAGGGAGGGATGAGGGCCCTCCAAGAAGGATCACCTGGTTTGTTTTGCTCCCAAAGGGAGTGCCTAGATGACTGTGGTGTTAGGGGAAGACCGAGGGCTGGTTGGCACTAGGGGTCTGCCCAGGTCTGGAGGTGCAGAGTCCTGTTTTGAGGTTCATTATCTGAGTACGTGGAAAAGGGGTAACGCACTTAGGCCTGCAGGGCCTGCAGCCAGCTGGTGCCAGCCCCAGAGTACACAAGATGCAGCTACATGGATGGGGCTAGGGTGCCTGGATCCTGCCTGGAGTCTGGCACAGAGAGTAGTGTAAAGAAATAAATGAATAGTGAGGCCCAAGTTTCTAGCCTGGGTGCTGACCTCTGCAGGGTGTGGCTGGAGAGGGTAGGCTCTTGGGAGTCTGAGGTTCTGTGACTCACCTCCTGCCTTATAGTGCATGTATGGAGGCCAGAGGAGGGGACTGGTGACTGGTCAGTGAAAAATAACCTCCAATCTAGGGAGGTGGAGGTGCTGGCTGGAGTTTATCTCAGGAGGGTCACAGCTCCCAGTGGGTCAGGGCACCCTGTTAAGTGTTATGGAACTAGTTTTCTGTGTCGAGGTGAATGCCACCATAGTGGTAAACCAAGAGGTAGGGGTTTGCACCTGGAGACCTCTTGATTGATGAGATGTGGCAAGGAACGTCACAGTGGTCTGGAGACAGGCTGTGGGTGTTGATGTGGCAGGTGCTGTGCTGTGCTGGTCACGTGGGTGATTCTGTGGCATTGCTGCTGCAGAGGGAGCATAAGGGGCAGCTTTGTGGGAACTGGAATTCTGCAGGCTGCCCCAGAGAAAGCTCACACACTCCCTGGCAAGAGGGGAGGCTGCAGAATGCCAGCATCTACTGTGATCTTGCTAGACAGCTTGGATGTTAGCATCTGGTTTTCTGAATGTGAAGTGGGCTCTGAGGATTTTCATTGTGTTCTTGCGATGGTGTGTGTGTGTAAATTTGCTTTAGTACCTCTGAGTATAAGCCATATGTCCATGTGTTTGACTTGGAATTTGCTGGCTGTCTACAGTGACCTTTGTCTAGCAAGGTGTAAGGATCCTCGCAGAGAGGGAGTGAGAAATCACTGTGGCAAGGCTGGAAAGGGCTGAAGGTGTGGTCTTGCAGGCAGATGCATGTGGGCAGTGGTCTGACCCTGCCACAAAGTAGCAGTGGCATGCCTGACTGGTGACTCAGGCTTTCTGCCTCAGTTTCCCCCATCATGTGAATGAAGATCAGATCAGAGTGGCCACTGAAAAGGGATCCAGCCCCAGGTTACAGAGAGCACCTAGCGTGTCTAGAAAGGTGCAGCCAGTCAGAGGCAGCCAGGAGTGGGGCTGAATGTGCAGACAGACCCCAGGAGCTGAGCACAGAGCTGCTGCCTACTGCTGAGGGAGGTGTGGCCTCTGCAGAGGTATTTGGTCAGGGAACTGGGTCAAGGTTAGCTACTGCATTTGGGGAACACAAGGCAGGTTTGTGGGTGCTGTCAGTAGAGTGTAGCCTTGTGGTGAGGGAACTTGAACCTCTGAAGAAGATACCAGACCAGCTGCTTAGCCTGATTTAAGTGTCCACATTCCCCACCCCCACCCCCACTTCCCTTGGGATTGCTCACATGGGACCTGAATGACCAGTTCTTCATCCAGGGCCCCATCAGGGCAGCCTGACCTCCTAGGACAGTCTCTTTGTGCTTTGTGTCCCAGGAGTGAGGGCCCTCAGCACCCAGGCACAAGATGACAAAAGGCCTATTGAGGCCACAGAAGCCTATTCATCCTGCCCAGAGGACCGAGGGCCACCCTTGGACTCTTGTCAAAGAAAGTTGACCCCCTGGCCTCTGCTGTTGGGAGGTATCCAGAAGCCAGCAAAATCTACGTCTGACCAGGTGTGCTCTCGGGAAGACCTTGTCCATGTAGCTGTGGTGTGGCTGGATTCTGACCAAGAGCCAGCATGCACATGCCACAGCAGAGAGATACCATCCCAATGTCCTCACCCCTTGCCAGATTGTTCAGAGGTTTGCCCTTGGAGGGTAAGTACCCACTGACAGCCAGAGTGCCCCTGAGGTTGGCCCCTCCAGCTCCAGTTCCTTGATAGACTGGGCTGCTGGGCTTTTCCTGTCCTCCCTCTGCCCAGGCTTTTCTGTGATGGCCTTGAATGCTGCTCCCCAATCACCTCTACTCCCTCTTTGCCTTCTTAGCTTTGAGTTTCCATGGAGCCCCCAGCTGAACTCCCCTCACTGGAGAGCTGCCCACAGCCAGGCCAGGGTACATGCCCTGCCTTCCAGCCCTTGCTCCTTGCCAGGCTCTGAGCGCCATCTGCCAACAGCCTGGGTAGTGGGCACTTGGGATGCTGCATGGGTACTGGGTTCATAGTCTAGCTGGGACCAACTGTGTTCCTGGGTAGCCTGTCTCTGCTGCAGTGTCCCTGCCTGTTTAAAAGCAACAAAACAAAAAAAAAACAAAAAAAAAAAAAAATTGCTGATGGAATTGTGAGATGTGGGGCTTATGGTCCAGGTAGCCTTAATGTGTTTGTAAACCTGGGACACAGATCCCATTACAGGTGGTTGTGAGCCACCATGTGGTTGCTTGGAATTGAACTCAGGAACTCTAGAGGACCAGTCAGCATTCTTAGCCACTGAGCTATCTCACCAGCCCAGAAAACTAGGAAGCAGGAAGGTATTATAGCTCTACCAGGCACACTGGACATTTGGACACTTTCTTTCAGTCTTTTTGGACATTAAAGGCAAAACAAAACAAAAACATAGTCTCACTTTTCTGACTGATCTGTCTCAGTATCCTGGGTCTTGTATTTCAAATTGACCAGAGTGGCCTTGAACTCATAGAGTTCCACCTGCCTCTGCCTCCTAAGTGCTGGAATTAAAGGTGTATGCTGCTGCCACGGCCACCGTCTCTTTCTCCACCATCACCACCACAGGGCTAAAATTGATTTTTAAAAATCTTTTATGTGTCTAGTTGTTTTTGCCTCCCTAATATATGTGCACCACATGCATGTCTGGTGCTTGTGGAGGTTAGAAAAGGGTGTTGGATCCTCTGAAACTGGAGTTACAGATGGTCTGGGAGCCCCATGTGGGTGCTGGGAACCAAACCCGAGTCTTTTGCAAGAGCAGCCATTGCTCTTCTTAACTGATGGGCTTCGGGTTTGGGTTGAAAGTGGGAGAGTCTGGAATGTGTTAGGATTCTATATCCCAGTAACAAAAACACATGCTGTCCTACTTACATTTTGTTGCTGACCAGAAGAAGTGCAGAGAAGGAAGGGAGGGAGTGTATTTTAGCTTATAGGGGCCTTTAATGGTCCATTACTGAGAAGAATTAGGGCAGAAACCATGGTGGAACACTGCTTTGCTGCTCACTCCCAAGAACCAGATGCCCAGGGAATGGTGCTGCTTACAGTGGGCTGGCCCTCTTGTGTAATTAGCTTTCAAGACAGTCCCCACAGGCATGCCCATAGGCTTATCTGATCTGAGGAATCCCTGAGACTCCTTTCTCAGTGATTCTAGACTGTTCACCTGACTTTCCACCTGTTGAAAGTTACGACTAACTAGAATACACACCAAAGAAGCTCAGACAAGGGTAATGTCCCAGCTGTCTGTCTATGGGAGGATAGTCAGACCCCACTAAGGGCTCCCAGGGCAGCAACCTCTCTGAAGCTTCCCTCTGCACTGTTGCTGGCATTTGCTTGTGTGGGATTGGGCATCCAGCAGCTGCAGTTTTATGTTTACAGCACTGCAGGGCAGTGAATGGTTTGGGCTGCTGTGATGTGAGAGTTGAGTTGTTTAAAAGGTATTTTACTGGCTGGAGAGATGGCTCAGCCATTAAAGGCTAGGCTCAAAACTGAAAATATATATACAAAGTGTTTTACATTTATGTGTTGTGTGGATATGTGTGCCATATGTGTCACATCACATGTGTGGAGATCAGAGGACAACTTGTGGGAGTTAGTTCTCCCTTTCTACCAAGTGTGCTTTATAATGGACTCAGGACCTTCACTCACTGAGTCATTTAAATGACCCTGTTTTTTTTTTTAAGACAGTGTTTCACTCTACACTCTTAAACTTACCATGTTATCCAGGCTAGCCTCAGACTAGTAGTCATTCTCTTCCCTCAGCCTCCCAAGTGCTGGGATTGCAGATCTATAACACCATGCCTATCTGGAATTTAGTTTTATAGTTTGTTGTGGGATCTAGTTGGAATCCCATGTGACTCTTCTGAATATTTCTAGCTGCATTGATTTTTTGAAAATGTGTGTGTGTTCATGTATGTACATATTGTGTACACATGTGTTCAGGCATGTGTGTACATGTTCCTGTGGAAGTGTGCATGTGTGTGTACCTGGGTGTATATTAATGTGGGGACCAGAGATTGATATAATGGATTTTCCTAATTTGTTCTCCACCTTACTCACTTTAAGAGATTTGTTTTTATTATTTTTATTATGTGTATGTTTGTGTCTTGTGTGGGTATGTACATGTGAGTGAAGATGCTGGAGGCCAGAAGAGAACACTGGATCTCCTGGCTCCAACTGGCAGTTTTGAGCTGTCATATGGGTGCTGGATACTGAACCTGAGTCATCCAAAAGCTGCAAGTGCTCTGAACAGTTGGGCCTTCCCAGACACAAGAACCGCAATATATATCTATGTGTGTGTGTGTGTGTGTGTGTGTGTGTGTGTGTGTGTGTGTGTGTGTTACTTATTTATATATTTGTTTTTTATACATTGGTGTTTTGCTGGCATGTATGTCTGTGAGTGTGTCAAATCTCGGAGTTACAGTTGTTGGCTGCCATGTGGGTGCTGGGAATTCAACCCAGGTCCTCTGGAAGAGCAGTCAGTGCTCTTAACCACTGAGCAATCTTTCCAGCCCATGACCCTACTTTTTAGAATCGGGAATGGGAGTTGAACTTGGTTGATTGGTCTCCCAGAATTGAACTTGATTGGTCTCCCAGCAGCTATGATCATGTCCTAGTTCTCTCTTGAACTATAAATAGATGTGAATACATTGGTAAGCCTAATATTAGATTATTCTTGCACTGCTAATTAGCCAGTAACATGTTCTTAGTGGATTTCTGAATCCTGTCTAGTACTGCAGTTAAGATTTGTTGTTGCTGTTTTGAGTCAGGGTTTTATGTAGTGTTGGCTGGTCCTGAATTCATCATGAAGCCAAGATGACCTTGAACTTCCGATCCTCCTGCCCACGTGCTGGAATTATGGTTACTAGCTGCCACACCTGGTCTGCATGTACAATTTTCATGTTGATCCCTGTGTGGTTTTATTGAATGCGTGTGCCTGGTTGTGTTGTTTTGGAGTCAGTTGTCTACTTCATAAAAAGAATGTGCAAGTTTTGTGGGCTCTAGTAATGTGTGAGAAGCTGGAATTAATTACCTACAAGCTGATAGCATTGCCCTCCTGGGGGTGTGCCAAGTTGATAATACAGCAACATAGCAGTCCTTAACCTAACAGGTTTACTAGGTGGCTGTTCAATACCTTGATCATCTCGTGCTGTCTTCTCTATGCAATTGCAGGAGCAGACATTCTTAATCTTGCTGATGGGGAAACTGAGAGGTTGGGTCACTTACCCAAACAGACAGGCTGTAGGCAGCAGTGTAGACCAAATGGATTTTAACTGGTTCCACAGAGGCTTTTCCATCTCCACACTAAGATGCATAACAAGCCTCATAAGATAGCATGTTCCCTTCCTTTTCAGTAAGTGTTTGGAAAACTATCTCTGAGAGATAGTTGAAGTCTGTAGAACCGTTCCTCTGCAGGGAAGTGGACCCACTGACCCTGGCACATGAAGCATCCTATCCATATGTTTCAGTATGTTTCTTTGGAGCTCAGTAGCTGCTGTGGTCACTCACACACTAGCAGGGAGGGCAGAGCTGCTCTTGGGGGCTCAAAGGGTGAGGGGGAACCAGCTGTTCACCAGATGACCTCTGGAACTCCCTAGGTTCTGGATTTATTAGCTAGAAGGCTGTCCATGTGTCCATTTGGGATGTTTGAAAAAGTAAATTATTTTGAGGGGTTGGCTTTGAGTCTCAGTTCTCCAGTCTGCCATCTAGCCACTAGTTTCTAAGGCTTCGTGTTAAAAAAAAAAAAAAAAGAAAGAAAAGAAAAAAGAGGTTTAGGGCTGAGAGTGTGGCTCAATTGGTAGAATGTTTATGTTGTGTACATAAAGCTCTAAGTTTGATCCCGAGTACTGCATAAACCTGGTGTGGTGGTATATGCCTATCATGCCCTCACTTTTGAGGCAGAGGGAGTTCAAGGCCATCCCCATTCTCTATTCATAGCAATGTGAAGGCCAACCTGGCCCACAAGAGACACTATCTCAGTAAAAATGAAAAGAGCTGGGCATGGTGACACGCACCTTTAATCCTATCACTTAGGAGGCAGAGGCGAGCAGATCTCTGTGAGTTCAAGACTGGCCTGGTCTACAGAGTGAGTTCCAAGACAGCCAGGGCTCTGTAGAGAGAGACCCTATCTCACCCACCCACCCTCAATATTGTATATGTATGTATATGTATGACTGACTTGACTCTATGCTGAGGTTGTCCTCCTAAGGTTGATAAGTGTCTGAAAGGTAATAGGCAACAGTGCTTTAGAAACCATCCAACGTGGCCCATACACTGCCATCATTACTCTTCTCAGCCTAGTACTGTGGAGCTACTGTTATTTCACCCATCATGTCACCATTATGATGCATAGTGAGGGTGGAGAACCTGCTAGCTACAGAGGCAGAGAACACAGGAGTTCAGGGAGACCCAGGCCTGGCGCTCACCCCACTGTGTATCCTTTCCTCCTGTTGAGGAATCAGAAGTTGTTGGGCAGGAAAGGCAACTGCTCCACTGCCCTATTTGGAGCTGGCTATTATGTTATAATATTTTTATGCCTTCCCAGTGAGAAATCATTCCACACACTCAGATATTTAATAAAGGGAAAACTCTTTAATAATAGCATGTCACCCATCCTGGTGAATGCACAGAAGGGAACAGGCCCTGAATGGAAACCCCTGTTTATATAGGTTCATGGCCCTGAGTTACACTTTGAGCAGTTACACGTGCTCCACAGATACAGGGTGCCAAGGTTTGGTTGTCGGGACAAACAGGGAGGTTTACAGTGTAGAAATATTTCTTGTTATAGTTATCGTGAGATAGACCAAGGCTGGGCTATGTCCCAGGGTCATCCTGCCTGACTGGCAGAGTTATGCTTTTCCCTTGTAAGAGACACAGGGTTAATTAGCATTATCAGCCAGGTTGCAGAGGCACACTCCTTAGCTAATTTTTACTTTTGTGTAACTTAATATTTCCTAAGCAAGTTTACTGTTCCATCCATGAGAACCCCCACCCCACCCCCTGCAACTAGAATCAGCTTTTACCTAATCATTCATTAATCATTCATGGGTTCTGTGTGAGAGTCTGTTTCTTGCTGTCCCTACATCACTGCTTTCACCATGAGTGGTAGACATTGCAAAGTGGTGAAAACTGTCACCTTACAAGTCTCCAGCTAGGAATGAACAAGGTGACAGGCATTCTGCTTTTTGTTTTTGTTTTGTTTTGTTTTTTGTCCTCAGAGAGTAAACAGCAGAACTCTCTGACGGAATGCTGGTCTCCACAGCATCACAGATCTCAGAAGGTCAAAGAAGTCAGATTCATGGGACTCTGTTCTATGTTTGGGCATGAGTGCATCTGCTATTAGTCAGCTACACATTAAATAAAATAGCTTAGACAGAAGTCATCATAAGGCAAGGTTGTGAATCAATTGCTTGATGACAGTGTGGCCAGAGTTGCTCACTCGTATCCTGCCCCTCTAGTTCGCCTGGAGCAGTGGGTCAGTTTTCACTGATTTCTCACCCAGCAAGTACAACTGACTCTATTGCAGTCCCAGGACTCCGGCATGGGAGGGAGGAGCCCTATGGCTGAGAGCTGTCCATGGTGCTGCCTGAGTGAGCGGTTCAGCTTCAGGCTGTGTCTGCTGCCCTAGGGCCTGGGGCTCACTGAACTCACACTTGGTAAACCTGAAGTTCCTGCCAGCCAGGTGGCTGGAAGACAGGAATAGATAGGGCCCTGGACACTAGACAGGTCTTGCTAGATTGGCAGCTCCCAGGCTTATGACCCAGGGGAGTTCTTACTGGGCAGGCTGAGGGAAAAGAAGGAAGGTCTTACCTATAAGAGAAATAGCAGGCCAACAACAGTTCATTTACCTCTTATGTGTTCACTCACACAATTACTGTACCACAGGACCAAAGGATGCTGGGAGGCTGTGATCTATTCACATCATCCTGGCTGGCCAGAGAGGCATGCTGAGCAGCTACATCTAAGTTCTTACTTACTCCATGTAGATGAAGTATCACAGCCTATCAAGGAACTTTGCTCTGGCTCCTTTACACCAGAACTCACCATGGTTCTGGGAAGGTGGGAGGTTACTGGAGCAGTCCAGGTGGGGACCAGTTGGGACCAGGATCCATGTTGTAGGATTCAAAGCCTGGATTATTCTGTGTCCCCAGAAGTTAGAAATTCTATGTCAGATTTGCCCTGCCCAGCTTCTGGGCATGGAACACATCTCTGTCTGTCTTTCCCTCCCTGTGAAGAGGGCTCTCTCCTTCCCCCTGCATGCTGTTTAGGCCTGTAACACCAAGCCATAGAACAAAAGATAGTTTGTGGAGAAAGAAGACAGATGGGGAGGCTGGCCAGGCGCCTGGGAAAGGCAGCTGCTCCCACTGTTCTGTCTCTGTTCCTCCTGTTTTCCTTTGGTTTGTGACACAGTCAGTGTGACTGCAACGAGCTTTGCCTTTTTACCCAGGACTTCGAGACCCATATTCCTGTGTCTGAATGTGCTCTTCACAGACTTTACAAGGCGGTATGACTGAGGGTGTGGATTAGGAATAGAGCACTTGCTTAGCACAGATGAGGTCCTTGATTTGGTTCTCAGAACTTCAAGTAAATTAATCAAATAGTCAACAGACACTTGGTTTAGTACACATTAATAGGTTTTCGATAATAGGTTTCTCTGCTGATGCAGTTATCCAGGTCAACCTGAATTGAAACAGCAAAAGAACAGGTTTATTTGAGCAAAGCAACTCACGGGGTGAGTTCTCCAGTCCCAAGATGGAGGCAGGAAAAGTCACAAGCCCAAACTAAAGCAGGGGGCTTATCTACCCTGTAGGCAAGGGAGTGATGACATGTCCACAATAAGCTGGGTTTGTACCAAGTATGGTCAAAACTGACAGCTTTAGGCAGGGTCTCTATTGGGCATGGAAATCAGGATGCTTGACCTGTAAGATGAAGTGGAGTTTATTAGGAGAAAATAACTTACACAGGAAACAAGTGACTATCAAGTCACTCCAGCCCCAAGGATGCAGACCCTACCACCCTGATACTTTCCTCAACCTGAAGTGGCTTTGAAGTCCCAATTCAATCCTCTTAACCAGTCATGTCCACACATGTGACCATGCCCAAATGGGTGTGGTCAGCGCTGCAGGGGTAGGGGTGAATATCTCATTACAGTCTTGGGCTACTGGCAACTTCAGGGGAGGAGCTGCCACAGCCACCAGGAATGCATAACTGGGCTTTTTGGTGCCTTTCTGTTGTTGGAGATTCCCTGAGAGGGTGGGGTTTAGAGAGTGGAATAGGGGCTTTCTGGATCAATCAGGAGTGAGCTGGAGGTTCCAGCCAAACACACATGCCATGATTTGCCTAATTATTGGCAGATGCTATTAATTGCAGACTCCTCCCCACCTTCTGAAAGTTGTTAGATTGTTTGCTCTCATTAGCAGCACAGAACACAGTGTTTATTTTAGTTACTCTTCTTGTTTTGCTTTGTTGTATTTTACAAGCATGAGTGTTCTGCCTGCAAGTACATAAGTGTACCCATATGTGTGTAGTGCCCAAGGAGGCCAGATTCCCACAAAGGATGCTGGATCTCCAGAACGGAGTTACAGAGGTGGTTGTGAGCTGCCATGTGGGTGCTGGGAACTGAATCCAGGTCCTCTGCAAGAGCAGCCAGTGCTCTTAACTGCTGAGCCATCTCTCCATTCCCATTACTTTATTTTTAAGACAACCACCTTTTCTATCTGTCTGTTTTTGAGGTGAGGTCTCTCAGATGACCTTGAACTCCAGTTCTTTGTTGCAGGTGTACGTTGTCACAGCCAGCTTCATCTGCTTTTTAGGCCTTTAATCTTTTTCCTTTTTTTCTGAAACACCACATGAGTTTAAGCACCCTATTTAGTCTTGTGAGCCTGGCTTGTGTATGTGGTAATTCTGATTCCTCTGTGGTGCTATGGGGAGCTGTAAGCCGTTGGCCAGTTCAGCTGTGTTTCTTGTGTCTACTTTCCTGGTTTCCGCTGAGGCTCTTGGGAAAAAAATCCCTGTGAACATTGTGTGTGCTAACCTCTCTGTGGATGCACCTCTCATTGTCTAGTTGGATACAGGACTGAGTTATGACAGCTTTATAAGAATCTGGTGTTTTTAAGAAGGCAAATTAGTTCCTTTCAAAATACCACTCAGGGCACTGGAGAGAGGGTTCAGTGGTTAAGAGCACTGGCTGCCCTTGCAGAGGCCCCAAACTCCCCGAACTCAACATGGTGCCTCACAGCTGGCCATAGCTCTAGTTCTCTCTGGCTTCTCTAGACACCAGGCACACATGTGGTGCCCAGACATACATTCAGGTAAAACATCCATACACAAAGAATAAAATAAAAATGCGGCTTAGGCCAAGCATGCTGGCTGACATGTCTAATCCCAGCACTTGAGAAGCTGGGATAGGAGGATTACCAATTAAACAGACAAGTAGGGCAGTGAGATGGCTTAGTGTAGGCCTGATGAGTTTGTCCCCACCCCCACCCCACCCCAGAGCTCACACGGTGAAAGAAGAGAACAGATTCCCACAAGTTATCCTGCAATTTCCACACATACACCACAGCATGGTGTACATGTGCCCACATCCATGACACAAATAAATGTTAAGAAAAAGATGAGTAATGATGAAAAGTAGAAAAAAGGACATTTATTCAATGTGACCACATTGGGAAGGGAAACAGAAAAAGAGGCCCAGAGATCCCTGAATCTGAGGGTTAGGTTTAAAGATTTGTTTTATTATTTTCAATTTTGTGTGTGTGTGTGTGTGTGTGTGTGTGTGTGTGCGTGTGTGTACATGCGCGTGCACTCGCACATGAGTGCAGGTACTCAAAGAAGCCAGAAGAGGGCGTTGGGTCCCCTGGAGCTGGAGTTACAGGTGATTGTTAGCTGATTCCTAGGTTCTGGGAACTAAACCCCAGAGAAAGAGCCATTACTCCAGCTCCAGTGTTGGAGTATGTGGACTATGTGGACCTCCTGACCCCTGCCTGGCCCTTTCCTTCTGCTCCTTATGCCCTGGGACTGCCAGCATCTGTGATTGGCTCCTTTTCAGGAAATTGTTGAGCACAGGTTTCCAAGGCCTGAGTGTGGCCATGAGGCAGATCAGTCTCCGGCTCTGGGAACTTGGGCACATACTTTAGCCTCTTCTGTGAAGTGAGTTGGGGACAATTGAGTGACAATGAAGGTTTACTGTTAACAGTTCAGAGTTCTTTGCATTACTAATGTGTATCTAAGGTAATTATCATTGTTTTGTTGATATTGTTAATTGCCTAGATGCCCTAGAAGCTACTACCAAGCAAACTTTTGTGGTCCTAGGGATGCAACCCCTGACTTGATGAGCCCATTCTCATCAAGTGCTTAGGCATAGAGTTGCACCCTCGTCCCACAGCTGACTATTAAAAAGCAAAGGATCCCTTTGAAGGAAGGGCAATACTTTCTCTGTGGCTGACACTTGTGAGCTGCCTGACTGTGACATGGATTGAACTGAGTCACAGGCCCCTGCTTGTCAGGCCAGAGATGCTTCTGCCTCATCTCACAGTGTGTGCATAGTTGGACACTGTCTTGTGCAAAAGGGAGGCAAGAATTTCCAATGCCGGTGGATGTTCCCACCATGTGTCTGTGAACCTGTCCCCACTTCACTGAGGCTGGCAAGGTGTGCTCACTCTGACCCCTCCCACTGCCCCTGTGTTGGGCACACACTGCTGTCAGAGGGAGGAGGGGAAAGACTGGTTCTGTGATGTGGCTGGCACCTTCAATTTGCTGCAGCCCTTGGTCTGGCCCGTGACTGAATCTGAGGATGGTGGAGGGTGTCGTATCATGGAGACCTTCCCAGAAGCAAGGCACTAGGGCTAGGTCTCCATGGTTCAGAGGAAATGGGGAAAGAAAGAAACTCAGGAATTTAATGAGTTGAGTAGCACAGGGTGATAATTTGTTGATCTATCTAAAAAGAGGGAGCCCACATTTACTGACCTGCTCTGTGCCAAGCACTGGCTGTTCCAGCCAGGAGCTGTTCATCCTCATGTAACCAAAAGGAGCCTGTGGCTCAGCAGCTAAGCCACCTGTCCACCTGTCCTCTGTCACATAATAAAGTGGCAGAGCTGAAGAGGAAACCTAGAATTTTTTTTATAGCAAAAATTGGGGGTCAGGTTTCTTCTATCTTGTACAGGAAATGATTTCACATTTCATTTATCATGCAGAAATGCATTTATCATGCAAAAAAAAACCTGAAGGAATCTAATGGGACTCAATCTGGCACCCTCTCAGAGACTTCCTGCCTGCAGCTGAGATGTGCTGGCTGTCCCTTTAAGTTGGGTTCTCCTTGGGACCGCCACAGCCTAGCAGCCTGCGGGGGAGGGCTAGGGATGTCTGTGGTGAAGATTTCCCCCACCAAAGCCTTTCTCCTTGCAGCCTAGCTAGCCTGCCAGTGACGGCCTCACAGCTTCTAGATTTTCCTTTTCCTTTTCCTGGAGTCAGCTGGGCAGTAGGGCCTGGCAGCCCTGACTGTCAGGCTGCCGCTGGGTGGAGCCCTAGATCACCTCAGGGAGGCATCCAGCCTCTCTAATACCAGTGGGAGGGGGTTGGGGGACACCAAGGGAGAAGGGGCAGAACATCCCAATCTTGTTAGATCTCTGACTAGAAATGCAGGTGGGGAGGACCAGGCATGGCCACTGTCAGAACCAGGGCCAGAAGGGCCCCTTCTCACTCCTCCGGCCTCCTCCTGCAGGATGCTTCAAGGATGACAGGATTGTCTTCTGGACCTGGATGTTTTCCACATACTTCATGGAGAAACTGGCCCCTAGGCAGGACGACATGCTTTTCTACGTGCGCAGGAAGCGAGCCTACCCAGGCAGTGACAGCAGTGTCGATGGGAGGAAGGTGGGTAACCCTCCCCAAGTCCCACCCCCAACCTGTGTCCTGAACATCCTTTGGTCCCCTTTCCCTGCCAAGGGAAAACTGTACTGAATACCCAGCAAGTCTGAGGGATCCAGGAGATGGTTACCAGTGACTTGCTTGTGGGTTGGTTGAATTATTTTTGCCATTACTCCAAAAGACAGTAATTTTATCTTTGAAGAAACTGAGACTCAAGGTCCAGCTAGCCGGCCTCTTACAGTGAATGAGTGAATGGAGGTACAGGGCTTTTAGCCCCAAGTCTGAGGCGCTTCCCAGAATGGGCAGGGTGCTAACTAGATGGTAGTGATGGTGACAATGCCATCCTTCTGTGACTCAGCCCCTACTATAAACTAGGGGGATCACTTAGGGCTGTCCTAGATCTCCTGAACTCCCAGCAACTGGACAAATAGATGAAGAAACAGAGCTTAGAGAGAAGTGACTTACCCAGGGCATTCCATCTTCTAAGTGTGGCAGTGTGCAGGAGTTCTTGAGACACATTTTTCATGCTTCCTTCTCTTTTCAGAATTCTTAGTGGTTTATAGAATGTTTAAGCAGTCCACATGTTAGGCATGGGAATAATCTGTTTGCCTTTAAGGATAAATAGTGGTCAGGCTTTGACCCTGGTCTGGGGCTAATGGCCTATCTGCTTCCATGCTCCCTGTGACTTGGGCATTGTGGTTTCTTAGTTACAGCTCACACACTCAAGTGTGGGGAGCTCCTTCCTGTCACATCCTGCATATCTACAGGATGAGTCTGTTGTGAGTGGACACCCCTGGGAGCTTGCTGCAAACGAGGCCTTTGATGGCTTTTTGCCGGGCTGGTGTGGGAGAGGCCTGCAGAAGCCCATGAACACTGACTGGCCAGAGAGTTAAACAAGCCAGGGGAGTATAGAGTCTAGAGACATGGGTGATGCAGCAGCCTGGACTAGGGCCTAGGAGTGTCAGGTGGGGTGGAGTAGAAGGTGTTCTGTGAAAGAGTTAAAGCTGAGACCCAACTTGTGGATCCATCTGGCATCTGTTGGTAGTGGCACCTGTGAGGCAGGGACTTTCTCAGTGGGGACAGCCCTGGGCTCCTTAGTCCTGCGCACTACTGCCATTGGAACCCAGCTTTATCCCCTTGATCAGTGTTACGGCTGTGGCCAGGACCCAGACATCTCTGGGCCTTGGAACAGATAGTCAAGAAGGGCGGAGCCACCCATTGGATACATGTGAGGCTATGGTGTTTGGGGTTGATGTGACCACAGAGATGCTCTTGGCAGGAAGGGCCAGGTGCTAGGGAGCCCCTGCATGCTGGTGACCCAGTGCCAGTGCACTCGAGCCTGCTGTCTCTGAGGACAGGCACATGTGAGACCCTGTGCTTCAGGTGGAACCTACACGGCGGTTCTGGGAGAGGTCATTGGGGTGCAGGGAGAGTACACTTAGCAATGTGTACTGTGGAGGATCCAGGCTGAGGGGAAAGTGGGATGGTTAATTGATGGCATTTGGGTGGAAGAGAAGTAAGGCAAGAGTTTCCTGGGAGAAGCACCCTGGGACCAAGATGGAGAAGTCTACAGCAGGAGGGTCCCTGGGATTGTGTTGAGACACTCTTGAAGATTTAGTGGTATTGATGTCAGTACCAGTACTGAGTGCTCAGTACCATGAGTTCTGAGCAACATTGAGCCACATGGAAATAGCACTGATAACACAGAAACAGCTCAGGTTGCCACTGTCTTTGGGAAGTCCTCAGTGGGCAGACACAATACCATATAGTGAGAGCTATAAAAGGGCTGACATCTGTGAACAGGGTTATAGGGATGCTGTTGACTGAAGGCATCTTAGGGCAGGTATAGTACCCGCATAGTAGGCAAGGGGCCCATGGTGTGGTATAACTTAGTGTATACCATAGTTCCAACAGAGCACCCTGACCTCAGAGTGATATGTGCAGGGAGAAAGGAAGTCATCAAATGCCAGTGGGGTGAGACCAAGAGTAACCATAGTTTGCTGCTCAGATGGGCGTTGGGAAGTGGGGATGCCCCCTACATCCTCTTTGTGCTTGGCTGGCCTCCTGCACCTCTGCAGAGGGCTGACTGGTGGTGTCTGGTACAGGGTTTGGAGGACCAGGTCAGGTAAGGCTCAAGTTCACCCAGATTAGACATCTTTACCTGCCTGACAGTCTGCAGGGTGACCTGTAAGGAGCAGGGTGTGGGTACACTGGGGATCCCCAACCTACCAAGAAACAGAAGTCAGGGCTGTGGATATGTACTCTGGCGCCTGCGCACTAGGAGCCTTCTGCAGCAAGCACTTCAACACCCTCCCACCCTTTCTCATCCTGCTGGCACTGGTTGTCATGGCAACCAACTAGGCTCCCTGTATAACTGAGGAGGGTGGGTAGGCAGAGCCAGAGCTGCAGCATGGGTAGGCATGGGGTGCTGGAGTTCCCACACCCTGCTGCAGGATCACCTTAGGGATCGGGACCTGGTTTACCCACTGTGTTCTAGATGTTCTGCACAGTTTTGTTATGCTGCCCCTGGACAAAACACTCTCTGTTCTCAGCAGCCCACTTTGTCTTTGGCACTTATGAGCATTGGCATCTGTTTGTGTCCTCATCTATGCCAGTGGCTTCCTATTGACATCCTCGGCAATCTTGGGGTAGAGATTATCCCAAACCTACTTGGAAAACCAGAACTCAGGAGCAGTGAGGGTGTTTCTGTGGTTCCACAGCATCCAATCATACATTTTCTCTTTTGGTAGCTTTTCTTTTTTCTTGTGTGTGTGAGAGAGAGGGGGTGGGGGAAGAGTCAGGATCTCACTATGTAGCTTTGTCTGTCCTGGAACTCACTCTGTAGACCAGGCAGGTCTCAAACTCACAGAGATCTGCCTGCTTCCGCCTCATGAGTCCTAGAATTAAAGGTGAGTGCTGCTATATCCAGCTGATAGTTTTTCTTGATTGTAATGTACATGCAAGGGTGTCCAGGTTGATGGTCTTTGTGTGTGTGTGTGTGTGTGTGTGTGTGTGTGTGTGTGTGTGTGTGTGTGAGTACTGGGGCCACCAGCCTTCAAGATCCAGAGATCTAGCATGACTAGAATGTGCAAGGGGCCTTGGCCACCAGCAGCTCCCTCCTTCCCTGGGCTCAGCTGGACTTCTGATACTTAAGAGGTTCGTCCCCATCCTGAGCTAACATGTGGAGCTGCAATGTGTCCTCTGGCTGCTTCTTAGTCATTTACTTGGGAGCATGCCTATTGACACAGGTAGCTGTGATTTGTCAGTCTGGTTGCTGGGTATTGTTGCTGGGTGTTCCCATTACCCACCTGCCCTTCTGTGGGTGGCTGTGCATTTTAGTGACACATGGGAGCTACTCATTCCACTAGCCTGCTGACCTGCCACAGGAGTGTAGTTGTGCCATAGGTTTTCCCCACACTGGTTCCCCAGGCTTTGTTAAACCAGCAACAGTTGAGCACCTGCCAGTGTGGGCTCACCTGCAGGAGAGTAAACAAAATGAATGCTAAGCATGGAGCAACCAAGCAGGACAATGGATGTGTTGGCTCCAAATTAGGAGTCTGGGGGATTCCCATAGCCACACAGACCATGGGAGGTAGGGATCCCACCCCTGTGGCATATCTTATTGCTGAGGCACCTTTGTGTGGATCCCAGCTCAGCCTGGGGTCCTGTAGGTGGCCTCAGAGCTGTCCAGCAGGAGGTGGTTGTTGCCCTCTTGGAGCTGACCATGTAGGAGCCCTCCTGGGTCTTCTTAGGACCCTGGGCTCAGGACCCCTATTGGGACAGGTTGCTTTCAAATCTGGTTTGATTTCTTATGCCTCTCCTGTGTGGAGTAGGGGTAGATGGGACTCTGCTCTGTCTTTGATGAGTGTGTGCTATGTGATCTGTAACCTGTTTGATCCTCATCAACTATAGTGGGATTAATGGTTCCTTTCTTGCAGATAAAAGGGTAATAATTTGTAAAACATGGAGACTAGAATCTGTTACCCACTGCGAGCCCAGTAGACGTTACTGTCATTGGGAACTTGGGAAATATGATGTCTTCATTATCACAACGTGGAGAGGGAAATACTTTTTCTATTGTGCCGATTGGAAAACTGGGGCAGCAAAGGAAGAAGAGGTGGGCACTGGGGATGGGGGTCTTTGTATGTTACCACCTGCCTGGTACAGCAGTCAGGCAGCAGGAGGCTGGGGCCGTGGAGTCTCACTCTGACCTGTGCCACAGGCTGAGGCTGAGCCTGAGGTGGAGGTGGAAGTGTACCGGAGGGACTCCAAGAAGCTTCCAGGCCTGGGAGACCCTGACATTGACTGGGAAGAGAGCGTCTGCCTAAACCTCATCCTTCAGAAGGTATGGGGTGGGTGGTGATGGCTGCCCGTGGGTCTGAGGTATGGTGAGCTCCCCCCCCCCACACACACACTTCGTTCTCTTCTAGCTGGACTATATGGTGACCTGTGCTGTGTGCACACGCACTGATGGAGGCGACATCCACATTCATAAGAAGAAATCCCAGGTGAGCCCCCACCTCCCACTAGCTATCCAGGCTCTCTAGCTGCATGTTGCCTGTTCTAGAAAGACATCTCCCCACTCCTTGCTTTCCCTCCCCTGAGATGAGGGATGCCTCCAGGGACTTGGTTGTATGCATGCAACCAATGGCCCCTGAAGAGAATATCCCTGGCTCTGAGCAGCATGGCCCTTTGGCCCATCTCTGAGGTCTCTTCCATCCAGGCCGACTTCTTAGCCCTTCTGCTTCCTTTTTTAGCAAGTGTTTGCATCCCCCAGCAAACACCCCATGGACAGCAAAGGAGAAGAATCCAAGATGAGCTACCCCAACATCTTCTTCATGATTGACAGCTTTGAGGAGGTGAGTGCTCACCGCTGGCCACAGTCCCCTTCCTTTCCTCTTGGGTGGGGGTAGTGTCAGGCTGAGGACCTACCTGCAAAGCCTCCCAGAAGACATGGGCAGCAAGAGCAGGGCAAGGCCCTGATGACAGCCAGTGGGTCTCCCCTCTTCACAGTGATTGACTAGACAAGTACATACTTCTTGCTCGAGGCCTTGCTCATTCATCTATAAAGTGAGCATCATGACCTTGTGACCTACTAAGGTGTCAGGGTTAATGACCAGAGGACTTCTGAGTGGGAGTGTACATCATAGATGCTTAGAGTAAGTGCTGCCTGACCAGGAGTCATCATTTGCTGCTCTGTGAATGGCTGCCTCCCCCTGCCCAGGGAGCTATGGCCAAGCCTTTGTTTCAAGATTGGCAAAATGTGCTGCAGATACCGATGACAGGAGGAGTGGAGAAGGGAGGCTGCCATTCCACTCCCTGTTCTGCTCATCTGCCAAGGCTGATGTTGGAGAGGGAGAAAGTGAAAAAGTGCGTGCGTGTGTGCGTGCTTGCCTAGAGACAGCCGTGGTTGTTGGAAGTCCCATGAAGGTGGGCCTGGCTTTCAGGCCCCTGTGGGCTCTGATGGGGTCTGAAAATACCTGAGGCTCAAGAAGGTGTTGTGGCCTCCCTGGGCTCACACTGCTCATGTGTTTGCCCTGAGTGTCTCCTTGAAGCTAACATCTGGATGTCAGATATTAGGAACAGCAGCTTGGAAATGTGGCAAGGTGTGGTCACACTGCCAATGTCCAGGTGGTGTTATCCCAGGAAAGCAGTCACAATTAGTCACACCAGCTTAGACAGCCAAGCTTAGGCTGGACTGGGCAGTGATGAAGGAGGTCCCCAAGTGTCTCCCTAGTCCTCATAACCTTAAGTCAGATGAGGGTCTTGCTAGTAGCTCAGCTTGTGGTGAGTTGGGGTGGAATGGTGGGCAGAGGGTGGCTGAGGACAAGTAGTTTGATGTCTTCTGAGCATCCTTATCTGTAAAGTGGGAACTCCTTTCTCTGTTCTTTCTCTTCCTTCCATCCTCCTCCCCAGTTCCCTTCCTCCTCCTTTCTTCCTCCCATTTCTCTGTCTTGAGACACATTGCCCCATCTACTCCAGGCTGATCTCAAAATCTTGATCCTCTTGCCTCAGCCTCTCTAGTGCTGGGATTACGGGTTGCCCTGTACTTGGTGATTTCAGTAGCCTTCCCTGAAGCCAGGTCAGGGTATGGTGTAGGTGCTGGCACCGATATTTGACATCACCACCTCTTCCTCCCCACCCTCAGGTGTTCAGTGACATGACTGTAGGGGAAGGAGAGATGGTCTGTGTTGAGCTGGTGGCCAGTGACAAAACCAACACATTCCAGGGTGTCATCTTTCAGGGCTCCATCCGCTACGAGGCTCTCAAGAAGGTGTATGACAACCGCGTGAGTGCAAGGCTGCCTAGGGGTGTGCATCCTGGCCCTTTGTCTCCCCCCTCCACACCTGCATTGTTGAGACCACCCCGCATCAGGGCACCTGATGCTCCTCCAGCCACTCCCTTACATTCTTACATCCTAGTCCACCTGTGTCCACCTGCAGGTGGGGACTCCTTCCTCCCTCTCATGTCCCTGTGAGGTGCCAGCCAGTGGCACACTGGCTCTCCCTAGTACTGGGGACAATCCCAAAACTAACCCCTGACTAGTATAGCAAGGAAAGGAGTTCAGATGAACAGGCCACTCTCCTGCAGCTGGTGCTGTCTCTCCTGAGGTGGAATTAAATCTGGGGTTAAGGCCCTGGCCAGTATTTTGGATGTTCAGGGCAGTGAGAATAGCCTTGGCCAGGGATCTGGCTTCCCTGTGGTTCAGACTTCCTCAAGATGGCCTCAGAGATGGTAATGCTGGCTGCTGTGGAGAAAGAGAGACAGAGAAAGAGAAAAGGGCCTGTGAAGCCAGTCCCACCAGCTTACTGAGGCCGTGTCCCAACTACCACAGGTGAGTGTGGCAGCTCGAATGGCCCAGAAGATGTCATTTGGCTTCTACAAGTACAACAACATGGAGTTTGTGCGCATGAAGGGGCCTCAAGGCAAAGGCCACGCTGAGATGGCAGTCAGCCGCGTGTCTACTGGTGACACATCCCCCTGTGGGACCGAAGAAGACTCTAGTCCAGCTTCGCCCATGCATGAGCGGGTAAGTGCTGCACAGCTGGGGGAGGGGCCTCCTGTGGTCCTTTGTGTTCACTTCCCATGGTTCCCTCGATCCATAGCCCCCAGATGTCACCAGTTGACCTCCATGGCTGATGAGGAAGTTGAGGCTCTGAGAGGCAAGGTTCCTTGCTTGAGGTCACCCAGCAGGTTGATATCCAGGCTACTCTTGATTCCCTGGGCTATTCTGCCCCTGGGACCAGGACAGAAGACATGAACTAGGAGCTGGGCCTTGTGCCTGCTGCTTGGACCTGCTCAGCAGCTGTGGCCACATAAGCCCTTCTGCAATGAGCCAATAGGATGAGGAAGAACTGAACTGGTCATTTGTTTAGGGTATTCTGTCTGTTAGCAGTATCCCTGGGCAGGGGGAAGTATTCTGTCTGGGCTGCTGCCCCTACCACAGCTCTGAGGACTCAGCACCCAGCCTCAAGCCTTGCTTCCTTCGAGCTCTCTCAGCCCTTAGTGGGAAGCTGATGTCAGTGGCCATGTAGAGACTAGACCCCAGGCTCAGGCGTGAGAAAGGCTCTGCCTTTTGATGTCACTCAGACCTTGTCCAAGAGATCCTGGGGCTGCATTCTGGACTCCGCTGCTCATGTGACCTTCGATGAGTCCCTTCCTTCTCTAAACTGTTTTTCATTGAGAAGTGAGGTATGAGCCTGCTTCCCCAGGTGCGGGGCTTCTCATGGCACAACCTCTCAGCTCATGGCTTGCATGCGGCTTGGCCCTGTGAAGTGTCCTAAGCGACAGCCATAGTGGTCACTGTCTGCAGCTGATGATCAGACAGTGCCTGGCCAGCTGCTGCTCGAGTTAGTTCCTGGGCATTAACTCTTTCTTTTGAAATCTTCTATAATTCATGTGTTTTGTAAGCCAAACAAAACAAAGAAATGCTGGCATTTTGTAAAGTGCCGAGCACTTCAGGCACAGGCCCTCTCAGGTTTTGTATGGAGGTGGCTTGGATTCTGAGCTCCCAGGGGACAGTTCTATATTGCATTTGGATGAGGAAAGGTGTGTGTGCACCCAACTGGGTAACACTGGGTACTGTTTGCTGAGTGCCACGGAGGAGTCAATAGACCCACCCAAACCTCATTTCTCCCATCCACCAAATGGGCATGGCCATGAGGAATGAGATGGCCCCTAGCCATGCTCTTCATAGCAGAGGTGTGGAGTCATGAGGTCACATAGGGCTCAGCACCACTGCCCATGTACACACTGTTGCTTGTCTTCTTGTCCTGAGGGGTCACTTGTAACCAATATACAAGAAATGCAGACTGTGTGTATTGTGGTTTCTGGTATTTGTTTTTTTATCTTTTAAAACCTTCCCTGACTTGGGAGGACCGTCTGGAGCCCAGCAGCCGCCGGGACTTTGGTGGATGTCGGAGCTATGACGAGGAGGCCGATGGGGCTCCGAGCCCCGAAGTCTCAGTCCCAGCTCATCTTGCTGCTCCGATTCTTGTTTGCATGGGGAGGAGGGAGGGGATGGGCCAAGTTCCCTATGCCTGGAACGCCCTTCCCCCCCTTCTTCACCTGGCGAACTACTACTCGTCCTTCAAGACCCAGCTCACACGGCACCTCCTCCAGGAAGCCTACTCTGATTTCACAGGCTGTCTGTCCCTTCTTCCACTGTCCCTTCCATGTCCTGTGCTTCCCTTTCTCTGTCTCAGCAACCAGCATGCAGTCTGTGCTTGTCACTTGCGTCTGTCACCCCAGCAGACTGTGAGCTCCTTGAGGGCAGGGGATCTATATCTTATCCCTGTCTGTGTCAACCTCACCCCCAAGTGTGATGAATGTTGGTGGCTGGGACTGAATGTGCTTGGAAGGGAGGAGAGGAGATATGGGCAGAGAGCTGTTCCGCCTGAGCACTTGTAAAAGGGGCTGGGCACAAAAGGGAAGGCCCCAAGGGGTGACCTGAGGTGTAGTCCTCGTGGCTTTAGGCAGGTCATGGTGGCCATTTGTGTGCCTTATTTGCTCTTATATGCAAAAGGCATCATGAGCTGCTGTGTTGGGACATGGTCGCTATGACATGGCAGTGCTTAAACCGCGCCCAGCAGCCCATCACCTGGCATCCTTTGTGTTGAAATGTGGAAGGGAGGCCCCTCTGGCAGTTTTGGTGGCAGCCTGCTCCCTCCTGAGGCAGGACTGGTTGCTACTGTGTGTGACAAGCTCCCAGAGTCCAGTGTCCCCTCATCTAGGACAGATTGCACTCAGGCCAGGGTCAGGGTCAGCAGTTATAGGCTGGCTTTGATCTGAGTGGCTTTGGGGCCTCATAGCAGGGTCTGCTCCTGCTACACTTGTGACTTGGACTCCTTGTTCCCAGGTGACCTCCTTTAGCACCCCGCCCACCCCAGAGCGAAACAACCGGCCCGCCTTCTTCTCCCCATCCCTCAAGAGGAAGGTGCCTCGGAACCGCATCGCAGAGATGAAGAAGTCACACTCGGCCAATGACAGTGAAGAGTTCTTCCGAGAGGATGACAGTGGAGGTGACAGGCCTCACCCTTTGTCTTCCTCTGGCTTTCGTTCACTTCTCTGTGGTCATTTGTCCATGTGGCCATTCGTCCTTGCATTCACTCATCTATGCAGACACCCATGCTGCCACTCCCTCACCAGTGTCACTTAGAAAGCTGTGTCCCGTGGGGTGCCGACCCCAGGGCCGAGGTGAAGCTGTGTGTAGATGGGGAATTCTGCCTCCACGAGCCCAGTTTTCAGTGTCTACTCCCCTCCCCCATTCAGTGGCTCTGGAACTTACTGCTGACCTGGGTGCTCATCAAGGGCTGTCTTCCTTTTCTGTTTCCTGAGCCAGCTTTCCTCATTCTAGAACCTTCTGTCCTGGGTAAACCTTAGGATTTCTCTGTTACCTCTGTCCCCTGGTCTCTGGTGAGTCACCCTGACTCACAGATCCTTCCCTGTGGCCCCAGCAGTGACCTTTTGGTGTCTGCCCAGGGGTCCCAACCACTCATCTCTGTGTACATAACCCCCTCCCCAGTGGTCAGTCACTGCCAGTGAGTTATGCAGCTGTGGGACAGGAGTCCTCAGTCTTGGACCAGGAACACTGGGGTTTGGTGGGTAAACTGAGCGCTCCATCAGTCCTGTGGAAAGTGGGGTTCAGGGAACAGGAATGGCCCTCAGACCTGGGTTGGGAGTTTCTGAGGGAATGTCTGACATACCTCAGCATCTCTCGTGAGCTGATACCATGCCAGTTCCATATTATGTCAAGTGGCTGGAAGAAGGCAGGCTTCACCAGGGTGAACCCTGGGTGCTTTCTAGGCCAGGCCCAGGGAGAGGTAGGCCCTGGCAGAGGGGGCAGTGCCTGGAAGCAGGGCTTTGGGGTTGTGGACATGGGTGGGGAGCATTTGTGAGTGTGACATCAGTCTTAGGGGCAGATGTCCTGTTGCCCGTCCCCCCTCTCCCTGGCCCACACGGGGATGCTGATTTGCCCTTCTCCCCTACAGCTGACCTACACAATGCCACCAACCTGCGGTCTCGATCCCTGTCCGGCACAGGACGGTCTCTGGTTGGGTCCTGGCTGAAGCTGAACAGAGCTGATGGAAACTTCCTTCTCTATGCACACTTGACCTATGTCACCTTGCCACTGCATCGGATCTTAACAGGTACATGAAGGCAGAGCCCTTCAGAGCCTCTCTATGAAGGCTTCAGTGGGCTATAGTTCTCATACGCCAGTGGCTTCCCACCACGTGTCCCTGATGTCCTCACTGGTCCCTCTTTGAGTGGCTGCAGATGGGTGTTGCCTCAGACGTGTCTATGGGAGTCTTATTCCTCTTGACCTCTGTCATCTACACTTATCCATTGCTGATGTGTGGGAGGGAAGAGTAATAATGGTGTCTGTAGCCTGTGAGGCCTGATCAGAAATGGGTGTGCATGGCAGCTGTGGCTCCCTCCCAAGAGTGCCCTTACCCTGCCTGCTCCCTCCTGTCACCCTAGACATCCTGGAAGTACGACAGAAACCCATCTTGATGACTTAGTGTGTGTGGAGCCTGCACGGAGCCCCGGCCCTGCCTGGCCCTGGAATGCTGCCAAGTGCCTACCTGTCACCGCCACTGGGGTCTTCTGTGACAAGCCAGCGCAGGAGCTACAGCCAGGCAGGGCCACTCGACTCCTGGGGCCAGGGCCGACTCCATGAACACCAGCCCAAACTGAAGTGCCTCGTCTTCTTTCCTCGCTGGCTCTGTTCCCACCCTGTCCTGCACACGCCCCTCAGCCCATCTCTGGAGAGCCTTCTGCTCCCAAAGAGGGCCAGAGACACCAAGAGGTCATAGAGAGCATGAGGGGCTGCCAGCTTCCAGAATGTTTTTAGACCTCCAGACCTCCACTCCCATCTCCCTGCTGGAGCTCTGTGCCAGGCTACTGTCCACACATCCTACACAAAGCCAGTTGAAGATTTTGTAATGCAGTACTGACGAACTTCAGCTCGAGAGTCAGTCCCAACTTGTTCTCCCATAGTTACTACTTGTCACAGTGGGTTCCAGCTGGGAGTCAGGGGACATGAGCTGTTTGTCGGCTGGGAATACCTCACCCCATGCCCAGCTCAGAATGGGTGTCAACCTCCAGCTGGCCCTGATCCCCCAGAATGGCCTTTGCTTCCATCCAAAGAACACCGCCAACACACACACCTCCGACCCGAGACGTCCTGTGTCGGTCTCGGCTGGAGGGATGCAGAATTTAGTTCTGAAGGAATGTGGGAGGGAACTTCTGTTGAGGGATGTCTGAAGGGGTCCTGAGTTGAAATCCCAGATGGGTAAAGGTGACCATGGGTCACCAGCCCAAGGCTCACCCTGGCAGTGTGCTGTAGATGAGGCCTTCTCTACCCAATTGGAATAAACTGGAAACTGGGTCTCTTGTTGCTGCTGGGTTTAGTGTCCCAGATTCCAGAGAACTCAGCTATGTATGCAGAGCTCGGCTCCTCTGGGCTGTAGAATAGAAGCAGGAGCATGGCTCCATTCCTTGGTTTCTGGGAGTGGGGACTACTTTGGGGCTTTCTCTAGCTTTTGTATGTTGTTATTAAAAGCGAGCTATTGCATTTCATTCTGCCTCAGTTTGCCCACCTGTAAAATGGGGCTGATACCACCTACCTCACTGAAGTCTCCAGGGTTAATGTGCATGACTGGGTCAGGACTTGACCACCTGTCATTCTGCATAGCTCAGGCTGGGTCTTAGGAGTGGGTGTTAAGGTGGCCAGGAAGCTTGCCTCTCCTGCCTGTTATGAAATAACTCCTTCCAAAGAGATGAGCAGTTGGTAAGTTTAGACACTGAAGTTCTGCTGGAGCCTGGGTCTATATTCTAATCTAACCACTGAAGCAAATTCACATCCTTCCCCAGAATGCCAGAGTACCTCAGGCCTGTGGCTATGGCCCTGCAGCAGGATAGCCATTCCTCCTGCAGAGGTGTGAATGCTGTCCCCGTTTGTTTCCAGGGAGGTCATAGTATCCTGCCACTTTAGGACACTAGCCATTCTGGGGTCTGAACACTCTGGACTTGATATCTTGAGGAAAATACAGCCAGGTGTGTCTTCTGTGGAAGATTGAGGCAGTCCTAGACCCTTAGCAATTCCATGGCTTCTCTTTTCTGGGGATTGTCCCCCCAGAGCTCAGCAATGCTCTCTTAGGCAAGGCTGGCTCCTCTAAGCTGGGCTAACTGGATACAAGTGTTTCTCAGGCTGTAGAAGGTAGAGACTGTGTCACACAACTTGGCTCTATGTGGCATATGGAAATATCTGATATTCGCAGGCCTATTTCCAGTGCTTATGTGCCATCGTCCCCTATGTAGAGGAGGAAAGCATCCCAGAGAGGCTGAGTGAAGTCAGAAATGAACCATGAGGAACAGTGGAAAGGAGGTGAGCTTGTTCTGGGCTCCAGGCTATGGTTTAGCCAGACATTTGGTCAGCCTTCTGCTTTCCCCAAAGGGCACCTTTGAGTTCCAGACATGTTCAGAAGCTCTTGAGAACTGGGATAGAATTCTGATGTTTACTTTTTCCAATAGCTGACATCTGAGGGCCAGGCATGGTGGCACATGTCTGCAAATCTCAGTATTGAGGCTGAGGCAGGGCAGAGTTCCTGTCCAGCCTAGGCTACATAGCAAGACCCTGTCTCAAAGTCTGAGAGCAACAAGTGACAGAGCAGCACCCAGAATCCTGGGGTTGACACTTTGCCTTCTGAGGCTATCTTTAATTTATCTGGGAACATGCCTATCCTCATACAACGCAGTGACACATAGCAAGTAGAACTGGAGTGAGTTGTTTTGAGGAAACCTTGGTGTCAGTCTTTGGGACATCAAGAAGAAAGCACAGTTTGCTTTGTGCTCCTTCCAGGAGGCATCCCTGTTTCTTCAGGCACTGACCACTTTATCTCCTGGGATCTTGCTGGAATCCTGGAGCTGTCTACATGAAAGCAACCCAGACTCACTTCCACTCCAAAAGATTATTGTTTAAAACACAGGCAAAAAAGAAATAAGCTGGGAGTGGTGGTGCATGCCTTTAATCCCAGCACTTGGGAGGCCAGCCTGGTCTACATAGGGGAGTTCAGGACAGCTGGAGCTACATAGTGAGACCCTATTCCAAACAAAACAAAAAACAAAAAATGTTTTTATTAAGACATCCCAGCCCCTGTGTTGTTGGTCTAGTCTAATATAAACTATAAAAAGTTTCTTTGGACTGTCATAAGTGGTTTTAAGTTTTTTGCCAAAACTCTGGACGTATTGAGTTTTGATGATTTAGGTCCTGTCTTCAGTTGGCTGTCCTTTCCAGCTTTAAAAATCCAAGAATCTTGATAGCACATGTCTTCTCTGTTCATACTCATTCTCACCTCTACATCTTTACATAGGACTGTCTGGACATAGCCACCCTAAAAAGTAAATATAACACCCCAAAGGACTAAGGGCTCTAAGACATGGGATGCTTCACAGACGTCGCTGGCCCTGACATGTGTGCACCATTTGGTGGACTTGGAGACCAAGTGTAAAGATCTTAAGAGAAGTAGCCTTTTGGGGCATCAGAATGGCCCTTCCCTGGAGTAGCCAGAGTGCCTCCCTGCCTGTCTAGATGAGGAGTAGCAGTACCCGAAAGGCCTTCACTGATTCAATACTGGTATGAACCTCCAGGACTCCACTAGCCACTGCTTGCAACATCACACCAAGCTAATTGACTTGACAGCTCATAGCTGGGGTGAGATCCGAGTTCTGTACTGTATAGATCCCCTAAGTGGAGGAAGCCATGGTCTGCTGACAGTTTGTGTTTACAGGTTTCTATTTCCAAGACGGTCAGACCATGAGCTGTCAGTAGTTTTTTTTGTGTTTTTGTGACAGGGTCTATGGAGCCCAGGCTGGCTCCAGACTTTGTATAGCAGAGGATGACCCTGAGCTGACTAATGAACCTTCTGCCTCCACCTCCATGTGCTGGGATTACAGGCGTATACCACTGTGCCTGGTTTTATGCTGTGTTGGGGGTGGAAACCAGGGTTTTGTGCCACTGGGCAAGCTCTGCTCTCTCATCAGCTGGATTGCACCCCTCTGTCCAAGCTTCTTTTGACTTCAGCCCCTTACTTTGTAGATCAGCAAACATAGATGCAAATCACAATCTTCCCTCTTCCATAATTATTGTATGAGTAATTATGCCTACAAGAAAATGTTGGTTTTTTGTTGTTACTTGAAAACTTGTGATTTCTACAAAAACATTTCAACGAAGACATGAGTACATTGACCATGTTAGTGTATAGATTGTGAGTGGCTTTCCCATGGAACACCCTCATCCAATAGAAAGCCTTTGTGGTGGCTGTTCACTTTGCTTTATGATTTCATGGTTGAGATGTTGCTTTTCATTTTAAGACATTTATAAAATTTCTTAGAGGCACCCCCAACCTGTACCTGTTTCTTTTAATAATACACATTTCAGGTTAATACAGACACTACAACAGGTCAAGGGAATGACCCTGACTTTGCTGCAAGCTTTTCCAAGATACTGTTCTGAAATGGTTCCTGCTGGGGTAGATCATTCACTGGCTGTCCTGATGGCTGCTGGTCTGTGAAGACCCTGTGAGAGGGACAATGACCATCCTGGCCAGAGGTGTAGGCATTTCCAAAGCTGATCACTTGATGCCTTTGGGCTGTTCTGTGCTCCCATGAAAATCCACCCTGGCAGTGTTTGGACTGAAATCAACCAAGAGAACCCTTTAAAAATCCTTACAGCAGTGGGAAGATGGCTGGAATAGAAGTTGGGAACCTAAGTGGGAGTTTAGGAAAGATCCCAGCATGCATCTTACTGTCAGTTGCCTAGTCACCTGTGACTGTAGGCTGCTGAGCAGGCACCTGCAATCATTGCAGGTTGAAAATACCTTTCATGCAAAATGACATTATGTCACAAGAAATTGGGCCTAATAGACTATAAACATTTGGAGTTAGGAACTGCAGTGGAGGAGCAGAAGACGGAGGTCTGAAAGGATTCGTAAGAAGTCAGCTACTACCCTAGAAACAAACACCAGTTGTTTTCCAAACTGGTACTTCCAATCGCAAGGTGGTAGGAAGGTGTCTGCTTAGCAGTTAGCAGCTAAGTCATGACTCCTTGCTATCCACATTGACCCCTGGGTAGGCTGGAGTCTGTGTCCTGGATGCTGGCTCCAGTGCAGGCATTCCAGCTTCCCAGATGCTGTGGGAAGGCATTTCTGCTGTCTCAGGTCTTTTATTCTGACCCATACCTTTTAGGAGCAGCTGTCAGGCCTAGCTTGGAAGAAAATGTTCCCTGAAAAGGAAAACCTTCCAGAATGAATGGAGAAGAGAGCATTATGTAAAATAATGCAGTCCTTGTAGCTCATTGTATATACCCATGTCACCTGGAGACATCGGACTCTGTGCTTGTTAAAAGTGACAGAAAGTGGGAATCTTCAGGAAGGGAAAGCTTGCTTGGGGGATGGGTGATAAGAAAAAGGGTCCTATTCCTAGTGTCACTCACTTGCCTCCTACTGCCTCATGTAAGTCAATGGGCTATCACTTTTCTCTATGTGGATAGCTCTTTCATTTTGGAATCTGACTTTAATAAAGCAATTAGTTTGCTCAGTTTGAAATAACCATTGTTTCTGGTGAACTTTGATTATACTGTGAATCACAGTTTTACTCAAAAGATTTAAGCCAAGTCCAGAAACCACTGAAGTTGAGTGATTCAGTGGACACACTGGATAGGGCCATGTAGATCTGGTCCCTCAGCAAGCCATGTCACCCCAGCTTGTCCTAACATCCAGGCTCTGGGGCTTTTCAAAGGGAAGGTAAACCCATCCCTCAGATTCACTGACAATGAAGACAAGGGCATGTACAGAGGTTAGTACAGTGCCTGGGAATGCTGGTGGTCACTGCCATTTCCTCCTAGGGTTATTCCTTTCATGGCTGTAGCTGGAACTCCAGTGGGGGAGCTTGCCAGCCAGTGGTGGGCAAGCACAGCTGTGCACCAGGTCATCTGTTCACATCCAGAGGCTGGTAGTAGTTGTGTGATTGTACAAAACCCACTAACCAAATCAAAGACTAGGTCCTAAACTGACATTCTGATACAATGAGCTTAAGATGGGGACCCCAAAAGCGGTTCTAAAAAGTCCATGGAAACCACTGGCACTGGGAGCCCACACCAAATCAGCCAGTCTCCCCAATGGCTCAGGCATAATCTTGCTCTTCAGGAAACACCTGTCACTTAATCTCAGTTTGGAACCCTGGGGACAGCATTCTGTTACTCCCCACCCCCCAACCAAGAAACACCCTATACTTTAGATAATGCTGTGTTCCTTAGGAAACTTCAGAATCTGACCACAGCTCCAACACATCACTGAAAGGATGTTACTTCTGCATAAGAAAGCTAGCCTCCCCCAGCTCTAGTCTGAGGCTGGAGACTGCCCAGCACAAAACTGTGCACCCTACAATGCAGGCTGCTGGTCAGCATCAGCCTCCCCTGGTCAACCCCTACTTCCAAGATGTTTCTGCACATTACTGCCAGCGTTGCTTTTTCCACTGACCTGCCAAGACTATCACAGAAACAAAACTGTCAAATGCCGGTTTTTAACTTTCCATTTATTCACATTTCATGGATTGTTACACTTCCTCACAGGCTCATTCAAAAGCTCACACACACTGAGATTATACTGTCTGACAATTCAAGTATTTTAGCGTTAGAAAACAATTTCCTGTTTAAGGAAAAGAACAGGTTATTTCATGTGTTAAGAAGTCTTACATCCCCTTACAACTCTGTCTGTGTTAAAGGACAGTCCTCAGTCTTGTGATCACTTCTGAAGAGCACGTGGTGGCCTTGTGCAGAGCATGGGGCTAGAAGGTGCCCTGAAGAGCTCCCAACTTCACCTATGGGTAACAGAACAGGTCATTTCCTTAAAATCTCACTTCTAGAATGAGACTTGGTTGGTGTTAGTGGGTAGTCTGCAGCCTCAAGGGGGCTGTTCCTCATCTTCAGAAATAGTAATAACATAATGAACAAGCTGGCAAGAATAGACTCCTTAACCTTCAAGAAAAGGTAGAGGAGGCTGTCAGGGGAAACCCTGACAACAAGGTGGACTTTTCCCTCTACACCACAGCAGGTATTATTTTTTGGCACGCAGCATGTAAAAAATAGGATTTAGAACTGAAAGTGTAAAAGAAATCAGCCCATCAGCAGTTGGACCTGTCACTAACAGCCGCAGCTGGTATGGTGTGGCTCTCCAAGGAAAACAGTGCAGGCCTAAAAACTGCTGATTGGGAATGTGCGAAATCATGAGATACAATGTGGGAAGGCCCAGGCTTAAGAGTTTGCCTAGACACACCCTGACAACAGAGAACACACACTTCCTCAGGCAAATAAAATACTTAGATTTTCAAACCAGAGAAAAACCTCAGTTTATATTAAACACACAATAGGCAAATTTCTAACATGTTAAAACATAAATGAAGTTTAAGCCATGGGTTGGAACCAGGTACTAACTAACACAGTTAAGGGAGAACAGAGCCCTCCAGGGGCCTCCCTGTGACAGACTTTCTAGTGACTCACACTCAGGTTAAGTGCAGAGTGCCGAGCTAGCTCCTAAAGCATAAAGACACACTGAGTTCCGGTCACATCCCCTCTCTCCTTCCAAAGTGATAGTCTTAGCAGCAAACTTTGCTGGGAATGTTAGGAAAGCTACACCCACTACTTTACAATTAAAATGGGCTGGGAAGGCAATCCAGTCACGACCTTTTTTGCTTTTACACTTTTGGTAAATATTCAAGGCATGGGCAGATGCTCACAGAGCCCCACCACCATTAATAGATAAGTTCCTGAAAGTACCCAAGAGTCTGACACTAGTCTGTCCCATGGGCATGTGGCTGCACCATACTGTTCTGAAATGTGATCCCCTTATTTCATCTTTGGAAAGCTGGGAAAACCTAACGTGAACAAGGTAGGGTCAGCGGTGACAGAAGCAGCAACTCACTTGCTAGAAACCAATTCTCAATGCTAAATGGCAAATGCACAGCACCCCGCCCAGGTCCACACCCCACAAAGCACAACACTCATGGATACATGTCAAAATGCTAAGCACAGAGCCATTTAACACAGTGATAACACTACTATCCCACCTCAGCAAAAGCTAACTAGCTCAGGGCTCAGGAGGCACAGGCAGGTGGGTCTCTGAGTTCACAGCTAGCCATGGATACATAAATAAAGTGAACTAGGTTTCACTCCCATCCCGGCATTGTAGTTTTAAAGAACTGTGACATCAGGTTTCGTGACTGTGTATTGACTGAGCACACAAGTGTGCACCTCTGGGCACTGACCCTGAGCCTTCAGACACTATCTGGTCCTGGTGAATGGTTTGAATGGAACTGAAAGTGGAACTTTAGTCATTATCCTTTTTTTTTTTTTTTGGTGGGGGTTGGGGATTACTATAGCTCAGGCTGCTGTGAACTCACAGTCTTCTTGCATCAGCTTCTCTAGCACTGGCATTACAGCTATGAGCCATGACCAGCTAGGCATCAGATTTTGCATTTAATTGATGCCTGGTCTTCAGAAAATGCTAGTGTTAGTGACCTCACCACTCTGAAGTTACACAAATGGCCCGTGCAGAACCATGGCACTCTTCCAAATGAACACACTCAATACCTCATCCTTAAAATAAAAACAAAACAAGTTTTCCAGATGCCAAGTAACATGCTGCTGTCTGAAGCTACAGACCAAATAGGTTTCCCACTCCTACACTCTTGCTTCTCATGAATGCATGGTCCCTGGGGACTCCATTCAGGCTTGCCTGTGGGGCTCACCAGGGCAGTGATGGCCATGAGCACACATCCCTTTTCAGCACGGCTTTACTTTTATCTTAAAATAAAGGCTTGTTTGTGGTATAGAAATGATATAAAAAAAAGCTACCAAATTTGTGCTTCTAAAGTCCATTCTTCCTGACAGCCCCTTCCACATTAATTTAGGGGGTAAAGAGCACCTCCTGAATAAAAACGACAAACCCAGTCTACACCACCAGCTCCCCCACAAACCACTCATGTCCTTTTCATGAAAAGGTAGTTCCTGGATCAGTCAAGCAGCCCCAGGTCGAAGGCCAGCACCTGCCAACAGGCTGATGACAGAGACACCCAACACCCAAAGTTCAGCACAGTCAGTGTGGTGGCATGGTGTTTGGCAGGAGTGCTAGTCACAGGTCACACAAGCCCACAGGAGGGAAGCCAACGGTTATCTTCTGGGGTTCTGTGGGACACTGCCATGGGGTCTCCTGAGGCAGGCAGGAAGGTGGGGCCCACACTGCCTGAAGGAGCCTTGGAGAGCTAAATGGTACCCTGATCACAGTCCATTAAGAATCACTTAGGTTAGTTTACTCAATGAATCAATATTTTAAAAAAAATCTTCCCAAATTTTCACCTCAATGAATTTTTTTTTAGTCCTCAGGAAAGAGAAGAGCTGACATACCCAGAGGTTTTATTGGCCTTAATCTTCCTCATAGAAGTTCCCGTTACCTAGAAGTTCTCAGAATGTCACAGTAAGAAGAGGAAAGAATGTGACTAAGTTTAGGGGGCAGAGGGGAAGCAGCGATGTGACAACATTCCTTGGTCGGCCTCAGTGCTCAGGCATCCTTTTTCTGCAGTAAAATCTTGTGTAACTCATCTGCATCCTCGCCCGTCTTCACTCGAATCAGCATGGTGACCGGGGCTGTGGGCTGCTTTTCATCCAGTGGGGGGTTGGGGACACAGACAATGAGGACATTGTTTTTCCCTGTTCGGGTGCACGGCATATTGGGTGGAATCAGAACATTCAGCAGTATATTGCCTTTGAGTAAACAAAGGAAAATATTTAAGAAAACAACACATAAAGAAATATATAAAATACCAAAACTATAGGATTCTTTAAGAGGCTAAAGATTTGACACTGAAGCAACTCTCAATGAGTTAAAAGTCATAGCCAGAAAGGCTTTCACTAGGCTGGAGGGGAGCCGGGGGTTGGCTGGACACACCCCAAAGTCTCTAAGGCAGGACCGTTGTTCAGAGTCACTGGCTTACCCTGACCTTTACCATTATGGGACTTAAGGATAAGGGGTCAGCAAAGTTCTGCTCACAGGCAGAGTGACATTATAGTGACACTGTGAGAGTCAAGTCATAGGAAAGAGAACCCTGGGAGTCTTCCAGGGAACCCTGGTAGTCTCCCACTACTGAGCACACATCACAGGCCCACTGCTGCCAGAGCTATTTATTTAATAGACTGTTGCAAGGGTTGGCTGAGTGGAGCAGAGAGGACAATAGCATTCTCTAGGGCTGGAGATGGTCCCATTGTTAAGCATGTGACACAAGGATCTGAGTTCAAATCTTCAGAACCCATGTAAAAAACTAGGGAGGGCGGCACATTCCTGTAACCCCCTGGTTAAAGAAGGGGTGGGGTTGGGTGTAGGAATGACAGCTATGGCAGAAACAGGTGGATGGATTCCTGACTCAGTGGCCAGATAGCTGAGCTAATCAATAGCTTCAGGTTTAGTGAGATGATGTCCCAAAAATAAAGGTAGAGACCAGCCAAGAAATGAGACCTAATAACCTTGGGCCTCCATGTACCAACTCTCCTCCCACAAAGACCCCCTTAAACTGACACCCGTGTACTTCTCCTTAGTGCTCATCAAACCATCCCACATGTATGCCACTATTCTGCCACATTCCAACATACAAAAGAACCCTTTGTGGTACTTTTCCACTATAGCTTTTAACAATACACCTACACTGTGTACTACACAATGTTCTTGCTTCTCAAATCATGTCCATATTAGTAACCAGAATATAAAGTTGACCTCATGATAAGACAAAACAAACCCCTATTACTGAGTTTCAAAATCCAATGAACTGTAGGGTCAAGACAAAGCTCTCTGCACAAACCATGATGGCTCTGCACCCACCTAGGTTGGTGTCTGCCCGCACCAAGAGCTGAGTCTTCTGATTGGCTGTAGGTTTTAAATGCAGGGTCCCCACGCCCTTCTCTTTAAATTCATTGTCTTTCTTGTAAAATAGTTTACACCTGTTGGAAAAAAACAGCAGACATGATCAGACATCAACAAGCCAGTTTGCTGACAACCACTGTTTACCTTCTGTGAGTCAACTGCAGTAGGTGGGTAAGAGAAGAATAAACCTTTACCCGATAAAGGTATCTAGCTGGGTTAAAAAATCAGAGTAAGATAATCTAGTTAGATATTCTAGAATCTACCACCCCACACACACACACCTTTCTTTGCAGTGCTGGACATGGAATTAAGGATTGTTGGCATGCAGGCAAATTTTGCTAGTGAGGGACAAACATAGTCCCCCTACAAACCCTTTAATAACACCTGAGACCATCTTTCCTCTCAAATGACCAACTTCTCACTGCCCTCTCTCAGGTGTCCTGGTCCACAGTAGGAGAGCAGACTGGCCCTTTAAGGACAGGCAGATACGGCAGTCTTGCATCTCCCCTCACCGGGCTTTCCCCCTTTTTATTTTTTTCAATTAAATTCCCTTTAGGCCTTCCATTTTTGATCCCCTAAGATATTGAGATAAATCAGGAATAGGGAGTGACTAAGTAGGGCACTCTTTTCCAAACCTATGCGTTAAATGAAGCCTCTTAGGTTATTAAGAAAACATAGCTAGCACTCTGGCGGGCGGGTGGGTCTTGAGTTCAAGGTTAGCCAGGGCTGCACAATTAAACCCCAACTCAAACACAAACAACAAAAAAAGACAAAATTAAGCCGGGCTGTAGTGGTGCATGCCTTTAATCCCAGCACTCAGGAAGAAGAGGCAGGTGGATCTCTATATGAGTTCAAGGCCAGTTTGGTCTACAAAGTGAGTTCCATGATAGCCAGGGCTACACAGAGAACCCTGTCTTGAAAAACAAAAGTTTGCTCACTTGACTTGCTTTGACAAAGAAGCTGCCCCCCCACAACAAACAAAACTGGAAAGTCATGGTTAATCTCTATGTGTCATTTGTATTATTAAAATTAAAATGGTTACTGCCTAAAAAGTTCATGAAATAAAACAAGAACTCCATGGCCCATGACATCTGCAACATAGGAAAGACTCTAATGTCTGTTATAAAAACACTACTGGAAGCTTAGACAGAACAAATGTTTCCCAGTAACTATTTCAGTACAATTAATTCCTAACAACAGAATTTAAATTTCCCATCCAGCCTTGTTCTTAATTCCTAACAACAGAATTTAAATTTCCCATCCAGCCTTGTTCTCAAAGAGGCAGCTCCCACCAGCAGAAGATTCATACATCCTTAACAGAAAGGAACAGCTGTGCCTAACTTTTCCTCTGGGGTTGCCCAGTCACAGAAAGGCCCACCCCATCCTAGGGACCACAGACATCTCCATGCTTACAGAAGGCTTGACTTTACATTAGAGGGAGAGAGAGAAGAGATAAGGAAGGCCATGAAGTCTGTTTCTAAAGCACTTCACACAGAGAGAAACAGTTTGTTTCACAGAGGACCTAGGATGTGTCCAGCACATCTTTAGAATTGGTGTGCTTTAAAAATAAACCGGCCAAGCTGGGTGGTGGTGGCACATGCCTTTAATGCCAGCACTAGGGAGGCAGAGGCCAGCCTGGTCTACAAAATAAATTTCACAACAGAGAAAACTCTTGTCTCGAAAAAACTAAAAAAATAACCAAATAGACCAAACATCCTTCCCTGTTGCAATTCAGTTGGCTGGAGCCAGGTCTGTGGGACACCCTTCCCCTGCAGCTCCCACAGCCCCACAGCCCCACTCACTTTTTGGAATAGAAAGCATCGTCCTCCTTCACTTCAGTCACAACCACCTTGGGTGGCTCATCATTCTCTTCTTCTTCATCGCCACCTGTCACAGAAACAGCTCAGAGTCAGCAGATGACTGCTTCTCACCACCCTGAACATCACCCTGGAAAACCCCACAGAAGCTGATCCGAGTGTAGATACCTTACTGTTTTAGGGGAAGAGGTGCCAGCTGGATTTTATTTTGTGAAATTTTAAATTTATTTTAGCGTGTATGTACATGGACATACTTGTGGGATTTGATTCTTTCCTTCTACCATGTGGCTTCCTGGAATCAAACTCAGGTTGTTAGGCCTAGAAGTAAGCACCTTTACCTGCTGAGTCATCTTGCCAGACTTAAATAATATTTAATAGCAACATATTTCTCTATTATAAAGTAACATTCAATTTGTAGAAAGCCCTAGAATGAAAAACATTCTTGCTTACGACATTCACCAAAACACACTTATATACAAAATTATACACACTCAGGTTGCCCCTTGGAGAATCAAAACCTAAAAAGGGCACCCAAACCATCCCTACCAATGTTGTTGTTATGTACAGAGACACACTGTGCCCAGGGATAAACAGCATCAGCAATGGCCAGAATGGCAAAAGATTGTTTTATAGGTCAGGGTTATCAGAGAAATTGCTCCAAAGCTTTGACTGAACCGCCACTACGATACCTGGCTTACTGGGAGAGGCAGGAAGGGTACATTCCATCAGTAGAGTCTCAATCACAAACAAGAGGTACCTGAGACTCTGCTGACACACACACAGGAAGGAACCTTTCAAAGAGAAAGGCAGCTGTGTAAAGCCTGCCAAACTAAAGCAACACTAAGAACTTGAACCAAAAGACTGAACTAAGGTCCAGTATGAAAACTAGATCCACTAGGCTCTCCTGGCAAGATTCAACATGATTTCTTAGGAGAGGCTCCCAGGACTGGGGAAAGGTGCTCCAGGAAGGCCAGACACTTGCTGTTTCAAAAACTTCCAAGTCCTTCTGATGGTAACCAGGATGGCAACAGTGTCAGATGGTACAGTATGCAGGACAAGGGCATGATACGCCTGCCTATGCTGGGAAGCACTCCTATTTAGGGGCAGAGGAGAAACAAAAGGGGGCCCCTTGGAGCTAGATGGACAGATGGCTCAAGGGTTAAGAGCACTGGCTGCTCCTCAAGAGGTTTTGAGTTCAATTCCCAACAACCACAGGGTGGTTTGTGGCTCACAACCATCTACAGTGAGATCTGGTGCCCTCTTCTGGTATGTTAACATACACACTGGCAGAACACTATGAATAATAAATCTCTTAAAAAAGGGAGGGTTATTGGACCATCTACCCTGAGTTCAGACAAGGTGCAGTAGCACTTGTCCCAAGTAGGACAGTGGCAAGCAGACAAACATAACCCAGAGAAAAGCACATTAACATGCATCCTCTTGAGGACTGTGTTAGGGCCTACTCCAAGAGCAGAGAAAGCCAAGGACTGGTACTGAAGCCCTAGATTTGACTTTATCCAAAGCTCAAGTACCACAGCAGAACTGTCACCGAGAGAATGCAGCCTTCTGGAAGGAAGGCCATATCCATACCCGAGGGGAATGCTGGCTTTGTTCTCTTGCCAGGTAAAGTTTTAATTATAGCCTACCTTAGCATGTTGTCCTCACCATTTTCTTTACTATTTGTTTCCTTGTACTGTGTCCTTATATCTTTGTATTTACTATTTACATGTATGTGAGTGTATGTGCACATGTTCATGCAGGAGCCTATAGAGGTTCAAAAGAGCTCTTGACCCCACATTTTTATATTTTGGACATCAGGGCCATCAGTTGATCAGCTTCCGGATGTCCTGTGTACTCTGCAGGCTGACTGCCCTCTTGGATGTCCAGAGGGTTTTAGGCATCATACAATTGTTTCCCTCATTTTACTTTTGCTGCAGCCTCAGGCGATTCAAAGTTGTTTTTCTTGGGTTTCACGCCTCTTATAGACATGTCTAGTGGATGGTAGTTATTTACACCCAGGAACATTTAACTATTGAAAACACTTAACTATCTGTATTGAAATTTAGAAACTTTGCTGGCTGTGGTGGTAGCACACATCTTCAATACCAGAACTTGGAAAGCAGAAGCTGTAAGATCTCTGTGGGTTCAAAGGCAGCCTAGTCTACATAGCAAGCTCTAGGACAGCCAGGGCTACATAGAGAAAAACAATAAAACCAAAGTCCCTGCCCCTAAAAATTAGACATCTATTCCCTCAGCATCACTATTCAAGTATGTAACTGCCCAGGCACAGCTAGTGGCTACCAAACTGAACATACTAAGTACACCCATCATTTTAAAAAGTTTTACTAGTTGGAACTGGTCCTGAAGTGTTATGCAAAACACAGATGAGCACTGTGGATACCAGTATCTCAGAAGAAATCCTGCAACTGTGCCCACTGCCAAGACCTGACATACTGGGTACAACAGGCCCAATGACAGAGTGTGATTCACAATAGCAGGGCCTTCCTTTAGGGATAGAGTGACCCTCCTTTGTAGCATGTCTGGTCCTAACATTAGTGCTGGAGCATCTCATTTACAGCCAAAGTCCTAAATGCAACAAATTCAATAGACACTCATATTGAGTCTTTTCAATACAATTATAAAATGATTTTTAATTTGCTTCTTCTATGCTCAACACCATGTACCCAGTGCCTTTTTCGTTAGCATTTTAGAACTTCCAGCCTCTGCTGCAGCCATCTGCAGCCTTCACTGCGTGACTGGAGACCCACCTCATGCGGACAGAAGCTGCATGTCATTCCTCCCACAGAACCACATCTCCACCCCATTCAACACATGTGAGCTTTTAACACCCTATAAAACAGGCCTTGCTCTATTTTAAGGATAAGGACTAAGCAACTGTGACATACACAGAAAGTGGAGCCCCTGGGACGCTCTCATTAGACCTGTACAGATGTGGAAACAGCAGCTTTGTATTTACCTCTGCATTCACTACTGCTGCCTCCTGCTTGACTCTCTGGGGCTTTTGCAGAAAACAGTGAAGAGGCTGCTTTACTTTGGGCAGCATCTTTACCAAATAAACTAGAGTTTCCAGGGGAGAATGAAAACCCAGTCAGGGAGCCAGAGCTTAATGAGCTCAAAACTGGGCTCTCAATTTTCTTGCCAAAATTAAATGAGGCACTTGTTGTTCCTTGTGCTGTGTCGGATTTCTTTTCTGCTGTAAACTCCACCTTTTCAGACGTGTCCTCTGCTTTGCTGCCACGAAACGAAAATGGTGATTCTTGCTGTAGTTTTGTTGAACTAAAAAGGGAGGGAGGCTGCATTCCAATCGATGCCCTGTCAGTCTGGCTCTCAGAACTGCTGCTGCCTCCGTTCTCAAGCTGCTTCTCAATCGTCGCCAAGTATCTCTCATAGTCTTTAAAAATGGGCGTCAGGTCACAAAGTGGGTTTGTATTCACATGCTTCACTATCCAATCTCGGACAGAGCAGTTCAAGCCAGCCAACTGCTTGTGATAGGCACTCCCAGCGCAGGCTGTACTGGAAGCAGGGCCAGAGGAGGACAGCTGATTGCTGCTATTACAGTTGGGACTTGAAATCTTCTTATCCACCAATGTAGCAGGTCCATTCACAGCAAAAGAACCTATAGGAAGTTAAAGTTCAAACACTTTAGAAGTGGTTTGATTAAACCATCTAAGGATTAGCTTGTTTTTACTGTTTTAACAGTCTTGCTACATAGTCCTAGGCAAGCTGGAACCAATCATTCTGCTTCAATTTCTTGAGCTGGGATAGTAGGTGTGTGTGCCACTAGGCCCAGCTACAACTAGGTTTTTGTTCCACTACCCTCATGCTTGGCTTCCCTGTTACTGTTCACCAAGCTTGTGTTCATAAGCCAATGCTGAGGAACTGGTAAATGACATTTAGTCCATTATGGTAGTAATGACTAAAGAGGCAAGTGAGTGGTGCATGGCTGCAGTCTGCCATGTGACGCTAGAATCAGATGGATCCAGACTACAAAGTCAGCCTCACATAAAGGTAAAGGCTAGCCTGAGTTCCCACAGCTGAGCTACATTAAGACCCATCTCAAATCAACAAACACTACACAGCATACACTTTCAGAGCCAGTCAGGATCATTTTTAGGGGTCAGCCCATGATCCTGTTCTTTATGTGAATCCCAGAAGTTGTTGAACAGTATTTCCTGTTCAAACCTAGATTAGGACACTGTGGCCAATGACAGTATCACCCCAGTTTCCAATGGTCATCATGGTGGGAGGTGCACAGAAGGGCCTTCATGTGCATGAACCATGCATGAAGGCAAACTCTGAGTCTACAAAAGTGCTTCCTTCTTGCCAGTCAATTCTGGGACTCAGAAGTTAGGAACTTAACCTTGAAGTCACATAGCAAATAACAGAACTGAGAACAGAATTGCTGTGTGCTGGTGCAAAGGTATGTTCTGCTGGCCCACTTGCTCCATGCATCCAAGTCCCATCCTTTCACTGACATGTCCAAGGATGCAGTACTCAAAACACCTCACCAGCTGGGTCTGGTAGCACACTACACAGTATCCCAGTACTCAGGTTGGAAGAGGATGATGGAATTCAAGGTCAGCCTGGGCTACATACCCTGTCAAAAAGGAAAAATAAAACACAACCTGGGAAGAGTTCTCTTTCCGCATCGATTTCAGAGGGGGCTGTAGAGGGAGGGCTACTCACCAAAGGTGGCCTTGGGCTCTACTGCCGTCACCTTTGCACTGGAGAAGGGTGTGGTACTGGTTGTGTTGTTTCCATTTGTCAGTCCTTCCAATGGCTTCCCTCCAGAGCCACCACCAAATCCAGAAAATCCTCCTCCTCCAGAAGGCACAACCAAACCTTTAAAACCTTTAAAAGCGCCTCCACTATCAGACTGAAATATAAAGAAAGCATGTTTTAGGTAGGCAGACTTCCATCACCAAGTAAGTGACAACAGCATCTTAGAAACAGCACAGGGTTCACATGTGGTGGCATTGCACCTAATGGCACTGCCCAGACAGGACAGAGGAAAAGATGGTGACTCCAAGGACAGCCATGTCCTTGCCTTCCTTAAAAAGCCAGGAGAGAAGGTCATAATGGCTAGATCTGTATTTAAAGGCACTGTAAATATTCAAAAATTACAAATTAACGTACCTGCCACCGAGCTCCAGAATAACTGAAAATATTACCAATACAATTAAACCTCATACAATGTACCTTTTCAAAGAACATCTGCCTAAAGAAGCTTTGCAAACACAAAATTAGATTAATTAAAAATATTTCACTGTCTAATTTCTCAAGAACTTTGGGGTTTTCAAGCTGTTCTCAGCCTACAGAAATCTGAGGAGACCATAACTGCAGATTCTAGCCTTTCTATCAGGCAATCCAGTGCAATGCCTTGCTTTTGTTTGCTGTTTCCTGATTTCTATCTTTAGCAAGCTTTTCCATTGGCCAGCCTATTCAGTCAGCAGAGATACTGTGAAACTTACATTACTTACAAAACTCTAGACACAGACAGACAGACACACACACACTCTCTCTCTCTCTCATAAAAATAATCTAACATTATTTTTCTAACATAATAATAATCTGAGTTCAAAGCCAGCCTGGTCTACAGAGAAAGCTCTATGACAGCCAGGACTATGCAGGGAAACCCTGTCTCAAAAACAAACAACCTAACATATACCATATGACCTACAGACAAGCTGTGAAACTACAGGCCTTTTGATTCTGCGCTTGATTTAGAAGTCATATAACATTATTGATACTTTAAAAACTGCCAACATACATTGTTTCTAGCTAAATTTTAGAGTGAATTTAACATATCCATTTTTTTCCCTCAAGACATAGCCTCACTATGCAGACCAGGATAGCCTTGAGCTCAGACCCACCTGCCTCTGCCTCCCAGTGCTGGAACAAAAAGGTGTGCACTACTATGCCAGGCTTGACACACCTACATTATTTCTATTGCTTAGACCTGTTTGCATCCATATTTTGGAAAAGCAAATTTCTTCATTTATGTGGATGACATGACATTTAGTTATTCTAGTATTAAGTTCTGACCAAACCTCAGTGCTAAGATTCAATGTGAATTTCAACGCTTCTATATACCATTCCTTTCCCAGCTCAAGGGTCCTGCTTCTCTACTTCCTTTCATACATATTTTAGAAAAAGATGTATACCTAGATCTGCCAGACCTTTTGACATTACCAACATCAATACTGTCATCCACAAACTTCACCCAACACCTCATAATTAAGTTAGCCTACCCCATCACACATGAAATCTCATGTTTTAAATACGTTTACAATTTTGTGTTGGGCGGTGCTACCCTGGGCCAAGTAGCAGATACACTACTTTGTCTCTGGCCTTCATTCACTGGACAGCTAGACCCCCTCATGTCTCAGCCTGGCTTGGCTTCCCTATATTCTGAGTTCATTGGCCAGCTAGGCTAGCTAATGATGAGCTATAGGTTCACTAAGTTACTATCTCAACCCAGTAAGACAGAGGTTGGGAGATGACTTAGCAGGTAGAGCATGCACCAAACACTGGGGACTGGAGTTCAGTTCCCAGCACCCATTAAATGCTAACTAGGCAGCCTGCCCATAATCCCAGTGAGTGGGAGGCAAGACTCAGGGAATTCACATAACAAACTAGCTTAGCTGGCCAGACTAGGCAAATCAGCAATGTCTGGGTTCAAGTGAGACCCTGCCTCAATATGAGATGGGGAGAGTCATGAGGTAAAACACCCAATGGCTACTTCTGGTGTCTATATGTGTACTACACACACACACACACACACACACACACACACACACACACACACACATACACACACGCGCGCACACACTACCACTACAACCTGCTGCCAAGGAATAATGATGACGATAACGATGAAAGGTTAACCTGATGTTAACTTTTGGCTTCTACATGCACACACATGTAATTTATTCTCAAGTGACCACAAAGGTTGACCTCAAAACAGCTTCTTCCTTGTGACCATAGATTCTAAGTCACTAAAGTCATGCTCTTGGGTCTAGAACCTATTTGAGGATTTACAAGGGGGGGAAGAGCACTGTAGTAATCACTGAACACTAGACACGTGACTTTAATTCCAGAGTTACAACTCAAGTTACCTTTCTAAGCACAGAAAAAAAAAAAAAAAAAAGAACACACATACTACCATATTATGAAACATATCAGTACATGAAATGCTTCTATTGTGGTGAGAGGACTCTCCTTTCTTCAACTCCCAGATTCCACCTTACATTATTTTTGTATGGATACTAATTTTCCTCTTCATGCTGTCACTTAACTTTGTCAGTATCTATCTTACATCTCAACTAGGAACAGGACAGGCCTCATTATTATGTTTTCTAGCTTCCAAGATCTACACCAAGAAGCACTTTAAAAGGCATGTGTGGGGGCTGGAGAGATGGCTTAACAGTTAAGAGCACTTTCTGCTCTTCCAGATGACATGATTCAGTTCCTAGTACCCATGTCCAGAGCTTACAACCACCTATAACACCAGAGGACCTAAAACCTTCTGATCTCTCTGGGCACCCACACACCTATGGTGCACACACACCCCCACCCGTATAAATTGAATACTTTCTTAAAAAATTTGTGGGCCAGGGCTGGAGAGATGGCTCAGCTGTTAAAGGCTAGGCTCACAACCAAAAACATAAAAATTTGTGGGCCAGTGAAATGGTTCAGCAGCCTGATGACCTGAACTTGATTCCCAGGGACCAGATGCTGAAGAGAACTGACTCATGCAATTGTCCTGGCCTCTATGTGTGCCACAGCAGGGAGCAAAACACACACACACACACACACACACACACACACACTCACTCACACACTACACTGGGAGAGCATTTGCTGTATGAATGCATCAGTATGAAGCAGCACTCACTTCAAATCCAACGTTCCTACGCTTTGCCTTCTTGATGGCTCTATTCTTTAAGACTTCCTCACTGGCCACTGAGAATGTTCCCACCTGCAAGAATGGACAAATCAGAGAGCAGCAGAAAGGTAAGACCAAAAGATTAAAGCTAAGTATACATGCTAGAACAAACATGAATTATTTATCTGATATTTGATGAGCTTCAAAGAGTTGACTGTTAACACATTATAGCTCTCATCTATTATCAACAGATTTCTGAAGATTCCAATTCTATTCATGCATCATAAATCTTTCCAGAATCTACAATTCCAGGCTTCAGTTCAAACCCAGAAATAGGAACATGTGATTTCTGCAAAGATGAACAACACTGAATCTTTGGTGCACTAACCGTCATGGCTGGCTTCCTCAAATATCTTAGACATATGGTCTAAGACAAAATCACTAATAGTTACAGTAAAATGTACTGTCATCAAGACAGAAGAGCTAACTTCCAAAAGCTTATGATAGTAAAGCCCAGTCTGAACAAGGAGCCCAAACCTTACTCCCACAATTTTCAAAAACGTTAAATTGAAAACCAGGCGGTAGTGGTGCACCCCTTTAATCCCAGCACTCAGGAGGCAGAGGTAGGCACATCTCTGTGAGTTCGAGGCTAGCCTGGTCTACAGAATGAGTTCCAGTACAGCCAGAACTGTTATACAGAGAAACCCTATCTGGAAAAACATTTCCAAACAAAACAAAATTGTTATAGATAGCATGCACATTTTTCTTTTGTAGAATAGGATCCTGCACAGGTGACGCTTAAGCTCTACCCCTAAGCTGTAGCCTTCACTCACTGTTCTGGACAACAGTCCTGGTACTGTCCACCTTGTCCACTGTCTAAAAGGCCAGATAACCTTGTTACAAATAACCCCAGTCATCCAGTGTTCTTCAACAGTGAGATAAATGTGCTGAAAGGCTTTGATTATATTTCATCTATTCTCTTACCTGTAAGGCTAGAACTAAATATTCTTATCCAGACAGGTATGCCAGGTCCAACTGATAGCCCCTATACACAGAAGGCTAAGGCAGCAAGACTGACAGTTTAAAGCCAGCCTGAATTACAAATTGATACCATCTCAAAAACAAAACTACTCCCATTTCAGATCATATTAACCCAGAACAAGGACCCTCATAACCTAAAACAAGGACCATTTGGCTATACTTGTCCAATTAATGTAAATGATTTCCATGCTCATTTTAGTAGAACCTGTCCGAGTTCTTTCACTCCTAGACACATTAGTGTCAGAGCAAACAATTATATGGCAGTCTAGATCTTGTTCCTACCCCAGGACTATGCTAAAGATCAAGGCAGGGGGGAAAAAAATCCACGACCAAGGCTCAATTAAAGACCAAGTCAGTTAAATGCCCTATAAAAACATTAACATACCAATGGTTTGGCTTCCCTAAACATATCAGTATACATATCAGTACCAAAAAGGAAGACAGCAACCTACCAATAAAACTGCAAAACACTTTTTATTCCCTGATTCCTTCTTTCCTTACCACCTAGCTGTGTGCTATAGACCTGGAGTTAGCTCTGCTACAGATTTTCTTAGTGAACTGGCCTACATGCTCAAGAGACCTAGAAATGCAAATATTTCCTCACAGGAGACAACAATTTTTCTGGCAAAGAAACTACAACAGTGATGTAAATTCTATTCCAACCAGTATTGCTGAGGCACAGGTCTAGCATCAGAACAGCAAACAGCAAGGTACAGGAAGCACAGGAGTGAGGGCAACTGTGGAGAGAACCGTAGCCCGCTAATTCCATGCCTAGCCCCCTCAAATTGCCTTCTAGTAAAGACTAAAACACTCAAACCATAGTAAAGGATGCTGCAAATGTATGAGGCAAGCAGGAATGTGTGTCTACACACTCATCAGGAGCACTCACTAGTAGAAAAGCTATTCACATATGAAAAACAAGCTTCTACAGTAAATGTATACAGCCTCACATCTGCTCTCCTGCTCTGTGTATTTTTAAATGTTTAAAGTCTACTGTATTCTTCATGAAGAACGCAGCATGAACTTTAATGCAGACAGCAAGAAACCACGAAGGGAACTGCTCTGTACCTCTTCAGCTTCGTCTTCTTGATCCCAATTCCTATCTGTTAATTCCTTCTCAGCAATTCTTTTGGCCATTTTTGTGAACCTAGATTACAGAAAACAGAAACAAAATGTTTGCTTTTCTGCATCAAGATAGTTCTTACAAATAACTTTTTTTTGTTGCAGTCTTCATTTATTTTGTAATAAAATCACAATATAGAGAAATTAAAGAAAAAGCAGTTAACAGGTTTAAACAAATGAGATTTACTTACAGGGCTTTGCTCAAAGGGAAGGAAATACAGTAGGAAATTAATAAAAATATAGAGTTCAGCAAAGTTAATATTACTTTTTTAATTTAAAATTTTTATTACAAGTAACTTTAAAAATCCAGCATAGGATCTGGTAAGCATACTCCTGATGCCAGTGAAACTGCTTCAGTGAGAGCTTTACAATAGGCTAGGGGACTCCAGTGGCACATATTCAATTACTATTTGAAGAGGCAGGCACAGATACCTGAGAAACATTGGCACCTTTTCTAAACAGGAAGCCAACTCCATTCAGAAAGATTAAATGAAACATCTATTGATCTTTCAAAATCTGCAATATTTACATAGCATATTGCACATACAGTAAAGTCCTTAAGTCAACAGAAATATTTTTGCCATAAACAAAACATTTTAATTGTTTAAAATGTGTATTTAACTTTATTTTATGTGCTCTGGTGTTTTGCCATAGGTGTCAGGTCCCTTGGAACTGAAGTTCCAGACAGTTGTGAGCGGCCATGTGGGTGCTAGGAATTGAACCCTGATCCTTTGGAAGAGCAGCTGCTGCTCTAAACCGCTGAGCCATCTCTCCAGCCCCAATATTTAAAATTTAAAGATAACTTATAAGTTTATTCTTGGATAAGGATTTTAATAATGTACTGGAAATACTTTTGCAACATGAGTCCTTTCCTTATGGCTACAATTGACAGAAATGTCTCAATTAACATACAATGCCCCTGAAATAGATATTACAAAAAGCTAAGACATTCTTACAAATTCAAATCTTATTACTATGGATACTTCAAAAGTATCCCCATGCCTAGAGATGGCTTGGCAGATAGGGAGTGCACTGCTACTGCAGAAGACAAGTGTTTGATTCCCAGTACCTACCAGAAGCCCTCCACAAGCCGATGTGAAGGAGGGGCTCCAACTTTTACTATATCACAAACTTACATTTCTCTTCCAGGTGCTTTTCTTTTTCTGGTTACAGAATGATTTTACAATCGAAAATTCTAAAATATACAGTATGAACTCTAACACCAGTAACTGGGAACTCTCTCTTTTAACTACTTCCTACAAACATTGCAAAGTTGACCATATTAGAAATAGCATTCTTCCTAGAACTCTTCAAGAATAAGGTCTCTGGATTCATCGGGAAATTTTTCTAATCATTGCCTAACATCGACACCAGAGGGCAGAAGAGGCAGGCAGTGGACCGGTTATAGTCACTTATGTGGACAAAAGGGATGGTAAGAAAAACAAATAGAATACTAAGTAAAACTTTAACATATAAATCATACTTGAAACTAAAGAGTAACTGCCATAATAAAACAAATTAATGAAGCTGATATCATTTTATCCCCCACAAGGGAAGAATTTATTTGGTTTATTGATGACTCCAAATGTCCCAAACCTGCTTGACTCATTAGATAACTGTTGCTGAATCAATGATCTGAGGCATTACATATTTGAGAAAATACTACAAGATGCTAGTACTAGCTAGCATCCAGGACAAGCTGAGAGATGACGGGCATGTGAGCTTGGTGAATGCTTCCTTACCTGTGGGATGGAAAGCGTGCTATAAAAGCTAAGTTACAATAAAAGGCATAGCTTAGAATGGTCCCCTAGAACAGAGGAAGTGTTTTTGCATATTTTAAATAAACAAATTCTGTTAAAAACAAAATATAATTTTTACACCCAAACTCAAAAGGTGTAGTGTGGGAAACAAAGTAACTCGAAGGATAAGCTCAAGTTTTAAAACACATTTCACCAACCAGAGGTGATGGCAAAAGAGAGGCTGAGGCAGAATGATAAGATAGACAGCAAAACCAGTCCTTTAAAAACAAAGGTACCAAATACCTACTTATTCCACATTTCCTTTTTCAGAAAGACATCTCTGTGAAGTACTCGGTTCAAGGTGTAGCGCTAAAGACTTATTTGCCAGCTATTATTATTGTTATTATTAAGGCTTTTTTTCCCCCTTGTGTAGTGCTGGGGATAGAATTCGGGGTTTCTGTGCTTGCTAGGCGAGCCCTCTATCTACAGGCTACCGGGGGACTCTAACCGCCGTAACAAATCAACCTAACAAATCAAGTTACACCAGCAGCTCGGAAGAGTTTGCCAAATGTCTGCGTTTGCGGGTAAAATGGCAGCAAGTTACAAAATGCTTTCTAGATATGAAGTGCTGTAGTTAGGAGAAGCGCAATATTCGTGAATTACCCCTTCCTGCAGTAAGTGTGGGCACCGGGTACAGTCCTGCTCTTAAGAGATGAACTTCACATGAAAAACCGCTTCGGCTATCCTCGATAGCGAGGAGCAGATCGAGGTCACTGAAACGGCACGGAAAGTCCAAACCTCAAAACTGGCTCTTGACGAACCCGGGGGACCAACAGCCTGGGAACGCTGTGAGTGCAACCGGGCCCAGCCAGGGGGACGATGTAGGAGGAATGAAGGCCAGAGCAGCCCCGCCGCCACCACCGCCTATCTCCGCCGGGGCCGAGGCCCGAGCCCCGCCGAGCCCTCCTCGGGCCAGCCGCGGTTCGTAGGGCAGGCCCGGCCGGGCTTCACAAACAGCCGGCCGCGTCGCTAAAGGCCGCCGGCGCCCCGCCCTCCCGACCGCCCGGCCCGCCGCGCCCTCACCTCCGGGGCGGCCGCCGCAAATCGCTCTAGGTCCCGGGCGCCGCGAACAGGTCCGAGGCGGCGGTCGCAGCCGCTGGGAGCTTCCGGCGCGCTGAGCGCCTCCAAGGACTTCGTGATTAGCAGGTCTTGGGAGCTGTGCGTCTTTGAGTCCGACAGCGAGGGGAAGACACACTCACTCAGCCTGAAGCCGCTACTAAACGCTGAAGAGAGCGCTCCCAGCCGCCATCTTGTAACTCGAAATACCCCCTCAGAACCAATTCAAGGAAGGAAGAAAAAAAAAAAAGGAGAAAAAAAACGCCCGCGTCCAATTACTGCGCAAGCGCATAGGAGCCCCAGCCGCCAGCACCGCGTCCTAAAGGCTGCCGGTGTCACATGGCTCACGGACACGCCCCCTTGGAAACGGTCGCTGGGAGGAGCGTGAGCTTTGCGCATGGGCGTACGGACCGCGGGCTGTGGAGGTTGAGCCAGCGGCACTGGCAGCGCGGGACAAGCACGTTGGTCACGTGTCAGCCGCCTCCCGGGTTTGGGGCGGTTCGCGCGCCAATCGCTGCTGAAGCGCGGGCGGGACGAGTTGTCTGGCCAGCGGGTGACTCTGGTGGAGCTCTCTCTGATGGTGGGCTGGGCTGCTGAGGAGGCAAGCAGTGGATCTGGGGAACATGAGACGTGTGCCGTGTGCTTCTCGCGGGTGGTCCTGCGGGGGTCTCAGCCTGGGGGCTTGAAAGCTGAAAGTTGTGGCTTGGGGCTGAAGAGCCCCAAGGGACAGACTCTCAAAGGTCGCCTGTCCCATCCTCTCCCCTCCCCCTCGCCATTGTTGTTACATGATAGAAATCCTCCGATTTCCTCCGTAGCAGGATGTGGAGGTGAAATCGATTTTCCCAAAGCTGCAGGACCAGTTGGTGCCCACGGGAGATGAAACCCGGAGGAATTCTTCAGCTGCGAGACAAACACCTGTGTCCTGGATTAGGACTCCTGTTTCTGTTCATGTAGCTGACTACAGCACTCCCAAGCAATGGAGTGACTGGTTCAGTTGTACAAAGGGAGTCCGGAAGGTCGAATTCTTCTGATTAAAGTTTAAAGAGAATGACAGAAGACCCTTTGGTCATTAGACCCATCATTAACCAACTAGAAATTATTTTCATAAAAATAAGCATTTCTAGAGCAATAGCTCCTAACTTTTAGGAGAGGAGAAAAAAGGGTTCCAGGGAAAAATCAAGTCTCTTATTTTCAGACTATTTTTCATCCATCAGCCCTTTGACAAGAACTGCATAAGAAGACTAGCTGGCACACCAGAGAGAAAGAAAAAAGTGATTGCACTTAATACACGGGTTCTGGATTCAGCTGACTGCAAAGTATATTCTGAAAAACTGTTGAACAAGTGCAGTATTTTACTTGTCATTCCCACACATTTCAACTATGTCATTAACAATGTATTCGCTACTACAAATACTCCTCCAGAGATCATTTAAGTGTCTGAAACCAGTCTTGTCATGTTAACTTCCAGCTAAAGTTACAGGACCAACCCAGGACAGCCTGAGAAACAAAAACTCTCAGCTAGGCATGACAGTACACACCTTTAATCCCAGCACTTAAAAACTAAGAGGTAGGCAGGTCTCTGTACGTTCCAGGCTAGCCTGAGCTACATAGTTCCAGGTAAGCCAGACCAATACAGTAAAACCCTATCTAAAAACACAAAAGTAACCAAAAAAAAAAGGGCTGGAGATGTAGCTCAGAAGTAAAGCACCTGTGAGGCCCTAGGTTTAAGCCCCAGTACTACCAAACAAAAACCATGAGTAAATTGAAAGCAATAGCCCACACCTATAATTCTAATAGCCCACACCTGTAATTCTACTAAGTATTGATGAACAAAAGCCTAGCTAAAAGGCAAATTTGTGGGAGTTAGAATTCAGTGTGAATCCTGCCTGCATTATTCTGGGTTATTGGTAGTCTTAGAAGTTTTAGTAAACACTGAAGGCCAGCTGTTGAAAATCTGGAAACTAAGACAGGATTGCAAGTTTAAGGCCATGTTAAACTATCAAGTGAGATCCTTCTCTTCAACAGATAAACCTGTAAGTAAAATACTAGGTGAATACTGTACCACTTCATAGAAGAGCCTTAAGCAGGCTGAGAGATGGCTCAGTGTTTGAAAGTACCTGTTCTTTCTGGGGACCTGGGTTCAGTTCCTGCCTAACTGAAGTACATCACCCAGAATATGACTTTTATGCTTAAAAACTCACCCTGAGCAAGGCTTGGGGATACTTGGGATTCTGAACACCTGGTGTAGTCAATGGTGAGCTAATAAACACTTTCTATTGGCTTAAACCCATGTCTGAGAGATCTTCCCTGGTGGATACCCTACAGCACTGGAAATTCAAAACCTTCATACCCCAAAATAAATCTAAAATTAAAAAAGATAACACATGTTAAGACTGTACATCTGCAGGTATGGGAAGAGAGTAACTGTTAGGTTACTAACAGTTAAGGACATAGTGTAGCCACCTGCTTGATGCTGTTAAAGGCATGATACATGATATCACAATGGTGGGAGTGTGTGTAAGGGAGAGATCACATGGCCAGACAGGAAGCCAGAGTGGGTCTATCTGGGAACTAATTCATAGGTGTCATGAGAAAAAAGGCAGCCTCCAATGATCTGTTTTTATTGAACAAAACAAAACCACTGAAGAGCATTACACTAAAGGCCTAAATTCTCTTGTATATGATAGCATGTATTGTATCCAGTACTCAGGAGGCTGAAGCAGGATGACCCTGAGTACCAGACTAGTGTAGGTTGCATAGTGAGACCCTGTCTCAAAAACAAACCTCTTAAACTAGGCATGATAGCACACACCTTTAACTCCAGCACTTGGGAGGCAGAGGCAGGCAGATTCCTGTGAGCTCAAAGGCAGCGTGAGCTCTAGATGGAATTCCAGGACAGCCAAGGCTGCTACACAGAAATTCTGTCTACAAACAAACCAAAATCTTTTCAGGATGGGAATCAAAACATTCATACCTCAAAATAAAATAATCTGGCTTCCACCTCTTGGCTAACATCTGAATTCTGTTCCAGCACCCTGTAATTCCAGTCCCAGAAGAGCCAATGCCTCTGGTCAAGTAAATATGTGCATACCCAGAAACCAGCACAACCATATGCACAGAAATAAAAATGTTTAACAAAACGATCTACCACTGCAACACCATACCGAGGACCATCTAGCACATGAAACTTTGGAGGAACAAACTACATTCAAACCACCACAAATGATACATCTCAAAAAGCTTTGGTTTTGAGATGTGGATTAGCTAGATTATGTGAGAACTGCAAAAGTTAAACACCAAAACCCAAACTCTTCCAATCAACAAGACAACGAACTAGTCATACAGTTTTGAAAAATACATATGGTCAATAAATATTTTAATGGTGTTCAACATCTGTGGGTATCAATAGAACTTTGATTACAACTACTTAGTCCAGGTCACACAGGTCAGAGTAACATCAAAAAGACAAATGGCAACAGATGCAAGAATGTGGAGAAAAGAAAACTTACCTGAAGTGGGGTTATAAATTGGGATAATCACTATGGAAATCAGCATGGAGGCTTCTTAAAAAAATAAAAATAAAAATGGCTTGGGTATGGTGGTGTAAGAATGGAAAAATATAGCTTAACTCTCCAAAGACACCAGGAAGCTAGAAATTTAAACCTTAAATTCCAGACTCTGCCCTCAGCCAGTAAATAGGTGAAAGATCACATTCTTTGCTATACTCACAGGACTTGTGAGTACATGAGCTTTGTTGTCCCACCCAGAAACCCGCGTGAATGCAAACCTCCGGGGCTATAAGAAACTGATTGGTCTATAAAGCGCAGGCTTGGATGGTTTAAATTGATTGGTCTGCACCTCGAAGGCTCTGGATGCTATGAGATGATTGGTTTAAGATGTGCGGGCTTTGTTGTAATCCTATAAAAGCTATCTTACTTCCGCCTCCATGGTCCTTAGTCCTCTGCCCCTGCGTGGCGCGTGACTGTGGACCCCAGTGCACTTGGAATATAAAAGACCTCATGCTTTTACATCAAAACCACTTCTCGTGAGTGATTTGGAGTGTCGCCTTTCCTGAGTGGGAGCATGAAGGTCTGCGATCTATGGGTCTGTCAGTGGCATGCACCTTTAATCCCAGCACTTGGAAGGCAGAGACAGGTATTGTTAATTCAAACCACCCTGGTCTACATAGCAAGTTCCAGGACAGCCAGGGCTATATATATATACTCCTTGTCTTGAAAAACCAAACAAAAAGAAGAGTGGCAGGGTTGAGGGTGGCTGGTGGAGCAAACGTAATCCCTCAGTGAGAAGCAGGCTTTGGTAGTGAGTCATGCGGGCATTGGCCATCCTCGATCTGGGGCCTCTCTTCAGCAAACCTGGGCCTTTTTAGCAGAGGCTCGATAGCCTAGGTCAGACAGTTTCAGCATCAGTGCTTTTGTTCCTTCCAAACAGTCCTGTTGGGTGGCTCCTGCTAGAAGTAGGTCATCCACATACTGGAGGAGGGTCACCTGGGGGTGTTGGATCCTGAAGCTGGCCAGATCTTTATGAAGGGCCTCATCAAAATTGGTCGGGGAATTTTTAAACCCTTGGGGCAGTTGGGTCCAGGTGAGCTGCCCGGTTATGCCCATATCGGGGTCCCTCCATTCAAGGCAAAAAGCTGTTGGCTGGTAGGATGTAACCTCGAACGAGTGGGATACCTAGCCCACGCCAAGGTCCACTCACTGTTCTTCACGTAGTCCATGAATACTGCCTTTGCCCTGTGTCACCTATTACCCAGGACTTTTTTGTCTTTTAATTTTCCCAGTGGCTGTATCAGCATGGAATGCTCTGCTCCGGTATCCACTAAAAATTCAACTGGTCTCCCCTCCACTTTCAGTTACCCTGTGCTTGGGTAGGGGGTCCGAACCCTGTCTTCCCTAATCATCTTCCCCTAGGGCTAGCACCTTTGATCCCTTGTTTCGCTTTTTGGGGCAGTCCTTTGCCCAATGCCCTCTTTCTTTACAGTACACACATTGGTCCTTGTTGAGTGGGGTCCTGTTGCCCAGGTTTCCAGACTGTCTAGGGCCTGCTCTAAATTTTCTAATTTTTCTTTTTCTCTCTCTACCATTTTTTTCAACCACTGCAGCCAAGATTTTAATCATTTTTTCCCCTGTCTTCTGTCATGCCTGTCCTCTCTCTCTCCTTTTTCTTTCTCTTTTCTCTGTCTCCCTTTTGTAATACATTTTCTCTGCCTCTTTCACTAAATCACATAACTCAGCTTCCTGTAACTCTTCCAGTCTCTGGAGTTTCTAATTTCCGGGGCCTGATTGCCCTTTGAAGGCCAGAGCCACTGAAGCTTTCTGGGCTTCTGAGGTAGGGTCAAAAGGAGTGCTCTCTTTACCTTAGCCAAATTGGTGGGCCATCTCTCGGCACCTCGGAGACCCACTCTCAGAGCCTGGCAATAGATTTTTAAGCTCTCCCTACCTTTAGCAGTTGAAGTCCCAACTGGGGTGAGTCAAGGGGAATCCCATGTGTCAATTTCGTTTTTTTCAGCTGTGTGGGCTGCCCATTGGCCCCAGGGACATTTTTTTCTAGCCTCTAGCAGCAGCTGTTGACAATCATCTCAAATAGCCTGCTGAGAGAACATAAGGGACTCCACCAACCCTGTAAGGTGTAGGGGATTCTCTGAGAAAGGGGGGTGGTTAGTTTTCCAATTACAAAGATCTGAGGAGAAGGGCCAGCACTAGAGGCTGCAATCTGGCCACCTGACACTGGAGGCCCAAACGTGCACATCGGCAGGGCCATAACTAGTCCATCCATTCTGGTGTGGCTCCGCCTCTGCCGCCCCGGCCCATGGCTGCTCCGCTGAAGCTCAGCCCTGGCAGACCTGGTGGCGGTGGCGGCATGCTCCAGGGGACAGGGATGCTCACAGTCTCATCCAAAGATGGACCTGCACAAGTGCTCTTCAGCGGCGGGTCAGGATGAGAGCCAGGTGTTAAAAAACAGTTGCCTTAACAGCTTGGATAATCTCATAATGAAACACCATCCAACACCGAATGTCTGCCAATTTAGGCATAAAAAGTCTGCCAGAATCTCCCTAACCTCAACTGACAAATTAGGGGCCCAAGACTTAACTTCAGTCCAGTGTTCAACGTCAAACTAAGTGGAGTCATCTGTCACAGTCAGTCCTATGATAAAACTACACACAAAGATACCAAAGACACACAGAACGAAAATGCACGAAACAGAAACTAACAGATCCAGACACAGGCGACCCGTGCACATCTTCTACCATCAGGCAAAAGAATCAAACGGCCATGGAGGAAGCTTCCACTTCAACAACAGACGTGGTCCTACCGACCAACCAACAGAAGCCAATGGCCTCCTCACCTCCCAGCATGTCCCCCAAGGCAGCACTAACAGATTCTGACACGTGCGACCCGTCCACATCTCCCGCAAAGAGGCAAAAGACTCAAACAGCCACAGAGGAAGTTTCCATGTCAACAACAGAGCTCGGTCCTACCAACCAACAGACAGAAGCTAACAACTGGGCGTCCCCAGGCCTCCTATACCCCCCATTCCCCCCAGAGCAACAGCTTGTGACCCTCCTAGCATGTCTGCTGATCATGGTCCCCTGGTCCTTACGGCCCAAGAGGACAGCTGCAAACAGAAACCGAGAACACACGTTCCAGAATACAGATACCACAAAACAGATACTCAGAACAGAGACACTGGCTGACACACAAACATACACACACATCAGAGGGGATCCCCATACCTCCAAGTTGGTGAGAGGGGTGGTCACAGTTTCCCAGCCAACACACAAAATGAAAGACCCACAGAGCATGGACCTTGATGCTCCCACTCAGGAAAGGCAACACCCCAAATCACTCATGAGAAGTGGTTTTGATGTAAAAGCATGAGGTCTTTTATATTCCAAGTGCATTGGGGTCCACAGTCATGCACCACACAGGGGTAGAGGACTGAGGACCCTGAGTACAGAATTGAGACAGCTTTTATAGGGTTACAATAAAGCCCCGCACATCTTAAACCAATCATCTCATAGCATCCAGAGCCCGAGAGGTGCAGACCAATCAATTTAAACCATCCAAGCCTGCGCTTTATAGACCAATCAGTTTTCTATAGCCCCACAGATCCTGTCATAAACAGCAAAGAATGTGATCTTTTGCCTACTTATTGCCAGGAGACAGGGTCTGGAATTTAAGGTATTTAGTACTTTTAAACTTATAGCTTCCTGGGGTCATTGGAGAGTTAGGCTATATTTTTCCATCTTTACAGGAGAAGACCAGGCTACAGAAACCCACAGGGACAGCTGACCTAAACAAGGAGGAGCTAATGGACCCCCACACTAATTGCTGGGAATCCAGCATTGGACTGACTCAGATCCCCTGAACATGGGTCTCAGAGAAGGCCTGGGCAGTCTAAGGGACCTCTAACAATGGAACCAGGGTATATCCCTGGTGCACAAGGGGACTTTGGGAGCACATTCCCCATGGAGGGATACTCCCCTAACCTAGAGACAGGAGGGAGGGCCTACTCCAAATGACTTGACAGATTTTGTTGACCCCTCCTGGAAGGCATCACCCTCCCTGTGGAGTGGGGGGTGGGAGTGAAGGTGGGGGTGGGGGCATGGGAGGGAGGGAGAGGGAACTGGGATCGAGATGTAAAATAAGAATATATATATATATATGTATATATATATATATATATATATATATATATAAAGAAAGGCTCTCATAGGCATTCGAACACTGGATCCCCAGTTGGTGGTAGTGTTTGGGGAGGTTTTAAGATGTACGAACTTGCTAGATGAAGTATGACACATGGGGTAGAATTATAACCTCACTCTACTTCTAGCTGACTCTCTGGGTCAGATGATTTCCCCATCTTGGTCTTGACTCCTTTGTTCATATTATCACTCCTTCCTCACTTTGATTGTGCTCCAGGAGCTTGGCCCAGTGGATAGTTGTAGATTTATTTCTGCATCTGATTCTGTCTGTTTCTGCAAGAGAGTTCTAGCTTCCCTGGGGTTGTGGATTGTAGGCTGGGTATCTTTTGCTTTATGTCTGGTATTCACTTATGAGTGAGTACATACTATATTTGTCTTTCTGGTTTTGGGTTACCTAACTAAGGATGTGTTTTTCTAATTCTGTCCATTGGCCTGTGAATTTTAGGATGTCACTGTTTCTTACTGCTAAGTAGTACCCCATTGTTTTTTATCCATTCTACAGTTAAGGGGTATCTAAGTTGTTTCCAAGATCTGGCTATTACAAATAATGCTGTTATGAACATAGTTTAGCAAATGTCCTTGTGGTATATAAGCCTTTGGTACAGTGGTATTGTAGGGTCTTGAGGTAGGTCGATCCCTAATCTTTTGAGAAATCTCTATACTGACTTCCACAGCAACTGTACAAGTTTCCCCTCCCACCAGCAATGAAGGAGTGTTCCCCTTTCTCCACATCCTCTCTAGCAGAAGCTGTCATTGGTGTTTTTAATCTTAGCCATTCAGATCAGTATAAGATGGAATCTCAGAGTGGTTTTGATTTGCATTTCCCAGATGACTAAGAATGTTGAGCATTTCCTTAGTGTCTTTTGGCCATTTGAGATTGTTCTGTTGATAGTTCTTTATTTAGATCTGTACCCCAATTTTAAATTGGATTATTTGGTAGTTTGATGTCTAGTTTCTTGAGTTCTTTTTTTAAAATGTTTATAAATCTGCATATAAGCATTTTATTTTTAAATTAATTTTTATTTAAATTAATAACAATCTTATTTTACATACCGATTTTTGTTCCCTCTCCCTCCTGTCCTCCTCCCATTCCCCAACATCCCATTCCCTTCATCATCCCCCCTATCCCACCCCCCATCCACTCCTCAGAGAGGGTGAGGCCTCCCATGGGGGATCATCAAAGTCTGTCACATCATTCAGGGAAGGACGTAGGCCCTCCCCGGTATATCTAGGGTGAGAGAGTATCCCTCTATAGGGAATGGGTTCCCAAAGCCCATTCATACACTAGAGATAAATATTGGTTCCATTGCCAGAGGCCCCATAGATGTCCCCTCCCCCTCCCCCATTGACACCCTGTTCAGGTGGCCTGGTTCAGCTTTATACTAATTCCCCAGCTGTCAGCCTGGAGTCTATGAATTCCTATTTGCTCAGGTCAGCTGACCCCAGAATGGTCTTGACCTGTTTGCTCATCACTCCTCCATCTCTACAACTGGATTCCAGGAGTTCAGCTCAGTCCTTAGCTGTGAATCTATGTTTTTATTTCCATCAGCTATTGGATGAAGAAGGCTCTAGGATAGCATTTAAGGTAGTCATTAATCCCATTATATGGGAGGGGCATTTAAGGTAGCCTCTCTTCTATTGCTTAGATTCTCAGTTGGGGTCATTCTTGTAAATTCCTGGAGATTTCCTTAGTGTCAGGTTTTTCATTAAGCCCATAATGGTTCCTCTATTAAGATATATCTTTCCTTGTTCTCCTCTGTTCTTTCCCCAACTTGACCTTCCTGGTCCCTCATGTTCTCCTCCCCTGTCTCTTTCTCCCCTCCTCTTTCTCCTACCCTACCCTCTGTGCTCCCAGTTTACTCAGGAGATCCTGTCCCTTTCCCATTCTCAGGAGTCCATGTATGTCTCTCTTAGGGTCCTCCTTGGTTTCTAGCTTCTCTGGGGTGTGGATTGTAGGCTGGTGATTCTTTGCTCTATGTCTAATATCCACTTATGAGTACATACCAGGTTTTTCTTCCTGTGTCTGGGTTACCTAACTCAGGATGGTTTCTTCTAGATCCATCCATTTGCCTGTGAATTTCAAGATGTCATTGTTTGTTTTTGTTTTTGTTTTTAACTGCTGAGTAGTTCTCTATTGTGTAAAATGTATCACATTTTCTTTATCCATTCTTCAGTTGAGGGGCATCTTGGTTGCTTCCAGGTTCTGGCTATTACAAATAATGCTGCTATGGATGTAGTTGAACAGATGTCCTTGTTGTATGAGTGTGCATCCTTTGGATATATGCCTAAGAGTGGAATTGCTGGATCTTGAAGTAGACTGATTCTCATTTTCCTGAGAAACCGCCATACTGATTTCTAAAATGGCTGTATAAGTTTGCATTCCCATCAGCAATGGAGGATGTTTCCATTTCTCCACATTCTCTCCAGCATAAACTGCCCTTGGAGTTTCTGATTTTAACCATTCTGACAGGTGTAAGATGGTATCTCAGAGTTGTTTTGATTTGCATTTCCCTGATGGCTAAGGATGTTGAGCAATTTCTTAAGTGTCTTTCAGCCATTTTAGATTCCTCTATTGAGAATTCTCTATTTAGTTTTGTACCCCACTTTTTAATTGGATTATTTGGTTTTTTAGTGATTAGCTTCTTGAGTTCTTTGCATATATTGGAGACCAGCCCTCTGTCAGATGGGTTGGTGAAGATCTTTTCCCATTCTATAGGGAGCCATTTTGTCTTGTTGACCTTGTTCTTGCTTCACAGAAGCTCCTCAGTTTCGTGAGGTCCCATTTTTTAATTGTTGCTCTCAGTATCTGTGCTACTTGTGTTCTATTTAGGAAGCAGTCTCCTGTGCCTATGCATTCAAGTGTATTTCCCACTTTCTCTTCTGTGAGATTCAGTGTGAATGGATTTATATTGGGGTCTTTAATCCATTTGGACTTGAGTTTTGTGCATGGTGATAGATATGGATCTATTTGCATTCTTCCTCATGTTCACAGGCAGTTATACCAGCCACCATTTGTTGAATGTTTTCTTTTTTTCCATTTTATATTTTTAGCTTCTTTGTCAAAAATTAGGTGTTCATTGGTGTGTAGGTTGATAGCAGTGCCTTTCATTAGATTCCATTGGTCCACCTATTTTTATACCAATACCAAGCTGTTTTCATTACTATAGCTCTATAGTAGAGCTTAAAGTCAGGGATGGTGATGTCCCTAGATGATCCTTTATTGTACAGGGTTGTTTAGGCTATCCTGGGTTTGTTTATTTGTTTGCTTTTTCCATATGAAGTTGAGTATTGTTCTTTCAAGGTTTGTGAAGAATTGTGCTGGGATTTTGATGGGGATTGCATTGAACCTGTAGATTACTTTTGGTAGGATTGTCATTTTTACTATGTTGTCCTACCTATCCAAGAGCATGGGATATATTTCCATTTTCTGATATCTTCATTAATTTCTTTCTTTAAAGACTTAAAATTCTTGTCATACAGGTCTTTCACTTGCTTGGTTAGAGTTACCCCAAGATATTTTTATGTTATTTGTGGCTATTGTAAAGGGTGATGTTTCTCTGACTTCTTTCTCAGCCCATATATCATCTGTATATAGGAGGGCTACTCATTTTTTAAAAGTAAATTTTGTATCCTACTACATTACTGAAGGTGTTTACCACTTGTAGGAGTTCTCTGGTAGAATTTTTTGGGTCACTTATGGAAACTGTCATATCATCAGCAAATAGCAAGTTTGATTTCTTCTTTTCCAATTTGTATTCCCTTGATCTCCTTTTATTGTCTTATTGCTCTAGCTAGTGAAGGGCTCAGACCCTCACCCAGCCCCCTGCTTTGGCAGCCATGACAGGCTGCAGAAAATATACAGCAAGACATTGGCTGAGCCCCTGACCTTGCCCAACCTTGCCCTAATCACTAGGAATCCAGATAACCTCCCTGTGGCAAGGAACCAATGAGAAGTTAGCTGGCAGGCTCTAGATGTGCTTTACTCATAATAGTGGAATGCATGGCATAGCAACTGCCCTGAGACTGTTGCTATGCAACTAGCGGACACCACCCTCAGGCACTCCCCCTTGCTCTCTACCCCAATATATGCCCTGCCCCATTGCTGCTTGGGGTCCCTCTTGTTCCACCAACTGTGTCAGATGGACAGAGGACCCAAGTTAGCATAGTTAACTTGTTACTTATAAAGACTCTTTGCTTTTGCATCAGATCTGGTCTCGTAGTGGTTTGGTGGGGGGGTTCAGAGTCTGAGCACAACAGGCACAACTGCTAGAACTTCCAAGTGCTATATTGAATAGATATGGAGAGAGTAGACAGCCTTGTCTTGTTCCTGACTTCAGTGGGATTGCTTTGAGTTTCTCTCCATTTAGTTTGATGTTCGTTGTTGGTTTGCTGTATGTTGCCTTTATTATGTTTATGAATGTTCCTTCTATCCCTATTCTCACTAAGACCTTTATTATGAAGGGCTGTTTAATTTTGTCAAAGGCTTTTTCAGCATCTAATGAGATGATTATGTGGATTTTTTTTCTTTCAGTTTGTTTATATGGTAGATTACACTGATGGGGTTTCATATGTTGAACCATCCCTACATCTCTGGGATGAATCCTACTTGGCCATAATGGATGATTTTTCTGATGTGTACTTGTATTTGGTTTGCTGAAGCTATTTCTTAAGTGATATTTAACATTTAAATCAATAGACTCAGAATAGCCCCTTTACCTCCCAAAACAACAACAAACCCCTGACATCCTTTGAAGAAGGAGGAATTCTGCCACCTGCAACATCAGCTATTCCCTTGTCTCCAGCCTGCTATCCTACCCTGTAGGCTTGACTTCCTAACATCATGAGTCAGTCCTTTAAAACATCTCCCTAAAGAAAAGAAGTGCTCCTGACAGCTACAGTGCTTGACTCTAGAATGTTATATATCAGTATTTGTTGCAGCTGCCTTCTCCCACAGTTTATGGGTCTTTGCCTGGTGAGGTGACCTGGACCTCCACTCCTAAAGGGTCTTGGCCTCATTGTTCTGCCGTGGGTGGATTGTTTTTGGCTCATCGCTGGCTGGAGCTAGTCAACATGACATGGTGATCCTGGGGAGTGTGCTGAGTGATTGTCTGTACCTAGACACCCTTCCTCGCCTTCAGTTTTCCCTTTGGTAAAGAGCAGCTGTCACCCAGAAGCACATCAGTTCCCTTTGCCTGTTCATTCAGAGGCATGCCGGGCCTAAAATGGCTGAGCACTCTTAGCTGCTCGTTCAATGGAATTGTGGAGTTTCCTAGTAGAAGCATCCAAGCATCTTACCTTTGGGACAAAACCTTCTAGGCCAGCAACAATTTTGCTAGTCACTAGTGTTAATAGATAATAGTGCTGCTCTCATTTCTACCCCTTGCTTTCTGGAACCCTGCCTAGTAGACCACACATGGCTGCTAGCACTGGTGTTGGTTCTGTTTCTGTCCACACTGACTAATAAAATAGCATCGCTTTCTTTTTATCTCTGCTGTCACGTTCCTCTGTGCCACTATTCTCTGTCTAAAATCATTGCTGAGCCTGCCTAAGCTATGAATAAATCAGTGAGTGAATATGTAGAATGAACTTTGTTGCATTCATGAGTTTCTTTGGTGGAACCATAGGGCAGCATGGCATTTTAGGCTAAGGAAATAACAAAACTCAATGTAGAGGGTTCTAACAGGGCAGATTGTAGGCATCACCATCGGCCAGCTTGCTGGATGTGTGTGTGTGGGGGGGAGGTGATAAAGAGCAGGTTGGGGTATAGTGTGAGGTTTCCTGTAATTTTTCTTATATGCTTTTTTTTTTTTTTTTTTTTTTTGCTAGTTCAGAAATCTCTGTCTGGATATTCAGAAATGGCTTTAGTTTTATTAGATAAAAGTACCTTATACTGCTAGCTAGCTTTAATACCAGAAGGAGCTACACAGGCTTTGGTGGGTAGGGTGGGAGGTAGAAAAAGCATCAATCACTTTACCCAGAGGTGAGCCCTACAAACCACAGTACCAAGTTTCCAGCAAGATGGCCCACTGGTGCAATATATTATGGGGGTAGCTCCACTTTTGGGGGGATTTGAGACAGAGTTTCTTTGTGTAATATCCCTGGCTGTCCTGGAACTAACTCTGTAGACCAGGCTGGTCTTGAAATCACAGAGATCCACCTGCCTCTGCCTTCTGAGTGCTGAGATTAAAGGTGTGTATCACCACCGCCTGTGGGTACCTCCAATCTTAATTTGAGTCACACTCCTCAAGCACATGCCTCATGTTGTAAACCCAGGCCAAACCCCATAGCTGAGGAGGTCTTAGGCCCTAGCATTGTCTAGGAAAATTGCCATGGTGTCAGGCTGCCTTCTAGATGCTTATGTTTATACCACAGACAAATGCTATTCCCGGTCCAAGAAAAGCCTCTTTTTGCAATGAATGATGGTGATTGCAGAGCCGCATGGCTACTCAAACTGCTGAGAAGGTCTGATGGTTAAATCCTTGGGATTAACCAGGACATTTATGCCACACCTTCTAAGACTCAAGCCTCATTGTGGAGAGAGGGACAGAAAGAATGTAAGAGCTGGAGAACAAAGAGAGGGCAGTGAAATGCCCTCTGCTGAGCATGACTTCACAGGCACTGTGGCTGCCTACTGTGGACTTGCATGAGACTGGGCCTCTCAACATCAATTATGGATTGGGGTGGGGCTCACTGGCCTTCCTGCTGAACTATTGGCTACTGATGGATTCTGGGGGGTAGGGTAGTTATGACTTCAGCTGTACTCACTGAGACACTCACCGAGCTGTTCTAAGCCCATAGTGATCCTGGTTAGCTAGATACCTACGGGAAGACCTTGTAGAGAGGAGGATTGGAGGGGTGGGATTATGATGGGAAAGGATGAGTAATTAGGATGCACTTTATACATGTGTGACATGGTTAAAGATCAAATTCGGTAAAAAAGTTCTTGAAGCATCTAAGATGGCCAGGGGGAAGGCTCCGTCATTAGAGTACTTGCCCCACGAGTGTGAGGACCTGAGTTCTAATTCCCAGTACTCACGGAGAAGCTGGGCAAGTCTGTAGCCCTAGAACTAGTGAAAGGCAGGCTGGTCCCTGCAGCTTGCTGACCAGTCAGTCCTGTATAGCCAAACAAGGCCCAGGTTCAATGAGAGGTCCTGTCTCAAAAAATGAGTGTGTAGGGATGGGATGGGACAGTGAGATGAGCACTTGATGCCAAACGTGATGACTTGAGTTCAACCTCATATGGTAGCAGGACAGCAACTTGTCCTTTGACCTCCACAGGTTCACCATGGCACATACATGCACATACACATGGTGTGTGGGGGGGTTAATTTTAAAAATTATAGAAAAGCAATTGGAGAATGATGTGAGTGAAGGGTGGCAGTGGCAACAGCACAGTTATCCTCATGTCTGCTTCCTTTGGTCTATATGTAACGGGGATGCTATCGTATAGACGGTGTCCCAGGAGCCACTGGCATGCCCTGCATCTTCCTGCTGGGAAAGTGCAGGCAGCCTTCACTCAGCACTTTCTTCTGTAGCAAGGGCATTCATTTGAATGAGGAAAGGTCTTCTTATGTGTAGTGTATGGAACACAGTGAAGATGAAGGAATCCAGGGGTCCCACAAACAGTGGGCTGCAGGGTCATGGAGGGAATTGTCATGAAGAGAGGAGATCAATGTCTCCTGGTGTTTTTACACCATCCTCATTAAAGTATAAAAGACAGTTGAAGAGTTTCAAAGCCAGGCCAGGGATGGGGCTCAGTTGGTAGAGTGCTTGCTGCCAGGCGTAAGATCCTGAGTTTGACCCCATAGCATCGCATAAATCAGACAGGTGGGACATGCCTGTAATAACACCACCACTTGGGAGGTAGGGGCAGGAGGATGAGAAAGTCAAGGTCATCCTTTAGCTACACAGTGAGTTTGGGCCAAACTGGGATACATAAAATATTTTCTCAAAAAGAAAGGAAAACTTTAAAGCCAAAGGGTAAACTATTACCCTAATCGAGATGGATGAATGTGACTCCATAACTTTTTCATGGGGGGTGGGGGTATTCATCTGCTGCTACACATTGCCTTTGTCAGGATCCAGGATTTTAAAAAAAGGGATGTTTGATTGCCATGTGTGCCGGGAAGTTTACAGATGGGTTCTTATACACTTGTCTCTTAAGGGTCCACAGAATTAGGATGTCTTCCTATCTTTGTGTTCCCCCCCCCCCAGGACCATGTAGACCTTCATATAGAGTGTTTTCCACATCAGTGGAGCTGATGAGGGCACTGGCAAGGCTGTTCTCTTCTGCTAATCCAGTGACGGTCTTCTCTAAAGCTGTTTCTTGGCTGTGCTTCCAATCCCTAGCTGTCTTCATACTCTGGTGCCTGCATGTTGAAGTCATTCAGATGCATAGCATTAAAGCTAATTAATGTGCCCTCTGGATTCCAGCAAGCACCATGGCCTATGGCAGGTGGCAACATCGACGCAGCACAGAGTCCAATTTTAAGCAGTTAAATGTTAGGAGGGCAGAGATCACCCCTTGTCCAGACTTTGACTTTGAAAGTAGGTCCCACTGCTAGGCTCCCTTGACCTCTCCTGCTCTTTGTGCCTATTAATAGAAAACATCCCATGGCTTGAAGCAGCCTCTGTACACTATTGCATTTTTCTTTCCCTCCCTTTTGCAGGGGGAGGAATGAAAGTTGTGTGGCTGGCTTTGCAGAAGCAGTTCTTTCTGTGTTGAGAAAACTGTACAGGAGTGTCTTTTAACTAGACTGTGACATGCACAAAAACCTTAGGTGCAGGGAAGGGTATTTTCAGAGGCACCTTGTATCAGACCCACCTCCTTAGAACAGTCACAAAAGGTGATGAGACATGAAAAACACCTGTTTGGAGGCACTGCAGGCTGACCAGACAGCCAGAGTATTGCCTTTGCTCCCCCTCTAGGTATCAGCTGATCTGCACCCAGCCTGGAGGCAGAGGGAGGAGCTGCCTAGAGCCAACACAGTCTCAAAATAATGCAGAACCATGGAGTGCACTGCCACAAAAGCAATCACAACATGAGTAAAGAGTGATTGAGAATATGTCTGGGAATGCCAGTTATTAGTTAAAAGTGAACAAGAGACAAACTGTTCAGTGAACGGGTGGTTCATAGAGTCTGGCTTCTACCCTGGACACCAATGACTCTTCAAGAGGAAGCAATTCTAATCAGAAATTTACCTGGTGAGTAGGGACTTCAACTGTACCAGTAGAGTTCCATTTCTCATGTAGCCACCATGGGCTATATGGGCTATATCTCTGAGAGGTATAGCTTGTGTCCCCAGGGAGGCACCCTCTTCCTGGACAGATGCCCAGATGGGCACTGCCAGTTCAGCTCTTTATTCTTTCCTCTTCTGTTTTCTGTGGTCACCATTCCTTCAATCTGCTCAGCATTCCCTCAAACAGGCCCGAATGTGATTAATTGAATTTAAGCTTATATGGTTACAAGTCACATCCTAGTCCCATTCCCACCCCCAAGACTAGAGTGTGAGCTCATGATAAAACTGGCTATACACTTCTCTCTTCCACTATTCACTTAATCACATCAAGCTCCTGGTTTGAATTGGTAACCATGGGAGTGTTTATACCACAATAATTGGCAAACATTGCAAAGCAAGACTTTATATATTTTTTGGATACATTCATATATTTCAATCCAAAGTAGACAAGTAAAAATTCTCCTTTGGAGGTGAAGAAAACCAGAGAAAGTGTATACATCCTAATGGATAGCATTATAACACAGAACAGAAGAGAGTATTCCAGACAGCAAATACTGGGGTGTACTGAAAAAATGGCAGGGGACTCAAGACATAATGGACACATTAAAGGAATAGGGAAAATTTTTTTTGAGACAGGTCACATGTAGCCCAGGCTGGTCTCAAACACACTATATTGTAGAAGGACCTCACATTGATCCTTCCATTTGTACCTCTCAAGTGCTGAGAAGAGGTAAGTTCCATAATAGTGTTTAATTTATTTTTAGATTTATGTGTATGTACATTTGACTACATGTATATATGTACACCATGTGCATGCTTGGTGCCCACAGGTTAGAAAAGAGCACTAGATCTCCTGGGACTGGAATTACAAGATGGTTGTGAGCCACCATGTGGGTGTTGGGAGCTGGACTTGGGTTTTCTGCAAAAGCAGCCAATGTTAAGCTCTGAGCATCTCTCCAGCCCTAAACAATTGGCTTTAAGTACCTTTTATATGATGAGCTGCATCCCTGAGGAAAAGTAGCATTGAGGAAAGTAGGACTGAATGGCTCACAGTAACTCCATTGCCAGACTGAGCACATGTCATGGTTCCTCCAGGATTCATGCTATGCTCAAACTGCTCCTTCTTTAATGTCTTTCTGCTAATTATGTTCAAGAATTTTGAATTTAGGATGTTGCAAACGATGTGGAAGTGCTATACCACCGAGGAAACTAAGACTTTATTGTGAGAGCCACTTGTTAAACATTTATCAGCACAGCACTGCCTGGATCTCTTGATTGGATTCTGCAGTGCGTTGGTTTGAATAAAATTTCCCCCCAAACATGCAGATATTTGAATACTTAGTCTATTGTTTGGACAGACTTTGGAGGTGTAGCCTTGCTAGAGAAAGTATGTTACTAGCTTTGGGGTTTTAGAAGCAACAGACCAATCCTAGTTCTTCCTGCTTTCTGCTTACAGTTTAAGATGTGAGCTCTTAGCTAGTCCCTCCAGCTCTCACAGCTCCTTACCTTGATGGAGATGGACTCTTATCCCTCTGGAACTCTAAGTCCAAATAAACACTTCCTCTTTCTCTTCTTCCTCTTTCTGTTTTTGATTTTCAAGACAGGATTTCTCTGTATTGCTTTGGAGCCCATCCTGGAACTTACTCTGTAGACCAGGCTGGCCTTGAACTCACAGAGATCCACCTAGCTCTGCTTCCCAAGTGCTGGGATTAAAGGTGTGTGCCACTAACACCTGGCTTACCCTTCCTCCTAAAAGTTGCCTTGGTCATTGTGTTTTATCACAGCGATTAAAAAAAAAAAAAAGACCTAATACAAGGAGTGACATCAAATTTTTGGATCTCACATTTATAAAAATTCCTTGATTTTTCCTGAAAGCCATAAATGTATTATTATTTTAAAATTCTACAGTAAATCTCTAGTAACTTAGTGTCTTTTGTCTTGAAGGTCGGAGGTAGTAGCTTAGCTTTGTCCCATGGACCGGGTATAGGACAGGCTGTGCGATGCCTCCAGAAGCCTAAGAGAATGATGGAGGAAGAAGAGATAGGAGGCCATTTTGTCATCTACCTAAAAAGTGACACATGCCAAATCTAGCACCGTCACCTGCCATCTGCACCATTCTCTCTCCTGGGAGCAGTACTCTATTCTACCCCATGGAAAGATTTCCACAGAGAAATGAAGCACTTCTGTCCCAAATGTCACTACACATCAGGATAGGGCCATCATTGATCTTTCAGTTCATCGACATTTCTAGGGTTCTTCCAGGAGGTGGGGCTGTTCAAAACCAAACTGTGTCAGTTGGTATGAAAGCAGGAAGTCTGTGGTCATGGAATGTCAACTGTTGGTGAGAATTCATGCTTTTATTAAACCCACTTATATACAAGCATCTCACAACTATTCTCATTAGTGTATGTTGAAACTCTAATATGTAAATAATAGTAATAATAATAGTAATAATAATAATAAAAAGCCAGGTGTTGGTGGTGCACACCTTTAATCCAAGCACTCGGGAGGCAGAGGTAGGCAAATCTCTGTGAGTTCAAAGCCAGCCTGGTCGACAGAGCTAGTTCCAGGACAGGCTCCAAAGCAATCCAGGGAAACCCTGTCTTGAAACAACAACAACAAAAAAGAAAACCAAACAGACAAACAAAAAAACAAACAAACGAAAGAGTATATCTAATATGTGGGGCTGAGAGATGGCACAGAGGTTAAGAGCGCTGGCTGCTCTTCCTGAGGACCTGGCTTCAGTTCTCAGCACCTACATGAGGGCTCACATCCAGCGATAACCCAAGTTCCAGGAAGACCCAGTGTACTTTCCTGGCCTCCACAGGCATTGCACGTGTGTGGTGCACGTGTGTATATGCAGACATACACATAAAATAACAGATCTTTTTAAAAGTCTACTTTGTATGTAACCGGAGATTTTAACCTGGTATTCTAAACAAGGAAGTTTTTTGACATGTGGTCCAAAGGTAGAGGAGTTCCATCAAAACTTAGAAACAGAGCATTCCTGAAGTAACACCTACTGGGTTTATCAGAGAATATCTCCTGCTAGAGATGAGCTCTACTGAGCCCCAACTGAAAGCCAGTCCCAGTAAGGATGTGTGTTTAATTGTGTAAAGATGGGTTGTGTTTGTCTCACCTTGCCTGTCTAAGGCATCTGACTGGTCTAGTAAAGAGCTGAATGGCTCATGGTTTTTACGGCTATCCCATTTTTGTGTGTCTGATTCATTCTCCATCTGTCTGTCTACTCCTCTGACTCTGCTTTTCCTCAACCCATCATTCTCAATTTGGCTTTCCCACTTAACTTTTATCCTGTTCAGCTATTGGCCAGTCAGCTTTTTATTAAAACCAATCATAGTGTACAGAAAGATTATTCCACAGCCATTTTCCCACATGGATAACTTTTCATCTGTTTGGATTGTTTGTTTGTCTGTCTTTGTTTCTTTCCTTGTTCCTTTGTTTTTTTGTTTTTGTTTTTTGGGTTTTTTTTTTTTTTGAGACAGAATTTTATTAAGTAGTTTCTGGCTGGTCTGAAATTTTCTATGTAGACCAGGCTGGCCTCAGATTTGAAGATCCACCTCCCTCTGCCTCCCAAATACTGGGAATAAAGGAATTCATCACCAGACAGGGCTTTGATCTTTAATTCTTACGAACATTGTGTCCTTACTGAAGCTGCCATCACCAGAATCCTCTCCTTTATCCCAGTTTCACAGCCTCACTGGAGAAATGCAGTTGAACTTGGTCCTGATCTCAACGTCTGGAACCCTGCTGAATCTGCTCACTGCTCCTACGTCAGTCTCTTAGCATTTTCTCTACCCGGTCTCAGGTTCTCTGTGTCATCCAGGTGCCCCGAGTCTCTTATCTCATCTCTGTGCCCGGATCCTCCAGTGACATCTGAGTCTAAGTGGTATGGGCAGACACTCTTGTCTTGCTTCTGACCTGAGAGGGAGGAGTTCAGCCTCCTGTTATGAAGTTTAACCAGCTTTCACAGATCATCTCCCTCTAGTTGAGGACATTCCCTCCCATCTCTGGTTTGCTGAGTGTTTTAGTGAAAGGCATTTAGAGTTGCCAAGTGCCTTTTCTTGCTGTGATGATCTTATGGGGTTTGTCCTTTATCCTATTACTGTGGCAAATCATAATTGATTTTTGGATGCTAAGCCAAATTTCCATTCCCGGAATAAGAATCCTTGTGGATTCCAGGACAAATCCATTTGGTCACGGTGTGAATGCCTCCCTATAGGTTTCTGGACAGTCTGCTAGTATTTTGCTGAGGATTTCTTCTGCACAGCATTCAGAAGAGATATGGAGGGGTAGTTTTCTTGTGTGGCCTTCGTCTGGTTTTGGTTTCAGAGTGACACTGGCCTTGTAGAATGAGCTGTCAGCCCTGTCCTGATGCCATATTTAAGTGTTCAAGGCTAAAGGGCATTAAATACATCTATGGTGCCATGCTACCCTCATCACTATCCATTTCCAGAACTTTCTGTTGATTTCTAGCAGAAATCATTACTCATATAGCACATGGCCCCTCTTTTTCTGGGCCTTGGAAGCCTCCAGTACAGTTTTTGGTTTTTGAGTTTTCCCACTGGCTTTCCATGTTTTTGCCCTCACGTTTGCATGCAGGTGTGCATGTGTGTGTATATGTGTGTGTGTACATGTGGTCAGAGGTCAACATTAAAGTGTCTTATTTCATCATTCTTCACCTTATTTTATTTTATTTTTTCTGGGTACCAAAATTCTTTATTTGAAGAAATCCAACAAATTAAAGAACTTAAGCAGATGTTTTGGTGGGACTTATAGAAAAGGTAATGGCAGCCCAACATGCAAGCACTGCCTCATAGACCAGTGATGTCACTGGTGGCTTTGGGGAAGTCAGCTTAGCTCTCACTGTGGCCCACTGTGCTTGTCAAAGAGATATTCTGCCATGCCAGATTTGGGGTCTCCCATCTTGTGCAAGTTGGTCACGTGGTCACCCAGTTCTTTGATGGACTTCACCTGCTCATTCAGGTAATGTGTCTCAATAAAGTCAGACAAGTGGGGGTCATTTTTGTCAGCAGCCAGTTTGTGCAGTTCCAGTAGTGACTGATTCACACACTTTTCCAAGTGCAGTGCACATTCCATTGCGTTCAGCCGGCTCTCCCAGTCATCACGGTCTGCTTTCTTATGTCCTGCAGGAAGATTCAGCCGCCTCGTTGGTTTTGCAGCTTCATCAGTTTCTTAGCGTGTTCCCTCTCCTCATGAGATTGATGGAGGAAGTATTTGACAAAGTTCTTCAGAGCCACATCATCCCGGTCGAAGTAGCAAGACACAGACAGATAGACGTAGGAGGCATACAGTTCAGGTTGATCTAGTGGTTGATGGCAGCCTCTGAGTCCTGGCACACTTTCTAGGGACACGCAGCGGTGGTCAGGGCGGTGGTGGTCTTGGCGGCGGTGGGCAGGCACGGTGGAGCTGCTGAGCGATGGTCGGAGGAGTCAAGCGCCCGGTTCCTTTCAAGCACTGTTGAAGCAGGGAACTGCGGTGACTCTGGGCGAGAACGTCTGGCCTCTTCACCTTATTTTAAAACAAAGCATGCCCTTTTTGGTTGACTGACTAGCGAGTGTCTGGAATCCACCTGTCTCTGCCCTCCCTCCCATTGTTCCCTATTCTTCAGTAATTACTTGTTAGCTAAAGCTGTTGCCATCCCTATCCCAAGCTTCAGTCAGCAGGATTTGACCTTTATTCTTCTGCCTGTCTGTTCTCCTTTCCACCCTTCAGTCCTCCCCCACCCTTGCCCCCTCCACACAGGAACGAACTCCCTGTCTTGCTCATGGTAGAGGCTCAGAGCATGCTGAATACCTGATCCCCCAAGACACTGCCTGGTGGGGAAGACCAGCATCTTTCCTCCAGCTAACCCCATGTGACCCCATGGCTCAAACTGATCGGGAAGGACTTGTTGAGCATCAGGAGGCAAAAAGTAAGTTTCAGGAGAGTCTAAGTAGATCAGTGAGAACCAGACATCCAAGACAGTTCCATTACCTCCGTTGCACTCGGAAAGCCACTGAGGTTTCCAGAGCCCCTGTGCCCTGAGGTTGTCTCCAAGGGGGACCTCCATCCTCTGGTTCCTCTTTATCCCACAGCTTCCTTCTGATCTGAGACTTGCCACGAACAGTTTCCCACTCACTAGACAGGAAGTGTCTGTCTCAAAGCACAGAATTTGCTTCAGTGAGCATTGAAATAGGAATTCAGAGCCAGGCAGTGGGGGTGCATGTGTGTCTTTAAGTACAGCACTTGGGAGGAAGAGGCAAGTAGATCTCTGAAGCCAGCCTGGTCTACAGAATGAGTTCCAGGACAGCTCAGGCTATACAGAGAAACCCCCTCTTAAAAAAACAAAAGAAAAAAAATAAGTTTTGGGCTTGGTTGGGGTGGCTGTGGATTTTACTTTAAAGTTTACATTCTCATCAAGGATATTGTTTAGATCTGGAGATATGGCTTAGTGGATAAAGGTAATTGTAGCCATTGCTGATCTCTCTCTTTCTCTCTTTCTCTCTCTCTCTCTCCATATATATATATATATGTGTGTGTGTGTGTGTGTGTGTGTGTGTGTGTGTGTATGTATATGTATACACACATACACAAATATAATACATGTTTAAAGAAAAATTTAAATGACAAGTTAAATACCAGTATGCATTAAACAATGATAGAAGGAAACAGCCCAAGGTTGGACCTGGACAGGACAGGGTGTTTCCCTGAATAATAAGTCTCACAACTTGTGGCCAAGCTGGCAATTCTGTAATTCAGAAGGCTGACCCTTCACTACTCTGTGACCAGTGTGTCTTGTCACTGGGCCTGAGAGGACACCAGACCCATCACCCTGGTGTGGGAGACAGCTTCGAATACCTTTTACCCCCAAACCAATTTCTTCCTGTTTCTTATTGCTGATGAATCTGCATACTAATTAATAGCTGTTACTTCTCTCTCAGCAGTTTAACCTGCTGACGAAAATTATGACAGAGTTAAAAATGAGCGATTGCTGAGATAGACTAATTACATCTCCTGGGATGAGCCTGAGATACTTAGTCTGTCTTCCCCTCCTCACTGCCTTCCCCAGAGAGTAGGTCTGCTCTAATCACTTCTGAGGAAAGTTGGGTGTGTTGCCAGTTCAGTTCCCTGGGGCTGGTAGAGATGAAGGCCAGGAGGAAGGGGTTTGTCAGTGGAGTACCTGGTGGCCTTTGAAGCAGAGACCAGGGCTTCATTGCCCTCTTCCCTCGGTGACACATCTTCCCAGCAGCTGCCCAAGGGTACCGAGGCAGAAGCAGACCCTGCCATCCCAGTTTGGAGGCACTGTCTTTGGTTGGTGGTTGGTCAGCCCCCATTGTTCTGGGATCTGTGGACTTGGTGCCATACCAGTGGCTACATTTTTACACAGTTCATAGTGAAGGAACAGAGAGACTGATAAAAGGGCTGGCTGTAGGGGGACTGACTGATGGCACCCTCCTCAGTTTGTACCTTCAGAGATTCTCAACAAAGCTATGACCTTCCCAGGGCAGCCAACTCTGTAACAGGACATGAAGAATTGTAGATCAGAGTGGCAGGAAGACTTAGCAATCATCAAATTTTAGAGATCCTCACGGGGAAAAAAGATTTAGAAATTTGTTAAAATCCATGTCAGGTGGTGGTGGCATGTGTCTTTTATCCCAGCACTCAGGAGGAAGAGGAAGGCAGATCTCTGAATTTGAGGCCAGACCATAAGAGGTCTTCAGGTAAAACTAAGAAGGGTGGGTGTATGTGTGTATATGTGTGTCTTATATGCATATGTATGCATGCACATGTGTATTTGTTGTATATGTTTGTGTGTGCATGTGTCTGTGTGTAGGCATGCATACATATATATGTGTATATATATGCATGTTTGTGTTTCTATGTGTATATGTGTAGGCATGTGTACAAGTGTGTCTGTGTACATGTGCATGTGTATATATATGTATGTATGTATCTGTGTATGTTTGGGTCTGTTTGTGTGGGTGCATGTGTATGTACATAGGCACATGTATGTGTATATATGTGGGGGAGTGTTATGGTGTAGGTTGCTATTGTGTGCATGTTGCTCTGGTGTGGATGTGCCCCCAAATTTATGTACTGGAAGCTTGAGCTCCAATGCAATAGCGTTGGGAGGTATAGCTCAGTGAAGACAGGAGGTCAGGAGAGCACAGCCCTTGTGAATGCAAGGATGTGATTCTGTGTGCAGAGCAGAAGCTGCTCCTATGTCTTCATTTCAGCACAGGCTTTCAAATTCTGTAAGGTGAACGCTTCAGAAGATGGACTGAAATGTCAAGCTGAATGCCAGTGGACTGGCACAGGTGTCAACACATCTAGCCTTAGTGGGGAGAGAAATGGGAAGTTGAGGAGACTGACTGAACTGTGAAGGGCACAGACTTCCTGTCACCAGTTGGTCTGTGTTATTCCCATGAGAACTGTTTTAGATGAAATCCAGATTTTAAAGTGTTGACTCAAATATTTAGCCCCAAGTGGACTTGTCTGAGCCCTCTGCTTATGGCTCCCTGTGTTTCCTACACTCCCATCAGGCAGAAAGGGAGGTCTGAAAGGCTTGCAAAGGGTCAACCAGGGTGAGCTCAGGGCTCAGGCTCTGGTGACAGCCCCAAGATGGCCTCCTCTCTATCTCTCTGCTCAGTTTTCACCTCTGGCTTCATCCTCAGACAAGCTCTCCCCAGGTACCCACAAAAGTAGCAGTCCCTTTATTGAATAATCTTTAGCACCACCCTCTTCAGGCTTTTTGTCCATACTCTAGCTTAGCTGCTACTGAACCCACCTAGACCTGGGAGAAGTAGGGACATCCCAGCAGAATTGCACAGAGTGGGAAATGGGACAAGTGCTGGTGGTCAGTGGAAAGAGAAGGGACCTGAGCAGGGAGGAAACTGAAGGTATAGATTACTGGAGGCTGGGTCAGCTTTTGCTTGAAGGTAAGTAAGGATTTATGGGATTCACAGTCAGTAAGTGGCTTTAGACCCTACTCATGAGACAGGAACCCAAGAACTCTCAGATCTTCAACTGTGTGTTTTCTCCATACATTTTTGTATGTGCATGTTTGTGCATGGGGTTCAAGTATGTGTGAGGGTCCATGTGATGTGCACCAGTCTATGTGGAGGTCAGAGGACACTCTCAAGAGTTCTTTTTTGCTGACAATGGATAGGACCTTGCTGACATGGAATTCACCAAGTAGTTGAGGTTGGCTGTCCACAGAGCCCCAGGGATGTGCCTGACACCACCTCCTAGCACTGACTCCTAGCCAAAACCCCTGACTTTTTAAAAAAAAAACACGAATTCCTAGGATAGAACTTGTGTTTGTAAGACTGTAAGGAGAGCAGACTCTTCCCCTCCCCCTCCCCCTCCCCCCTGGAACCCCACCCCTGCACTTTTTAATAAAATATCTCTCTCTGGGGTTTGGTGCTTGCAGCTAAGACTGATGATGTCCTGAGATTGATTCCTGGAACCCACATAGTGGGAAGAGAGAATCAACTCCCGAAAATGATCACTAAATAAATACATTTTTTACAAAAAGGTAAAAAACCCTGTTATGTCCCCATGTGGCTCCACTCTGGCTGGGTTGGAATTCCCTCTGTAGACCAGGCTGGTCTCAAACTCAGAGATTCCCCCTGCCTCTGACTCCTGAGTGCTGGGATTAAAGGTGTGTGCCATCATGCTCATCACAAGTCTTCATCTTGATATGGGCAGCTTATGATGTGCCTGGACCTGAGTCTTCTTACCAGAATAGAAGGTTGGTACAGCCTCAGAATTTGATTCTTAAGGTCTGGTGGATTTTTTTGTTGTTGGTTTTGTTGTTGTTATTTTCTTATTTATTTATTTGCTTGTGTTTTGTTTCTGCTCATTGCAGAAAACCCAAGAAATGCAAAAAAAAAAAAAAAAGAGGAAATGCTCTCTAGCAAGCATACACCCTACCTCTCACCAGTGTTTTTCTCCCTTCATACCTGGCTTGGTTCACACTGCCTGCATAACTTTATAACTAACTGCCTGAGTCAATGTCCCAGTGATCATGATTGGGAAACTTGTGTGACTGCCTCAAGACAGGCCAAGCTAGCCTCTGGGGCTGGGTTCAGCTCTGTGCTGATGACCCTGGGGACTCATACTGGATAGGAAGATGACTGAGTAAGAAGCCAGGTGGATCTGAAATATTAACAGTTCACCCGCTGTAACCCTAACTATTTTTCTAGAATGCCATAATCCTATCTGCATCAATAGCATTGAGGGCCAGGATTGGCTCCACTAATACCCATCTTTATTGGCCCTGTCTGCTCATATGATACAGCAGGAAAAGCAGGGTGCACAGCTCCTGGGCTGGCCACCCTCTGGTGTCTCTTTTTCTGAGTTGTCACAGAATGAGGGAAGATGGTGTCTGAATCCCATATCTCCCAGACAGAAATTAGTGGGCCCTGGACAATAGCTCTGCTCTGTGCTTAGCCTATGTTTAAAAGCACTCAGTATTTACTCCATAGGGGCAGAGTGGTCTGCCTACAATCATGTAAATCCATGGTTAGAGAAGTTTAACATACATAGTGACTTAAATGACTCTTGCCTCGATCACTGTCAGTGAAAATCACGCATACCACTTTGTAAAGAAAATCATCTTTTTTCACCTGGTAGCCCAAAATAGCTCTCCAGAGTCATTAAGACCTTGACAGTCTGGCCAGTACTTGAGAAGGGAGGGAATGAAGGTGAGAAGGGGATGGTTCAGCCTTGCACAAAACCCAGCAGGATGAAAATTGGCAGGCAGTTTACTGGAACACCAGCCCTCAACCACTTCTGCACATAATGGGCTTGTAAATATCACCGAGTCCTCTTGCACATCTCTGCCAACAGCCTTCTGTGTGGCTGGCATCCAGACCCCACTCTCAGCAAACTCTTTGCAATGCCCCAAGGACCAGCAGGCCAGGTCAGTGTGCACTGCACTGTGAATGCCACCCAGCACACAGTCAAAGGTTAGCGCGACAGTGAACAATACTTCCCCCTGTCCCTCATTGTTACCAGTGACAGTGGCAATGTTGTCACTGTCTACTTTGTTGTGGATAGTGATGACAGTCAACATGTACTAGGTGCAGGCTGTGGGCCATGAACTACCTGCTGTGAAATCCTTTCTAAATCCTTCATGTTAAATCCAACATGTAGTTCAACAGGGTGTCAAAGGAAGCCAGCTAATGTCAGCTCTGTTCTGCAAATGAGGAAACTGAGGCAGGAGACAGTAAGTGACTCGCCCTGTCTATGAGCCTTGTCAGAAGTAGAACAAGGTTCCAGACCCATATCACAGGCCTTGAGAGTTCAGCCACCTATCCAGCAGGCCAGGGGACTCTTCAGGGATCAAAACAACTGGCTTTGGACTTGTATCCTAGCTAGGAATCTCGGCTTCCAATTCTGATAACTTCTCAAAGCTAAGAGACATCCTTTGTCCCATGCATATTTAGAGTAAGTGCTCAATTCACACTCGACACCTGGCACTGACCGCACCAAGCAGATTGCAAACTGATTTTTTTTTCCACAGTGACAAGCCCTTCTTTGATTCTCATCTGCTTAATGGGAAACATTGTGGCCACATCTATATTTCTGGTGGAGTGCCATACATATAGATACCTGGTCAAGAGGAAGAAGATAGAGACATGTTTCCAAGGCAGGAGGATGTCTGGAAGGGTGTGTTGAGGGTCAGACTGGGAGCTTTGGACTGGGAAGTTGCAAGGGCTGGCTCTCCCAGAGCCTGGAGTGGGAGCTGAGGGGCCAGCAGGACTAAAGCAGAACCTGGTCCTGAGTCAGCTGGCTGGGGCTATCGTCCAGATTTCTTGAAGGGCATTAGAAACTTGGTTCAGGTACACTGGCTTGGACCAGGGCCCAGGCTACCCCAGTTAGTGGTGCTGTTTAGTAGGTGTGGTCAAGACGGAGGAAGGATGTCATTGAGGGTGGGTTTTGAGGTTTCAAAGGCTACATGCCATTTCTAGTTCTCTCTCTCTCCCTCCCTCTCTGACTCTCTTTCCCATCTCCCTCCCTCCTTCTCTCTCTCCCTCTCTGTCTCTCTTCCTCCCTCCCTCCCTTTCCTCTCACCCTCCCTCTCTGTCTCTGTCTCCCTCTCTCCCTCCCTCTCCCTCTCTCTGTCTCTCTCCCTCTCTCTGTCTCTCTGTCTCCCTCTCTCCCTCTCTCTCTCCCTCTATTCCTCTCTCCCTCCCTCTCCCTCTCTCTGTCTCCCTCTCTCCCTCTCCCTCTCTTCCTCTCTCCCTCTCTCTGTCTCCCTCTCTCCCTCTGTCTGTCTGTCTGTCTGTCTGTCTCCCTCTCCTTCCTGCTTGCACTGTGTCTGTTGTTGCTGTCATTGCCTCCCTGCCAAGATGGACTAGAATCCTCTGGACTCAGAAGCCAAATAAACTCTTTGGTAAGTTCGCTTGGTCAGGGCATTTGATCACAGTGATAGAACACTAACTGCTATAGAACATATGACATCCAGGAGAACACAGAGTGCTCTGAAGTGTCTGACTGGGAGCAGGACCCTGGTAACTAATTCTCGTGTCACAGGAGGTAGGAAGAGTGAGGTGAGGCCTTGACTCCTGCCTTTTGTTGGGCTACAGGAGACAGTTCATGTACAGAGCCTGGCACATGAGTGGGTTCTTAGTGAGAGGCCTGAACCACTATGACATCACCCTAGCATAGGGACAGGCAGGAGTTTCCTAAGTGAGCATACTAGTCAATTGCCTACAACAGACCAAGAAATCTAGATGGGTCCATGAACCTCCAGCATCTGAACTCTCCAAGGCCAGTATGAATCCTGAACATACTTCTTGGTTAATCTTGATGGTCAACTTGATTAGCTTGAGAGATGTCCAGGATATTAGACACACACTGGTGTGTTGGGGTGGGGGTTGAAGAGACAATTGTATCATGGGACTCTGGCCTACTGCGTGACTTAATGTACTGATGGAGTAAAAAATTGACTAGATTGGAGAGATAGCTCAACAGTTAGTAGTGCACACTGATTTTGCAGAGCACCGAGTTCAGTAGTTATCATCCACTGCAGGCAGTGGTTTATAACTGCCTGAAATTCCAGCTCTGGGGGAATCCAGCATTCTCTTCTGGCTTCTGCAGGTACCTGCACCCATATGCACATACACACAAGCACCCACATAGACACACAATTAAAAATAAAAATAAGGCCAGGTGTGCTGATTTATACCTATAATCCTAGTGATCCCCTAGGAGGCTGGGGCAGGATTGTTGCTTGTGAGTTTGGGGTCAGCCTCCTGGGGTTTCAGGCTACCCTGTGTGAGTGTGGTCATTGTGAGACTGAGATCCTGCTTCAATAAAAGATAAATAAATAAGCCTGGCAGTGGTGGTGCACGCCTTTAATCCCAGCACTCAGGAGACAGAAGCAGGTGGATCTTTGTGAGGGAGGGCAGCCTGGTCTACAGAGCAAGTTCCGGAGCAGGTTCCAATGCTACCCTGTCTTGAAATAAAACAAAGCAAAACAAAGGGATAAATAAATAAACATTTTAAATAGACTGTTGGAAGGCAGTGGAACTGGTTAGAGAAGATGGGTCATGGGGCTATGTGTGTGGGTACTGTACCTTGCCCCAGCCTCTTCCTATTGCTGCTCTATTCTACTTCCTGTCTGCCATGAGGTAAATAGTCTCCTCCACATACTCCTACCACCATGTTCTGCCCAAGTGCATGGGGCCAAGAGACCAGGGACCTCAATATGGACGACAAGAGAAGTCTTCCCTCCTTCCCAGTGTCCTCTCTGGTGCCGGATTTGCAGTTGCATAGAAGCAACCAGTGAGGCCCATTCATTTCAGGAAAAGAATTGAATGTTTCAATCATCTTATCACCAAAGCAAGCAAGGACATACAGTTAACACTCACCTAGATAGAAATGACATTTTAATCTGCAAGGTTCCTTTCTATTGTATTCTTTCCCTTTTGCAGGGGGCTGGGGCCACTAGCCTATCGGAGAGGCTTCTCAAGGATTCTTCCGAATACCTATCTTCTCTTCCCCAAGCCCTCACCATGGCTCTAAGTTCCCTCCAGCACCTCTGACAAGGCTCTTGGCACAAAACCATTTTGCATTTTTTGAAAGTTAGAATGCTCAAAAAAAAAGTGTTACATTTTATTTTACTAATTCGTGTGGGAGGGAGTGTGTCACACGGTACATGTATGGAGGTCAGAGGACAACTTGTGGGAGTTGGTCCTCCCCTTCCACCATGTGGGTCCTGGGGATTGAACTCAGGTCACCAGGCTTGGTGGAAAGAGTCATTTCACTGCTATGAGATAAAATCTTTCTGTGTAGCCCAGGTTTCCCTGGGATACATGATTTCCTTGCCTCAATTTCCCGGTGCTGGGATTACAAGTGTTAGCCGCCATACCTATTATTGTTGGAGGGTTCATAATATCTGGTGATAGTGGCAGGTACTAACTGACACCAAGATCTCTGGGTCATTGGGTGTTACATATGGTGATATTTGGTCATTCTTTTGGTGAGCACTCTCTTTCTATCAAGAGATAGAGCCCTTGTGACTGGGAAGATGCTCAGTGGCTAAGAGCATGCGCCACTCTTGCAGAGGGACAGAGTTTGGTTCCCAGCATGCACACTGCGTAATTTACAACCACCAGCAATTCCAGCCCCAGGGGACCTAATACCTTCTTCTGGCACTTGCACACATGTACACATAACATAATTAAACATAAAAATTAAAATATTTAACAAAGAGGTTCATTCCTTTACCCTGCTTAGCTAGCTGGTGGTAAAGTCTGTGTGGGGAATGCCCTGTTGTTTCCCTCACCTACTTTTTCTTAAGGTAACAAGTGAGTCTCCTTTCATGTGTCCCAGAGGTGCTCACACACTTTCCTGTAATTGTCACAGTGAGCTCATGGACTTAATCACATTCTGTGGGTCTCAATCCACTGCCACATTTCCCTTTTGTCAAAGGTCAAATCAGACACTCTTAGGCAGTAAGAAAATTGTGTTGTTTCTTGAGACCTTTTGGCATGATCTTAGTAGCCATTCAGAAGTTTCCTGGATGTCTCCTATGATGAAACATTTCACATTTTTCTTGCACAAGATGTTTTTCCTTCACCAGCAATTTCCCTAAGAATACCTCTTTTATTATTTTTTTTTAGTGGAAAATGAATTTCAAGACTTTAGTCCAGACACTGTAGATGTTCAGTCTAGGTCAGTGTGTCAGGGTTTATAACCTTCTTAACAGATGAGCTGGGCTCTGTGTTACCATCCAGAGGAGACTTGGGGCTTTGTGGTTGTTTTTGGTCTCTGTATTACATGTGGGGTCAGTAGGTTTCCATGACTATAATGAAACACCTGAGGCAGGCTAACTTACTAAGAAGAGGGGTTTGTTTATCCTATGGTTATGGAGACTGCAAGTGGAAAGGTGTGGTGCGGGCTCTGGTGAGGGCTGCCCCAGGCTACATCATCTCTTGGTGGGGTGCAGTGGCAGAGCTGTGGTCTACATGTGGCGCTCAGCTTGGGGGTTCTCAGCAGCCTCTGTGGGGGCTAACTAGGGCCTCTGATGCCCAGGGTCCCATGCCAGATGTCACTGTGCCAGAAACCCTCTCCTTATTTAAATAATAGCCCTCTTCCCTGGCCCTACCTCTTCTCCCTCTTGCTGGAATCACCACTTCCTGCTTCCTTCTCCCTGGCAAGCCTCAATGATACTTTATGTGATTATCAGAAAAAAAAAAAAACTCCAAAAACAAAACAAACAAGAAACAACAACAACAACAAAAAAAAAACCCACCACCACCGTTTTTTGTTGTTGTTGTTGGGTTTTTTTTTTTTTTTTTTTTTTTTTTTTTTTTCTTACAGTGCTAGGGAGTGACCTAGGGCCTCACCATGCTAGGCACATATTCTACCACTAAGCCATATCCTCAGATCTGCATATCTTATACAAGTGAAATTACACAATATTTGTCCCTGTGTGACTGGATTCAAGATCTATATGGGATGTGTCAGAATCACCTTCCAGTTTAAGGCCAAGTATTGTTCCTATGTATGGGCAGCCACAGATTTTCATCCATCATCTAACAGGAGTTTGTCTAAGCTAGACTCTACCTTTTAGCTGTTGTGACTAGTGTTTCTATGCAGACAGGCTTGCCTTTTTCTTTCTCAGTGAGACACTCAATATTCATATTAATTCCAGCCCTATAAGCCTGTCTCTTTCTGTCTGTGGAGACTTACTTGAGGACTTTTTCTCTGCCACCTTCAACCCATTGCCAAGCCCAAAGCCCTGAACTGCATGCCTCCGGCTCACTAGATGGCGCTGGAGAGCAGTTTGGATTTGGCCTCCTAGAGGAAGCTCCCTTCTCTTCTGGGCTAGGGAAGGATGCTCAGGCCAGATGGGGTGGGGTAGCTTTTAGGTGTCCCCTTATTGGGTCATGTGACCTTCCCACTTGCCAATGCTCTTGGATTTTAAATGCCTTTACTAGGCAAACTTCTGCAGTCTGGGCAAGAGCAGAAATGGTTTTGGGCGTGTCAACACTGGGGAGGTTGCCGCAAAACCCTTCATTTAAATCCCAGGTTTGTCAACATGTAAAATCAAAGGTCGGGGTGGGGTGTCACAGGATCAGGCTTCTAGGAGGTCTCCTTGGCTTGCAGACTGCAACCTTCTGTCCTCTCAAGTACTTCGGATTTTTTTGTGAGGACACTATCCCTGTTTTACAGTGTCTCCACCCTTATGACCTCACTTAATCGAAAATATTCCTGAAAGGACCCTATCTCCAAGTGAGATGACACTGGGGATTAGAGTCTCAACAAGGATATTAGGGGTGGTACAAATATTCAGCCCCTAACTTGTCATAGTACAGGGTGCAAAATGCTCTATCCTAAATTCATTGATCTTCCCAGGGGCAGCCCCCACCCCCATCCTAACAGAGCAAGCCCCCCTCATATAGAACACCAAGTCTCCCACAGACTCTCCTGCTCCCCACTTTGGAAGAGACCCTTCGCCTACCATCTGTCAGGCCCATCCTCGGGGAATTCTTGCTTCATAAAAACATCCAATTAGAGATACTAAATATGCAGTTTTTAAATATATATTATTTGCACCTCAATTAAGTTGGTTTAAAAAAAAAACTATTGCTTTGGATTAAGCAGATGGCTCATTGGGTAAAGTACTTGCCAGGCAAGCATGAGAATGGGAGTTCAGGTCCCCAGAACCCACACAAATGCTGGGCAGGTGTGGTGAGCCACCTGGAATCCCAGCACTTGGGAGGTGGAGACAGATGCCTGGCTAGACTAGCCAAATCAGCAAGCTCTGGTTTCACGTGAGAGACCCTAACTCAGCACATAGGATGGAGAGTGATTGGGCAAGACACCCAGCATGTAACTCCAGCCTCTATGTACAGGAACATGTTCACATGTAAACATTTGAGCACGCCCCAACACACACACATAACACCTGGAAAAAATTCTGTTTTTATTTCCTTTCCTTTAGCCCTTCCATTTTAAATTTCTATTTGTTTGCCTGAGACAGCAACTTGCTATGTAGCAAAGGCTGTCCTCAAACTCCAGGCCTCCCTGCCATAACTTCATGCTGGAATTAGAGGTATGTGCCACTGCATCTGGTTCATGTGATATTAGGATTACTTTACTGAAGTGTGACATGTGTAGCACATGGCATCCATTTACATTATTCAACCTGGTAAGCTTTGACAGGTGCCTCAGCTTTCGAACCTATTCCATGCTGCAGCAAAGCACCTCAGCTTCCTGGCTTCGGAAGCCCCCTTTTGGTCCCTCCCTTTCACTCCCCTCAGTCCCTCATCTCCAGGCTGCTTTCTGCCAGCCCCATGTGCTCATGATTTCTAGAATTGCAGATGAATCAAATCACACTAGCTGGACTCTGGGTGTGGCTTATTTCCCTCAGCATCATGACCATTCCATCCATGCATCCATCATTCCAGTGTACAGACACAGTCTTTTCCTTACTCATCTGCCTATGGGTAGACTCTTGGGTTATTTCCAGTCCGGGGCTGGTAGGAGTATCGCTGTAATAACATGTGTGCCGGTATTTGGGGAGGCATCCTTTTCTCACTCCCAGGTTTCTAGATGTGAACTGATCCCCTGTGTTAGGGATAGTGGAAAATGACAAATACTCAAGAAAAGCAATTTAAAAGGAGCAAGGGCTTATTGTGGCCACCTCTTCAGAGCGTTTAGTGAATGGCCGCTTGGCTCTGTTGCTTTGTCTGTGAGGTGAGGCAGACTCTGTAGAGGAGGGAATGTGTGGAAAGCAGGGCTGCTCACCTACTGGCAGCCAGGGAGCAAAGAAGAACAGCAGGAAGAGGCTAGGGTTGAGTTATCAGGTACCCTCACCCTATCCAGAGTCCTACTTCAATCGCCTCCCCATGATCCATTCAGGATTTTTTTTTTTTTTTTTTTTTTTTTTTTTTACCCATTGATGGATTAAACCAGGGATTCAATCAGAAATGCCCTCCCAGACACAGCCAGAGCTCTGCTTTACTAATCTTAAAAATCCAGTCAAACTGAGAATCAAGATTAACTGTCACAGGGCAGTGTCTGAAGTGGAGCATCTTGTCACCAGCCTCACCTTCAATAATACTAATTCATGGAATTAACTTTTACATTTTCCTTATAATTTAAATTTCTTACAACATTTATTTATTTGTGTGTGTGTGTTCTCTTGTGGACATGTGTCTTCCTCATAGTTGGGTGCATCTACCCCCCTTCTTTTTTCAAGACAGGGTTTCTCTGTGTAACAGTTCTGGCTGTCCTGGAACTCACTTTGTAGATCAGGCTGGCCTTGAACTCACAGAGATTCACCTGCCTCTGCCTTCTAAGTGCTGGGATTAAAGGTGTGTGCCATCACTGCCCAGTACATTTCCCTTCTTACTATCTCCATGATGGGCAAACAGGGTGCCCTTCCAAGTTGAAGTGTTTACCTCTGAGCTGTCTCCATCCCCAGACTTGGGATGTCTGAGAGGTAGGGACAGATTCCCTTTCTCTCCACATCTGCCTAGTATGGCATGGTGAGAGCCCAGTGGAAGGAATTGCTTTAGCTCCACAGGTGTTTCCTTGGCTACAGGCTGTGCCTTAGTGGCATGTCTGGGAGAAACATGCCCACCACTCTACATGATAAATAGAAAAATTAGAAGTCTGTCTTTCCATGGAGGGCTGTAGGTTAGTATGAAGGAAGGCTTTGCAAAACAATAAAGTACCTGGAAGAAAGTGTGTAGAGATCTAAAGGGAAAATCTAAGGCTATTTGTTCCTCTTAGTGTCACAGCATCTAATAGGCACTGATTATATTAACATATGAGAATCCTGTGCCCATGAGACTGCAGTGCCCTGGGTACAAATAGACTTCTATGATTAATTTTTAAAAACACTTTTAATGGAGCTAATCCAGTTACAGTGAGAGGAGATAATGTTGGCCGTCATCCAGCAGCTGGCAAACACGCTGCGTTCACCACAGTGGGTTGATAGCTCCTTCCCAGTCAAACCCGTTTTTCAATGGAACTTCTTAGATGGGGACTTTATAAAGCAGATAATGTGCTTTCTGTGGTTTTTGTTTATGTTTATTTTTATTTTATATGTGCGGGTGTTTTGCCTGCATGCCTGGTGCCTGTGGAGGCAAGAATAAGGTGTCTGGTCCCCTGGAACTGAAGCTGGAGATGGTTGTGAGCCACAGTGTAGGTTCTAGGAATCAAACCTTGGTCCTTTGGAAGAAAAACAAGCAGTGTAAACTGCCCAGCCATCACTCTATCCCTGCTGCTTGTGAGATAGGATTTTTCTTTGTAGTCCTGGCTAGGTTGGAACTCAATATATAACCCAAACTGGCCTTGAAGTCAAGGCAGTCTTCCTGCCCCATCTCCAAAGTACGGGGATTATAGCTAGTGCCTTTCATTTTTAAAAAATGATAGCAACAAATATATTACATGAAACATTGCCATTTTTATTTGTTTTTGATAGAATTTGTATCTCTATAAAATGTGTGTTGAAGGGGCTGGAGAGATGGCTCAGCAGTTAAGAGTGCTTGCTATTCTTCAGAGGAAGGAACCAAGGTCAGTTCTCAGCACCCACACCTGATGGCTCACAAACTCCTGTAACTCCACCTCCAGGGGATCTGAATGTGATGCCCTCTTCTGGCCATCTTGGCTACCTACATTCACATGCATGTACACACAAAGATGTATATACATACACATAAAAAATAAAATAAACCTTTTTAAAAATGCACATCGATGCTCTCACCTCCAGCATGATTGTACCTAGGGATGGTAACTTTTAGGAGGCTATGTCAGGTCCTATTCAGTATGGCTGGTGTACTCATTAGAAAAGGCCCAGGAAGGACTGGGGAGTGAGCCTCATTGGTAAAGTGCTTGCCTTACAAGCATGAGGGTTTGAGTTAATCTTCACAGCCCATGTGAAAAAGCCAGGTGTAGTGGCTCATGCTTGTAATCTCAGCACCAAGGAGGCAGAGACAGGAGAAACTTTGGGGATTGTTGGCCTTCTAGCCTAGCTACATCAGTGAGCTCCTGACTAGTGAGAAGCCCAGTTTCAAAGATCTAGATGGATGCTATCATGAGGGATGTACACCAGAGATTGTCCTCTGGCATATAAATACACATACACAGATATGCATGTACCTGCGCGCATGTGAGCACACACACACCCCACACCACACCTGACTACACACATACACACAGAGACACACAGGATGTTTAGTTAAATGTGAATATCTTATACCCAGTGAATATGTTTTTGTATATATATGTATCCCCTGGGATATTGGAGACACACACAGACCAACCCATTTGTTGTTTCCTGTGATTAGAACTTACTGGCCATTCTGTATTTTGTCTGTGGTCCCATGCATGAGTCCTGTGGCTTTATACCCTCAATGTGCTTAGCTTCAGTTTCACAGATGTGGGCACGGGAGCCCAGGGAATGAGACCCACTGTCTTGAGGTCTCTCCAGCATTTGCCTCAGTTTTGTCTAACTCTGTAACTCCCCACCCACCCGATGCCCTCTCTCTGCAGTCATTCCTACGGCCTCCATAGAGGCAGGCCTGGAGTGCCAGGCCATCCCCTCTCCGGAAGACAGTGTCACTGCTACAGAAGGACAGTGTGCATAGCTTTCTGGTGGAGCACACGTCTGTGAGAGGCACCATCTGACTCTTGATTAAGCTGTGTGAATGGCAGTCTCTCACTAGGAGGACCACACCACATGAGGGTTAGGAGTATAGCCAGTGTCGTTAGATGAAGAGCCCTCAGCAGCCGTTGTCAGCCCCAAGCTGCTTGTCTGTTGCTCCTCTGAAAGGTGAGAACACTTCAAGATCTCAGAAGCCTTCAGTCCCAGGACGCTCTTGTGACATCATGAGCCCTGGAAGATGACCTTTCACCCACAAGTCTTTAATCCCAGCACTCAGGAGGCAGAAGCAAGCAGATCTTTTGAGTACAAAGCCTTCCTGGTCTACACATTGAGTTCCAGGACAACCACTGCTACCCAGAGAAACCCTGCTCAAAAACAAACAACCACAACAAAAGAAAGAAAATACAGAGAGCTGGAGAGATGATGGTTCAGTGATTAAGAACACAGGCTATTGTTTTAGAAAGTCCAGGTTCAACTTTAAACATCCACATAGTAGCTCAGTTCCCAAGAAACTGACGCCCTCACCTGGTCCACACAGGTATTGCAGGCACAGGGTGCACAGACTTACATATAGGCACTCATAAACATAAAATAAAGCAATGCTTTTAAAAAAGAAAGTATAGGAGTATTTTTTTTAAGTAGACAATATACTGGTCCACAAAGTGAGTCTCAATGAGTTTTTCATTTATTTCTAAAACTAATATCTATAAAATATCATATTGTATATATTTTTTGACTCCAGCACAATTAAACTAGAAACCAGTAGTATAATGAAAATGAGGGTAATCCACTCAGACTCCATGTGTAATGTAAATGTCAGTGGAGGAATTAGTGAAGGGTGAGATGGCCATGCAGGTCATTTTAAATTGTGTGGTAGCAGTACTGAAAAAGGAAATTAATTTTAAGGTTAGGCTTATATTTAATTCTTTACGTACCCAATACTATCTGTTTAACATGCATCCTAGACAAGAATCAATGAGATATCTCAGTAAGTGGTGCTCACTACATAGGATAGGGGTGGGATTGAGCCCAGGTGTTTTTTCTTTTCTCATTTCTGTTGCCTAAGGAGAATGGATTTGCTTGGTGCACAGTTCCAGGTTACAATCCATCGTTGCACAACCCACCCACAAGCTTTGAGTCTCTTCATATTAATTAAAATAATCAAGACAACCATGACCACAGGCCAAGCTGATCTAGATAACTCTTTATGGAGACTCTCTTCCCCAGCAATTCTATGTTGTGTCAGGTTGACAAAACCAACCATCACAACAGGCTGGTGGTGTAAGCTTTCAGTCCTGGTGCTGGGGAAGTAGAGAAGACAGATCTTGGCTCACTGGCCAGTCAACCTCGCTTATTTGGTGAGCTCCAGGTTCAGCAAGAGATCTTGTCTTAAACAACAAACAAAACCAAGGTGAATGGTTTGAGGAACAACCCCCAAGGTTGACCCCCTAGCCTTTGTATCCACATGTTCACATGAAGAAATTATTAACAAAATTCACATTTCAACACCCTGACCTGTGTGGCAGGTCAGGGAGATCTTAACTATGCTTTTTATAAATGTTCTTAGACAACACTGCAGTCACAGATAACAAAGATGTCCAGACAGTTGTTAGTAGGTAGAGAAAATAGTGCAAAGAAGTGCAGGACTAGAAGTCTTTTGGAACATTAACCTTGCACCCTCGTGGCTGAGCCATTCATGGGTTCTTAGTTTGGCCCCAGCTCAGTCCGTGGCTCATCTGTGTCTGTGGACTGAGTGTAAGGAGTCTTGTGAGGACTAGTGACTCATTCAGATGGGACATCCCAGAGTTCTTGTCCTTTCACTCACTCACAGCCATGCCCAGTGTAACATTTGATCACATGTGATGGAGGGCTCATAGACTGTAACACAGGAGCCACCATCTGTGATACCAATAGCCTGACTGTGAGTTTCCCCTTTGTCAAGGAACACACGACTGTAATTGCCAAGAACTGAACCTCCTGCTCACCTCTGCATTTACTGTGAGTCCGAAACCTCTCAGCCACATCTCATTCTCTCAGAACTAAGAGAATCCAAGCACTCAGCTTTGAAGTTGACTCCTTCTAACTGCTGGAGGTAGAAACCTCAGGCTAGCCCCTCTTAACAGGGGCCCTTCTTTGTCATCAACTGTCCAGACAAACCCCACCAGCAAGGGACTCCTCAGAAGTGGTTGTCAGTCCTGGGAAAGTTCCCATCCTCCTCTGCAAACCCTACCATCCCGAGTGTAATTTGCTCAGTGAGGTCTGGCAAGTGGGAAGTGCTGCCTTCTAAACTGGGCTTGGATGCTCCTTGTGCCTCACTTCCATTCATTGTTTCTGTTGTTGTGTGTGTGTGTGTGTGTGTGTGTGTGTGTGTGTGTGTGTGGTACTAGGGTCGGATCTACGGCCTTGTGCATACTGTACATGCACTCTAGCTCAAGCTGCATCTCTAGCCTCCCTTCTCCCATTCTGTCTCCTAGAACTCTCACATTTGCAAGTCTTTTTATGGCAAAAGGTCACTGATGGTTAATCTCCCCCCCTCCCCCCCGTGTGTGTGTGTGTGTGTGTGTGTGTGTGTGTGTGTGTGTTTTATTGACACAAGGCTTTCTGTGTAGCCCTGGCTGGCCCAGAGCTCACTATGTAGACTAGGCTGGCTTCAGACTCTCAGAGATCCATCTGCCTCTACCTGCCAAGTGCTGAGATTAAAGGTACAGGCCACTACACCCAGCCAATGATGGTTAATCTTGACTGTCAACTTGACAGGACTTAGACGCACCTAGAAGACACACCTCTAGGCATGCCTAAGATGGAGTTCTGGACTGTTAATTAAAGTGGGAAAACTCATCCTAACAATGGGCAGCACCCACTCGGGGGTTGAGGTGCCTGGCTGAATGAAAAGGAAGAAATAAACTGATTGTATTTGCATTCATCTCTCTGCTTTCTGACTGTGGAAGCAAAGTGAGCAGCAGCTGCCATGCCTTCCCCATCAGGATTGACTGCACACTCAAACTGTGAGCCACAAGAAACCTTTTCTTCCTTATGTTGTTTTTGTCAGGTTTTGACACAGCACTGAGACAAGTAACAAGACAAGCCCCATCAGCACTTCTCTCTTCTCCCCAGGGCCTGGGGTACTCTGGAATAACCCTCCTGTGCCCTGTAAGTATTTATTACTCTAATTGGTTAATTAAAAAGCTGACTGGCCAGCATTATTCTGGGCAGAATAAGACTAGGCAGAAAAGCCAAACTGAAGATGCTGGATGGGGACATGGGGGAGGGGGAGGGAGAAAGACAGAGTAGAGGAGATGCCAGAAAGCCCTCTGGGAAACAAGATTTTAGAGGACAGGCAAAGCCATGTGGCAATACACAGATTAACAGAAATTGGTTAATTTAAATGCAAGAGCTAGTTAATAATAAGTCTGAGCTTTTAGCAGAGCATTTATATTAACATAAAAGCCTCTGGGTGTTTATTTGGGACCCAGATGTCAGAACAAGAAACATCCATTTATACTGGGGAGTTGGAGAGGATAGTCATTCTGTCCCCAGGAACATCAGGCAACATTAGAGACATTTTTGGTCATCACAGTTGGGCAGGGGGGCTATAGGCAGAGCCTGGAGATGTTGTTCCCACCCTTGGTGTCCAGGCTGTTCCTGCCACAGAGGATGAAGTTTCCATCCTTAACTGTTCCAGTGCTGAATCCTGACATTCCTGCTCCCTCATGTGCTCTCTGACCAGCCTTGTTCTCAGCCTGGGGATAGCCCCAGCTCCTTCCTCTTTCCCATCCTCCTCTCTCATGGGGCTTGCCTCCATGAAAAGGCATTAGCCCTGCTGAGACTGGATCAACAACCTAACCTGCAGGATGCTCTCTTAGCCACGGCCCTCTTCCCCTGATCCCTGTTCTGAAAAAAAAAATCTTCTTTAGCTGAAATAGCCCATGATCCCTAGAAAAAATGCACATTCCATGGTAAACAACAGGGCCTCGGCACTATTCTAACATCAGCCCCTCTGCCTGTTTGTCTTCTGGTCCAGGATGGCACTGGCCATCTTTGAAAAGAGGATACAATGAGGTTCCAGCTAGCTAAATGCATGCTCCATCAGCTGTCACCAAAGACATCCCCACACCTCAGTGACTCATATCCCAATTCCTTGGGCCTTAGAGGCCTGCTGGGTGTCTTTTCCATCTTGGCTGGGCTCCCTGCAGTGCACTCTGAGCAACTGCAGTGCACACATAGCTATGATCATCTTTTCCTGCCCTTCATGCCTCCAATTTGTGCTGGAACAATTGGGACATCTCATTCCTGCTCCACTGCTGTTTAAATTTGAACAGGCCCCATAACTTCTTGGAGTCTTAGACTGAATCACAGTTTATTCCCTTAGGAGTGGCAGAGCTTGCTCAAGTTTGGAGCTAGCACTGTCACTTCTGCAGTCAGGTGGCCTTGCCCATGTCCAAGGGAGGGGAGAGTAGCAAACAGACTGTCCTCAATGGGAGGGGCAGCAGTATCCCTGTGCAAAGACAAAGGTGGAGAAAAGGTTGCTTATGACAGCCCAGATGGAGGTGAGCAGGTGACAGGACCTTCCATAGCTCACAGTTAAGGATTATAGAGGCAGTGCCGGGGGTGGCTCAGCTAGTGAAGTGCTGTGCTTTGCAAGCACTGGGATCCAAGTGTTGTAGTCTCAGCATTGGAAAGGGAGAGACAGACAGATCTCTAGGGTTCACTGCACAGTCTGCCTGGCCTACTCAGTGAGTTCCAGGCCAGTGAGAGACCCTATTTCAAAAACAGAGAAAAGAAACAACAATAAAAGGTGATGGTGCTTTCTTGAGAAATAATACCTGGCCTCCATCCAGATGAGTACACATGTGCACACACATGTGCATCTGCATATACACAAGCATGCAAGACACACACACATACACACACCCATGCACACACACACATACACATACACACACTTACACACACACGCACACACACATACACACACATGCACACACACACACATCTCAAAAGAATTACAGAGGCAAAAGTAGGGCATGGTGGCTCATGTCTAAAAAACTAGCACTCGGGAGGCTGAATATGGGGAATTGTTACAAATTTGAGGCCAGAGTGGGCTCTATAATTGAGTCTCAGACCACCCTGGGCTACACAGCAAGACCCTGCCTTAGAAAAATCAGAGGGGCAGGAGGGATGGCTCAGTAGTTGAAAACACTTGTTGCTGTTACAGAGGACCCAGATTCAGTCCCCAGCACTCACAAGGCTGCTCCCAACCAACCATAACAATAGTGCCAAGGGATCCATCACCCTCTCCTGACCTCCCTAGTCAGCTGCCATACATGTGCTGTGCATGTATACATCTGGCAAAATACTCCAGCACATACATTTTTAAAAGTAAATTTTGAATAAATCAATAAATGAGCAGAAATCCAAAAGGAGGAGAATTCCAGAAGGAGATCCAGGGGCATGTGGATTGATTCTTAGAACTGAGGGTGATCACCCTTCTGGGAAGTTCTCAACATTACTGTGCCCAGCTGAGTCACTGAGTTACTGATACGTGTGTGTTTGTGTGTGTATATGCATGTGTGTGTATGTATATTGTGTATATATATTTGTGTATATGTGTAAATATGTATGTTTGTCTCTATGTGTATATGTGTATGTACATATGTATATGTGTGTGTCTGTGTGTATATGTATATGTGTATGTACCTATGTATGTATATGTGTATGTCTGTGTGTATGTGTATATGTGTATGTGTATGTGTATGTACACATGCATGTATATGTGCATGTGCCTGTGTGTATATATCTCACAATCCCCACCCCAGCTTGCAGCTCTGTTTCAGCCTCAAGCTCCTTACATCTCTTCTGTGCTACCTGCTTCTGGTGTGCCACGGCTGGAAAGGGTGTTTGGTGCCAGTGTGACTAATGACTTCCACTTTCTCTGTGTGACAGCTGTAGAAGAGAAGGAGCACTGTGTCATCTGAAGTCTTTAAAAAAACAGCATCACTCTGTCACTAATTCCCTCAGCTCTGCCTCAGCAGACTATGTTCCGGGCAGGGCTGTGTATTCCACAAGTATCATTTCACCTATCTCATGCAACCTCAGCACTCCCTCCTAGGCTCAGGAAGGTGCTAAGACTTGACCAGAGTCACCCGGTGCCCTTGTGGAAAGCCTGATTTGGAACTGACCCTCGAGGTTCTTCGATCTCCATCCTTTCTTGCAACTGTTACTGTGAGCAGTCTTCTCACTATGACCTGCAAAGATAACATGTGCCCCCAAACAGGGACATTAGTCCAAAGGATGGCTCACCTCACCCAAGTTCAACTGGGAAAGTTCTTAGGGGTGGCCCACAGGAGTGGAGATGCTATGAACAACTACATTATCATAGAAAGCTGTGAGGCCTCTGCTACTGGTGGCCTCATGTATGTATGTATGTATGTATGTATGTATGTATGTATGTATGTATGTATGAGCCACATGGTGCCTCACAGGGGATCCAGTGTCCTCTTCTGAACTCTGCAGAAAACAGGCACACACATTGTACACAGACATAAATGCAGGTGAAACACCTAAATCAATCTAAAAACGTAATTCTATTTTTTATTTGTCGGGGGCATATAGAGGTCAGAAAACAACCTGTGGGACTCATTTCTCTCCTTTCACCACGTAGGTTCCATTATTAAACTCGGGTCCTTAGACTTGATAAGTGGCTTATTTACTAAGACATGTTGCCAGCCTCGAAACTCTCATTTTTTATAGTTCTCAACCTAAAGCAGCAGCATTGACATAACCTAGGTTCAAAGTGAGACCCACCCTAAAAGCAGCAGAGGTGACACAGGTTCAAACAACACAGGCACAGACGAACGCCAACTCCAAGCAAGTTCTGTTTGTATGTGCCTTGTCTGTGTTCTTACTGGGGACTCTGCTGGGCTTGGCAAATGCTTTCCAACTGTAGCAACACTGCACAGTTGAACAAATCGGCATGCTGGTGCCTGGCAGAGCCAGACCGAAGGCTTCCACTGTTATCGGACCTCGAGGGGAGTATTACCAAATCAACACCTGTACCCTGATGGGCACCCTATACCCTTAGTGGATGGGAAGGAACCCTGTATGTTTCAGAGAAATGCCGGTTCTTGAGTTTTGGGTGCCTCTGGTGAGCTCTCTCTTGGACTCTACCATCTTTGCCCTGGAGAAGTGTGATCCTTGAGGTCAAGGGATGGGATTCTGTTTCACACTGACCTCATTCCCTGCTTGTGGTTTGAATTGACTTGAGTCATGTTTCAGAGGACCAGAGAAGAGCTCTAGGGATGACCAACACAGAGAAAGGGATGGAGAATGTGGAAGGAGGGGATCCTGGGGCTAGGCTACTCCTGCCTCTGGCTATGCCTTCAACAGACAGCCCAGCAGTTCCTTGGGCAGATGCACTGGCTCTGTCCTCAATGGGAGGGTACATGAGGATGGCTGAGACTCACTCATGTGAATCAAAACAAATTAAGCCGCTGTTGGGTGCTGTGGTCAACTGTGATCAAGTGGGGTGTCTGTTTGTTTTGTTGTTGGTGTGATGGAGGATGTCCTTCTGTATATATGTTTCTCTTATTGATTGATGAATAAAACACTTATTGGCCAGTAGAGGCAGAAGATAGGTGGGGCTAGGAGACTAGGAGAATGCTGGGGAGAGAGGAGAGAGGAAGGGATGCCATGTAGAGACCAGGAAGATAGGGTGTGAGAGGTGTTCTCTGGTAAGACAAAGCCATGTGGAAATATGTAGATTAATAGTTGTGGGTTAATAATTGAGAGAGAGCTAGCCAGTAAGAAGCCCTAGCCATCAGCCAACAGTTTATAATTATTATAACATCCATGTGTTTATTTGGGGTTGAAGCAGCTGTGGGGCCAGACTGGAAAGAACCTCCAGCTACAATGGTGTTTTGTTATTGTTGTTTGGTTTTGTTTTGTTTTGTTGACACAGGGTTTCAGTATGGAGTCCTGGCTGCCCTGGAACTCTCTATTTAGATCAGCTTGCCTGGAACTCAAGAGATCTGGTTGCCTCTGTCTCCCAAGTGCTGGGATTAAAGGTGTGTGCCAGTCACATCCAGCCAGCTGGAACTAAGTAAAACAATGTCACGAGTTTAAGATATATGGGAAGGAGAGGACGCTACACAGGGGAGGGACATTGGCAACAACGGAAGAAGTCCAGAGGGCATATAATCAGATTTATGACTAAAGTAAGAAAATCCCCAGGGACCCACAGCTCTGCCACCCTCTCCACAGACACCTTTTCCACTGCATGCTTGGTGGACCAACTCCAGGTTGCTTCCTGTTGCTTCTCAGGAGAGCGAGCACACCACACTTAGTTGCCTGCTCAAAACCTATTCCACCTGCCAGCTGGTTAGGCCTTGTTTCTTATGAAAACTCCTTCCTCCTATAGTGTCTCTATGGCCCATCTTCCTGTCCCCATGGTGTCCTCCTACTCCATACTCCTCCCCAGTGTCCCTTTGGTCCATTCTTCACAGCCTATCTCAGTGGTTCTCAACCTTCCTAATGCTGTGACCTGCAAGGTCTTGTCCCGCAGCTGGTCTTGTCCCGCCACCGCACCAGCCCCAAATAACACAGAGACTCTGTATTTGATATAATGCTGTTGGCCAGGTACTAGTTTCTTATCAGCTAGCTCCATCTTAATTATTAGCCCATTTCTGTTAATCTATGTATTTCCATGTGGTCTTACGGGAGAGCTGGCTGGCACCCTGCTCTCTCCATCTTGACTCCTCCTTTCTACTTCCTCTTTCCTCCTCGTCTACTAGTCCTGCCTATCTTGCTTTTCTATTGGCCAATAGTGCTTAATTCATTAACCAGTATGAGAAACATATTTATAGAATGACATCTCCCATCATCTCCTCTTTTCTGTCTAAATAAAAAGAAGGGTTTTAACCTTAACATAGCAAAATATATAACAAAACAGCTATCAAATAAGAACCACAGTTAATTATATTTAGTTCATTAACATTTGCAAGATTTAAAGAAAATATTTCATCATCTATCCTATCTTTGTGAGTCTAAAGTCCTATATGTAACTTATTTTTAATCCTAACTAAGGACAACTATAATCATAACTATCTGTCTTCAACTCCATCAAAGACCACAGAAGGATAATATATAAACTCTAGAAATGACAGAAACAACTCCCTTGGTCAGTTACCTGAAGTTCTTCTGTAAAGTTCCATCTTCAGTTTATAGGTCTTAGTGTGTCTGGCAGATTCCTCAGCAAAGCAGGAAACTTTAAATTATCTTCTTGAATTGGCAGTTTGTCAGTCATTTTTCTCTGTGTCCTGCAGACTGTCTGGCCGACTCTTCCATGAAGCAGGAACTCTGTAGCAATGTCCATCTTGAATCAGCAGTCACTTTTCTGTGGGTCCTGGATGTCCAGTTTATACAGCATAAAGTCAAACAGTCCAGACAAGAGCATTTATCTTGTCCAAATGGCTAGTCTTCCCATATTGGAAGTAAACTTCATAACACATTTCTTCGATGTCCATCTTCATTTTTGACGCAGGTGTGTTGCCAGGAGCAATTATGCATCATTGTCAAGAAAAACCCTAAGCCTTTTTAAATGCCATATTATGTAGGTCTTTGAAAGGTGAAGAATGCCTATTCATTTCAAATACATCTCTACATATCTAGAAATCCTAACTCACCTAGCTATAAGTTTTGACTATTGTAAGTAACTATCTAAAATCTGAAGTAAATTATACATTACATTTTTAAATGAGCTATATAAACATAATACCTAAACAAAAGGCGAAATATACATATCACAAAATTGACCTTAAATTGTATCAATAAATGAAAATCCATTCCAAAACAAAGTAATCATATCTATACCATAATCCCCTTTTTACCTTTAAAAAGAGATTGGTTGTGGTCAGTAACCATTTATAACCAAGCCCACTTAAATGAAAACAAACATTTATAAACAATATTTGGGAATTTGGGCGTCATTCTTTCCAAACTGCTTCCTGCTGGTAGGGGGCGCTGTCATGGGGATCCTAAGAAGACACAGAAATCCTGGCTGTAGTCTGCAAGGCTGCCTTGTTCATGCTGTTTTGAATGTTGGATCACCAGAAATGCTGTTTCAGGGGGTCTGGCTTGCTCAAACCACATTAGTCATTTAGAAATCCATAGTTTTTTATTTTCTGTGGAAACAAAAATAGAAATCCTTTTCCCCAGTAACTCGTCCTTAGACTTAAATTTTTGAGTCAAAGCATTTTTAAAATATATAAATTGAATTAATCCAGTAGCATTTGTTTTAATAGTTGTTGTTATTTCCTCAGCAGTCAAAGATACAAAGACAATATAACACTGTACAGTATCCAGATTCTCTCCATCCTGGCTTTTTTATTACTGTGTAGCTTTTACTTTTACGTATTTATTTATTTTTTTTGAGACAGAGTTTCTCTATATAACTTTTATCCTTCTTGGAATTCACTCTGCATACCAGGTTTACTTTGAAATCAGAAGAGATCTGCTTGCCTATGTCTCCCGAGTGCTGGGATTAAAGGCATGTGCCACCACACCCAACTCCTCGCTGTATTTTTAAAACCATTTTATTCCTTTTCTCTCCCAAGCCTACATATATTTCAGAACACACTGTAAACCTTTATCACTTTTTTTTAAAAATGTGAATCTGTCTTTACTGTAAATCTTTATCTTTTTCTGTTCACGAGTCTTTTATCTGGTAAACCACAACATTGCTAAAATGAAAGTCATAGCAGTGTTAGCTGCGGTTTATCCAAGATGGCGGCGGCTATTTTACCACCAGCACTGAGAGCTGTGCTCATTGCCTTGGTCTGAGCTGCCATCCAGCAGCATGTTGCCAGCTTTGGGATGGGGTCACTGCCATTGCCAGCTCTCATACACACCAATAAATTGTTTGCAGTGCTTCTTAAAAGCCGTGCAGTTTTTTTGCCACTTATGCTGAGTCAGGAAACGACCCTTAAAGGAGCTGCACAAATATCTGCTTGTCTCTCGCAAAGCAGAGTCCAACCCAGAAAAATGCTGCTACCAAGAAACCTTGCTTGTCTCTGTTCTTTTGTTTCTAAAACCCCTTTTTAAGCTTTTGTTAAATTTTAAGTGGAAGTTCTTATTAGTCATGTGGGCGCCATATGTAAGGAGTAAGGTTTTTCCCCCCTCTGCTGGTCTTGTCCCGCTGCCGCACCAGCCCCAAATAACAGAGACTCTATATTTGATATAATGCAGTTGGCCAGTTACTTGTTTCTTATTGGCTAGCTCTGTCTTAATTATTAACCCATTTCTGTTAATCTATGTATTTCCATGTGGTCTTACGGGAGAGCTGGCTGGCACCCTGCTCTCTCCAGACTCTCCATCTTGACTCCTCCTTACTACTTCCTCTTTCCTCATTGTCTCCTAGTCCTGCCTATCCTACTTTTCTATTGGCCAGCAGTGCTTTATTCATTAACCAGTATGAGAAACATATTTACAGAATGACATCTCCCATCAGTGACCCTTTAACACAGTTTCTCATGTCATGGTGACCTCCAACTATAAAATTATTTCATTGCTATTTCATAACTGTAATTTTGCTACTGTTATGAATCATAATGTAAATCTCTGATATGCAGGATATCTGATACATGGCCCACAAAGAGGTGGTGACCCACAGGTTGAGAACCACTGACATATCCAGTGTTCCTATATACCCATGTATCTGATTATTTGATCCCCAGTTGGTGAGACTGTTTGGGAAGGACTAGGAGGTGTGCCTTGTGGATGAGGTCATTCCCAGTGTGCTCTCTCTGCCTTGTGTTTATGAATCAAGATGAGAGCTCTCAGCTGTTCCTGCCACCACCGTGAAATTGCTCCTCCATCAGGGACTCTGACCCTCTGAAATCATAAGCTTAAGTAAATGCTTTCCTTTATAAGTCATTTTGATGGTACTGTCCTTTCTTTCTTTCTTTCTTTTTCTCTTTCTGTCTTTTTTTTTTTTAAATTGCAGCAATAGGACAGTAACTGCAACAGTTCCTGAAATGAAAACAGTGTTTGTGGAAATGTTTGGTTTGCTCAGTGCCAAGTGAAGTAGAAAACCACCATGTGAATTCTGTTTTGGTGGCCAGCTAGCCAAATGGAAGATTCTCAAGACCAAAGACCTCTGGGTTCATCAGCACTCCACCGTGAAATTTCTTAAATAATTAATACAGCAGGCATGCAAATGAAAATGTTAGAATTTGTTGCTTTTAAATATTTATTTTTATTATTTTTATTCCTGTATCCATGTATGCATGTCTATGTATGGACATGAACATATCAGTGCAGTTGCCCTTGGGGTTCAGAAATGGCCATCAGTTCCCTCAGAGACAGAGTTACAGGTGGTTATGAATTGCCCAGTGTGGTTGTTGGGAACTGAATTCAGGTCCCCTGGAAGAGCAGGAAACACTCTTAACCATTGATACATCTCTCCAGCCCTGAGATTTATTGCTTTTAATCTGCTATATGTGAGAAATTCAGGGTTACCAAATCATGTCTAGATGTATGGATTAGGGCCTGAGGGGCCCTTATTAGTTGTGACACAGACCTTAGGACATGGTCTCTGAGGATCTATTTTGAATAAGACCTCATTCTTGCTATTTCTAATCTTAAGAATATTCTAGGTAATTCAGAGACATAGATGATATCAGATCTTCTATATATCAGATGTTCTAGATGATATCAGCTCTTCAAAAGGGCCAGGTTTCACTCAGGATTCAGCTCCAGTCCCAAAGCCTACGTTTATCTTTCTTTCATCTGGAAGATGTCATGGTTCTGTCTTAGTAGGGCTCTGCACTGGGGCCTGTCACTTTCTCCTGAAGGTAGAAGAGTGGGGAGGAGCCAGCCCTGGATGATAGGAGGACTTTCTGCTGGCTTCCAGCTGCCCACAGTGACTAAGAATGATGCATGAAAATAGCAGCTGAAAATGTCATCGCCCACCTACCAAACTTTCCAAGAAAGAGAAACATTGGCCAGGGTGATGCAGCCTGTGAACAAAATGAAGCAGCAGTTGTTGTCTATGGTGGGAGACAAGGCTTCCCTTGGAAGTGATGTGGCTTGGGACTGTGCTTGCTTGCCCACTGTTGTGTGACACTATTCCTGGGAGACATGAACAAGTGTCTACTCACTAAAGTTCCACTTGGTGAATCAGTGAGTTTTTTAGGGGCTACTTACAGGAACAGAAATGACTCAAAGGCATTTAACTGTGCCAAAGCCCACCTCAGCATGGTGATGTCTCACCAAAGATGGAAACCTGGAGCACACAGTACAACCACTAGGAGGCTCAACAGGTTGTGGAGTACCTGGAATTGGTCTGAGCCTCTACAAGGAATCTCAGCTGTCTGAGTCCTCTCAGCAGTCCTTACTGCTATTGTAAGCTTGGGGAGGGAGGGACCTAGTGAATCTGATCAGTTTTAAGGAATTCCTGAAGCTTTTGAGTTATTTCCTGAGCTCAAGGAGGATGGAACGGTTCACCTTCCCTTAAAATATTCTGTATCTTAAGAAATTTCCCTCCAAGATGGACAGTGTTATCTAGGAGGAAATTGCTATATAATACCTGCCAACAAGTAGGTTACACCAGTATGGGTTTCCATGGCAGAAGCCTAACCAGTTCCTCTAGGCTAGGATGACAAACCCTGTTATCACCTCAATGACAGGTCAGTTAGTAGGTAGGCTACATCATGCTACTTGAAATTCACTATACTTCCTTTCCTTGTTGATGTAGGGGAGACCCATGGCAGCCAGGCTGTTGAATTTCAAGGTGATAAATTTTGTTTATCAGTTAACTGGACAGCATCAGCTGACTTTCTGTCATAGTTTATGGTTACTATTGCTCTGATGAAACACTATGACCAAAGCAAAGTGGGGAAGAAAGAATTTATTTGGCTTACTCTTTGGCATGGAGGAAGTCAGGACAGGAACTCAAACAGGACAGGAACCTGGCAGCAGAAACTGATGCAGAGGTCATGGAGGAATGTTGCTTACTGGCTTGCTCCACATGGCTTGTTCACCCTGCTTTCTTATAGAACCTAGGACCACCAAGCCCAGGGATGGTACCATCCACAATGGACTGGGCCCTCCCCCATCAATCACTACTTAAGAAAATACCCTGCAGGTTTGCCTACAGTCTTATATTGTGGATACATTCTCTCAATCAAGGCTTCCTCTTCTCCAGTGACTCTAGCCATGACACTTTCCTGACCTGTCTATGTCTGGGGTCTTGTCAAATAAATGGGAAGCAAGAAATTACTACCTTCTCATAGCCTACAGAAACTCATCTGGCTTTGGTATCCATCTGCTGGTAGAAGATTATCCCTCGGCTGTCCCTCTTGGTTAAAACAGCTCCTCCTGAGGGGAGAGGAGGGTTTCTGAAACAAAAGAAATGTACATGACTGAGGAAGCTCACTGAGCATGTCAGGCTCCTCCCTGAAATAGGAAAGAAGTGGCTGGCAAGGACTGTCTCCAGTGGTGTAGCTGCCTGCATGCTGGGCAGAGAGCTCCAGGGATGTGGCTTTGTGAGTCCCACACTGAGATAAGTCTTGGGGCACTGTAGCTGCGCATGTCACCTAGGCTCCTGTAAAAACATCCTCACTAATGCTTGTGTAAATAAAGTCCTTTCTTCACCATGCTGGGCTTGGACAGAATTGTCTCTTTGCTGTGTCATTGTATCCTCTACTGGGGTGAACAGAGATGACTGTCCAGGAAAAGTATCCCTACAGTAGTGACTACATTGTTCGGGTACACTAGTCCTCTGCAGGGTTGAGTTCAGTGGGTGCACTGGGTTTTGAAGATCTGGGATCCCTCCAGACAGAGGTCCCCTGTTAGCAGTGAGAACAGTGTGTAGGTGCTTACACACTTATTTCTTTAAGTCACAGAGCCACAAGTGTCTAGAATCTTAGGTCCAAGCAGCCATGTCTTGAAGCAACTAAGCAAAGGTCTAAATATACTCAGGATATAGACAGATGTCCCACAAATCATGTTGCCTGGAAGCCAGGTGGTTCCATGGTCTGTTGACATGGAACTCCTAGGGTGGACAAATCCAGCCTATGAAGACATAAGGTAAAGCAGGAACACAGGAAGCATGACTATCTTGTATTAAGCAGACACACCTGGAGGTTTGTGTATGCATGCACATACAGGCCAAAGGTCATCTTCAGGTATCTTTTCTGACTGTTCTCCATTTTTTGTCTTCCTCTAGTATTCTTTCTTACTTTCTTTATTTTGTAGGCACGGTCTCTCATTTAACCTGGACTTCACAATGTACATTCTGGTGTGAGCTATGATGTTTGTGGCTCCTTTTTGGCCACTGCTCATCCAAGCCTTTGGAGACAGGAGTCCAGGTATACCAAGTAGATGAGAGATCAGTGCAGAAGGCAACAGGTGCTGGAGCAGGATCTGGCAGTGAAATTGGGGTGTAGGTCTGGTCTGTCAACAACAAGGCTCTATTTATAGAACTCTACTGTGATTCATGGCTTCTGCTTAAATATGTCAGTATCTTTAGAGCACAAAGTGTGGTATTTAAAAATGCTTTTACGAGTGGGGTGGTAAGGTGGGCTGAGGAACCTGCTGTTATACCTGGGCCACAGGCCAAAAGGCAGAGTCCTGGAATTCCTGAACTGGAGGATTGTGTCCCAGAGCCCCCAGCACAGACACACACATACATCATGCACACACCACATGCACACCTCATAACACACACACACACACACACACACACACACACACACACACACACACACACTTCCAAGCCCCTCAGCTGTCTCTGACCAAAGGAACAGGGAGCCTTCAGGTCACTGCCACACTTAGTGCTGACCCTGCTCTGAATGAGCTGGCTGGGAACAGTGCTCATGGCTGTTGCTCTTTCAGGAGCAGAGCTGAAGGCTGCAGGTGATGATGGGCTTTGCCTCCAGTGGAATGTTGAACAGGGCCAGCGGGGCTGTGACCCAGGATATATTCAATGTTTGCACCCTGCTGGCAGACATGTGTTTCTGGAGGCAGCCACTGAGGGGACAGCATGGCTGCAAATTGACCACCCAGCAGCAGCTGCTGTGCTCTTCCTGGGCTTATCGCATCACCCCAGTCCAGTTGCCCTGGCACCTCCAGTCCCGTCCTGCAAATGTTTGGAGCCCTCAACTCAGGGAGGCTCCAGAGCCCAGGACTCCTCAATGTTCTAGTTTGGTCTCTGCTGCTGAAATAAACACCATGATCAAAAGCAGCCTAGGGAGGAAAGGGTTGATTTGGCTTCCAGGTTATAGCCCATCACTAAGGCAAGCCAAGGTAGGGACTCAAGGGAGAAACCTGGGGGCAGGAAATGATGCAGAGACTATGGAGCAGTGCTGAATGGAGGAGTGCTCACCGGCTTGCTCCCCTCGGCTTGTTCAACCTGCTTTCTTAAACCATCCAGGACCACCTGCCAGTGCACTGCCCATGGAAGGCTGGCCTGCCTCATCAATCATCACTCAGAAAATGTCCCTACAGACATGCCCACAGGCCAATCTGATCGAAGCAATCCCTTCATGGAGGTTTCTTCTTCCCTGGTGACTGTAGCTTGTGTCAAGTTGACAGAAACGAACCCACACACCTCTTACAGCTCAGGTCCAGTGAGCTGCAGTTTGACACCACTCCCACCCCCCACCCCTCATCCCCTACCCCCTGACACACACACACACACACACACACACACACACACACACACACACACACACACACTGTGTCTTCCATGTAGTTGCTTGACCCAGCAGAAATCTGCTGTCTCCCTGGGGACTGTCCTCACTGAGAGGACACACAGAGCCTGTCTCTGCAGTTGTCACAGTGTTTTCCCCTGTGAGACACGGGTCTTGAGACAGAGACTCAGGAGCACACACATGAGAACCTGGTATGGCAGAAGAACACACAAGATGATGGTAGACAGATCTGGGCAATACCCTGGTTATGCCCCGCCCCTTGATGACATACTGCAGGAACATGGTGGCTCTCCTGGGCTATGTCATTTGGCACAGGTGATAGGTGTGCATCCCATGGTTTGATCCTGCTATACAGAATGTCCTCTAAACCTACACTGAGGACCTATTGGTGGTGAGAGGCCCAGAGGCTACCTAGGGCAAACACCCAGCAAGGAACCCAGGCTCTGGATCTGGGATGGCAAAGAGCTGGATTTTGATAGCTCATCAGATGAGCCTGAACACATACCTATGTGTGCACAGTCACACAAGACAGACCCAACAGCTAGACATGTTGGTATGCAGCCATAAACGGTGCTCAGGAAGCCAAGACACAAGGAAGACAAGTTTAAAGCCAGCCTGGGCTATATAATATGGCTATTTGAAAACCTCAAACTAAACAACCGCAAGGGGAACCCGATGCTCAGATATGGTAAGGGTTTAGGGAGAACATTGCCACGTGCAGGAACTGGGGTGGGGAGGAAGGACCACTTGGCTCTACTGTCCCTTTTCTTCTTGTAAGTGTTGAAATCCCCCCAAAGGTGGGTGAACTGGGGGTGACATTCACAGCAAAGGTGGCCTGGTTCTTCTTTGGGGACAGACACCACTTCAAGCAGAGAAGGAGCAAACAGTTCTCTGACCCCTTCCTGCATCTCTGTCACACAGCCACTGTTGTCAGCCATCTCTGTCATCTGCATCACGAGGACAGTGCAGCCCACACAGGTACAGAGCATGCATAGGCTTTCAGGACAGCTTAGAGCTTAGATTTGAGTCCCAGACTCAGGTCTGCACCCTTTTGTCCCACGTCCTCTGCCATGTTCCTGGGTTGATCTCACAGGGAAGAAAACAGCCCAGCTGCTGGTGAAGCAAGAAAGGGGGCTGCTCCTCCCACAGGGCAGAGAGTGAAGGGCAGAGGGCAGAGGGCAGAGAGCAGAGGGCAGAGGTTCACCTGAGGGCCAGAGGGCAGGCCACTGAAGATTCCACATGTCTGCTGCACATCTCAACACCCATAGTGAGGAGGCCCCTTCACCTCCCATACCCCACCTGTCTGTTTACATGCAGTACTGTGTCAGCCATCTTTACTCCTTCCCTGTCCACCACTGTCCCCTCCCTTACCCCTGAGTTTCCTTCATTAAATGTTCCAATACAATAACGCCTCAAAGCCAGGTCTTGCGGTACAAGTCTGAAACCCCAGCTACTCAGGAGTTTGAGGCAGGAGGATCACAGGTTCAAGACCAGCCTGAGCTACAGAGTGAATGTATGGTTAGTCTGGGTGACTTAGCAAAGACACTGTCACCAAATAAGTAGTAAAGAGGCTAGAGATGTTCAATGGTAAAGTTTTTCTAACATGCACATGGTTCTGAGGTCAGCAACAAAACCCAAATACTCAAGAAACAAAAAAGTCACTTTAGATTTGGAAAAAGCACAGCTTCTTTGCTTCCTTGTTAAGATGGGTGTCTCTATGTAGTCCTTGTTGGCCTGAAACTCCCTGTGTAGGCTAGGCTGGCCTTGAGCTCACAGAGATTCACCTGCCTCTGCCTCCTGAGTGCTGAGACTAACGGTGTGTACCACCACAGCCAGGAAGTATAGCTTTCTTTAAATGATCTTACCAGCACAGAGCTCATCTGTGTGAAGCAAGAGGACCACAGTGATGGATGCTTGTGTGGGCGAGCCTGTTTTCCTAGGGGGAGATTTGAGTCTCTTTGTTCCCTGGTGGGTTTTTTTTTTTTTTTTTTTTTTGAGCGCTATAAGCAGGCCTGCTTCAGGGGTGCTCATTCTTATCTGTGTGTTTTCCTTTGGTATAAAAACCAGTTATCACCCAGTCCTATAAATACCACCTTTCCCTCAACTTCTGGGACGACATATGATGAATCCAACAGACCTGTGTCTTCCTCAGTGTTTGCCTTTTCTTGTCTGAATTTCCCCTGGGGATAGCCCTCCAGGTCTCATGTTCATCTTAAAGGATACAATTCCAGCTGGGTGGTGGTGGCACACACATTTAATCCCAGCACTTGGGAGGCAGAGGCAGGCGGATCTGTGAGTTCAATGTCAGCCTGGTCTACAGATCAAGTTCTAGGACTGCTAAGGCAGAAATCCTGTCTCAAAAGCAAAAACTAACAAACCAAACAAAAAACATATAATTCCATCTATAAGAGTCCCCCACATCCATGCCTCCCCCTGTATGTGTGTGCATGTGTGTTAGGTGTCTTCCTCCAATACTTCAACCCTTATTGTTTTTTAAATGTATTTATTATGTTTTTATTGATTTATTGTGTGTCTATCTGTCTGCCTGTCTTAGCTGTTTTAGCTATTATTCTATTGACACAACAAACACCATGACCAATTAAAACTTGCAAAAGAAAGTGTTTGATTTGGGGCTGATCCTAAAGCCCAAAGTAATTAGTGGTTTCAGGGAGGCTCATAGGGAAGTGGGCTAATCACTTAGCAATCAAGCACTGCACTTGTTCAAACATTACTCCTGGACTCTTGTTGGGTCTCATCACTCTGAGCTGTGGCCATATCTTTCAGGTAAGGAGCTACCTGAATTTGCCTTTCACCACCTGAATCTTTCTTTCCTAGTGCACAGTCCAGATTAGAAAGGTCATGATGAACCTCCATCTCACACAGCCTGCTGATCTTTAGCAGGTTTACTTAGTCCAAGGTTGAATTCCTACCTGAGCCAAGAGGCACCCAAGGAATAATAACCATGCCGCAGGCAATTGTGGATTGCTGATGCTGTGAAAGTGCCTAAGGTTACCCTGGAGCCTAGAAAATCCAATCAGCTAGTGACATTGTAGTTTGTTGTCATGCTGTTGTAACATGAGGCATGATGGATGTGTCAACAATTGCATTTCTGGTCATAAGGAAGCCCAGCAGTGTATGCTATGGGCAGTCATGGTGCTGCCCAATAGTAAGTGGTTACATTGCCAAGGTATTTACTGTGTCATCCTGAACTGTGCTCCGGAGTTCCCGCTGTTCGTTTATTTAATCAAGGTATTGAACATAATTGGACAATCATGTTGTGCCAGCAGCAGCTTGTCTATCTCATGTTTACCTAAGGCCCAGAACATTTTGTAGCTTTAGGATTTGCTGATCTACCAGTAGCTGCCTCAGGAACATATTCCTGGGAAGGCAGTGTTTTATAATTTTTTTCTGACCTGGACTTGGGCAGGTATTTTAAACTCCAACTCCCCATTTCCTTTTAGTGTCTTAATCTGGTTCTTAATCTGGTTAGTTTTCAGTTGTCAGCTTAACACAATTTAGTATCACCTGGGAAGAGGGAACCTCAGTTGAAGAACTGTCTGTGGAAGATTGGCTGACTGATGATGGACATGGGAGGGCCCAGTACACCTTAGGCAGCACCATCCCTAGGCAAATGGGCCTGTTTAGGAATGCTAGCTGAGTGAGTAGGCCACTAAGTAGTGCTCCTCTGTGGCTTCTGCATGAGTTCCTGCCCCAATTTCCCATAGCCGTGGACTATGACCTGGAAGTGTAAGCCAAATAAACCCTTCCCCACACCAAGTTACATTTGGTCAGAGTGTTAGTCACAGCAACAGAAAGGGAACTAGAACACTCAGCAACCACACACCTTCCTGATGTACCACTCTGAGCCATTCCCTCATCCCCCGATATATCAGAACTAATTATTGCAATTAGCATTCATTGATGGCACCTCTGATAGTTACAACAATAATCTTCATTTTGTTATTACAATTTACACTAATAACTCATAACTCCTTAACTGCTATTCTCATCAGTGGCTGGCACATAGTGGCTGGAAGATTTTTACACATGTCCTCTCTAGAGAGAGCTAAAACAAGCCCCAATTCCAGTCACTCAGCCTGGCATATTGTCCCCAAGTTTCAGCAGGAAGCCTTTGGCCAGTGCTGGCCAACATTTTTGCCAACCCTACTCAGTTTGGTCTGAGAGGAGGGAGCCTCAATTTGAGCAATGTCTCAATAAGACTGAGCTGGAGGCAAGCCTGTTGAACATATTTTCTTTTTTACAGACAGGGTTTCTCTATGGCTTTGGAAGCTGTCCTGGAACTTTCTCTGTAGACCAGGCTGGCCTCAGACTCACAGAGATATTCCTGCCTCTGCCTCCCGAGTGAACCTGGCCTGTTGAACATTTTTTAAATTAGTGGTTGATGTGGGAGGGCCCAGCCCATTATGGGTAGTTCCACCCTGGGCTAATCATCCTGTGCTCTTCATGAAACCAGGCTGATCAACCCATAGGGAGCAAGCCAGTAACTAATACCCCTACATGGCCTCTGTATCAGCTCCTGCCTCCAGGTTCTTGCCATACTTGAGTTCCTGTCCTGACTTCCTTTGATGATGAACAGTGATGTGGAAGTGTAAGTCAGATAAACCCTCCTCCGGCCCCAGAGTTGCTTTTGGTCATGGTGCTTTATTAAAGCAGTAAAAACCACAGCTAAGATACCCATTGTAGGGGGTTTTATGAAAGATGAAAACAAGACAATGTGGTATATGATTATTGGGATGCCTTTCTGGTTAGAGGTTGCAGTCTACCATGGTCTGGAATCTTTTTCTCTCTGAGTTTGGCAACATGGGGGACTCCTTCTCACTGGTGGATGGCTTCCTGTTTTCTACCTGACCTTATTTGGAGAATGTCTCTAGGCCCGGATGCCTGACTTATCTCTAGTGTGACTCTTGACACTAGCTCTTCCCGCTGCCCATATGGTAATTAGGTGCCATGCTCTATCTATTTTGATAGGACCATGCTGCTACTAATCCACCTATATGATAGGAGCATGCCATTTAATGAAAATTAGGTGATTCCTCACCTGCCATCCCCACTCCTATACAACCTCTATATTTTTGAATAAAGTTGACCTGCCTCATTGAAGCTGTCTCCTGGAAGGGTATTTCCACCATATTCACAGGTTGTACGAAGCTCTCTGTCACTGCTTTTGACCCTTTGTCCTCATGGACTGGTAGCCAATGAACTTCAAGGAAAAGGGGGACCCCGCACGTGACATGTGACATCTAATCTATTCTAATTCAGCAAATGTTTGACAGAAATGGTGATGGTGATAATGGTGATGATGATGATGGAGGTGGTAGTGCTGGTGGTAATGGTAATGATGATTATGGTAATGGTAGTGATGTTAATCATAGTGATGGTACTGATGCTGTTGGTTATGATGACAATGTTGATGAGTTAATGATGATGATAATGGTTATATGAGGTAGGTGTTGGTGCTGATAAGTATTTTCAGTGTTGCCTGATGTGTGGTGGGTACCCAATAAGTAAATGATGAATGTTCTTTAGCTTGGATCTGTATGCATAGAGAGGAAGAAGGAAAGACAGGAAGAAGCAAGAAGCCAAACCTGGTTTGGCTGTTATCATATAATGTTCTCCCTGTGTCTCTGTCCATGTCCTATGGGACCAGGACCCACCCTGACCTGGGAATAGTTGGTTTTAACTTGTTCATCTGAATGACTCTATTTCAGAATCAAGTGATGTTCTGAAATTCGCTGAGGGTGTGTGACTTCCATTTCTGCTTTTGGTTTTGAAACTAGGTCTCAAAATGTAGCCCAAGCTGGCCTTGAACTTGCAGGAATCCTCCTACTTCAACCTTCTTAAGCTGGATCTACAGCTATACACAGCATGCTTGACAGAATATCACTTTTCAGTGGATTCACAGAACTCAGTGCGGGAAAGGAGGCAGAAAGGCACAAAGGAAGGCTGGTCTCACTCCCTACCTTGCATTGAGACCTGGCCCTTCATGGTCTATAAAGCATTGCAGTACAGTTCTTTCTGTCTTCTTCACACCCTTCCCACACTCTTTGGCTATTTCTTGGGGCCACCTCTAATCTAAACTGTAGTCACCTCTTAATTTGGAGCTACTGCCTAGCTGGGTCACCTCCTGCCTAGACACTTTTACTCCACTATAGCTCAGTACTAACATCTGGCTTAAATGCATGCTAAGCCACCATGCTCCCCCATGTCTGGGCATACTGTGTCACAGCCTATCTGCACACTTATGCCACCCCACTGTCTTACTTAGGGCTTCTAATGCTTCAATGAAACACCAAAAAAAAAAAAAAAAAGGCAATCTGGGGAGGAAAGAGTTTATTTGGCTTACACTTCCAGGTCACAGTCCATCATTGGAGGAAATCAGAACAGGAACTCACAGGGCAGGAATCTGGAGGCAGGAGCTGCTGCATAGGCCATGGAGGGCAGTTTCTTACTGGCTTGCTTCCCCTGGCTTGTTCAGCCTGCTTTCTTATAGAACCCAGGACCACCAGCCCAGGGATGGCACCACCCACTATGGGCTGTGCTTACCCACATTGATCACCAACTGAGAAAATGCCTTACAGCTAGATTTCATGGAAACATCCTCAGCTGAGGCTCCTTCCTCTCTGATGATACTAGCTTGTGTCAAGTTGACATAAAACCAGCCAGTACAATCACCAAGCTTCCTGTGCCCTGTGTCTTCAGTGTGTTCGGTGGTTCTGGTCTTACGTCATCAGTTGAAAATCAGTGTCCCAGTTCAAGCCAACATCACTGAGGCTAAGTCATTGCTGACACTCACCAGCAAAGTGACAACAGATGAGTCACCATCTACCCCAAGCCTCAGTTTCCCTAGATGCAGAATGTCGATGGTGTTCTTTGTTCTCTGTGTAGATAGAAATGATGGCAGGGGAGGCCAGCTGATGTTCTTTGGTCTCTCTTTATCCTTGGACAGTGTCCTATCAGGTGGAGGTTGACAAGTGTCTGTTCTCATCAGACTGGGGATACTCCAGAAGATACAGGGAGACCCAAGGACTGACACTGGACAAAAACCAGTTTGCCACCTGGATTTCCCAGTGACTTCCTAAGAACCACTGTGGACGACTCCATGAGGGGCAGACTGCCAGCTGCTAAGGCTGGGCCAGAGAAAAAGATTCTCACTGTTTCTTTGCAAAAGGGGTCCAGGGTTAGGTTTACTATTGGCCAGAAGTTAAAATGTCACCAAAGGCTGGTTTGGTGGGTGGTATAAAGGTCAAGCCAGTGAAGCCTGAAAACCTGAGTTCTGTCTCTGGAGAACTGATATCCACAAACATGCTGTATATGCATGTGAACACACACACACACACACACACACACACACACAGAGTCACTTTTTTAAGTGGAAAAAAACATTGGCAAATGTGGGAAGGAAAACCCAAACCGTCTCCACTTTTCCTGTTCTGCTGGCTTCAAGGTGCAAAGACGAGAGAGTGAGGACTCAGCCTGTTCCCACAAATGTCCCTTTCCTTTTAAAGGGCGGCCCACGTCTACATGCCACGCATTGACTCATTCGCAAAAGTGAGTTGAGCAGCTGACTTGGAGTCTATGATGACGTAGGTGTGAAACTACTAATTAGGGTGGTTTGCTAATAATAGAACCCCAAGCATCCTCAGGTGGCACAGGGTGGGGTTTTTCTGTTTCATGGCTCTTACTGAGGGACCCTGGGGAGTGAAGGCTGTACCTCACCTTGGGCCCCTTATCTGTTTTCTCCCTCATCTCATCAGCCTACACTGTTTTGGACTCAGGAGGAAACCCAGACTTTTGAAACGAAGCAAGGAACCTCCAGCAAGCTGCCAGGTCTCCAATACCAGCTGCTGTACCTAGAGTTGGTCAGTTATTCAGAGGTATGGAGGCCCCATACCTCTCTTCCTCCTCAAGGAAGCTGAGAAGCAGCCATTTTTGAGAGAAGGGTGCTTGTGTGAAATGGTAGTAGTCACACCGCACATCGTGAAGCCCCCAAACTCCTACACTAGCCAGGCTCCCCTGGCCTCTGATCTGTTACCACTTCCCCCATACTGGGTTCAGGAAAGCACCCCCCCCACCTGGGGGGGTACTTTTCTTTGCTCATGGACCATTTGAATTCAGAGAACATGTGCTTGGGTATCTAATCTGGATTCAGGTAGATATAGCCCAACGCGTGGCTGGGTGACCTTAGTTGCTCCTTCTGTAAATGGAACATGGCATTATCATTTCCAGGCCTGTGCCAAGCCTTCCATCATATAACATACCCTACCACATCCTCGGCAGTACTTTCCTTAAATGCCCTCTCCAAATTGTAGTCCCATACTTGGCCACCACCTCCCCAGTTCTGGTCTTCATCTCTCTGCCTGTGTTCCCTTGGCAGTCACTCTTTAGGACAGGAAGTGTAGGTAACAGGCTCTGGAGGGTTTCTCAGCACCATCTTTTTTTTTCTCATTCCCTCAGCAGCATGGTGTGCTGGAAGCAGCAGCCACGGTTTGAAAATTTATTCTGCCACCATCCTGCTACTGCAGGGCAAGGCCCTCATTATGAGCTCTGGGCTTCAGTTCCCTCATCCTCACCCTGCCACAGGAAATGAGACTTAAACATCATGGTGCACAGGTCAAGCTCCATCTCAGGTTGCTTCTACAGCAGCAGGATAACCCATCAACCTGACTTTTCTCAGGTGTACTTCCAAGGATGGGGCTGAACCAAGCTCTGCCCCATACAGATGCTACTGTGAGGTCTCAGTTTTCCCATCTGTAAATGGGGATGATAGCAAGGATTAACCATATTCATGGGCAGCTGAATCTGGTTCATGGTCAGCATAAAAGTTGGCTTTTATGTAAACATATGAAATTGCACATGTAATCTATCCATCAAAACCATGAGTCTTACTTAGATGGTGGAATGAACACTACGGGCTGGGATATAGCTCAGTTGGTGGAGTGCTTGTCTAGCACAAAGCCCTGGGTTCAACCTCCAGTACCACTTAAACCAGGTAAGGTGGAACATTCCTCAAATCCAGTGATTCTCAACTTGTGGATCTCAACCCCTTTGGTGGGAGGGGTGTGTGTGTATCAAATGACCCTTTCTCAGGAGTCACCCAAGACCACGGGCAAACACAGATGTTTACATTGCAGTTCACAACAGTAGCAAAATCACAGGTATGAAGTAGCAACAAAAATAATTTTATGGTTGGGGTCACCACAACATGAGGAACTATATTAAAGGGACAGAGTGTTAGGAAGGTTGAGAACTATTGGAGTTCAAGGTTATCTTCTGTTACATAGCAAGTTCCATGCTAACAGAAACTGTCCCCCCAAAGAAGATGACAAAGATGAAATTGAATATGGAAATGAAGAAGAGGAGAGGATGGGGCTTAGCTTGGTGCATATTCAGTGAAAATGCTAGAAGCTTGAAAGGCTGTATGCAGAGCCTGTGCTATTCAAGCCCTTGAATGACCACTGGAGGCCCGAGATGCTACAAGCAACTGTCCCTTCTATAGCCATAGAATGAACCTGGGTTCTGATGCCTCCACACTCACTCACATTTGAGTGAGAATGTCCTCTATAGGCTCAGATGTTTGACTATGTGATTCCAAGTTGGTGGTACTGAAGAGTATGTTTAGGAGTGCCACCCTACTGGAGGAAGAATGTAACTGGTGATGGACAGTGTCAAGTGGGCATTCGCAGACCATTCTCTCTACTTCCTGCTTGTGGTTGGAAATGTAAGCCCCCAGTTTCTGTTTCTGCTGCCTCTCCTCTGTCATGATGGGCTTTTATCCCTCTGGAAAAGTCCTAATACAGTCACAGTTCTAGAATTTGCCTTTGTAATGGTGTTTTTTTTTTGTTTGTTTGTTTGTTTTGTTCCTTGTTTTGTTGTTGTTTTCCTGACACAGGGTTTCTCTATGTAACAGTTCTAGCTGTCCTAGAACTTGATTTGTAGACCAAGCTGGCCTCAAACTCACTGAGATCTAGTTGACTCTATCTTCCAAGTGCTGGGATTAAAGGGGTATAGTAAGATACCCCGCAGGCACCTTTTGCGTTGATCATGCTCATTGGGGTGTGGGGACAGGTGTGGGTGTGACTTGAGGGGACTTGGTTTGGGGTCCTGGACCCCAGCTGGCTCTCTTATTTCCTGGTTGGAGACAGAGAGCATCTGGAGGCATCCTTAGGATGGTAACCTGCAGCAGTCATCTGTTTCTGATGTAAATTATTTCTCCCCAAATAGACATCTGCCTATCATTTCACAGATTCATATTTACCATGCATTATCTTTCTGGTCTCTGAATAAAGGCATGGATTCATATCCCACTTCTGACACTAGATAATGCCCAGCTTGTCATGCTGTTTTATCACAGTGACTGAAAAGTAGCTAATACTGCTCCTCTCTGGCAGGCTTGCCACCAAGGCCAGGCTGGAGACAAATAGAGCTACCAATGGGCAGTAATCAAGCATCTCTCCTAAGCATGTCAAGGTGGTGAGGAGTGGGTAAGTGGCCAAGGGGTCTGGAGTATCTGTGTCTAGTATCTGTGATATATTCTCATCTTGCATAGAAGTGGGTTTAGGAGGTGTAGAGAAACTTGCCTGATGCTCTTCAGGGTAGACTCTGGCTTCAACCCCCCAGTACTCCCTATGAGTAAGCCCTGCTAGGTAGACCTTCAGAGAGGTGATAAGGAGTTTTCATGTGGAAATTAGGGGACAGAGTCCCAGAAAGGGCATTAAAGTGAATCTTGAAGAAAATTTGGGAAAGGTGGAATGATAGAAAAAGCATTCTAGAGGGAACATGGTTCATGCAAAGGCAGGGAGGCCTGGTGTGCAGAACCCTCCAGGAGCTCAGGACTCTCTCCTTGTTTGCATATGAGAACACCTCCCAGCTGCTCAGGAAGCTGAGGCATGAGGATCACAAGTTCCCAGTCTCCAAAAGCAGGTGGCTAGGCATATAACTGAGTGGTAGGGTGCTTGCTAGCATGGGCCAGGCTTTGTGTTTCGTCTTTGGCTGTTTGCTTTGCCTTTCTTGTACTTTCAGAGAGCTCCCATGCCATGGCCTGTGCTGTTGACACAGGAAGACGATGGTATGTTGATCATTACTGAAACCTAAATCAGTGGACAGCAAGCAAAACTACAAACCATCCTGGACCATCACCATCGGAGCTGCACCTCTTCAGGTGGCAAATGCTAGAGTCTGTGCTAGCTAAAGACAACCAGAATGTCTGCTCTAAGGACCACCTAGCCAACGAGATAACCATGGATGGTCAATAAGATAACTGCAGGTTTTCATTGAAAGCTAATGACATTTAACAGGAACCGCAGGAGGGGGCCTCTTGGCTAGAAGATACCCTCCCTGGCCCTCCAAACACACCAGTCTTTGACCACCAGGCTTCTATCCTGCCAAGCAAAAGTCATGAGCAGAACTGGGAGTGTGCCTCAGTGACAGAGGCTTGCCTGGCATGCTTGAGTACCTGGGCTAGATTCCCAGTAGTGCTAACTGCAAAAGAAAAGAAAAAAGTGAAGGAGTGGGCCACATTGTTTTGAACTGGGTCTAAACCAGAAGTGGCCCTAACAACACTGGTGTTCTGGCGTGTGTGCATGTGTGAGTGTGTGAGAGAGATTTCTTCTTGGGGGTAAAGGAAATGTGTAGAGTATTGGTATCCCTCCCTCCCTTCCTTTTTTCCTTCCTGGTGACCCATGGAAAGAGTTATGAGTCACTATCAATTTCATTTACTCTGACACGGAGGCCCCCTTTCTCGCTGCCTCTTTGCAACACGAGTGTGCTAGAGCTCAGCAGGGCACAAAGCCTCCGACAATAATTGATGAGGACAGGAAACTCTGCCGTAATCTCGACTCTGAGACGTTGACCTCAGCTCTGGGACTGGGAGTTCTGAAACGCCATCTCCGCAGCTGTAGTTGTGATTGTTTTATGTCACACTGACCCAGCGTGTTTACGATTTTTAACAACTGTCTGGAAAAAAAAAAGTCTAGTGACATCTGTTGAGAGTTTAATTGTGAGTGTAAAAAAAACATTAAAAGAATAGTCAAGAGATCGGTTTTCATAGTGTTTAAACACCACGGAGGCCATCAGGCGCTGTGACTCCCGCGACAGGACTTTTTAGTTTCCCGAATCGCAGCGCTGGGGGTAGAGGACCACCCGGGTGATTTAAACGAAACCAGAGCGAGGCGAGGAGGGGAAGCGGAGGAGGAAGGAGGTGCGAGATGCAGGGGGATGACATCTCAGCTTGCGGCGGGAAGTGTCACCCTCGAAGTGGAACAGCGAGAGCATTCCCGGTTCACCGTGCTCCTGGCTGCTCACCGAGAAAATCACGCGGGGCCCCCCTTTGGGAGCCACGACTTTGCGCTCCGCTCAGCCGCCACTTTTGTTCCCGGAGCTCCTTCGCCGGGCTGCACACATTGCGCACGCGCGGGTGGGGCGGGGCTGGCCGGGCGGGCGGCGGGTTCCCGGCACCGCCCCCTGCCGCCCCGGCCCGCTCCATCCGGGCACTGCCGAATTAGCATCGTGCCGAGGCACAACTTTGCCGCGGCCCCAGCGAGATCCAGGCGCGCGCGCCGGAGGAAATATAGTCCCTGCCAGCGGTCAGCTGGAGCGGGCGGCGGCAGGGCGCGCGCTGGGGGGCTGCGCGGGGCTCCCGGCGCCGGGGGGCCATGCGCCGGGCGGCGCAGGCAGCCCGGGCACCCGGCGCAACTTAGCGGCAGCCGGAAGAGTTGGGCGCCAGCTCGCCTTTCTTTCCCCGCGTCAGCCCCCTTTTCTGTCGGTGCTGCAGGAAGGAACTAGTGTCCCCCAGTGCCGGGACGTTGAATCCGAGCTCTCCCGGTCTGGTCCCGGTCGAGCAGCACAACTTCCCGCGAGCTCGGGCCAAAGTGAGCGCAAAGTGCTGCCCAAGTTGCGGCGATGGAGCTGCAAAGCCGGTCTGAGGCGCTCGCGGTGGAACTTGCGCGCCACCAGGTAGGTGGTCCGGGGACCTGGACAGGAGAGGAGTAGTGGCCTGGGGAGAAGAGGCTAGAGGGACCAGAGTTCTGTACCTAACTCTTGGTCACAGGGTCCGGGGAGCAGGCCCCCTCCAGGAGCTTGTCTCGGGGCCATGTCCCTTAGATCTCCCTGTCCCTCTCGCTTCTGGGTGATCCTGCACTGTTTGCAGGTCTAGAACGTGTGGGACCCCAGCCCGGCGTCTTCTCTGTCGCCTCCGGGTTCGCAACTTGGGCACCGGGGAAGGGGACTCTTCTAGAGCTGTCCTGGAAACGGGGTGCATGGACAGGCCCGCTCCAGTCTCCTGCGCTGGGCCCAACCCAGCACCTACCCACACTGTTAGCAAAAGTAGTTTTGGCGTTTGTGACTCAGGCGAGCGGCGCCGTTCCGGCCGGTGCCCGAGCGGTATTGCGGCGTGCTCGTGTGTGTGTGTGTGTGTGTGTGTGTGTGTGTGTGTGTGTGTGTGTGTGTTGGGGAGATTAGGACGCGACTTGAATATTTATGAGCTTTGCTCGACACGGACTCGCCGTGTTTACTTGGCTCTTTGTTCGTCCCCCCTCCCCCGGCACACACTCTCACACTCACTCGCACCCGCACCCCGGCCTGCAAACTTGCACGGCTCGGGGCGCGCCGCCGGGTGGCCTCGGCCCCCGCCCCGCCCCGGGAGCTGCCCCAATGAGGCGGCAGCCACAGGTAAGCGGCTCCGCACGACACTGCACGGTCGTCCGTGTGTGGGACACGGCCCCGGAAACTTAGGGCGCGCTGCGGCTGGCCTGGCTCATCTGGCATTGGGTGGTGGGCTCACGGGGATCGGGGCTCACCTGCCCCCATTTCCTACGGGCGGCCAGGCTGAACCTGCTCCTCTGTGTCTCCGTAGAACGGCGACCTCAAGAAGCAGCTCCACGAAAGGCAGCCCCGGATCGCAGCGCTCAGCGACAAACAAGTAAGGAGGGGGCCTGACCTCCACCGAGGACGGGGGCTCAGGGAGGGTCTCTGGGCACTTTGGCAGCACCCTAAAAAGTGCCAGTGCGGGCGTCGCACGCACCGACTCCCGTGGGGGGTCTGGCTGCATTCCTCAAAGTTGCTGTCCTCCCTTTCTTGATAGAAAGAGCTGGTTGGTGGCGGCTGAGGAGAGCGCTTGGCTCCTGTGGCCGCCCAAAGATCGGCGCTGTACCTCCGAGGCGCCGGCTGCCCGGCGTCCATCTTGAGCGGTGGACATGTTTTGGGAACGTGGACATTCCCCGGCCTCTGCATCCCCTGATCCCTGCTGTGGTGGGAGGGGGACGCATGAGGGAGGTAGTTTGGGCCTGCACCCCAAACTCCTGGGAAGCCATATCCGCGTGGCGGCCGACCTGGTTCAGTGTTCCTTCTCCTGGCCGGCCCCCTCCCTGCTATGCCATCCCGCCGGCCTCACTTTTTATTCTCAGAACCTGAGGCCAGCTCCCGGGAAACAAAAGAAAGGCGCCCCCAAGACCCACCGCTTCTGCCCCAACTTGAGTGTCTATGCCTGAAAGGGGTTATGGAGACCCGCCAGAAGCTCCAGCCATGGGGGTGTGCGCCCGCCGCCCCCTCGGCGAGGAAAAGTTGTCCATTGTGAGTTAGTTGCGCTGAGCTCAGCGCTCCAGGTTTCAGCACCACGAACAGATGCCGCCGCCGGAGCCCGGCCGGCCGCGCGCTCCCGCGCCCCTCCCCCTCCGCGCGCGCCCCCGTCCCCTGCGCGCCCCCGGCCGAGAACTTTGAGCGGTGCAGCCAATGGTGCACCCGGGTCTCCGAGACGGCAGGCGGGGGCGCGCCCCTCCCTCCCCACCTCGCGCCGCCCTCGCCCTGGCATTGCTTTCGCTTCCTTCGGAATGCCGTTGCCCGCCCCGGACTAGGGCAGCCTGGGGACCCTCGCCGGCCGGCTCCCCTCCCCCAACTTGCGGGGTCCTCCTCCCCAGCGGCCTGGCTTTCACAGTCCCTCGGGAAGACGCATTGGCTCGCAGGCATGGGCTCCAGGCCGAGTCTTTAAAGTTGCAAAGTGGTGGGAGGGGGCGCCTGGCTGGACCCTTAGGCGGGGGAGTCAGGCTTCTGGCCCTTTCTGTCAGAGCCGGGCCCCTGCACCCCTCAGCTGCGCGCCCCCGTCCGCGAGTGGAAGCTTCCATTCCCGCCGGAGGGGGGCCTGCGCGCGGCCCCGGCGAAGTCGGGGAGTTCGCGGGGGGAGGGGACCCAGGCCCGGCATTTCCATTTTGATTGCTTCGATGCCATTTTTGGAGGGGGAGGGGTGGGGAGACCCTTCTTCGCAGAGCACAAAGATGTTTAATCACTGTGTAGAATCAAACCACATACTTGAAAAAAAAAAAGCTTAACAACAAACCCAGAACTGTGTGATAGACTGGGTAAAACGAGAAGTTGTGGAGTCTTGGGATCCTCGAGTCGAAGATTTGAAAGGGAAAGCTAGTGCTAGGCGCCTCTCCGCAACAATGTCTCTTTATGTGGGATCTTCGAGGCAGTAGTTTCACTATCTGGAGTAGGTCTTTCAGAGATTCCCTGCGATCGTTTCCTCTGTGTTGTGGCAACTATTTCAGGGGCTGTTTAAATTTTTATGATAGTAAATGAGTAGCTATTTGTTATCCTGCATGCTGGAATTTAGATAAGGCTACAAAGGAAATCTTTGAAAACCCTGTTAGAAGGTAGAGGTTGCCGCTAGGAAAAGGAACCTTCTTACCCTACCCTCTGGACGTCTTTGCCTTTAAATTTGAATTCGGGAGTACTGCCTGCAAAGGAACAGTGCCTCCATCTTTTTTGTGTGAGTGCTTTAAAAGAAAGAAAGGAAGCCAGAAAACTTTTGTTCTCTGGCCTTTTAAAAATGTTTCTCGTTTAGATACCTAAAAATAACATCTGGTAGGCAGCCAGGGTTTGGCCCGGCCATCGGAACTTGTGTTTGTAGCCGCAAGTCCGCTTTTCTGTTTCTCTTTGTGGCCTTTATATAACAAGGGCTCATAAAAGAGGGAGAGGAGGGGGCCTGAGGCCCGGTTCAGCATGCTAATAGAGTTGCCTGTCTCTCCCACGCTGGCTGCAGAGGGCTCTCAGAGTTCATCTATGTGACGAGCTAGTGTTTTTTTTTTTTTTTTTTAACATTCTCTGCTGTCCTCTCTGGGACATTGGTGGTGATTGACAGTTTGGCTGGGTACATGTGGATTTACAAGGTCAGAGAAGACTCCAAAACCCAGATTTGTGAACAGGCTGGGCTTGGATGCCACAAAACTTGCCCAGAAGTTGTAGTGCAGGAATGAGGATGAATTTTTTTTTTTTTTTTTGTAAGTCAGGTGTAGTATAATGTGCATTTTATTTCAAGGAAGTCTTGAAAGCACAATCTCTCTGTAGAGTTACTTGCAGAACAGTGTTAGCCTTTCCACCTCCAGAGATGTTTTCCTGTGCCACCCCTTGAAATATGAAATAAAAAGGCTACATTCAATCAAAAGTTCACAGGTAGATGATGAACTACACAGTAAGAGGAAGGGATTGGCTGGTTACCTTTCAATTCCTTCCTCATTAGACTCATAATAGCAATGGGTAATATCCAACAGATAGTGCCCCACCTTGGCACTGGGATGTTTTGTTTTGTGTTTCATTTACTTTGAGAAATAGAGACACATTGAAAGGACTCCTAAAAGTGCTTGGTGAGAGGAAAGGAGAGAAACAGTTTTCCTCCCATCATTTGGGGTCTTGGGTTAAGTACAAGTACCTACTATGTACCTTGTGTTTTGCAAGAGGAGTACATATCCCTTCCCCCAGAATAGTGAAGGGGGATGGGCTCCCCAAAGAACAGGCAGCCTGCCATGTAGGTTTTGGACCTGGGGGAGGACAGACTTAAGACATGCTGTGTGAAGCCCTCTATTAGCTTCCCGATGGTTTCACTCTGAGAATTTGCGCACGTGCTGAGATGCAGTAACATGTTAATCTTCATTGTCAAGCACAAGAAGCACTTTGTCTAAATAACAAGCATGTCATAAATATTGGAGCCTCTTCCCCCTCCTTTGGAGTTCTCTGCAAAGCCTTTTGTGGCTTGTGGTAGCCTCACCTGACTGGACTTACTGCAGTCCAGTGTGAGCAGAGTGAGGAGGCGCTCTGTCTGAACTGCAGTTGGAGCTGGCATGACCTGGCCAGAAAGATCTTGCAGGTGAACTTGGAGTCTGGTGCACCACCTGATCTATCGATTTTGTGGACTAGGACTCTGAGGGGCTGTCCTCAAGCGTGGCAATAATAATCTGTCTTCTTGAAAGGGATTATATATCAGGTGCTCATGGGCCCTGAATCATGTCTTCAGTATGATTCATGCTCTAGGTCAGACACCGAAATCTGCATGCTGGTCTATTCTAGGAGCACCTATCCCAAGACTGTTGGATGAAAGGCAGTTTTGTTTGCTGAGCTTTTCACTCTAGAAAGGTAAACGCCAGTCTTCTTTCCAAGGTGGCATGCCAGTCTGTTTTGAGACGGGATGGTTACACACTAAAGAGACACCAGTGAGAAAGGCTCTGTACGCCAGTAAAGTGCTCGGGGCTGGACAACAGGCCCTACAAACACTTGGACCCATGCTTCCACCTGAGCCCTCCATTACCTCAGACCTGCTCAGTGCTGTTCTCTCCTGGAAGATTTCAGAAGCCCTTTCTGCCTCTTGTGCTATGGCGACACAATTCTGGCCTCCTAGTCACCCACGGGGAGTCTGATGCTTTTTCTACGTCTCAGGCCCGGTGCCATAGCTAGCATTCATTTGAGAGCATTTCCATCGCCACCTGGAAGCTAGGCAGAAGCTTCATCCTGGCCCTGTGCCACCCATTTCTCACCTGCTTCCCATCTGAGAGTTGCCTGTTTTGGACCTTCATGTGAATGCAGTTGTAACTGTGCCTGCTTTGTGTGCTCTTGAGCTTGGCTCCTTTCCCTTGCCTCCACGCTGGAAACCGTATTGCTTCCTCATTTCCCTGACATTTGAATAATTTGCTTCACTGTTCACCTGTTGATGGGCATGTGAGTGTGTCCTACCTTTTAGCAGGAGTCTCTCCAGCCCCTCCTACTGTGTTCTTCATCATAGTGGCTTACATTAACTTGGGCTGTGTCCCGGGCCTCACAACCTTCAATGGGCTGCTTTGGCTCCTGAAAGGTATCCTAGGGTGCCCCCTGCTGTTGATTCTTTACTGGGGTTGTCCACCTCCTCCAGCTCTTGGACCCGGGGCATTTGGGTTGCTCCTTAGCAACTTCTCTGTACCCCAAGTGGGAGGATTGGATGTCCACTGTCTTCATCTTGCATGGTTTTCTTTGCTAGGCTGTAAGCTCCATGGGTAAGGTGCACTCCCCTGTGTTTGTTCTCAGGGTAGAGAGGAAGTGGGGATTAGCAGTGATGAACACACAGTGAACAGTAGATTTTGAAAGTACATCTTAGAAATGAGTGGTCTTAGAAATGAGATGCACTTCCTGGAAACTTGACAGGGTGGGTGTGTGTGGCTGAGCTTTGAGGAACTTCTGGAAGGTACTGTGAGATCATGTGGTGAGTTCGAAGGCAGGCAACCTGGAGGAGGGTATCTGTGTCCTCAGAACTCAGATGTGGCAAGGTGGAGCTGGCGGCCTGAGTGAAACTTGCAAGTAGGAGGTAAGGATGCTGGTTGGCTTCTGGCAGTTAAAGCTGGAGGGAAGGGAGGGGAGTTACAGATGGCTGTGAGCTGCCTGACAGGGCTGCTGCTATCTGAGCCCAGGTCTTTGGAGGAGCAGCAAGTGCTCTTAACTGCAGAGCCAGCTCTTAAACCTCTTTCTCTCTGTCTGCCCCCACCATGGGTGTGTGAGAGAGGATTGGGGGAGAGAGAGATATGCAGGTGCCTGTTGAGGTCAGAAGAGGACTTTGGATCCCGACGCTGGAGTTACCCTGGCCCTCAGGAAGAGAAGTAAGCACTCTCATTGCTGAGCCAACTCTCTAGCCCCACGAATCTTTGTGATTTGGGAAATAATTGCCATTCTCATGCTCTGAAGTAATATTTCAGGGATAAAGGAGAATTTCCACTTTTTGTATTTATTGATCTATATCCCTGGCTGACCTCAAACTCTTAATGCCCCCCACCCCCCACCGTATTCCTGGGTGCTGGGACCACAGAAGCACAATGCCACACTCACTAAGAACTCTAAAAGAATTTTTTTTTGCTATGAAAGCAGTTTGTGCTTGTTGGGAAAATGGAAGAGTAGATTTGAATACTTTAAAAGTCATCTTCTAACTCTTAGTTGTCCATCCTACCTCAGGGGCCCTATCAGTGTGAGTCTTGGGGCATGCTCGGCTGCTATGTTCTGTGTGGGTATATGTGCACAGACACATACAGGCATACACTTGTGTGAGTGCATGTATGCATACATACATACATACATACATGCAGACACACACACAGTGTAGATAAATGCCTTTTTCTGACACAGTGAGTGTACTAGTCTCCATTTTCCTGACATTGGTTCTCACTGTTGGCTGAGCCTCATAGTCCTCTGCTGGAAACACTCCCATTAATCAATCCCACAGTTGTGTGAAGGAGCCCAGTGCTGGGGATGTGGGTCTCCATTGATGAACATTTTCATACAGCTGGGAAGGTAGGTGTGTCTACCTGTTTCTTGAGGTCAAGTGAGGTTTTGATTCAAGATACTTAGTTCTCCACAGCTGAGGAAGCAGTGAGCACTCTTGAGTTGAGGGACAAGTCCATGGAGTTGAATATGCACTGGCAGGGAAGCTGGCTACACTGCAAGTATAGCACTGCTCCGTGCCTAAAGAGGTTGTCACATGAGCTCTCGATGAATTCCTCCCTACCTGATTCTCAGGGTGTTCTCGAGTCAGGCAGGGCTGGCCAACCATCTCTGCTGAATAGATAAGAGAAGGAAAACTTCCTAAAGTCAGATACCAAGCTGCCATGGAGAATGAAATTGTCCAGAAGCTTGCCATACTCCCCAAATTCTCAGGTCCCAGGGCCTGAGACACAGGTAAGCAATTCTGCCTCTTTGCACTTGTTTGCCTTCTGTAATGAGGGCAAGGATGAGACCTTTCCCTCACCAGGCCATCTGGAGGAAGTGCAGCAGTGGTTGGGAAAGTTTCACAAAAGCCCCAAAGTCAAGGAAAACTTCTAGTGAGTGACATTACCACTCTGAGAGTCTTAGTTGGACCCTGGTTTTGACCTCTTGAATGAAACCAAAATCACCAGCAGATCTTCTACAGACTGTTCAGAAAGTGTGCTGTAGCCTTTTCTGTGGAAGGTGTCATGCACCCACCACCCTAGGGACAGTTGGCAATGGTGACTACTGATAGTGGCATCCTTTTCAATTCGTCTAGAGAGTTTGCTTTGATATTTTCGCTTCTCAAAGTACCTGCTGTCAGAACTGTACAGTTGATTTCAATTAGGCCTGGTCTTTTTTCAGTGAGATGATGCTGATAATAACTTTGGTAATCTCTTGATGCCTCATTAGAGCTCCCAGCTATAAGGTTCACCCTGTGATGGAGCAACATCTCTGTCTGATGCCTTTGTCTCTTCAGGAAACAGAATCATGGACTCAGTCTTTCTCTTTCACCATACGTGGGAGCTAAAGCTCTGCTTGGAAGTGTGCCACTGGTTCTGAGGTCCCTTCATTGGCAATGGAGGCTTTTGATGTGGAGCAGGGTCTCTGGTGATCTGTGAGAGGACTCCAGAGGTCTCCTAGGGTGTGTGCTGGCCCACCTGGCTCTCCCCTCCAGAAAGGCCTCTCAGAAGGCTGTCACTGGTCTTCAGAGAGGCTGATAACAGGTCAATATCACAGGTTTTCAAACTAAGCAGACCTAAACTTTTTAAGTCAGCCCCACGCCTTTAATTCCAGTACTCAGGAGGCAGAGGCTGGCGGATCTCTGTGAGTTCGAAGCTAGCCTGGTCTAAAAAGCTACACAGAGAAACTTTGTCTCAAAAAGATTTTTAAAAAGTACTTATTTATATTTTATGTACATTGATGTTTTGCCCACATGTATATTGTCTGAGCATGGGCCACCACCTCCCAACTCAAATACCAAATAAATAATTTAAAATCACTTCATGAACCACTTCTTGTAATCTATCGTCTGACTGGCAGTGAGCTCTGGTTTTCCACTTCCTTGTTGAGGAACACAAGCCTCCAAAGCATGGTTACAATAGAACTTTTACACGGACATAGAAAGTCCTAGAACTTTCAAGAGGCCAGGGCAGATTTTCTCCCTGTTCTACCTAGTCCCAGATTGGGAACATGTTTCAGGCCAGGTCAAGAGGCCCAGTAGACAGACCCTGGACCTGTTGATGGGCCCCTACATCTATCTGCCTGACTTTGTGTTTGTCCATTCCTGGCTTGAGCTCCTTCCTGCAGAGCTTGGATTTTTCTTTTTGATGACAGTTGACATACTGTTCTGCTTCAAGGTGGACTAGTTCTTCTCACTTTGAAATAGCCTCTATTCTCTAAAGGGACAAGTGTACTTCCTTAAGAGTATTTTCATTGTTGGGTAGAGTCTCCAATGCAGGAGAAACTGCTAATGCAGCTTCTTTCTGGCAGCTTCATTCTGATGGCCTTCTGATGGCCAACAACAGGCAGCCCTGGCTCTCAGCTAGACTGCACTTTTGAGAGGCAGGGCCTGACTCTTGTCCTGTTAAAAACAGGAAATGGTGCATCCACAGGGAAATTTTGGGGACATGGTGTCTGAGTCAAACCGTCAGTCTGAAGAAGTAGTGGTCTCAAAGTGGAGTCAGTGCTACTTGTCAGGTGTGGTTCCAAGGGTGTGTGAGGGCCGGTGTCCTGTATGCTGCGCCAGATTCCCAGGTTGCAGCATGGCAGTTGAGTGGAGGAGCTGTTCTCACTATTGCTTTATTAATATAGTGCAAGCAACAGAAAGCCAACCAGCCCAGAGAACACAGACACGGATGTGCCTTTCTTGGGAGAGGAAACTCAGGCTTGCTTTTTTTTTTTTTTTTTTTTTTCTTTTCTTTCTTTTGAGACAGAGTCTTGCTATGTTGCTCTGGCTGACCTGGAACTCAGTGTGTGGACCAACTTGGCCTTGAACTCAGAGATTTATCTACCTCTCCTCAGTGCTAGGATTAAAGGCAAGTACCAGCACACACCAGCTGGCTAGCAACTTAGAGATGTCCAAAGTTTCTATTCTCCTGTGTGTTCACAGCTGGAGTTGGGTGCTAGATTTGAGCTCTGGTAGATGAGGATGTCTTCCAGATTCTCCTAGAAATGGCCAGTACATTATGGTGGAACATATCAGATGTAAGTACCAAGGGCAGATGTTGGAGGACACCTCCTTTTACAAAGGAGAAACTGAGGATATGCTCAAGAATGGGCCTGGGGATGGTATCTAGAGACTGGAAGTAGCTGGAATGTTCAGTATTCAGATACCATGTTGTGGTCTAAAGGAAGAAAGTTCTATATTTCTATTAGAAGCTGCCTACCCTAGGGGTTACCACTTCCAGATATTGGGTCCTGAATGAGATATCCTTGTGTGCTGATGACAAGGTCCCCAGGTGATGCTCTCATGGCTCTAAAGTGATCTTTAGATGCCTGGTGGCAGCAGCCTTCCATACTACACAAATAAGAGGTGAGCAGTGTGGGCAGGGCCCCTATGTTCCATTCTAGAGTTGTGAGTGAAGTGTATTGGCTTAGACTAATTGTAGAACTGTAGATGAAGATTGGTTGCCTTAGCCCCAGTGTCCCTGTTTGTCACCTAGCTGCATTTGGAGTCTGCACTTAGGGGATAGAGGACTACAGTGGGCAAGTGAGAGGATAAGCCTCCTGAATAGAGGTGCTAGAAGCAGATAACAAGTGAGATATATTGCACAGGGGGATATAATGTCTGCTCTTTCTTATCCCTTAACAGAATCTTAGGAGATTGGGGTAGGGGTGGGGGTGAGGTGGGGGGAGGACTGGATGGGATGGAATGGGACCAGGATGGGACCAGGATTGGTACTGAGGCAACTTTGTGAAGGTCCAGAAAACTATCACTGAGATAGGCTGCAGAAGGACTTCTGCCCCAAGGAAATGGAAAGGGTAGAGGCGGAATAGGCGAGTAGGAAGACAGAAAGAGAGGGGCAGTCTCGTGTCATTCAGGCAGACAATCTGCACGGGCAAGCGAACTTCAGATGTCATTAAAATACATATCAGAAGCCCTGGTCTAGAACCAGGAGATATAGCTCACCAAGTGACAGGCAACATCCTTGCAATCAGTAGAGTATTGCACGCCTGGATTTAATGATGCTGCTTGGGGGTGACATGTGCAGCTGGGCTGGCTGCTAGGTGAGAGATCCCTCTGCTCATACTGCAGACACCTCCCCATGAAGGAGTCTGTTCTGGCTAAGAAAGAAAAGCAATACGCTAGCCATTGGTATGGTTGTGGTGTAAGGCTGTTGTAGCTGCAGGCATGATGGCAGATGTGGGAATTTTGAAAGGTGTGTGGTGGGCCACCCAAAGCTGGGACTCATATGGCCCAGAGTGTTGAGCAGTGAGGACTGGAACAGAGCTCTCAGTGTCTTAAGCCCTTTTTGCATATTGTCTGGGGTGCCCCTAACCTTTGTGAGTGTGGGTCAAGTCCAGGGGCACACCCTCATGGGGGACGGCTGTGACATTTAGCTTATATAGGACAGTGCTGGGTCAACATGGTGACAGGGCAAAGGCAGGTGGTACTGCTAGCCTCAAGCAGTTGATAGTTAAACACAGTAAGTGAAACGTGTCACTTAGGGGGTGGCAAGTATTCTGGCCAAGTCAGGAATGTGGGGTACATGATGTGGGTGGGCACTTTAAGTAGGGTGGCCAGAGGCTCTCACCAAGATGACATTGGAGCCTGCTGTGGTAGGGTGGGTAGGCAACTCTGTCGTACTCTCTGGGCAGAGGACTCACTTGCCTGCATGAAGATGGGACTGGTGTGTCCACGAGGGGCCGGTGTGGCCAGAAAACAAATGAGCATGGCAGGGAGAGCTGGGGTAGGGTTGGGTGTCTCTCTGCTGTACTGGTGCCCCTCCCCCCTTTTAAATCAGCGCTTGGCTCTGTATGCTGGGCTCAGTCCTTCAGTTCTGTTGGGGTCAGGGTTGACAGCATCTGAAAATCACACAAAGGCTGGAAGAGCTTCTGGAGGGACTGCTGCCCGCCACTCCATTCTAAGGGAGAAGAGGCCACAACTCAGGCCAAGGCCAGCCGCCTCTCCCTAATGTGGAGATTCTGGTTCAGAGTTGCAAAGGCCTTCAGGGTTCTCTAATGGCCCAGTGGCAACCCAGATTCCCAGACTTCAGAGGATAGGCCTCAGCTTCCAAACACTCGTGGACAGAAAGGACTCGCCTGAGTGCTGACTGTCATGTTCCCTCCTCATACAGAGCCTCTCAGACAAGGTCTAGCTTCTTCTGGGCCAACCCTTTGATAGCTCCACTGGACTGGGCCACAGCCTAGAAGTGGCTTCCCTTCCTCACCTCTTGTCTCCTGGCAGCATCTCATGGAGGCTACTGAGAGGACATGAGCCCTGACCCCCTGAGACTCTGCAAGCTTGGAGGTTGTGGTGTGTATAGGCTTCCCAGGTATAACTATTCTGCTATCCTGGTATGAAAGTCCATGTGGCAAACACAGCTGAATACAGTATAACCAGAGAGATTGCATAACCAGAGAGCCATTGAGGTTCCTCAAGGGTGTTTGCCATTTAGATCAGTGAGTGGGGTTCTTTAAGTGAAATAGACTTACAGCCCAGGCCAGTATCTCTAAGTTATTTTATTAATGCATTCTGCTGAGTGGACGTGAATGGGCAGCGTGGCCTCTCGTACTGTGGATCTAATTATAAACACAAGGGAAGCACCAAATAAGCCGCCTTGGAAGGAGGAAGAAGCTGGCAGCCAGGGGTAAAGCGGCCTTTAATGAACTTCCTTGGAACTTGTATCTTAGCAACACATTTTATTACATCCCAGTGCGGTGGGACTTGCGTAGTAATTTACCCTCCCCCTTGTGCCCCAGTCCTGGTGACTCAAGAAGAATGTGTGTGTGCCCCTCCCATGCTTTCCCAAGACTATATTTGCCCCTTTTAGGTTTTGTTTACTCCATAAAAGAGATAAACTTGCTACTGGGCACCAGTACTCTGTGGCCAGGGGTTGCCAGCACAGAAGGGTGGTGGCTCATGCCTGCAACGTGCACAGTCCATGCCCAGTTGTGGTCCCACAAGTAGCGTACACTTGCCTTGTAGATTTTCTTAGGCTCACTGAGTGTTTCCTGGGTTGGAGTGTTTTTATCTGCCTTTCATTCTTGTGATCACACTCATTTGGAGATGGCCACGGAAGTGGGGATGTGTGCAGCTCCTGATTCAGTGGCGGCGGCAGCCTATAAGTGGGCAGTAATGGCAGAGAGGTTCCTGCTGGATGGAACCTGTAGAGAGCCCTCCGGGATAGGGTGCTATGCTGTGGCTGTCCAGCTCTCAGAGCCCTCATCCAGTTACTGTCCTCTGAGCGGCATGTTTCTTCTCAGCTATATGTTTCACATTAGTACAATTTGGGGCTTAAAGCAACAGTGAGGTAGCTGATGGCTTAGGACACCAGAAGTCTGAAATAAGTGTACCCACAGAACTGAGTTTTCACAAAGGCCCCAGGAAAGGGTCCTCCTCCCCACCTGCCCCAGCTTGGTTCCTGCTATACCTTGTCTTGTAGACGCTTCGAAGACTCTAGGCTCTCCCTGCATCTCACAGGCTGTGTTTCTCCTTTGGTGGTCTCTGACATTTCCCTCCTTCTTTTGGTTTGTGCTTTTGCTTTTGAGACAGGGTCTCATGTAGCCCAGGCTAGCCTCAAACTCTGTTGGAGATTGAGTGATCCAGGGCTGTGTGCATGGTAGATAAGTTAATATGTACAAAAGGAACTATGACCCCAGTCTGTTGCTTCTCCGCCTATCCATAGTTAGATTTGTAGTGTTGTGCCTTTGTCTTCCTCTTCTTGTGGGGACACCAGTCTTTTGGGTTTGGGAGCCACTCTGTCCTAGAATAGCCTCAACAGAGCTAGGTGCAAAGGCCCCGTTGCCCATTAAGGTCACAGTCCAAGGTTTCAGATAGACATGAACCATGGGTGTCACTTCAGACTGGTACATCTGCGGGCTATAGGGGAGGCCCTCCTGTTAGGAAATGGGGATGCCAGGCTTGCACTGACCACGCCCTGGCTTTCCCATCACAGTGTGTTCTTTACAGGGAGAGCTAAGCTGGACAGGCTGCTGAACTTCCTTGGCTGTGGCTGGTGTGATGGCCTGATTTTCCAAATCTATCATTTGGTAGTGGGTTTGAATATTTGAATCAGGAGCTGGGTGGGGGGCTGGCACCTGGGGAAGCTAGCATGTTCATGAGAGGCTCAGTGAAGAATGGTCAGCCTGTTGTTGGTCCTCCTGCTTGACCAAAAAGGCTGAGACTTTTTTGTAGTCAGTTTCTGAATCTATAATAACCGGGATGAGCCCTACAGCTGGGATGACTGAGCCTTAGTGCCTCCTTAGCTGATGAACATAGAGTAACACAGAGTTGCACAGGTGTGGAGAACTGGCGATGGGGCAGAGGGTTCTGGCAGGGAGTCTGAGTAGGGTTGAGAGGTCCCATAGAGCCATCTCGATCCTCCTGTTCTCTGCCACACTATCACTCACCTTGGCTTTCCTGTGAGCAGTGTCTGCCACTTTGGAACAGCAGAGGTCCCAACTGATGGGAACAGGAAAGGGTGGAGAACACTGAGTTGGGTATGGACTGTGCTGGCTGGGCTCACTTACCCCTCATGGTTATGCTGAGGGTTCAGTTCATGCCATGTAGGTGTGCCTCTCAGGCCTGCCCCTGCAAGTGTCCAGGCTTACGGGATGAGGCTATTGTCAGTGGTGAGACAGGACTGGGAACAGGTCTGGCTGGAACTGTGTTCTTCCTGTTCCTAGGCTATGGGCTGTAAGCTCAAGTGTCTGTGGTGGTTTGAATAGTAGTGGCCCCTAAAGACTGGAGTGTTGGAATGCTTGATCCATAGAGAGTGGCACTATTAGGAGGTGTGGCCTTGTTGGAGGAAGTGTGTCACTGTGAGGGCAGGCTTTGAGGTCTCATATATGCTCAAGCCACACTCAGTTGGATAGTTCACTTCCTGTTGTCTGCAGATCCAGATGTAGAACTTTCAGCTCCTTCAGTGCCATGTCTGCCCGAGTGCTACCTCACTTCCAGTCACAATGATAATGGACTAGCCTCCATTAAATGCTTTCCTTTGTAAGAGTTGCTGTGGTCATGATGTCTCTTCACAGCAATAGAAACAGGTAGCCTAACACCACTCCAAACAGTTTACTGATGTCATCCCTGCCTGGACTCAGACTGCCCCATCCTGGTTGGGAATGTTTATTTTGACTCCCATTCTGTCACCTGAAAGCTCAAAAACACTGAGATCAAGTCCATACCGAACTTCTTCAGGTTCCTTTTGCCATTGAACTCCTGCTTGTCACTGCATGTGTGGTGGAAGTGTCCTGTAGGGCAGCATGTGGAGGTTTCCAGGTGCAGACATCTAGTCAGGGTTTACTTTTCTCATGAGACCCAATGGTCTTTGTACATTTCTCCTCTTAGGTGCTATGCTGAAGAGACCATTACCTCTGCTGTGCTAGCAAATGACAAGGGACAGTGAGTGGGGTCTTTGTGGCTCCTCTTGGACTTTCAGACTCTACATGAGACACTGCCCAAACCATGCCTGGGAGAGAAACACTCATGGTGTCTTTCCCCAGTTCTTTCACAGGTGTCCCCTCCCAGATGCGGCCTCAGGCTGAGCTTCCCTCATGTTCCCTGTCCCAGGATGCCTTGTTCTATGCCCTGGCTCATTCCCTAAGCCTGGCCTGTATGTGGCACTGACAGCTTTCCTAATGATCATTTGATCTGGGGCCACACAAGGCAGAGTTCCTCCACTGACACATTCCTTGCTCTGTGATCTGCTGGTAGAAGTGCCCTGGCTTCAGGAACCATTTGTTCCCCTGGGGCTGTAGTTGGAGTACCTTGGGTCACGATGGATGGACAGTCTTTGGATAATCAGTCATTCACCAGTATGCTTGGGGTGACCACTGGGTGCTGGGTCCAGAGGGCCTACCATCACCCAGCAGTGGGGTCTCATGTCTCAAGCACTGTGCCGCCCTGTGAGAGACTCGTGACTGGCCAGAGGCTGAAGAGGAGACAACGGCTTGGCTTTAACTACCTGCCTCACCCCTCTACCCCTGCCCCCTCCCCGCTATCAGACATCACCAGCAGAAGTTTTCTGTGCCCCACTTCTGCTTGTATGTCTCCTATGTAGCTGTCACCCACTGTCCGAATTCACCATCTGGAGAGCTGATGTCAGAACTGAGTGAGAGTGACAGTGCTCATCTCCAGAGCTGCACAATCTGCTAGAGCTGAAACCCTGTCCCCACTAAACAATTCCCACGCCTCCTCACGCACCCTACAGCTCCCATTCTATCTTCTACATCTTAGTGTGGCGTGCGCCACTACCACCTGGCAATTTCCCTCTTTTCAAAGGCCAAGTCATAGTTTCCCATGTACAGGCCCCTTTGTGTCCGCATTGGGTTCCTTCCACCTTTGACTCTTATGATGGCTGCTGCCACATTCTTGGCCTTGCTTTGGAAGTGTGAGTTCCCTGTCACTTGAGGAGCCAAGTGGTAGGAATGACCAGGTAGGAGCTCCTGGAGAACTTGGCCAGTGTTTGTGAAACTTATTTAGAAGCAGCACCTCGGGCCGACATCCCTGCACACCACTGGGAACCACTCAGTCTCTGTGGACCTGCTGTGAATACATCTGCAAGCAATTCTTTTCTTCTGTAATTGGGAAAGATTGGGCTGGTGACAGAGGTGGTAGGCACGTGTGCTTGGGAATCAAGCACCTGGTAATTCCTTGCTCTGACCCAGAGGCTTGACAGTTCTCCATGACACCAGCTCTTAGACTCCATCCCTGAACCTTGTTGGTTTTGCGACCTTGAACTTGCTTTTGAAGCCTCTTATGTACTCAATCTGAGATGGATCATCAAGTGCCTGGCTTCTGGAGTGAAGTGGTCTCTGCTCACATCTGGCTATTACCCTCTGTTGTTGGCTGCACAGACATCTGTCACCCTGGGTTCCCACTGGCCCCTCTTCTCACACCAAGCCTACATTTTCACCTTGCCAGCTTTACCCCCTAAGTATTTATTTTTCCTGCTTCTGCAGCTGCCCTTCTTCACATCTCAGCAGCTCTCACATGGAAGAGCTCAGCAGCTTAGGTGGCTTCTCTTCCCAGGGCATGTCCTCCACATTGTCACCAGTGTTGTTTATTCTAAAGTTTGACCTTTATGTGCCAAATGCTCTCTACAGTTCTGTTGCTGATGTCAGTTGTTCCTGATGTCTGCTTGATCTCTCACCTGGGTGCACTGCTGGAGGCTAAGTGGGTAATGGAGCCCTATACAGGTGCCCTTGGCCTTCATGTGGAGGCATTTGGTTCTAGTTCAGAAGCCTCAGGAATAAAATCTAGGAGGTGATTGCCTTGAACATATGGGGCCTTTCGCAGTCTGGCCCCAGATTCTTCAGCAACACCTCCCAACACACTGTTGACCATTTGTCAGATGCATTAAACACCTGAGGAGGAGTCACTGAACTATCATCTAAGATGGTGACTGTAATGGTAGTAGAGACCATGATGGTCACGGTGACCATAATGGTGGTATTAAGAATAGTGGTGTCAGGATTAGAGAGATGGCTCAGTGGTTAAGAGCACTGGCTTCTATGCCAGAGGACCCAGCTTTAATTTTCAGCAACCACATAGCAGCTCATGATTCTCTGTGACTCTAGTTCTAGGAGATCCAAAGCCCTCTTTTGGCCTTTGTGGGCACTGCACTCATGTGCATATATCTCCAGAAACACATTTAAAAAATAAAATTAAAATACACTACACGTGCAAACAGGGCACCTTCATATTATCTGGGGGAGGCAGGTGTCTGGGGATGGAGCCCAGGGCCTTCAAAAAAAAAAAAAAAAAGCATGGTGGTGACTGTGATGGTACTTCTCTGGTGCTGATGATGGCAGTGTAACAATGGCTACAGTGTGGGGGTTGTGTTCATGGTATTGGTGCTATTGCTAATAGTGGTTGCATTGGTAGAGGCAGTGACCCTGTCCCCTGTACTAAGCACTTCTGTGAGGAAATGTGAGACTCAGCATTAGCAGAGAAGCAGCATTGACGTCTTTTATACTGGTGACTTGAAAACACTGGGTGCTGGAGCTTGCTGGTCTTAGCTCTGCCACTTGATGGCAAATCATACTTGGAGCTTCAGGGTCCTGTCAATGAAGGAAAGAGGTGTACTTCCAAATGGAAGTACAGTCTTGAGCGGTAGCGGACTTTGGAAACTTATGTCTTTGAGGACACAGTGCTGTTGTGTGTCTGTGTAAAGGAGAAGCAAACATTTTACAATTTCTCACTGGAGTTGACACCAGTGAGGAAGTGTGCTGTGCTTCCAGAGGGAAATCCTGCAAAATATCCACAAAACTAATGACAAGGGAACTTGAAACATCCAGTGCTGCCACAGTCTTTATAAGCCTTTAACAAACACAGTGCTTCTCTGGTCATCTAACAACCACAACACATCCCAGCTCATGTCCTGGGTGCTGGGATTTTTGTCTGTCCTTCTGCCTACATCTGTAGCTCTGTTGGTGGTCAGGGGCAATGCTGAGGTCCTAAAAAGTGTCAGCAATAGGGTATATCTTAATGTGATTTGTCTGAAAATTTGAAGCATTCAGGATAAACAGTTCCTCCCTCCCTGCAGATTATATAGGTACTCATAAGCAAATACAATGTGTCCTGGGAAATCCCACCATCGCTCCTAAGAACAAGTGGTCATAGATTTTTAACTGAGGCATGCTCTCCATGACCAGGATGAAGGTTTCACATAGGTCCTTCAGCATGACCACCACCATCTCCATCACAACAGGCCTGTGGTTATTGATTCTGATCAAGTGATGACTGATGAGGATGGAAGTGATGGAGATGACTGATGGGAGGTGATAATGATGATGATTGATGGGAGGTAATGATGATGGTTGATAGAGATGATAATGATATGATGATGGTGATAGTGATGATGTTTGATGGAGATGGTGATTATGGTGATGATGGTGATGACAGATAGAGATGATGGTTATAATTGATGGGGGTCATGATAATCCTAATGATGGTGATGGTGATAATGCGGATGGTGGAGATGATGGTGATAACAATAGTGATGATGATGACTGATGGAGAGGATGGTGCAGTGGTGATGAGTGATGGTGGTGGTAACGATAGTGATGATGGTGATACTGATGATGATGATTATGGAGAGATGATTAGTATAATACTGATGACAGTCATGCTTTACTAGTGTCAGGGAACGATTGAGAGGATTCACAGATAAGGAGCCCTGTGTTACTCAGGGTTCTCTAGAGGAACATAACTGATAGACTGAATCTCTCTGTATATAGAAAGGGGAGTTATTGGAATGGCTTACAGGCTGTGGTCCAGTTAGTTCAACAATGGCTGTCTACCAAAGGAAGGTCCAAGAATCTTGTAGTTGTTCAGTCCATGAGGCTGAATGTCTCTTCTGGTCTTCAGCACATGCTGTAATCCTGGTGGCTCTAATTGCCAGTGAAGGAATGGACAGGCAAAGAGAGCAAGCTTCCTTCTTCCATGTCCTTTATATAGGTTCCCAGCAGACGGTGTGACCCAGATTAAAGGTGGATCTTCACACCTTTAGATCCAGACTGAAAGTGGGTCTTCCTACTTCAAATGATTTAATTAAGAAAAAAATCCCAGCTGGGCAGAGGTGGCACATGCCTTTAATTCCAGCACTTGGGAGGCAGAGGCAGGTAGACCTTTGTGAGTTCAAAGATCTGTAGACCAGCCTGGTCTACAGAGAGAGTGCCAGGACAGGCTCCAAAGCTACACAGAGAAACCTGTCTTGAAAAATGAAATAAACAAAAAACAAAAAACAAACAAAAAAAGAAGAAGAAAAGAAAAAGAATGAAAGAAAGAATAGAAAAATGCCTCCTTACAGGTATACTCAGATGCTTGGGTTTTAGTTAATTTCAGGTATAGTTAACCAAGAATAGCCATCACAGCTTCAATTCTAAAAGTGGAAATTATTCCTCTACTTATGAAAGGCATGGAACTTTTTTTGTTTTAGTTTTCCAGGACAGGGTTTCTCTGTGGCTTTGGAGGCTGTCCTGGAACTGGCTCTTGTAGACCAGGCTGGTCTTGAAGTCACAGAGATCCACCTGCCTCTGCTTCACACACCCCTTCCCCAGTGCTGGGATTAAAGGCAAATGCCACCACCTTCCAGCAGCATGGAACTCTGTTGAACATCAGTTTTCCTGTTGGTAGAATAGAAACAGCAATAGTTTGTCAAGCTCTAAGGCCCATGCAGATGGTAGTAGTGTTTTATCACCGCTCAGGACTACATTGGATTTTTTTACAGGTTAAACATAATCGTTTCATTGTAAGCTAACTCCTAGGTAAAGAATACCATACAAACCCAGTGTGTGGCCTAATGAGTCATCTTACAAACACCACCTACGCCAAGAACTGGAACTCTGTCAACAACATCTAAAGCTTCTCACAAAATGACCCCCAGCCACTGCTGAAGAAATTGTCCTGTCTTTTTATATTAACCACTTTTCTTGAAATTTCTAGGTGTTTTCTCACCCCAAAGTATATTTCTAGACAATAGTTCAGTCTGGTCCTATTAAACAACTGTTTGTTTTTAGGTCTCTCTTAACTCAAGGTTCCTCATCTGTTCTGTCCTTTCTTTTTAATTTTGTGTGTATGTGTATGTAATGTGTGTAATATATGTACACATGTGTGATGTATATGCATGCATGTACTTGTGTGTAGTGGGTGTACATCCATTAGTGTGATCTCAGAAGTTAAAGGACGTCAGTACCTCACTCTGAACCTGGGGCTCATTCTTTAGTTAGGCTTTCTGGCCAGTGAGCTCTCCCAGTCCTCCAACCCCAGCACTGGAGTAACAGGTGTATGTGTGTGGGAGTCGTACCTGACTTTTTACATGAGTGCTAGAGATCTGAACTCACATTCTTACTGTCATGTGAACCACTCTCATGCCTGTTACCTTTTCTTCATAACTTATTTGTTAAGCAGCCTGGGACATTTGAATGACAAATATCTGAAAACTTGACTTTTCATCAACTTAATTCTATTGGTGCAATTCAGTGTGTTCTTTTATCCACTGCATTTCCTATCCCTAGATGCTGGCAAAGCCACAGGTAGTGTGTGGCAAACCCACAGATGCCACATAGGTGTTTTGTGGTGAAGCTAGACACGTAGTAATTTGGACTATGCTTGATTACATTAAAATACTATCAATTGTATGTGTGGGTGTGCCATGGCTTGCATGTGGAGGTCATAGGACAATCTGTGGGGATTGGCTTTCTCTTTCCATTATGTGGGAATTAAACTGAAGTTTTCCAGTGTGGCAGCAAGTACCTTTACTGGTCCCTAACTATACTTGGTTTTATTTCATAGCTCCATAGAAGGAGGGAAACGTGGTTCCATTTTGGTCTCAAGTGGTTGCTGTTTGAATGGTTCTATTTGTCTGGGTTTTGTTTTGGGGTTTTTTTTGGGGGGGGCTAGATTTTTAGAACACTTCTTCTAAAAGATTTACATACAAAAGGTATGAGGATAAAGCTTAGTGGTGATAGAGACTTATCCAGCATTGGTGAGGCCCTCTAGGTTCAATCCTCAGTAGTATGCGTGTGTGTGTGTGCACGCGCACACACACACACGGAGGGGGGGTGGGGACCAGCAAGTGAGCACAAGGTTATCTGCCAGGCCTCTCTTCCTACCCCAGGGCCTAGGGATGGCCAGATTTCCCTGAGAGCCACCAGTGCTGGCTTGCTTTACAGCCCAATCCCTTTCCCATTGTAGGTTATTAAGACCCATCCTCACCCCATCCTGTGCACACATCTCCATCCTCTGGAGTGTTCTCATGGTGCTACTGGCTGCAATCCATCAGTGTGGTTTACTGTTTCATTCTTGGCTTCTCCCCTGAGCCCCAGGTACCTCCATCCTCACTAACCCTGCTACTCTGTAACTTACCTCTAATAAGCCACTTACAAAATGAGCAGTGATCTCTCCATAAAAATCCCGATTTCAGATGCTTTCTATAAGCCTTGTTATCAGTAATTCCCAGAAATAAAGTCTGAAATTAATGACAGTCGACAGCCTCATCTGATGTGAGATGCCTTTCGCTGTCTAAGTTTGTGTGTGGATCCTGTGGTTGTTTCTGGGCAAGGAGCCATGAGAAGCTTGGTGGGGGAACCTTGTAGGACAAGCCAAGCTTGTAGTCCAGTAGAGAAGTTAGGAAGACATGGACTTGGTGAGGTCCAGACTTGGCTGGCAGCCCTGTATCCTCTTAGTGCAATTGAACTTTCCAGCTTCAGCTTCCTCATCTGTGAAATGGGTTTAGGTATCAGTGTTGAGGGCTTGTGGAGGAAGGAGATGTTGACTTCCACCTACAGTTGGTGCTTAGAGCTGGTTCTCATCTTGTTTCCACTGTCATGCTGTCAAACTCATTTACTCCCTTCTGCAGTGAGGTGGATGATGGCCAGATGCTGCTGGGGGTGGGAGGGTGGTCTCTGGGCAGAATCACAGGCTTGGAATGGGGAGTGAGGTGGTCTAGGTCACCCCAGGCAGAACCAGGTAAGGCCATACTCTTGCTCCCTCTAGAATGGCGATGTGGGGGTTGGCATTCGCCAAGATACAAGTCAGCCAGCTGGGAGCCACGTGTGAGTCCTGAAGTCCCCAGGGCAGTACGGCCTGTCCTGGGCAGTGGGGTAGTATGTGAGAGAGTCATTTCCACAGCAGGATTGCCATGGTAACCAGTGCATTTACACTTAGTCTCATTTGTGGTCACCCTTTTGTCAGTCTCCTTTCCAGAGTTCTCAGAATCACTCACTCCTGTCCTTGAGCAGAGTGTTCTAGCTACTACTGTCATTGGCTGTTTTCCTGTCTCTCCCTGGAGGCCATGTGTGTGGCCATGGGGATGATGGTGGCCCTTCCTCCCTCCAGAAAGAGCACAGGTGTGGGCCAGGCCTAGCAGAGACTCACTCTGAGCCAGTCCCATTCTGTGCCATCAGAAAAGCTATGCAGTCACCTGGTGTCCCTGACTCTTAGTTCCCTCCCCTACAATATCTGCCTAATCCGTAAGCTAGGTGTGTTCACAGCTCCAGGAATTCTGTACACACACTTGCTGGATGCCAGGCGCTGGGTGAGAGGCTGGGCAAACCCAGATCTGGAGGCCTAGGGCCTGCCTTCAGCAAGTTCAAAGCTAAGGAAGATCTGTGTATACCAACCTCACCAGTGGCTGCTGGAGAAGTGGCTCCCAAGATGCTGGATGTGACACAGGAAAGATGTGTGTTAAAGGGACAGGCCAGGCCAGATCCTCCTCTCCCTCCCAGGTTCCAAGTCTCTCTTACTTTCCTTCTCTCTTTCTCAACATGATTGGACAACTGAGCCTGGTCTTTCTCCGATTTCTTTTATGCCTTTGGTCCCAGAGACAAACAGCCAGCCACCCTACCCTCAGTCCCCACCCCCACCCAAGTCTGCAGACAGCAGCTCCAGAGAAGCCAACAAAGCTTGGAAGTTATTTATTTCTCGTTCTGCAGAAATGTTTATTTGAAGGCAGGAGGCAAGGTGGAATGGTTTGATTTGATTAGCAAGTCTAAATGTATTAGCCACAAGACAGAAACGATATTACAATTAGTGCTAATTAGCCATGCTGATGACTTGGAGCTCAGCGCAGGGTGGCAGATGTTGGTTCCTGGTCCTGGGTTAACTTGAGAGGGCACAGTCCCCTTGTGAAGTGTCTCAATTCCCTGGGGTGTCTGACCCTGGCCCAATTATGGTCAAGACTGAGTAAAAGCTAATTAGTCATGCTGGAGAGACTCAGGTGCAGGACTTTATAGTTGTGTGTAAAGTGCTTAAGAAGGCAGGGGGCCAATGGCTGCGAACCCCCATTTTGCAAGCCACCCTGAATTAGCACCATTAGCGATGGGGCATACTTTGTACCCTCCTCTCTCTCTCATCTTTGTGTGTGCGTGAACTCGCATGAGAGTACCATAGTACATGTGTGGTGGTCAGAGGACAGCTGTGAGCATTGCTTCTCATCTTCCACCTTGTTTGAGATGGGATCTCTTGTTGTTTGTTACTCTGTACCCTAGAGTGACAGCCTGTGAACTGTGGGGAATTCCTGCTCCACCTCCTTTCATGCCATAGGAGATCTGTGTGTCCAGCTTTCTGTGTGTCCTGAGGATTTGAACTCAGGGCCTCATGCTTGTGTTGCAAGCATTATACTCACTGCCTTTCTCCATCTCTGTTCTCACATCTTTACAGATCTTCATTGTAGCACAGTCCCTCCAAACCCCATTGCTCATGTGCACTGAAGGCCGCCTCCTAAGAAGAGGTCTGTGCTACGACTCTCAGCACAGGCCTGGTCTGAGGTTACATTTGTGTCATTTGTTAGATGTATGGTGGTGTTGAATGTATATATCTGGATCAACCTAGGAGCTACATGAGCATGTCTTCAAATATTAATTTATTTCATGGAGCTGTGTCCATGACCCCAAACACAGATGAAGAGGACCCCATACCTCCCCCTCACCAGGATTCCTAGTTTCCACCAGAGTCAGATGTACAAGCACCCTACAGAGAGAGGTATCAAGTGCCCCTTTCAGGGGTTACAGAGACGAAATTGTTGCTCAACATTGTGTGTGTGCTAAATGCCACGTAATGGTGTGTTTGTAAAAGGCAAACACAATGCAACTTTCACCTGAATTTAAAGGGCTAAGAGGGATTTTAGAAGCTATGATGGTAATCTGGATTGTCAACTTGAGTGGATGAAGAGTCACCTAAGAAGCAGGTAAAGCACACCTCTGGGTGTGTTTGTGACTATGATGGTTTGAATAAATATGCCCCCCCATAGATTCCTGGGTTTGAATGCTTGGCCATAGCCCAGTGGCACTATTAGGAGGTGTGGCCTTGTTGGAGGAAGTGTGTGACTGTGTGGGGGGGTGGGCTTTGAGGTTGAGGTTTTTATATATGCTCAAGCCATGCCCAGTGGGGCAGTTCACTTCCTGTTGCCTTTGAATCAAGCTCTTCCAGCTCTTCCAGCACCACATCTGTCTACATGCCACCATGTATCTTACTGTGATAATAATGGATTGAATGGCAGAAACTGTAAGCCAGTCCCAATGAAATGTTTTCCTTTATAAGAGGTGCTTTGGTCATGGCAATAGAAACCCTAACTAAGACAGTGATGCTCTGAGAGTGGATTGGCACGTGGGACAACAAGTCAGGAAGAACCTTCCTTGTGGGCAGTGCCATGCAATAGGTTGGGGCCTGGATGGAATAAAAGTAGGGAACTGATAGACATTCAATGTGGGCCAGTGTGGGCATGGTCTACTCTTTTTTTTTTTTAAGGATTGCTATATTTATTTATTTATTGTGTACACAGTGTTAGGCCTCCATTTTTACCTGCAGGCTAGAAGAGGGCACCAGATTTCATTACAGATGGTTGTGAGCTTCCATGTGGGTGTTGAAAATTGAACCCAGGTCCTCTGGAAGAGCAGCCAGTGCTCTTAACCTCCAAGCCATCTCTCCAGCCCCCAGCATGTACCATGCTCTTTGTGAGTGAGTTGTCTGTTGTGGTTGCCATTGCCTGTGACATCAGACTCCAACATCTGCAGTTTTTCAGTGAACTCACACCAGTGACTCCAGAGAGCTTCCAGGAGTTGCAGACCAAGACTGCATCACTGGTCTCTTGTTCTGAGACTTCCAGCTTTCTTTAACTGGAATATTGTTACTTTTCAGATGTTAGGCATTTTATCATACTGATGATCTTCGGTATAAAATAGAATGTGTATACATTTATAGAGCATGCAGATGTGGACATCTGTGTCCAGGGTGAGAGTCGGGTGCATATCCTCTAGACTCTGGCACCTCCAGCTTCCTGGGGAAGGCTATGCAATTTTTAGAGACAAGGTAGGAGACCAGTGTGTGGAAGTCAGCTGTGTCAGTTGCAATGTAAGCTGTAATTTGCCTTTTCTCCTTGAAGTGGCATAAACAAGGTACTTTTAAGTTTTGTCTTTAATCAAGCTAAAAATCTAGAAGCAAAGAAAAATGGATGCGCGCCCTCTCCTGGGTGAGCTGGGAATGGATCCTGGCAGCCATGGGTGGATGTGCCCCAAGGTGGGGCCTGATCTCTAAGCACCCTGGACAGCACTAGAGCCTCCTTGGCCTGGGTTGGGTTAGCACCACGGACAGTTCTGGGGCCACAGGCAGTTCCCCTGTGCTTGGGTCCCATTTCAGGACTACAGACAGCTATTCTGCTTCCTCTGGGAGGCTCAGCCACAGAAACCAGCTTGTACTCTGAGCCAGTAGACAGTCATAAACCTCTTCTACTGTCAGAAGGGAGGAATGAAGAATGGCGGAGTGTGGGATGAGTACAAGCAGGACAGGAAGTCATCTGGCCAGGCCTGAGTGTTGGCTTCTGGCAAGTGATGACCAGTGTCACACTTTACAGGCTGGCTGTGGATAGAAACACAGGAGCAGGCCATGGTGCTAGTGATGACAGCACCTGCTCCATAAGTGGCAGACAAGGCCAGACAGGTACTGGTGTCCTTTGGGTTGGACTCCCCCGGAAGGAACTGGGCTGATGGAGTGGGCTGTGACCTCCATCCCTAAAAAAGATGGGCTTGGTGCACAAAGTGGGCTTCTGGAAGATTCTCTGCACTCTTAAAGGCCCTAGGCTGGTGATGTGGGGAGCCAGAGGGAGGAGGTGTGAATAGAGTAGAAGGAGGTGGGGAATCAGCTTTCTGGAGAGTTGGGCAGGCTTTGGCTTCATGCTGGGAAAGGAAGAGGCAGACAGGATTCTCTGGGCTTTCAAATCCGACAACATTCATTTGTTAATTCATGTTTCATTTTGATTTACTTGTTCAATGATTGGGTGCTGGGCAATGTTATATGATCGAAACTTTCAATAACGGGGAATGCTCTGCTACTTGCTGATATGTCTACATCGCCACCCGCCACCCAGGGCTTATTAAATCTAAATCACGTTCACACTCAGCAGCTCTGATTTGACCAGCAAACCTAGCAGAGGAGGGAGATGGATGCCTGCCGACTGCACAGCTGTCTCCTCTCTCTGATTCTCGCTTGATTTGCACATAGTACAGCATGGGACCCCATCCTCTAGCACTGGTACTGGCTTTGGCTCCTGAGTGTGTCTAGCACTGAAATAGGACATCATGTTGTAGGACCTTGCACAGTGTGGTACCAGCACATGGGCATTGTGTGAAGATACGTCACACCACACCAAAATCTGCCTATCCAGACCATTTGTCCTTACTTCCGTCCATTTTTACAGGGTCTCACTGAACCCTCTGGGCAAAGGATGGCAGGCTTGTATTGCTGTCTGTCTTCCCTAGCACAACCCTTGGTGCTTCTGAGGGAATGGGGGAGGGGTCAGCCCAAGCCAGGAGTCTTAAGTAACAACCTCCCCCAAGCTCTGGGTGTGGGTGTGTCAGTGTTAAAACATATTCATCTTGCCTTAGCTCTGCTCACTCTACCTAGATCATTCCTGTGCCTTGCTTAAGAACTGGTTTGAGGTAGGCATTGGAGGCACAAACCTTTAATTCCAGCACTCAGGAGGCAGAAGCAGGTGGATCTCTGTGAGTTCAAGGCCAGCCTGGTCTACAAAGCAAGTTCCAGGAGAGGCTTCAAAGCTACATAGAGAAACCCTGTCTTGAAAAAACAAACAAACAAACAAACAAAAAAAAAACAAACAAAAAACTGGCTTGATATCACCTCATCCAGACTTCACAATGACAGGCTAGGTCTCCCTTGGCTCGTTACCCAGCTTCTGGAGGCAGGAGCCACACATTTTCCTCCCTTGTGTTCCCAGTGTACCTCCTAGGGTGGTTTATCAATGCTAGGGGCCCCATATACGTTGGTCGTGCAGTAGGTGCACCACACATGTTAGAACATTTCAGAATGGCTGTTCCCCCTCCCCCTAAGCTTGAGAGGATTTTCCTCTGATTTTCACCTTAAAATTATCTTTATTTATTATTTGCCTGGGGGTATGCTTATGTGGAGGTTAGAGGGCAACTTGAGGGAGCCAGCTCTCTTCTCCTGTGTAGGTTCTTCTCTACCATGTGGGCTCCAGGGTCAAACAGAAGTCCTAGGTCTAGGCAACAAGTGCTTTAAGCCACCAAGCTGCCTTGTTATCTCTGTCTTCACTTCCAGACTCTAGTGCAGTGGTTCTTACCCTTCCTAATTTCCTAATGCTGGGACCCTTTAATACAGCTCCGCATGTTGTGGTAACCCCCAACCAGAAAATTATTTTTGTTGCTACTTCATAATTGTCATTTTTCTACTGTTATGAATCATAATGTAAATATCTGTGTTGTCTGATGGTCTTAGGCAACCCCTATGAAAGGGTCCTTCTACATTCAAAGGGATCACCATCACAGGTTGAGAACCATTGCTCTAGTGGCATTCCTAGAGGTAAATTCAGGCTTTGCCTCTGGAAAGCTTTATCTCAGACTAGTATAGGAAGCTTCTTGTATTTCCTTGATAGGACCTACATTTCAGTCCTTGGCTTGAGAGGCCTCTGTCTGCAGCAAGCTGAGATTTATGACCAGTATTCTCTCCAGTCTGAAATTCTCTTTGTGCCCTGTTCTCTGGATCTAGGAAAAGCCACTGGGCTTCAGGTTTCCCAGCTTTCTCCTCTTTGGGGGGTCATGACTTACAGAGTGCTCTTTGTCTATTTGGAGGCCCTTGATGCAGACAGGATGGCAACCAGCAGGCCACCCATATGAATGCAGCTCCAGGGGCTGCTGTATTTAAGTCAGGTTCCCAGACTCTTCCTGGAGGCAGTGATCACTATGATGGGAGCTAGTCAGGTTGGCACCGACCCTGGCAACAAGCTGAAAGTCCTTGCTGAAATAGGAGCTTGTTACAGTGACAGTCATGTGGTATGAGCTAGCTGAGGACAACCAGCTTGGTGAGGTGGGTGTGTCCTGCCTGCCTCTTTCCTCCTCCCTCCTGCTTCTCCCTTCTTCCTCACTTCCCTGTCCTTGGTACCAGGCATCAGGCCTGTGGTAGAGAGAGCACTTGGGGAAGGAGCAGGGTAGCACTGTATTGTATTTGTTTCAGAAGGTGAGGTCTGCTGGGATGGCGTGTGAATGAGGTATTTGTTGACTGACAGTGTGAGGGGTTTGGGGTACCTGGTGCACAGCTTCCCTAGGAGAGGGTGGTGGTTTGTTTTGGTTTTGTTTTGTTTGTTTGTTTTGTTTTTCTTGCATGCTGCTCTTCAAGGCTTTCGATTCACCTGAGGGAAATGTTTAGAGTGGAACTCATTATCTACTTTTCCCAAAGTCAAGCTGATGAGTTCATAATCCCCCTCTGTATCTTCATTAGGACATCAAAGCTGAGGGCCTGGAGAAGATAAGTTAGATGGTGGTGTCTGCAAGGAGAAAGGAAGAGCAGAGGAATTTGAATTTCAAAGCCAAGCTCTTATCTCTCATTAGTGTTTCCTCCTATAGGGGCTCTCCCAAGACCAGCCATCCTCCAGTCAGGGAACACCCAAGAGACAGAGAGTCTGAACAGTGCTGCCTCTGACTGATGCAGTGTGTAGTGTGTACAGTGTGGGTGACCCATAGGGGTCCATGCTACTGGGGACCGAGTGACTGGCCCAGGAAACTCAAGACCACACACCGGTTGCGATGCAGTGTGTGTGAGTAGGGGGGGAGCCTGCTTTCTTTGAGGAGACAGAGTACTAGTACAAACTCCCTGTGTAGTGAGCAGGCAGGCAGGCATAGAACTGGAGCAGTAACCCAGAGCTTACATTTTCTTCCCCAAGCATGGGGCAGAAAGAGAATTAACTGGGAATGGCTCAAGCTTTTGAAGCTTCTAAGCCCACCCCCAGTGACACACCTCCTCCAAGAAGGCCACACCTCCTAATCTTTCCCAAACAGGTCCACCAACTAGGGACTAAGTATACAAACATAGGGGCTTATAGAGCTGCTCTCATCCAAACCAGCACAGTGTGGAAGATGAAGTTCCCTCCCTGACAGCCAGTGCTGTACCACAAAGGGTCCAGGAGGCAAGGGCTGCAGGAAGTAGAGGGACAGTTCCAAAATCAGATCCTCCAAGGAATCAGGCAGAGAGCAGCACTCAGGAAATCAGAGCTAGGAGCTGGGGTGAGGAAGATGTGGGATGGAGATTTACACAACCAGCAGCAACAGGAGTCTGAGGTCTCTAATTTCAGTTAAGTGGACGGGTTGGCAGTGGAAGCTGGGAAAATGGGAAGTGTCTGTCTGGAGCCCAGATTAGACCAGAGTGCAGTGTGAGGAAGAGTGACTGTCTCTAGCAAAGGGCACAGCAAAGTCCATGACTGTGGATGTTTGAGAATGAGGGATTTCCTAAGACCCCAGCATCTGGGGAGAGAGATATGTACTCCCCACCACCAGCAGCTCCCAAAGCAGAAGCCATCAGCACTGTTCACCAGAGTGTGGAGGATACAACGTCCAACCTAGTTCTGCTTACAATCTTACAAAGCTCCTTTGGAGTGTTTGCTTCACTTTGCCTTTCTCAATGAACCCCAGGCCAGATGCTACCCTGAAAGAAGGAGCTACACTCAGCAAACAAAATGAGAACCTGAGTTCACGAAAGGAATTCCATGGCCTTGGGGGAAGCTCACACATGCTATGAGGCTCTGATGGGGTGACTCAAGAGAGGTGACTGTACCAGGGAAGTTGGGGGCAGTGAGCACAAAGAACAGAAAGCCAAGCCGGCGAAAACCCAGGCTTGGGAAAGTAGTTAGTGAGAACAGGGGGCCGAATCCTGAGTGCAGTGCATGCACCATTTAAACTCAAGTCTAGAGTCCTTTTGAAAGTGCTCTTTGGATTCAGGAGCAGACGATCACCAGCCCTTCCACACAAATGTGCTTCTCCCTCAATGGTGAATGTGGCGTTGACCCCTGAGCTTCCTCAGGGTTGCAAGACATGAATGCAAATAAGGATGTCCCCAAGGAGCTGACCCCGAACTTTTGGGTTGCCATAGGCTTGGAACTGGCCCTCCCACAGATGTCAAAACTGCCATAGAGGCACTGTGGCACTAAGGGTTGGGAGGGTGTCCAGCAATGCAGGGATGAAGGAATGTATAGGAGGCTATACATAGAGCTCTTGAGGAGGGTGGGTGTCTGGCTGTGGGACTGTCATGTGGGTGGTAGCTACAGCTCCCAAGACTGGAAAGTAGGCTGAGACAAAGATTGTCATGGACCCTTGAAGCAATGGCCACCTCCTCTGTCTTCTCTGAATGTGGGTGAATGAGTTACTTGTGAGCATTCCTGAGTCCTTTATGTGGAAGATGAGGAAGTCTCAGTCTCTTCTTAGTTCTTTCTCAAAAAAAAAAAAAAAAAAAAAAAAAAAAAAAAAGCTTCCTTCCATTTCCAAATGGGCTCCAAAAAATGCAAAACTGAAATTCCTGTCTTGGAACTCCTGTCTTGGGTGCTTCTGAGTGGCAGGAGGTTCCCAGGAACCACCTATGACTTTAGTCAGGCTCAAGCTGGCATCTAGCCTGAGCCTGCATGGGACAGGGTGGGATGCTCCTACAAGATGTCTTCCCTCTACAAGCCTGCTCTAGCCAACTCCTAAAGGCAGGCAGCTGCCTTCCAGACACTTGGCTGTCTGGTAAACCCCAATATTTCTGCCATTAAGCTAAGTAAATTGCCACCCGCAATGAGTAAATTAAATATTGATGATTTCATTGACTGTTAGATTTAATTTACAGCCTCTTTCTGGGACTATGATGGGGCTGAGGTGGCTTACTGATGAATCCTGGCCATTGTCATATTAAGAGTTGAGTATCAAGGGAAAAGGCACTTGACAGTGTAAGGTCAGGGACACCCTCAGGGACCCTGAACTTTGTTGTTAACTTGACACAAAGTAGAGACACCTGGGAAGAGGGAACCTCATTGAGACATTGCCTCCATCAGATTAGGCAATGGATATGTCTGGGGAGCTCTCTTGATTGTTGATTGATGTAGGAAGGCCCAGCTCACTGTTGGTGATGCCATGGTCCTTGTCAATGTAAGAAATAACTGAATTTGAGATCCTCAAGCCACATCCCCCCATGGTCTCTGCTTCAGTTCACACTTCCAGGTTTCTTCCTTGATCTCTCTTGATGATGACCTGTATATAATTTGTAAAATAAAACAAGTCCCTACCTCCCAAGTTACCTTTGATCCTAGTGTTTATCAAAGCAACAGAAAACAAACAAGAACACTTGGCTTCCTGCTCAAGAACCTGACTGCTTCCTCAAGTCCGGCCCATTGGAACCTTGCTCAGCTGGATACATCCAGAGCATCTATCTGCTCCATGCTCTCTCTCTGCTCTGTCATGAGCCCAGAAGCTCACTGTCCACTGACATAGACTGATGTCAGGACGTAGGTGGAGAGGGTGTGCTTATTAAATACATTCAAGAGGCTGTGCCTGGCAGCACACACCTGTAACCCCAGAACTTAGTTTTCTTGTTGCTGTGGCAACAAGAGGGAGGAGGGCCTCATTTTGGCTTATAGTTTGAGGGGATGTAGTCCATAGTCACTGCAATAGTGTCTGTAGCTGCTTCCACAGTAGCTCTTTACCCAACAAATGCAATCTGCCCGTTTCTGCTAACCAATCACTTTTGTTTTGTTTTGATTTTTTGTTTGTTTGTTTGTTTGTTTGTTTGTTTTGAGACAGGATTTCTCTATGTAGCCCTGGACATCCTGGAACTCACTCTGTAGCCAAGGCTGGTCTCAGACTCAGAGATCCACCTGCCCGTGCCTCCCGAGTGCTGAGATTAAAGGTGTGTGTCACCATTGCCCAGCAATCATCTTGCTTTTATTACCTTTGGAACTTTGGCAACGCAAGAACATATAGATTAAAAATAAAAAGTTAGAGGCAAAGTTAAATGTTTTAAGTAATATAATATTGTACTCAGGAGATGCAGTACAAACGATACACCATCAGCCGGGCAGTGGTGGCACATGCCTTTAATCTCAGCACTGGGGAAGCACAAGTGGCAGATCTCTGTGAGTTCGGGCATGGTCTACAGAGCTAGTTCTAGAACAGCTAGTTCTTTTCTGTTAACAGAGAAACCCTGTCTTGGAAAACAAAACAAAACAAAACAAAATAAGGAATACAAACCAAACAAAAAACCTATATATCAGTTAATTTTTCAATGTCACGCTGGCTTTGTTACTCCATTAAGCTATAATGAATCTAAATAAAATGAAATAAAACTAAAAATAATTTATTTGAAATATGACATTATGAAAATATTAGTTTAGATTTCTTAGATTTCATAACTATTAAGCAATTTAGTTATTGACTTAGGATTTTGCAGTTGCCCATCTGAACCGGCCAAAGACTTACTGTATGCGGACTCAACTGCTTTATCATCCTTCAACATTCATTTAATTTTACCTCAGACTGCTTTTTGTTAGTGACCCTTTCAAAAATGTTAGGAGGCTTTTATTGGCTTAGGGGACATCAGAGTCTCTTGGACACTCAGATATGAGTAACTCATCTGGCCTTAAAAAATAAGACAGGCAGTAGTGGTGCACACCTTTCATCCCAGCACTCAGGAGCCAGAGGCAGGAGGATCTCTGTGAGTTTGAGGCGAGCCTGCTCTACAAAGCTACACAGAGAAACCCTGCCTTGAAAAAATCAATCAATCAATCAATGAGGATGAACTATTGGGAGCCAGACTGATCCAAGGTTTCTCCTGGGGCCCAGATGTATGATAAAGGAATGTAGTCCTATGCCTGAAACCAGGAACATGCTTGGCAAGGCCAGTAACAGCCTGGGGCCAGAGTCTTGGGAATCTGCAGCCTTGGATCCTGGGAGCTCAACTCTTGCCCCTAAAGGGCTGTGTCTCTTAGTTCTCAGGCTGCTGTATGCTCTGTCTGTGATACACTTGAGATACCGTGTTCCCTTTGTACGCCATTGCTTGATTAGCTTCCTGCTGACTTTGTCCCATTGTATGACCGCTTTCTGCTGACTCTGTCCAATTTTCCCCTGCAAACTGTATAAGATGCTGCGCTACTTAATAAACTTGGTTGGCCTAAGACACAGCTTGTGGAAGATCTGACCCCAGCTTTCCTATCTGTATTTTCTGATCCCTTGCTTCTCCCTCTCAGGAACCTGTCCCTAAAGAACAGCTTCCCAGTCCAGCTCAGCTCCTGCTGTGTGCTTGGAAAAGAAAGAGCTGTTGGTGTTGTCCTAGGCAGCCTAGTTGGGTGTGTGGCTTCCCCCCTGCAGGGTATGAACACAGACAGTGTAGTTCAAGGCTCTCCACTCCTGCATTGGCTTGACCTCACCTTCCCCGTCTATAGGATGCAGAGTAGAGTGAGTGGCTGTGGCCCACTGTTAGTGTAAAGGATCCAAGTTAATGGAGAGGGGCATCTCAGTGCCCTAGGACACAAGCCTGAGGCAGGGGCCCCAAGGGGAAGAGCCAAGGCAGTTAAAACACCATAAGGCCGTAGAGATCTTGAGCAAAAGCCTGCTTAGTGTAGCCTTGTATCTTGCTCCCCTACCCCTACTCCCACCGGTGTGTACCGCAGGGCCCACCTTCTGACCTTTGCAAAGTACCTAGCCCACCATGTCCAGTGGTCCAGAACACAGACAGGGCTCAAGATAGTCTAGCCCTAGTGGTCTGCCTCTATCAGGCCCCTGGGGTTGTGGCCTATCCATCGAGTTGTTGCACAGTGCCCCATTCTTGAGCAACACATTTTGTATCCTAGCTTATTGTTAAAAGGACACAGTACTATGATGATGTGGCTCATAGCGGGCAGGAAGAAGATGAGAGATGCTGGTGGTGATGGTGGAAAGGGCCACAGTTCGTGTCTGGAAGATCAAAATGATTCAGGTGGCTAAAGGGTCACACCTGGTCTAATGGGCCAGCTGCATTCTGGGGCCTCTTGTGAAGAGGAGGCATGTGTGGGGTCATTGCCTAGTGACAGCAGTGCACGCTCCTGGCTGAGATCTGGGATTCACTTCTGTGTGTACGCAATGCTGAATTCGTAGGTGGAGAGACTAAGGCTCAGAACATCAAGGACTCAACTGGGCTCCCAGTCTCCTGACTCTGGGTTGGGAGCACTTAGGAAGACAGGACTTTATCTCAGTAACTTTGTCTTCAACACTTGACTTCACCCATCCCTTTGGATCCCATTGGGTTCCTGCTAAATCCCTTCCTGATATCAGCAGTCTCCACAAATGTTCCTGTCACCTATGTCCGAAGTGTATACTGCTCCCTCCCAGAGGTGAAGGGAGCAGACACTGGCCTTGGCTAAGTACACAAAGACCCCACAGCACCTTTGCGTGGTGACTGATAAGTTTGTTCATTCAGCTATTGGCTCTAGAACCTGGAGTGTCTGACCCCTGATCCCCTGTCTTTTCTTCCCATCTTAGATTCATGGGCTCTTGTGTGAAGAATGTAGCTCCCAGAGCACCCACCAGCTCCTGGCCCATCATGTGTCTGTCTCCATGGGGATATCCCTAGCTCCTGTCCTGCCTGAACTATCTTGGGTTTCCTGCTGGGACTTCTTCAGTATTCCTGGCAGAGGACAAGACAAATCTGTGCTGTGTTTGGCACTATGCTGTTCGATGTCCACTCTACAGCTTGTATGCCAGGCTGGGAGCCAGAGTGGGTTTCTAAAGTCCCTTGTCTTCTCTGCCCTGGGCTATCCTCCCCTTCTCTATGGTTTCTGGTACAAATCAGGAAAGCACCGTCCTTGAGGCTACACTGGTGATCAGCAAAGCTGGGGTGTGCACAACTGCAGAACCTCTGTGGACCTCAATACTTACCCTGTGCTACGAGGAAATCCTCGTCCTATTCTTGTTCCACGTCTTCGTCCTGGGACCTCACCCAAGCCCTGGTAGACAAGGTCGGGGCTGTCTATTCCATTCCAATATGTTAGAGCCTCCTGAAGGAGACAGTATTGGGGTTGGCTCCATAGGGTAGGGCTCACCTCATAGGTGCTCCCCCAGCTGCCCCTGGGGCTCTGCCTTTCTAAAAGGGAGATGTAACTAGTGCTTGCCTTCTTAAATGTGTAATTTCTTCTTTGATATATAATTTACATACATTGAAATTCACAGTTCTTAATTGTACCGTCTGATGAGTTTTGACAGCTGTAGGCACGCAGGTAACTCACACCCCCATGGAGATGAGATAGGGAATTTTCCCATCACCTCAGAAAACCCCTTATATGCTGCCTCATCAGCCCAAGAGAAGTAAAAGGAACCGGGACAACTGACTGTAATAATACACTCTGTGTAACCAGCATGTCCCAAATACTATCATTTCCAACATATAATTAATGTTTTAAAATAGTAATGAGATATTTGCTTTTTCCCTCACTTTGAAATAGGATGTGCCTTATACCTGGTGCACAGACCAAGTGCTAGCAGGTGCCAGGTGCTGGGAGGTGAGGACATCTAGGTGGGGTGTCACATTGAGAGGACTCAAGGACAAGAAGTCAGGAGGCCATCAGAGCCCCATAAGGGTCACAGGGGGGAAATGGCAGAGCATCCCCAGCCAGACCTCAGCAGAGAAATGCCATCTAAACAGGACTGGCCGCTGCAGTTTCCCAGTGCTGTCCCCTCCAGGCCCTGCAGGAAGGAGGCTAGGAGAACTCCCCAGGGGTAGCATGAGGGGGCTGCAGCCTCACTCTCAGAGAACATACAGCCGTTACTTCTTTAGAGAAGATAGTCATGTCATACAGAGACTCAAAGTGCCTCCTGCTGCTGGTACTGGGACAGGTCTCTTCCCTTTTCAGTCCAGGTAACTCAGGACTGCATAGCGACAATGGGGTGCTGTGTCGCCTGAGGGCAGCCATGACACTGGAGGTGCAACATCCCTGTGCATGCATGACTGCATAGTCTAGCTTTAAACTTGCATGAGGCCAGGCCTTCCTGCCCCAAAAGGACTGAGCTGAGCAGGGCCACCTTGTACTCAGCTGACACCTGTCCCATCCCATCTCAAAAACTCCCCTTAAAAGCCAGTATGCCCCCATCTTATAAATGGGGAGGTTAAATGGCTTCATCAAAAGCTGCCTCAGCCAGGGTGTCCTACAGCTTCACTCAGGTGACAGCTCAGGTTTTTGGGTCCTTCTGTTGCTAGGTGCATATCAGACTCTGCAGGCAGATACCCTGAGCACATGATGTGGCATGGGGAGTCTGAGTGACTGGTGCAAGCTGTCACAGGTATAGGTGGCAGGCCTCTGAGCCTCATGCCTGTGGCTACTGACAGGCCTGGGGTGGCATATCAGGATAGGTGACTGGACCATCTCCATGACAATGTTTCCCTCCCCAAGAAAGAGTGTTTCTGTGTAGTGCCAGTGTGAGTGTAAACAAATGACCTTTTGTACTGAGCAGGTGCTCCTGGCCAACTCTACATCTCTGCCCTGCTCCTGTCAGGCCTGGATGAAGACAGGGACTACCCCCACTCCCAGGAAGCCCTAGTAAGCCACTGAGCCTGAAGTGCCCTGATATCCTACAGTCTAAGTGGAAGTGAGGGGACCCAGGAGGTATGGGCACCCTGGTGGCTTTGTAGGTGAGATGCTAAGACTAAAGATTTGGCACAAACAGGGGCCTTGAGCCATCAAGACCTGACTCCAGGGCCTCCTGTCCTGCTGTGCCTGTACCCAGAATGCCCTGGTAATGTGACCCCGAGTGTCTTGTGATATACGCTCAACAAGGCAGTGTTGTGACAGAGGGCTCTTCCTGACCCCAACACCCAGAACCTCTGGGCTATCCCTCTGCCTGGGAGGTTCCTGCCCCTTTGTGGTCTAAATTTATCTCCTGATGATACAAATAATCCCTACCTCCTTCTCTCCCCCAGCCACCTTCTCTTCTCCCTCCTTCCTTTTCAACCCCATCTCCCCATGTTTTTGGGTTTTTTTTTTTTTTTTTTTTTTTGAGACAGGATCTCACTCATGAGCCGGGTTACCCTGGGATTCTTTTTAAATTCCTTCACACTCAAACCTCAGCCTCCCAAAGAGCCGGAGTGATAGGCATGTACCATCCTGCTGGACCTCAAGTCCCTCTGCTATCTGTGGAGGTCTCTAAGGAGCACTCCCAAATGACTTAACTGATGGTGACTGTAACTTGTCCTTCCAGAGTATGGAATGGATCCTTATCCTGTACCGGCTCACTGGGTACCAGCTGTAACATCTGTGCCTACAGCTCTCTAGCCTCACTACTGCCTTAAAGGCACAACTGGTTGCCCAACACTACAGACCAAAGGGGCAGGTGGCCCATGGTCAGGGAGGAACCAGCACTTAGAGGAGAACTAACCACAGATGTAGCTCGGGATCATCTGTCCCGTAGGTTACCTGCCACATAGGACCCTGGGACCATCAGGAGGGCCTTGTGGGCATCCTGTGCCACCTTCCTGCTACCTTTATCGGGAATCCCTCCACATTCCTGGCTCCAAACAAACCAGGCACTACTGCTGGTGCCCCTAGGGACCTCAGCTGCACAGTTAATGTGCTCTGAAAGCCCTCCTGTGATGGGCAATGATAGGTCACCTTTGGAGCATGCTGCCTGAGGTTCCATGGCTCTGAACACAGTGGAACAAGTTGACTCCTGCAGGGACATCCCAGCTAACTCCAGCAAAGTGTTGGCTTAGAGCAGAGGTTGTCAACCTGAGGTCTCGACCCCTCTGAGGTCAAATGACCCTTTCACGGGGGTCACCTAAGATCATTGGAAAACACAAATATTTGTATTACAATACATTACAGATATGAAGTAGCATATGGTTGGGGATCACCACAACATGAGGAACTGCATTATAGGATCACAACATTAGGAAGTTTGAGAACCACTGGCCTGGAACCAACCTTCTAGAACGTTCAGGCCTCAGCCAGAGTAGAGTGATGTGTCTCTCAAGCACCAGGCATGGGATGCAATAAGATGAACCTCAACCCCTGTCCAAAGAATAGGGCCAGTGTTTTAAAAGTGAGGTAATGTTGATCACATACATTGAGAGGCACAAGGCTAGGCATGCAATCCAGTAAACTTTAATGAATGTCTCCATCCGTGTAGTCACCACCCAGCCAAGGACCAATAACCACAAAGCTACCACAAGCCCCTTAATGGTAGGCCCTGCATCTCATTAGTCCCAGGCCCTCTTCAGACATAAGTTCGTATAACAGGCTCTCTTTGGGTTTCCCATGGTACCAGGGCATTATGCAAATTAGCTTCAGGAGGATTGCAGGTGACCAGTGAGAGGCATGTCAGCAGTTGCAGGTGAACATTGGATATTCTGAAAGATATGGGGTCTAGCATGCATCCTCATTATGCAACATGTTGTAAGGACACAGACTTGGCTATGCCTTGGGTCTCTGTCAAGGAGCTGATGCAAACACTCAAGCATGGATGCTGGGTGAAATGCACAACACTGATTCCAGGAACACAGGAAGGGGCTGCCCCACCATCCAAGCCACTTCCTCTTTCCCCAGGCTCCAGGGCCATCACTCAGTCCCCCTCATCAATATCTCATGTTGCTATTTGGTCTGGGAACAGAAGGGACAGGGCACTAGCCCCAAAGTCCTTCCATAGAGTTCCAGGTCCCACCCATTCCTCAGGGTCATTCCTGCCCAAGGCTCCAAGCTCTTGTGGGACTGGGCAATTCTCTTAGAGGTCTCCCCTGAGCCTGGGCATTCCCATCAGGAAAACTGAGATAGGTCACAGAGCAGCTGGGCAGGGTGGACAAGAGAGTCCCTCTGGCCTCCTAAGCCCCCTAAACCCATTTCTCTTCCCAAGATGGTTTTCACATCTCAGGGGAGCTGATGGGAATGGAACCCTTTCAGCTGCCATTGTCTTGGTGGCCTGTGTGGCAGAGCTGTGTGGCTTTAGAGGCTTCCATTTGTGTGCAGAAGTTTCCAGAGTGTTTCCCACCGTATGTTTGCCAGGATCCTGTGGTCATGCCCTACCCCCACGATGTCAGTCCCTGATCTTTAGACTGTGGGCCATTTAGGGTGTGCATTTGTACTAAATAGCATAAAATTACATCCTTTCAAGTTAATTAAGCTACTCCACCACTCCGGTGCTGCAGAAAGGGTATTTCCGATGGCAGCAGAGTGTAGTCACTGGTGTTTCTCATGCTGATTGACAGCTGCTCCCTGAAAGGGCCCCTGCAACCCTTGCCCTCACTGACCAAGTCTCAGTCAGGGTCACCAGCTCCACATGCCATGTGCATGGGCAGCTGAGCCATGGTGGCCAGGTGTCACTGTCCTCAGTTACCTTGTTTCTCATAGCTACAGCAAATGACCTCCTTCCCCAGTGGGAAAGACCCAGTTTTCGAAGAGGACTCTTGCTTTGAAGGTATAGTTTAACCATCTAACAGTCCCAGAGAGTCCTGGAGGCCACTAGTGCCCTGTACTGGGGTTATTGTTAGCATTCTGGGGGAGAGCAGGCTGCCCGACAGAGAAAAGCCTCACGGGAAAACTGGCCCCAGCAGGAGAGAATGCAGAAGTCCAAATGGACCCAAGGACTATAGTGTGCCACCCCCATATGCTGCCCTCCCCTGCCTGCCTCGCTAGGCCCTTTCAGCAAGCCAGGGAGGCACTTAGCCGGCATCTAATGGATTAGAAGGGCTGAGAACCCTTATGCACGCAGGGTCTCTGGTCCAGCAGTGATACACCTGCCCCCGCTACATTAGCCGGGACTCTGTCCTTGTTCTGTTACTTTCAGAGTGACCCAACTCCTGGACATGACATTCATGGCCACCACTGATGGAGCCTCTGCATATGTCCCTCCTCCTCCATTACCTTCCTTTGCGACTTGTGACACCCAGAACTCCTGTTCTCCATTCCACTTGTTCCCATGTGCCCCTGTCACTGGCTTCTGTGACCTCCCTTCTGATTCTCATGACCTTCATCTACTGCCCTCTTAGGATATTCTGGCCAATGTAAAGTCCAGCTCAGACAGTGCCTCCTCCAGGAAGCCTTCCTGCTTCCTATCTCCCCATGCTTGTTTTCAGTTGTCCAATCACAGCCATGCTTCAGTTCTCCTCTGCTCAGTGCTCCGAGGGGCAGCAGATGTAGGAGTCCTCCATATTCCCTGCCTTCCTAGCCCATCCCTAACCATCCTGGCTGCATGTCACCAAACTGGATATGGTCCCATGGTGCAGCAGGCAGAATGGAATGTGTGGTTAAAACTCTGAGGATCCTGGCTGAGTCTAGCTAATTCCTCTGGCTGCTGGGAGCTTTTGAACATTCTTGATGATCTTTTCTCCCCACCTAAGGACAGTGGTGCTGTCCCAGCCTTCTTAGATGCAGGTGTTGCAGCACAGTGTATACTCTAGGGGAGTACAGGCCCAGGCTTTCTGTCTTCACCTGGCAGGTCAGCTTTATGGCCCACCTGCCAGTGTGGGTGAACCCCTCACATCTGCACACTTCCTTCCCTCCCTCCCTTCCTCCCATTTGTCACTACATGGCGGCCTTGGTGTATGGCATACATTTGTCTTAGAGGGATCAGGGCCCAGGACAGCAGAGATGTTGGAATGGCCAAGTATACAGATGCCTCCCACCCTCCTCTCTGGTTCTGGTAATGGGAAGCCAGTCCTTGCTCCTCCAACTTGGGGACAAGGCCATAGTGTGACTACACTGTCAGTGGATGGAAATGCACATGCAGGTTGGTGTACCTGGCACTGGTTCTGTCACTGTGTCCTACGTGGCTATGAGCAGTGGGCTGGAGGAGGCAGGTCAGCTACCTGATTTTCCTCGGTATTTGTGAAGCCTTCAGATGGTACCCACCAAGCTTAAGCTAGTGGAGGCTCTATGTCTAGGAAGCAGGAGTGGGGACAATAAGTTGGAGTGCAGGGCCAGGCCCAGAAGCTTGTTCCAGCAGCATCGTTTGGGACTAGCTCTTTCCTGCTGACAGTGATAAAGGCAACCATCGAGTTTCATCTGTGAATAACAAACTGGTTCCCATGACAGTCAAAGCGGTGCTTATGTTATATTAATATTTATTAGCAGCTACTGATGTTGGAGCTCACTCGTTATCTGAGCCACACATCATAGCAGTTCTGTAAGAATGCAGGAAAATAACAACCTAGATGCAATTAAACCGCTGCATTCTTAGGCTGTGTCCACAGAGGCTGGACCACGTGGAGCGGAGGTGAGAAAGCAATCATCCGATGTTCTGCTCCCCCTCTTCTCTGACCCAGCCAGAGGAGGAATGTGCCTCACCTGGGGCATGGGAAGCTGGAATCCCAGCCCAGGAAGCAGGTGTCATCCTAAACAGCTAGGGATCCTCTGGAAAAGCAGAGGTTTGGATATTCTGCCCCTGACATCCTGGAAGGCACACCCAGTGAAGAACCTGGGGCCCAGATCCCAGTGTTCTGTGCCTGGCACCTCCCCTTCAATAGATTGACTGAGGTTATAGGGAACATACTGGAATAGTAAGTGTTCAGGATCCGGTTCCAAGATTTTCCTGCAGGGAAGATGGGGTCCAGGCAAATGTCTAACACCTTTGTTATGTTAGGCCTGGCTCTAAGGGGCAAGCAACAGTTTCTGCCTATGGCACCCATGTCCTCACTGGGTGCACAGTAGCCATGTGATACAACCCAGAGGGGTCAGATGGCCCAAAGGGTGGAAACTGTCATCTATGTGCCTGGTGTGACAGTGTTCCATGGGCCCACTGCACATGTAATGAGTCTGAGCTCTGAAGGGCCAGTCAAATGACCTGACCTCACCCCAGCTGCCTTGGCATACATCCTGACCTCTGCTGCAGATGCAAGGCAAGCTATGGATACTGCCTCGTTAGCTGTATTCGGTACTTTTCTGTTCCTGGGATAGGAGGAGTTTATTTAGTCTTATCGTTGGATTCCCTGAGAGCAGAGTGAAGGCATAGTGGAAGGAGGAAGCTGTGGGCTCTAATCTTGACCTCCAAGCAGGACACAGAGATCTAATGGCATATAAAAATCTCTCAAAGCCTGCCTCTAGTGACACCCCTCTTCCAGCCTAGGCCACACTGCCTAATCCCCAAATAGCACAACCAACTGGGACCAAGTATTCAAATAACAGATGCTATAAGAGACATTCTTATTCAAACCATCACACTGGCCCTGCCTCTCCTCCCTAACCATCCTCAGAACAGACTCTGAGGGGGTTCCTTGTCTCCATCTCCACTTTGTACCACCTCCCCAGGAAGTCGTTAGGGATCTGACCTGGACAAAGACCAGCATCCAGATATTTACATTACACAAATATTTACATTAAAGCTCATAGCAATAGCAAAATTACAATTATGAAGTAGCAATGAAAACAATTTTATGGTTGGAGGGTCACCACAACATGAAGAACTGTATTAAAGGGTCCCCGCATTAGGAAGGTTGAGAACCACTGTAGAAAGGAGAATTTTGGCAGTTACTGTCTGAGCTCTGGGGTCTTACCATATAATAATGCTCTATTTAGCAGTCACTCTGTGTTAACAGTCACTCTCCTGAGCTTTGGGATCTTGTCATATAAACATTTTCATGGAGCTTGGATCCTATGACCTCCAAGCTGTAGTGGCTCTGACCATTGGGCTTCCTGACAGGATGAGAATTCAGCTGTAGGATGTGTTTTTCTGGTGACTGTTAGAACAGGGCAGCCATGGCTATTGGGCCCTCATGAAATCATGGATCTCTGTGCTCTGACATCGTGAGCAGGAGTTATGCCATATGTCCCTGGAAGGCAGCTCAAGGCCACTCACACAGCAGGCATCCCGGCCCCAGCACTCCCAGTCCTGTCTGGATGTAGTGGCGGATGTTGCTATGGTTATCCCCCTCCTGGCCACAAGCATCAGAAAGCTTTCTGCAAAGTGGCCTTGCCAGTGTGGCTTCTAATGTCCAGTGTGCCGCCTGAGGCAGTGCTAGCCACTACCTGGTGGAGGAGAAAGTGAAGAGAAGGTCTTTGGGGGTCTGGGGGAGGACCCCCACACACAGCACATTCAGTCAGCCTTTCCACCCTCACAGGGGCCCTCTTCTTCACCAGTATCCTTTTGTGGCCATTGGGGACACCAGCAGGAAATACTAAGTAACCCATGTAGCTGGTGTCACAGCAAATCTGTGCTCCCTCATTCGGCCCTGCCAAAGCTCACAAGTCAAGTCTCCTTGGCACTTGGAAACATTCACCAAAGAGAAATTTTTCCAAAGTCAGAATAAGCTTCTGCCTCTAAAGATGGAAGGGCCTGCCTGAGCCTGCCTCCTGGCCATGTGCTGGCTTCGCTGCCCTCTCCCAGACTGCCTGTGGGATTGAACTCATACAGGAAAGTTATCTTAGACTTTTATGGCCCCTTTTCCCTCTATTAAAATGCTCAGAGCTATAAATGCCGTCATCAGCAGCTCATTTATCTTGACAGAAGTGCTACTCTAAGTGAGCCAGTCTCTGAAGTGACTGCTTCTGTTGCATCGATAAATTCCAGCATGGAGCAGAGAGGTCAGCCCGCAGATAAAATGCCTTCCCACTTGTTAATGAGCGCTTTATGAGGGTGTGGAAGGATGTAAGCTTCCAGGCTGAGTAGAGCGTACCTACAGTACATGCAGCATCAGCAGGAGATGGGCCATCTGTGATAGGAATGTTCTGAGAGGACTCCCGCCACGTCCAGAAGCAACAAGATACTGGTACCCTGCTTGGCAATATTTGCTACTGACTTTCCAGGAGCATCGAGACGGGGTGTATACACTGAACTGTCAGGTCTCTGGTGTTCCAGGCAATGGGTCCTATAGTACAGTTCAGAACCTGTCTTCATCTGACTCACAGGACGCTGTACTTAAAGGCATCTTATATTTAGTACCCTCTGAAGAACAGCTGGGCATCCCAATCTCTGCAGTGGTCACATGGCTATGGGGTTGGATGGAGTTGTCCAGGTTGAAGCATCTGCCAGGCTCTGTTGTGCAGACCTCCCACAGCCTGCAAGATACCCCCCTCCCTTCCCATCCCAGCTAGCTGTGTCTTTTGGTAACTTAGAATCAAGCCGAGTGGGAGCAACGCTGTCCCTGTTGTTGCCCCTCTGGAAGCTCTGGGTCTCTGTCCAACCTCAGCCATTTGTCACTCTCCTGCCTTCCCATCCCTTTACCTCCCTGAGTGTAAGTCACTAAGGTGACAGACAGGAGCTGCCTCTGTTGTAGTCAGGAAAGAGGGCTGAACAGAAATGAAGGCTTGGGGCCACAGGCATTGGTGTTTATAGGACAGAGACAGCCAGAGATGAGGGGTCTCCATGGAAACAGTACACCAGGGTGTTTTAGACAGGGTCTCTCTGTGTAACTCTGACTGTTCTGGAACTCCCTAGTGCTGAGAGTAAAATTGTGTACTATGCCTGGCAGACCTAGCATTTGGGAGGTGGGGGTAGGAAGTTCAAAGTCATCCCCATATGGCAAATGCAAGGCCAATCAGAAATACATCTGATGCCAGGTGTTGGTAGCACACGCCTTTAGTCCCAGCACTCAGGAGGCAGAGGCAAGTGGATCTCTGTGAGTTTGAGGCAAGCCTGGTCTACAGAGCTAGTTCCAGGACAGGTTCCAAAACAATACAGAGAAACCCTGCCTCAAAAAAACAAAAAAAAAAAAAAAATAGGAAGAAAGAAAGAAAGAAAGAAAGAAAGAAAGAAAGAAAGAAAGAAAGGAAGGAAGGAAGAAAGGAAGAAAGGAAGAAAGGAAGGAAGGAAGAAACTTCACTTTAAGAGGGAAGCCAGCATACAATAAGGTTGACTATTTTCTGGACAGTGTTTTCCATTTTCTTTCCCTTTAGTTTCCAGTTTTTCTTAAACAATGTTAGACTACTTCTGTGATTTATAAAACAAAAGAACAGTATCATATGTAGAGCAAGAACAGAGTTTGCCCTTCCTGAGCCCATGGTCCCAGGCTGCTGGTCTCTGACGGTGGCACTTACTGTCTTTTAGGCTTTGGGTACCACCACTGCAGTGCCTGTCATAGGTCCTCAGGTCAGCTCCCTGCAGAGGTTGGCCGGGCAAGGAGCAGCAGTGCTACCTCAGGTAAGCGTCTGTGTGTCCTGTGTCTGTCCCCAGCGCCTCAGAGCTGCCTCTGGGTCCCTCCTTTAGGCAGTGCCTACCCTCCTCCATCCTGTCTGTCCCATTCATTGAGGGAAACATTTGGTTCACAGTTTTCACCGTGAGGACTCTGGTTTTTCAAACAGTGAGAAATTGTGAAACCCTTGAGTGGGCCATGACCAGAAATTTTTGTAAAGGAATTAAGTATGGCCAGCATCAACCAGAGTAGCTACTGTCAGGCATACTCAAAGCTTTTCTATGCTGGCTCACAAAATATACACGTGGTGTATATTTTGATTTTGAGTCTGTCAGAGGGTCTGAAGAGCTCTATAGTTAACACCTTTTCTGATAAGTGGTGCAGGGTGTAGGCCCTGGGTACCAGCCTAGATCCACAGATGGACTCCATGCCCTGGACAAGTCACCCAGCCTTTCACCTTCTTGGATAGAAGGCTTCTCCCTCAGAGGGCCAGATGGCTCTCTACTGTGTCTTTGGCCCTGGTAGTCACAGGGAGAACTTATAACTGCACCAGTACGTAGCAGACACCTAGACCCTAGGAATTATTGCCTAGTGCCTTTAGTATTAATGGCTCAGCTTTGGTGAGCGCCTGCTCTGTGTACCATACCTATGAGGCCACTAACTGGCTTGGAGCTATGAGACCGAACAGATGCCCCTGGCTGAAAAATAAAGGGAAATAGGTGCCCTGGGCTCTTGTCCATGAGGTAAAGCACACCCCAAGCTCCCACCTTTTCCAAAATCCAAAGGACCTTGCCCCTAAGAGGACCCAAGTCTCAAGGAACTCTCAGGGGGTTATGAAGGGCTGATGGGAGCTGTGAGGTGGCCTGTCCCAAGCTGAGGTCCACAAAGGTCTCGTGGGGTAGGGATATTGTGGACCAAAGTTGGGGGTGAGCCCCATGAGGAAGGTGCGCATTGAGAAGGCCAGAGTTTCCCCCTGAGGGGAGGTGAGAGTGGGCAGAGTTGAGGGTCGTGGCTTCAGATATATATCAGGCCACAGTGTTGTCCTTGTCTGCTGGCAGTGGACCACTCCACAAGGCTTTTGGGGTTCTACTAGGCAAGGGAACGGCTCAAGGGGCTCTGCCAAAGTCCATGGTGTTTCCTCTGGGGCTTTTGCTCCCCAGGCAGCCCTCCCTTTGTTCTCCACACTGCTCCCTCCCATCACCACGGAAGCACAGGCAGGCAACTGACAGGCATCCTGTCCCACGTGTTCTCCCCCTACTCCCTCTGCGCGGCTGCCCAGCCTCTTCTTGCCTGCAGCTCCTGGGTTTCTTGCCTCTCATTCAGCCCTCACTGTCTCATCCTAGTTCCTCTGCCCCTGCCTTGGGTTTGCTGACTGAGAGGTGCCTAGTGCATACCTAGGCTCATCCTGATGGCCTGGGAAGCTTGAAGGGGTAGAAGCAGACCCTGACTGAGGCCGTTCCATGGGGATCTGATGGTTTGGGGTCTCCACATAGCTGTGGGGAACATCATATGTTCCAAGGTCCCCAAACCTTTCCTTGGGGTGGACGGCCTGCATTTGAACCTGGCTAAACTGTCCTCAGTATCTAGCACCTGCTGCATGGCTATTCCCATGTTTGGTCTCAGTTAGGGACTGTCATCTGGCCAGTGTTACAGTGAAGGTGACCCGGAAGGAGCCAGCAGAGTGACATCTTTCCAACAATCCTAGGACATCATCTTCCCCAACTGGTCCTCCTCAGAGGCAGAGAACAGGTTGTCCCCAGCCAGCACTAGCCATCTGCAGCTAAGGGGTGGAGGGGGAAGGACTCTTCCCTCATTTTCTCGTCATGCGTGTGGCACTGTGCCCAGTGTCTGGAGACTGAGCCTGACACTGGACAAGGACAGAACAGCAGACTCACCTCAGCCAGGCTGGACACATTACCCACATTACACATGGCCTCCAAGATGGGGAGGGCCTGGTTTGGTTTGATCAGGGCCCACTGGTCTAAAAGATAGGAAGGCCATCAGAATGGAGGGCCAGCTTGTATCAGGCAGTAGAGGATCTCACAGCCATGATGCTTGCTGACCACAACACACTGAGTCTTGGTGACGTTCCTAAGAGTCAGGGTCCAGCAGGATCTCCCCAATGTCACTAGAGTAGAGCAAGGGAGAGCGGAAGGGCCAGCACACAGCTTCAGCAGTCCTGGCCCAGGCCCCTCTCCCCTCCGGACAATGATATCATTAATGACAATGATATCATTACTACCATTCTCCTCCAGGAATCCTCGTCTGGCTTTGCCTCAGTTTCCCTCCATGGAATGGCCAGGACACTCTCCCCAAGGCTTCAGTGGAATTCAAACCATGCCCCTCCCTCCTTAAGTCTCATTTTTGTCAACTCACCTGGGGTATCTGGGTGTAGAGTGACCTCACTTGAGATGAGAACAGGAGTCTGCAGCTCCTGACAAGTGGGTTCCATCACCCCCAGTGCACAGGTGAAGACATTAAGCGGTGTCTCCAAGACCACCCACATCCCCTAAGATCCAGGACTGGCCACTCAAGCTTACTGGAGCCATAGTCTCCACTGTGTGGTGACTGCCCATGTCCCACTTCCATGTGTATGGACTCTTTGGAGTGACTGTGCCCAAGGCCCAAAGGCTACCACTGCGTCTGTCAGGGGCTTGCAGGAGTGAGCCCTATGACTTACCTGGTCCTGCCCAAGGGTTGTGATCCAGCACCTGTGACACAGTGGGCTTTGTATGTGGACTTGGTGTATGAAGATGCACTCTCCCAGCCTCTCCCTTTGTCCCTCACAGTTTTGACTAGAATGGACTATATAGCCTGGAGCAGCTTCATCTGAGCCCAGAGGTGGATGAGTGGGTAGGGATCAATAAAGCATTGTATAGCCAAGCAAGGAAGAAGGTGGATAGAGTAGCCATAGCCTTGGGGTCAAGGTCCTGATTGCTTGGGAGACTTAGAGCGGGGTCATAGAGGGTTACTTCCCCTCTAATTAGGACTCAGCCTGTCTGCTTGAGGCTTGCCCACTGCTTTGCCTTCATCACGAGCTTGTATCTGTCTGTCTGACCATACACTGGTCCCTTCCTCCCAGGTTAGGCCAAAGACTCTGATTCCAGACAGCCTCCCTGTCACCCCGGGCAGGGACCGGCCACCCAAGCAGCCCCCAACATTCCAAAAGGCCACTGTGGTCAGCATCAAGAACCCCAGTCCAGCCCTCCCCACTGCCAACAACACCGTCAACCATGTGCCAACACCCAGCAGCCAGGCCCAGGCCCTCACCGAGCCCACCACCATCACCTCACCCCTGAGCAGTGCTGGGGTGGCCTATGCCATCATCTCCACCTCTCCCAGCAATGCTGCCACCATCACCCCTAGCACCACTGTGCCCGTGGCCAGCGACAGCATCAAAGTGCAGCCCCTCCTCATCAGTGCCGATAAAAAGGTAAGTGGCCACCAGAAGCCCCAAGAGGATGTGTTGCATGTGAAGACTCATGTGGGGGGCCAGAAAATGAAGGGAAAGATTCGGGTGAGAGTGTGGAGGGGCCGTGAACCAATGACCAGCAGAATGAATTAGTGTGAATGGACAGGAGGTGTGAGCGATGAGTGTGTGAAGCAACATGAACACATGGCTGAGGGTTCAGGTCTGTAGGAATGAAGAGAGGTGAATGAATGAATGGTAGCATGATCGATTTCCTATGAGGAATTTAGTTTTAATGCTAAAACTAACATTATATCCCTAGATATACTGTCCTAATCCCTAACATTATGTCCTCTAGAGTGCTCTAAAGATTGCCCTGTTTTCCCTTTAAGAATCTTTCCCTCTTTCCCTACTCTCTTGCCTGTAGCTGATGTTTTTCCATTTCCCTAGGCAACTCCAAATCATCCTAGTCCCTCTGCCTCCCAACCTGATGTCTCAGGCAGGGGAAGCAGCTGAATGCTCCCAAGCTCAGTAGCCTACATTTGAGCTGAGAGTAAAGAGTTAGCGCCCCCTGGAGGCTGGCATTGCCAGTGTGTTCCCTGAGGCTCAGAGTAGTCTCTGAAGCTACATAGCCAGGGAGCAGTAAGATTTGCACTCAGGCCTGCTTGCTTTGTAAACTTGATCATCTCCCACACAGATGCGCTCATGGAAATGGGGGGTGGGGAATATTTGGAAGCAAGGCCCTGGACACAGGGCAGCCTCCTGGTTCCTCTGTGATATACCTCTCAGGACCTACCTGACTCCTAGCTGCTCCCTGCCCCTCCCTTCCTGAGCCCCTGCCCCTCTCATCCTTCCTGTGTCTTCCAGGTCATCATCATTCAACCTCAAGTGCAGACACAGCCCGAGAGTTCAGCAGAGCCCCGGCCACCCACGGAGGAGCCATCTCAGGGAGCTCAGGCCACCAAGGAAGATCAACCCCCCAGCCAGGAGAATCCAGAGGTAGTGTGGCCCGCTTGAGGGCCCAACCCCTTCTTGGCTTTATGACAAGGCTCTTTGCAGGGTTGGGACAGCTTCATTAGGAAGATCTTGACTGGTTGTAACCAGCACAGTGGAAGCTGCCAAAGCAGCAGTGAACTGAGTCTGCTCCCTCTGTTCTCCAGGCTGTGCAGGCAGGGTAGGACCATGGTCAGCACGGTTCTAGCACCTTGCTGCCTGTCTGAGTGTCAACAATACTGTGTCCTGTGCAATGATTTGTCTACAGACAGGAGTGATAAGACCTGGGTTGCTGGAGGATTCTGAGTTGAACCACTGGATCGGGGACATTATCTACCTTCCAGGGATCCCTGACTGTGAGCCTTGTTCCTCTCAGGACTAAGTCCAGAAAGGGATATTTCCCCACCTTGGGCAGCATGTGGCTCCTGCCTCTGCTTCCAGTTTGTATCCAATCCTGAAAGCTTGAGGGTTACAGAGCAAGGCCAACAGCACTGGAGAACTCAGATGTCCTAAGAACTTTCTAGAAGTTACACCTGACACCCCTCCTCTCATTCCCTAGAGGAAGATGGATAAATTGAGTCATTCTAACTGTTAAGTTGCAGTCATCTGCAGTCATAGAGCAGGGCCAACAACCTGGCTTTGTTGGGTATTTGCCCCATGCTGGTGCTATACTCTCAGCCCCGCCTCATGGAGAACATCTCTGCTCTGCTGTGGTCTTCTCCATATGACTCTTCTCACTCAGATAGTGGTGAACCCTCATTAGTCTTACAAGGGTCCAGTAAGCATGGTCCCTACCAGGTGCCCTGCCCACAGCTGGTCCCAAAGACATCACTTGCTTTTCTGAGCCTGTCCTCCTTATCATTCACACTAGGATCTTCTCCCTACACACTCTGTGCTGTGAGCAAGGGACTCGGGATGGGCAGATGTAGTCTTTGTCCTGGGGAGCTCCGTTCTGAGGGCAGAGACGAATCTGGCTACAAAGGCTGCCAAAATGGGGGTTAAGAAACTTCCAACACGCTGTGAGCTATGGGACAAAGGACAGAGGGAGGCTATTTGGGAGGATGAAGGGAGCTTTGCATAAATAGGGGTATGATGACATAGGTCAAAGGAATGCCAGAGACTAGAGGCAAAGGGCAGGCAGAGGGTACTGTGTGAGCAGTAGTAGAAAGTAGGAAAGGACTGAGCACTTTCAGACAGGTGAGCTGGGCTGCGGATAGCAGGTGGCTTAGTAATAGAGGGTCAGCCCTAAACAGGCAGATGGCAGACCTGATTTCAGAAGACTTAAAAGCAGGCAGCCAGGATAGGATTTTAATCCTTCAATGTCAGAGCCAGGGAGTATCTAGGCAAAAGAGTGATTTGATTATTGCCTTTGCACATGTGCAGTAGACCTTTAGGGGCTGAAGAGGCAACGGAGTTTGTCTAACATGCGCAAAGCCCTGGGGTTGCTAAAAACCCACAATACTGTATACACTGGGCATGGTGGTGCCCACCTCTAATCCTAGCCCAACGGGTGGAGGCAGGAGGACTTGTTCAGGGTCATCCTTGGCTACATAATAAGTTGGAGTCCAGCTTGGGCTACATGAGACCCAGCACATCCAGCCCACCCCCAAATAAATAATGAGTGAATGGATGAATATGATCACTGGGTTGCCTGTGTGGAACATGAAGCTGCTATGTGGGCCACATCTCCAGGACCCCAGCCCACGGTCCTATTGGGTCCAGCCTGTGGCAGTGTCTGAGCTCCACATGTTTACATGGTAAGGCTCTGGCTAGCTTGTCGCCTATAGTATTCTCCTGCACCTGTCTCTCCTGTCTTAAGGTTTTCAGCATTCTCCACATTCAGGAAGTTTCTCTGGATGGCATCTCTTTGTTCTCTCAAAGTGCATCTTAGTCAATTATTGAGCATTTTTACAATTAGTATAATTATATCTAACTGTGTAATTAGTGTAAATATTCATAATGACTTTAACAGAACAGTCAAAACACTCCCTGGTGTAGAAGTCCTTGTTAAAGTGAGAATTGGACAGTATAGGCCTGCTTCAAGAGGGGGTGTGCCAATCAGGACACAAGCAGCAGCCCCCAGGCATCTCACTGGCCCAAGTGGAAACCCCGGCCATTACAGGACATGGGTTCTGCTTTTTGTATGGTCCTTGGGACAGAGCTCCACTCCACCCTGGAGCTGTTATACAGCCCCAGCCTTCTTTAGCTTCCTCTTTTGAAACTTGGTGTCACTACATTTGCTAAGGTTGGACTCAGTGTAGCCCAGGAAGGCCTTGAATTTGTTTTATTCTTGTCCCAGGATTACAGGCCTGTGTCATGAAGCTAGGCCTGGACATCAGTTTTTTTTGTAAAGGAACAAAGACAGCTAGTGATGAGGCCAGCCAGAAGAGTGCTCAAACAGCAGGGACTAAGTGTGGCCAGCAACTCAGAACAATACCTGGCACTTTGAGAGGGGTATTTCAGAGGCAATTGTGAAGGGTGTGTGCACAGGATGGAGGGTTCACACAGCCTCTGCTCACTGTAGAAGGAGCCCTACATGGTTAGATATGTCCTCACAGCAGTAGCCTGAGTGCCCAAAACTGCAGGGAGCCTGCATGTGTACACAGGTTGGAAGTAGTCTCCAGCAGAGCCAGGGCATGCCCAGGCTACCCAGCCCTGCAGTTGGGAACCAGAGATGCCACCTCCACTGTGGCCAGCTGAGTCTGGACAGGGTGGGCTGCAGCCAAGCTTCTCAGGACAGCACTGCAGACATCAGCCACTCTGCCAGGGGTTACGTCTGACTTCCTCACTCATAGGTCTCAAACTTTCTGCAAAAAGGTGACAGGTGTGAGAAGCCCCCATTACTTGACATCCATGAAACTCTAAGCCTGGCTCATCTCCCCCATCAAAGTCCTTATACTTCCAAGAGATTCCAAAAGGCCAGCAAAGCTGGGTTGGGCCTGTGTTGCTTACCCTACCCCCCTATGGCTTCCAGGAGCTCCTAACTCAGTCTGTAAGTCTGTATCCTCAGGTTCCATGCCCACAGAAACAAAAATATCAAGAGAGAGATGGGGGGGGGGGGTTCTGGAGAGTTCAAAAATCAGTGCTTGGATTTGCTGCACGACAAGCACAGCCCAGAATCCTATCACTGAAGTGTGGGCACATCCGACTGGAATGCTGTTTCACAGATCTTCATTCTCCCTAACTTCCTGCATCTCCTCCACCATGACTGTTGCACACAGGCATTTCTCCTGTCTTTATTCCCTAGACAGCACAGTGAAACAATGACTTATATGCGGTTTCTGTCACATCAGGCATTACAGGCTATATAGAAGTGGTTCAAAGTATTCAAGAGGGTGTGCGTAGGATTTGTGTAGACACTGTGCTGTCCTGTATAAGGGACTCCGCTCAGGGCCGGGATAGTGTGCACCTTACAGGACTCTGTCTTCCATGCTGCTCCCCCTATCATTCCTTCTTGTTTACTCAGGCATCTGTGCTGAACATGCACACTGCAGAGCCCACTCCAAGGTCAGAATGGTTTGGGAAGTGGCACCCATCTGTCTGTCTGTTCTTCCTCTGCCGGAGCCTCCTGAAGGCTGAGGTCACCCTCCTCACTCCTCAGGTTGCACCTGCCATCTTGCCAGCCCTGTGTTGTTAGTTTTTAAAGTGTATTTGAGGAATGTGTTAGCCATCCCCGTCACAGGCCCCTAGCTGCTCTCAGGAGCCCCCTACACTGATGTTGGATGGTCTCTGGGTATCTGGATTCTCCAAGTTTACTGGGAACAACTTTAGTGTCTGGAGCAGTGTCCTCATGACGGCACCCCCAGGTTTTGTCCTGTGGGTCACAGCCTAGGTCTTGGCTGACTCAAGTGAGAATCGGTAACTGTGTTAATGCCTTTCTATCCCTTTTCTTCTCAGAAAATTGCCTTCATGGTAGCTCTAGGCCTGGTCACAACAGAACACCTGGAAGGTAATGATGGGGACAGTGGGTGGAGTGTGGTAGGTGGGGCTTGGTGGGGACCTAAATAGAAGCAGAAGCCTTCAGGGTACCCCAGGTCATGGTTGTGAACTATCCAGATGTGAGGCTCCTAGGAACCCAGCCCCAGGTAATGGAGTCACAGTCATAAGATAAGCCAGTGAAACTTTTGATTTTACTTATCCCATGACAGTGGCACTGTCATGTTCTTGTGGAGGGACCTGTCCCCACTCTAGAGGCCACACAGTGAAGTAACAGAGGTCATTTCCAATCCTGTATTCATGAACCCATGAGAGCTGATATTTCTTTACTTCTTTGGTGTCTGGTCCGCTCTGAACCTGTTTCTTCATCTCCAGAATAAGGGAAACCTTATTCTTAAGTTTGTTGGGTTTCTGGGGGGAGTGAGGAAATAGCACTTTCCCTTATATGCAATTGGTCCTCACTTTGAAAACCTCTCTTCATGATCTGGGATCCCACAGTATTTATTTGGACCCTGGTCTCTTCTACAAAGGCCGTGGTGCCTCACAGGGAGCACACAGAGTGACACTGTGCGGTCAGGAGGAAGCTGACAGAGATGAAGAATGGGCCCCCCAGGCGGCTATATGGGGAGGCAGAGCAAGTCACAACATACATAGAGACAAGAGGGAAAGCAGGAGGGTCAGTGTGCACAGGCCAGAGACTGATGGGCCCCACAAGCTGTGCCTGGCTGAGCAGAACCAGGGTCTCTGCTGCTGCTGCTGCTGCTGCTGCTGCTGCTATCCAGTCACCGGTGCTGTCTTAGTCACTTCCACTGCTGTGAAGAGACCCTATGACCAAGATAACTCTTATAAAAGAAAGCATTTAATTGGGGGCTCACTTACAGTTTCAGAAGCTCAGTCCATTATCATCATGGCAGGGAGCATGACAGCAGGCAGACATGGTGGAGAAGCAGCTGGGAGCTATGTCCTGATCCACAAACAGAAAGAGAGAGAGAACCTGGGTCTAGCATAGGCTTTTGAAACCTTAAACCCACTCCGAGTGACATACTTCCGCCAACAAGGTTACATCCACTCCAATGAGGCCACACCTCCTAATCCTTCTAATCCTTTCAAAAGTTCTGCTCCCTAGTGACTCAAATATATGAGTCTATGGGGATACTCTTTTATTCAAACTACCACAGGGCCTTATGCTGAGGAGTGTGTCCCTGTCCCCTCATCCTCCTACCTGATACTCACCCTTAGGCCACCAGAGCCATGCTATAAGTAGCTCCTGAAGGCTCTGGCCTGCCCTGACCCACTGGGCAACAAGCCTGTGACTGCTGTGTCTGCCTTTCCTTTCTAGAAATCCAGAGCAAGCGTCAGGAGCGAAAGAGGAGGAGCACGGCTAACCCGGCCTATAGCGGCTTCCTGGAGACCGAGGTGGGACTCTTGGGCACCACCACTGGGGTTGGGAGAATAGTGAAGAGCCTCGTGAGCCCCTCCCACTCCTTTGATGAACAGTTAATGGGTCAAGAAGAGTCCGTGGAACCTCTGCCAGCTTTTTTACTGACTTCTTGCCCGTCCTTCCTAGCCAGAACCATTCAAATGAAACAAGGCATGTACTCTCACTGAGTGTACTAATCTGTAACACAACAGTCAAGGAGCTGAGACAAGAGGATTTTTAGCCCCAGGCCAGCCTGGGTTACCTAGTAAAATCCTGTCATAAAACAGAGCTGTCTGTTGGAGTCCTAGCAGCGGCTACTCTGAGTATCAAACACACCTGCTGACCACAGGTAGCACTGTGTCCCTCATGAGACTACTGTGATAGGCTCGTGTGCAAAGCCCAAGGCAGGCTACTCTCCGATGCATCACATCCCAGAGCCCACTGTGGCTTGCCCTTCACCTGTGAGGCTCCCGTGGGTTTCTCTGAAGAACTTTAGTATCTCAGGCTTGTGCTCTCTCAACCCCTGATGGCAGCAAGTGCTCCAAAAGGCTGAGCTACTTCTCCAAGCCCCACTTCGCCTCTCTAGGATGTGGGTTCCAAATCCATCTCTTATGAACTTGAATTTAGCTGGGGAAGGGAGCCCTTGCAGGGAGCATGTTCAGCTCCAGTCCCACAGTTTCCTGTCCAGGAGAGGAGTGGACCCCAGCCCTGTCCACCATCTGTCTCTTTCCCCACTCCTGTTGTAGAAGGTGCTCACTCTTGAATACATCCCATTCTCTTCTCTGGTTCAGTGAGTAACCCCTTTCACACGAACATCAGTGGCTAAGGGTGTTGCTCAGTTGGTGGAGTGCTTGCCTGATATCCACTAGGTTCTGAGTTCAGTCTTCCCCAGCACTGCTTAAACTGAGCGTGGTGACATATACTTGTAACCCCAGCACTTGGGAAGTGGCCGGATCAGGAGTTCAGGGTCTTCCTTGGTTACATAGAGAGTTCAAGGCTAGCCTGGGCTACATGAAACTCTGATTTAAAAATAAATGAAGGAAGGAAGAACTTCAAGTTGTTTTTAGCCTCCAACCAAGAACACATCCTGCCACCAGGGCCTCAGACCTGTGGTTATTAAGAAACTGCCCCCTATGCTCTGGGCAATAGAACTTACTCAACAAGCCCTATGTCTACAGCCAGAGCCATGGGACTTCCATAGCCACTCAGTCAGGGAACTGAGATTGGAATGTAAAAATTAAGTTAATGAAAAAATTAAAAACAAACAAACAAGAACCTCTGTGACTCTTGAGCCTTAGACAAGCATGCAAGCTAAGAGCAGTCCTTTCCCAGTCCTTTCCTTGCCCTTGAATACAGTTTGGCTAGCTTCTGCCATTCTCCTGGGGTGTAGGGAAGCCTCTGCTGCTGCCAGGTTTGGGCCACATACCAGGAGGTGAAGTTGGGGCAGGGACAGTCCATACACCTCCTGGCTGTAGAAGCAGAAAAAGATCAGAGGGCAGGTGGAAGGAAAGTGCTGGCTTTGTCCCTAACCTATCATGTTTGGGGACTGTCCTGCCCAAGACAACATGGCATGGAGATTCCAGGACCTTAGAAGAACCCAGCCTTTGTAGACTGCCCCTCTGCCCCTGGGCCCTGGTATCAGGTTTTTTTGTTGTTTTGTTGTTGTTGTTTGTTTTTTTGTTTTGTTTTCTCCCCATGTCTTCTGCATAGGGTGTCTGCCCAATGTCTGGGCTGTCCCAGAGGGTCCCAGTCAGGTCATTGTAGTGACATAAGAGTACACACACGAGCGATTCTTTGGTTCTGCTTTTTGTCCCTACAGAGGAAGCGGCTGGCCTCCAGCTATCTCCACAACCCCCTGTTCCTCACAGCACGAGGTGAGTGCCAGCCAGAGCCACAGCTTCCATGGACCCACACCCCTCCCTAAGCTTGGCCTCACCACTGTTCTCTGGGACTTCATATACCTCTGCCTTCGAGGCTACTTGGCGGGGAGAGCTGCTGGGATCTTCTCCATCTCATTAGATACAGACACTACAGACAATAGGAACATGCTTCTCACCAGAGTTACACCTGTGCTGAGTGTCCAATTCAGAGAACCCAGCTGAAAGTCGCTGTGGTAGGGTATCCCACCAAAGGGCTGAGATGGGATGGCATGAGGGCATATGTAAAGGATGGGTCTACTTCCCTGCCCCTCCATCTGCAGCCTGAGTATAAGCCCAGTGCTGTGTGTTCAGCCATATTGCCTGCTACTAGACAGCTCTGGAGAGAGCAGGCACTCATCTCCCAGCTGGGCTGGGGCTCATTCTAATCCTGCCCTCTCTCCTGGGCTGGCTCTGGGCAGTTGGACAGCCACAGCTAATCTAGGAGCACTGGGTGCTGGGCCCAGTTCTGACAGGCAGGGACATACATCCCCAACTTTCAGTAGGGCCCTTTCTCCTGTGCCAACTATCCTCTGTGGCTGGGAGCTACTTGTCCCTGTTATCGTAGTACTCAGGAAGCTGAGGCAGAAGGATTGCTGTCAGTTTTCGGCCAACCTGACCTACCAAAAGACTTTGTCTCAGAAGCAAAGAAAGAACTGCCAATAGTTTTGGAGGGCAGGAGATGGCTGCCTGCATCTTGGGATTCTGTGTAGCTCTTGGCATCAGCCACGCCTCAGCCCTTGGACCATTGATCTACACAATGGGCCTGTGATACCTACTCTGTTGGTGGACCGTTCCTCCCAGGAACAGCATCATCACAGATGTTTGTCTAGGAATCTGGGAGGAAAACCCTGTTTGTGTTTCTTACTGTGTGTGGTTTGGCATCACAGCATAAAATGCAAAGGGTGCCCAGCCAGAAGGAGCTGGAAGCAGATTACTCTAAGGGGTCCATCTCACTGTGCCAGCCATGATCCTCATGAGTTCGGATGCAATGACCCTGTTCCCAGGTAGGTCCTGACCAGGACCAAGGCAGAGTCTTCCCTCATCATACAGTGGTTCTGAGAACTTGGGTGTCACTGGGCCTCGTGAAACTCCCATCATGCTCTAGGTCTGCCACACCTAGCCTGGGGGACCCCAGCCTTGACCCATGCTCCTCCCACCCCTACTAACATCTTCTCCACCCTTCCTCCCTGTGCTAGCCAATGAGGACCCCTGCTGGAAGGTACGTGACTCCATCTTCACACAGAGGGGTGAGGGACATCTGTCATTGCTTTAACCTTCCCTTTGTACCCAGAGCTTGCACGACACCTGCTCTCCTCATGCTGCCATGCCAGGCTAAGTCCTACATTCCTGCAGAGAACTCCTGCCCTGCCCAGCCCTGAGAGTGTTCACACTGTACCACCTGACCTTTACCCCAGCTGGCCTGGCTTCTCTGTGTGACCCCGGGCAGAGCTGGCCATTTTCATGGGCTAATTCCCAGGATGTCACCCTTTGTGCCCATTGTGATCCTATGACGCCACCACTCACAAAGCCCACGTCCCTGTTCCCTGAGGCACGTGTGCACCATTGTACAAGTGTACAGGTCAGAGGACAACTTGTGGGGCGGGGCTCAGTTCTCCTTTGGTCACATGAGTCAGGAATGGATCTCAGCCTCGGCAGCAGGTGCCTTTGTGCTCCGAACTATCTCCACAGCCCTTCCCTAGTTTCTAATCTAATTCCAAATGAGCCTTGCCTCACACTCTCCCACGTGCAGGGAACTGCTTACAGCCTGCTCTGGGTGGTCACAGTGCTTTCTGAGGTAGTAAACACAGGTGCCCTGGGCCTGGCAATTTACTCAAACCACCAGCGCCTAGACCACACAGACAGGGGGATACATGAGGTGATGGAAGACTCCCCTTTTCCATAAGTCCATAGTCCTGGAGGGGCCTTGGCTTTGAGGCAGGCGGTATCTATTGTGGCTTTGGCCTGTTCCCACTCCCTGTGTGACCCCAAGGCAAGTGCTTCACTAGTCTTTGCATTTGATGAGAAATACAGACACCTCTGGTGTCAAATCCCTTGTGATGAGGGCCATCCCTTCCCACCACTTCAGTGCTGGAGTTGGAAACTGCTGATAGTCTTCCAGGGACGAGGGCCCTTGTGCGTGGCTGGACAGGTGTTACAGGTCATCAGCTGAGTTCTCCTCGGTGCAGCCTGTGGATGGGTTGGGCAACACAGTCCCTGGAGCTTGAACTGAGGACTCTGGGAGGGACAGAAGGGTTCTGTCCTGTACCACATTTCGGGGCATCTGGCACTAGTGGGGTACACTTTGTGTGCTCTGTCCTGCTCTGCCCAGCACTTAAGGGACGGCTGTTCTTATCTCCATTATGGGTGTGGAAACAGATGTGTGATTCGCCTACATGTCAGTGGTTCCCACTAGATGGGTATGCAGTTGAAGGGACTGAGGTGTAGCTTGTGTCAGGCCACAGTCCCCTTCCCTGAGGCAGCGTATACATGAGGATGAGTCGTCACTGCTGGACCATACTCTATGGGAGATTTGGTGCTGGGGCGTGCTGTGTGGCTCTCCAGTGTCCAGTGCCCCAGTCAGGGTGTGCATGAGTGCCGGAACCTTACCCATGGGACACATGGCAGCTAGAGTCTAGCATATCTTGACACTATCTCCTCAGAGGGAGTCTCCCACTCCCTCAAGCTGCCTGGGCCTGGCTGAGCTGCTTCCTACCCTCCCTTCTCTTGCAGAGCGAAATCACCCATGATGAATTCTGTGCTGCCTGCAAGCAAGGAGCTAGCCTACAGCCCTGTGGCACCTGTTCAGGGGCCTACCACCTCAGCTGCCTGGACCCGCCCCTCAAGACGGCGCCCAAGGGCGTGTGGGTCTGCCCCAAGTGCCAGCGGAAGGTGTGGGCAGAAGGGCTCACACCCTGCCCATGCACATTTGAGACAGTGTTGTGGGTGATCCCTAGCATGGGTGTACCAGGTGCACAAGAGTGTAACAAGGAGTCCTGAGCATCCAGCCCTGTCTTCTACAAGGGAGAAAAACCTAGAAGGAAGCTTCTCATTGAGAAGCTCCAGTGAACCAGGTTGATAGGACTACTATCCCCTGGTCACAGATGGGAATCTGTGGCTGGGAGAGCATGTCTCCTTGGGGATACATAGCCAGGGTCTGGTCTTAAGAAAGTTCTAGTATCTGTATTCTTTCTCATCACCCCATCTGTCCCACAGGCCTTAAAGAAAGATGAGGGTGTACCCTGGACCGGGATGCTGGCCATCGTGCACTCCTACGTCACCCACAAGACAGGTAAGGTGTCCCTGGGATTGGGAAAGGACCCCTGGGATCTTATTGGGACCTGGGCTGTGCTGGGTGGGTCCAGGTTCTTCTGGGCCAGAGCTCTGAGAAAGAGGTGGCTGGGGCTGGTCCCTAGCAGAATATTTCCGGTCCAGTTGCTCACCTGCCCCTCCATGGGCCTGGCCTCTCCCTTCCAGTGAAAGAAGAAGAGAAGCAGAAACTGCTGCAGCGTGGCAGCGAGCTACAGACTGAGCACCAGCAGCTGGAGGAGCGGGACCGACAGCTGGCCTCAGCTGTGAAGGTGAGCACAGGTGGGGTTGGTCCCCTGTCACCCACTTACTGAGCCCAGGGTGATTGCAAGCTGACCAGCATCGCTCAACAAATCCATAGGTTCAGGGTGCAGCTCTAATGTGGACTGTGAATACTTACCAAGTCATTGAGAACATTCTGAACCTGCCTCCTCTCAGCTATGTGACCTTGGCAAGGCCCTGCCTTTCTGAACCTCAGCTTCCTCCTCTGTAAAGAGAACATAGTCCTCTATAGATTGATGATAGACAAATGATGAAGATGATGATAGTGGAGATGGCGATGATGGTGATGGTGGTAATGATAATTGTGTTAATGATCATGACGTTGGTGTTGGGGTGGTAGTGATGGTGGGTAGTACCGGTGATGATGGTTGTGGTGATAATGGTGATGGGGATGATGATGATGGTGGTGATGGACGGTGCTGACAGTAGTGGTGGTGGCAGTCCTAATAGCAGTTCTGGGGCGCTGGAGGAACATGTTACACAAACACTCTATTTCTCAGGCATGGGGGATGGGGTAGAGATGTGGATGCATGTACAGCTACACATACTTGTGTGTGCACATGTTGAGGTGAGTGAAGGCCGTCAGATGTTTTCCTCTGTTGCTTTTCATTTATTCCCTATATAGAGACTTTATCATTAAACTTCATGCCTGCCATTTTGTCTTGGCTGTTAAGATTTTGAGTTCCCAGGATCCACCTGTGTAAAAAAAAAAAAAAAAAAAAAAAAAAAAAACCAGACTGGGTGTCTTAACCTTCCTGGTAGCTACATGGCGTCTCCTTGACTACACCTACTACTTTCTTTATCTCTGTTTGGATTTCCTGTCTAGCTAAATCCTGCCTTGTCCATTGACTGAAACAGCTTTACTCATTAACCAATAAGAGAAACATATTCACAACATACAGAGGACATTCCCCATCACGTCTGACTCTGCTTCTCAGCACTGGGGCTAGAGCTACATACAGTCATGCCGGGCCTTTACATGGTGCTGGGATCCCAGCTCAGGTGCTCATGTAGCACAGCAGACACTCTTACCCATGAGCCATCTCCCCAGTGCCCCCTGCAGTGCATGGTGTTTTCCTTAGCAATTTGGTTTCACTTAGTTGCCCAGACAGGCCTTGAACTTGCTGTCTTTCCGTCTCTTCTGCCCGAGGATCTGGGACCTCAGGCTTAGAAAAGCTCTCTAAATGCACTGCCCTCTTTAGCCATTTTAGCCAGGATTCTAGAACAGAACTGATGGAATGAATCTATGAAGACACATGAAGAAAATTTATAAGAATGGCTTGTAGGCTGTGGTCTAGCTAACCCAACAGTGGCTGACTACCCAGGGAAGGGTAAAGAATCCAGTAATTGTTCAGTCCATAAGACTGTACATCTCAGCCGATCTTCAGTATATGCCAAAATCCCAAAGTAGTCTCTAATGCTAGTGAAGGGATGGACTTGTCAGCGAGAGCCAGCAGGCAGAGAGAGTGAGGTCCCTTCTTCCATGTTGTTTATATAGGCTCCCAGCAGAAGGTGTGGCCCAGATTAAAGGTGGATCTTCCCATCTCAAAGATCATGATTTGAGAGAAAGCCTGTCACAGAACGAAAACCAAACAAAAACAAAAAAAGGTCAGGATTTGAAGAGGGTCTTCCCACTTTAAATGATTTAATTAAGGAAAAAAAATTCTTCATAGGTGTGCACCCAGCTTTTTGGGTTATAGTTAATTCCAGATATAGTCAAGTTGACAACCAAGAATAGCCATCCCAAAACCCTGTAAGAATCCCTGATTATCTTTATAGTTTGAGGAGTGCCCCAAGGAACTCACTATTGCACGGGCACCATTTGACCTAGAGCCCATGACTCTAGGTCACATGACTCTAGGTCTCAGGCCCACTGCAGTGTCATCTCTGTGTGACACACAGAAAAACTAAAGAACATTCTGTGAGCCTCACTGGCTTGTCACCAGCCAGGGTGGAACATGTCAGCTTCAGGGACAGGCATCCCTGACACCAGCATGCCACTCCAGCCCCTTATTTAATCCCATTTTGTTTGAGGCCTTTGTCCTGTTTCAGGTTCTACTGGGGAGTGGAAGGCTTTGTGTAAAAAGGTGGGATCATCAATGTGGCTGGCCAGGATGCTGCAGAATTCAATTCTGAGACCATCTCCAACACTTCTCTATTGACAGAAATGCCTGGAGCTGAAGACAAGCCTCCTGGCCCGCCAAAGGGGCACACAGTCATCACTGGACCGCATCCGGGCCCTACTAAGACTGATCCAGGGTGAGCAGATGCTTCAGGTCGCTATGGCAACTACCAGCCCCACCCCGCTTCTGACTGGGACCTGGACCAAGCCTTCCACTACCACCATGCGCACTGCCCTCCAGCACCCCCAGAGCCACAACTGACCACAGGGACCTGTATAATACTCACAGAAAGTTACTGGGACTTTGCTCTCAAGACCTGAGAAAATCTGTCAGCCTTAATTCATAAACTCTATGAATTTTAGACAGAAAATAAACTAGACAGAGTGACAGAGAAAAAAGGAGTGAGCTGAGCATCCCAGAGCCAGAACTGGCATGAGGTGGATCCCTATACCAGTTGCAGGGGACCACCTGAGGGCCAGGTGAGGATGTCTCTGACCAAGGCACAGGCAGCTGTCACCATGAGCTGGTTAGTGGGGTGGCAGAGTGAGCCTCTGGTGTGAGAGAGGGTAACTAACCTAGGTAGATCTCCAGCGGCCCTGGGACTGCCTGTGCCCTGCTGGCTCCTAGTCCATCAGTGTTACTATGTCGAAACTCAGTCATTTAACTGGACAAGTGACAAGCCAGTTTCTCCTGAGGTCACTGCTGCATGGGCTGCTCAGCCTGGCCTCTGCCTCATTCTTCCCTAACTCATGCTCTTGCCGCAGCCCACCTCTTCCTATTGCCAATCTCTGGAATTTTCCTCATGGAGTTCTGGGCTAGACAGAGCAGCCAGCCACCATGGGAGGCCCCTGGCAGGTTTCACCTCATGATGGAAGCCTTTAGAGCACTCTCCTTTGCAGGAGCCACCAAGCATCCTGCTCACTTCTTGCCAGTTAAAGACACTATGCCAAAAAGAGCTTCACACTTTTTGTATAGCGTTTTTTTGTTGTTGTTGTTGTACGATCCGTAATGTGAACTGCGCCCCTGCCTGCCTTCTTCTGCATCTGGTAGTCTGCTCCAATACCGGAATGGTAACCTCTCTTGAGAGGGCTCAGATGGAGCACCCAGAGGGATTTGGAGATCCAGCGGGGAGGCAGAGAGGTTGGTGCACTTGGGGGCCTGGCCTTTGGAGACTCCAGAGCCCTCCTCCTCAATGCTGTCTCCTCATTTGCAGGGAGTGAGGGTCCCTAGGTACCCTGGGGGTTCCTGCACCTCTGCAAGCCATGCAGCCCACTTTGCAAGCCCCACCCTGTCCTATGGGACACAGCACAACCCATATGCGATCAGGAGCACAGAGTTCCCCAAGCATATCACATGGTGCCGAACTGCAGTGAGCACTCGTGCGTGTGTGCCAGGGCCACAGCCACACACCTGTGCCCACAGACACAAGTGCAGAGTGGGAAGGCTGGCTGGGTCCCACCACCAGCTACTGTCCCTCTTGTCATTTTCACGACTCCGGGAGAAACTGTGCTGTAGGATACAAATCTATTTTAATACACATTACACTGGGTTGAACAAGATTTTTATATTCTTTTATCGATGAACGACGTGAGCTGTGTGAGGTACACGTCTTTATATATTGGTTACGAGGTGCCGATTATGCATTACCGCACAGCTGGTGACGTAACTGTCTTCAGGTTCTTTTGTTAGCTGGATTTTCTTCTTGGATGGATTGAGTTTGATTTTGTAAGAAACGTGGGAGGATGTGGAAGGTTGGACCCAGGAGGGGGAGCTGCTGATGTGTCTTGAGACTTAGGTTTTTTGGGGGGGGACCAAGGAGGACCGTCCAGTGGATAGTGGCTAGAGAAAGTGTTTGTCTTAAATATGCCAGTGTAGTTTTTCCTTCTGTATGATGCATTAAACCCAATTTCAAAGCCTGGTTGTCCTGTGTCCTTGCTTTCAGTGTGAGGTTCTGGGGAACACTGGGACAACTGAGTGGGTTTCAAACTGGCTAAAAGTTGGGATCACTTGTCCCCCACCCAAAGGAAATCAGAGCTTTTGGTGCCCACCCCAGCCAGGAGGTAGCAGATTCACCTGACCTACCTTGGCTTGGCCACTGTGCAGAATGCCGGCTGCCTCGCTCACTGGGCCTTCTCCTGTCATCTTCATCCACTCATTCTGTCTCCTGGACACATGAGCCCACTGCTGCCTCAGTGTTTTCCCAGAGAGCAGGCTTGTGGAAAGGCTGACCTCCAGTATGGACTCCAGACCCTTCAAAGGGGCTGGAATCAGCCTGGAGCTCAGGGCTCACCCCATGTACCTGCAGCTGTGGCAGGAGGAGGACCTGTCGAATGCTGCCTGTGGTGCTGGGGATAGAAACATGCATGCCTGCCCCCCACTCCCACATGCACACATTGCAAGACTGGACAGACCACCAAGCATGTTCGCTGTAGTCATGGCCTAGTGCAATTGCTGGGGTTGGGGGCAACTCATAGTTTGAGGGGACCCAGAGTTCAGCTTTGCCTGCACTGTCTACACACACCCCACCCTTCTGCCTCCTGAACAATCTCCACACTCTCCTTTGCAGTCCCTTCTGTTCTCTAGCTCACTCTGTATCCCATTGCTCTCCTGGGACAATCTACATAGTCAGTTGTGACTTTCAGACAGACTTACTAATGACACTCCACGTTGAAGCACCTTACATGGCCTCTCTAGAATGACTGTCCCATGTCTACTCCAGGCTGTTTCTTCCTATCTAACCCCCATATACTGGAGACCTCCCATCTACACCAGCCTCTGCTCTCCAGATGTTGGACAGCTCTCCCTCGATTCCTGTGTCTGTGTGTAAGCCATCCCAGACTGACATCACTAGAGGGTATCTCAGATTCAGCATAGGCTCCTTCCCCAGCAGTACCCCGAGTCATCCCCAGTCCCATGACCTCCACACCCATCTCTGTGTGTGTGTGCTTGAGTGTATGTAGGAACTCTTAGAGGTCAGAAAAGGTAACAGATCCCATGGAAATGGAGTTACAGGCAGGTGTGGGTGCTGGGAACTGAACCCAGGCCCTTTGCAAGAGCAGTCAGCATTCTTAACTTCTGAGCCATCTCTCCAGTCTCCCCACCCCCCGCCACTGCTGCCCTTTGCATTCTCCCAGCCTACAAACATGGCACTACTGACTTTCATAGTTAAATGGCTCTGCAGATACCTTCACAGACACACCCAGGGGTTAGCTTCACTAAGCTCCCAATCAAGATTTCCCCCAGCACAGTCTGCACAAATAGCTGCAAAATAAAGGGGCCTGAGAACAAACCCACTGGCCCAGGTTGCCTGCCTTCTGGCTAGGATGCAGTGCTAAGCAGGCTGAGAGGTGGAGACCAGCTCCACCTGGCCCTTGTCTTCACAACCCGGTGTTGTCGACCTCTACCCATCTGACTCAGCCACAAGACGCAGGGCAGCTCCTACTGTCTCCAGCCCCACTAAACCGGGGTACTTTCCAAGCTTCCCTTTGCCAGCTGTTCCACTTTGCCATGAGAGCCCCACATCATAATTCTGCCACCAAAGAGGAACCCTTCAGCTTCTAGCAGCTTCTCATAACACCCAGATAATCCTGTGCTGGGACAGCCTACAGGTAGGATAGTGCCACCCCAGGATACCACTGCCTGTGGCCTAGCTTCAGAGAGGAGAGCTCAGTGACCCATCTGCAAGGCTACCCAGATGGACCACTGGATAACCACCCAGGGTAACTACGGTAACAGGGACTCATCTTGGCTGCCATAGAAAGTGAAGACATCAGCAGGGCCTCACCACTGTGGAGGAGTGTGCTCCAGGCCTCTCTGGCATCTGGTGGCTTGTGACCATTCTGGCCTCTTCCTTAGCTCACAGAAGCCTCTTCGAGCTGTCTCCATCACCATGTGGCATCCAATGTCCTGTAACATTAGAGCAATCATGTGGCCTCAGCCAGACTAGGTATCTGCAAAGATGGCAGCCTGGGCAGACATGGCCCCTAGGGCTTTTGATGGACACAATTCCCGTGTCTTCTACACCTGTTTCCTCCAGGTGCTATTGGTGCAACACAGTAAAAGGCGGGCCTCTAAGAGGTGAGTAGAACAGGAAGCCTATATCTTTGTGGGCAGGATCAGGTGATCTTAAAAGGTGATTGATACAGGGGAATTGGTCCCATGTGCTTATGATATTAAACTTCACTGTCAACCTGAGAAGATCTAGAATCATCTAGAAGACAAACCTCAGGGTGCCTGTGAAGGAATTTCTGGACTGAATTAACTAAAGAGGAAGGACCCACCTTTAATATGAATGATATCATCCCACTGAATAGACTGGGGTGTTTTATAATAACAGCACAGGGACAAATGGGACAGTTCTGGAATCATCTAAACTTGCTCATATGCTTTTGCTCCCCCCCCCCCCGTTTTTTTCCATGAGACAGGGTTTCCTGTAGCCCAGGCTGATTTCTAACCTATTCTCCTGATTCTCCTGCCCCAACCTTCCAAGTACTGACTGACGTTGCAGGTGTTTGCTACCACACCTGGTTTATGTGGTGCTGTGATAGAACCCGTGGCTTTGTACATACTAGTCAAGCACTTTACCAACTGAGCTATATCCCCAGCCACCATGTGTGTTTTTAAAATATTTATTGCTAGGCACTTTAATCCCAGTATTCGAGAGGCACAAGTGAGTAGAACTGTCAGTTTTAGGCCAGCCTGGTCTACATAGTGTGTTCCAGGCTGACCATGGCTATATAATGACACCCTGTCTCAAAAAATTAAAATATATATATATATATATATATATATATATATATATATATATATATATATATATCCCAACAAATTCTGCCTGCCCAGCTTCTCATCCTCCTCTGCCTTGGTTGCCTGTAACTGACGGTAACTAGGGACCATTGCTGACCAGCATTACCTTTAGAGTCTGCAGCCATGCCTTCTCCAGTGGGATCAGAACCCCAGTTTGGTGGAGGGGACTCTTCTTCCATATTGCTCTGGCCTTGGAGACTCTCAAATAGCCTTAGGATGTCACTCAGAGATTGAATTTACCTTACCAGCTAGCTGTCCTCAAATTTCCCTTTTCAGATTTCTATGTGACCTTGTTTTCCTGATCAGCCCCTACCTGATACAGCTTGCACTTAGAAACCCACCAAATCCTCCTGCCCATTCTAATGGTTGTCTAACACCTTCCGGCTTCATCACAAACACAAATGGCATCTGCAAGCTGCTTCTACCTCCCTCTCCCTTCCTCCCTCCCTTCTTTCCTTTCTTTCTTTCTTCCTTTCTTTCTCTCTTTCTATTTGTTTTGTTTTTTGAGACGAGATTCTCACTGTGTAGCTCTGGCAAGCCCAGAATTTAGTACACCTGCCTCTGCCTCCCAAGTGCTGGGATTAAAGGTGTGTGTTCACCATGTCTATCAACCTCCCTCCTCACCTTTGTAGCTCTCATTCCTCTTGCTTCCTGTAGCAGTTGGATATGTAATCCAATATGGAAAGGAAGAGGTGAGACTTGGCATCTTTTGTTTTGTTTCTCATTTTAGTGACATTTCAATAACTTCACCATAAGTATTGCATTAGCCAGGGTTCTCGAGAGGAATGGAATGTGCACAATGGATGAATATTTAAAGGGGGTTTATTACATTAGCTTATATGGTACATGCTGGGTAGTCACACAATGGCTGTCTCACACAGGACAGGTTGGGAAGCCGATAACTTGGTCCATGGAGCTAAGGTCCTCAGCAGTCTCAATTTGGAGCCAAAGGCCTGAGGGTGACACTGATATTCAATCTGGGTTGGAAGGCCGACGAAGCTGGCTCCAGAGATCAGTAGAGGATGACTGTGATGATATATTATTTATGATTTATTAAAGCTTGCCTGAGAATTCATAAAGCAAAGTCAGCCACAAGCCATAGAAGCCAGGCACAGACCTTTAATCCCAACAGCCAGAAGCTAGGAAGTGATGTTATACACCTTTAATCCTAGGACTCAGGATTAAGAGGTAGATGGATCTCTGTGATTTCAAGGCCACCCAGATCTACACAAGCGGGAATCAGTCTTAAAGAGAATCATAGTTCACACCTTTAATCCCAGGACTCATAAAAGGTATATAAGACAGGAGCAAGGTCTCAGAGCAGGCATTCATTCTCCAGCCACACTGAGGAGAGGCAGCAGTTTGAGGCTTGGTGAAGGATCATGGATCAACCCTTTCAGCCTGAGCTAGAGGTAAGAGCTAGTGGCCGGTTGCTTTGCTTTTCTGAACTTCAGCTTGAAGCTTGAACCCCAATATCAGTCTCTGAGTCTTTTATCACATTACAGATGGCATTGGCCCTCACCAGCAAGAGGCTAAGGCAGACAGGCAAGAAACAAAACAAATGCTTTTCCTTTGGACATCCTTGTATCTGAGCCCCAACCACTGGAAGATACTGAACATTCAGAACAGGTCTTTCCACTTCAATTAATGTAATTAAGAAATCCCTTGCAGGTATGCCCAGCAGCTTCTCTCATGGTGATTCTAGTTTACAAATTGATAATCAATATTATGATAGATAGGAAGTCTCTTCTGGTCTCAATTTGCTTTAAGTTTTATTTTTATTTGTGTACGTGTGCATGTACGTGTGCATATGTGTATGTATGTGTGCACACATTAATGTATATGTGTGTGTACATGAGTTCAGGATGCCTGTTAGAGGCCAGAAGAGGGTGTCAGATTCCATGACTAGAGTTATAGGTAGTTATGAGCTGCCCAAAGTGGTGCTGGGAACCAAACTCAGGTCCTCTGCAAGAGCCTCATTTGCTTCTAACTGCTGAGCTCACTCACCAGCTGGACAGTTTTTTTTATTTGTTTTGTTTGTTTGTTTGTTTTAAAATTGTGGTTGTGCTGTGTGGTTGTAGACATGCCTTTAACCCCAGCCACTTGGAGGCAGAGGCAGATCTCTGTGTATTAGATGCCTGAACTACAAAGTGAGCTCCAGGACAGCCAGGGCTGTTACACATAGAAACCTTGCCTCGGGGCGGATATGTGTGTGTTGAGATCATGGTTGCTTTTAATTTTTTTTCAAATGCATATACCATGCTTTTAAAACCATGTGAGCACCCCCTGATTCAGTAAATGTGATTATTTATATTAATATTAAATTTCAAACACCAACCCAAGTTTAAATTCTTGGAATAAACCGTACTTGCTCATGGCTCAGCATCCCTTCCACACTGCTCCATTTGACTTGCTGATGTTTAAGTGTTCTATACAGATGTTACCGTGGGATGTTAAATTTCTGCTAGTCCTTCTGATGCCTCAGACATTTATACTAAATAAATCAGAACCGTGACCGACTCCTTGTTTCCCGAACGTCTTTTTGTTCCAGTGCACTAGCAAGGCCGTCTGGAGCTGGAGTGAGAAGGTGTTACAATTCCATTTAACAGTTCAGTATGTTTAATACACTGGGCTGCTGGGATATTCTATTCTGCTGTCAGTTTCAATATGTTGAGTTATTCAAGGAAATACTACTTAGGCTGATTTTGGTGTAAAATTGTTCTTGACATTTTGATGATCATTTTGCTCTCCGCACTCTAAAGCAATAAACACATTTCCTTTTTTAATTTGTGCTTCTTCTCTTCTTGATCTGTTGTCTGTTAGGGGTTAATGAATGCATGATTTATTTTCTATCGTCTGTTATGGATTTATTGGTTTTGTTTGTTTTGGGTTCTGAGAATGGAGCCAAAGTCAAAGCAAAGGCTCTGGCGCTGAGCTGCACCCCAGCCCCAATTTCTTTTTTTTTTTTTTTTTTTTTCTTCTTCTTCTTCTTCTTCTTTGAGACAAGATCTCCATGCTGACCCAGAGCTCACAATCCTCCTGCCTCAGCCTCCCGAGGGCTGAAATTACAAATATATGCTACCACACCTACTTTACACTGGTTACTTTTTCTTGTTTCCACCAGCTAGTCTGACACCAGCTAGTCTGAAAAAGGGAGCCTCAGTTGAGAAAAAGCCCGCATCATATTGCAGATTGTAGGCAAGTCTGCAAGGTACTTTCTTGATTAATGATTGATTAGCTCACAGCAGGGGGTGGGGTTGGCCGGACAGTGCCAGCTGGAGGCAGGTGGTCCTGAGTTCTATAAGAAAGCTGAGGGAGAATGAGGGGCAAGCCAGTAAGCAAGTGTTATTCTCTGTCTCTGTTTCAGTTTTGCCTCCTGGTTCCTGCCTTTTGATTTCCCTCAATGGTCAGCGGTGATTGGGATGTGTAAGCCAAGTAAACCCTTTTTCCCAGAAGTTGCTTTTAGTCATGGGGTTTATCAGAGCAACAGAAATCAAAGTACTTGGACCAGTGTGGTGGCTCGGCCTTTAACCCTAACATTGGAAGGCAGGGGTAGGCAGATCTCTGTCTGGTCTATATAGTGAGTTTCAGGACAGGCAAGGCTACATAGTAAGACTAGAGAGAGAGAGAGAGAGAGAGAGAGAGAGAGAGAGAGAGAGAGAGAGAGAGAGAGAGAGAGCACGAGAGAGCACTAGGAAATACCTCCTAGCCCAAATTTCTGTTTCTTTTTATTTCCTACCCTTGACTCTTATGGTACAGCACTAGCCACTGCTTTTAGATCATGTCCTTCCTTCCTTCCTTCCTTCCTTTCTTTCAGATCATGTCCTTTCTTTCTTTCTTTCTTTCTTTCTTTCTTTCTTTCTTTTTTTTTTTCTTTCTTTCTTTCTTTTTCTTTCTTTCCTACAGGCCTTTAGCTCTCCCCAGAGGTCCTGCTTCATGAATGTTGATATGTTGTGACATTAGCATATCTTTAGATTATTTTCAGGGTGATTTTCTCAGGAGCTGGTGGGAGGGGATGGCCCAGTCAGCAAAGAGCTTGCCATTTAAGCCTGGGGACCTGAATAGAACCCCAGAACCCATGCAGAAAAAAAGAAGAGGAGGAGCATTGTGCCACTAGCCCCGTTACAAAGGAGGCAAACAGACAGAACTCTGGGGCTTGCTGGCCAATCAGTCCAACCTAATTGGCCAGTGAGAAACTCTGCCTTTACTAAAAGGTGTGGCTGGAGAGATGGCTCAGCATTTAAGAGCACTTGCTTACTGCTCTTGCAAAGGACCCAGGTTTAGTCCTAGCATCCAAGCTGGGTGGTTCACAAGCAACTGCCTAAAACGTCATCTTTATGTAATATAGCACCTTCCAGGCCTTTTCAACACCTACACGCAGGCACACAGCCTGGCACAGATGCACATGCATACACATAATTAACAACAATATATTTAAAACAAACCATGGGACTGGAAAGATGGCTCACAGTTAAAAGCACGGGCTGCTCTTGCAAGAAGACCCAGGTTCAGTTCCCAACACCTATACTGTGCCTCACAATCATCTGCAACTCCAGGGGAATCTGATACCCTCTACTGGCTCTCATGGGTATTCCATGCACAGGGTACAGACACCGGTAGCAAAACTCTCATACACTCAAAATAAAAATAAAATCATCCAGGCTTGGTGGCAAATGCTTTTAGTCTTTGTACCCAGGATCTCTGTGAATTTGAGGCCAACTTGATCTCCATAACAAGTTCCAGGCCAGCCAAAAACAAAAACAAAAAAAAAAAAAACAGGTGAACCTGAGAAATGACAGGAACCTCCATATACACAGGGCACACGGAACACCTCATGCATGCATGCATGCATTAGGAATTAATGTCTTACAAACATTATGACTTCTTCTTTGACACACTGATTTGTGTATTTCTTTTCTCTTAAAAAACATTTTCAGATACTTGAATTTTCCCCCTTAGATATCATTGATTTTCAGGATCAGTTTGATTCCATTGTGTTCTTCACTTGATTTTAATTCCTTTAATTTACCAGTCTTGTCTTATGACCCAAACTTTGGTCTACCTTGGTAGTCACATCCTATGCACTTAGGAATAATAGACATTCCTCAGTTGTTGAGTACGATATTCTGTAAACACTGCATAAATCCAGGTGTTCAACTTGTTTAAACGTCTACACACTTTGCCCCCCCCCCAGTCACTTTCTTCCTCCTTCCCAAACACTGAGGGATGGAACACACCAGGCAAGTGCCCTACCACAAAGCCCCATTCTCGGCACCCCTCATTCAGGTGTTTTGTTTTTTTGGTTTGTTTTTTTCTGTTTAGTGTGTGTGTGTGTGTGTGTGCACATGTGTGTGAGCACACACATGCCATGGTGCACATGGGGAAAGGCAGTTCTTTCCATTCATCTCATGAGTCCCACGAACTGAACTCCAGTCATCAGGCTTTGAGCCAATGCTTTCACCCACTGAGCCACCCACAGCTTCCGCCATTCAGTCTTTTTTAAAATGTATTGTTTTATTTTATGAACATCGGTGTTTTGCTTGCATGTATGCCCATGTGAGGGCATTAGATCCCCTCACTGTAACTGGAGTTACAGACAGTTGTGAGCTGCCATGTGGGTGCTGGGAATTGAACCTGGGTCCTCTGGAAGAGCAGCCGGTGCTCTTAACTGCTGAGCCATCTCTCCAGCTCCCTGCCATTCAGTTTATAATAATTGCTTCAGCTTGTGTATCATTCAACATGTGTGAAACCACTCAGTGATGAGTGATTGTGGGGTTTGCAGAGGTGGCGTTAGGCGAGATTTTCCTGCCAGTTTTTGTGTCACAGAGGTGCCAGCAGAGATGGTCACCAGGAAAAATTAAGATCCAAATCGACACACATCAGTTCTGCCCATAATTGCCGAACATTCTTCAGTCACCCCAGTGACACACCTCGACACACCTGCTATTCTGCTGCATCTCCCTGCAGCAATGCTCTGGCCCCCCTTCCGGGCCATTCCTAGACACACAGTCTAATTCACCCAGCTCACTGAGTTGCTCTCCCAGTGTCTGCATCAGTCTGTGCTTCAGCCATCAGTGAGTGGCTTCTATTCTCTGACTTCCATTTTCACTCCCTGACATTTCTCCACATGGTGAACCATGGCACATGTGGGTCTGGGTAGGTGCCTGTGGTTCACTGTGAACATCAACCACAAGCTCTGGGCAGCTGCTGAACCTCTGAAGTCACTGGAAATCTCTGTCATTTCTGCAAAAGCAAATGTTTGGGTAATTTATCCTGTGTGTCTTGGCGATGCTGACACCCTGGAGTCCTTGGCCAGGCATTGTTGGCATTGTTTTAAGCTGGTAGATTTTGTGTGCTTGCCACATGTGATCACTGTAATCACTTTCCTTTGCTGTGGGAATGATCGGGAAAATGTTCTGAGAAACAGGAAGGTGATGGGGCCATGCAGTGCTGGGCTGGGATTCTACAATTACCATTTGTGAAGAGAAACTGTTATCAAAGGACCGGCAGGAGACCATCTTGGGGCAGCTCTCCAAGTCAGGAAATTTGAAACATATATTTCACAGACGCGCATTTCCCTGTAAACCCCACTGCATAATGCATGAGGCTTGATTTAATGTCATTGTTAATTCGGGGCTCACAATGGCAGGCTCTTAAGGGAGCCATCATTTTTCTTTCTCTTTCTTTCTCTCTCTCTCTCTCTCTCTCTCTCTCTCCCCCCTTCCTTCCTTTCTTTTTCTTCCTTCCTTCCATATATCCTTCCTTCCTTTCTTTCTCCCTGGCAGCAGAACTCTGAGCCCCCTCAGGTCATTCAGGGTTCTGTGAGCACAGACATCCTGAAGGGGGGGGGGGTGTGCAGATGCATGGTGGCCTTTTCAGAGGCTGTGGCAGGGACACAGGGGCTCGCTACCTCAGCTTCCATTCTGAGCCTTGCTGGGAGCCCACTTTGTTTGCCAGTCTGGGGTCAGAGACTGGTTGTTAGAAAGAAGAAAGGAAGGAGAGAGGGGGAGTAGGGAGGGGGAAGGCGAGGGGGAGGGACATAGAGAGGAAGAAAGACAAAGAGATAAAGAAAGATATACAGAGAGAAAGGAAGAATGAATGATAGAGAAGAAAGAAAGAGAAGAAAACTAAAGAGGAGGGAGGAAAGAAAGAGGAAGGAAAACAAAGGGGGAAAAGAAAACGAAGACACCAAAGTGAAAGAAACAAAGGTGGAAAAGAAAGACTTTTAGGATAGCAGAAAGAAAGGAGAAGAAGCCACAGCTAGTTTCATGAAGCCAAGTGCCTCTGGGACGGGAGATGCAGAAAAAGCAGAAAGCCATGACAGCATGGTAGGCGGGTCATGGGCAGTGAGTGCATGCCACCGGAGCATGGCTAGGGGCGCGAGGAGGGGGTGTGGAGAAGAGAATCTAGAAGCCACTAAAGCCAAAGGCACCAAGGGCTTCTGTCAACCCTAGGGTCAGGCTGGGGCTTGGGAGTCTCACCTGAGCTCAGAGGCAATGCAGGCCAGGCCAGAGCTCCTGGCTGCTGGCAGTGCGTTTGGTGAAGGATATTTCAGTTGAGGGCCACTCGGGCTGCTGATAGATGTATGACAGACAGCACTGACCAAGGAGACAAATTTATCCTAATGATAAGTATGTATCAGTGTCCAACCTTTCTGTGGCGTGACAAGATGTCATCCACAAGCTCACACTCAAGAACTGCAGGGTTAAGGTACCCCACCCCTCGCCCCCACTCTAATCACTAACAACGCTTAAGTTTTGAGCAACTTTTTCATTTTGGATTGTGCTGTGTCCATAGCTGAGCAATTTTGGTACAACCAAGATAAAAAGGTTGGCATGACTGCTCAGTGGCAGGTACAAGTAGATAAACATCCATGTTCGTGAGAGTATTCAGCTTTCTCATTGCTCATTGCCCAGACAGGAATCAGACAGAAGAGACCAAATGTGCTGAGGCTGACAGTATGCAGGGTGGGCTGCGATTCGAACTCAAGCCACCATGAAGCTAGACTTTCCAGAGATGGGTGGGTTCATGTGGTATAAGCACCTACTGTCTGGTAGGGAAGAGCAATCCAGAGCCTCTTTCAGCCTCACTTCTCCATGAAAGCCACAGAGCAGAAGCCCACATGGGTTCAGAAACAGCTATACTAGTTAATTTCTTGTCAACCTGACACAAGTTATGGCCATCTGGAAAGAAATCTCGGTGGAGAAAAGCCACCATCAGATGGCTTGTAGGCAAGTCTATGGGGCATTTTCATGACTGGTGATTAACATGTGAGAGCCCAGCTAGGACAGTGGTACCCTGGGCTGGTGGTCCTGGGTACTTTAAGAAAGCAAACTGAGCAAGCCATAAGGAACAAGCCAATAAGCAGCACTCCTCCATGGCCTCTGCCTCAGTTTCTGCCTCCGGGTTCCTGCCTTGGGTTCCTGTCCTGCCCTCCCTTCATGAGGAACTGTAACCCATAAGCTAAAGTTAATTTTGGGCACAGTGCTTTCCAACCACGTGGCTCTGGGCATGGGTGTACTCTTATTGTCCTGGGTCTCTGAGTCCTCATTTGTGGACTGAGAATATGACTTAAGGACACAGTAGGAAATCCTTGTAAGCTGGGTTCAATCCCTCTGTGTCCTCCGCATCTCTGGGGCAGAAGAGGGAACATTACAATGCCTACTTAGAAGAGAGGGAGCTGCCCTGCATGGTCAACCAAGCAGCTCCTCAGAAATCAGGTGTTGTAGGTGGCAATACTGTCTGGGTCAGAATGATGTGTTAGCAGTGCCCCAGTTCTCAGGCAGGTCTCCAGCCTCTCTGGAGGCTGTAGTGTTAGCCACTAAGGAAAGCTCACACCTTCAGGTGTGCAGGATGTCCTCCACAGGCTCCTGTGCTTAAAACTTGTCCCTCAGTTGTGACAATGTCCTGGAGGAAGTGGGTCACTAGGGTGGACTATGAGGCTCACAGCCTGACCTCATTTCCTATCTCTACTCTACTTCCTAATCCATCCTATGAGAAGAAGCTCCCACAGCCACAGCCATTCCTTAGACAGGCACTGGGATGGTCACCACATAACTCCCATCCAGGCCTAGGGGGATTGGCAGCAGGTATCTGAGGAGGGCTTCCTTCTGTCTACAGCACGAGTGTGAAGGCGGCTGACATAATTGTTTGCTGTGGGTGATCTGGATCCCAGCAGGAAGCATGTGACCTAGGCCTAGCCCTTCAGTGCATAGTCTAGCTACAGTGTTTGGTCCAGGATTGGCACGTGATCTAAGCTTGTCCAATCAAAATAACTTATGGAACTTTTTGCTGGCAACTTTCCTGCACTGGACTTGATGTACAGGGTCCATTCTGCAACCCTGAGGGGACAGTCTGAGGCCACCAATCTGGAACCCTCTGACAGGCTGGCTGCCCAACAGCAGCTCCACTCGTGTGGAGTACCCACAGTCCTCCTCTTCCCACAGTGGCCAACACGCTTGGCCACCTGAGCATAGATGGCCACGATATCCAAGACCATACTAACTGTACAGGGCCTCTGCCAAAGGAACCATGGGCCCTGTTCCACCTGCTGGAGGACAGAAGTAATTGGTCAGACAACTAAGTCTCCCCAGATGGTAGCCAGCCCAGCCGGGGCATGTAAAAGTTCCCCAAGGACCTCTGAACTGTCAGGTAACCCATGGATTGTAGCCAGCCTATAACTATGTGAGTCACTAGGTTGGATGGCCTGTCACATAGTGACTGTCTTGGGCCCTTGCCCACAAATTCATATTTCCCTTAAGTTACATTGGGTTATGATCCAAAACAGTCGCCCTCACAGATATATTTCCTTTTAGGCATACCCCAGAACCATGATGGATCCAACCATCAGAAGCACAAAATTCTCACTAAAAAGTTCTGGTTCATTTAATTCCTGCATCTTCTTATAGATAATAAGTTCTCAAGACAAACACACAGATTCATAGACTGCAAGGGGGCATCTCCAACTTGAGGTGTCTCCAGCCAGTCAGGGGATGCGGAGGCGAGGCAAGTATGGTGAGGCCCGGGGTGTGCCTGTCTGTGTGAATCCTTTGGTGACAGGGCCAGCCTGTTCCATTTCCACAGTATTCTGTGTGTGCTCTTGGGCACTAAAGACTTTGTCATAGTACTCGATCAGCAGCTCTGTGAACAGGTTCAGAGGCACCAGGGCACTCAAGGAAGCCACCCCATGTGACGGCCAGATCAAGTTCAGCCCGAACACACATGCCAGGTTTGAGCTGGTCATCCTGTTTGAAATGCTCTCCTGAGACACCTGGAAGAGGCCACACAGGAAACTGAGAAATGAATCCCAGGTATCAGTAGCCTGGATTCCGTCCTCACCCCAAAGGACACTGGTGTGGTAGAGAGAGCTCTCGATTCCATCCTCACCCCTGACTGACTAGTAAAGTGGAAAGAGCTCTGGAGGTGGAAGGAGTAAGCTGTGGAGATGGCTCAATTAGACTCGCCAGGCGCTTGCAACATCAGCCAGAATTTGGTTCCCAGAATTGGTGCACACTTCTAATCCCAGCACCAGGAAGGCAGGGATAGGCAGATCCCTAGGGCTCACTGGCCAACCAGCCACTCACTGGCCAGCCAGCCTAGCCTACTTGTGGATTCCAGACCATCGCAAGACCTTTGTCTCAAAAAACAACTCTGGAGCCAGTGAGATGGCTTAGTGGGTAACAATAACTTCTGCAGAGCCTGGCAATCTGAGTTCAATCCCTGGGACCCACATGGTGGTCCGAGAGAACACATGCACAAAAACACACACACACACACACACACACACACGCACGCACGCACGCACGCACGCACGCACGCACGCACGCACGCACGCACGCATGCAAATAAATAAATAAATAGTTCTGGAATGGAGGTCATAGCCAATGTCAGGATCCTATGTAGCCACTTCCCCACTTGGGGCCTCAGTTTCTCAGTTTTTCCATCTGTGAAAGGTTCTGGCCTTGATGCTGTGGGGATCTCTGACCCCCAGTCTGACTTGCAGGATCTTATGAGTGCCCCATCAACTCTCCTTCCGCTCCGGCACACTCGAAGGTGGGGAGGTTCCCAGCACTGCAGATCTAAGCCAGGTGCCGTCTGCCTTCTGTGATATGGCTGGTAAATTGAGCTAGGCTCATGGGTACAGGGGTGACAGCAAGTGCTTTCTACCTGGGGACTCCATCCTCCTGGCTCACATGGCCACCTGGATAAATAGGATTCAGTACTCCCCATTTTGCAGCTGAGAAGACCTACCTCTGAGGCCTTGTGTGGGAGCAACAAAACAAAGACAGTTCACACACGTGCCTGAGCGGGCAGCCTGAGAAATCCGTTCTCCACTAAGAGGGTCTGATCGCATCCTCACCTGGGTGAAAAGTAACCAGGCAACAGCAAGAGAGAACTGCTTGTGGTGAATGTGGGGATAGAGTAGAGGGCAGCTGGGGAGGTAGCTTGGGAGCCAAAGTACTTGCCACAGGACCTGAGTTCGATTCTCAGCACCCACAAAAAAAAAGTGAGGTGACGGCACATGCCTCTAATCCTGGCACTTGGGTATGGAAGCATAGACAGGCAGATCCCTAGAGCTCACTGGGCAGCCAATAAAGGCTGGCTGAGTAAATGAGCTCTGGGAAAGAGCCTTTGTGTTAGGCCATGAGAGTGACTAAAGAAGACCTCTAACATCGACATTTGTCTTCCACATGTACATTCACAAATATCCACACACATGCATGAACACGTACCATACACACAAAGCCAACAATGTGACAGCATACGACAGACAGTCCCCTCTTTCCCTTCTGGCTCCCATCCCTGGGCATCGCATCAGACTGCCGAGCCTCTCGGAGGAGCCTCGCTGGACCTTAAGTGACATCCTTTGGGGGTTGAAGAGTGGAGCAGGTGTGACTTTGGGCCTGGGGAAAACAGCTGGGGCCTGTGCTTGCAAGAGGCCCCAGAGCCAGTCTTGGAGCTGGGCTTCCTCATCCGGAGAGGCAGACAGCCCCACTTACCTCATGCAGGAAGCCCATGAGGTAGCGGAGGACGGTGTAGTTGTGCTCAGGGAGGCTCTGCAGGATCAGGCGGCAGTGGGTCACACGCAGGCTGCTCTCCACACCTGCAACAGCATGAGGCTACTGGCCTGGGCAACACAGTCCTAAGGCCAGCCTGGCCATGTGGCTCTAGCCAGCACCCCACTACTTCTGCCAGGCTCCTTCCTCTTCCATGTCATAGCTACAGGAACTACTGCCCGCTGGGAAGCAGGGCAGTGAGTCACTCTGCAAACAGGAAAAGGCTAGACCAGGGCCAGGCTGGCAATTTACACATAGACTGCAGTCCACATCTGGCCCAGCAATCTCTCTGTTAATAAAGGTTTTATTTGTTCTCTCTGCCTCCCAAGTGTTGGCATTAGAGGCATAATTAGTAATATTTTGCTTGAACACAATCGTGGTTGTGTGTTGACACACATAGCCTAGGGCTGCTTGTGAGTTACAAAGATGGGGCTAGCAACTGCCACAGAGACTATGTGGCTAAAGCATGTACTCTTTGGCCTCTCTGGGATAAATACGCCTGCCTGCCTATGGTTCTCAGGACATAGATCACCATGTTGTGGTGGGGGGGAAAAGCCCCACATTCAGGGGTGGAGTCGGGGGCTGGGTCTGTTTCATACATAGACCTTCACTTCCCACCTTTGCCCTCCATGTGAGTCTTGTTTTGAGGCAAGGCCTCACATTTTCCAGGCTGGCCTCAAACTTACTATATAGCTGAGGATACCCTTGAACTCCTGGTCCTCCTGCCTCCACTTCCCAAGTGCTGGGATTATAGGTGTATGCCACTATTCCTGGTTTATGTAGTGCTAGAGATGGAGGCCAGGCACTCTACCAACCAATCTACATCCTCAGACCCTCCATCCACAGACATGTACACATGTATTCCAGAGCCCCCAGCCTCTGACATACTGTCTCCCTGCTAAGCCTGTGCAGTGACCAAGAGACCCTGAAACTGTATGAATGCCCCCCATCCCAGGACACAGGATTCCCATCTTTGAAAAGCTTGAGGGCCTTCTAATAAAAGACATCATCCTGGGGAACCGAGTTATGATTGCTTAGTAATCTCAGTGGACAAAGAGTTTCATTGCAGTTCACATGTCTAAGAAAATGAGTGACCACCAGCTCCAGGCTGTGGATGACACAGTCTCAAGCCCATCTTCAGAGAACGATGGCTGCAGAGAGGACATGAGAGATACATGGGCCACCTTGGCGATCATGGTGGTCCTTCTTACCCCTCCCCGGGAAGCAGGCAGAGTCTGGACACTGACTCTGTGACAGCAGTCAGCTGAACATATTTTTACTTGCTTTGAGCCAAGGGTGACCTTGAGGTCCTGACTCTCCTGACTCTGCCTTCCAAGCGCAGGAGTTACAGCTACACAGCACCATGCCTACTTTGTTTGGTGCTGGGGATGGGATCCGGGGCTTCCTGCATGCTAGGTGTGTGCTCTATTCACTGAGCTGCATCCCTAGCCCTTTATGTCCTTTCCATCCTCAGAAGAGCCCTAGTGAATGTAGATGAGAGAAGTGAGCACAGAGGGCTGTGTGGCTTGGCCAGGTCACACAGCTGGTGACTGGGACCTAAGACCCAGTAAGCTCTGGGCCAGGTCGATGACTCTCCTGACTTCTCAGTCATCAGCAGTGTTCTAGTCTCTGAAGACTTCAGGAAGATTCCACAGGGCTCCCAGGAAAGGCCTGCATACAACACTTGAAGGAGAATGTAACCCCTGGATGGGGCCACCAGGCAAGCTACGGTCACTCTCCCCAATCCCAAGGACAATATGGCCTGTTTAATGTCAGCAGCAGCCCAAAACCTCACTGAATACAGGGTTGGCCCCAAGTTCCCCTCTGCTGACCCACAGGGTAATGGGCCAAGGTAGGTTGAACACACATCAGCCAAGACAGAGGCTGACCAGGGACGCCCTGAGGCTAGAGTTTGGGTGGATACATACTGGTGATCCCGAGAATCTGCTCATAGGCTTGGAAGGTCAGTAGCGGCTGGGGCAGCTCTCGCAGAAAGGTCTTCAAGATCACAGCTGGGACATGCATGTCCCCATAGTCATCAAAGTTCACCGGCTTCCCTGAACACAGGACATGGCATGACTGAGCAGTTCACTCAGTCCATGGCCTGGAAGCTGGAGGGGGAGGTATAGGTCACAGCCATATGTCCCAGGGATGCCTCTGTCCCCATCTGGGTATGAGGGTGCTTTTCTCCACCAGCTTCCCTCTTCTTGCTACTGTCTCCCCCTTCTAGGGTGCCCACAGAGCCAGCCATTGGTTCCCTCCAGGTAAGGTTCTGGAAGGAGGTTTGAGCTCCAAGGTCAGGGCCTTGACTCTGGGGCTACTCACACAGGGACAGGCGGGTATCTGTGTGGGTCTAGTGTTTGATGAATGAATATGCAATCACAGGAACATGGAGGGCTCAAGCAGGGCTAGGGAGCCTGGGAGCAAGATAGCTACTTGTTTAGTGTTATTTTGGGGGTACCTCCAGCTCAGATGCCAGGTCTCCCTCCGCTTGCAGGGCTGGGGCTGTGTATAGAGACCATAACATGATTTCCCTACCTTGAAGTGTCAGTTCAAAACATGTGGCCACCTGGTGTCAGTGGAGAAGGCAAAAAGGCAATGAGAGCTGGGGCAGTGACTTGCCTAGCAGGCTGGAGTCAGGACATAGAACCCCATTGTAGAGCGATGGCGGTTGGAGTTCCCAGGCAGCCCCAACCAACCAGGCCTGTTCCTGGGGCTAGGTGGGATATACAGTTACCAAGTCCTTGGGGGGGGGGTGGCAGTCAAGAATATGGCAGGAGGGAGAGGTCTAGGGCATCACCTTGATTGTACAGCCGCTGCACCTGACGGACAGTCTGGGCACTGGCGGATCTCCGGAACAGGCCCTCTGTGCGTAGCCCTGCAGGAAAAAAAGAGTGGACACCTCAGATCCCAGAACTCTGGCCTCCTGAGATTCTATGACTTCCCTGCCTGCATCGTCAGCCTCCTGAGGCAACAGGTCAAGCTTTTCCAGTCACCCAATGTCCCACCTCCAGGCCCTCCCTCCCTAAGAGAAGGAAATACACACAGCCTCAAACTCTAGTTGCCCCCGCCTTCTAGCAGCTATGTGACCCCAAAGAAAATTCTCAGCTTTTCTTCTTCTATCCAACATCATCAGTTGGCTGCTTTCCTGCCAGGTCCCTGCTGGCTTCACAACCTGGAAAGAAAGTCAGTCCAGAGTCTACTTTATGTGGGGAACAGTACCTCAGAACCTCAGAATACATGGGTACACTGGGCAGCAACCTGGAGACTGAAGTCCTTCTGATCTCTCCTGCCTCTCCTTCCTAGCTTTCCCACAGCCCCACAGCCATGCACAAAAACCTAAGGTGGCCACAGAATCTTAGCACATACAATGCTTCCTCTGTCTTCCAGCCATGATTTCAGAAGGCCGTGAGGCCCAAGCCTTCTGAGCCATAGAGCATACCCATCCATTGGTGATGGAGCCTACAGACCCAGGCTCAACCCAGTCAATGAACCCACTGCTCACAGGGGTGCACACACCCTACAACTGTACGAATTAGGCATTGGTATTAACAGACCAGGGGATAAGGTAAGGTAAACAGCTGACTCAAGATCACACAGCCAGCACATAGCGCGCACATACACACACACACTTAAAGCCATACCATCTAAGGCCACAGCTCCAGCAGCACCTGGCTTGTGAGGTGTTAAGGACCTGAAACGAAGCCCTTGGAATGGCTCTGTTGAGTGTCCCAGCAAGCACTAGCTCCTTACCTTTCTCCCTCAGGTACGTCACCGTCCACCGCAGAACAGGGGGGATGAGTTCACCTTGATTTTTGTCTTTGAGGCTGAAGGAGAAGAAATTACTGGCTTATTCCAGACCTTGATAGTAGGAATGCACTTGGATTCCCCATTCCAAGAAAATACAACACCAGGGAGTGTCCAGGGAGAGACACAGTCTCAGGCCCCATGAAGCATCCACAAGAGTTCAAACATTTGGAAGGACAACACAGTGCTGGAGCTGTACCCAGAATACACTTTGGGGGATGCTGAGTAGCTGCAGGCTTCCCCAGGGGACTACTTCAAGGCAGAGGTTTTGAGGAATGAGTAGGAGCTTGCCAGAGGGCGAAAGAGAAAAAAGGCACTATAGACAAGAAGACACATAGAGGTACAAAACAGTCTGACTGTGACTATGAGTATGGACCCAGGAGACCAGACTAGATGCTTATTCAGTTTTAAAAAGTACTCACTGGGAATGGTGTCACACACCTTAAATCCCAGCACTCAGGAGGCAGAGGCAGGAGGATGGATCCTGGTCTATATAGTGAATTCCAGGAAAGCCAAGACTACAGAGAGACCCTGTCTAAACAAAACAAAAGTACATGATAAAACCATGGGGCCTGAAACACAGTAACAGCAAATATTGAGAAAGACTTGGTGTAGCTCTGAGTCCTTGGCATCTAGCGCTGACTGGGGACCACAGTGGAGGGAGCTACAGTGTCTTAAGATAAATGTCTTTGTGTCGCCTTTGTGTCACTTGTAGAGCAGTTGTCTGTCTGTGCCCTGGCCATGAGCTGGCCCACACAACCTGCTGTAGGACATAAGCAGATATGATATATACATTTTGTAAGACCTCCTGACTGGGTTATGCTTGCTTCTGCTTCTACCAGGTGAACAGAGGTCCTGGGTGGAGGCCACTACTCTATCCTGGTGTCAAAAATGACAAGATACATAAAATGGGCTGAACCCCAATTCCACTACACACTTCATGGAACCTAGGAAAGAATTCCTACTGCTGTAACATTCTGAGAGCAAGGCTACTTGTTACACAGCACCATCAACAAGAACTGACTGAGACACAGAAAAAAAAAACGCCTGCTCCTATAACATGCTAAGATGTAGACCATTTGTTACGCAGCATTACCAGAGACAGCTGACCGAGACACACTTTCTGCTTGTGAGTCTAGGCCCAGAACTACAGGGAAAGGACCTTGGGGTCTCCTGAAGCAGAAGGTAGATCAGGACACTGGAATACAGGGAACAGGTGTAAATACAGAAAGCACCCATTCTGTTTTATGAGACTGAGATGATTTTTTTAGGCTGACTGGAACTTGGATGGGAAAACTGAGGCACAGATGGGTTACATGAGTTGTCTGATGAGTTGTGCAGAGCCAAGATTTGAACCCAGGCAGGCTCCAGAATCTCACCTCTTCACCATCCCATTCCTTCTGTGACTTACAGTGTCAAGGTCACAGTGTACACAATGTACACCAGCTCAGTAACAATCCATTCAGAGTGTAAACTCATACAGAGGCAGAGAACGGAAAGGCAGAGTGTGTGCGACAGCTCTGGCTTTGCCGGCACAGACCTGGCTGAGCCTCTCCTTCCCTTTCTGTCAAGTGAGTGTGATTCGAAGCCTGTCGCCTGGGCTGGCTGTGGCGTTATCAGGGTGATGCGAAAGATCCTCCAAGGTGATCATGTCAGTCTGCAAGCAGTCAGCAAACCTGCTTTGTTCCCAAGTGGGTGGTCCCTGGATATTAGGGATGAACCTTAAATACGTGGCTCAGTTCAACCACAGTGCGTGTCACAGCAGCAATGGCCTCCACACACCCTGGTTTGGTTTCACGGTTATCTTTCTTTCTGCTAAAGCCACACTCATAGGTCCCTGGACAGTCACTGAGTAGCCATGAGACTGGCCCTGCCTCCCTCCTGAGAAGTGCAGGAATGGATGGGCCCTTCCCAGCCTCTCCCATGTCAGCTTCCTTCTTGTCAACTGTTGAGGCGGTGATGTCCGGGGAGGAGGGAACAAGGCAGCGGCACTGCTTTCTAGGAAGGCAGATGAGCTGAGCCAGCTCTCCCCAGAGCTGGGCTGCTGCCAGCCAGATCCTTAGCCTCCTGCGCCTCGGGCTGCCTGGATCTGGGAGGCAAGGGTGCTGGCAGACCTCTCAGGGCCTGGGGATGCAGAGGTGTTGTTAAGCAGGGAGCCGATGGTGCTGGTGGCAGAAATCATGCCAGGACAGAGTGGTGTCCCCACAGCAGAAGGGAACATGTGGACCCAGTGAACTGTGGTGACTGTCCAGGTCGCATGGCAGTGATCAGGCTGGCCATCATTCTTAGGGAGCCCTGCTCAGCATGGCTTTGCCTGGGGCTTCGCTGCACTTTGAGACCACCCAAGCCCAACTCCTCTGGCAGCAGAGAAAACCCAGGTCCCCCAAGGGGAGAGATTTTCCCAGTCTGGGATCCACTGGCCTGTGGACCTAAGGAGTGGCATTCTACCTCTACCTGTCAGGTATAGCAATGGGGGACCTGACCAGAAGTTGCTGCTACCCACAGGGTACCACCAGTTCTGAGCCTTGGCAAGCATCCCACAGCCCCTACTTGCTGGCCCTTACATTGCTTCATGGTCTCACAAAGTCAGTGCTGAGAATAATTATCCCATCCAGGAGAGCAGATGGGCCCCACTCACTTCCTGCCCAGGAAGATATGCCCAAGGCAATGGAGTAATGTCACATCAAGTCCCTCCTGAGCACATCAATGGCACGGGCCTCTGTAAAGATGCCTGGGGCACATTTAATCCATCCCCTGAGCTGAGGTTCCAAGGGGCACGTGCAGAAGCAGAGTGGGACACAGAGCAATGTCCGGGCAGATGGGGATAGGCAGCTCATAAGCCTGCCTATCCCCTGGGAAAAGGGCGTGGCGTCAGTCAGAGCAGGCTTTTTCCTACTTTTGTATGTGGTGAATGCACAAACAGGAGTGTGGAGTGGGGAGGGAAACCACTGCAGTGAAGCTGGTTGGCTGGGGGCAGGCAGTGTGAGGACCTGGGCATTGGCTTTTCCAGCCCTCCAAGACAGTCAATGTCTCCTCAGCCTATCCCAGACCTCTGAGATGGTCATTCAGTCCCCATGATGGGAGGAATGGCTGGCTGCAGCGCCCACCACCACAGAACCCCTTGGCCATAGGGTCAGCAGACAGTGGCGGTGGGTTGATGGCAGCTGACTGTGCATCCCATGCCTTTAGAAGTCTATTAGCGGTACCATTTCATCCCCATTTCTATAGAGGACAAACTGAAGCTCAGAGAGGTAAATTATTTTTACTTAAAGTCACACTGCCTAGTGTGGGCTACAACTAGGGTTGAAATCAGGCTAAGAGATGGCTCAGCAGTCAATTGTGAGCCTTTTCCTACCCAGAAGACCTCAGTTCAGTTTCCAGTGTGTGTGTGTGTGTGTGTGTGTGTGTGTGTGTGTGTGTGTGTGTGTGTCTACATGCATGTATTGAGATAGGACCTCTTTACATATCCCTAGCTTTCCTGAAATGCACTATGTAGACCAGGCTGGCCTTGAACTCACAGATCCCCACCTGCCTCTGCCTCCTGAGTGCTGGGATTAAAAAGCATGTGCCACCATGCCTGGCAACACACAAATGCACAGACTACAGCATGCTTATTGAGTTGGGGGTCTGGAGGCAGTGAAGGTGCTGGGAGATGACAGGGCAGCAGGACTCAGAAAAGCTGTGGCCTCCTACTTACGGAGGAGTTAGAAACTGCTTCACCATTGTCTTGAAACTCTGCTATAGCAAGAGGCCTGAAGTTGTATCATTTACAAATAAAATGCATTTCTTTCTCATAGTTCTGGAGACAAGAAGTTCTAGTGCTGGGGTGGGGAGGGGCGCTGCACCTGCTCAGCTCCTGGCCAGGGTTTCTTGTGTATCATAATGTGGCAGAAGGGGGCTGAGTACAAGAGAGGGAAAGGCACGAGCCTCCCCACCCACCTTCCCACAGAAGGGACTCCCTGAAGAGAACATTCAGGTCCACTCACGAGGGTGGAGCCCATGTCCTGTGTGCCTCTTGCTGTGCCTCAGCAGTGCCATACAAGACACTGGCTTCCAGGGATACCGATACCATAGCCTGGGACCTCAGTAGGCTGGCCAGCACACACAGCACAGAACCAGGGTCCTGGGCAGCCGTCTCTCTATGACTAGGCCAGTCACAAGGAAGCAGGTCAGATATTCTCAGGACATCAACAAAGCATGACACAGGGCCTGGGGGGGGGCATGCAAAGGTAAAGCCCCTGATGTACAAGCTCACGGGCCTTAGTGTAAGCTCTGGAACTCACATAAAAAATTAGGCAGGTGGTATAAGCTTATATTCCCTACACCCAGGAAGCAGAAACAGGCAGATCCCTGGGCCTCACTGGCCAGCCAATCCAGCCTGTAATCATTAAGCTCCAGGCCAATGAGAAACCTTAGCTCAAAAAATAAGGGGTGGGGACACCTGAAGAACACCTGAGATTATTCTCTGGCCTGCCTACACACACACACACACACACACACACACACACACACACACACATGTCAAGACAACCTACAAAACAAGACACTATATTTACAAAGCATCTTATAACAATCTAGTATATGAACATTCTGTCTGTGTGTATGTCTGTGTACCATGTGTGTGCAGTGGCTGTGGAAACCAGAAGAGGGCGCTAAAGCACTTGGAACTGGAGTTACAGACAGTTGTGAGTTTCCATGTGGGTGCTGGGCCCTGAACCTGGGTCCTCTGGAAGAGCAGCCAGTGTTCTTAACTGCTAAGCCATCTCTCCACATCCCTAAAATATATATTTTTTAAAAGCCTTTACAAAAATAAAGACAAAAAAAGAAAAAAGAAAAAAATCAAAGGATCTGAAAGACATTTCTCCAAATAAGTGATATGAACAGACATTTATATAATGGGACACTTGGCATCACTAGTCACAAGAACAGAATAAGAGACTCAGTGACCTTTCTTCCAAGCCCACCAGAATGGCCACAATAAAGAAAAACAATGATGAGTGCTAGCAGCATCATGTAAAGGCTGAACCTCAAACTGCTTGTGGGAATGGGAAATGTTGGGGCCACATTGGATAATGGCCCGGTGGGTTCTCTTGAAAAGAATCACTCTGTGGGTCATCTACTTTTCTCTTCACTGTGACACAATTCCCAAGAGAAATCCACTAAAGGGGTGGATTCTTCATTGGGCTCACAGTTTGAGGAGACACAGACACAGTCCATCATGGTGGAAAGACATGATGGCAGGACCAGCTCACAGTGGCAGTGGGAGCCCACAGCTGTTTGTTCACACCACCTGAGATCAGGAAACAATGGGGACAGGAAATGGGCTGGATCACCTCCCCCAGCTACCTACCTCCTCCAGCAAGGCTCCACCCCTGAGGGTTCCATAACCTCCCCAAAAAGCATCACCAGCTAGGGACCATGTATCCAACACAGCACATGAAAACAGAAACCCCAGAAACTCACAATCTTCTATGTGAATTTCCATTATGCAAAATAATAGAAAGGCAGAAACATACAAAATGTCCAGTGATTGCTAGAGAACCAACATAATCTGCTGTAGCAATACAATAAATACATCCTCTTTGAACCTCAAAAATGGCACCAGGCAGAAGAATACAGCTGAAAGTGCCTATGCGTGGTGTGGTTCCATTTAATGTCTAGAATTTAGCAATGAAAAGTGGACTCGTGTCTGTGAGGGGCTTGTGAGGGAGGAAGGGCAACTGACATGGACAGAATGTCCTGGCCTTAGACAATGGTGGCGGTTGCCCATGGCTAAGACAATCCTCACCCACAGAATAGCATACTTATAAAAAAGGAAGCTTACCCAATAATCCAGGCCTGGACATTTCCTGGATGCATGTGTAGGTCAGTCCTACTCTGAGAAGCAGGTGGAGGATGTGGGGTATGCACATGCATGAATGGAGGGGGAGGAGTTTACACATTCTGTTTTGTGTGGAGACATCAGGGAGGGCTTCCTGGAGGAGGAGGTAGCAAGGGTGCATATTCTGCATGCTCTGTGGCAAGGCTCATGGTCACAGGCTCTTGGACAGGGGTGGGGGGATTAGTGAGGAAGCAAGCAGTGGTTCATCTCTAGACTTGCTCTCGTTCCCAAACTCACAGCTACTAGAGGGGATCATATCCCTATCCTCCCCCCTCAGGAACAGCAAGCAAACCTTTTTATTTCTGCACCTGGGGCTTTGCATGTGCTAGGCAAACCACTCTGAGCCCTATTCCAGCCTGAGCCAGACCTCTGACTCCCGGACTCTGCCTTCCTCTGTTGGCTTAAGCGGCTCGTTCCATGTGATGGCTTTCTGTTGTGAACTTAAATCAGCAAATTAACATTGGCGAATAGGCTTTGGTTATGAATTTTAATGTCTTCCATTCATTCGCAGTCCAAACAAATTAGATATCTGGTGCTTTATTTAATACGTTTATTGCCATTTTATTATAGTCATTGGCAATGAGACAACATAAAATATTAATTTAAAGGAGCAATCACACAGATTATCTCTTAAAGTGGCGTGCACAGAATGTATTCAAAGGCATCTGACGTTGCTTGCTGTTCCCTAAAGAGATAATGAAGTGGATTTTTCTGTGTGGTGTTGAGTGGATCGTGGCGGTTATACACACTAGGTAAGCGCTCCACCACCAAGCTGTACCCCAGCTGTCTGTCTGTCCAATGAACCGATTGTCAAGAGCAGTAACTAGTCCTGGAATAACTAGCAATGTGACAGTCTCAACAGTGTCCTGTCCTCTGACAGCTCTGTGTCAACATATCCTGTAAGTGCTCAGGTCACAAGACCAGAGGTGTTCCCAGTGGCCTGCTTGTGTGTCTGTTTGCTTCAGAATGAAACATCCCCTCCTGGAGAGGGGAGGAAGAGGGAGGAAGGAGGAAAGTTCACAAGGTTCATGGCATTCGCCAGAAACTTACAAGACGCATGTGGCTTGTATAAGGTCATATAAATGGCTGGAGCCTCTGCACTAAGGAATTCTGAATAGCAGAGCCACTGGGGACATCAGCAGGCCTCAGAAACATTGTGACAACTGTCACTTGATGGTCTGGGTCTCCCAGTGATAAGTTCTCACCAGAGACCCCTAGTACTTGTGATTAATGCCCTATCTGACTTTGCTGGGGCCACCAGGGGCATCTGTGATTTGAGAGCCACCAGGGAATTACAGCAATGTACCTTCATAATCCATGAAAAGGAAAGTACTCTGTAGTGGGAGAGTTTGTGTTCCAGTTTGGGGGCCAACTATTTCACCATATTCTGCATTTTCTCTCTGAGAACATCTGTCTGGGTGAGGAGGTACCGTGTGGTCCAGCAGACCATGCCCATCACAGCAGAAAGCCCATTGGACAGTGCTGATCCAGGGACACATAGGCAATAACAGTCTTCCTTTGTGATATCCCAAAATGCTCCCCTCCTCCCCTGCAGGCTCATCCTTCACAGTCCACTTAGGTTACCAGACACACCCCTGTCTTGCTCAGGGAACATTGCTTTGTCATCCCCTTCTTGCTGACAGGCACAGAACCACATGACAGCCTCTCTGCCACCTCCTGTTGCTTCCCAGCAGCTGTAATGACTGATTAGCTTAAAACAACACCCTGAATTGCCTTACAGCTCAAGTCTAGGTGTGGGGCTGGTCCCTGGAGGCTCCAGGGACATACCCTTTGTTTTTCATGCTTCTTGCTTATATAACCCTGGGGATGGCCTGGGTTCACCAAGCTGACCCAGAGAGCCCCATCTCAAGTCTCTAATCACATCTGCAAGTTCCTTCTTAGAAGCCAGGTGTAGCTGCCAGTTCTAGGGGTTACCATGTGACATGTACTGGGCATACTTCACCTTCCATGCATGCCCCCTGTATTGCAGGCCATTCTAGCGTGCCAACAGGTCTTATCCCAGAGCCCATAGGAGACTGTGAAGAAAGCTGCCCTGATGATCCAGGAAGGACGGGAACAAACTTGAACCCCCACCAGACTTCTCTTAAACTCTTCCCAGGGTTCCCAAGTCTGCATGGAAGATGGAAGATCCACTAAAGGTCAAAGTCCCAGGAGTACATCTCACTTGAAAGGTGAGAGGAGGGGTCCTAGCCAGAGTCCTGAAGGGCAGAGAGCCAGGACTGAAGCGTGCGTGACCAGAAAGCTCTTGTCTGCCTGTACACACACACACACACACACACACACACACACACACACACACACACACACACACACAGAGCAGGTCACTCAGCCTCAGTGGGGACTTGGCCCTTTCCCTCCGGTAGAGTTAAACTTAGTCACTGCAGGCAGAGGCCTGGGGCAACCTCCCAGGACACAGAGGGGTCCCAGTGTTCAAGGTAGCAGGGTAGCCTCCACCCTCCATCACTTACTATTGCAGGCTGACACCAAACTGCTGGGTGGGCAGAGGCGGTCGAGGTGGCGGAATCTTAGCGGGAGGGGGCAGCTGGCCTTTGTGCATGTTTTGCAGCTTCTCGTCATACCTGTGGACACAACAGGAGAGTGTCACCTCACAAGGGGACAGCCTTTTGGCTATGGAAGCAGTCTCCAAGTGCTATATGTGGACCAGGCTTTGATTGACATCAACGGGAAACATCCTATGCGGGAGGCTGCACCTTCAGAGAGAGTGAAGTGCTCAGAGTTAGACCAAGCTCAGGAGCCCTGCCGGAGCTGGAATGCCTGGCAGGCATGAAGCCAGGGTTCCTCTACAATTGAGACCTGGTGCTCTGGCTTGCCAGACATTCAGTGAGACATTCAGCAGGAGCTGAATGAAACTCCACTAGTTGTCTTCCAGAGCCCCTGCGCCTGCCACTTCTGGATCATTTCATTCTACACACTGCTCATCTGCACACCAGGGAACCCCTTTCATATCCGGCTCAGAAGCAAACCTGTGTCTCCGTGTTTTTTTTTAATCAGTTTTACACTGGCAGTGAGAAGAGCAAGCCTCCCGCCCACACGCAGCCTTCATACGTTGGTCTCCTGTGCATGTGTGTGGATATCAGACCCCAGAGCCATGAATGGGGGCAGTGGGCACTCACTGTATTACTTCTGGGGGGATGAGCAGCTGGTCACACTGAAGGTGTTCTCGGAGCTCACGCAGACTGCTGCAGTAGGTGACTTTTTTCCCGAACTTGTGACTAAGGAAGGAGACAAAGAATAAAAGAATGAGGTGAAGGAAAAAGGGCTGCAGGAGTTGGGGTGCTGCTCATAAGACAGACCATGCACTGAGACCTGGAATGGGCCAAAGGCCCTTAAGGCTCACCTGTATATAAAATAGCTATGGGTCTCCGTTTGAACTGGCTGTGAACTTACATAGAGCAGACAGTATGGGAGCCCCTTGCTGTGTGGAGTGTATTTATGTGTCTTAGTTTCTTTTCATGTTTCCGTGATAAAACTCAGACGAAAGCAACTTAAGGGAAGGTTTATGTTAGCTCAGGGTTCAAGGTCCAGTCCATCATGGCAGAGAAGTCAGGACAGCAAGAGCTCCAGGCAGCCGTTCACATTACATCTGGGCCAGGAGACAAGGCACACATGCATGCATGCTACTGGCCAGTTCCCCTCTCCCTTTATGCAACCCAGGGTCTCCTGCCTAGGAATGGTCCAACCACATGGGGCAGGTTGCCCCTCCCAGGCATTCCCAGAGGTCCTTCTCCTGTGTGATTCTACATCCTGCCAGACTGACCTTAATCATGACTATGTGCAGGGCTCAGAGGGCCAGTGGACTGAGTGTGCCTGTCTGGAGACACCATGGCCCCTGGTGGTTTTGAGCCTTCTTCTCCCCCTCACCAGCCCTGTACAGAGACAGAGGAGGGACCTTGGGAGACTCCCCAGAGGTGTCTCAGGGGGCCATGGGGAGACAGCATAGCCTTTACCATCAGTTCTATCTCTGGGACAAGTCCCTTGACCTGCCAAGACAAGGCCTAGGTCCCGCTGATACAAACTCTGAACTTGAGCCATTTTGCAGAATTGAGGTAAAAAAGGCAAGCTACATGAAAGTGCCAGGATTGTACCATTGGGGATATCTTGGCAACCTGATCTTTGTTGTGGTTCATAGCTGGGCACAGTGGCAATACTAGTTGGCATGCCAATGTGGATAGGAACATTCCACAAATTCCCAGCTCTAGATGAAGAGCAGGTGGGAAATGGAGGAGTCCTTGCATAATTTGCTCAATCCCAAGTGATCAGCCCTGGATATCTCTACATGGGAGCAACAAGTATAATTATCCATGTAGTGTGTCCTTGGCATTATTGTATTTGGAATGCTTGAATTTTACGAATTGCTATTTAAATTGTTGAATTGAATTTCGTTTTTTTAAAAATCATTAAATGAGTTTGGCTTGCGAGTAGGACAGGATTTCCAACAATTTCTGAAATATATGTAAGCAGGCATATGCCACTTTCACTACACATTTATACAAAGCAGAGTTCTCAGCATTGCTGATTATAAAGTCAGAGCACTGACTACCTCTGAGGAAATACTAAAGATGCTATACTTGTCTTATATTCAGCTAGGACTCAGTTCTTCATGTAAAAACAAGAATATCCATCTTACTAGTATGTAAATTTGCTTTAATTAATTTATTATATACAGCTCATGTATGTGTGTATAAAGAACTGTTGAAAAATAAATTTCTTCATAAATTAAAAAAAAACACAAACTGCATACTCAGGAATAACAATGTTTGTTCTTCACATTATAGATAACATAGAATTAAGATTATTCAACGTACAATGGCCCAAACAAAACAAGACCTCAGGGGTTGTGATAGATGGTATACCGCTGTGAAGAGTAGAATTCTGGGTCCTGTGCCAACTCCAGCCTAAATAAACCACTTCCCACACCCCAAGGAGGCCAAGGCCTGTGCACTGGCTCCCTCTCGTGGAAAAGAGTGGATTGGACCTGGAAGCCAGATTTCAGCCACAAGCAAGGTAGTTAGTTTCAGCCTGCAAGGGTGCTATCAGAGAACTCAGCTGTGGAAGAGAACGGGCCCTGAACTCGGGGACAGTCTAGCCTCAGAGGACATTAAAGGTTCCTCTGGGGTATGAAATGCTGTTAATGCTTTGGGTGTAGAGCCCACAGTCTACTAGGGGCCTAGCTGTTTTGTGGACTTGTCCAGTGTTGTCTGCTTCAGCACTGTGGGGGTCCTCCCATGCCACTCCTGCCCACTCGGGAGCCACACCCCCCCTTTCTCTGTGTAGCTGCCTACAAGGGACTCCTACAAGGGAGTCACCCACTGGGCAAGTGGACATGACCCTTCTGGCCTTTTACATTGGTGTAAGGGCCTTGGGCAGCTCAGGCAGGAATTCCAGCACAGGCACAGGTCAGGGTTTCTGTCACAGCCTCAGCCTCCAGGAGGGACTGAGTCGGGATGATTCTCAGAATCCAGCTCAAGCCTGTGTGGCTCCATCCTTCATCCTGTGTTCTGTATTCACTCTGTTGCTGGATTCCAGTCCTGAGTCCTTTACTGGCTATGGGGCCTGGGGAGACTGTAACCTCTCTAAGCACTAGCCTCCCCTGTTTAGAAGGCATGGATGACCACATAAGATGATTTTGGTGTGTGTTACCTAAGGTAAAGAGATAATTCAGTCCCAAAAAGGATAGTTTAAACCATTCTAGGGCGATAGATGCCACATTCCATAGATCACCAGGGCGGTGGGGAAGGCAGATTGAGCTGCAGGGCAGCTGAAAGAGAGGGATGAGGCTTGAGGTAGGGAAGTACTACAGCACTACCCAGGAGCCACTGATGACGATGATGTCGTATGTGTGTGTGACAATGGCAATAATGATGTATGATGATGACATGATGATGATGTGTGTGATGATGTGTATGTATGACAATGATGTGCATGATGGTGATGACAATGTATGTATGTGTCCACACATGCACACAGGAGTGAGAATGTGTATGTGCACACATCAGTGCAGACAGATGTTCAAGAGCATGTAGTAGTGGGGTCCTAGGGCCCTCAGGTGTAGACTGGTGGTCCATAGGCAGCTGTCAGGGACCCAGCTTAAAATGGCACCAGCATACCCTCCACAGGTTCAGGTGAGTAGGGGAGTCCAGGAGTGGGCAAGGCTGCAGCCCTTTGATTCTTCCAGTTCCTGGAGATGCTTGTGTCCCTTGATGTGGGACTCCTGCCTCCATCTTCAAATCCAGAAGTGCAGCATCTCTGAGCTTCTTCCCAACATTGCTGGGAAAGGCTATCCATTAAGAACCCCGGAGACCACCTTGGGCCCAGTAGAACATCCCAAGTTGTCTTCTGCTTGTAACTGCTTGCCTTAATCTCATCTGTATAGATGTGCTTTGGAACATGACATACTTTCAGGGCCCTTCTAAGCCATTCATTGTCCAGTGAAAAAGAGTGTTGAGACCCCAAGGACTGATGCCAATGATGCCCTGAAGGCTGTGTGTGGTGACAGAGACTTGGGGACACAGCAAGGTGAGATACATGGCTTACCCCTCAAGGAAGCAGGTAGGAGATGGGGAATGCAGGAGAAACAGAGTTTTGCATGTGGTTGGTGGGTTGGGCTGCCTTCCTGAAGTCAGAGGGGAAATGGAAACAGAGAATTGCTGTGGACTATTCCTGTACACTGTGTAAATTATGGTCTGATTGGTTTAATAAAGAAGCTGACTGGCCAATAGCCAGGCAGGATAAAGTTAGGCAAAAAAAACCAAACTAAGGAAAGGAAAAAGAAGGGTGGAGTCAAGGAGATGCGAGCCAGTCACTAAGGGAACAAGATGTGCTAGAGAACAGGTAAAAAGCCACAAGCCATGTGGCAAAACATCCATAGAAATATGGGTTAATTTAAATGTAAGAGTTAGCTAGTAATAAGCCTCAGCTATTGGTTGAGCATTAATAATTAATGTAAGCCTCAGAATGATTACTTGGAAGCAGCTACAGGATGAGGCAGGACAGAAAAACTCCTGTTTACAGAGACTGATGCAATGCCTGACCCTGTCTCTGTCCCGCTTTCTCTCCTAGACACAAGACACAACGTCAACCTCCTGTGTGGCCGTGGGCTTGAGAGGGTCAAGCGCATTATCAGTAACAGGCTTCAGAGCCACTGTAGGTAGAACAGTGGAAGGAGGTGACAGGGACATGATGGCACAGGAGACAGCAAAGGATTTTGAGGCAAAGGGTGATCACCCCCTTATGTGTGTGCCCTTCCTGTGCTAAAACGCTCCTTCTGAAAACCCTCCTGAATTCTCCTGGCTGACCAGAAAGGACATTGCCACCCAATCTCTAAATGTGTACCTCATCTGAATGTCCCAACCTGCCCCATGCAAATACTAGATCCTCCTGAACGAAGCTCACCAACCCACCATGTGGCTGGGTGCAGTTTGTGCCTGATGCTTATGGGTAAAGGGAGAGGAAGTAAAGACGCCTATGGGGCTCTGGAGAGCCAAGCCTTATGATCCCCTGGAGTTCTTCCCGATGCTGCATAGAAAAATCATTGTCCAGGGACAAGGAGTCCAGACATCCTGGAAAGAGCTAACAGAAGTCCCCAAATTTCTGGGCTGTTTGCCCAGGTACAGGCAATAAAAGGCTAGTCCATGGGCTGAAGCCACCCATTGTGAGCTTCTAGCAAAGTCTGTGCCTTCAGATGATTGAGGAGGGGCCTCACAGTCTGTCTGCACCCAGAGGGAGTGGAGACCAAGTCGCTGAGGCCAGTCATACTCAGAGGGAGTCACTGAGGCCAGTTGTGGAGTGTCCATACCTACAGGATCAACCCAAAGAAAACAGCTGGGAGGGTCATAGCAACATAGAGCTTCCTCACCATGTCACACTCAGCGGCAGGGGACACGCTGTCCCAGGTCATTTCCCAAAGACAGAAGGTCGGAGCCCATGCGCTTGTGTCCCCAGCCTCTGTATTTACACAGTTACCCTGCTGTGTAAACCGTAGCCCTTCCTGGGCTTTGTGAACTTGACAGTGACCTTGGGGACCAAGATACAGATGCAAAATGAGGGCATTGGGGTCATGGAGTATTTAAAATACCAGCTGCCACGTCAATGGGCCACTGTTCCTGCCCACAACCTCAGAGAGACACAGTGCATGGCCTGGTTGGTTATGTGACCTCACAAAAACCCACGTGTGCCTCAGAGACAGACCTGCATGGAACCCTCCTGTAGAGGTGTGCCTCAGAGATGGTGGGGTGAGGGTCTAGGGTGCATGCTCACCTGATGAGTGGCTTGAAGATGTTCCACAATGCCTTGATGAAGCTGGTGGGGTGCACAACATAGAGCGCCTTCAGGTTCTTCTTGTACCTGAGGAAGGAAAGGTAGGTGACCTCAGCTCCCCCAACTCCAGCACACTCTAAACCGAGTGCCTGCACAGCAGGCCCAAGCCTCAGAAAACCCATTTCTCAACAGGCTCAACTAAAGGATGTGGACGAAAACCCAGGAAGATCTGGCTGTGGTGGCTCATGCCTTTAATCCCAGCACTTGAGAGGCAGAAGCAGGTAGAGCTCTGTGAGTTCAAGGCCAGCTTGGTCTATGTACAGAGTTCCAGTAAGGGCTACACGGTGAGACTCTGTCTCAAAAACAAAACAAAATCAGACACCAGAAGAGGAAGGGACTGGGAGATGGCTCAATTGGTAAAATGCCTGGGAACCTCAGAACCCATGTAAGAGAAGGTGTGTGTGGTGGAGGGTGCTTGTAATCTCACTGCTAAGAAGGCAAAGGCAGGAGAATCCCTGGCTGGCCAGCCTTGCCTACTGGGCAAGTTCTAAGCAAATGAAAGACCCTGTCTCAACAAACAGGGTGGATGGTGCCTAAGAAAGAATGATGGCTGAGGTTACCCTGTGGCTTACACAACGTGTGTGCGCACGTGCACATACATACACACACACACACACACACACACACACACACACACACACAAACACACACACCATAGACAGTATTTAAACTTAGAAACTCTGGTTCATTCACCCGGTGCACCCACTGCATAGTTTACACTGCATGTGTGTGAGTTGATGTGTGTGACACGGAGCCTGTGGCTGTGGATACTTTTGCAGATGCTGGGTGGAAGGCATAGAACACAGACCTAAACCAAGATGACCTGGCTGTAGCTTTCAGAATTAAACCTACCCAGAGAGCTCACCATTAGTGATACCTTGTGAGTAGTGTGCATAAGGCCATGGAGGGGAGGGGCAGGATTTACTCCAGAGATCATTGTGAGGGGCCCTAGTGAAAGACCCCCCCCACTATGCTTATTGCCTGTTTGAGCTGTTCTTGCCAATTTGCCAAGGTCAAGTTATGGGAAAAGTACAGGAGGGAACCAGGTGCTGCTCTCATCCAACGCCAACCAGATATCTGTGGTCTGCAGCTTGGACCAAAGCAAAGTCAGCAGGACGATATCTGGGAACAGAAGGTTCTGGGAGCATTCTATGGAGACCACCAGAGTGCTGAGATAGTCATAACTGAATTCTTTGTATTCTTTGTGCCCAACCCGAATAAGCAACTCTGTCCTTGGTTAACCCCAATTGCCTTAATTGAATGGACCAATGAAATCCCTGTAACCATGCTTCTGCTTCTGTAAGCCTGCTTCTTGCCAACCCTATATAAACTGCCTGAGTTTTAACCTCGGCACGCTCAGTCCCCCGAAAGACTGAAGCATCCACAGGTACCTGTGTAAGCTATAAACAGCCTCTTGTACTTGCATCCAGTGGTCTGGTCTCATCTCTTGGGGGCAAGGGCCTTCCCCCTGACAGGCTCCGAACTCTTGGGGTCTTTCACTAGCCAACCTGAGGGCCAGGTTGTTAAACTGCAACAACACACCAGGAAGCCAGAACTGGGTTGAAGGTTGGAGGTGAGTGTGACTTAGGTCTCTCAGGACAGGGAGCAAAGTTCAGAAAAAGAAAGCATCTAAGCAGAGGGCTGAGGTGGCCTGGCATGGAACACCAGAGCACAGTGGGTAAGGAAGAGGGGCTGCATCAGGGAGAATAAGCTGCAGTAGAGAGGTGGTGTGAGCGTGCAGAGGAGTGTGCAGGGCTCCCATGAATTCACACTGTCAACTCATGAGGCTGACCAGAGATGTGACAACTGTAAGCAACACCGGTGACAGGGCCTCTAAATACAGCCCTCAGGAAGGAGGCAGGATCCTGGGGGAAAGGACAGGTTCCAGGGCTGGGGTCAAAGGGGTAAAGAATCCTGGACAGAGTAAAGCGGTGAGACAGGACCCTGAGGCACGCTGAGAGGCAATGGGGAGGACAAATTGGTATTATGTGAGCAGCAAATGATACAGTGAGGGCATACTAAAGGAATGCCCTCCAAAACCTCCGCCGTAAGGCAGGCTTCAAGAAATCTGCTGCCATGGAATTCCAGGAAACAGCTAACCCCCACCATGCATCCTGGAGCTCAGGGGTCACAGAAACAGGCAACTTGTCTCATCTTTGGGGGGGCGGGGGTGTCAGAAGGTTGCAAAAACAGGCAATCTAACTGATCTCCTACCTCACAATTTCAAAGAACAGTTTATCAGAAAACAAAACAAAACAAAAACCACACACACCAGTTTCTGGACCAGAAAAGCCAGGCCCTCCCCTTCCCTACTCTCTACAAAAACTGATTCTCAGATCCTGAATAGTGCATTCCCCTGTACCCTGAGACTGAGACACAGGTATGAGGATGCCAGCCTCAGACCAGCCAAGTCTGCTCCTGTCCTTTCCAGGTCGAAGTGAGTCTGTCATTCATCTTTCTCCCACTGACTTATTTCTTATATGTACCCCACTGAATGACACACCAAGTCACCTGTCCCTGGAGAAGAGAGGAGAGGGGAGAGGAGGCGGGAGGGGGAGGGGAGGGGAGGGGAGGGAAAGCACTGTGGAAGCTCTCCCAGCACAAATTGGAGCCAGAGTCCCTAGAGCCGCAGGCCTCTAGGAACAGAGGGCTCATTACCCCCCCCCAAACACATACACCTCATTGTTGGATGGTTTTGGTGCCTAAAGCACCCACTTGTTTTGATTCTATGGAGAGCCAACATAGACAATCCTGTCCCTGCCCCCACCCCCCTTTCCTGAAGAATGGGAAATCTGTATCCATTTGCTTTGTTTGGGTCTTATTCTTGAAACACTGTCAAATGTAGCCAAGTCTGGTCTCAAACTCACATAACCTAGGACAACCTTAAACTCTGGTCCTCCTGCCTCCATCTCTTGAAGGATTACAAGCATGCCCCACCATATCTGACTAAGAGTGGGAAAGAAAACACTATATATAGTTCAGGACCCCCAGTCCGAAGACCACAGCCCTTATCTTCCATCCACCTTTATCTACAGCTCACTGACCCAGGTTTTAAAAGAGTAGGGAACAGGCAGTCAGCAAGGACTTTGTCCTTGCTCATGGACAGTTGTGTTCTCTCTTGCCCTTCAGTGTGAGTGTGAATGTCCATTCACATTGGACATAGGTGGCCTCCAACCTCTATCTGCAGATATAACCATTCCCCAACCAGTAGCCTGCTAGGCACAGTGGCACATTCCTTTAATCCCAGCACTTGGGACACAGAGGCTAGGTCTACATGGAGAGTTCTAGTCCAGGCTATACAGTGAGAAGCTGTCTCAAAACAAACAAACAAACAAACAAAAAAAAACCCATAAATTATATATAGCCTTTTGCCCAGATGTCAAACTCACAGGTACATTATACACTTCTGCCTCCAGCAAAAGAACAGAAGAGTTGAGATTCTGTAGCCTTCTCTCAGATGGACTCTCTCCATCATTAAAATGAGACCCTTGCATCTGTCTCTATCCACTGCATAGCCCATGACCCCTCCACCATTCAGTCCCTGTGGGCAGTCCACCCCTGTATCCCCCCCAAAGTGCTCTGTACCCACTTCCGGTCAAACTCCTTGTAGGCGTTCTGGAGCCAGCCCAGTGATGGTTTGTTCTGGCTGCTGAGGCCGTAGTGAAAGTAGACGATGGTATAGTCATTCTCCACATGCTGGTCCAGCGTGTACTTCAGATACCTGAAGGGCACAAGACAAAGGGTTCCCTCAGGACAGTCATTTGTCCTGCACTGTGAGTTACTGATTTACGTGGCACAGACACCATGGTCAGTCAGCAGGTGCCACGCTCAAGTCATATCCAGAACCCACGTTCTGATGACTAATTAGCTTAAAACAACACCCTGAATTGCCTTACAGTTCAATCTAGGTGTGGAACTGGCATTCTTAGCTTTAGCAGCTTCATGGCCTCTTGCTTATATAACCCTGGGGATGCCCTGAGCTCACCAAGGTGGCCCAGAGAGTCCCCATAAGTCTCCAATCGCATCTGCAAAGTCCTTCTCAGAAGCCAGATGCAGCCACAGGTTCTGGGGGTTAGGACCTGACATGTATTGGACATACTTTTCCTTCCACACATGCCCTCTGCATCACAGGCCATGAGAGCAGAGTGTACTTACTCCAGCAGACGCTGGTGATTGAGCTGGTGCGAGGGTGGCAAGCGGCAGCAGCTGAACGTGAAGATGCGTCTCCCCTGGCGGTCATCCCCTGGAGGAACAGACAAGGGTGTGAGCTAGGAGCTAGGATACTTACGGCTGGGTCTGGTCTAGCCGACACGCCAGGGAGGCATGTGATGCACACATTTTCTGAGGAAACTTCCAACCATTCATCTCTCCATTTAACATGAAACACTGAGCTGCCAGGTTACATCACCAGAGCCAGGTCCCACCAGTTGACAGCTCGTGGGTTTAACTTCAGCTTCATTTGACTTCAAGTGCAGAATCTGGCTGCCTCCTTCACACAAAAGTGTCCCTCAGTGTTTTCCTGGGACAGGACCACTTGGTGGTACAGGAGTCCCACACTTGCTTTTTCTTGTGAAGGCCAAGTCACCCTGGGTTGGGATCAGCTCTTGGTACACAAGCCTGCCATGAGGCCTTAGGGACAAATGCATTATGAGGACTGGCAACAGCCACCGGTTCTAGAGCTCTGGCCTCCTTCCACCCAGGACAGGGGATGGTCTTCATCTTCAGAGAGACGGTACACACAGCTCAATTGGCTAGGGAGGAAGCAAGCTGGTCCAAGCATATGAATGGTGCTGGTGGCAGCCAGGTAGTCTTGGTGACAGGAGCCTTTTCAGATGACTCTCCAGTGGACTTGAAGACCATCCCCTGAGGTCAGGCTCAGGTCAGGCACATGGTGGCACCTAGTGATCACACAGCCTCTCTCCAGAGTACAGGTAGCTGCTGAGGTTCCAAATGCCGGATATGCCTTTCCCCAGGCCATGGCTGCATAGTCCTTCTATCTATGGGACCCCAGGTTCACGTTGGAAGACAAGATCAGGACATTACACTGAAGAACAGTAGCCTGGAGTCGCAGCTCCTGCCCACTGGGTCCTCGGGGCTTTATTCCCCAGCTCCGCCTTAGAGACAGGAAGAAAATGATGAGCAGTGCTAGCTTTGGCCATCACACTTTATTACAGGTAAACACAGGGCACAGGGGAGTGCAACTGGGACATGTGCTGAGGACCTGAGCACTGGAAAGAGAGCAGCTCTTCAGGGTTCAAAAGCAAGGAGGCCTGGCTGCAGGGGCTTTCCTCCATATCTCTTTCTTTCTGTCACTCGCGTGTGCGTGTGTGTGTGTGCTCACGCACATGCACAGTACAGTCCATGTGTAGAGGTCAGAGGACAACATGTCATGGTTGGTTCTTTCCTCCCACTAATGTGGGACCCAGGAGCAAACACAGCCTTGATGGTAGGCACCTTGATCCACTAAACCATCTCAGGAGTCCCCTGACCCTCCCCTTGAAATGAAGCCTGAATATGTAACCCAGGCTGGCCTTAAATGGGACATCCTCCTGAGTCAGGATAAAAAGAAAAAATAAAAGGGACAAATAACCACAACTGGATTCCTGCTTGTCCTTCTTACTGACTTTTGGCTCAACACAGCCAAAAGAGCTGACTGTGCAAAGATGTGTTTCCTAAAGACTTAAACACAGACATGAAAGGCAACCAATGAGCTGTGTGCTTCCTTAGGAAGGAAATGTTTGTGGCCTTAAGCACTCCCCTCTCATCCCTAAATTTAAGCCATACAACCCTTAAATCCACCTAACAATGGCATTTTCAAAAAGAATGGAAAGAAATAACTCAACCAGCTTATTAAAAACAAAAACAAGCAAACAAACAAAAACTCAATTAGTTTGATTTTATGTGTATGGGTGTTTGTCTGCATGAATGTCTATGTGTTACGCAGAGCTGCAGAGGCCAGAAGGGGACACCAGATCCGTGAAACTGGAGTTACAAATGGCTGTGAGCTGCTCTCTCTCTCTCTCTCTCTCTCTCTCTCTCTCTCTCTCTCTCTCTCTCCTCTCTCTCTCTCTCTCTCTCTCTGTGTGTGTGTGTGTGTGTGTGTGTGTGTGTGTGTGTGAATAAAACTCTCAACTTCTGCAGGAGCTGACAGTGCCCGTAATCACAGAGTGAGTCATCTTTCCAGGTCATTAAAAATTTTAATGCTTAAACTTCCCATATCTTTGTGTGTGTTGCAGAGTGTGTACATATTCCTGTGTGCACAGGCAGAAGTTGAAAGTTGGGCATCTTCCTCAGTCTCCATCTTATTTCTTGAGACAGATGTGTCACTAAACCGAGCTCATTGAATCCACATTAGCTAGTCAGGGAGTCCCAGGGATCCTTGTCTGCACCTCCCTAGTGCTGGGATTACAGGAGTGTGTCTTTCTGTGCAGCTTTTTACAGGGGCTCTGGGGGAATGAACTCGGGTGTTCCAGCTTGTGTGGCAAGCACTTTCCCATCTCAGTCCTCATCTCCCCGCTCCTTTAACTTTGCCTAATCTTTCAACCTCCTTGTACATGACATGATTTGAACAATGTAGCTTCCAAAGCCACAGAATCATAAACACACCCCTGGAACTGGTGAGCTGGCTCAGCAGGTAGGAGCACTTACTGCTGGCTCCCAGCACACAAACCAGGTAACTCAAAACTGCCCATATTTCCTGTTCCAGGATCCTATGCCCTCTGACCTCTTTGGGGCACTTTCATGCATGTCGTGCACATACATACACATTGTAAAAGCACATCAATGCAACTCTATGGAAACCAGCACCCACACTCAGGTATGTGCTGTCCCCTTCCTGTGAGCCTTTCCCTACATGCTAATAAACTTGCTACTTTGAGGGCTGTAGAGGTGGTGGCTCAGCAGTTAAGAATACTCACTGGCATCTTGTCAAGGGGACCCAGGGTTGAATCCCAGCACCCACAAGGTGGCTCACAACCATCTACAACTCCAGTTCCAGAGGATTAGACACCCTCTTCTGGCCTCCACAGGCAGCAGGCAAGCATGCCATGCACAAACATACATGCAGCAAAACACCCACACACATAAAACAAAACAAACAAAGACTTGCTAACTTGATTAATTCTGAATTGTTTTTTGTTTGTTTTTGAGACAGGGTTTCTTTGTTTAACAGCCCTGGCTGTCCTGGAATTTTGTAGACCAGGCTGGCCTGAAACTCACAGAGATCCACCTGCTTCTGCCTCCTGAGTGCTGGGATTAAAAACACCTGGCCCAAATTGTTCTTAATTTTTTTTCTTTTTCTTTTTTTCTTTTTGCATCCTGAAATTCTTTTCTACAGTACAGTCAAGGACCCAGCTTAGCGGAATGTAGTGGTGCATCCTTTAATCCCAACACTTGGGAGGCAGAGACCAGCCTGGTCTACAGAGTGAGTTCCAGGACAACCAGAGCTACATAGAGAGTCACTGTCTGGAAAAAAAACAGAACAAAACAAAACAAACAAACAAACAAAACAAAAAAACCAAACACCAGCTTTACCACAGTGGAGGTTCCAAAGAGAAATCTGGGGGCAGTGTTGAGCTGCATCTTCCCAGAGCCACTGGCACAACTACCTGAATCTCCAAACACTAGAATTACAGACATAGGCCACCACATCTGACTTTCATGTAATAGAAGGCATCCTCCTGCCCCAACCCTGAAAAACACCCCTCCTGACTCCCCCACCTCCACACCCACTTGTATTTCTAATAGAGCTGCTGCCACCCTGGCCCCCACGCAGAAAAAAGAGAGGCGGTGTATTGTGAAGTCATGATGTGTGGAAGGCTGCTGGCTGCCATGGGCTTCTAGTACCCTCGAGTATAAGCCACATACACATTGCAGGCTCAGTAGAGACACATCTTGGAAGGAGTGGACATGGCTTTTCCATCACACTGTACTGGACAGTGCTGCCCTTGGTGGATATCAGGGGGTACACTTCATGGAAAGTAGATATGGAGGCAGCTTTGGGTTGAATTCTGTTCCCAGCCCCCAAAACAACTCATGACTTCCTAGAGCCTCCAAACGTGACCTTGCTTGCAAATAGAGTCATCACAGATTTAATTATTGGTCCAAGATGGGACCATCCTAGATTTAGGACAAAAAAGTCAGGAGACACTGACTGAGGTAAGAACACAGCTGTGGACCAAGGGAGGTGGGGAGTGCAGCTCTAGTCAAAGGTCAAGAGGTCAAAGGAATGCTAGAACTAAGGAGATTGGGGTGAATCTTCCCAGAGTCTCCAGGAGTAACCAGCCTACCTACACCTTGAATTCTTACTTCTGAACCCCAGAACCATGAGAGTGAATGTTTGTTGAATTGGGAACCTCTGTCCCAGCAGTTACCTGCTACTTGGGCTTCAGTTTCTCTGTACTCCAGAGTCTTGGGAAACAGAACTTGGTGGAGAGAAATGGATTCATTTATAGTCTGCACAGACCACAGAGAGAAGTAATACAATGTATTGTGTCTGTGGCCATCTTCCAATGTATAGGAATCCATGGGATGGAGATCAGAGTTATGCAGATGAAACTGAAACGTGGCTTAGCCTGTCCCCTCCTGGGGGAAGCCACTGTACCTCAGACTGCCTTGATCTCAGAACGAAGGGCACACATGTCTCTATTTAGAATGTTCCTTCTACCCTACATCCTCTCTCATCTATAGCAAGGGACCAGGGCACATGACAAAGGCTCCTTGCTGCTCCAGATCGCAGTATCAGTCTGCAAATGTCACACACAAAGCCTGGGTCCCACAGAACCACCACCACCTGTGGCTTGTATGAGAGAGCCTCTGCCCTCTCTTCTCCCCTGCAGTCCCCAAGCCACTACCTATGGTGCCCAGGCTCCTCGGTGCCTCCTTTTGTTTGTGACCTCTTCTTTCTCCTCCCTTTGCCTGGCCCCATCCCAGAAGCCTCTGGGGATCCATCAGGTTGGGTGTCCACAACCCTCACTCACCCCTGAGAAGTCAGAGGAGACCCCTCCAGCCCCCTTGAGGGCTCCTCCCCAATCCCTTTTCTGCAGGTCCAATCATAATTGACCGCTTGCCTGAAGGACAGTACCTGGAAGACAACAAAACTCCCCTTCTAGAAAGAGACCCATCTTGAACTCACTTGTGTTGTAAAGAAGTGTTTATAGCCATTCTCAGGGTTCCCTCCCCTGCTCCCCTAAATGTGATACGGGGATAGAAGAATGCATGCCGGGAAAGAGAACGGACCAGAATGAGCCAGTATCAAGTGTGTGCACTGACTGCATGGGCCTGGGTGGGCTCCCGCCTCCCACTTCCCACCTCTGTGGCTGGAAAGCTGTTTGTTATGTATAACAACACACCATCCTTCCTCTGGGAAGCCCCAGAGCCTGGGATGTTTAAGATTCTAGAACAACCTGCTTGCAAATACAGCATCCATTCATCTCCCTGTCATTACAAACTTCAGCCAGGCCTCTGCTTGTTTAGAGCTCTGTGCTCTAACCCACCACAGTCCCCTCTCTTGTCCAGCAAGGCTCTAAGCACAACAGCAGGAAACAGTGAGTTTTCCAAACTGGGCCACTGAGATCCAAAGGCAACTGCAGCTGGAGTCTGAGGGCCATCAATGTCTCAGCTGAAGTTCTGAGTCACAGTATGGCTGCTCAAAAAGACACAGTGACTAGTGGAGAGAGATAGTAAAGTTGGCCCAGCAAGGTCAGAAACCCGGGGACATTCCCGAAGCCTGAGGCAGACCAGACTCACCAACCACAGCATCAGTCTGCAGGTCTCTCCTCACACACAAAGCCTGGGCCTTGCAGAATGGCAGCTGTTGGTGGCCCCCCCTTTGCCTGATCCAAAGATCAGTTAGCCAATGCTCACTGAGGGCTGCAGCATCTCAGTGCACGAGAAGTCAGGAGATTCCTCTCCTGCAGGCAGGAGATAGGTGTCTCTGCCCAGCACCAGCAGCCACAGAGGGCTGCCCTCCGCTGCTCCAAATAGGGGTTTCCACATGCCTCAGAAGCCAGGAGAAACCCCAGAACACACACTCCTCCTCTCCCTCCCTCTGCCTCTTAAGCCATACACCGCCTTATGAGGCTATTAGTGTCATTGTGTCTACATCCACAACATTGGGCACTCTGAGGAATGTTCCTTCCAACAATACAGACTGGCACATCACCCAGGCTTAAAAAATGATATTAATAGAAGGAGATGAACACTATACACAAGTGCAAATCCCACAGGCCTGAGACTACTTCACTGCCAGTTCCTCCCCCTGTCTACGACACGGCATCACTAGCTGCCTCCCTGTCTCCATGCAATAGAAGCCCCATTAGGTGTCCAGAGTCGTCACCCATGGCAGGTACAACATGTCCACCATCTTGACCAGTAAAACAAGGCAGAGGGTCTGAGTGGTTCACGGTCCACTTCGAGGGATGTGAGATGGGGAGAGATAGGGAAACTTGCAATTATGAGTTTGTCCTGTACGAAAGCTCAGAAGGCTGTGGTGTGCTGGGTGGAATGATCTAGATGATAGGATAGTGACACCTGTTGTCCCAAGACCAGGTTTGGCATAAATTTCCCTTTGTCTTCCAGGCTACTTGTTCCCATTAACAGCTCCAAGAGCCTCCCTCCTGCCTTCTTTCTCTGATATTTAGGTTCAGAACCTTCCATCTCCCATTCTATTCCTCACCACATGATCTCTCCTGATCCCAGTCCCCTAGGCCACAGCCTCAGTCTCCAATGCATTCATTACTCACCCCATCTGACCACTTGTCAGTTGCTGAAGTCCCCATGGCGTCCGTGGTGCCTTGACTGACCAAAAGCACCCACTTAGACGGCATGTCATTCATTTGTGTGTGAAAATAATGAATTTTATCTTTAATGTATGTTGGAAATCAAATAGTGTATGTAAAGTTAGATATTAACTACAACTTTTAAAAGGTTACTATAAAATGTTTTGTAAAGGGATGGGCACACAGGTCAGTGTCACAGCACTTTCATAGCATGCTCGAGGCCCTGGATTTAACCCTGGGATGGTAAGAAAATGAAAACCCTCACAAATTGTTCAACAACACAATTTCTTCTGTGCCTTAGAGCCAGAGCTGCTGTCCTGGGTAGGAGCACCTGCTGGTGATGAAGGCAGGATCCTGTGGCCTTGAAGGTTCATTCTTGAGAAGAGTTTATCTCAGGTCAACAGGATGGCATGAATGATTGGTACCATGACCAAGTTGGGATCCAAATTACTCCATTGGATCTGGCCACAGTACAAGGTAGAGTGAAGTACACTGTCATTTTTACTGCTTGCAGGATTGCAGACTTCACAGGGGTAGAACACAGACTTGTTCTGTGGAGTGACGATTCTTTGGAGCAAGCACATCTCCTCTACCCTCTTTGGGAAGAGACCCCTAGTCATCGTACCAAGTATACTGAACATTCTGTTGTTCTATGATAGTTTCAGATGACAAGAGCCAGGCAAATTTTCAATCTCAAATTTTATGAAAGGCTTGGACACAGGATCAAATACATCCAGGATTATATTTTTCTGTTTCTCAATTTCATTCGACACTCTCACGTAGTAGTGACCTTTGTCTTCTTTCTGGACATTGCAGATACAAAGTGTACCACTTGTACGGTTAAGTTTGAACATAGTCTCTATACTATTATACTCATATTCTAAAATCTTATGTTTGGTATTATAAAGCCATGTGAGATATTTGTAGGGTTTAAGCTATTTCTTGAAGGCTCGCAGGGTTATGTTGCTGCCCATTGTAGTAATTTCTTTTGGTACTAAATAATCTGGAAGTCCGGTTGTCAGAGGCAGGAGGAATAGCAGTTCCAGGACCAGACACCATTCCTGTTTTCTGAAGTAGTACATGCTACTTTTCAAAGCTTGCCAGGAGCCCTGGAGAGACAACTGTGAGGGAAGGCAGGGACCTCCTGTCCTTCATTCAGGGACAAAATTCAGAAACAGGAAGTTGAATGAGGTGATTTTTTTTTTTTTTCCCTTGAGGCACCATAGTAATGTGGCAGGGTAGGAGGATCTTTTCTTTTCTGACATGTCATTCTTTAGTTGCCTTTAACAAGTCTCCAGATTTGGCTACAGGACCCTGGGAAGGCTGTACTATTCCTTAGTGAGGCCACACCTGGCTATATCTAGAGGATATAACCAACTCCTAAGAAGGAGTCCTGGAGGGAAGGTGGTCCCTGGCCCAGAACTGCTGTCAGCCCACTGAAAACCCAGGAGCAAGAGTTAAAGACAGGAGTCAATGTTGAATGCTGTATGAGGCCCTAGGAGGGGAAGAGGTGACCATCTTTGTGACAAGAATGACCCCAAGTGGGAGATTGCCAAATGTGTTCTACACTAAATGCTTACTAGAAACAGCCATGGTGGATTGAGGAAGCCTGTGACAGCCCACCATCCTGTAAGATCTAGAAGACGGTACTGCCCAGTCTGGGGACCAGCTAGACGGTTTACCTACCTGCCACCTGCAGGATGCTGTGTCTGGCCACGTCATAGAAGGGGTGACTGGTGCTCAATGTCGGGTCCTGGACAGCCATGGAGACCACTGAGGGCCCTCCTGTGGCCCTCAGTGTGACTGTTGCTTCCTTGTCTCTCTGTAGCTCTGCTGGGGACACAGGAATTAAAGGAAGTCAGGAGGTAAGCTATGTTAGGGGGACCTATCACTAATCACTGACAAATCACTACTAAATACTACTGATACACCATCAATAGTTAGCCTTTATGTAACCATCCTTTCCTAGGTGTGCTTTTGTTATAAACTGAGGTGTTGAGAGCCAGGGAACAGCCAACTCCCTAGTCAACAGCTTTTAGACCCTTCCCTGCGCCCTTGCTGTTTTGATTATTCTCCAAGTAGCCAGCCACACAATGGCCACTCTGAGTGCTACACAGAGCCTTGAGAAAGCCCCAAGGCTACTACAGCCGCTGGCTGTGGGAGCCATTCTGTTTCCTAAAACTCTGTCAGCCACACCCACTTCAAAACCCTGCCTTCAGCCTCAGTGAGCTCTGCCTGACTGGCAGCCAGGCTCTCATAGCTACTGTTCTATTCTATCTGTATGAGTAGGCCATGTGAATGAATCCCTTTGTGAGTCTGAGGAAGACAGTTTCCTGTGTGGCCCATTAAAGGGTTCTCTCTGGTGTTCCTTTCTTGCTCAATTTTAATTTTTCTCCTTCATTTTTATTAGTTCCTTCACATAATGTGTTTTGATAATATTCCCTCCCCAACTACTCCCAGACCCATCTCTGCTTCCCTACCCACCCAGCTTGTGTCTTCTGTTTCTTTCTCTAAACCCAGGAAAGTCAAATTTGTGTTGCCCAAATATTCTTGGATTTGTGGCCTTTCACGGAGCATGGCTCATTTACCAGGGGCTATTTTTTTTAAAGACTTATTTATTTATTATGCATAGTGTTCTTCCTGCATGTGTGACTTCAGGCCAGAAGAAGGTACCAGATCTCATTAGAGATGGTTGTGAGCCACCATGCGGTTGCTGAGAATTGAACTCAGGACCTCTGGAAGAACAAATAGTGCTCTTAACCTCTGAGCCATCTCTCCAGCCCAGGAACTACATTCTTAAAAACAAAACAAAACAAACAAACAAACAAACAAACAAACAAAAAAAAAAAACAAAAACCCTGACTCTCCCTCTCTTAGCAATTACCAATTGCCAACAGCTCCTTAGTGAGGGGTGGGACTTCATGCCCTCCTCCCCTTTCCATACTAGGGTCTTGTCTGGCTTGAGTTATAGGTAGAGTGGGCTGAGCAGGTGACTGGAACAAAGGGAGGTGGTGACAACAGCAACCATAGCAATGGGAGCAGCAAGAAGAGAGCATCTGAAGTTGTATGAGGTGGCTGACAGCTTTATCTTAGTAATCGGGAGGGGAGACAGAGGCAGACAGATACCTGTGAGTTCAAGGCCAGCCTGATCTACACAGCAAGTCCCAGGCTGGCCAGTGCTACATAGTGAGATGCTTTCTCAAAATAAAACAAAAGCAACAACAGAAAAACAAACAAACAAACAAACATACAGATGAAGATTTCCAGAGACTACCTAGGGCAGAAGCAACGAAGAACAAATTCGATGGAGACCAGAGCTGCACAGATCTGAAGAAGCTAAGGCCCTGGTTGCTAGAAGGGTCCCGGAGTGCTGTTAAAAGGCTAAGCCAGGCCTGAGAACTGCTGCCACATTAGCCACTGTGGAGGGCTGGGATTCTGGCACCCAGGCTTACGAGTTGTCACACTAGTAAGGGCCACCTGCTGCTGCTGGATGCAGTCTGCTGTCACCACTGGCTGTTGTCAGAAGCCAAGTTTTACAACAGCTGTCAGGCGCTGGGGCCCCGTGAGGGCTGACCACCATGGAGAAGGGAACTGAATGTCCCTCAAACACGCAGAAACAGAACTTGTGAAGAGCATGTAGGGCATGGGTGGCTGACTCTGCCACTCCCTCCCCTACAATGCTCAACAGGAAGATGCCCGCAGACAGGTGTGAGGCCTAAAGTCCAGGCACACAGGCACACAGTAAAAGGGCTCCTGGCCAGCAGCCAAAGTGAACAACTGTCATGTCAGCCCCCAGCCCCCAGCATCCCTGGGTTCCAGTCACACACACACACACACACACACACACACACACCATGCAACTGATTGAACATGGAGCCTGTGTCTGGCCAAACCCCAAATTACTCTAAAAAAAAAAAAAAAGAAAAAGAAAAGAAACTCAGGAATGATCACATGATCAAAGTCATACAATCATGGTAGATTCAAGACTTAAAATCACCTTTTCTTTTGTAGTGTGTGTATGTCTGCGGGTCTGAGTGTCTGTGTGTGTGTTCTAAAAGAGCAGCAAGTGCTCTTAGCTGTTGAAACATTTCTCCAGCCCCAGGTTTTTGTTTTGAGATAGGGCTGGCCTCAAATCTGATACTTAGCTGAGGATGGCCTTAAACTGCTGATCCTCCTGCCTGAAATTACAGGCACATGCCACCATGCCCAACTTTATGTGATGTTAGAGATCGAAGCCAGGGCTTGTACATGCTAGGGAAGGACTGTACCAACTGAATTATACCCCCAACTCTAATTTTTTTTTTAAGGCAGGGCTTCATGTAGCCCATGCTAGCCTTGAACTCTTCATCTTTCTGCTTCCACCTCACATGAACCCACGTCTCTGAGCTTTTGTCTAAGGCAGCCTTTGGAAACCTGGACAGTGCGGGAAGGGAATCACTGGATTGTTTCCCAAAAGAGCTTAGATTTTTCAATTAATAACTGATGGAAGAGGATTTCAAATCTGGGTGAATCTTTAAGCACCAGACAGGGGTCAGCAACCATGGTCTGGCACAGCCCCAGGCTGGGCAAGCAAACCTTAGCAGCAACCCCAGCACAAGATCTGAGCAGTGGCCAGGCCTGGGCCTGGGGAAGCAGCCCAGTGAGGGATGGTAGAGGGCTCCTTTAAACAGCAGAGAGCTGAGAAAGAAGGATGCAGACCTTGCAGGCGGCCAGGCCACAGGAGATGCTCTAGTTATCCCCCAAGAAGACTGTGAGGAGAGAAGTAGCCATGTCCACTCAAGGCTTCTATCAGGTAGCTGGGCCCTTGCCATTCACATTGACCTGTAAGCTGAGGCTAGTGTGTGTGACTTATAAGACACATGTCTGGGTAACAAGGAGTTTATGCACAGTGTCTGGAGAGGCCACAGCCTCTGGGAATGTCTGTTTAAAGGTAGTCCTTCCAAATGATGAAGCAAGAGCTGGAAAGAATATCGTAGGATCCATAAGATGATTCAGGTAGTAATGGAGCCTGTTGTTAGTCTGACAACTCAGTTCCATCCCTGGAACCCACAGGGAAGGATAGAACTTACAAGTTGTCCTCTGATCTCCATGTGCAGGTTGTGCCATACCTGTGTATGTTCCCAAACACACAAAAATAACTAAGTAAATAAACATAATTAAAACTTTTAAAAGCAAAAATTTAAACAATTCTACAGGGCCTGGAAAGATCCTTCTTGCAGAGGACCTGGACTCAATTCCAGCAGATATCTATATGTAAATTCATTTCCAGGGGAGTCAGTACCCTCTTCCAACCTACAAGGACATTACATGTATGTGACACACACCAAAACACTCATATTTATAAAATTAAAATAAGTCAATCTTTTTAAAAAATATTAATTTCTTATTTCTTTGTTTTTGTTTTGCTTTGTTTTTAGTTGTTTTAAGACAGGGTTTCTCAGTGTATCCCTAGTTGTCCTGGAACTCACTCTGTAGACCAGACTGGCCTGGAACTCACAGAGATCCACCTGCCTCTGTTTCCTGAGTGCTGGGATTAAAGGTGTTCACCACCACCACCATGTTTTAACAAGTCCCAGGCCACCCTTGTGTCACAAAACTTTTGTTCTGTAAATCAGTCTAAAAACTCTGTTGACACTTAGAATAATTAATAAAAACCAAGCTTTAAGGGTGGCACAAGATAGTATTCCTATCTACACCAAAGAACTTCAGGTCTGAGTATACGGCTTGGTGTACTTGCATGCAGACCTGAGCTCAGATCCTCCAGAAGACAAGTAAACAGCAAAACACAGCAGCACATATCTACAATCCCAACACTGGGGAGAGGGTTCAGGAGGGGCTCTGACTCACTGGCCTGCCAGGCTAGTGGAGTCAGTAAGATCCAAGTTCAGTAAGAGACTTGGTCTCAGAAAATAAGGTGGGCAGTGACTGAGAAGGACCCTGGGCATTGACCTGACCTCCACAGATACACAGACAGAGACACACACAGTGGGCAGGAGGTGGGGTGGGGGGCAAGGGAGGGAGAGAAACAAAATTCAGTTCCTGGACTGCAACACAGTAGAGCTGACAAAGTATATGTCTTCAAATACATATGGGAAACTAAAACAGTCACCAAGGAACATCACTACAGACACCACTGCAGCTCTGTGTGCCAATGAGCAGGCTGTTGTTGACTAGTAAGTGTGAGGTCAGCATGGCTTGCACAGCAAGACTCTGTCTCAAAACAAAAACGCACCCCTCCCCCAATCTTCAGGCTACAGAAATATTTAAGAAATGTTGCCAAGAGCTGGAAGCAGTGACTGAGGGGAAGTACCCTTCTCAACCCTGGGGAAAACTAATCTCTATTTATCAGAGCTCTGTGCTGCTTCAGTGCAGACACCAGCCCAGGACAGGAAGCCCAGCTTTGTGCTTCTGCAAATTCTCCTCCAGGAGAGGTAACAATGAGTGAGTTCTCCCTGCTGACCTCCCTGCAGGGTGCAGGGGTGTTGATAAACTGGTCATCAGGAGGGATTGCTATAGTTTTTCTGTGTTAAGAGGGACATTTCTAGATAGTTGCCACTCACCCTCCCCCTCCCTATGTTGTTCCCCTACCCTCCCTGAAGTCCTCAGCCATCTGTGCTCCTGGTCGGGACTCTGCCGCCATTTTGGCCTGGAGTTTTGCTCCATCTGGGTGGTCAGACAGGCAGGGCAGTCACCAAATTATTGCCAAGTTCCTGGGGCTTCCAGGGCAATGCTGGCAAGAGATCCCGAAAGAAAGGCATCCAGAATGGGGGAGGAGCATAGCAGGCAAATGTCCCGGAGAGAACCAAGGGTATGATGCCCAGAGGAGACAAGAAGAGAGCTGTCTCATGTGTCCCATGCATCCCTTCCACACACCTGTAACAGACACAAAACACATGAATCTTAACTAGAGCACCTGTAATTTTGGACCACCTACCTCTCCGTCCTTTCCTGTGACATTCCTTCCTACTGAGGCACCTCAGCCCTCCCATACTTCACACAAGGGACTTGACCTGTGACCTCCCCACCTTCAGTCTCCCCAAGCCTGCATTGGTGTATTTCCATGTCACCTAACTCTAGATGCTGCAGCTTTGAGCTGGGGAGACATTGGCCCAGTCCTCAGATGCACACTCAGGATCAGGTTTGCTTCCTGGCTGGGTGTAGGACACCAATGCCAGGCCCCATCAGCCCATCTTCTCTCCAGCACTCCTCAAATCCAAAATTATCCACACTGGAGAGCAGCTCACTGGGAACCTCGCTGGTGTGGGATGACACCCAGGCTGGGACCCTGAGCCCACACCTTGCAGGGAAAACCTACCTCAAAAGCCAGCAAAGGAACTTGGCCCTCAGAACCCCCAGCCTAGGATACATGTAGCCTGGAACCAGTAATGGCTGAGAGGCCAGTCCTCACACCATCCTCAGGGCCAAGTAGCTTCACAGAACCTACAACCATGGCCTCTGCAGCAATTTGGCTCCATTTCCCTCTCTCCTCTGCTTAAGCCAACCAACATGTGAGTCCCTTTGCCTTTACAAGCTCGAACTCTTGGTCCCCTGGCACTGTCCAGATGCTTTGTCCTGAAGTTTGCATAGTCAGACCTGCTGTGCCATTGGCAGGAAGGGGCTTGTGCCCACTTCCCACTGCAGCCATTGGATGGGAATGAAAGCAAGGCTCTTCCAGCATCCAGGACTGCTCAGCCTCACCTGACTCCTGATGTTGTAGACTATGGGAACCTATCTCACAGGAGGGAGGCTGAACAGACCCAAGAAGGAAGTTGGACCATACTGCCTCTGAGAGGCCCAAGAGGTTCTCAGGACCTCAATATCCTGTCCCCATCAGGTACCACATGGCTATCCAACCTTCTCCAGGCCCAGGAGCCCCTGGTAAGGCTAATTGACAGAGGTCCCTAAGGAATGACCCTGCTCCAAGGTGAGGCTGTACACACAGGGTCGAGACAAGGTCCCTTTCATGAATCAACTGGTTGGGTCACCAGTGCCCAGGTGTTTGTTCAAACACTAGTCTTTACAGTGAAGATATTTATGGGTGATGGTGACATCTAAGTTAGGTGGCTTTGGGGGAAGCACATGACCCTCTTTAACGTAGGCAAGTGCCATCTAATCAGTAAAGACCCTAAAAATGGCCCAGCCCTCCAGTATAAGCTGGTTCCTCAGGCATAGGATTCATTAGGAAGCTAAGCTAGGACCATTTTAAATTAGCTCATTAACATAAACTCAGCTGTAGCTAAAAGAGCTCAATATGTATAGCAAATGATGCCCATAATATAATGTCTGTGTGTCAGAGGAAGACATCTAGAGACACCGTCTCTCATTGAACACAAAGCTAAATGTCAGACAGCAAGCCCCTAAGATCCTCTGGTCTCTGTCCATCTCCCCAGGGCTGGGGTTACAGGTGCATGCCACACCCAGCATTCTACAAGGGTTGGAGATCTGAACTCACTGAGCCCATCTCAGCCCATTCCCACCAATGTATATTTTAAACCTCCTGTCTCAGTCCTGGCAAGCATAATCTGGCTTCTATCCACCCTCCTCACTCTGGAGGGGAGTTCTCCATTTCCCACAGGAGTGTCAACCCTCTTGGCACCAGCCCCAAAGTCACAGCGATCCCACTAGGGATGATCAAGAGAGTCATAAGTCTCTGGCTTTTTGGGTCTCCCTAGGTAGAGTAAACTTTCACAGAGGCTCAAGACAACTCCTCATGCTCCATTCCATGCATGGCCAACAGAATCAAGGCCCCTCATAAATGTCAGAGTGACAAGTCACTGCAAACAGATCTTCTGTCCTGCTCAGTACTTCTGAGCCTCAGCCTGCCCGGCCCTGCCTGTGTGCACACACAACACGCCCCTGCCTGTGTCCACTGTCTCCACTTACACTTCAGTGAACTCCAGGAGTCACCCCCACATGGGTTTTTATTCCTGGGGGCGCCATTGGCATCTGTGAGACTGGGAGATCTTTGGCCTTTATTGGTGTCCAAGACCAGAACAGGAGATCCGGCAACAGGCACACTATGCAAAACAGATTCTAAACTACTCAAAGGGTCTATTTATAATTCACAGCAAAATGGTTTGTTGCTGTCAAAATGTGTTTGCATATTACACAAACAGACCCTCATAGCAATTATCTTAATGTTGCAGCTACAAGTGAACACCTACTTACTTCGGGCAAATTTAACACTGGATTTACCGTTAGCAGCACAAACTGTGGGGGGGGGGGGAGCACACCTCCAGGCTCTCTCAGAATTTAGGAGAGGGGTCCCATAGCAACATTCCTAACCTTCTAAGGCTCAAAAAGAAAGAGGCATGTGCTGGCTGTACCTGCCTCAGACACCACAGCAGGGTCCATCTTTTTGTCTCAGCTGTGCTTGTGGCCACAGGACCTCCCCCACTGCCCACCCTTTACCACCAAGGCCACCAGGTTCCTGGTGATAACGAGAGACATACAGGCTACTACTTGTCCAGAGGCAGTAATAGGGAGCCACCAGAATCTGGGCACCAGATCCAGGGGAGATGGGGTGGGGGAGAGGGGTGGGATGGGGAGGATGGCAGTGGAGAAGTCCTTGTGGCTAACGGGCAGGAGGCTGGATTCAAGGTCCCTCCTGCCTACTTCCATTTTCATAGTCTGGAACCCTCCTATCGCCATTTGGGCACAGCTGGTGCCTCTGTCACAGCTTCCACCACCCATGCTCAGTGCTGGACTGGGGCGCTGGCCTTCTACTCTTCCCAAAGGATGCTGAAGCCCAGGATTCCACCCCTAGTCTCAGTCCCAAACATCCCTGTCTTTGTTTTTCTGCAGTTGTGATTCAAAAAAGAAATGCTTGAGGAGGAAAGGGTTTATTCATCTTACACCTCCAGGCCACGGTCCATCATTGAGGGAAATCAAGGCAGGAGCTGAAGCAGGAGCCAAGGAGGAGTGCTGCTTACTGACTTGCTCGCTGGCTAAGTTCTTTAGTTTGATTACATAGCCCAGGCCCACCTACCTACGGATGCCGGACATGCTGCCCATAGTAGGCTAGACCCTCCCACATTAATCATCTATCAAGACAGTCCTTCATAGACACAGCCACATAGGCCAATCTGATATGGGTGATTCCTCAATTGAGCTTTCTCTCCCCAGGTAATTCTAGGTATGCTGAGTTAAGAATAAAAACCAGGAGCTGGAGAGATGGCTCAGGGGTTAAGGTCCTGAGTTCAGAGCCCAACATAGAGGCTCACAACCATCTATAATGGGATATGATGCCCTCTTCTGAAATAAAGTCATACATTTAGATAGGGTACTCATAAATAAAATAAATAAATCTTTAAAAAAAAAAATAAAAACCAGACTTGACCATCCAGTGCCATTTCAATTCTGTTCACATCAGGGGCTTCCTGAAGTCTCCATGCCCCACCCAAATGCTGCCCTGTAGAAAACAAGACTGGCCACTTCTACTCCATGAGCCTCAGGGGCTCTTCAGGCACCACACTGTGGCCACCTCAGAGACTTTGCACATACTGTCCCTGTTACCTAGAACACATAGACCCACACGAGGCAAGTAATCCACAGCCAGCTTCAATGTTGTCACTGGCTGCAGTCCAACCCATAGTCCAGTCTGGGTTCAACACTCTTACTTCAACCCTCCCATGCTTTCTCACAGGAGTTAAGAACCATCCATAACTCCAGGGGCTGGCTGACGTCCTCTTCTGGCCTCTGGGGCACTGCACACAGACATACATGTAGGCAAAGCATTCATACACATAAAATGAAAATAAATAGATATATAAGGGATGGAAAGATGGTCCAGTAGTTAGGGACACTTACTGCTCTTCTAGAGGACTGAAATTCAGCTCCCAGAGGAGTTCCCAGCCATCTGTGACTCTAATTCCAGAAGATCCAAAACCCCTCTGGCCTCCTTGGGAACCTGTACCCATGCGCACACAGTCATACAAACAAACAGGTGCACACATACACGTATGTTGAAAAAATAATAACTTTTGGCAAAATGGATAAATAGGGGGCCAGAGAGAGGGCTCGATATTTGGGAGTTCCTGCTTTTCCAGGGGACCTGAGCTCACAACTGCTTGGAACTCCAATGCTAGGGATCTGATGCCCTATTCTAGCCTCTTAAGGTACTGATCAACAGAAGCATGTGCACACACACACACACACACACACACACACACACACACACACCTGCACAGCCTGAGAGATAAGCGGCACAGCTACAGAGATCTCAGGGAGACCCAGACACTGACTCAGAGCCTGTCCTGGGACTACAGGATTTCAATATACTGCAGATTACAAACCCAGCAAACCCCAGCCCAGGCATCCCATTCCTGCTGCATTGACAGAGTAGAATTTAATTTTAAGGCCAGTGGAGAGAAGGCAGGGGTGACTCCTAGAAGTCTCCAGAATCCAGACCTGCCAAACCAGTTCCTCCAGAGAGTCCCTGTCTCCTGCCCTCTCCAACTGAAAGGTCATTTCTTGCTCCCAAGTTGGAGCTGTCTGGCCTTCTGCAGGGAAGGGGCAACAATACATAAATTCACTCAACACCTAGGCTTGCCCCCAAAGGCCACAGACAGAACGAAGGCTCACAAACGTGATCTCTCACAAAGCTGTGTGACTTGTTTGGGGCACTCTGCATAAATCAAAGTTTGATCCCTTCATAACTCTGGAATACAGAACTTCCTAGATGAGGAACACAAGGCACAGGGTGCCTAGCAATTGACTCGAGGTTGCACAGATTGTGGCCAGAGTGTGGGGACCCATTCTCAGCTGTTAACCACTGCACAGCCTCCACTGAACACACACATATTATCCTCCAGGCTTCAACTGCCTTAGAATGCCTGTGAGACAGAAGATGGGTACCCAAAGCAGTGGCTTAGGGGAAGCTATTCACCTCACCCTACCTACTTCAAGGAATTCAGAAACCTGGTTAAGATCCATACAGTACCCCAGATCCAAGTCTGTCCCTACCCATAGGAGCCACCCAAGAAGTTTCTAGATACCTGTGAGACATCCTCAGCAAGCATCAAATTCAACCAAATAGTAGGGGAAGATAAGAGACAGAAAACTTCTTATTTCTATCCCTGTGCTTACTTTATGACACAGAATAGAAAGACATGGAAAACAATGAAGGGATGAAAAAGGAAAAGAGCCCTCTCCCATGAGTCTGGGTGAAGCTTCTTCCTAGAGAGAAGTAGAATTCTAGCACATTCAACACCTACTTAAGGTCTTTCTCCACCTGGGCTGTGGTACACACCTTTAATCCCAGCACCTGAGAGGAAGAGACAGGCAGATCTACAAAGAGAGTTCCAGGATGGCCAGGACTATTGCACAGAGAAACCATGTCTTGAAAAACAAAAACAAACAAAAAAGATCTTTTTCCATTCCCAGCTCTAAACATACAATTTTCTGGGACTTTCACTCAAAACCATATTTACAGTAAAACATTTCCCAAACCCTTAGAGGTTCTTGATTTAACTTTATCAGAATATAACCCGTCTCCAGAGCCACCCCATAGTTTTACCTAGCAAAGGAGGGAGGGGGAGCTTCTTAGCAACCTTTCCAGACATAACTTGAAAGGCACTAAAATGATCTATACGGCTGATGCTAAGACAGTGGTTCTTCCTTGAGAATCTCATACCCACACTTGGATATATCTTACTCTTTCCTTGAGTGCCACTCTTTATTTTAACCCCAGTACTTAAAATTTATGTAAAAATATATTTTAGTGGACAGTCATGGTGGCATGGAGCACACCTTTAATCCCAAGCACTCAGAAGGCAAAGACAGCAGGGTTACTGTGAGTTCCCAGTCAGCTTGGTTTACAAAGCAAGTTCCAGGACAGTCAGGGATACACTGAGAGACCTTGTCTCAAAGCAGCAACAGAAGTCTTTTAGGGGCTGGAGAGATGGCTCAGCAGTTAAGAGCACGTTCTGCTCTTGCAAAGGACTCTAGTTCACTTCCTGGCACCCATCAGGTAGCTCACAATCACTAGCTCCAGGGGATCTGACACCTCTATAGTCTCCAGAGGAACCTGCCCTTGTGTGCATATACCTACTCCCTTCTCACACACATACACACATAATTTAAAATAAAACCTTTGTTTTAAGTCACAAGAGGGTGTTGGTTCCATCGGAACTGGAGTTACAGGTGGTTGTGACCACTACATGGGTGCCGGACCATCTCCCTAGCCCTTAAAAGTCCTTTTAGTAAACCACAGCTCTCCAATGTGAAGCCTCTTCTTGTGTGCCTCTCTCTCTCTCTTCTTGAGCATCTTCCTTTCTACTTTTAACTAAACTTCAACTCTGTCTCACTGCCTAGTCCTGAGATTCCCTTTTAAGTGGAAGCCATGGTTCCTGGGTGAGGTCCCTTGAATGAGGGACTTCCTCAGGCCATTGAGGACGAATGTAGGGAGGTGCACATCTGCCTCTCACTGCAGACAGCTGGAAGGGAAGCAGTTGCCAGATGGCTTCCAAAGTCCCCAAAACATCAGCCTGCTCCACAAAGGCAGATTCCAAGCCCGATTCCATTTACCAGCCCTAACACCTGTGACTTCCCTGCCTCAGTAGAAGGCAGTGCTGGTTTGCCTGAGGAATGAGGCAATAGGCATGCAAGGATGACTTGACCTCTGCTAGGGAGCTTTACACTTGGGAAGGCTGCTCCCACAGCAACGTGGCTGGCTCAAAATCCACTAATCAGGCTAGGTGGACTAGTTCATTTTTGCCATGTCAGTATTTGGAAGGTTGAGGCAGAAGAATTACATTTAGTTTAAAGCCAGCTTGGGATAAATAGTGAGACCTGTCTCCAGACAAAATAAAATAATGAAGCTCTCCCAAGCTCTCCTGAGGGTTTATCTGAGTCATGTGACCATTGCCTCAATTTCCCCATCTGTGAAATGAGGGTGATTTAGGGATTGGGATGGGTTTCTAGTGTGGTCAGGCACTCCCAGGTGACAGGTTTTGGCCATCCTATTAGATTTTAGTTTATTATTAAACTCTCACCTAGGCTGGCTTCAAACTCACTATGTAGTAATGAGTGGCTTTCTCATTTTGTTAAGTGCTGGGGTTACAGCCTTGGACCACCACACATCTGGTTTATGTGTCACAGGGTAACAAATCCAGGGCTTTGTGTATGTTCTATTTACTTAGCTACATCCCTAGCCCTGCCATCGCCATCCTCTTTAACTGAAACCACCTCTCTGTCCATTATTGACAGGCCTCATAGGGTGATTAGCCAGGGGAGTCCCCGACCTTACATAGCTCTTCGAATTTGCACTTTACTGTGAGCTGATCCAAGCATATAACCTGATCTTCTACCTCTCCTGGACCTCCCAGCAAGCTAAGGGCCACATCCCACCTGCCTATCCCCCACCCATTTTCCAGCTCAACTGCAGCCTCCTCCAGGAAAGTCCCCACACTCCCCTGGCTTCGTCACCTAGAGCTGATTCTGGGCTCCTGAGAGCTGGGAACCCACACGAGGCTGACCCAACCTCTGGGAGTAGCTGTGCTCAGACTTCCAGTCCCCTGCCCCCTCCCCCATCCCGGCGCTGACAGGGAGAAGGGTTTGGCGAACCACTCCACAAGGAACTCCCAAGCATATCTTGAAACAACAGAGGCCAATGAGGGTTGCCTACTTTCCAAACTGTTGAGTCGAACTGAGTTTTCACTTGGACTCAAGTTCGCCAGGACTCTCGCTAACAGCGAGCGCACTAAATAGAACCTGCTCGCCTCAGAGCAGAACTTGTCTGCAGCCTGGGACCTTCAGGCCCTTTCCCCACCCCAGCCAACAGGACGAAGGAATGCCACCCCTCCCCCCTGGCGGCCTCCGCTGTTTCCCCAGCACAGCCCGGCGGCCAGCGACATTCTCGGGAGGCCTTTGCCAGGTTTGGGAAAGCGAAAGAAGACCGCGCAGGTGCCTTGCCCAAGTGGGGACTTCCGAGGCTCTCGGTCTATAAATCCTAGGAGTTGCACCCAGTGTGACAAGATAACCAGACAGACCCCAACCTTGGGCCCCACGTGCATCCTCAGCTCCTGCCCCGGCCTCGGTGTTCCCGCCTGTGAAGAGGGAATGATGCCACCACGACGGGCTCAGGTTTGGTGCGCAGAAGCCCAGTGGCCAGTGCTAGGTGCTGACCCTGGTGATCCAAAGGGGATCGAACCCGTGTCCGAAGGAAGCGAGGAAGGCAGGGAACACAGAGCGGGGGCAGAATAGGGGAGTGGAGGCACAGCCAGGAGAAGGTGGAGTGGGAAGAGGCCGGGGTCAGGGGCACAGGAGCCTCAATTCCCCACCCAAGCAGTTACCCCAAGGGTACTCACCGGACCACGGAGCAGTTCACCTGGCCTCAGCAACTCCAGCCGCTCACCCCTGCAGGCACCTCCGGGGCAGGTCCCTCCCCGACAGGCCCCGCCCAATGTCAGCCTGGAGTGCTCAGGGTGGGCGGGACCAGGGCGGGTGGTTCTGGCTCTAGGCTGGAGGGAGCTGAGGGACACTGGCCCTGTGTGGTCTCCACATCCACACTCGCTGCCAGCCCTCACGTTTACTCTCTTTCGGTATGCGCAGAATGAGATGAGAAACTGGAGATCTGTGCTGAGTTAGGAAACTCAGCCCGCACCCGGGATCGCCCGACCCGCGGTCCCAGGCCTGACGCATGATGCGAGTTCGAGGCTCATCGAATCGTTGCCTCTGCCCTCAGTGTATCGCTTCCCTGCCAGAGAGACGAAGCCAGGGTTGGAGACTCGGGAACCATTCCCACACCCCTGTGACTTGCCTCAAGGCACAAGAAGGCCTTGATGTCCTAGGGAGAGCAGACCGGAGGTGGAGGGAGGCACAGAAAGTGCCTTTCCCAGAGCGAATGCTTCTGCCTCCAGGCCACCGCTTCCTCCACTTCCTGATGTCATGCTGGGCTGGCACCTATACCTCATCTCCTGCATATACTTGCTGTCCATCAACCCAACATCAAGGTGTAGCCCTGATGACCCCAGCTCTGACCCCAATCCCAAACTGAAGCTACTAGCTCTCCAGCTGGATACCCAGCCTCATAACACACCCACCCGCTTACCAACCCCTCCCCATTTCATTGTCCCAATGGTGGGATCCATCCTATGTACGGTCCACTCTCTAGCCCTGATAGCTCCTTCAAAGTATGACAAGGACCGCCACTTCCCAGTGAGTCAAGTTAGTGATCCTTTCCTTGCATCCTGTCTATCTGTTCCCACACAGGGTCCAGGTATCCCTTTCTGAGAAACTTGAAGTTTCTCCTATCCAGTAGATGAGGCAGATTCACAGGCTGCATGCAGGAGGCATGGTCCTGAGGATCCTTTGTAGGACAGTTGAAACAGTGCGGTATTTGACACCACCCACCTCTAGAGGGTGACCGGCAGTGTAAACCACCACCTCCTGCTTCCGTAAGTGATTGGTCCTTAGGCAAGCAGCACAAGCCACCTGGAGGACTGACTCCTCCAGTGGAATTTGCTGGATGGTGGGGAAGAGAAAAATATGATTTGCTGTGTCTAGCACTGCACCCTAGCAGGGGAAGCTTGGCTCACTGCTGATGCTAGTGAAAGTCAAAAAACATCACCCTCCTCTGCTGAGCCCATAGCTGAAGGCCCTGTAACAGAAGACTCCAAATTATTTCACGCAAGATTCTAAATTTTTAATTTTATTTTTATTTCATGTGTGTGGGTGTTTTGCCTTCATGCATATCTGTATATCACATGCATTCTCTGCCAATGAAGGTCAGAAGAAGGCATCAGATCTCCTGGAACTGGAATTACAGGTTGTGAGCTGCCATGTGGACACTGGGAACTGAATCCAGGACCCTCTGCATGAGCAGCCAATATTCTGTTTGGTTTTCTTTGAGACAGGGTTTCTTTATAGCTTTGGAGGCGGTCCTGGAACTCACTCTGTAGACCAGGCTGGCCTCGAACTCATAGAGATCTGCCCGCCTCTGCCTCCCAAGTGCTGGGATTAAAGAGGCACCACCACCACTGCCAGATATAGCCAATGTTCTTAGCCAATGGGCCATCCCTACTGCTCCATTTCATGTAAGTTTTACAGGACATGGGAAACTCCCTAAAGAAGAAGACCCAGAGAAACAGGTGCATTATGTATTTTCATACTTGGGTTTGAGGAAGGGTATGTCAGGAAGGAATATGGTTGGTGGGCAAAAGGTCATGGCCTAATGGTAATAAACTAGAGGAAGTAAACCCCTCTGTCTCAGGAGATGAGCGTGTTCTTTTCCTCTGGGTATGAGGTACCTCTCATGGGCTCTTGTGAGGTGGTCAGGGGAGAAAGGAAAGGGAAGGATGAAAGCCTATATTAGTTCCTTGTCTTGTTGCTGTGACAAATGCCCATGACAGAAACAGCTTAAGGATGGAAGGGTTCATTTTGGCTCATAGTTTGGGGGAACAGCAGTATCAGTGGTGAGAGATATTCTGGTGCATGGTTCACTTTCTCTTTCTTTTATTTTTATATGTAAGTGTGTGTGTGTGTGTGTGTGTGTGTGTGTGTGTGTGTGTGTGTGTGTAGAGGTACCCTCAGAGGCCAGAAGAAGGTGATGGGTTTCTGGGAACTGGAGTTACAACAAATGTGTCACCCATCCTCGGTGCTGGGAATGGAACTCAGGTCCTCTACAAGAGCAGGAAGCTCTCTTAATGGCAAAGCTGTCTCTCTGTTCCTCCCTTCACTTTGGAACCCCAGCCCATGGGTCCTCCCTCCTAGGTCTCTGGCATCACTCTCACACCATGCCCAGAGATGCCTCCTAGGTTGAATCTTAACCCTTCAAAGCATCACTGCTCCCTCCTGTATCCACTTTCCCAAGTCCTTCTTACTTTGTCTGCATGCACCCACACCATCTATTACTGTTTGAACTTCAATTTTTCATTCCATGGAATTCAAAGCATCCTGATGGAAAATTAGCCTTTTTTTTTTTTTTTTTTGGCAATACCAGGAATTGAACCTGGTGTCTTGCACATGCCAGGAGAGGAGTTCTGCCACTGCTCAGGCTTTTTATTCAAGTGACCAAGTTGTCTCTCCGACAAAGCTAGCAGTAGGGGAAACATCATCCCAGGGGAGGAGAACAACTGACTGAGTCCAAGATACACTGTATTAGCCAGGGTTCTCTAGAGGAACAGAGCTAATAGATTGCATGAACTCCAAGGGGAGTTATCAGAATAGCTTACAGATTGTGGTCCAGCCTGTCCAGCAATAGCTGTTTACAAACAGAAGTTCCAAGAATCCAGTAGTTGTTCAATCCACGAGACTGGATGTCTCAGCTGGTCTTCAGTACACCCTGAGATCCCAAAGAAGCAGGCTCTAGACCCAAATTCAACTCCCAGCAACCACATGGTGGGTGGCTCACAACCATCTGTAATGAGATCTGGGGGCCCTCTTATGGCATATAGGTGTACATGCAGGCAGAACACCATAATAAATAAACTAAGAAAAAAAAAAAAAAAAAAAAAAAAGGAGGCTGTAATTCAAGTGAAGGAATGGATTTTCCAGCAAGAGCAAGCAGGCAAAGAGAGCAAGCTTCCTTCTTCCATGTCCTCTACCACACCAGGGGGTGTGGCTCAGGTTAAAGGTGGATCTTCCCACCTCAAAAGATCTAGTTCCAGATTAAAAGAGGGTCTTCCCACTTCAAGTGATTTAATTAAGAAAAAAAAAAAAACCTTTCAGGTCTGCGCAGCCATTTGGGTTTTAGTTAATTCCAGATGTAGTCAAGACAACCAAGAATTGCCATCACACACACACACACACACACACACAAACACACACACACACACACACACACACAGAGAGATCATGTAATACTGGTCAAGGAAGGGGCACTGGTGACCTGTGCTAAGCAGAGGCCAATGTGAGGCCACTTGATCACTGCTCCAACACATGGTAGGACTGCCTCTACTCAATAGGATGGTGGAGCAGTTTCCTTCTGTGAAGACAACTCAAGCATGTGGACCTGCAAACCAACACAGCACAGCTTGGATATGACTATCTGACATTGTCCTCCCCTCACAGGACACGAGGTGACAGGAAGCAAAGAACCCAGGCTTAATTCTTTCTATTTCTTATTATATTTATTAACTTATTTGGGGTGTGATAAGGTGGCACATGTGTGCCAAAGCATGTGTGTAGAGACTAAAGGACAACTTTTGGGGGTTAGGGGTTCTCTACCAGGTGGGTTTGCACACACACACACACACACCACAGGGTGGGGGAGAGAGTAAACCAACCATCTAGAGTGATTGCATGGTCAAGAGTGCAGGTGTGTGTGCACCTACCGACACAAAAGGGCAGAGACCCCTAAAAGAACTGCACACCAGGCACCCTACTTTCTTCCTTCTGTAGTAATAAGGCTGGGAAATGAAGAGCTACTACTGAATGGTATTACTGCTGGCTTTATTAAATTTGTTCTTACACGTTTACGAAGTTGGAGGCCCCTTCTTTCGAAAGCAGCAAATTCTAAGTTAATGAGCATGCTGGGGTGGAGCACAGGAGACAGAAGGGGGGGAAAACCGGGGCCACCAGCCTTGGTCCTGGATTTCCTGTTTGTGTTCTCCCCAGTGGCTCACCCAGCCAGCTGCGGAGAGCTGAAATCTTCTTATGGCCAGGAAACATGCATTTCCCGTGCTGTTGACGCATGGGGACAGGCAGGCAGAAAGGAATCTGGACATCCTCCAGCCACTCCCTCTGCTGGCCCAGTCTCTGGAACCCACCGGCCACAGCCTACTATCCCATAGCCAAGTATCATGCTCCCGTTTCAGAGCAGAGGCAGGAGCTGACAGCACAGCCATAAACTCTGGTGCATTCTCTGTGGTGTTCTCTGGGACCCTATGGCCCAGCGTGGAAATCAATCCCTTACATTTCCAGTCTAGGGGCCTCTGCTCTGGATCCCCTAACCCTAAAAACCAGTTATTGCCTCAAAGGTAGTATAAGTTTATTCTAGAGCCAAATATGAGCAATGCCAATGTGGTATGGTTGCATGAAGTTCTTACAGGAACAGAACAAAGAAAGCCATAAATCAGCACACTTTTCAAATACAATGGTGTCAACATCAGGTGGGCGAGCTCCACAAAGCCTGGTGATCTCTGCTCAGACCTCAGATGCTATCTGATGACATTTTGATGACATTCTTGAACTTTTGGGTTGAGGGGAGGATAGGGGTCTGTTAGCACATTCCCAAAGGTCTCACGGGATAGTCATAAGGACACAGACAAGGGCAATGAATGGCTATCAAGTTAGCATGAGATAACTTGGCTCTGGGTCTGCAACATTCCAACCCCTCCACAACCAGTGAATCAGCCTTAGAGGTGCAGGGTCTTCTCAGGAACTTCAGTTCATTCCAGTTCGACCGGGTGTGGCCACCGGTGTACTAGACTGGTAACCCAGCTCTTCAAATACCCGTGTCAGCAAAGAATTCTCACCTCAAAGGCCTCTATCTTGGTTAAGTTTCTGTTGCTGTAATAAAGACCATGAACCAAAGGCAACTTGGGAAAGGAAGGGTTTATTTTAGCTCACAAACCCTGACCACACTCCATCAAGAAAGTCAGAGTAGGAATTCAAGGCAGGAACCTGCAGGCAGAAACTAAAGCAGAAGCCATGGAGGAAACAGCTTACTGGCTTGGTCCTCTTGGCTTGTTCAGTTTGCTTTTCTTCATTGTCGTTTTTTGTTTTTTTTGTTTGTTTGTTTATTTTTGTTTTTTTTTTTGTGTGTGTGTGTGTGTTTTATTTTGTTTTTGTGGTGGTGGTGATGGTGGAATGTTCCAGACTGGGTTTTTCTCTGTAGCTTGAGTGGCTGCCTGGCTGTCCTAGAACTTGATCTGTAGAGGCAGAGGCAGGCTCACCTTGAACTCAGAGCTCTGCCTGCCTCTGCCTCTGGAGTGTTGGGATTAAAGGCGTGCACCACCACTGCCTAGCTACAATTCACTTTCTTATGGCACCTGTCCAGAGATGCACCACCTACAGTTTCCTGGGCCTCCCACACCAATCATCAATTAAGAAAATGTCGGGCAGACTTGCTTACAGTTTGATCTAAAGGGGCATCTCCCAACTGAGGTTCCCTCTTTTTAGCTGACACTAGCTTATGCCAAGTTGACATAAAACTAACTAGAGGAGTCTCAACAATTAGTTGACCCAGGCTCCTTTGCCACCAGGACATGGACAGTGACAGGCTCCACCCACCATGGTGAGGTACACTCTGAGAGGGCTGACTGGGAACACATTGTGCTACCAGGACCACTTTGTCCAGTGTTGTGTGTGTCTGTGCATGTGTGTGTGTGTCTGTGCATGTGTGTGTGTAGCAGGCACGTAGAACCTTGTGCTCACAGATAAGCACTAGGGGAACCAGGAATGTTAAACACACAGGGTTGTCTCTTCAAGGGAATATATGTACCACCTGTTTTCTGTCCAGAAGGCTGGGAGTAGACATGATTAATAGCCTGGTGACCTTTGTGCTGTCTGTGTGGCCAGACTTTCTTCCCCCAGACCCTTATCTTGAGCTGGTTTTCTCAGTTAATCTGCAGAACCTATCTTTACAGAATATGTCACTTTACAAAGGGTTTTGACATAGTCATGTCTTAAGCTTTCTTGTGTGTACAAGATTGTGTTCATCATTACCAGGAAACTTCTTCAAATTGTGCTGTACTTAAATATACCTGAAATAAACTACTCAGACAGTCAAAGCTTGAACCAACCCAGCTACTGAGTCATGATAAACCCAACTGCCTTCATGACTCTCATGAATTGTTACTCTGCAGGCCGCTGTGTTTGCAGAGACCCTTGCAATGAGGATAGGGTGCGGTGAGGCGGTATGCACAGTGGCTACAGGTGAAGAACCTAGAACCTTCTGGATATGGCTTCTGTGGCTATTGATTTTAGGTCAGTGCAACTGGAGTCTCCCTATGGGTTGGGAATCTCCTGAGGGGTGGAGTCCCCAGTGGGGTGGAGTCTCCTGTGAGTGGAGCCTCCTATGGATGGGTCCTCCTGTAGGTGGGGCCTGCTGTGGGGTGGAGCCTCCTGTGGGGTGGAGCCTCCTATAGGTGTGGTCTCCTGTGGAGTGTGGTCTCCTGTGGAGTGGAGTCTCCTGTAGGTGGGGTCTCCTATGGGTTGCTATTATAGTCAGGGCTTTGCCCTTAGGTCTACTCTTCTCTGTTGAATGGTTTTGGACACTGTTCCCAGAAGTTGAGTATGGCCTGTATGTGGCTTTCCACTCCTGACAACTTGGGAAGCTCCTAGCACCAGGCAATCAGCATTGCCTCAGTAGCAGCCTCTGAAGTGGGCTCACACATACAACCCTTCCCTGATCAGTATCCCATGTTGCTGCTCTCATCTCCAACAAACACAAACTGAGGAGAGTCCCAGAGAGCTCCCCCCCCAACTCATGAGAGATTGTTTTTGCAGATAATGTGGTGATACTTTACATTTTAATAGCCTTTTACAGCTGGTTAGAGCTGGTTTGCCATCTTTACATAGCCATCAATGAGGGGAAGAGTCCTGAGGGCAAAGGCAGTGGTGTAGTATTGAACCCTTATCACCTTCAGGCCAAAGCCCACTAAGGACCCAGCTGCTGCTGAACACAGCCTTTGGTGCAACATTCAGTCATGTGGCTTTACAACCCTACAGCTTTATAACCCTGTATGTGAGTCACAAGCACAGACAAGCAAAGTCACCAGACATGATGTACTGCAAGGACAGTTGCTACTTCAAATAGAGAAACTGAGGCTGCTTGGCCTGCCTGATATCTCATAGCAGCCATCTCACACTCATGCTAGTAGCACTGGCTGTCTCCAGGAGGGGTGAATGGGATACATGAACTGTGTATTATTCCCTCATCAGCCTTCTCTCCATCTGGAGACCCCCATAAGCCTCAGGGATCCTGGAAAGAGGCATAGGTACTCAGGTCACACCATGATACTGCCAAAATGATAGCACCCCATCTCTCATCCCCAACCCCCAGGCTCAGCATCTTCCATCAATTTCATGCATACCTCATGCATGCCACATATCTGTAACCCATCTGGGATGCCAGTGGTTCCCAGCAGCGAGGGAGAGACAGCCCATGTGGGTTTCCACCCAATAACTTAATGCTGCAGGTCCAGAAAGGTCCCCCATCTAAGCCCTGAGAGATCTCTAGTTAGAGTCGGTCCCATTTACCCTGCTTGACACAAGGAGTCCACAAGATGTGGGTGTACTCAGAAAGTGAACAGAGGCCACTTTTCAAGGCTCATGGTCAGGGGATGTGTCTGAGTTCCTGTGTAGGTTCCTCTACCCAGGACCCTCCCCCTCTCTATGCCTTCAGGTCATCACCAATTAACTAGTGGACACTCTTGGAGCTCAGAGACCAAGGGCTCCTGCCGGAATGGATGCCCCTTCTCTCGGTCTTCAGCACCTAGGCTTGCAAGGGTCACATTTCATATTCCACAGGAGACTGAGAACCGTTGAGTCTCTCCCCCTCCTTTACATGTTTTCAAGGCCAACCCAAGTTTTAACATTGTATGAGTTCCCTTTCTTTATTCCCTTTGATTTATTTATTTTACATGTTTTGTAGCGGTCAGGCACCAGGGTGTCAGGTCCACTGGAACTGGAGTTGTAGATGGTTAGGAGACACCATGTGGGTGCTGAGAACTGAATTCAGGTCCTCTATCAGAGCAACAAATGCTCAGCTACTGAGCCATTTCTCTAAGCCATTGAATTCAGTTTGTTTTTGTTCAAGCTGAGTAATAGTTGAGTACACACATAGGCTGTATTTATTTAAAAGATATATATTGCAGGGTGTAGTGGCACACATCTTTAATCCCAGCACTTGGGAGGCAGAGGCAGGCGGATGTCTGTGAGGTCCAGCTCTACAGAGCGAGTTCCGGGACAGCCAGGGCTACACAGAGAATCCCTGTCTCAACCCCACAAAAAAGGTTAGACGCCCCAGCATCTGTCCTTTTTGTGGCCTCCAAGCTGCCTGAGGTTTGGGCCTGGAAACACAGGCAGAGCCTAGAGCAGTGCTTTCCTGAATCTGTGATCAGAGAGTGGTGTCCACAAATGATGGGCGTGCTCTGAGAAGATGGGGGTGAGTGAGGAGTCATAGACCCTCTCTATAGCATGCCCACCCATCCAGGGGAGACTAGGAGGCCCCCCTTGCCTGTGTACAGGCAAGTGTGAACATGTACTGTGAGTGGGTAAGTATACAAGCATGTATGTGTGGGTGTAGGATTATGTATCTGTATGTGTGTGTGAACATGAGAGTGGGGATGGGTGTGAGAGAGGTTTCCAGCAGAGTGGGCGGGAAGAGCCCTGGAGCTTCAGGAAGCAGGTGCAGCTGCCAGGTCCCTGGAAGAAGTTTCAAAAGTTTGAGAGTAACAGAGGGAGAGGGAGGGGGAGGGGGAGGGGGAGGGGGAGGGGGAGGGGGAGGGGGAGAGGGAGAGGGAGAGGGAGAGGGAGAGGGAGAGGGAGGTTCCCCCTCCCTCCAGTGCTCTGGCACAGGTGCAGGGGAACCTGGAAGCTCCAAGAGCTGAGGCTCTACTCAGGTAGACAGACTGCTGAAAAGGGCACCAAGGAGTTCAATCCTGTACCTTGTGAGCATGTTCCTCCCATGGTGGGAAGGCCAGCACGCCTCTCTGTGAATGGCATGACCTTCATCACCAAGCTACCAGAGTGGCTTCTATCCTGAGGGCATAGGAGGAGCACTGTGCCCTAATCCCTGTCTGTGCAGTCTGGGAAGTATGGTGACTGGACTTGGGACAGGGTGGGGATAAAGGAAACGGGAATCTAGGTAACAAGGCCCGCTCACCTGCTGGGTCCTGTGGGTGTGAGGGAGAATAGGGGCGGGAAGCACCGATTCTCACAAACACTAACCAGGCCCTCATGTGAGAACACAAACCACCTTGATTTCCTATCAGCCACGCCGAGGCCCATGACCTGGTTTGCCTTTGCCTCCAAACAGGAGATAAAACCATGGTATCTGATAACTTGATGGAAAAAGGGATTTTTCCCCCTTAAGACAGGTTTAGTGGGGGATGGTGGCACACACCTTTAATCCCAGCACTCAAGAGGCAGAGGTAAGGAATCTCTGTGAGTTGAAAGTCAGGTCTACATAGTGAGCTTCAGGCCAGCCAGGGCTACTTCGTGAGACCCTGCCTCCAAAAAACAAAACATAACCAAAAGACAGGGTACCTGTAGTCCAGGCTGGCCTCAGACTCACTATATAGACAAGGATGACTTTGGGGTGTGAGTCACCATGTGATTGAACCCAGAGCCTTATGCATATTAAGCAAGCACTACCCACTGACCCACATCTTCAGCCTTAAGCAGTGGGATCTTTGTATTAGCAAACTCTAGTGATGGGAACAGAGCCTGAGGGCTTGGCTTGCTAAGGGTGAAACCTACCCTAATTGTGTTTCTAGGGCTCTCTGACATCTCATCCATCCCATCTAAGGATTGGGTGGAGCAAGTGAAGGGGCCGGTCCTGAAGAGCAAAAGCTGTGTGATCTCCATGCCACAGGGCCACAGCATGGTATTTAAGAGTCGTCCCAGTGAGGATCCAGTATTGATAGTATGGGAGAAGCCAGAGCAACCATACCAACGACTCATTGCAATGAACATTTGCAAGCAAAACTGCTTACGAAAAGGACTGCGAGACTTTTTCTTTTTATTATTTCTACTTTTGCTTACTTTTGAGGAGGAAGTTGCAAGGATGGTGGGCAGATATGGAGGGACAGGAGATGGTTGGGATTGGGGTGTATGATGTGAAATTCACAAAGAATCAATAAAAAGTTAAAAAAAAAAAAAAGACGGACACACTCTAACATGTCAAGTTTTTAAAGGCCAAGACAGCATCCTCTCCATAGAAGGGTGCAGTGCTGTTTATTGTCCCAGAAGCCTTTGGGAGTCAGCACAGAACAAAGCAAGATCCCGAGAGACTGAGTGGAAACCTCAGCTAACAGTGTCAGTTACCAGGACTCACTTCCGTTGAATAAATGTTTTCAATGTCGTTTTATTATTGTTTTAGGATATTTTTTCATCATGTAACTCTAGCTGGCTTGGAACTGGCTATGTAGACCAGGCTGACCTTGAACTTACAGAGATCTATCTGCTTTGGCCTCCAAAGTACATGGATTAAAGGCAAATGCCATCACAACCCACTCAACATTTAAAAAAAATTCCCAAGAGCTGTTTACTATGTGTTCTACCCCTCTCCCCTCCTCCAGGAGCGTGAACTAAGGCTCAGTTGACGGTCTACAGGCAGGGCCTGTGTCCTACCCCATGACACTCAGCGGTGCACAGGCCTTCTTCGTAACTTCCCCAGTGCTAGAACCTCCGGTCAGTTAGTAGGATTTGTCATTTGTGACAAACATCTGCCTCCCAACCCATGTGGCAGAAACACACATGCAGGTCTGCAGAGGGAGGTGGGTCCAGGGAACCAATGGAGTCAGCCCAGGACACAGAGAGCCCCACACTGGGGCTTCCCCTGGGGCCCCATGCTGATCCAGTAGTAACTACTTAGTAGCACACAGGACAGGTCTGGGAGCTCAGGGGAAGAGGGACTAAACTGCCTGGAGTGGGGAAGACAAACCATGAAAACATGAAGTTTCAGCCCCCTGGCTCAGGGCTCTTCCAAGGAGTGGGTGAGGCATCCTAGCAATAAGTTTGTATGTGACACATCCTGGTGTGCCAGTCTCTGTACACCAGGTAAGATAGCGATTCTCGGTTGTCAACTTGACTACATCTGGTATTAACTAAAACCCAAGCAGTTGGACACACCTGTGAGGGATTTTGTTCTTAACTAAATCATTTGAAGTGGGAAGCCCCCCTTTTAAATCTGGGTCTTTGAGGTGGGGACATCTACCTTTAATCTGGGCTATACCATCTGGCGGTAGCCTATAAAAAAGAGGACTGTGGAAGGAAGTTTGATCTCTTTGCCTGCTTGCTCTCACTTTTGCTGGTGGGTCCATTCCTTCAATGATACTAAAGCCTACTTCTTTGTTTTTGTTTTGTTTTGTTTCCCTTTTTTTTGAGACAGGGTTTCTCTGTGTAGCTTTGGAACCTGTCCTGGAACTTGCTTTGTAGACCAGGCCAGCCTCAAACTCAGAGACCTACCTGCCTCTGCCTCCTGAGTTCTACGATTAAAGGCGTGCGCCACCACTGCCTGACTTAGAGTCTATTTCTTTTATATAGTCTATCAGTTCTGTTCCTCCAGAGAATCCTAACACCTGGTTATCACTGCCCAATTGGCTTACAGAACACCCCACACAGTGGAAGCCTCTGCCTGCAATTTTACTTCCATCTCTCAAAGGAGTTTAACAGAAGTGAGGGTTGAAGATGAAACTTGCTAGTGTTGAGGGAGGCTGGGTGGCACTGTTTAGCTAGGTTCCAGGACTATCCCACTTCACTGAGAACCCACAGCAACCCAGTTAACTTCTAGCCAGGACTTTGCACATTTTTTCCAGATTCAGGGTCCTGCCTGATGCCCTGCCTGACTTGAGGCTGGGATGACTCTTGCTCCCCTGGGGTCCCTGGGGAGCATTTTTCAAAAGCCCTGTATGCTGGCTAGTTTTATGGCAGCTTGACACAGGCTAGTCATCTGAGGAGGGAATCTCAACCGAGAAAACATTTCCATAAGATTGGGTGGCAGGCAACACTGTTTTCTTAATTGGTTACTGATTGGAGAGGGCACAGCCCATTGTGGGAGGGGTCACCCCTGGTCTTGGGTGCTATAAGAAAACAGACTGAGCTGGGTGTGGTGGTATAGGCCTTTAATCCTAGCACCCGAGAAGCCAGCCTGGACTACATAGTTCCAGAACAGCCAGACCCAGTCTCAAAACAACAAAGAAAGAAAACAGGCCAAACAAGCCAAGAAGAGCAAGCAGCAATCCTCTATGGCCTCTGCATCAGCTCCTGGCTCCAGGTTCATGCCTTGGCTTCCTTCAATAGACTGTGAGAGTCTGGATATGTAAGCCAAATAAACCCTTTTCTCCCTAGATTGCTTTTGGGCCATGTTTCATTGCAGCAATACCGATCCTAAGACACCCTGTGAGTTCAGCATGTGCGCTTACCACAGGCAGCATTGAAGTTCAAGCAGGCCACCTGATTGGAACAAGGTGTTTCTCTCATCCTGGGAGACAGGGGGACCTTCTGTCCTAACATTCCAGCAGATCCCCTGGATCCACAAAGCCTTGCAGTTCAGCATGAAGTAGCTGCTTCCTAGACTATGGCCAGATCTGGACACCCTGCCCCTGAGTCTGTTATTTGCTTGTTATTCACAGAAGACAATCAAGACCTGGGTGCTGTGAAGGAACTGGAACAGGGGTCAGCATGTGACCAAGGAGGACCACACTCCCCTGGCTCTTTAAAGAGGAGCTCAACAGAGTTCTACTCCAGGCATGGCTTGTCAGGCTAAGCTGCTGGGCCAGTCTACAGCAATCCTGCCAGAGCTCAAGAACACTTATGCCCATTTACCAGGCTGTGGAACCAGCCCATTTGCAGACCAGGGAGGTCCTAACCACCCTCAGACTCTGGGTAAAACTTTCTGGAGGTAGAGAACTACTCCTAGAGCAACTGGGAACACTGGACCACCCCTCCCACCACACCAGGGTCTTCAGCAACCCACACACAAAGAAGAGCAAGATCTGGAGGTCCCATGTGACCCCCCCCCCTAATGCAGTGGGTCACTCCCAGCTAATGTGTGGGTCTGGGACCAGGGACCTGACTTATACCTTGTATGCTTTCTGGGCCCGTCCATCAAGATGACATAGCAACATTGGACCTGAAAACAAGTACAAGAGTGGACAATGGGCAAGTGTCCATGGCCTTAGCTTGGGAATGTGCCCTGGCAGGAGGGTGAGGTGGGGGGTCCCAGAAGGACACCAGGGGGAAGACGGGAACCCAGAACTGTAACTTTATTTCATGCCTTCCTGTTTGGTGGCCACCCAGGGCAGAGGGAGGCAGGTCTGGCTGTGGCTTGAGTCCCATCTCTATGGGGGCCAAGCTGGGCTGGCATAGGCAGAACCTACTGGCTTCACATTTTCCTGGGTAGGTGTGGGCACCAAGGGCGGGGCAGACAGGAGGACACACGGTGACCCCATCTTTGAGGGTCATCTGGGTGGTACCAACGGGACATTCAATCAGACCTGGGGTACGCAGACTGGGAATATACAGTGACCAAGTCAGTGACAAGGGGGCTGGTGAACAAGTCTCTCACACACACATCCACGCACACACAAACAAACAGGGGCCAGTAAAAACATGAACGAACCTCAGGCCATCACACAATACTTGGCCGGCTTCCGGTTGCATCAAAGTCAGACACACTGGAGCGACTACCCCGCCCAAAGTCAATGAATATTCCTTCAGAGTCTGAGTCCACGGACTCCAGGATCTGGTCCACCAGTGTCTCAGGGCTGGAGGTGGGTGGAGAGCCGTGGGCTGGGCCCTGCTCTGGGGAATGGGCAGGGGGGAACAGTCTGCTGGGGCAAGGCCCTGAGTGGGGTGTTGGAGAGGACCTGAAGGTCCCTGAAGGGCCCTGGCCAGGTGTGTCCACAAAGCCCTGGGGCTCAGGACAAGATGTCATCTCAGAGACCGAGTGCCTACGGATGCTTGTGCCACCAGCTGCTGTGCCTTCTGCTTCATGCTCAGCCACGGGATTGAGCAGGGGTGTATTGTAGCTTTTGGAGCGCACCACCGGGTTCTTGGCTAGGACGTCTCCAGAGCGGGAGCGGCGCAGGAGCCGTTTCTCTGCAGGAACAGACACAGTCACAGATACCAGGATGGTGGCTGCTGATCCACATGTTCCCTCTATGTCCCAAGCCTGACCTCTGGGCAGAGGCTTCTCAAGTGTCTAACCCACAGAAGGGCCAGTAAAAGGCTCAGTGGCCCCCAGTTCTGGATCAGCCTCACTAGCCCCTGGGTACAAGTTCCTGCTCTAATTGGAGAACTTTAACAACCCAAGCCTTTGCCTGAACAGGCAGTGGGACCTCAGCTGCCCAGGTTCAAATCTGCAAGCTGTCAGTGACCTGTGAATGACCCCATGTCAGTCATACATCCATGTCTTGTTTTCCTCATCCACAGGAGCCTATGGATCTTAGGTAACAGTGCTTTCCTAGGTTAGACTGGGCTCCTGTTCTTACAGGCTGGCACTCAGGGGACAAGCCTGCATGGAGGAGCTGCAGGGTGTGGCAGTGCTATGAAGCAGCTGTTTATAGACCTCACTAGCTGTGTAGAATCATAGGCTGTAGGGAGTGAGGACAGAGCAGAATCCCTTTGGCCATGTAGGAGAAAGGCTTCCAAGCAGGACTCTGCAATGCCCAATAGTGACCATAGGGTGGCACTCCTGAGTACGGCAAGCTCTGTCAGGGAGCCTCTCTGGCCAGGAGGGGTTGCCTTCTTGGTCAATAGGTATCTTCTGTCTACAGCCAAACAGGACCCAGGAGGTGCAAAGCCCTCCAGCTCTGAATCGCCTCAGCTGAGGCACACTCCATACTAGGGTTTTACACCCTGTGCAGCAGCCCAGATGATGGGGAGCCAATTAACCCCATCTGGTCTGTTCCTATGATCTAGCCAACATCCCCTCCTGCATCCCAGTGGTCACTATGGGAACTCACATATATTCCCTGCTAGACCAGAACTATAAAGGAGGGTGTAGGTTGATCTCTGGGCTGGTATGCAGTAGGCACGCAAAAGATGTTGCTGAATGAACAAGCAATGACATGGTCAGCTTCTGAGGGACCCACCCAGCTCTATAGGGCCTCCTTTACCTAATCCCTCCCTGAGCCCCTATAGATGTAACATCTAGGGGATGTGTGATGGGCCTTTGTAGAAAGCTATCACTGTTCTGGGGGTTGCCTGCTACCCTCCAACAGCTCCTCTACTCTGGGGGTCCAGATCTGCACATGGCAGGGCCAGGCAGGTGCACGGGTAGACTGGCTGTGTGACTGTAGCTGGTTCCCTGTGGGATCCTGGTTTTGCCCACACCATTGCTCCAGGAAGCACCCACCAAGGATGCAGGAATGGGTACAGGGCCCTTCGCTGGAGTAGAGGCCATAGGTGCCCAGGTACGGTGACACCACCTTCTGGATCAGTGTCTCAAGGCGTAGGTAGTCTTCAGTCACACCCCTGGACTCGTGTACTCCCTGAAAGAGAAGGAGGGGTCACAACCCTGGTCCAGCAGCAGCTTGTCTCTACCCCATCTTCCCCAGGATGAGTCCCAGGTAGGAAGATGTTGCTGCAGTCTCCTCTGTGGCTGGGCGACCTATAACCACATGAGGAGATTTACACTATAGTCACTGGCACTGGTGTCCTGGGGCCCTGGGTGATTCTGTGAGAGACAGAACCAAGCTTATCACCAGAGGTTCCACATCACTGCTCCTGACTGGAGGTTGGGGAGGGTGAGGGGCACAGGTAGGTCTTTTTGAGATTAGGTCTCATTATGTGTCTGAGGCTGCCTTGAACATGAGGTAGACCCTCCTGCCCCTGACTCCCGAGGGCTGGGATTGCAGGTGTTTGCCACCACACCCTGACCATACACTCCTATAAACTTTATGAGTTCACATCTCCACTGCTCATGGCACAAGTAAGAATCACACATGGCTGTTAGTGTGATTAGTACCCCAGTAGGAGCTGTGATCCTGGAGGTCAGGCAGGGACACACAGTAGGCCCTCAGTACACACTGACCAGCAGCTGTGATCTCAGAGCAACTCAAGACTTGAAACAGTGAGGGGCCAGGTTCACCTTGGGATCAAGGTGAGGTCAGGGGACAAGTTCACAATCTTAGGGCAAGGCCACTCAGTCTGGGGAGAGGTGGCTGGTGGGACAATGGAACCCTGTGTGGTAAGGAGGCTATGCTAGGACTTAGAATCAGAGCCAGGCAACGCCAGGAGGCACAGTAGCCAGCAGGGGGCAGCACCACTCTGGGCACTCACTGTCTCCTCCAGTGGAATCCCAGGCCCCAGCACCAGTGACCAGACTTCCATCTCTCCCTGTCAGGCCAGGCCCAGTCTATGGAAATTCCACCCAAAGGCCTGCACTTGGCTTCATTCCAAGGTGACCACAGCCCCTGACCCAGGGCAGCCCCTTGACCCTGCAAACTGCAGCCTGTTACGTGCTCTGAAACCTTTACCATTTCCTTCTGCCGAGGCCTGACCCCACAAACCCTAACTTTAAAAGGATTTCCACATGTACAAGGGACTTACTACAACGAGACTTTTGGTGCCTGTGAGAATCCAAGCGAGGCCACCCTTCCACAAAGTAAAATGTTTCCCTGTTAGTAAAATGGAGCAGTTGGTGGTACCCTCTAAAGTTCTGAGGGTTGCAAGTGAGAATTCAGTACAGAGAGCTGACAAGCTGTAAGAGGACATGTTAGATGTAGGCCACATGTGTAGGTGGCCCGAAACTCCTCTGTCCTAGGGCAGGTCTCTTTACTCCAGTATACTACCTGGCCACTGTCCCTTCACTAGAGCTAGCTTTGTTGATGAAATCCATCTGTACCAATGTCTGGAACAAGAGTGTGTGTGTGTGTGGGGGGGCTGCCCTGGTAACTAAACATACAGAAGCCAGCTGCTGCCATGAATAAGTAACCCTTGTCTGCTTCATACCCTGGCCCCAAAGCCTTATTTGTCTACTCCCTGCTCAGTTGGTCTCTAGCATCTTCCAATCTCAGAGTCCTGGGTCCCCAAACCCTGTCCCACCTGCAGTACCAGCAGCATCTGTGCGATGGCAGGGGGCACGCGAGCATGAGAGCGGGCCAGCGCGTCCTCCAACTTCACACTGAGGGTGATGGTGTTCCGGAAATGCAGCAGGGCAAGCTGGCGGACTGAAGGCTCCTTGCCCTGTGGACACAGGAAGAGGCATGTTGGTCCTACTGCTATCATGCAGTTTTCTCTCTCTATCCCAGGTTGGGGGTGGGATATGGGAATGGGCCCCAGTGACACCCAGCCTGCCCCCCATTCTCGCTCCCACACAAACCCTGCCACAAAGATTTAAGATACCCTGTAGCCTCCCCTAGTAGGGCTTTCTCTGCCATCTAGGGCCCAGCTCCACTAGGCTTCCTCACTCTAGGCCTTATGGGACCTGAGGAGTCACAGGCATGCCAGGCTCAGCTGGCCTGTAAGGGATAGCCTGGGTTAGTGCAGAGGGCATCAAGCCTGGAGTCCTTCCTGGATCCATCCCAGGTTCCCAGAGTGTATCTTGGACAACTGAGACTCCCTTCACCCCCACATACCCAGCCATATACCTGCACAGGGTAGAAGATGGCCTGCAGCGTGGGCAGCACGTCACTAAAGAAGAAATCCCAGGTCTCCGCCAGTGAATCTAGCAGCTTCTGTCCTGTGGGCAAGAGGAGCCATCACAGCATGTCTTGAACACACTAGCAGACCCATCTAGGACAAGGAGCTAAGCAAGAGTGGGAGGTCCCCGAGGCCTTGCAGAGGCATCTGCCCCAGCATAGAGTAGTTCTCTGCCACCCTGAGCTCCTGTCAAGTGGGCACGTGACAACACTTACACTCTAGAGCAGATGGAACAAAATGAGACTAAGTCATGAAGATGCTCAGTCAGGCCAAGTGATGGTGAATGTTGGCAGCTGATTTCTGTCCTGCCTTGAGCATGTATGTATGCCTGTGCAGGCACTGGCACAGACCCTTTCATCTGTCTACTTCTTCCCCATCCATCCACTTAGAGAACCCCTAAGTGGGACAGGCCCTGTCTTGGGCACTGAGGATAGTCAAGCCCCCAATGGCTCTGGACACCCCCTACTATCTAGCAGGGAAGCAGGATACAGAACAGCCTTAGGGTGGACAATGGGTAAAGGGTGGCCTTCAGGGTCAGTGACACAGGCTACAGTCTTTGGCTCCCTCTCAAGGGCCCAGGGCACAACATCCCAGCCGACTTGTGGGAGATAGGGATTGGCAGGGAGGACTTCCTGGAGGAGTTATCTGGTGTCTGAGCTGGCTTGAGATGGATAGGCTGGGCATATAACACCCACCCCTACCAAGTGAAAGAAGCAACTGTGTGGGGAACTGGAGTTCAGATAAGCTGGAGGAGCTCAGATGGCTTCAGGTAGAGTGGCACCACATGCCAGGTGGGTAGCCATCAGGAAATGGGGCAGTTAGGTGCCTCAAGATGACTCTGTGGCTTGCAGACTTAGGAACCTGTCACCAGGGTAGACAGCTGAGACATATAGCCACTGGGTCTGGAAGTAAACAGTCCCAGTGTCCCATAGGCCTCTGCCACCATGTGGGTTTGAGCACGGAGGGAAGGGTCCTTGACTGCTGGCCAGCCTGTCTGTCTCCAGGTTTCTATGGGAACAAGGAAGCCTGCTAAGGTCTTTGCCTAGCTTTCCAGTACTTGTGGAACTCTCCCTCATGGAAAGCCCCAGGTCCATGCAAAGAGAGTATGTGGTGGATACAGAGAGCTGGCCCCAGGAGCAGGCAGGCCTCTGTGTGTGGCCTGCTGGCGGACAGCTCTAATACTCCTGGGTGGCCCACACCTGGCTCCAGGGGCAAGGAGGCTGCAGGAATGCCCGGGGCAGGCGGATGCTCACGGCCCCTCGGAGCTCTGCCTGAACACAAAGTCCCTTCATACAGGAAGAAAGGCTGTTCAGTCCTGGCTGGCTGTGGGGTGGCCCTGGGCGCTGGCCAGGGCAGTGTGCCACCAAGTGAAGGTCGTCTTCCAGCCTACAGGACGGACACACCACAGAAAGCAGATGTTGTAAAACACAGAATCCAGGCCCCAGCTGGAGCCGGAAGGGTAGCCTGGTCCCTGGCTGGGTTCTTGCCTGGGACTGTGGCCTGGGCTGTGTGCTAGGGAGTTGGGTCAGTAGAGGCTAAAGTCAGACATGAAGGCTGAAGCCTTGCTCTATGGCTGTGGTGGAACCCCAGAAAATTCTTTCAGACAAACCCAGAGGCACCCTCTATGTAAGGAACAGGGTAAGTGCCCAGGGTTCAATGACAAGGTACCCTGTGTTTGCTGGTGGTAGGACACAGCCAGTAAATGTGTGCTCCCTGCCTGGGCCCCAGCCAGAGGTGGAGCAAGAAGCTTCAGTGAAGGGCCAGGCTGAGGCTTCATGATGGCTTTCACTGGGCAGTCAGTCTCTCCTTTATTCAGCCCCAAGAACCAACAGGAGAGAGGCAGGCGGGTACAGCTCCCCGCCAGCATGCAGGGAAGGTTCCAGGGATGGTGATGTCCGTAGAGAAATGATGGAGGTGGGGACTAATGTTGTATTGCAGGGGCTGTGGCATGGGCGCAGGCAGGCAGGCAGGGAGAGAGGAGAAGAGCGCTGGGTGCACAGACACACATATAAGCTACACTGAGTTTGGCTCCTGGGCAAGAAGAGACAGACCCCAGCCTCAGCAGCAGCAAACCCCTGTGGCCTCCTTGGTATTGAGCTGGGAACCTTCTGAGGTGCAAGACTGTTCCTTTGCAGTGAGCACTCCTGTTCCAGCTGGCTCCTGACTCCAGGAACCTCCCAGTTTGGAAGATGATGACTGAGGCCTCATTAGAGGCTGCAGAGAGGGGACCGGTGCGCAGGTTCAGACTGCTCTCTGGAGGCTACCACCTGCCTCCATGTGTCCCTTCCAGCAGTTATGGGCTGAGGGCATGGCCGACCCACAGGGCAGCGGTGTGACTGAAAGGGATGGATAAGCCCCTGAGACCACCACACTCGGAGGCCGCTACACAGCTCCACACAGGACGGAGTCATGCTTCCTTCTTCCCCAGAGCTTCCCTAGCCTGTCAACATCTGGTTTATGTCTCAGTCCTCAGTTCCAAGTCCCTGCAGGGTAGGGCCTGTATCTTTTCCATCTCTAGGTTGAGGGAGACTCCCTGGAGCCCTGAGGGCCGGGAGGCTGCAATATGTGATACCCACGATGTGTTCACAGATGCCTGGAGCTTGCTGCTTTCCCTGGGCCTAGTGGGACAGTACGTGTCAGGGCACCCTTTTCCCTTTCCCTGGAAAGCCCTCAATCACAGTCACGAGGCTCCACAAAGATGCCCTTCTCCCAGGACCTGGCTCCCCTGGGCCACGTTGGTGGGAGGCACAGGCACTTCAGGGAATGTGCTGAGTCAGGAGGGTCAGGAGGGTGTGGGAGGCCACTTCCTCAGGTGCCAAATATTCACAGCGCCATCCTAGGGCTTGGCTACTGCCTTTTCCAGGAAGCCCTAGGCTGCCTTGGGCCTCTTGACCACACCCACTGTTTTCAGGCTTTCTCATTCTTGCCTTGGCCTGCCTTATCTGACACACGCAGGAGATCCCTTGGAGTGAGGCAGAGCTCTAGGCCTCAGGCCCCCATTCTCTGAAGTGGGTTGACAGCCATTTGCCCAGGGCTCAGCACTTGGAGGAGGAACCTAGAGCAATGACTTACTTGAGTAGGCTAAGAAAGCCATCTATCTGCCATGCGTCCAGTGCAACCCAAGTAGGATCGAGTATTTATGGCTCCTTCCCAGGGATGCTGGGGTGTCCACCCAGTCAGCAGAAGCAAACCAACAAGGACATAGCCTAGTGGAGAAGACATCTGGTGCTTGGCCCATGAGAGGCGCTCAGAAAACCCTGTCAGCCAGCACAGCACTAGGCCACAGTAAGTACCTCTCACCCCTCTCTCTCTCTCCCTTCTTCCTTTTTTTTTTTTTTTTTTTCTTTCTCATTTTTATTTTTCTGGGTATTTTGTTTGGTTTGGTTTCTGAGACAGGGTTTCTCTGAGTAATCCTGACTGTCCTAGAACTCAATACGTAGAACAGGTTGGCCTCGAACTCATAGAGATCTTCCTGCCTTTGTCTTGAGGCATGCACCACCACTCAATGCTGAAGCTAGCACAGGTACTAGTATACAAAAAGTAGGTGCTTATAAAATGCTCACATCCTGAAGTCAGTATAGGACCTGGGATATAGTAGGTGCTCATCAAATGCTGCTTACCAGAGCCTGCATAGGACCTGGCACATGTGGACTCTACACATGCTCACAAGGCCTGGAACACAGCAGAAATTTGCAAAGGGGAGTCTGTATATGTCAAGTCCACTGCCTCACCACAGTGCCCAGCTCCTCCTGGGTTCCCTAAGACTACCAGACTCCAGGGGCCTCAAGTACTGGAATCAGGAGGTCAAAGCCTTTAGTTCCATGATGTAGGTTGAGCCAGGCAGGGAGGCTGGCTGGACTATGGAGCCTGAGAAAGGACTAAGGGTGCCCTTCCATCACACCGAGACTTGAATTCTGCCTCAGTCCCTTCCCTGTAATGTGGCTGTGAACAAATTGCCTGTTGTCTCTATTCCCATGTAGGAACAATGACCTTTGCCATAATCTAGTTCTCTGGTCTTTGGACATTCAAAGACTCAACATGGTTATTTCTCAGACAACGGATGGGTCCCTGTTATGGTCTGGGTATAAGGCAGCCCCTGAAATAGGTCATGTGTTGGTTGATGGTGTGGTCCATAGCCAGTGGCACTGTGGATGTGACTGGAACATGAGGGCGCTGGTTTCATCATGTGATGGACCACTGACCAGTTCAGAGTTGAATGTGCCTTAGAAGGTGGGGCTTAGGACGAGGAAGTGGGTTGCGGGTGTGATGGTTAACACTGACTATCAACTTGACAAGATTCAGAATAGGAGATGTATCCTCTCTCCAGGTTGGGTTAACCGAGGTGAAAGGACCCCATTCCAGATGCTGGGGTCCTGGACCGAGTGAAAAGGAGAATGTGAGGTAAACATCAGCATTCATCTCTCTGCTTCCTAGCTGTGTGTGCCATGTGACCTGTCTCTGCCACCATGCTTTCCCCACCACGATGGGCTGCAGGCTCCGACTGTGAGCAAAATATGCTTTTCCTTACGCTGCTTTTGCCATGGCATCAAGAAACATAACTGAGGTACTGCAGGAAGGCCCATGAAAGGTACTCATTGCCTCTGGCCTCTTCCTGTCTCTCTGCTTCCTGGCCACAGAAGCTGTTCCTGGTGAACAGCTTTGCTAAGCCACATGCTCTCTGACATGGCATTGGCTCTCAGAATCAACATGTTAAGGTCTAGTGTCCCAGGACCTCTGACACTGTGAGTGAAAATATAAACCCTGTCCTTTTGTGATGGTTAGCTTTGCCAACTTGACACAATTTATAATCAAACAGCAAGAGACTCAATTAGAAATTATCTAGATCAGGCTGGTTTATGGGTATGCCTGTGGGGCCTTGCTTGTTAGTTGGTATAGGAAGACCCAGCCCATTGTGGGTGGCACCAATTCCTAGGCAGGGGATCCTAAACTGTGTGAGAGCCGAGTGCAGCAGATAGCAGCATGCATGCGTTCACCTCTCTGATCTTTACTGTGACTGTGCATGTGTGATGGCCTACTGGAATTATAAGCCTGGAATTATAAACCCTTTCTCCCCTAAGTTGCTTTTTGCAGGGTGTTTTATCACAGCAACAGGAATGAAAGTAGGTTATCCTTTTGACGTACTGGCTTTGTCACAGTGAAGAGAAGCTGAGGGTCATGGTCCCTGTGGGTAGTGAGATGAGCACAGGGCTTTTCCCTAGGGTGGCACAGCCTTCCTGGGCTCCCAAGTATGGGGAACAGACCCTCTCCAAGGTCCTCTCTTAGTCCTGTTGCCCAAAGCTGTTTCTTTCCTTTCCAGCCATCTTAAGCAGAAAGCCACCCTCTTTCTAGCACCTGTCATACCACTGTCCCAGAATGTCAACCACAACCAGGCTGTAGTCGGGCTGGCTACACTCATCCCCCAGACTCACCCTCGTAGAAGCGTATCTTGTCACGAAGGATCACCATGCCCTTTGTGAGCAGCTGGTTCTGAAAGAGAACAAAGGTGTCATCACTGACCTGCAGCTATTCCAGGGTGGTCTGGCCCATGGGACCCCCAGGAGTTCACCAACATGCAGCCAAGACCTAAGACCAACCCTCTTGTCACACAGTCAAAACCCCATTCATCCTGAGAGACAAGCCTTGAGCCTGCTCGGGCAGTCACAGGTCATATGATAATAGAGACACCCTTTGAGGGACTGATCAAGCCTTCCTCCACATACCTGCAAGTACTCAGTGAAGAAGGATCCCAGCTCTGTCTTCAGCAACTGCCTATGGGGGAGGGGAGACGAGAATGAGTTGAGATCATACAGTGCTGGTGAGGGTTGGAAACACCCAGGCAGCCAGGGACCAACCTGCTAGGTACAGCAACACAAGTGGCCCAAAGGAATATTTCCCCCATGTGACCCACGGAGTGGCTGGGTCGCTATGTATCTCCTCTACCCATCTCACAGAAGAGAAGCCTGAGGATCCCAGTGGGATCATGACAGCCTCTACTTCCTCAAGCAGACACCTGCAGGCCTGACCCTGCAACACTGGGCTCCATCCAAATTCCACAGCTGGCACAGCCCTCCTTTCCCAAGTGGCTTCCCCTTTATTAGCTGAGTCTTCGTGAAGCCAGTGGCAGGCAGGCACTGACTGGGGTTCCCGTATACCGCTGAGGCAGGTGCAGCTCTGAGAGGGTGAGCCACAGATTAACACAAAAACCTCTACTTGGTGAGCAGGACTGCCTGTTTCTAGTGGGGTCATTTCCCGCCCTGATCGCATGCTGGAGAAGTATGGCTACTGTGAGGGTTTGAATGAGGATATCCCCATGGGCTCGGATCCTTGAACACAAGGGTCGCCAGATGGTGGCGCTGTTTGAGGAAGCTGTGGAACTTTTTGGAGGTGGAGCCTTGGTAGAAGAATTGGGAGGGGGATTTGAAGATGTGAGCTCTTGGCTTCCTGCTCCCGCCGCCAGGCCCGCCCCTTTATGCTTCTCCACCATGATAACCTCTTATTCTTCTACAGTGCAAGACAAGTAAAGACGTCCTTCTGTTGGTTGCTTTTGGTCACAGTATTTAATTACAGCACCAGAAAGGAAACTAATACAGCCCCTGACATCCACAGTCTTCATGTACTAAGCCAAACCAAGCAGGAGTCCTAACTTTTCTGGCTGCTATTTCCACCTGGGGGATGTAACTATTCCTGAATCACAGGTAACACTCACCCATCATACTTCCGATACACACAAACCCTAGTTACACTGCTTAAACAACACCATCCCCAACAGCATGGTCTTTCAGTTGCCTCAGTGAGTGACTACAGTACAAGCTCCTCCCCATCCTGATTGGTAGCTGGGCCTGGCACTTTCTTCAAAGCTGCTCAGTGATTGGTCTCCATCTCCTGCCCTTCAGTTCACACTCAACCAAGCACATGTCTTCCAGTAACAACTCCCACAAGATGCTTTATAAAAACAGACAAACCAGGTGCTGGAAAAGAGGCTCAGTAGTAGAGAGCTTGTCATGCAAGAACAAGGCCCTGGGCTCAGCCCCCAGAACTGCAAACACAAAAATAAGGACAAGCTGCATAGGAACTGGAAACCTATGAGGGCTAAAACTCAAAACAAACACAAAACGTAACAAAAAGAGGAAATGACCAAAAGAAGCAAAAGCAAGCACAGCCAGGTGGACAGGGTGCTGTCCTCACATATGCACAGCAAGCTGAAAATGGCACATCACAAAACTGGGTGCAGTGGACACATCCATCCCTTAGGAGATTGTGAACACAACCGGCACGTCTGGGCCCATCTTGGACATGCTCAGGGCATGCTCATTCTCCTGTTGATTCAAACTGACACAAAGTACTGACTCAGGCAATTTACTAAATCTTGTATGGAGGATGAAAAACAATGACTGTGTTGGAAGTGGGAAGCTCTGAACATGCCATACTACAGAGCCATTCCTGTAAGTTTGTTCATCTACTTGTTTTAGACAGGGCCTTGGTATGTAGCTCAGGCTGGTCTCCAACTCATTATGGGCCTAGGCCGATCTTAAACTCACAGTGAGCAGTCTTCATAAGGGGAAACTGAAATTCAGAAGGCACATAACGAGGCAGAGTCAGGCCTGGGGACCCAAAGTTGGCTCCCTAGTCTTGTGGGATTAAAAATGTAACCTGACCAGGCATGGTGTGTCAGCTGTAATGCCAGCACTCAGAGGTAGGCAGAGGCAGGATGACCACTACAAAAAAAAAAAAAAAAAAAAAAAAAAAAGATGGGGAATTGCTTTCCTCAACTATAAGCCAACCTTCTGTGCTCTGAGAGAAGCCAAGGAGAAGGTGAAGGGCTATGGGCTATGGAGAAGAGATTGAAGGAAGCACCAGGGGTGTTCAGTCACTTGACAAAGTGCTATGGGGGTATCATTATGAATTGTTTGGCCTGCATTCATAGGTATCCAAGGATGCATGTGGCTCAAGAGCAGCAGGCTTGATAGACTGATTAGAACAAGAAACACTAAAAACTAGTCAACTCACAGTAAAGACAGCTCAGTGACATGTGGCCAAGGATGCCAGCCAATGCTTCTCCAAAGAAGATGCATGACACCATTAGTCACCAAGAAATGCCAGCCAAAGCCACAAGGAGCCACTGTGGCACCCACAGTGTTCTAAGAATCTCAACCAGAAAGAAATATAGTGAGAGGCTGGGAACACCATGGGAAGCAAAGTTTCCCCAAACTGAAACCGTGACCCCCCCCCACAGAGCATCCAGACATATGTTAAGAGAAACAATACCACATATCCTTGTAAAATCTTGAACACAGAACCTAGGCACACACCTATAATCATGGCACTCAGAGGGCTGAGGCAGGAGGATCTCAAGTTCAATGCTAGTCTAGTTATAGAGGTCACCAGATCCATTCTTTAAAACCAAAACCAAGCTGGGCAGTTTTGCAACACCTTTAATCCCAACACTCAGGAGGCAAAGGCAGGCAGATCTTTGTGAGTTTGACGCCAGCCTGGTCTATAGAGCGAATTCCACCATAGCCAGGGTTATGCAGAGAGACCCTGTCCCGAAAAACAAAGCAAAAACAAAGAACAAAACATAAACCAGGTGGCCTATACCTTTAATCCCAGAACCCAGGAGGCAGAGACAGAGGATCTCTGTGAGTTCAAAACTAGCCAAAGCTAAACTGAGAGTTCTAGACTAGTCACTGATTCATAATGAGACCCTGTCTCAAAAGAACAAATAGACAACATAAACAAAACCCAGAACTAAATGAAAACCCCCAAACCTTTTGTACAAGGATGCTCTCAGCAGTGGTACCCAGCACTCCATCACAGCCATAGGCCACATAGGTAATCAGATGGAGCAAGTCAGTGTTATCACAAATCTAGGCTCCAACACAGCCAGACTTCAGAAGCACCACGGGAATGGCCACATGCTGTCATGAAATGCCATTCATATGAAATGTCCAAAAGAGGAGTCAATAGGGACAGGAAGTGGACATGCTTGCCAGGCTGTTAAAGGGGAGTGACTCTCTTGGAGTGATACAAAATGAACTGGAAGTTCAGTGACAATCATACAACCACATATTCACAGTCAACACATACCAGAGCATTTTAAGGGAATTTTATGGTATATGAATTGCAGTGAATAAAAGTTTACACAGCCATGTGGTGGTCTGTTGAAGACAGTGGCTGTGCAGGTGCATCATGGGGCTGGAAATTCACACCACTGAGCATCTCTGTACTTTGTCGGTAACACATAGCATCATGTCAGAGTCTTGGTGCTCAGGACAGTGACCTGCTGGTGTCTGGGAAGTGCTAGGCAGGCTACACTCTGCACCACAGGCATGCAGCTGGATTTACCATCTGGCTTTATGAAGGCACACTCTGATTATCCCACATGGTGGAAGTGTCTTGGGATGCACATGTTTCCTGTGCCCAAATCACATGTGGTCTAGGTACATATGCATGCATATGTATATGTACGCACGCACATATAAAGGGAGAAAAGAGTGATGCAAACGGCAGAGACTTTAATTGTGACTGTCCCTACCGAGGAACAGCCGACAGACCCCTGTCCATGTCACTAACTAGGCCCTACTAGGGTGGTGGGTAACTTTGTATGCAGCCATTAATGGGTCCATCCATGGACTCTCTCAATGGATCAAAGCCAATGATCAGCTAGGCATTTGAAGCACAATCAGTTGCAGTTAATTTTTACTTGAGGTAGGGTCTCAGATACATCGGGATGGCCTTAAACTTGATATATAGCTGAGGATGCCCTTGAACTCCTGGTCTTCTGTGTTACAGGTGTGAATCACTGACATTCAGTACTGGGGTTGGAACTCAGGTTTCACGTGTGATCAGCAAACACTCTACCACCTGAGCCACAGTCCCAGCCCTAGACCTAGTTAATGTAATGTGGAGGAGAGCTAGAGTGGAAAGGGACATTTCTGAATGGCCACGGACCCTGGAGTTGGGACCTGGATTCTAGCTCAGTCAGAAAGCCACTCAACTGCCAGCCAGTGACCATCTATAAAATACAGACATGAAGGCATGGACCTGAGGGCTATGGTGGGTGGAGGGGGTTCAAGGCACCTCAAGTGCTCAGTGCATGCTAGTACAGACAGGCTTCACCGAGAAAACCAGTTGCCATTATGTGAGGATCCTGGCATTTTGTTTTGCGCTGGTGAAAAGGCAGCTACTCCGAGTTTATATTCCATCACCCTGACTTTGACTCACTTTCTAGTCAGAACTGGGACATAGGGTGGCTTCTGTAAACCTTACCCTCCCTAACCCATCCTAGGGATCAGGGCAACCCCTAAGGACTAGAGGCCTCTTAGAGAAGAGATGGCAGCCACAATCAGAAGGGCCAAGAGAGATGCACAGTGCTGGGCTCCACCCACTCTGTGGATTAAAAGGTATCCCCTTTGCCCTCTGCTCCAAGCAGATTCTTTCCCTGTGTATGGTGCTGGTAATGTAACTGGGCCTCGCACATGCCATGCAAGAGCTCTTCACTGGTCAAGCACTGACTGGCCAGCAGATTGTTTAGATTTGTTATAAGACATAAGAAAAATGGGTACCCTGGGCTGGCCAGATGGGCTGGGAACAGCAGGGTGCCACAATAAGCCACAAGCACAGGGCCTAGGGAAGTACCTTGCTCTGCTCTGTTTGACTCTGGCCAGCCCACTTTGTGCCTTGGGCCTCAGTTTACTCATATAAGGGCCCTTTCAGGTGGGTGTGGGGTTGTTGAACTCTGACCCATTTATCTTTACACCCTGCCTTCACTACCAAGAAGGTTCGCTGCTGACTTCCAGATACACTTTGAAAGTAGGGACAGTGTGCTCTGGATCAAGGCTAAAGGTTAACAGTGCGGAGCGGAAACACCTCATTGTGCCAGCTGTGTGATCCTGGGGAGGCAGCATGACCACCCTGAACTCTAGCCTCTTCCACTACAAACGCAAATTTTCTCAAAGCCACGGTGGCCTGGTTTGCAGCAGTAGTCTGAGAACGTTCCCCCATCCTCAGCAGCCTTACAACTTGGTTCCCAGCTAGTCACAGGAAATGAGGGGTGTTCGTGGCTGGACTGTTTCCTGAATGGCAGTGGGTCATTAAGCAGGTGGGCCCTTCCTCTTTGACAGAATAAATATCCTCTGTAATGCACCAGGCAGCAGGGAATGTGGACATTATCTCAAGCCGCTGAAGTCCCACCCTGCTGGCCCTAGAAGGGCGTCCCCAGGACAGTGGGGTGTGGACCCTCCCTTCCCCAGCCCCGGCCACACAGATGGGTTTCCCAGACAGGACTGGCTTGCACTCACCGGACACCCTCGTTGAGGATGAAGAGCTCCTGGTCAGGCAGCCCCTTGCGCTGGAAGACAGCTATCACTCCGTTATGGATGCTGTGGGCAGACAGGAGAGTGGTCACCCAGAAGCACTGGGCTTCTTGCTTCTCTCTGGGCCTGCCTCCTCCTGCCTATCCAGTCCCATCCAGTCCTACTCAGCCCCTTCTGAAAACATGGGTGTGTCCATGCCTTATTAAGACTCCAGGTCTGGGCTCCTGACACAAAGTCTGCCTCACCGGAACCTGCCAGGCATCCTGCACACCCTGTAGTCCAACCTGGGCAGACCTTCCCTTCCTTCCTGCATGCTTTTAATCCTCTCAACCAGGGCAGATACTGGGGGGGGGGGGTCTCTGCATCTCTTCACTCTCTGCTTTCCTTATGTCCTCCTAACTTTGCGTCCACACCCCAATACTTCCACTTCCATGATGGAGCTCCCATGAGCCACTAGGGTCCCAGCCCCCATAGGCCCTTCCAATGTTAACAGTGAAGCTGACATTGTTCAGGTCCTGCTGATTAAAACTCTGAGGCAGGAAGCTGCAAACACTTTTCTCTAAAGGGCCAGAGGGTTGGCTGTTAAAGGTCTGAGGCCTACCCAGCCTCCAGCTGCTACTTAGCTATCTGCTTTAATACTGTAAAGATGGGAATGTGGGACTGTATACCAATAAAACTTTATTATTCACACATCAGATGATGGATTAGGTTTGGCCCATGGGCTTGCTTCAGCAGCCCTGTATGTACTTTAGGGAATCCCAGAGTTGAACCTAGGCTGCCATAGTTGAGCCAACAGCCCTGAAGCCTCACACACATAGCCAGCTGACCATCTCCTAAGCCAGTCCAGGTTGAGTCTCTGCCCAACCCTCCAACCCTCCCCTTGGGCCCTGAACTCACTCCAGCCTGCTAGATGGTGGGAAGGGCAGGCCTGGGTTTGCATCCTGCTCTAGCTTCTAGCCCTTGGTGTTCCCTTCCATACAATGAACTGAATGAACACACTGTCCACCTACTGGGGGCCTACAAGGCCTTTTTGGGATGGGTACTCAGGACACCTTGGCCACACCCAACCCAGGGACCATTCACTGTATGTGGCCTATTTGGTGGCCACATATGGGTGGGGACAGTCAGACCCCAATTAGAGAAGAAAACAGAGGCTTAGCAGACCAAGGGACACATCTATCTATCCAGCAGAACCAGAATTGAGATGAAGCAATGGTCTCAGTCCCCCATCCCCATTGTTGGGGGCACACACATTAGATCTTTCTCCTTTTGACTCTCCCTAGCTCTGTGAGGCTCTTTGGGCTTTCCAAAGTCAAATAAATAAAGCAAAACAAAAAACAAAAAAGCCAAAAAAAAAAAAAAAAAAAAATGTCAGTTTGGAGAGAGGGCGGGTAGAGAAGGCCAGAGGACCCTATGTGATTTGTCATCCTGAAACAGAGAAGTGAAACCCTGCCTATCTTAGCAACAGTCTCCTGGCCTGAGTGGCAAGCCCAGTCAGGACATCTGCAGATGGTCCCCAGGAAACCACAGGAACAGAGGGACTTCCGGGTGAGGGCTGGGGGTGGGGCGGACATCCTCAGGTGTAGAGTCCTACTCCTCTCTGGCCTCCACTAGAAAACCAGGCTCTCGGTGCTGGCAGCCCAGGTTCCAGTCTCAGAGCCTGCATCCCTTCACTGGACGGGCACAGGGGGAGGCAGAAGTTAAGCCTGTGATGGACTGCTCCAGAGGAGGGACAGCCCAGTTCTGAGGCTCCTAGACCCACACTTGTGGCCACCCTGGTTCCACTGAGAATGACCTTACAATATCATCAGGAGGCTGAGACTCCCGCAGGGAGGTATGGAGACACTATCTTTCCCAGATCCCAGTCTTCTCTGGCCTGCCTTAGAAGGATCTGAGGACATGGAGATACTGGCTTGTTTATTTGCCAGGGGCCCTCCTTAATGTACCTGGAAGCTGGATGACAGGAGGCCACGCCCCTGATTTCAGACCTGGTTCTTAGTGCCTAGGCCCAAGTAGGGAAGAGGAAGAGCCAAGGGTGAATATGTCATGACTCCTAAAACCACTTAGTGTTCTACAGAAAGCTGATCTGTTCTGACATCTGGAAAGTAATGGACTTGTCACTCACCAGACTGGGTTAAAGCCCAGCATAACATGGCTGCCTCCTAGGAACGCTCCAGGTGATATGTTCCACCCTAACTGGCTTTTAGAAGCACCTTTTTTGGCTCTGGATCCTTCCTTGTCTTCAAGGACATTGAGGTAGCCCTCTAGATCTCAGCTCCCTGGTCACACCTTCTTTAACGTGTCCCACCCATCACAGATTCTGTGACCACATAAAGCCACCTAGACAGCCATCTCCTCAGCTCAGCAACTGTAATTTAACCACACCTGCTAAGTCTCCTAGCCATGTGAAAACCCACATCCCATAGACTAAGAAATAGGGCAGGAACACTTTGGAGCTACTGCTCTGCTGGCCACACCTAGACTGGGGCCCAGGGCAGAGCAAGGCAAGGTGAGTGAAGAAGGCCCATATCCCTAGGACCCCAGCCTGGAAGCTTTGGCTCTGTCACCTGGCCCTTAAAGAATCCATGGGTTGGGGGCTCCAATATACTTCAAGAGTTGAACATGGGTGGGATCTGGCCTCCGTCCACCCTCACATTTTGGGACTCCATGATCCCTGCAGCTCTTGGAATCCCAATTTTCTCAACTGTAAATCGAGTGTAGTAAGCCCCTCTCCAAGGTTCCAGAGGGCCCTGCTCCTTGTTCCCATCTCAGTTAGGACCACCTGTCCTGGAAAGGCACCTCTAATCTAATGCTCAGTTCACCCTGCCCCAACTGGGACAGGAACTCAGAGGCATCCCCAACACTGCTGTCAGGGGGTATCATGGTCCCTTCCTTCTCATGCCCTCATTCTCTTTATCGACAAGGACTGCCCACTCCGGAGGAGGACGACTGGGGGCAGGGGTGCATACCTTGCTTTGCAGGGGTCCCACACTTTGGGGTGTACTTTGTCCTGCTCCTGCCTGCCTAAGGCGGGGACAGAGGTAAGGCAGCCCTGGTTGAATGATGGCTCACAAGACTAGGATTCCCCCATGTAATCCCCTAGCATTTTGGGTTCTTTTTTTTTTTTAATTGTTTTTTAAAAATATATTTCTAATAATTTATTTAACCTGAAGGCATTCAGATCCCCTGGAACTGGAGTTACAGTTGTAAGCTGCCATGTGGATGCTGGGAATTGAACCTGGGTTCTCTGGAAGAACAGCCAGTGTTCTTAACCACTGAGCCATCTTGACATCTGGGAGTTTTTCTTAGGCCTCTGGGATGGAAGGCTAGGGACAACAGGGCACACCTTTGGCAGCAGAGATCCGCTGAGCCTGGTGGGGAGGCCTGCTGTGCCCTTGAGCTCTGGGAAGGCAGCAGGTGCCCCGAAACGGCTCCTTGACACCAGGTGCTTGTAGGGGACAAGGCAGCATGTCAGCCTCTTTCGGAGAACTTCCCATGCTCCTGCACACCCAGCAGACATGGGGAGCTGGAGCAGGCAGGCCCAGCGTTCAGTGTCTCCTGCTCTACTTCCTCAAGAGCCAAGTGCCACCACCCTCCCCTTTGATAGCCCCTTGTATACTTTCTGACTTGGTCTAGGGCCTCCGGCTCTGAGCAGGCTGTTTGCTGCTAAACCAAGATCTCAGCCTAGTCCAGCCAACACTGAGAAAATGAATGAATGAATGAATGATTAATGGACACATGACTGAGTGTGTGGACTATCTTAGGACACAGTAAAGTTGTGCAGGGAATTTGGGGGATGTCCTCACTGTCACTGTAGTGGGTTGGACACTGTCCCCAGGAGTTTGTGTATACAACTTCAATCTGACTGGGAAAGAGACTCTTTATAGCTGCAACGGGCTAAAAACCTAGAGATGAAGTGGTCCTTGGTTGAGGTGGCCCTGAATTGGTGGCTGATGGCCTCATAAACAAAAGGAACTTGGGTGAGGTATGGTGGTACAGGCCTGCAATCTTAGCACTTGGTGAGGTGGAGGCAGGAGGACCAGACCAGCTCAAGATCATCTTTGGCTACATAGTGAATTCTAGGTCAGCCTGGGATATGTTGGGACCTTGTCTCAAACAAAACAGAACTAGGGAGCTGGAGCAGTGGCTCAGCCATTGAACATACTGGGCTGCTCTTACAGAGGACCTGGGTTCAGTTCCCAGCACCCACATGGTGACCAACAACCACCTGTAACTTCAGTTCCAGGGGATCCAATACCTTTTTCTGGCCTCTGCAGGTACTAGGCACGTGTGCAAGCACACACAATATACATACAATAATTAAAAATAAGTATCAGGAAACAACAGCAAAAACAAAACAAATAGAGACCTCCAAAACTCATAGAGACCTGGCTAGAGAAGGCTCTGAAGATAGAGACAGAACTAAATAAAATGAAGTCACCATGACTAAGGACAGCAGAGCCAGCAGAGGCAAAGCCAGGACCCTCTCTAGAGTCCCCAGACAGGCAGGCCACACCCACTTTTAGTTGTGCCAGAACACACTCTTGTAGTTTGGGGTGGTACAGTGTGGCATGACTCTACAGCTCCAGGACACTAATGAGGTCAGGGAGGTAAAAGGGGACATTTGTGTGGGCTGAGAATGAGGGCCATAGCTTGGAGGACTAGCCAGGATCTGTAGGGTGATAATGCTGTTGTGACCCTGCTGGGGCTGAAGTCCTGTAGCCCCCTGCAGGCAGGACATACTAGGAGAGGAGCAGGGAGATAGGCAGGGGCTGCGAGGGGACTCTGAGCCCATAGTCTCCTCTCTTCACTTCTTTGTGTGAATGTAACCTGTCTGGGAAGGGATTAGGAATCAAATCATGCAATGTTGCACAGTATGGGTCCTAGGTGCTCTGGGCATCGCTTTATCTCTCATCTGGGGTGGAGGCTAGAGCCTCCTTTGTTGGATAAAATGTGACAAGGTGAACTGAGGGTCCTGAACAGGCTGGCATAGGATTGGAGCACAGAACCACTGCTTCCCCAGGCAGGGGGTGCCTCTATAGCCCAAAAGGCTGGAGACAGGACCTGTTCAGGTACTGTGGAAGCTGCTCTCAAGCCTCTGCAGTCTGAAAGTCCACCAAAAGAAAAACTTGTGGAAGGCCTGGTGGCCAATCCTTGCAAGGCCTTGCATGGCAAAAAGCAGATGCCTTTACAACCACACAAAGTATGGTGCTTTCTAAGTCCTCTGCGCCAGAGGCCCCCAGATGGGAGTGAAAGGGTACCCACAAAGTTGCTTTTATAACTCCTGTAGGTGTTCTCAATGTGCCTTGACTTAAGTTCTGAATTACAGGGTAGCTACCCTAACTGTGTACCAGAAGCCATGCTCAGAGCCTTATTTACGCATGTTCATATCTAATCCAACAACACACACTCACTCATATTATCGATGAAGAAACTGAGGACCAGAAGTGGTAAGCAAACTACTTAAGGTCAGGCAGCAGAGAAATGGGAGCTGAAATCTGAGCCAAAAGTCAGTGTGGCTCCACTAACCCCTGGTTAGACAAGGAAGGGGATGAAGTCAGGAGTGAGCAGTTCTAGGGCAAAAGGAGTCTTCCTTCTCTCACTGTTCTGCTCCCAGCCCAGTGAGGAGAACTGTGCAGGCCCAAGATAGAGGGAAACTGAGGCAGGCAAGCAGTCTTGGCTTTCAAGCAGTCTGCAGCTTAGTGGAGGGTGGAAGATAGGGTCCTAGCTGGCAGCCTTATCTTCTCCGGGTTGCTCACGGACTAGATGAACAGAAGATGTGTGTTCAAGTGACAGCTACGTCCCTGGTGGCAGACCACAGTGGGTGAAACACCTGGCAGGGTTTCACTGCCAGGTGGAGGGGGTGGAGAGCCAGCATCCACAGACCTCCCTCAACAGCCTACCTCACACTCCCTCGATCCGTATTTTACTTTGGGTGGAAATACTTATTTTTGAAGAGGCCACGAAGAGACCCATTGGGAAACTCGGCTAAAAGAAGTATCTGTGACTCTGGCTCTGAAAGCCCAGTTGGGGGAGGGGCTTCCCACGCCCGGCTGGTCCGGGATGGGCCTCCGGAAGGGTCCGGTAAGGAATGTCTGGCAGCTGCCGCACCCCCACGGACAGCTGGGAGGCCCGGGGTCCAACTCGGGGAAGCCACCGCCCACCCAGCGCCAAGAGCCGGACACGCATACAGGAAGTACAGTGGCGCCCCGCTGGGGCCCCACGAAGCTGGCGCCCCTGCGAAGTGGGGGCGCAGAGGCCTCCTGCTCCGGGCCACCCGCCCCCGAGGCGCGATCGCGGGCTCGAGCCGCCGACACGTTGCACTCACTTCCCTCCCCGCGCGCGGCCCGGCGGCGGGGCGAGCTGCGCGCAAAGTGGCGCGGTGCCGTCTCTGGCCACGCCGCTCCGGGCTGCGCGCCTTACCTGTTCCAGGTGGCGTTGGCGCAGGCCCGGCGCTGCTGCGTGCCCCGCTCGTCTGCGCCCGGCTCCCTCTTGCCCAGGTCACTGAGGCTGGGCGAACTCATGAACTTCAACCTGCGGAGAGTCCTCATGCTCATCCCGGTCCACGCGCGCCCCGCGTCCCTTACGACTATACTCGGCTGCTTGCAGCAAGCCCGGCGACCCCGTGGGGTCCCTCCCTAGCTCCGCGCCTCCGCCCGGGGCCGCTCGCCCAGAGCCCGGCCCTGTGAACCATTGCTTGCGGCGGCGCAGCGTGGAGCGCTCGGAGCGCAAAAGCAGGCCGGGGGCGGGGCCTCATCTGGGCGGGGCAATGATGGGCGTGGTCTCGCGTTGGGAGGGCGGGGCTGGCGTCTTGGAGCCCTCAATCACCAAAGGGCCAGTGCAGGGGGCGCTCTCAGCCACCTCCTTCCTTCCCTTCAGAAGCCACCCCAAAAGAGCCACACAGCAGTCCTGCTCCCCGGCACCCAATACTATGGTCTCACACCCACACACCATGCACAAGGGATCCATGGTCTCCCATTAAGGTCTCCCGAAGTCACTCCCTCGCCAGTCATCCATCCCAGGAGAAAAGGCTGTGCCCACAGAGATACATCCAGACCCCTTCACGTGGACACAAGCTCCTCCCACTGCGGATCAAAGCTTTCAGCTGGGTGCCTCAACCATGGATCAAAGCTTTCAGCTGGGTGCCTCAACCATCAGCCCCACCCCACCTGAGTCTAGCATGAACCAGACTCTCCTATACCCCTTCCTTAGGTGAGGGGCCAAGGGATTAGTGTGCTCTCAGGCAGGGATCTTGGATGACTGACTGGCCAGAGGGGTTGCTGCACTGGGGGTTGAAGGAACAACCTTCAACCTTCACCTGAATGGTAGAAATCAGAGAGTACCATAAATCGTTGTCTGGGCAAGATGATCCTAGGACAGAATGCCACAGCCTTGAGGCATTGAGAACAATTTGGATTCTATATGTTGAAGATGTAGTGGCATCCAGGGCAAAATAACCTCTCCAGGGTTCTACCACTCAAACATAGCAGGCTGGACCTAAGCCACACCTCATAAATACACAGTGCCCAGGCCCTCACGCAGAGCCCTCTTCGGCCGAGTCCCACTAGTTCTCCTGCTATCTCCAAGCACAGGGGGACAGGCATGCCCCCAGTAACATGCAGGAGAGCAGAGTCACGGTTCAACTACAACCAGCCAGCATTTCCTAAGCACCCACTATATACCGGACACCCCACATGCCTGTCTGAGGAGGCAGTGATAAACAGACAACTCCTTGTTCACAAGAACTCTCACAGAGCCAAAGGCTACTCAAGCTACTGTGAAATGACAGCCAGGGAAGAGCTGGGCTCCCCAACCTCCTTCACAGTCAAAGATTCCAGGCTGTCTGTGCCAGTGAGAACCCAACTTGGGGGTCAAGAGCAGATGAGCTCAGCAGACCCCAAGCAAGGGTGGAGGTGACAATGGCAGGCATCCTGCCTGATCCATGTCAAGGATCCCAGGTCTGGGAGAATGAGGCATTCAGGTTGGGGATGTTCAGGGAGCTTCCATTCCTTCTCATCAAAACAGGGGTAAGACTGCTCTCCCAGACAGGTGTGAAGTGTTCAACCAACTACAGAGCCCTGGGCATACCAGTCAGGAACTCTGCTCAAGGGAGTAGGAAGAAGCCAGCTTGGACACTTTCCAGCCACACTGACACACACAGGACTCTATTACAATTGAACAAAAGTTTCCTATCTTAATGTAAAAAAAAAAAAAAAAACTTAGATGAAAATCTTAAGTGAATTACTGGCCCACCAGCCTGTGCTGGTGTGCAGTGGTGGTCAACATGGCTGGAGTGGGTGGGTGGGGCAGTCCATATCTCATAGCACTAGCCTTGAGAGATCTGGGTGGGCCCCTGGACTAGCTAGAGACTTGGGTGAGTCACTTCTCTGGGGTCTCGTAGTTTCCTGTGTAGAAAGTGAAGGCCATAAAATCTTGACCCCTCCCTGTCCTACCAGGATACCCAGGCCACACCCTGTGATTTTTCATCCTGTATCAGGGTGTTCAATCTACTGCCCATGAACTCTGTGTCAGGGTTAGCTATGAATGCTGACCAACATAAAACCCCAACCCTAACCTAACCCCTAAGGCTGGTTCTCAGCACCTGCATCTGGCATTCACAACTACCTGTAACTCCAGTTCTAGGAATTTGACACACTCTTCTGGCCTCTTTGGGCACTGCATGTAAGTATACAAGCCCACACTCAGTCACACACACACACACACACACACACACACACACACACACACACACACGACAGAGACAGGCAGTCAGTCACATAAGTAAAATTTTAAATTGAAATAAAGAGGTTGGATACATGTACTAGAGCCTCCCCTTGATCCTACCTGCCCTTCCCTCTGCATCCTCAGCATCTCTAGCCTGGACCACATACTCCTCCTGACCATTCTCTCCAAGTCACACCTGTTACCTTCACAAATAGTAACTGGAACTGGCCATGGCACACACTACCCTTCTGAGTTCCCACTCTGCTGAAGAGCAAGCCTGAGGCTGCCAATCCTTGAGATGCCCACCAGACCTCCATGTCATCCTGTTCTCCAGAACACCCTTCAGTGGAGAACATCAAAGCCAAAGGTCACCTCCCCTTCTGATTGCCTCTGCTCTTGTTTACACTTAGGATGGTTTTCTTGACATCTTTTATCAGGAACAGTGCCTGTAACATGCTCAGACCCATTTCCCCATAGTAGGTACTCGAAAGGAATGGCTAGATACACTCATCTCATATTTTAGGCCATATTGGTGAAAACCAACATGCATAGCTGTGAGGCAGCCATGTCTCTGGCACTGGTGGAACTGCATCAAAACCAGGGGCTCTTCAGAGAAGTCTGGCCCTGTGTCCAGCACAGATGGACAGGCAAGGGGCAGGACTAACCTCTGGCTGCCTGTCTGGCAGGGGTAACAGGCTGGGAAGAGGGAGGCAGTCTGGACTTCTCTGTAAGAGCAACCAGAGGAAAAGAAGATGTGAGGGGAGGCCACAGGGGGCAGGAGGAGGGAGGGAGAAGCAAGCTGCAGGGGGCTCCTGTGGAAGGAGGAGTAGAAGGCATATCTAGAGCCAAGTACATGGGTGCTTTTCTATGATCTCGATAGGTGAAAGGCTGAGACAGGAGAATTGCCTTGAGTTTGCAGCCAGCTTGGACTCCATAGTGAATTACAGACTCTTAGGAGACAGTATCTCTGAAAAAAGAAAAGAGAAAACATCTCCAGAGTGGAGAAATGAGTTGTTCCCTGCCCCAGCGCAGACTTACACTGGCTACACCCACAGCCCGATGCAGAAGTGTGAGAGAGACGCGGGGGTGCAGGGCTGCCAGGTGTTGGGGCTGGAGGTAGGCAGTGTGGGTGCTGCTCCGTGTGGGTGCTGGTGGCACGCAGCAAAGGGCAGAGCTCTCTGGGCCCAGAAATCCAAGGCAGAGTCTGGGAGATCAGGCCGTTATGGCCCCTCAGGAAAGACAGCTGAGGAGTTGGGGGGCAAGTCTAACCCCTAAAAGTATTCCTGTGAGCTGAAGTGTCAGAAAACCTGAACAAACCCAACCCCTATGAAGGCAGCTTTGGTAGGCCAACCCTGTTGGGCAGTATTCCTAGGCAGCTCTTGGTACAGCTATCACCCCTGTAAGCTGGTATAGGGACTTTGTGTGCCCTGCTAGGCTCTCCTGGCACTGATGGGGACCTGAGAGTTTTGTATCTAGATTTAAGAATTGAGCAGTTGTTTTAGGAATGACCTTGAGAGTCACCTGTGTCTAAGGCTCTTGGTGAAAGACATGGAAAACTTGTGAACTCATTCACACATCCCCTAAACTGCCAGTGTTCCCACCCCAGAACCATAGCCTTCTCCCATAGGACCCAAGTGCCATCCATCCTCCACCTGTCCAGCAAGGAACAGAGACCCGAGACAGGATCCTGGCCACCAAGTGAAACCCCAAGAGCATCAGGGCTATCTTGCTGGGAGTGAGCCCTGAGTGAGCAGCCAGGATTAGGGTCCATCTAATCTTGCTCCTGGGGACCCATTTGGAAGATGGGAAGCTTTTCAGAATTTGAGGATCAAGAACAAGGAACTGAAGCCCTTAGGGTCCCCACACTCCCCACAATCCTCTCCAATCCATGGGGTATGAAGGTACTGAGAGGCCGGCCCTGATGGTTCACATTCAGGGCATAGTACTCCCAAACCCAGACCTTCTGCTAGGACAAGATCCCAATGCAGCTTTCACCTGCCTGTGACAATAGAAGAGGACAGAGAACTTATTTAAAGGAACCAGTTAAAGAGGAGACCCTGCTAGGAGTCGGAAGGATAGAGACAGGGAAGAGAGTCAGGACTTGAACATAATACTGCCCCATCTGATGCTCTCAAGGCTGTGGTACTCCAGGGAGGTGAGGGGATCCCATGTCACAACAGAGAAATGGAGGCTCCGGGAGGTTGGGGCATATGCATAAAATCAGGGTAGCCAAGTAGCAGGGCAGAAGTTGGAACCTGGCCTGGTTAGCTGGAGAGAAACAGTCCCAGCTCAGTCATTGTCACCTATCTCTCCCAAATGCCCCCTCACTAGGTCCTCTTCCCGAGGAACCTACTCCAGAGGGGGCACTTGTGCTCTGTTAGCAAGTCCTAGTGGTTCCCCAAAGCTGACTGGCACCATGTCTCTAGCAGCCTGTGGCAGAGATGGCTCCTAACCCTGGGGTCCCAGATACCCAGGAGAGGACCAGTAGGTAGCTAAGGAGTGTGCCTGGCTCTTCCTCTCTGGCCTGGGCCATGTCTCATCCCTTTCTTGGTGTGCAGAGGATGGTGAAACAGGACAATCACAAGGTCACATGATCACACCAGCAGCTTGGCAACTGCTCCTGTTACGAAGGAACAGTGGGAAGGAGTGGTGAGCCAGGGCCACAGAAGCCCGGTGAACCTATCGCCATAGGGTAAGACTAAGCTAGGGCCTTGGAGGCTCTTCTCCATGTACCCCAAAGCCAGCCGACCAGTTAGCATTCGAGGCAGGACAGGTGTCCATCAGGTTTGTGAGAAGCAACACACAATGCCATCTCCCTCCTCATTCATGTCTCCTAGATTCATGCTACCTTCCTCAGGCCCTCCTGACATGGGTCAACTTCACTTGGCTGGGTCCTGATCCCATCTCAAATACTTCTTCCCTCCTTGGGATCCTGAACAGCGGAGATCCCTTGTATCTGAGGCCCTCAGCAGATCCATGTGACCCAGAGACTCTCCCTCCAATCCTCAGTTTCCCATCTGTAAAGGTCTTAGGCATCAGTTTCCAAATGTTCTTTGGGTAGGGTGGTTTAGAACCATGGTTCTGATCCATCACTCAGTGCCCCGGGGTGGGGGGGGTGATGTTCCCCATGGAGCTGAATCTTGGAGTGGCAGAGTTAAGCTTTGTCTCCCCTAGGGAGATCTGCTCCAGCCATGCCAAAGGCACAGCAACCCTAGCATTGGACATGGCTGTTCTGTTTCATGCGGGTGCCTGACTACGGTGGTGTGGACAAAGGCCCACAGGCCAGCAGCAGGAGCCTGCAGGTTGCCAGCTTGCCTTCCTGCTCTGTGCTCTCCTCAAGTCACCTTCTTGCCAGTAGCTTTTTCTTAGAAGAATTCTTGGAAAGAATGAATGTGACTTAGGAATAAGCTCCTCCTGGCGCTACCAGAAGCCCAGACACAGTACGCAGGCGTGGTAGGAGATCTGAATACAGAAAGTTCGTTTTCTCTTTGACTGTCTGAACCTTGTACCCAGCCCTGCCAGGTAGGAAGAGCTGCTCCCCGTCAGGGATCCAGATCCATGTGGGCGATAGGAACAGGGAGAACCAACCCTTGGCCTGTATCCTTCACTTCCTGGTTGAAGTGCAAAAAGGCAGCACAGAGTCGTATGGATGCCACCAAGGCCTCCCAGGGGGGAAGGTGCTGCTCTCCAGGGTGTTATTCCCCAAACTACCAACTCCTGGACTTCTACACCCAAGAAATGATTATCTTAGAAAAGCTCTTCTGATTAGAGATCCCAGAGCTGGGGGAGGGGTCATGTCACATGGTAGGGAGAGGCGGAGATAAACCCCAGAAGTCAAAACTTGGCTCCTTTCAAAATCTCCATTATGGAGAAAATCGGTAGAGGGTGGGATCCTCAGTGGACCTGGGCACCAAGGTCAGGAGGTACTTGCCACACCCAGCAGGGGCCACTGAAACCCAGATGAAGTTCCAAATCCTGAGGTCACCACAGGGTCACAGGTTGGTGAGAGGCAGAGCCAAGACTGATGCTGTTGCCTACTCTGTGCCCAGCTTCCCTAATATCAGGCAGCAAGACCGGAACCTGAGAACAGTTGGACCCACCTTGCCTGCCTGGCCAATATAGTTGGGCTTTAGGGGCCCTGGCTCTCTGCTGCCGCCTAGATCTTTTATAGGGACCAGCAGCCTCTGTGGGCTAAGGACTCCTCTGCCACCTGTTTGGATCCATCTCTGGCCCATTCAGATGGGCCCCTGTCCTGCCTACCTAATCCTCAAATTAGGTCCTGTCCTGAGAAAACTCCAAATTCCAAAGCCTGGCATTCAGAACCCTAGGTAGGGCCCAGCATGCATTCTTTGGTTTCTGTTTCCTCCCCTGAGCCCTCAGTCCCTGTTCTCTACTCTGCAGGGTCCTCAGAATCCTGCCTGCTTCCCACCTAGCATTGTTCCAGGTTCAGCCCTGCAAAACAATTCACACACACACACACACACACACACACACACACACACACACACACACAATTAAGCAGTCCTCATTAAGGTTAGGTCTCTCTTAGGCCCTGCCTCTTTTTTTTTTTTTTTTTGAGACAGGATTTCTCTGTGTAGCTTTGTAGACCAGACCAGGCTGGCCTTGAACTCACAGAGATCTGCCTGTCTCTGCCTCCTGAGTGCTGGGATCAAAGGTGTGCACCACCACTGCTCGGTCTGAGAGTAAATTTTGATAGCACACACACAGGCCCTCTTTGTCCAACAAGACCACTGAAGGTAGAATGAAAGCACATCATCCCTTGTTTTGTCTGTCTCCTTCACTCAGGGTCACCTGCTCACTTCTGTGCATAGACGTGTCAGTCACTGAAGGGTTGTCTAAAAGCTATACCCTTCCTTTAGCATCTTGCTTCAAGGCTTAAGGCACAAACAACTATTGAGGCAGATATAGTCAGCTTTTACCGTGTCCTGTTCCAGATCTTGAAAGATGCTCAAAGGCCTCCAATCGCTGCTCTAAACCTGCAGTCACCTTGAATCCCAACAACACTGGGAGACAACCATCTTTTTGACAAAGTACAGAAACACCTCCAAGCAATGGCAAACTGCAGAGCTTCGAGGGACAGGACACCTCCCAAAGGAGGGCCTTGTCTAAAGTGGCCAGGCCACATGGGACCACTTGCAGAACAAAGCCTAAACAGGGATCACCCGGGCTACACTGTAACCAGGACGTCTTAATTGTGTGTTTAAATTGTTTTATCAGGGAAGCTAGAGAGACAGCTCAACAGTTAAGAGCACTCCTTGCTCTGGGGGAAGACAGTTCAATTCCCAACACCCCCATGGTGGGGACTCATAATAACCTGTAACTCTGGGGGATCTGATGCCCTCTACTGGCCTTTGTGAGAACCTGCATACAATGTTCATACACACATGGATAAAAAATAAGATAAAAACCTTTAAAAAATGAAACATGATCTCACAGTCTAGTCCAGGCTAGGCTGGAACTGACTATGTAGCCCTGGATAGCAGAGCTCAAACTTTTAGTGCTTCTCTTCCCTCAGATGGTATCACATGCATGGGCCACGAGGCCTGGCATTATTAATCCTGTGAGCAATGAATTCTGCTCAGTCATTGGGGCCTCATTGAAGAGGCCTGGGAATCTGAGGAGAAAAGGACCCAACCTGGGGTCAATGTGGATTAGCCTTGTCCTTAGCTCATCAGAGCACTTTTGTTTGCTTGCTTGCTTGCTTGCTTTTTTGAGACAGAGTTCCTCTATGTAGCTTTGGCTATCCTGGAACTCACTCTGTAGGCCAGACTGGCCTTGAAAACTCACAAACATCTGTCTGCCTCTGCCTTCTGAGAGCTGGGATTAAAGGCATGTGCCACCACTGCCTGACTTTTAGAACACTTCTTAACTTAAATATTTTTATTACATTTATTTATTTACTTATTTGTTTATTTATCACATGTGTGCACACTCATGCACCGTGGCACACATGTAAAAGTCAGAGGCTAGCTTGCGGAAACACATTCTCTCTTTCCACTATGTGAGTTCCAGGAATCGAACTCAGGTCACCACCCTTACCCACACAATCACTTTGTTGGCCCTACACCTTTAATTTTTATGGAATGGGGTGTCACAGATTTGAGAATGGCAAAGAAATGCATTGTCATTTGACTTTGACACCATCATCACACTAGTCTGCCTGCTTCTGCCACCTCTGACTTCAGCTTGCCCAGCTGTTAGGCTCCTTTCTGGCAGAAGCCCTCTGACTCCTTGACCCACCCAGTTCAGCCCTTGTTTAGTCCTCCTCCCCCTTGGCTTTTTGAGGATCTTGGACTACACGTCCCTGGGGCTGGGGCTCCTGTGTGCTGAGATGGGAAGTAAATGGCCAAGGTCCACTGTGCTCACTGCAGAGCAGGGCTTCCTTCATGCCAGGCCCCTTCTCCTCTGCCCTGCACTGCCACCTGTCCTCTTGGTCACTGGTCACATGGCCTTCTTCCCTCTCCACTTCCCTCCTCCACAGGGTATGTTCTGCTCTCTGTCCCCAGCCATCTTGGCCAGCACCACCTATTCCGGCTCCTCTGAGAAAATATTCCAGAAAAGTTCCTGTGTCCAGCCCCATGGTGCTTCTTCTGAGGTTGGAGTGACCACAGTGCTCCCTCTGGGGTGGGGCCCCCACAGTGCTCCCTCTGAGGGGGACCCCCACAATGCTTCCTCTGGGGGTAGGGCCTTATGGTTGGAACCCTATATAGCTCAGTGGGGCAGTCCTCATTTCTCCCACTTGGAGTACATCTCCCTGAGGTACACTCACTTGGGTATATCTGCCACTGCCCAGATGTGGTGGCAACCCTGCAGTGCTACTCTTCTTCGCCCTACTGGAGCACGGAGGACTGATGAGTCAAGGGGCCAACAGGAAGAGCCAGGCTCCAGCCTAGAGGGTAGGCTCTGGATGGCCAGTGGTACTCAGTGGGGTTCCTACGAGGCACAGTGCTCACTGGGTAACTCTGAGACCCAGAGTTGCCAAGTGAAAAAAAGCAAATCACCTGGACCAGACGTGGCTGCTTAGTAACCACAGCAAGGTGGTCTGCACTGCTCTGCCCTGACCCACCCGTCACAGTGTAAGGGTGTGTGCTGGGGGGAAGGGATGGGGAGGGGAGGTTTCCACACCTTTCGATAGGCTGCCACCTACAGGCCAACCACTTGCTATAGCCATTGCGCCCGACTGCACAGCTCAGGGAGTTCCCAAGCAGCTTAGGGGTCCTCCCTAAGCAGGCTAGCTAGCTAAATCAGGCCCTCACCTCCCCAGAGCTGAGCAGAGTCTGCTAGTCTCTACACAAAGGGAAAGTTCTGCAAAGCACCGGACTCCAGGGAACCTGACTGGAGGGAAGCTGGCCCTCAGCTGTGCAGTTCTCATCGAGTACATATCTGGAAGTGACAGGCACAAGTCCCTATGTGGACTGTGGACGCTGGGGAAAACGCCCAGTTCTGTGGATGGAGTTTTGCCCTAGGAATTCATCTGCAGGGTCACCTTGGCAAGCCACTAGGCTCTATCAGTCTATCAGCAACACCCCCAATCAGATTCCCTGGTGGTTAGCTTCCTCCATCAGTCTGTCTGCCGAGCTTCTCCCATCAGGCTGTATCTGACAAACCTAATCTCACATACTGGCTTGCTGGCCTCTGCCATCAGACTGTGGTCAGTCTCATCAGCATATGTCCCTGAATGTCCTTGTGGCCACTGAATTCAGGGTTTGTCACAGGACTTTTAATACATCCAAAGTCACCGAAGGAACTCTAGTGTGTTTCTCAAAAGCAGAAGATGAAAGAGAAAGGAACTGCTAGAGAAAGCTTTGCCCCCACCAGTGCATTTCCTTGTCGTACTTTTCCACACAAGGCTGTGCATATGTGTCAGCCACTGCTAGGGGTGTGACAGCCCCAGCTTGCCTGTCCCCTGCCTGCTCCTTAGAGTGAACAACACTGGGCCTGTCCACTGAACTTGTGGAAAGGTATCTTGTGCCCCAGGCCCAGATGCCCTTATTCTCATTCTACCACCATCAGCTTCCACCACCCTTGAAAAAGGGACAGAGGCCATTTGCTGGGGCCTGCACAGACAGGCAGGAGTTCATTCTGCTCCACAATGCCTTCGCTGGATTCCCCCCACCCCACTCCCACCCCTGTATTCTCTGCTTCACCTAGCACTCTAGAAAACTCACGAGGAATTACCAGGGCCAGGAGTTGTCACACAGAGCCCTGAGAAGGCATGGAAGTGCTGCAGCAATCACCTCTGAGAGCCAGGAGAAGAACCCCATGGCTGGCATGGGAAGGCACTGGGACATATGACTGGGTAGGGGGAGACAGACAGCCAGGAGGGCCCCTGGAGCAGCACAGCTTCCTGCAGGAGCTTGAAGAAACAGTGCCCTCCTGGACAAGGAACAGCAAGAAGCTACGTAGGAAAGGGAGGCCTACAAAGGGCAGTTGAACAGGCAGCCAGGGACATGATGGCCTGGCCAGAACTGGGGCATGGTGCAGGCCTGGCAGCCTGCAGGGTCCTTACTAGTGGCTGGTGTGGCCAGCTCCCTGTCCCACCCCCAGATACTGTGGCAGCAGATCCAGGGACCACAGACTTTCCCTAGGGAATTTGACAACCTCAGAGACACTTCAATCCAGCCCAGCCAGTGCTGTCCTCAAGCCTCTGGTCTACTACCTGGCAAGCCTACCTGAGGCTGTGCCAGGGCCTTTCTGGAAAGTGGAATTTTTCCAAAGGTCCACTGAAGCCCATCTGTCCTCAGCGGTATCGGACATGAAGGAGATCCAGATGTATTCCCAAGTCACAGAGCCAAGAGTGAGCTGCAGAGAGGAGCAACCTATCCAAGGTCACACAGCACAGCATGCACACATGACACAAGCTAGCTGGCTGGCCCGGATGGGCAGATTGTTTTATGAATGGGTGAACAGAAGACTCAGCAGCCTGGGTGTGCTCACACTCTGCATAGCAGAGGGAAGGCACCATCTGCCACTGTTTCTGTTGCTGCTGATCCCAACGTAAAGTCCTAGTACTTTCACTTCAGGGTGGACATAAGAATCGGTCCTTATCGGAGTCAGACTCCTCAGAGACAGACTCAGGACAGACAGAAAATGCAGTCTCCTCTGACCATCAGGTCCTAGACCTGACCCATCTGACATTAGTTGTGCTTAGTTGTGCCTATGCTAAAGAGGCAAAGAACCTACCTTACTCAGGCGCCAGAGGCTGCCGGGTGGGCAAGGGAGAGGTACCCGTGGTCTGTCTGCCAGTGACCTTGCCTGAGACCTGCAGAGTCCAGAAAGGCTTGAAGTTGGGTCAGCGTTTTCACTGTGCTGGGTGTCCTGGTCGTGGGGCTACCCAATGGCTTACATATTATGAGGAATCCACGTGGCCACTGGACAGCGAGCAGGCGGGCTGGGCAGAGGGCTCCTGGGCTGTGACTCAGCGGAACTCAGGAAGGCTGCAGCCAGCTTCGGTGGGAGCTGCCCATTGCAGTCTGTGCAGGGAAACCCAACTGCCTGCCTGCTTCCTGATAAATATTTTATCATGCTTATGGAGCAGGTCCCAAGAGGGTGCCTGTAGCCTTGGAGCCCATAATACACCTCTCCCTGTCCAGGTCTGAAGTGATGAGACAGAGAGGTGCCTGGAGGTGCAACTGGACAGCTCCTTCCATTTCTGACCTAAGATGACTTCAGGGCATCTCAGTTCAGCTCATCACACAAGCCCACAATGCCTGTATCGCCTATAACCGACTCAACCCTGCTGATGCTTGACCATGCCTCTCAAAGAAGGCCCTCTTCTAACTCAACCATAATGCTAGCCAGACTCTGCCTGCCCTTCCACCCTGCTGACTCAGTGCTAGCCGCCTCTTTCAGGAAGCCTTCCCAGATGTCCCTTCCTGTCATGTAATCCTGGGAAGGACTATCTTGGGGCCTGGCTCTACAATGGAGTTAATATTCCCCAATCATGGGGGACAAGATGAGGTTGTGTGAATTTGTCCCTATGGAGGTTCATTCCAGCTGGGAAACCACAGAACATCAAGTCAGGTGGGTTCAGAATGTAAGACCTGGCCCCTCTTGCAGGGACAACCACTTTAGTAAGGAGAAAGGCTACCATAACAATAACTCAGCAATAGCAACCACAGTGACAGCAGCCACCATGCAGTCCTTTGCAACTTGCCAGACACTTTCCATTACATCCCATCAAAGGCTCACTCCTTCCAAGGCCACTGGGATACAGTATTCTGGGTCTCATTTGACAGAACATAAGGCACAGAGGACTGTCACATCATCATGCTCTGGGGACCCCACAAGGGGTATCTGCAGAAGAGGATGTGTATGGTGTAGGGTGCTGCACATCTATGGCAGGCAAGGTGAGAGGGGGGCATTGTCTAGGAACAGTGAAGAAGCTAGATTGACATCAATAAAACAGCGGGACACATATTCATGTGCCACCTGGTGACATTTTTGGGCTGGGCACTGTAGAATGACCCCACTCCAGAATCTGTTGAAAAAATGCCAAAAATTAAAACATAAGCTGTGTGTGATGGTGTTCACCTGTAATCCCAGTGCATGTGAATCCAAGGAGGAGGCTTGCTGAGAAGTTGAGGTCAGCATGTGCTATATATAGAAAGTTTCAGGCCAGCCTGGGTTACAGAGTAACACCCTGTTTTGAAGCCCAAACCCAAACTCTCAGAATAGTGGCACTGGTCTGAGGGTGTGGGCACAGTAATGTTGGAGTCTCCTTCCAGGCCTTGTGCAGTTGGTCTGGTGTCATGGATGACACAGGACTGGCCCACCTGAGGGTCTTTGAGCATAGCGTATTTGCCCTTCTTGTTGGCGGCTCTCTCCTCTCAGTCTCAGGCCTGGCTGAAGAGGGGCAAGATGGAAACAGCTATGAATATAAATGGGGGGAGTCTCCCTTCTCTGCAGGAAACTCGTGGCCCCTCCCATAAAGCAGGACCAAAGCTATGCTCTTAACCTCTCCTGGTACAGTTGAGGCTGTGCACCAGGGGCTGTGACCTTCACTATCCAAGTCCTAGACTAACAATCAGAGGGGAGTGAGCTCCCTCACATCTGGTATAATCAAGCAGGAGCCATGTCTCCCCATCAAGAAGCAGCCATGATGGACGGTGTTCGGTTCATCTGAGTCAGACCCAGTTTTATAGCTGTGTGACCTGGGACCTCACTGCCTCACCTTCATCTCTACAGCGAGGTCACCATAGTATAACCTCACAGAGCCTGCAGAGGGCAACATGGAGGCAGGTCTGTGTGCCTGTGATTTGCCTTTCTATAGCATTCCTAAGGCCAAGAATGGTTATGCTGACTCTCAGCACTGCAGTCCCTGTCACACTCTCTGCAGCCAGAGAAAGTTTGTTTTATACAAGCGAAAACTAAATCACAGACAGGAACTCCTCAGACTCAAAGAGGGCATCCAGAATGGAACCAGGCCTAGAACTCAGGTCTAGAGCTGAAGGGGCTGTCTTCTAGGCTGGGTGTCTCCTAGACTCTCCCCTGGGTGCAGGTAAATTCACTTTGCTTGACAAAATGTTTTTTTACAATTTAATGATGGCTTCCAACCAATCTAGCAAAAAAACTTTAAGAACCTTTTAGAAAAATGTATGCTGCTCATACTGGGATCCTAGGAGCCTACGTGGTGGCCCCTGATGGTGAGGCTGTGTGTTCTTTCTTACCTTTAAGTATACCAATATGATTAGTATCAAGGGTCTGGCTACAGAGACTTGGGTCTGATCCCTGGCCCTTCCCCTTCTGGCCTTGGGCCTCAGTCTGCCCATCTGCTAACTGGGCAGAACCAAAACAACCTCCTGGGCTACTGGGAGAATATACAGAGGCCAGGGAAGCTCCCACAAAGCCCAACACAAAGCAGATGACGAAGACACAGGGACATCTGTTCATTTCAGGGGCAGAACCAAATGGAATAAGGCTTCTCTGCACGCATGATGGACAATCTTCTAATAAGGGTCCTCCCCATATGCCCTATTGTGTAGATGCAGAGTTTCATCTCTGTGAGACACCATTTATCTTTTAAAGGATAAGTGACAGATACTCAAGTCTCTGGAACTTCCTTGCAGCTATAGGGTATACTTGATATCTGGAAACACCAACTCACTTAGAGTTAGAAACTAGTGATATAGAGAACTGAGGACTAGAAACAGGCAGATCTCTGTGAGTTTGAGGCCAGCCTGGTCTACAGAGTGAGTTCCAGGACAGCTAGGGCTACACAGAGAAACTCTGTCCTGAAAACAAAACAAAACAACAAAAGAACCAAGGACTTGGTAGACATCCAGCATGACTGCAGTCCACGGTACAGAGATAGGGACTGGTATCTGGACAAGTTCTGGACTAACAATCATAGGGGAGAGAGTTCCTTCACATCTGGAATAATCAAACTGGAGACATGTCTCTCCAAGAAGTAGCCATGATGGATGGCTTCCGGTACATCTTACCAATGTATTCAGCCAATAGGTCCTGGGTAGGGACTGTCCCCTCCCTAAAGCCCTGGTACAGAGAGGTCAGTAAGCTCCTCTGGGGTGGTTACAAGTGGCACAGAACTGCTGAAGGGTCTTTGTACTCTGTAGTAGGTGGATCCTGTTCCTTTCTCACCTCTCAGTCACCTCAGCACTGATGTCAATACCTACAATGACACTATGACTTGGGCGTGGATGGCTTCCCTACAGTACCACAAGTACTGTAGGATGGCTTCACAACAATGGAGATGCCCCTCCTGCCCTACCAGTAGAGAACCCTCATGGTGTGGCTACCCTTTAATTCTCATGATGACATGTAAGGCATGTGGTGGCCATTCTCATCATTTGATAGACAAAGCAGGAGGCAGCCAGAGGCTGGGAAATTTGCCAAGGTTACAGGGCTAGTGAAGGTGTGCAGATTAGATCACAACAGCTGTGCCAGAGCCTTCACTTAGTCCAACAACCATCTATTCCAGCTCTCATTTTGCAGGAGAGAACCACAGTTCATAGCGTCAGGCAGCTTCCTGGGATAGGTGGCTTCTTTTCCTGGGCCATAGGGAGCTAAGGCCTTCTGTAGCCAGAAGATAGAACTGGCTGCAAAGGCTCCAAGGTTTAGGGTTCTCAAGGTCCTTAATAACATGTCCCCCAAGGCTCTCAAGCCCCACCTGTGCTGGTTATGGTGGCATACACCTGTAACCTAGCACTCCAACCTGAGGCTTGAACATCATCTAAACACAGAAGTTCAAGACCAGCCTGGATACCCTAATAAAACCATCTCTCCATCCCCCTCCCCCGTTTTGAGACCAGGTCAGGGTCTCTACCTCAGGCTGGTCTCAAACACACTATGGATCTGAAGATGACCTTAGAATTCTGACCATTCTGCACCTTCTCTGCCCCCCCCCAGTGCTGGGATAACAGGTATGTACCCACTATGCATAATTTCTATGGTACAGGGACGGAGTCCAGGTCCTTGTGAATGTTAGGCAAGCACTCTGCTAATTGAGCTACAGCCCCAGTCGAGATGCTGTTTCTTAAAAAGTCCTGCACCCAGATCCAGTGTTTTGAGCCATGAAAGAGGAATGTGGTTAATTAGAGAAGAGTATTACCTTGTCATTAAGGAGTCACCTCCTCATTTTAGGAAAACTTCCCATCTCCTGTCTCTGAATGGGGAGTGACTGGTCCCTGTGTCCACCCTGAGCTTCAGGACAGTATTCCCTGGCCCTGCGGTATAACCCAGGAGGCCACTGTCTCCTTCATCTGAACCTCCAGCTCTGTACCCTCTTGTCATGTGTGCCTAGTTCCCTCTGTGAGGTCTTCCTCCCATCCCCCATCCCACCAGCCACCTGCAGGCTTAGGGAAGATCTTTAAAAAGGGATCACTTTCCTGATGGGGATCTCATGGGTATTCTATGAGAACAGGAGAGCATGGATGTTGGGCAACTAGAGGGGGCCTGGGACTGACTCCTTGACTGGGTGGGTAGTTGTCTAGGTGGCTCTACTGTCAGCCCTCAGGCCCTGCCTTGCTCACAGTGGCTGGCATCATACTACTCTGCCTCCCCAGGCATTTCCGCCCAACCAGCCCCAGCCTTTCAAGCTATCCATTAGAAACAAAAGCCATTGCCAACCAGCATCTGCACAAACACTTTCCCTGCTGCTGAGGAAATACAACTATCCCCAGCACCCTCTATTAACACAGTTATCCTGAAGACAAGGACCACTCACCCTGTGGCTGATATCTCCACATTCTGGGCACATCAGTGGATCCTCCTGGGGTACCCAGTATGGACAGAAATACCGAGGATCAGAGAAGCAAAGTGACTTGCCCAGAGCCACACTCTCACTCAGCAGTGGGCCTCAAAGTTTGCTTAGGCTCACCTGGCTTCATAGCAACCTGTGCCCCCACAGTTCAACAAAGAGCTGTGGATACTAGGATTGGCAGTGGGAGCACTCAGGAGGTCACAACCCCTGACAAGGGGACTCAGGCCTTGGGCACTAACAGGGACCATTCCCAGCCAGCCTTCTCTTAGCGGGGCTCATACTTCAATGTGCACCTGAACAGGGCGGAGGGTCTTCGTGGTAAATGCAGATTCCTGGGGTCCCAGCAGCATCCCAGGACAAACCAGGAACTTGTATTCTATGAATCAATCATTCTCAAAGAGGACTGGGGATGGCCAGAGACCTGACTAGAAGAGCCCCTTGCCTAGCCTAGGTGGGCCACAGGGAGATGCTGGCTTCTCTGGATGCAGCCCAGGGAATAGGCCCAGGCCTTTGGGACTCTGGACACAGGCAGGTGCTCTCAGCCAAGCACATCTCTAATCATTTCACTTCGATATCATGCTACAGTCTCCATAGTCCCTCACAGTGTCACTCCCACCCATGCCTGACAGGGATATGGAAGCTGGGGGGGGGGAGGGCAAGATAGAGTCGGCCTCCTGGGGCTTGCAGGCCAGGGACCCTCCCATGGACCTGTGCTCTTTTTCACCCTGGCTCTGGCAAGGGAAATCTTGGAAAGCATTAAACCCTGCTCATATGGGATGGCATGTAGGAATCATGTGATTTGGTCACTGGCTCAGACCTTGGCCAGGCTGATCTGCCAGGTGTCCCTACCTGCTGTCAATGTCCAGAGAGGGTGACAGAACCCTAAGTGCTCCCACCCTGTGTGGGATTATCTGCTGCCCTCATCTAGCTCCCTGCCAAGAGGTGGCTGGAGGCACTGGCCAGAGGCCAGAGGGTGTGTGTGTGGAGGGGGGGGGGCACAGCCTGAGCCAGGAACAGCTTGGAAACAAGGTTCCCCTCCCTCGTCCATCTTTGTTTGCTCTATTAAGGGAGGCAATGGAGAGGGAGAGGCAGGCTGCGATAGGAAGAAGACAACGCTCGGATGGAGGGAGGATGATAGGATGGCTAGGTGGCTAGACAGAGGGCTGGACCGGCCCCAATGGGACCCACCCACACAGTATGGAGAGAAACTCAGATACCGAGAGAAGGGGGCGGGGCGGAGGCCTCTGAGAGACAACCAGAAAGGTTCCAGGAGGTGATGGGGAGGCTGTACTCATTTAGGGGCCGCTACTTCATAGAGGTCGCCCCCACCCCATCCCACCTTCGGGCGTTCGGCGGGACTCTCGCGCACACTCACACATGCACTCGCGGTGGCGCCGCCCGGGCCTCGCCTTCTGCGTCCGCGCGTGGCACCCCCTCCCCGGGTCCGGGACCCTCCCTCTCGCCCGACCTCGAAAACCGACAGCCGCTTACCTGGGTCCCCGTGCCGCCGCCGCAGCCGCCACCACCGCGCAGAGCCCGAACAGGCTGGGGGAGGGACTGCAGAGGCCACGCCCACCAGAGACCACGCCCGCGGATCCCGCGCCCCTGAGAGGCCCCGCCCAGCCCGCGGAGTCTCTGTCTCTTGCTGAAAGAATCGGGGCGCTCAAGGGGCTGCGGACACGCCCATCATCCGGGCAGCGCCGGCTCCTCCCTGTATACCACTGCGTTCATTGCGCAAGCTGTGTGTTCCATCCTCCCGGTAGGGGGCTCCCCGGGTCACCCTTGGGCCAGAACCCCCTTGATACTATCCCTTGGTGGTCCTTAAATGCCCACCGAGAGCTCCCAGCTGCGACAAAAAAGTCTGACAGATTCAGCTCTTGTCCTGAGTCACGCGGGATATTTGCAAATATCCCGGCTAAGGTTCTCAAAGCTTGTAGCTATCTGGGCGACATCAGTATACTCTTGATTAGAAGAAAAACAGATTCTCTGCTGGGAGCCCAGCATAGTTCCTAGTGGACCATGGCTCTGTGTTGTTCCCATTTTGCAGTTCAAGAATTGTTCGTGTGGGGATGCCCAACGCTCCACACCATTCTATATCTAATAGGCTACACCCAAAGGCTCACCCTTTTGTCTTAGGTTTTTTTTTTTGTTTGTTTGTTTGTTTGTTTTTTAATTCACCCACTCTCCCTTTGTGATGTGTTGGTAGTAGGTGAAGAGGTCACTCCAGGATCAGAAATTCCCAGGGCAGGAAGCCTATCCAGGATCCAGGCTTCCTAGCCCAGGGCTCAGTATAGATGGTCATTGGTTCTTGCATTTTTATGAGTACAAATGGCTGAAAGTTCTAGAATGCCATTGTGCCAATCTTTGTCCATACTCACACATGCTCCTTTCTTCTCCCATCATTTGCTCATTTGGAATGAAACCACCCAGCTGCATGAGTGTTCACTGGTACCAGTGAGGTACCAGATCCCTTGGTGGCCATACCCCCAGGAGGGGTTGATCCAGACAAACCTTGAGTGGACTCAGGGGTCCACACAGTCCAGGAATGAGGTGGCTCCTGAAGGGCAGGAGGAAGGTATACCTGGCAGAGAGCAGACTGGAACAAAACCTGGGACATAAATGTTTATAAGTAAGGCATCTAGCCTGAGTAGACTGTGTTTGAAGGGGTTCTGAGATGGGGTTGCAGTCCCCCAGGTGTGAGAATGACATGGGGCTAAAAGGTTACGATGATGCTGGACCTTAAGCATCCAATAGCCCTCTAGGTATGAGACCACACACATTTTTTTTTTCCAAATTAAACTTGCTTTTTACTTTACTGGCTTACCTCGAACTCTCTAGCAGCCTGGGCCAGAAACTCACAGAGATTTGCCTGCCTTTGCTTCCAAAGTGCTGGGATTGAAGGCATGCAGCACCACTGCCATTGCTGAGTCAACAGTCTTCTTTGCGTTTCTTCAAAATGGGTTCAGGTGTCAAAGCCTGTCTCCTGTCTTGATTTTGGAGTTGTCTTCCAAAGAATGGGCATGCACAGTCTATTTAGCCAATCCCTTGCTAAAGGACAGCCGGATTGTTTCTAGTTTGGGGAAAGTGCAAAACAAAGCTGCTATAAACATTCGTATATAGGTTTTCGTGTGAACATATGTTTTCATTTGTCTGGGAAAGTGCCCAGGAGTGTGATTGCTGGGTTATGTGATACGTGTATGCTTAGAATGTAAGGAGATGCCTGTGTTCCAGGGTGGTTTTGCCACTTCTGTCCTCATCCACCATGAAAGTCATTGCCCACCCCCCACCTCCGCACCCACCCCCCATCCTGCATTCCATGTTGCTCTGTATTTTACTTTTGCTATTCTGTTCTATTCTACTCTGTCTGTTTTATTTTGTTTCATTTTTTTGAGACAGAATCTGACTTTGTAGTCCAGACTGGCCTGGAATTTAGTAGTCCAGGCTGTTCTGGAACTTGCTACATATACTAGGCTGGCCTCAAACTTACAGAAATCCAGCTGCATCTGTCTTTCAAGTGCTGGAATTACAGCACTTGTGTGACCACGTCTTTGTTTTCTGAGACCATCTTCTGTGTTCCAGGCTCGACTCAGCTCATGTAACTGAAGATGTCCTTGGTCTTCCAGCTGTCCTGGCTCCGTCTCCCCTTTGCTGTGTTTGTACCACCACACCAGGTTTATGTCCTGTTGAGGATAAAATGCAGGCAGACCTCCTGTATGCTATGCAAAGCCTCATTACAGCCACCATGTCTGTTCTCTTTCTCACTTTATTCTTCAGTTTAGGACCTGTAGCCAGATTAGGGGTCAGTCCATCCACTCTGATCTTCAGGCTTTGTCCCTTTCCAGAGGCCAGTTGCACCTGTTGGTCACACCAGTTTGTTTCCTTTTGTTCACTGTCTGGTTGAGGACTAGAGGAGCCTTTATATGTGAAGGAATTTATATTATGAATGTGTGCGTATGTGTGTGTGTGAGGGGGCAGAAGGCAGGAGGAAGAGTTACTATGTAGTCCTGACTGGCATGGAACTCTCCATGTGGGTCATGCTGGCCTCAAATGTATATAACCCACCTGCCTCTGCCTCCTGAGCACTGTGTGGTGTATCTTAACTCAAGTGCAAAACTTCCTTCTCCTTACTCCCTCCACAGCCTCTGGGGAGCCTAGTACTAATACCCCATTTGGCCAGTGGGGCCTTTGGTTCTCCATAAGGTGGGTGAAAGCCTGTGGACTGATGACTTTGTGTGCTGAGGTCAGGGAGGCTTGCCAGGGTCATGCTCAATGCCAGTGAGCATTCCTTCTCCTGCAGTTGGTTTCATCTCAGTCTCTGTGGCATGACATAGTCCTTACAGCAGGAGAGACTGTGTGACTGAGCACAGGGATTTTGAGGTGGGACTCCTGGTCCATCACCGGGACCCTAAATAGAGGAGGGCAACAATGAAGTGACAACACAACTGAGAGGAAGTGCTACGTGGGCAAGGGCTGCAGGCGTCTCTAGTACCTGACAAAGGAAATAGACGTTTCCCCCGGAGCTCTGCTGATAGTCTCTAAAATGGGGTGGTTTGAGTCCCAAGGTGTGGCCATTGGTAGGAGTAGCCAGATAACCCTGAACACAATCAACCTGGACAGGATATTGCTTATCCTGGAGCCCAGCCATGCTGTGTCTGGGGTCCCTGCCCTACGGCCTCCCATTGAGAACTCTGCAGATGATGAAATCAGTTGGGTCCCCTTGGTGCTTAAATGCTATTTAAATGTTACATGCGTTGAAAGGAGCAAAGTGATAAAGGGGAAAGCATGGCTGACTTCTCAAATGTCCCCAGGACCCAGTAGAAAAACTGGAACCCACTAGGCCTATTGTGTGCCCCTCTCCAGGAAGAGCTCCTTCATCATCAGGGGCAAGTAGGACCACTGCAGCATGCTCAGCTGCACTTCGTCTGCTCCTCGTGGAGGTAGAGTCCCTCCTCTCCATACAAGGGTCTGAGATGAAAAAGCAGCTGCTGGGATCTGAAGGAAAGAGTAGTTAAGGCTTGGTGATTAAGGACTGTGTGCAAATCTGCCTCCTTGCTCTGCCTGAGCTCTGCAGTTGAACCTCTGCTTTAGCTGTTGTCTCATTGGCTGGCTTTGGTTTAGGCTTTCTTTCTGTGAAGGGGTTGAGAGGAAGGCCTGCCTCATTCCTGGCCATGCAGCCATGCTGTGAGTTCTGGAACATAATGAAAAGGAGTGGCTATTGAGATTCACTCCTCTCCTTGTAGAATGGAAAGTCCTTGAAAGCAGACAGCCTGCTTTTCAGCTGTGTCTCTGTGGACTGTGTGATAGATGCTTGGAGGAACGGCTGTTAAATAATGCTACTCTGTAGTTTTATGAAGCACATACTGGTGCTCACACTGGAGCATAGCACCTGTGCCCTCCCTGTACCGGCCCTCCACACCTGTGCCTCACGCTCATACTCTGCACCTGTGCCCCACAGCTGTGCATCACACCAGTGCCCTGCAATTGTCCCCCACACTTGTGCCCTGCACCTGCATTTCACATCTGTTCCTCATACCTGTGCCCCACACCTGTGCTCTGTACTTGCCTTCCACACCTGTACTCCATACTGTGTCCTGCACCTGTGCTCTGTGTGAATGCTTCATGCCTACGCCTTGCAACTATCCCTCATGTGTATGAACCACACTTGCACATCTCACCCTGTTGGTAAGAGGAGTAGAGGACCTGTGAGAGCTGGAAGAATCCTGGAGTTTAGTTAGGCCTGAGGGTTCTGCCTTCTGCATCCAGGCCAGGGCAGCCTTTGGCTGTGTCTCTCTGAAGGTTCTGGGTTCATTCTTGGGTTCTGGAGTCACAGGCTTGCTGGATAGCACCATCCTTGGAATAAAACAACCACCATTTTCTTAGGAAGAGCTATGTCTGCTTGCAAAAGATCATCCCAGCTGGGCCTGTTGACCATTGCTATTCTAGAAGGATAGGGCAAGGAGGGACACTGAACCCTCCATCTAAGTATCCAGCTTCGTGTATACAAGTCTATCCTAGTCGAATGTGGAATCAGAATCTCAGGGAGGGGCTAGTATATACAGGCTGTGGAGGAATAGGATGCTTTGATCTCTTGTTAATTGCTCCTGATTCTTCAGCCTCAGCTAATCAGAAAACACAAATTCTCTTTTTGAAGATTTATCTATTTTTGCTTTTTATATGTATGTGTGTTTTGCATATATATATATATATATATATATATATATATATATATATATATATATGTCTATGAACCACATGCATGCAGAGGCTAGAAGGGAGCATCGGATCCCCTGGAACTGGACTTATAGATCATTGTTAGCCACCATATGGGTGTTGAGGATTGGTTCTCTGGAAGAATAGCCAGTGATCTAAACCACTGAGCCATCTCTCCAGTACCAAAACAATAGACTCTTGGTTCAAGTAGATCATATGAATAGCCCCAATAGAATCTTTGAGGGACTCTCCCTCTCCAATGTCCCTTCACGGTCAGGCCTCTGCCACCTGCACTGCTCTCAGCATTTTTATTTTTCAAGCTCCCATAGAACCTCCCATTAAGCTCTCAGCACCCAATGGCTTTGTTAATCCAAGGTTCCAAAGGCTTCCACAGTCCTCCCCCCAAACAGCATGGCCCAGTCAGTCACAGCAGTACTCCATGATCCTGGAACCGATTGCAGTCCTATTTAAGTTTCTACTGATGGGATAAACACCATAACCAAAACAGCACATTGGAGAGGAAAGGGTTTATTTTACCTTGCCGTTGTAATCCATCATGAAGGGAAATCAGGGCAGGAACTCAAGGCGGGAGCCAGAAGGCAGGAACTGAAGCAGAATCATGGAGGAGTGCTGTTTTGCTAGCTTGCTCCCTGTGGCTTGCTCAGTTTCCTTTTAATACAATCCTGGGACCACCTGCCTGGGGTGGTACCACTCACAGAGGTCTGGGCCCTGCCACATCAATCAATAATCAAGAAAATCTCCAACAGACTTGCCTACAGGCCAATTTGATGGAGATGTTTCTTAATTGAAGTTCCCTCTTCCAGGATGACCCTAGCATATGTCAAGTTGACAAACAAACAAAAAATAGCCAGCACAGGTGGAAAGATTTTCCTCCTCCTAGACATAGAGTGGCTACCATCCTTCATCCATGCTGGATGCAGACCTCCCAGTGAGGCTGCATTAGGGTCCCCTATGCTCCATACACCCATACACCCATGACTTGTCATTGGGACCTTATGAGGAGGGGAAGATAGATATAATTCACATTTTCCCCCAGTGAAGGACTTTTAGCAACATGGCTCCATCTTGGGGTGCAGCGGAATAAACCACACCTAGATGAGTTTGTTCTTTCTGACACAACCCACGGGGCTTACAAAGACTTCCATGTTGTCCTCACTCCCAACCCACCCATGAGCCTGCAGTAGTCTAGCAGGAATAAAACTATTCTGAACAGACTCTTGTGCCCCTCCCTTTGGCTGTCAGACTATTGAGATACTGAACTCCAAGATTCTGGATTATTCCCAGGCATCTAATGCTGAGAAGAAACAAAAAAGGCTGAAGCCCAGGGCTGGGCAGAGGAGGAGCTTGACTCCATAGTAAGAGACTTTACACGGTTCTCATATCTTATGAGACCACCTTGCAAGACAGACTGGATGTACACAATGATGAGGGGTGTGGTCACTTTGATATGCATTTTCCCTCTATGTCACCCCAAATGTCATGTTAGGACATACAAGACAGGCTTGAATGCAAGTCACTGGGCCTTTTTGTTCATCTTTCCACTGTGGCCACACTGAATTAACTCTTTTCTCCTTTCTACTTGCTACTGGCCTTTAATTGGTCTGTTGAAGACAGTTTGCCAAGTTTGGCTTGTTGGGGGGCTGCCAAGGCCAAGACTTTAACTTGGGTAACAAGCCCACAAGGAGGCCTAGCAGCTGGGGAGCTGGGGTTGGGGTACAGAAAGAGGCACCGCTGCTCTGAAGAGCTTGCAGGTCAGGGAGAGCCAGACCCAGACACAAATCCTGCCACTTGTTGTGATCAAGGCCTTGATGCTGGAAACCCATGCAGTTCTCAACCTTCCTAATGCTGCGACCCTTTAGTACAGTTCCTCAAGTTGTGATGACCAATAAATAACCATAAAATTATTTCATTGCTACTTCATAACTGTAATTTTGCTACTGTGATGAATGGTAATGTAAATATTTGATATGCTAACCCCTGTTGAGAATCAGTGCCACAGGGGATCTAGGGAGCTGGAGGCTGAATTTTTTCTGTCCACTTTGAAGTTGGGGAAAGTGTCTCTTAAGGATGAGAACCACAGATTTACAATTCCTGGGCGAGTGCCACCCTGCAATCCTCAACTCTCTCTGAGTCTCAGGCTCTACCAATGGCGACCTTGAACTTCAGTATAGACCCCACAGAAAAGCCAGAGAGGATGAGCAGGATGGGGCTTCCTAGGGAGACCAAACCCAGTCCCCAAGTCCCTGACCCAGGGGCACCCTTCCTTCATCCCTCCCCATGGTAACAGCTCAGTCTAGCAACAGTTCCTCCCCCATCCCGAGGCATAGAACTTGGGGATAATGGATCCCTGACTGAGACTTGCTGCTCCCAGCCAGCTCCCTTCCACTGAGTACACTCGAAAGCTTGGCAGACAGCCCCCCCCCAACTCATCTACATCCTGTACCCCAGGGTGGGATTAGTGAAGAAGGCTGTGGCCAGGCAGCCTGCCAGCAATCTGTCTTCAGTGGCTGCTTTCAGGCTTCCCTGCACATGCACAGTTGCCCTGAGATAGCTGGTTTCCGGGAGAGTCCTAGCCAGCTAGCCTTCAGCATTCAAGGCTAGCTGGCTATTGACTCTCTTGGACTCTTCCCATGTGCCCATTGAATGCTTCCTCGACAGAGCCAGGCCTGTGTAGGGAGTCCCTAGGTTTCCTACATAAGCACTCTATGAGCATACAGACTGTAGAGCCACCAGGATCAGGTGCGATGGAAGTGGGGAGAGCTGATGTCTTATACCTGGCTGCCCGGAAAGCCTTGAACCTCTAAATCGACATGATGTTAGCTTTAAATGTTCTTGAAATTTCTTTATCATTGATGGAGTATCCCTTCTCTCCCAATCCATTTAAGAATGAATAGGTTTTGCATCTATTGAAGTCATTAGTTCTTTCAGAAGTTATTTATTTTGTTGCTGGGGCTATAGCTCAGTTGGCAGAGGCTTGTCTAGAATTTACCAAGCCTTGAGTTCCACCCACAGCATGGCATAAAGCCAGGTAAGGTTCCGGGGGACCAGGAGCTCAAGGTTATAAAGCAAATCCAAAGCCATCTTGGGCTGCAAAAAAGTATCTATTCTGTAACTCTAGAATTCTCTTTCTCTCTGTCTTTGCCTCCTTCCTCCTCCCTTCTTTCCTTACTTTCTCCAAGACATGGTTTCTCTGTGTAGCCCTGGATATCTTGGAACTCAGAGATCTGCCTACCTGCTGGCACTAAAGGCATGTGCCACCACAGCCTGGCTGAACCCTAGAATTCAGGAGCACTGACGCTTCCTGATCTGGGTTTCATTCTCAGTATGCACATGGGAACTTAAAACCACCCAGGTTCCAAAGCCCTCTTCTGGCTTCCCTGGGTACCACTAACACGGTGCACGTATGGACATGCAGGATAAGTACCAAACACATTCATTAAAAAAAGAAAACCTGATTTAAATGATTTTCCTATGTCAGGACTACAGGTGTGTACTAGGGTATCAGTTGATTCTGTTTAAATATTTAAAGCTTTAAAATTATCTCAAGTCTTACTTTACATACTTCCTTCAAAATCTACCATATTTGGGACCACATGCTGACTCACAAGAAAGGAGGGGCAGTGTAAATTCTTGGTATCTTGTTATCTCAGGGTCTTGTGAGGGGAAGTTAGCAAACTCTAAGGAACAGATACTGGTCTGGGTTAGCTTTCCAGGTTAGTCTATCCTTAACTTTACTTTTATGTCTTTCAAAAGGAGGGGGTAAGAAGGTATGTCCTGTTTCTTTAACAGGAAGCTTATATTAGATAGTAATCTTTTCTGTTTGTTCTTTTAATGATATTTATTTACTTATTTATTTTGAGACAGGGTTTCTCTGTGTAACAGTCCTGACTGTCATGGAACTCACTCTTTAGACCAGGTTGGCCTTGAACTCACTGAAATCCACCTGCCTTTGCCTCCTAAGTGCTAAGATTAAAAGTGCGTGCCATAACCACCTGGCTTTTATTGTTTTTTAATTATATGTGTGTGTGTGAAAGAATTAAACTAGCAAAGAAATGAAATGAAATGAAACCCAAATAATTGGAATGCTGGGTAGAATTTGCTAACCACCGGCCCTGAGATAGTAGGATACCAAGAATTCATACTGCCCCTCCTTTCCATGAGTCAGCAGGTGGTAAATCGGGTCCTTAAGAAACAAAGAGATAGCTGCACCTCCAGTTTGCCCAGACAAGATTAATTAGCACACCCCAAAGGCCCTAAGGTCTGTTGACCCTAACATTGAGACCATCGGGCCTCAAAGGGTCACATACTCAATGGAAAGAGGGTCCCACCCCCTACCTAAGCTTGTGGGTTTTGCCTTTAAAAACACCTATGCCTGGGGAATGGGGCTTCTCTCTGGCCTGTGTGCTGAGGGAGCCCGTTTGCGCAAACATTTCCTGTTCATTAAAGCCTCTTGCATGTTGCAGCAGCTGGATTGGACATAGAGTTCTTGGGGGTACCCACCGAAACTGGGAGACTCCTCATTCTGAGGGTCTTACATGTGCACATGTATAGGACCCTAGGAGTCCAGAAGATAGTGATAATTCCTGTGAAGCTGAAGTTACAGGCAATTGTCAGCCACCTATCATGAGTACTGAGAACCAAACTTAGGTCTCCTACAAGAGCAACACATGCTCTTAACCTTAGAGCCACCTCTCCGTCCCAATCCTTAATGATTTTCAAGCTTACAAATGTCTAACTACTTAACATAACTGAAGATTGTAGGGCAAAATCTTGGGCTCCAGCACTACAGATAATACTTGGCTGCTAGTTCCCAATATACCAGTGACAATATACAAGAGACAAACAGCAATAAAAAAACAGAGATTTAGTCATTGTGGCCACACTGGGAAGAAGCATACAAAGGCACCTCAGTCCATCTTTGGGGTTCTGACATTTAAAAAGAGGAAGGATTAGGGTAGGCTGCAGGAAGTCTACATCATGAAAAAGTCTTGGTGAAGGTGCAACTCCCATTGCCACTTCCCGGGCTCTGGTCCTGCAAGGTAATCTGAAGATGTCTTTATCATTGTCCTTACTTAATGGCTCTGGCTGTTTTCTTCAAGATGATTATTCTAAGGTTCTCCTTTGTTGATAATTGTACTCATCTGGGGTGTCTGTCCCTCAAGGATTTGCTCTTCCTGGAATCTGAGCTGAATAAGGTTTAGAATAATGACTTGTGTCTGTGTCTTCAATCTTGAAAGGGGACCAGATGAATTAGACAGACACTTCTTGAGTGATTGACATACTGACACGCAGAGGTGAGTTGGTGACCCCTACTTGATGTAGCCTAGAGTCACCTGAGAAGGGAGTCTCGATTGAGGAATTGCTCAGATCAGATTGGCCTGTGGTTATGTCTAAAGTAGACCATTTTGGTTGTTGATTTATGTTGGAGAGCCCAGACCACTGTGGGCGGTGCCATCCCCTAGGCAGATAGCCCTAGGCTGTATAAGAAAGCTAAATATGAGCCTGGGTGATTCAGCAAGCCATTTTCTTCTGTGGTTTCTGCTTCAAGTTACTGCCTGTCCTTACTTCCAATGGACTGTGACCAGGACGTGTGACCCAAACAAAACCTTTCCTCCCCCTAAGTCAGGTGTTTTGTTTTGTTTTAAATCACCAACAGTGAAATTAGAACTGAGACTATACATGATCCGCTTAGAGAGGGACAATAGGAACTGGGGTGATGGGCAGGAAGTGGTGAGTGACTGGAGACTCTCAGGCACTTAGCCAGGAAGTGATGCTGCCTTAGTAATTATCAGTCTTGAACACAGAGGTGAGCAGAAATCTGACCCCAAGGTTGAGGCAGCAAAGGAGACAGTCAGAGACGTCATCATTTTCTACCCATGTTTAGTCCCATTCTGTCATCTGCAGGGCTGAGGGAAGAGTCAACACTTTCAACAAAACTAGCTTTTGGGTCTAGGAAAACAAGGGCAGATAAAACATCATAAACAGTAATCAGAAATCTTTTTAAAAATAATTTATTTTGTGTGCATTGGTGTGAAGGTGTCAGGTTCCTTGGAACTGGAGTTACAGACAGTTGTGAGCTGCCATGTGGGTGCTGGGAATTAAACCCAGGTCCTCTGGAAGAGCAGCCAGTGCCCTTTACCTCTGAGCCATCTCTCCAGCCCCCAGAAGTCTTATTATCTCCATCAGAACTCACAGGAAGTAAACATCAGCTGCAAAATTAGTGGTTTTTACATCAGCCAAAAACAAGTGAAGCTGGAACCTTTGAAGGTTTCATTGGGTGAACTACTATAGATATGTCTCTCAGAGTTCCCAAGGTCACCTACACTGAGTGTTTTCCAAGTGTTTAGGTCTGTGTATAAGTTATTTTTCTTATTGCTGAGACAAAGTTCCTAACAAAAGCAATGTAAGGAAGGCTTGGTTGTGGCTCCCGGTTTGAGAGTGCAGTCCATTGTGGTGAACAGAGCACAGTGACATGAACAGGAGGGGAGGCAGCTGGTCACATTCTATCTGCAGCCGGAAGCAGAGAAGCATTAATGCTGGTGCTTGGCTTGCTTTCCCCTTTTCATTCAGTTCAGTTCCTCAACCCATTAAATGGTGCTACATACATTAAGGGCACTCCACACTGTCCTAGTCTCCACCTCTGTCCTATCATGGCATCTTCCCTCTGTGTGTGCCACAACAGTCCCACTAAATGAAGGTCCCACCCCAGCCTAAGTCCATTCACAGGTTCCATGTGGATATGAACCTTTGGAAGATACTTCTCAACACACCCCAAGCAATTAGCCTGGACACTCAGAGAGACACTTCTTCCCCTGAGCGTGGATAGTTGAGTCCTGCTGGCTAGGACTCAGCTCCTTGAGTTCCAGGCACCTGCCCTGTGTCCAGCGTATCACTCTGTCTTTGCTGTTGCTGGGAAACCTGCTGTGACAGTACAGATCCTCTGGCTCCTGCAGCTGCACCATCACCACTGTCCTTGATTTAGCCGCACTCTTCCAGTGCCTTCTGCCAGGATCTATGGCAGTGAGTAGGCTCAGCCCCCAGCTCTGAGACTCTTCACAGCGCTCCAAATGGTAGAGCCCACACCTGATTGAAATGCAAAAACGAGGGTGCTAGTTTGGGGCTGGAGAGTTAGTGCAGCAGTTAAAGGCTAGGCTCGCACTAGCAATAGAAGAGAGTGCGAGATAGGATGAGGGGCCAATGAGATGGCTCAGAACGTGAAGGTGCTTGTTGCTAAGCTTGATGATCTGAGTTCAGTTTCTGGGACCTACAAACCTGGTGCCTCACAAGGTACCATGCTGTGTGGGAGGAACTCCTGCCCCTGTTCTCCAGCTGTGGAAAGAGAGGATCGGAGAGACAAGACAATCGGAAGCACAGTCCATCCCTTTTGGTTTGTATAGTTGCACATGTTTAAGCCATGACTCCTCTAGCCTCCTCTTCTCAGGTCACCCCCCAACCCCCACCTCCCGCTGTACTGGAGACCCTAGGGCTGTGCTCTTGGTGACCAGACTCAGTGTGTGTGAACCTTCAGCCCCATCCCTGGGTCTGAATCAACAAGTGACTCATCCAAGCTGGGAAAGAACAGCGGATTGGAGTAAATGCTTTGATCAAACCCTTAAGACTTAAGCAGTCCAGGCCAATGTGGAAAGATTTCTTGGAAACCGGGCTCTTGGGAGCTGAGTCTTGCCTACTAAGTCTCCAGAGACCCTGTGTCCACATCAGGACTTGGCATATGGCAGATACTTTATAAACAAGTCTCCCACCCAAATGCCAGTGAGGTCTGAACCTCCTTAACTTCTGAGGCCAGATGAGATAGAATGTGTGTCTAGTGTGCGACTACTGTAGTGTATCTTGGCTGAATGACGCCTCTGGAGAGATGCATCCCGGATCTCAAGTCAGCCAGCCCAAGCTCTGCTTCAGTGTGCTGTGCAGTTTTGAGGCAGCGCTTTGCCTCTCTGGTCCTCAGTTTCTTGGTTCATTAAGTAGCAGGCCATGGGAGAGAACTCTTGGCCCCATAGTACCACTAGACATCCAGCAATCAGTCCTTTATTGCTGCTATCAGTTGCACACAGGAATCCCAGGGCACCTGCCTGACTCAGGTTGGCTTGGAGGCCTGGATTGGCTGTGGGCTCTGGGTGCCAACGTCTACAAGGAGCTCTGACAATGTTCTGGCTGTGCACATTGGTAGAGTCCCCCCTTTCCTGTGAGATAGGGTTTTGCCTCACAGCCCAGGCTGGTCTTGAACTTGCAATCTGAACTATTTATTGGGTTTGACTCTACCATTGGTTCACGTGGAATCTCATGTAGCCCAGGTTGATCTTGACTTCTTTTGTTAGTCAAGGATGACCTTGAAGTTCTGATCCTCCTGCCTCCAGTCTCACTTATTTTACTTTTTAAAAAAAAACTTTTTTATTTAAAAGTTTTTTTTTCATTTTACATATCAACAACAGCTTCCCCTCCCTTCCCTCCTCCCGATTCTCCCTTACACACCTTCTTCCCCAATCCCCCCATCCACTCCTTAGTAAGAGTAAGGCCTCCCATGAGGAGTTAACAAAGTCTGGCATATCAAGTTGAGGCAGAACCAAGCCCCTCCTTGCTGTATAGAGGGTGAGCAAGGTATCCTGCCATAGGGAATGGGCTCCAAAAAAGTCACTTCATGCACCAGGGATAAATCCTGGTCCCATTGTCCATGGCTCCATAGATTGCCCAAGCCACACAACTGTCATCCACATTCAGAGGGTCCAGTTCAGTCCTATGCAGGTTCCCAGATATCAGTCCAGAATCTGTGAGCTCCCACTAGCTCCAGTTAGCTGTCTGTGGGTTTCCCCATAATATTGACTTCTTTGCTCATAAAATCCCTCCTCCCTCTCTTCAACTGGACCATGGGAGCTTGGCCCTGTGCTCAGCTGTGGATCTCTGATGCAGAGATTTATAATGTCAATCGCAAGCCCAGTTAGTGACTCACAATCAGAAATCAGGAAATGTGTTTTCCTCAGTGTAGTGAATGCATGCCAGTGCTGACTCTCCCTCTGTGAGTGCATGTCTGTGTGTGTGTGTGTGTGTGTGTGTGTGTGTGTGCAAGAGAGAAAGAGAGAGAGAGATGTCTGTCTCTGAGCCCAGCCTAGTCCTCACTCCATGTCCAGTGGAAGAATGACTGTTGAAAAACATAAATGAGTGACAGAGGCTCCTTGATGTCCCCTCCCTTGTTCCCCAGCCACAGCTGGCAGAAGCTCAGAGACTGGAGCAGTGTCCACTGGCTAGTTGCACACTGACCCTTGCTCTCCTCCCGAGTGGCCTTTCAGCACATCTGGAAGCAGAACAGCCAGCCCCTAGGGCCCTGAGCCTCCAAAGTGAGGGCAGCTATCCAGACCTCTCAGACTCTGAGGAACCCCAGGCCCATCTCTCCTCAGTCTCCAAGCCAAACAGTTCTGGGAGGGGACATTTAATTTGAAAAATGTTTCCCTGGTTGAATGGAAACTTCTCCTGGGCAAAGGGAAGAAAGGAATTGTTAACGAAGTCCAGAAGCCTGGAGCCTTTCATCTTCTGTTCTGGGAAGAGGCCGGAGTGTTCTGGCCTGGAACAGTGTGTCCTTCCAAATAGTCCAGCCTCTATCAGCCAGGGTACACAAGTTTTGGGAGAAGACCACGCAGTAGCCATCACAATCATGCCCACCATCCACTCATCATATCTGGTGATACTCACTTAAAGAGAGCCCAGGGGCTGTGACTGCACTTTGGATCTGGGCCTCCAGGAATTTCTAACCACATGGGGTTTACCCTGAATCCCAGCAGCTCCAGAGACCAGTTTATGGCCCCTCATCCTTAGGCAGACGGAGGGAGGTTAGTGGTTTAGGTCAGAGACAACACCATTGAGGAAAAATCATCCAGTCTGGGCCTGGTGGGGCCACTCTGGGCCTCTGGTGGCAACTTAAATGTCTGCATTTTTTGGAGGTTGAACTGGCTGGAGAGTTCAGGAAGGGAGCTGACTCAGTGGGGCTCAGGGAGCGTTACACTGTCTGCCAGTCCATGGCTCATGGCTGCAGAAATGTACACTCACACAAAATCTCATCTTGTAGCAACATCCACTCTGGAACAGGATGCATGGGGTGTGTGTGAGAGGGGGTGTGGAGGTGTGGAGGGAGTTAGGGGTGTGGGGGCAAAGCACTAAGTTTTGTCTTATGTTTCTTGGCTGTGACAAAAAAAACAGACAGAGCAACCTAAGGAAGGGGAGGCTTATTTTGCCTCACAGCTTGGGGGTGCAGGGAGTGTTGGGGGTATCTGGTCACATTAGGAGCTCAGTCAGGAAGCAGAGAGACAAAAATATGTGTTCAGCTCACATTTTCCTCTTTCAGTCTGAGATGCCAGTGGAAACAGGCTGCTGTCACCCGTTAGGATCTTTCCACTCAGTTAAAGGCCTCTGAAAACACACACACACTCACATAGGCTTACTCACACAGAGACATAAACGTACACTCATATACACACACATGCATACTCACATATGCTCACACAACAGAGACATAAACACAGGCACACACACTCACATACTCACACAGAGCCATAAGCACACACTCATCACACTCATACACACACACACAGACTCAAAAGTGGTCTCCCAGGTGATTCTAAACCCTGTCAGGCTGACTAGAAAGATTAATCACCACAGACTATCTTAGTTGGTATTCCATCGCTATGAAGAGACACCATGGCAACTCTTATAAAGGAAAGCATCTAACTGGGGCTTGCTTACAGTTTCAGAGGTTTATTTAGTTCATTATCATCATGGAGGGGAGTATAGTGGCACACAGGCTGACATGGTGCTGGAGAAGTTGAGAGGTCTACATCCAGATCTGAAGGCAGCAGGAAGAGAGAAGCACTGGGCCTGGCTTGAGCATTCGAAACTTCAAAGTCCACTCCCAAGGGCCACACCCACTCAATAAGGCCACACCTCCTAATGCCTGCCAAGTAGCACCCCTCCCTAATGAACTAATGGCCAAGCACTCAAAGTGTATGAGCCTATGGGGGGGGGGTCATTCCTATTCAAACCACTATACAGGGTTACAACATACTTTTTTAAGACATGGGGAATTCTGTTTAGGAAAAGAAAGTCTCAAAAATCAAAACAACCCCAAACAAGACTACAGAGCCTGGACTGCAACTGAGGAGGGAGGTCACTGATGAAAGACTTAGGAGAAACATTCAAGGCCCAGAAAGTAAACTAAATTTGCAGGGCTCAGGAATTTCCTGACTCTCACAAGATTCGCAAGACCCCTCCCTAAGACTATATAGGCAGTGGCAATGGCTGGGAACAGAAGCCTGCAGAGCTCTCTAGCTGCATAGGCAGCTTCAGGAAATGCAGCCCTTGGTGGGTCATTAGTGTGCTGGGGTTGGCTTCTGCAGCTTCTGCAGCTGCCTTGAAGCCCCTGCTCCTATAAGTAACCCCTTATTCATGCCCTGGAGAGTATCCTCTCCCCCACACTTCTGTAAGTTAGCCCAATAAATTCACTGGTTCACCAAGTAAGCTTGAATGGAACTTTTTCTTTGGTCCATTTTCAGTGTCCTGTCAGGGATGAGTAGATATTTGCCCACATCTCCCCAGGAAAAGTTACAGGCAGCTGTATATTGAGTCCAGGGTCAGCCTGGGGCACATAGCAAGACTAAAAGAACAGTAAATGACAAAATGGATAGACATGAGGAGTGCTCTCTGATAGCAAAAGTACTGTGTGGGATACTGATGTGGGACAAAGTGAAGAGATTAAGAAAATCACTATGGGTGAGCATCTTCTGCTCTTTCTGATTCTTCAAACCAGAATCTTATTTCCCAAATATCTGGCGAACAACACGTCCCATTTTCATAGCGGAAGGAGCAAGTAAGTACATTCACCTCGGACCAAGAGCAGCCTCACATGCGATTAGGAGGGCGCCTGGCTTGCATCAAACCAGAGCAGCAAAGCCCAGGCAAGCCTTCACCGCGGCCTATAGAGATAGCATTAGAATGTGGACAGATATCCCAAACCGCAGAGAACACTTAGACATGATTTCCTCAACACTCACAAGCTCGCAGCCGCCATCCACCCATCCATGGCCCCCGGGGCAGCCCAGTTTCCCACATCCTCTCCCCCTCCACGCTCAGACTCCCCTCCCCCATCAGCTCGGCTCAGCGCACAGGGTGGCAGGATGGGGATATGCTGCCTGACTCTTCAGACTGTGGGAGAGCAGATGGCAGGCTTCTGTGTGGCAATAGGTGTTTTTACTTTACTTTTTGTCTTTGCTTTTTGACAGGGTCTCATGTAGTCTCAGACTCTCTTTGTAGCTGAAGCTAGTCTTGAACCCCTGATCCTCCTGCCTCTGCCTCCTACATGCCGGATGACAGGAGTGCACCACCATACTCAGTCTCCATTTTTGTTTTAATCCAGGTTGCACTGAATCTTAAAATAGAGATAGTACACCGATTCAGGCAAGGTTGCCCCCTAGTGTGGACCTTCTGGGACCTTACCTCACTTTATTTTCAGTTTGGGATTGTATGAGTGCTCTTTAAAAAACTGTTTTGTTTAGCTTTAATTTTTTTAAATTAAATTAATTTATTTTTACATAGTATTTTACTATGTATCCTTGACTACCCTTCAAATCACCACACTCCTTCTGTCTCAGCATCTCTAGTGCTGGCATTATGTTTAAAGATTTGTTTGTTTGTTTGTTTGAGGCAGGTCATTGGTGGCACACACCTTTAATCCCAGCACTCGGAGGTAGAGGCAGGAGGATCTCTGTGAGTTTGAGGGCAGCCTGATCTACAGGGTGAGTTCCACGACTGTCAGGGACACACAGAAAAACACTGTCTTGAAAATCCAAAAATAAAATAAAATTAAATTAAGGTTTTTTGAGACAAGGTTTCATTAGCCAAGGTTGGCTTCAAATTTACCATGGGCCCAAGCAATCTGCCTGTCCTCCCAGGTGCTAGAATTATAGGTGGGAACTGTCATGCCACAGGAGTGTACATGTGGAGGCCAGAGAGCAAACCTAAGTGTTGGGACTGTACATGGTTTTTGTTTGTTTTTGAGACCAGGTCTCTCTACATAGTCCTGGCTGTCCTGGAACTCACTATGTAGTCAAGGCTGGCCTCGAACTCACAGAGATCAGCTTGCCTCTGAAGTGCTGGAACTAAAGGTGTGTGCCAGATTTTTGATGTGGATTTAGGGAAATCAAACCCAGCTGCCTATGCTTACACACATTACTGACTGAACCGTCTGCCCAGTCCAATTTTTTTTAAAGTGTTGCTTTAGAATAATAATAAAACCAAGTGGTAAGCGCACAGTGGCTTCTGGCGCATGTCCTCCATAATACTGCCCACTAGGGCAGGGCGTCTGGGGCAGACGGGAGACATGTACTGACCCATTGGTTCCCAAGTCCACTGGAGATTTGGAATAACACACCCACACCAATAACAACTTCATATGGAATAGTCCCACTGATCTAGACATCCCCAAGCTACAGCCATTTATCCTTTTCTCCAGGAACTGCCCTTTCTCCTGTCTCTGCATATGGTGGTTGGAATCACCTAGAAGACAAAGGTAAGGTTAACATTGTGGGCAGCACCATCGCCTAGGCTTGGTCCCAGACTGTGTAAGAAGAACAAGAGCTGAGAACCAGCATTCATCTCACTCTACTTCCTGACTGCAACTGTGTTATAGTTGTATTTCTGTTGCCATGATAAAACATTCTGACCAAAAGCAACAGAGCCACAATTCATCACTGATGGACATCAGGACAGGAACTCAAGCGGAGACTTGAAGATCATGGAGGAATTCAACTTACTGGCTTGCTCACTGGCTCATGCTTAGCTAACTTTCTTATACATCCCAGGCCCATGGTGGATGGGGCCTTCCCATTTCAGTCATCAGTCAAGATAATATCTCACAGATGTGGCCACAGGCTAATATGATTGAAACAATTCTTCAATTGTCTCAATTGTCTCTTCCCAGGTGTCTTAATTATGGTTTCTGTTGTTGAGAAGAAATACCATGACCACAGCAACTTTTATAAAGGAAAACATTTAATTGAGATGGCAGCTTACAGTTTCAGAGATTTAATCCATTATCATTATGGCAGGGAGCATGGTGGTGTGTAGGCAAACATGGTGCCAGAGAAGGAGCTGTCACATGTTGCTATGCAGGCAACAGGAAGTAGACTGAGTGTCACACTGAGTGAAGCTTGAGCAAAGGAGACCTCAAAGCCCACCCCCATAGTGACATACTTCCTCCAACAATGCCATATGTATTTCAACAAAGTCACACCTCCTAATAGTGACATTCCCTTTGGGGGTCATTTTCTTTCAGACCTTTAAACCACCATACCAGGTGACTCTAGGTTGTGTCAAATTGACAAAAAAGAAAAAAAAAAAAAAAAAAAAAAAAAAAAAAAAAAACCCAGGATACTGATGTGTGGCCAGATGTTTTAAGCCTGCCTTTGTGACTTTCCAACCATGATGGATATAACCCTTCAAACTTTAAGTCAAAAGGAAGCCTTCCCTCTTGATATTTCTTTTGATATGTGTCTGTCACAACAATGAGAAAAGTAATTAAGATACCATGCCTCACATGATGCCTGTGGGTTACTCAGCAGAGGTAGACACTAGTGTGTCCCTGACAGCCTGTGAAAGTGTATGTGTGTGTGCGCTGTGCATCCATGAGACTCCTGTCAGTTCAGGTTCATTTTGGATGCCCCTGTCTTTTTTCCTCTCCACTTTCCTGTGAGTCTTACTTTCCCCTGGCTCAACAGGGGAGCCCAGTCCTGAGCCTGCTTCCATCCTCCCTTGGCCCCATTTGGCAGAGGAATGGGTTGGCTGGTCTCTCTGAGGTGCTCCCCTGTGCACTGAGCTCCTAGCTAGGAAGGCTTGGTTGGGCTGTTAGTTGCAGACAGAGACCACTGATTCTTACCCCACTAGTTCAAGCTGCTCTTGTGTGGCCACACTTCACTGGCTTTTAGAGAATCTGCATTCTGAGTCAACGGGCAGAGAGGGTGGGGATGCTGAGTGCTCTCTCCCCAAATAGGGCTACTAAAATACATTCATCTAGTTCATTCACCCATTCATCCATCCATGCATCCATCTATCCATCCATCCTCTATCCTGTCTTTACTACTTGTCTGATGTCTGATGAGATTACTACTTTATTGTTAACACAGGGTAGCCAGTATGATTACTGACTTTGTGGGGGTTCATGATGGAATAGGAAAGTTAGCTAGATAGGGTCTAACGATCCTAATGTCAGATAATGTGTCCAGAAATAGGTGTGCCCTGTGAAACTGGATGCAAACTCTTGGACTTCGCATGGCAGCAGTGTATAAATCGCTGGTGTATGTGCATGCTGGAGTGGAGTGTGGTGTGTATGTGGTATGTGTGTGTGTGTGGCATGTGTGTGGTGTGTGCGTAGTGTGTGTATGTGTAGTGTGGTGTGTGTGTATTGGTTAACATTGTCAACTTGATAGGATCTGGAACCACCTCAGAGACAATCTTCTGATCGTATTTGTGAGAGAAATTTTCTAAATTGGGTTAACGGAAGAGAGAAGAACCCTGAACATAGTGACACCAGTCCTCAGGTTGACGTCCCAGACTGAATATAAACAAGAAAGAAAGCAGAATACCAGCATTCCTCTCTGCTTCCTGTCTGCAGTGCAGTGTGGGCTGCTGCCTCACACTGTTGTCTTCCCCATGACCAACTGTGCCCTCAAACTGTGAGCCTGAACGACCTTCCCTCTTTAAGTTGCTTTTGTCAAGATACTTTTATATCAGCAACAAGAAAAGTTACTAATACAGGAGCTGAGTTGGAATGAAGTAGGAGAGGCTTATGGCCTTCTAAGAGGTAGCAGGAGTAAATAACTTCAGCCAGGAGTCTGTGGGCCTTTAAAAACCCAAGCTGAAATCATATACCACAAACTCCATCCTCTTTGGGGGGAGCAATGTGGTTTTAGTACATTTATATTAGATATAGAACTTTTATTTATTTATTCATTCACTTATGTTGTTTTTGAGACAGGGTTTCATGTAACCCAGGCTATCCTTAAACTCACTATGTTCCCAAGGATGACCTTGAACTTCTGATCTTCCTGTTGAGACTACAGGTGTATGCCACCACACTCATTTCACATGGTACTTGGGATGGAGCCCAGCACTTCATATATGATGAGAAAGTGCTCTACCCACTTCCCTATCTCCTCAGCCACAGAAATTCCTTTCCTTGTCTCCAGAAATCAGGGATGAGAGAGTAGCCTCCCTTTCCAGCCCTAACGTGCCAATCACTAGCCTACTTTTGGCATTTCTGGAGTTCTACGTCTACAGACGTAGGTGGTCTCTGGGGTCCACCTCACTTCAATCTGCCTCAGGTTCTCCTGCTCTTTGGTCTCTATTGACTCTCTGCTGTGAGGGATGGCAACTTAATGCTTCTGGGTCTCTTGCAAGGGCATGGCCTGTGCTCTGTAGAATCTTTGACACTGAGCCTCAGGCTTGAGCTCTGCAGATAGCTCGAATTTGGTTATCATGCTACCCATGTGCATAATTGTTGTTCTTTTGCTATAATTATTGCCTACGAAACACAAACACGAGACTCAGTGCCCATGTGGAATTTATTGATAGAGGGGAGAGAAAGGGGTGGGTATCTGGTGGCCAACCAAAAGCAGGAGAGAGAGAAAAGAGAAAGAGAGAAGGGGAAAGAGAGCAAGGGAGAGAGAGAAGAGAGAGAGAAAGAGCGAGTGAGAGAGAGTGCAAGAGCAAGAGAGAGGACGCTTGCTTTAAAAGGGGGGCTTGGGCATGTGTAACCGAGTCCCCTGGCAGCCAGGTAAAGCTTGAGCAGCCAGGTAAGTCATGATATAGAGAAGACATGGCCATGAACATCCTGCCCATCATCAGGGGGTGGGGGCAGCAGACTGCTCCTTCCCAACAATAAACACTCACATCTCAGTGAGGGGAATGAAAGTTTAGGAAGAGAGATGGAGGTGAATTAGAGTGGGAAGGTGTTCAGGCTGGGATTTGAACCTGGGTCTGACCATATAGCCTGCCTTTGAGCTGTCCTGCTTGTCCCCCTCCCTGTCCTCTTCTCCTAACTCTCTATTTGCATGTTGAAGAAGTGGCCAGAGGTCTATTTCCAAAGTCACTGGGGATCATTGCTAGGAGCAAAGTGGGCTGTCGGCACAATGACTCTTGTCTATCTGTACAGGAAGGGTATGGGCAGCGAAGTAGTAGCCATGTTTGTGCATCCTGAGCAGAGGCCAGGATTTAGATGGGCCAGTCCCCAAACTTGCACCTTGGCTTCAGCTCTCAGCCAAGGAGGACCCTGCTGGAGCTGAGCATGGTGTGGGAGGCTCTCAGGATCCCTGGCTTTGGATGCGCACCAGAAATCCTTTGCCACTCATTTCACTTCCTCAAGGTCCCCTCAGCCACAGGGTGACAGAGAGTAACTGACCAGAGACTTGCAAGGGGGAAGGGTGGCTCCATCATCTGAACTTCCTGAGGACTTCAACCCTTGCCTGGCACTTGTCCCTTCTCACATAGACATCCCTGTAGGCGCACTTCCCACTTCCTCTATCCTCTTCCTAGTTGTGCTGCCTTTTTCCTATCCGCCACTGGAGGGCACCAGTGCCCCACGGATGCAGCCTTTGACATGCTAAGCTTCCGGCTGAACTGCAGGCCAGTCAGACCCAGCTCCCCAACCCCATGGGCGCCGAGTGGATGCTCAGAGGCGGAGCTGGGCACTGAGCTTGCACCCTCTGCTTCTGTATTCCCACCACTTGGGACCCTTCCTGCTGGGCCTGATTCTCTGCTGGGACAGAGGTCTAGGGTTAAGTGGGGACAAAGCCTGCTCAGAGCCCTGCAGGCTGTGGAAGGGAGGGTAGGGAAGCTGTGCCTATAGGAAAAATAAAACTGGAGGCAAACAGGACTAATGGGGGAGGGGGGGAGAAGGGCGTTTAGTGGGTATGGCAGGATAGATTGAACCAAGTGTATTATGTTTTTAAATGAAAGCAGTCTTATCTATCCCAGTGTAATGAAAAGATAAGACAAGACAAAAATCGAAAAACACCCAGACCTATATACACCTTGATTTTGGGATTTTAGTCTCCGATGCTGTGAGGAAATGCATTCCTACTTAAGAAAATAAAAATAATAAAACTGGGGCTATGGGGACCAGTTCCCAGCACCCACAAAGTGGATCATAACCATAGCCGCCATCACCCTGTCTCAGAGTGCAGGCTCCAGGCTGAAGGTTTTGGCAAGCACTGTGAGGTGGTTGGTTTCAGTGGGTGGGAACAAAATGGCCTTTTTGTCCCCAGAGATTGCCCTGCAAACCTGTATCCTATTAGGGTCCTCCCCATCTTGGGGCTTCTGTCTCCCCCCCGCCCAAAGTCTGCTGGAAATGGGCCTGAAGTCTGCTAGTCTGGACCCTAGGTGATAGCTTGGGGGAGAGACAGGAATATTGTTGGACATCAGTCCTGGAGTTGTGTTGAAAGGGTCAGGCAATAGGAACATTATGCCTGTCATACCCCGAAGTGAGCTCCGCTGTACCACCTTGCCCTCCATCACCTGTTTTGTCCCCTGGGGACAGCCAGGGCTTGGGTTAGTGCTAGGCCACCTGAATTCTGCATAGAGGAGCTGCAGTGGGGAGGTTGCCCCAGGCCAGTCAAAGCAGAGCTGGCTGGAATCCAGGAACTGTCTTCCAGGTCATGGCCAGCCTGTCATGGGGCCCTGTCTAGCTCGAGGTATGGTCCTTGTTCCCGAGTTCCTATGTTTTCCATTTGTATCTTTCACCCTGGCAGTAGCTCCAGGTACCTGTGTGTGTTGGTCTGTCCCTTAGAGCCTCTCCCCCTTGGAGGTTACCCAGGGGTCTCTGTGCCTTTTGAAGCTCAGAGCTGCACAGATGGTTCTTCAGAGACTCCCACTTTAGGGAGCTACACCTCAGTTACATCCAAGGTTCTGCTCACATAGTATCTCCTTCTGGGGACCAGAATCCCTGAGATGACCCATTCTGCTGTATGTTAGACTGACTGTCCCTAGGTAAGAGTCTGAATCCTGGACCCAAGATGGTCCAGCAGTAGGTAGGGCCTGGATCACATGGGTGGGGAGGTGATATGCTTGGGTCTGAAGCCTCTGACCACTGGGCTGTCTTCTTACTTTGAAGACTCTGAACTTGGGTCTTGAGTCTGGTGGCTGTCCCCGTATGTATGCTAAAATCCTCTCCTAGGGCAACCCCTTCAGTGCACAGTAAGCTGAGGCTCATTTTGCCTATGTGGTGTGGAACCTTGTTAAAACTATCTTCACCTTTACATAACAGGTCACAATGGCCAGGAGATGTCATCATCATCAAGATGAGATGTCAACGAGTCCTAGTTCCATCTGTATGGTACTATTTGCAGATTTGTTAGGGGGAGGGGTTGGCACAGTTTTGATTATCTCATTTACTAATACAAACATTCTCAGCTTTGACAATGAAAGCACATACCATTTCTGGTTGTTATAGACCTGGAGGGTCTCTGTGTGTCCTGTTGTGCCCAAGACTACCTGGCTTGTCCCCCATCCCCCACAGGTGGGTTTTCTGAGACAAGAGGCTGTTGGATGCAAGTCCATCCCTAGAGCCAGCCATTAGCTCCAGAAGAGAGACAGCAGGTGCCCAGGACGACATAACTCAGTTGCCAGGTAACAAGGGTCACCATAGCAACAACTGCCTCCTTAGAGGCAGCAAAAGCCATGTTGTCTCCCCCCCACACCTTGAAGACTGGGGTGTCTACTTTGAGCTTGGGATGACTGCTGTGGGGCAAGGGTTCCCTGGGACAGGGCTAGAGCCTGTTCTGGCTCTTTAATAGACTCTTGAGTTTAACAGACTCTTGAGTTTCACCCTTTCCTGCCTCAGTTTCCCCAAGCATCAAATGCAAGTGTTAATCTCTGCCTGTCCTTTCCCCATTTACAATGTAGTTGGGACCCTTGGGGAGCTGTGGAGACTGAGGTGGGGTGGCTGGCTCATCTTTCTCTCTTTGCCTATTTCCACCCCACCACCTGCCCTCATATCTCCCCGTGACATCTCTGCTGGTTCTGTCTCCCAGGCATCTAATTACATGATTTCCTGTCATCCCTACTGATGTCATGTGTCCCTAGACTCATCTCTCTCTGAGTCTCAGGACCAGGTGCTTCATCTGTTTCTGTCAACACCCTCTTTCTTAGCTAGAGTTTCTATCGCTGTGATAAACACCACTAAAGCAACTTGGGGAGGAAGGGGTTTATTTCGAATTACAGTTTGTAGTTTATCATCCAGGGAAGTCAGGGTGGGAACTCAAGGCAGGAACATGGAGGCAGGAACTGATGCAGAGGCCATGGAGGGACAATGCTTACTGGCTTGCTCAGCCTGTTTTTCTGTAGCACCCCAGGACTGCCTGCCCTGGGGTGGCTCTGCTCACTGTGAGTCAGGCCCTCCTACATCAATCAAGAATGTGTTTCACAGGCTTGCCCACAGGCCAGTCTAGTGGGGACGTTTTTTCTCCATTGAGGTTGCCTCTTCCAAAATGATTCTAGCTTGTGTCATGTTAATGTAAAACCGGCCAGCACACCTTTCATCTCTGGCTCGCTACCTCTGTTGTGTTGTATGTCCCAGGACCACACCTTCTGCTTCTCTGTGCCTGGTTTCCCAGTGGGGCAGGTGAAAGCTCAGCATGCATGTCTGCTAACAAATCACTCAGGATAAGTAGACACTAACCTGTTCCAGCTCACATGGCACCACAATGACAAGTTGCCGGGCACTATTGCGGACAGGCTGCTTCGCTTCCTACAGCCTCGGGTTCCTTAATTGTCCCAGGGTACAGGGCTGTAGGAAGAACCAACATTCATGAGTCTCCACCCAAGGTGGGCAGGTGCTCATGCTCAACTGCAAAGAGGGTATTGTCTTAGAGGCATCTGTGTCCCAGACCCTTATATCCTTCCTGCTGTCCCCAATTTCATCTCTTCTCCATCTTCAAACCATCAGGTTGCAAGTCATATGCATTTCCTAGGGTGTTAGCTTCTGGCCATCAGATCCAACCACCTCTATCCCTCTCTCTCTGGCCCCAGAAGTTACTGCCAGAGGGGTGCAATTCTGACCCATTTGAGTGGGATGTAGTAAGCTGCTAGGCTTCCTTCATCCCCTATTAGTTGTCATGGAAACCTCCTAGCAACCATACAAACAGGATTCAGGCAGCTAGCTTAGCACAGGTGTAGGAAATGGGCTACTTCTTGGGACCATCAAGGGTCAATTGGGGTGCCCTATGACCACAATGATGACAAGGGGCCTTGGTGACATCCCATCCACCAACCTGCATTACTTTCAGTGACAACATGTTGCTTTCAGCAACAGCCAGCTCAGGCACAATGTGTGGAGGAGTCCCACTCAGTCAGACCTATGTCTTGCCCTTTGATTGGTAATGGACATTGTTAGCTTGAGAGAGGATAGATTGGTGAGGAATAGTTTTCTCAGAGACATCATCTCAGAGCTTGCATCCTCATCCTCATCCTGCCTGCTTCCTCAGAGGGCTCCTTTCCCATCCCATGGAGGCAGCATCCCACATGGTACACTACACACACACACACACACACACACACACGGACACACACACACTTTTGAGACACACAGGCACAGAGCTGTGCTTCACATACGAGGAGGGAGGAGGGGAAACAGCAGGGCATCCCTCCACTGCATGGGACAGGTGCTTTTCAGGGGTGACCTCTGCTGGCCATCCAGCTGTATAGCAGGGTTAGGTTCTATTATCACCATTCCAGGGCTTTGGGATGAAGGGCAGGGACCTTGCCATTAAATGATGTCTAAACTTTGTCATCTCAAAGTTGAGCTGTCTGAGTGGCATCACTTCTGTCACAGTGATGACTATCAAAAATGATTCTTGTTTCTCCAATCACAGTTATTGCTGTGTTTATTATTATTGATTTAATTATTCTTCTTCTCGGCCTCCCTCGCTGTGTTCCAGCCTCTCCAGCCATTGTACATTCCACTGGGTGATTCTGTCCCTAGTAGACACTTGACAGGATAATGATGGCTAGAATCATTTCATGTGGTCAATGCTGAAAGGAGGAGGCCTGGTGGCCTTCTGAGAAGACACCAAGTCTTATAATTTAAGAAAGCCACGCTCAAGAGAAAGATGCCATGCAACAGAGCTTGGGTGGAGGGGTTTTTAATTGAATGGGGAAAAGGGCGAGGGAGACCAGCCTCTGGGGACAGAAGTGGCAGAAGAGAAGAAAGCAGAGAGAGAGAGAGAGAGAGAGAGAGAGAGAGAGAGGAGGTGGGCAGGGCCCTTTTGAAAGGGAACATAGTGAATGATAGTGAATGTGCACAGGAGGTGCTCTTAGTGGCTGCAGCCTAGGACATATCCTGTCAGAATCCCAAGGACAGGCCAGAACAGGGACATTGTTCAAAATGCTTCAGTGACAAAACTTGCTCAGTGAACAACATCAGCACCATGTATGACTGATGGCATCATTGTAGAGTGCATAGAGCTCTTGGCTATACCAGCAGGCCCATACATGTATACAAACTTTTATCTATTTTACTTTAATCTAGAGACTCTCTGTGTTGTCTGGGTTGACCTCAAACTCCTGCTAGCTCAGCCCCCTGTGGTGTTGGGCCTTTAGGCTTGTTTCATGATGCCAGCTTTGCATACTCACTTTTGTTTATTATGACACACACTAAGGTGCCTGTGTCTCCAGGGATGCTGGCAGTATTCATCCAGTATGCCATACCACTGCTCCCAGTCCAGGCTGCTCCTCAGCAGTTTCCCACACAGGTGACATCCTGACAGCTACTGCCCCCACAGAACTTTATCTGGTTTGGGATTTCTGCACCTGGAGTTGGGCAGCTTAGAGCCATTTCTGTCCAACTCCTACTGCTCAATGCTCTTTCCACAAGATCACCTCTTTTCTTCTCTATAGAAGTTGCTTCTTTTTAGTAGTAAAATTTCTCTCTCTTTCACACACACACACACACACACACACACTCACATTTTTTTTTTTTTGAAACAGGGTCTCATGTAGCCCAGGCTAGCCTGAATTCACTAGGAAGCCAAATATGACCTGGGCTCCCCATCTTCCTGTTGTCTCCATTTCCCAAATGCTGGCAAGTATGCTCAAGCTCACGGTCTGTGGAATTTCTTTCTCTTTGTGGCATTTTGTCTGAAGAGTTCGTGCATCTAAGTTACAGGCATGGGGGTATGTGCTTTTTGAGCTATTTAGCAAAGAGTTGCAGTGACTATTCTATTACGTGCACCTGGGACGGTGCCATCAGGAGTGGACTTTCCTACTGACTTCCAAACCTTCCTGACATAGTTATCTGGCACCTTGTGCAGACCAGTTTTCTGTCAACTTGACACAAGCTAAAGTCATGTGAGAGTAGGGAACCTCAATTAAGAAAATGCCTCCATAAGATCAGGTTGTTGGCAGTTTTCTTAATTAGTGAAGGGAGGGTTCAGTCCGTTGTGGGTGTAGCTACCCCAGACCGGTGGTCCTAGTTCTATAAGTAAGCAAGTTGGAACTAGGGTTATGTGGAAAAACCCTGTCTCAAAAAGCAAACCAACCAACAACCCTTTACCCCAAACAAAACAAAGCAGGCTGAGCAAGCCATGAGGAGCCAGCCAGTAAGCAGCACTCCTCCATGGCCTCTGCATCATCAGCTCCTGCCTCCAGGTTCCCTTCCTGCTTGAGTTCCTATCCTGACTCTCCTCAATGGAGTGTAAGCAAAATAACCCTTTTCCTTCCCAGGTTTGCTTTTTGGCCATGGTGTTTCATCACAGCAATAGTAACCCTAAGACACATCTTTTGTTGTTGTTGTTTGTTTGAAACAGGGTTTCTCTGTGTATCCTGGCTGTCCTGGAACTCACTCTGTAGTGAAATCCTTTTTATATTGCATTTGGTTTCTAGAAGTGATGCTGTTTGGCAGAGCAGTAGTGGAATATCACAGCTAAGATATGGAACCCTGTTCTAGTTGTAGTTTACAGACTGTGTGTGTGTGTGTGTGTGAAGAGAGAGAGAGAAAGAGAGAGAGAGAGAGAGAGAGAGAGAGAGAGAGAGAATCCTGCCCAGCTTTATCACGTGTGCCAGTTTAAGGCCCTACCACCACTGTCACACAGAACGGTTCTAATGCCACCAGAGCCCGCTTCCTTTCAGGATGACACTGAACATCCCCAGCATCACTGTCATTTCAAGCATCATGTTAGTGGAGTCATGCACCTGTGCTGAGCCTCTGCGGGATTGCTTCTTTGATTGGCATTTTCCCAGGGAGGTTGCAGCTTGCTGCATGTGTCAAGGGTTCCTCTCCATTGATGCATCAGGCTAGATCATGCTTCTCAGCATGTTGAGCCTCTGTCTAACCACTCTACTGAAGGCTAGCAGGGCTGAGTCTGTGCAGGGCTGAGTCTGTTGGTGGGGGCTGGAGGTTGGGGATGTTACAAAGCTGCTTGCAAACAGGGTTTGCTTTGACTTTACAGTTTACTTCTCTGAGATAAAACCCAGGAATGCAATAGCTGAGGTTTAAGATAGTTGCACGCTGAGATTTTTGTTTGTTTTTTGATACGGGGCTCACTATGTAGACTAGGCTGGTTTTGAACTCACAGAGATCCACCTGTCTTTTCCTCCCAAGAGCTGGACTAGAGGTGCATACTCTAAGAAATCCCAGTGACATGTTAGAGTTGTGTAAGGTCAAGAGGCTACTGAGTCATTTCTAGCCTTGAGTACTCACTGTAGAAGTCAAAGAGAAAACCACATAGGAACTTACAGTGATGCTGGTGTATGGTGTGTGCTCATGATGCTTCAATAACATCTAGGAGCTTTACTATGTGAAACTGTTGATTAGAGAGTCATTTCGTCCTACACAAGGGCAACTTTATGTATATCCTTCCTAGATTTGCTAACAGCTTTGGGAAGCTCCACCCAGCCCCACTCCTCCCATTCCAGACCCCTCCCTGGCAAAGACTACCATTGGGGGCTTTACCCCAAGGGCATTAAAGCCCCCTCCTTGAGCTCTCCACCCCCTCTATTACCCCCCCCCCCCCGTGGTTTCTCTTCTTCCTCTGGAACCACCCAGGAATGCTTTGCTCATTAAATCTGGACTGCTATTTGGCCTGATCTGATTTATTACATCAGCCCAGAGACCCAATATAGGGGCATGTAAACTTTTCACAAGGCACAAACTGCACGTATGTGTTCAAGCTGCAAGGTACACAGGACCCCTCTGGCTTCATGCCTGGTATGAATGTCCTTTCCTGCAGGGTGCAGGGTGCCAACTAAACCATGGGTTCTCAAAACAAGCCAGAGACTATTAGGTCAGTAGGAGGAGGGAGTGTTCACCCAGTGGGTGGGGATGCTACCAGCTTTGTACCAGACACTGAGTCCCTGTTGAACCCTAGAGTTCTGGCCCCACCAGTGTTCCACCCATCCAGCCTGCTTGGTGTTCCAAGACTCCCTTCAGGCCCTGCCCTTCCTTGTGGAGGTGCATTGGGTTAGTGGGGGACTGGGTGGTGAATCAGCTCTGAGCCTGGATTTGGGTCTGGTGTGAGTCCTAGATTGTCCCCAATCCATGGGAGACTCTGAAGACCCTGCCCCCAAGATGGCTCAGGGCAAGGCAGTGTGTAGCAATGCTGGGTAGACCTGAGAAGTGTGTGTGTGTGTGTGTGTGTGTGTGTGTGTGTGTGTGTGTTACTAGGGACTCTTCAACTACTTGAGAGACTCCAATCTCAAAGGAAGGAGTTTTAAAAACTGGGAGCCTGAGTGGGGTGGAAGATGGGGTATGGTCAAGAGACCTGGCCATATGCAAGCAACTTCCTTTTTGGAAGCTCTTGGGAGGGCTCTTCATCAAGGCAAGGTGGGCAGGCAGGCTGGTATCTCACACAGCTTCCCCCCCACCCCCACCCCAGGGCCAGGCTACCATGAGCCCTAGGATGCAGAGTCCCACCAAGCCGCCCCAGGCAGCCTCCACAGCAGATCTGAGCTGCCTTTGGAAGCCACTCCTGAGTGGGAGAATTGGCCTCTGATTGTCATGCAAATTGTATGCTATGTTGATTAGCATATATGCATATTCATTCTGCCTAGCAGGTGGTCTGGGCTCACAGCAGGAGGACACTTCTGGCTGGTTAGGAACAGTTGGAAAGCATTGGGAAAAAGCCTGCCATTGTCTTTCCTGCCTAAGCCACAAGGTAGAAGGGCAGTTTCTCTGCAGAGGCCCTGTGGGGTTTGGGATGTCAGATGTTCATGGACTCCAGGATGAGCATATGGTCACCTTAGAGATGAGGCACAGGGCACCTGCAGTAATGACCCACAGCCACAGTCACAGCAACCCATGGTGGGGTGTGGTGGGGTGTCCAGAGCAGTACAAGGAAGCCGTGCTAACCCGGAGCCCAGGGCAGAATGCCACAGTCTCAGGGCCAGAGTCACTAGGCCACTTTCTACACTTTGGCTGCAGGTTTCCCTATCAACCGTCCTATGTGAAATTATGGTACACACCTGTAATCCTAGATTGAGACATCGAAGCAAGAATTCATGGCCGTTCTCAGCTGCATAGTTATTTTGAAGCCAGCCTGGTCTACATGAGGCTATCTCAAAAATGGTAGATCAGTGGGTAAGTGCTTACTATGCAACGGTGAGGACTTGAGTTCAGATCCCACCCACAGCACTTCCTATAAAAGCTGGGTATGGTAGTGTGCATGTAACTTCAGCCCTCTGTGAGAGAGAAACAAGTGAGTCCTTTGCTGGCCGACAGATAAAACAGGGTGCCCCAGGTTATGTGAGAGGCTCTTCCCTAGGAGCCCACAGGACTTCATGAAGAAGCCTGAGGCCCTGAGGCCCAGAGACAGGTTCTGCCTCTCTATGGTCATCTCAATTCCTAGAGGATCAATCTCTGTGACACTTGCCTGTGCCCTGGCTGTGAGCCACTCCATCACTGGGTCACACATCTCCACAGGGAGCCTGAAGGCCCTAATGTCTCCTATCTGAGCTCACCCTCTCTTGCTAGCACATCCACACCAAACACCTGTTTTGACACCAGCCTGGTCCCTCCCCCTCCATCTCTACTCTTGTCTGGAATTGGCAGCTCTTTCCTTGATTCCTGATCAGCTTCCCAGGCTGAGGACTTGGCCTTGGTTTCCCCACTGCACCCAGGCTGCTCGTGTGGGGACAGGGCCACAGCTGCAGCTGGGCTGGTAGAAGGTCTCTATGTCCAAACATGGCTTTTCCAGAATGACCACTTACCTTCTGACTATCTCAGGTTGTCGTCAAAAACTAAAGTCTATTATGGATGAGGAACCACAGACCTAAAAGCACTTGGGATGTCTGCCGTATGGCAGGAGGAAGCAGGAGGAGGCTGGAGGGGGGGGGGTAGGGGAGGGGGGAGCAGGGGGAGGTGGGGGAGGAAGGGGCAGGCTGGGGGAGGAGGGGGTAAGCAGAGGAGGAGGGGAAGCAGGAGGCAGGAGAAACTGGATGCTGGTGGACTGTTTCGCAGAGACTGTAGAGGTCAGGCCAACTAGGTTCAGAGGGAGGCAGGCTCTTATCCTGATATCATTGTCTTTTTTTTTTTTTTTTAACTAATTTTAGATTTTAAGTCTTTGTTTTGTTGATACAGGGACTCTCTGTGTATCGCTGGTTGGCCTGGAACTTGCTTTATAGTCCAGGCTGGCCTTGAACTCACAGCAATCTGCCTGTATCTGCTTTCCAGTGCTGGGATTAAAGGTGTGCACTACCATGCCCAGCTTGCTACTATCTGTTTAGAGGGCTCAGGTGCTAGCCTCTACACCTAGTTTTCAGTGGCATAAGCTTCTTGCAGCATCCACAGGTTCTCTGAGTCTGAATTTCTGCTATCACAATAACAAAGTTTCTAGGAGTCAAGACCTTAAGAAAGAATAAAAAAAGATCAAAATCTCATGGGGAGCATCCAGGTAGGGAAGCTAGGCTGGTGTGGACTCAAGCCCTGAGAACCTTCAGGAGGTAGCTGGGCTTGGGGCTGCAGAGGGGAGAAGGGCCCCCTCCTTCTGACATTCCATTTTAATAACATTCCACGTGTTCTAATTAAACCTTCCGTGCTCCCTTTGAAATACTAGCAATTACAAAGATGAATAATTGCATAATAAATATTAATTTGCATCATGGTAATGAGGCCCAGAAGCATCCTGCTGTTAAGTGAGAATTTGGCTCTTTCCTCTCCCTGGGGGAGGGGGAGGGGAAGAGGTGGGGAAGCTCCTGCCCAGGAGGGAATCTAGCTACCTCAGGCTGCAGGGGTGGGCTGTGCTGGAAGTTCAGAAGCTAGTCCCACCTGCCTCCACTCTTCCAAGCTGGTGTGTGCATGGCTGCCTTCCTCTGGTCCTCAGTTTCCCAAATAAGCAGTAACAGCTGTGGGCAAGGTGTGAGCAAAGGTGCTGGCTCCAGCAGTCTGGGACAGGAGCGGAAGTTTCTGAGGTCGTGTTAATGAGATCCAGCCCTCTATTCAGGCGTTCTGACTGTCAGCAAAGCTGCTAGAGTCTGAGGGCCCTGAAGCCTGCCCTGTCTGAAAAGGCTGCTCAGAACTGTCTTTTCCTATGAGCCTCTGAATACAGTCGTGCCCCTGGGGAGCTGGATGACTAGAGCACTTTGTTCTCTCTGGAGGCGCAGGACTGTGTCCAGGAGACTGTGACCAGCCACTGAGTGTTCCCGGGGGGGGGGGGGGGGGGGGGGGAATCCCTGGTCCTTGCATGTGCCAGACAGGTACTCTACAACTAAGTCTTCCTTCCAGGCCCTTAGGCCCAAGCCCTGTCTCCTTGGCTGTGCAAACCTTTGGACTGAAAAGAGATTTCACTTATTCACTATCAGGAGCCTGTTAAATGCAGTACAGGTCTGAGAAGAGGCTGGGGCACAGGCACATCTACTCTGGCGGCCTTGTTCCTTCCAGGGTTGGAGATAGTGCATTCTTACCTGCTCCACCCTGGCCAAGGAGTTGCAGCTTTGATTTGGAAAGGTCATTTGCCTTGAGGGAGAACGTACATTTGTGCTGGTTCTGTCAGCCAGCACAGTTTCAGAAGATTCGGTCCAGGATGGTTTTCTGAACTTGTTTAGGGCCAGAGTTCATGGAGGGGGCATATGGCAGAGGAAGAAAGCTGCTTGCCATATGGAAGCCGGAAACAGAGAGAGACAGAGATGTGGGAACCCACACAATTCGCCATTACAAGATGGCGCCGAGGACTGTTGTAAACAACCTTGTTTTTGGTGCGTGCCCTCCTCGAGTCTGCCTGGCAACAGCTATGCACCAATCCCAGACTGACTGGTGTCCTTTCAGGAAGGAACGCCCATCCTGCCTAGATATAAGCTGCTCCCTTCCTTGCTTGCGTGCCCCTCATCTCCAGCTCTCCCTCAATCAAGAAGCGCTTCAATAAAGTGTGATCAGAGAAGGATCCTCGTGTTGGTGGTCTTCTTCCCCTGCGGGTCAGGGGCGCGCCACACAGAGACACAGAGAGACATAGATACAGAGAGACATACAGAGAGAGACAGAAACAGAAATACAGAGAGACATAGATACAGAGAGAGAGCAGAGAGACATAGACACACAGAGACATAGATACAGAGAGAGAGAGAGACTATACTACACTCCATTTACTAACATTCCCACCACCTCCCAATAGCCACTTTGGCTAAAAACAGATCAACAGACAAATCCAAAGACAAGGTCAGACCTCTCATGATCCAGTTGCCTCAAAACCCTGCTCAACACACAGCTTTTCAAGGTGTGTTTTGGATCCAAACATCCCTTGTCTGTTCACTGGAGTCTTGAGGAGTAAAGTCACCTTGAAAAAATAGCTTCTAGAACACACAGCCACTCCTGGGCCTTGGGGCCCCTCTAGCCACTTTCTTTCTGGCTATGCTGCTGACCTTAAACAAGGTGTTTTTTGAAGACATCTCATCGGAGTTATACATCATGGTTGAGGATTTTCCTCATGCAGAAATGTAAAGAGCTCCCTTCCTTTCTAGACTAATGGGGTCTGTGGCCTTCCACCCTGGTCTCTCTGAACTCTGCTTGGTATCACTGTGGCTCCCAGGACCCAGAGGGTCCTCTCTTCCCTACTCTGTCTCCCTTTACCCTAGAAAGTCTCCACCTTGGACACCACCCTTTGCTGAGGTCTGTGAGTCCTGCTCAAGTTGGGAGGCCCAAGTGTAGCTTGGGGACCTCTACATGACTGGGGTAAATAATGTAGGGGAGGGGTCTGGGAAGAAACCCAGCTGGGAAGGTGCCTGCTGGACAAATATTAGGATCTGAGTTGGAATCTGCAGCTCAGCACCCATGTTACACCCAGGAGCAGTGGCTCATATATGTAACTCCAGTGCCGGGGAGGTGGGGGGCAGAAACAGGTAGATCCCTGGGTTAAGTTCCTCATTGGCCAGCTATCCTAAGGGGACTGATGAGCTCCTGTTCAGTGAGAGATTAACTTTAGAAAAGTGGCTAAGGCTCCTAGCAATAGTGAAGAGGATGCCTGAACTGGCCTTCTGTAACCAGATTGGTGACTACCCTAATTGTCATTAGAGAGCCTCCATTCAGTAACTAATGGGAGCCAATACAGAGATCCACAGCCAAGCACTGGGCCAAGCCCCAGGAGTCCAGTTGAAGTGAGGGAGGAGGGATTGTATAAGCCTGAGGGTGGGGTATGGGTCAAGGTCCTGATGGGGAAACCCACAGAGACAGCTGACCTGAGCTCATAGAGGCTCATTGACTCTGGACTAATGGCTAGGAAGCCTGCATGGGACAGACCTAGCTCTGTAGCTTAGTCTGTTTGTCAGGCTCCCAGGCGTGGGATCAGAACCTGTCCCTGGTGCTTGAACTGGGTTTGGGGACCCTGTTCCTCATGCTGGGATGCCTTGCTCAACCTTAATGGCAAGGAGGAGCTTAATCCTGCCTCCCTTTGGGGTGCTGCGCTTTGTTGACACCCGTGGGAGGCCTGCCCTGCCCCTTTCTTAACAGAGACAGGCAAGCATATGGGGGAGGCAGGAGGAAGGAATGGGAGAAGAGGGAGGGAAAACTGGTCTGTATGTGAAATAAATGAGAAAAACTTTAATAAAAAACATGGATGGAGAGTGACAGGGATACCCGCTCTTGACCTCTAGTTTCCACAAGCACGCGCCCCCTTCTGTGCATACACCCACACATACAAACACACTTACATGTGCACTCTGACACAAAGACGCTGGATGAGGCTTGACACACCTGAGAGGGGAGGGCCCGCCTCAGCTGATTTGAAACTTTATTATGCATGCTGGCTGTGTTGGCACACACCTGTAAACCGGCACTTATGGTGGGAGGGCAGAGGCAGGAAGATCTTGAGTTTGAAGGCAGCCTAGGCTGCATAGTGAGTTCAAGGTCAGCCTGTTTCAAAGTGAATATAATTTTCTGGCCTGTGGCCTGTGGAACGGGGCCACGTGGGTAACGTGGAGTGTGAAGACCGGACTGCATCAGGGAATAGAGGCTGGACTGAGGTAGGAGAATCTTCAAATAGCAGGGTTTGTGTCTAGGAGATGGGGAAGGAGAGGTCAGCAGGGGTCAGCAGGGGTCAGCTGCGGTGTCTGAGGTGGGATTGCTCTCCAGGGTTTGAAACTTCTGATAATTTCCAACAGGGTTTCCTAGTTTGACATGCAGGAGCCTTCTTCCTCTGCTGGTGTCTGCAGCAGCCCAGAGCAGCCTCCATGCTGGAGGGGCCTCACCTCTGCCTCCCACGTGCTCAGTCAATCCCAGCGCCAGGAACTCTGACTTGCTGTCTGACTTCTGCAGGGCCACCCACGGTGTGGACAGTCGGTGGGTGGCGGTGGCCCTTCCCACTGTCTCCTCGTCACGCTTAGCCCCAGCCATCTTTCCTCACAGCCACTGCAGCCAGCCACAGGAGGCCGCCTGGGACACTCTCCAGTTATCCCAGCTCGGGCACCTTGGCCTTCAGGGCCCTTCACAGTCTTCTGTCTGCTTCTCCTTCTGCTGGCTTATTGAGAGTGGTCCTCCGAGTCACACAACTGCCATCTTGGGGAGTTCTGCTATGTCCTCTTGTGAAAGGTCCTCCCAGTTGGGCTAGTTGACTGTTGCACCCTGGTGAAGGGTGGGGGGTTGTGAGACCCTCACTGAGTCCCCAGCCCCCTACCACCTTTTGTTTGTGCCTCTGCCTTTATTGCATGTGGCCACAGGGAAGGGGTAGAGTTCGTGGGCCAGGGAGGACAAGTGGAGGGTGCTCCATCTTTGTGTAAGGGGAAGCCCTCATCCCTGCTGGGTAAAGGCTTTCCAGGTGTCTCCTGTTGGAGTAGGCACACCCACACCCCGAATGTATACTATACTCTGTAAGAAGCCCAACAAGATCGTTGGTCCGCAGATAGAACTTTGGTGGAATTGTGCCTCAGTTTGTCATTGGAACCTCAGGAGGGAGAGGGGAGCCATTGCTTATGTCTCCGCCTGGGGAGGAATTTTAGCAACATGACTCTGTTTGCTAATCTCTAGATCTTGTTGCTCCCAGCAGACAGGCAGAGGGCTACCCTGGGGCCTTTGCCCCTTTGTGTTTTTCCCAAACTCCTGGGAGTTCACATCATATCTCTCTAGGCTGAGATCAAGGTGAAGGACCCCAGCATCCCCAGTAGTCCTCCCTTCTCCCCTCTTTCCCTCCCTCCCCTCCCCCATCTCCTTTCTTCACCTTAAGAGTCCTGTTAGGTGGTTTCAGAAAGGTCCTTTACCCAGGGGATTAGCCTTGGCTGTATCCTATAGTTCTGCCTGCTGATTACACTGCATCTGTGCTTCTGTTTGACTCCGGTGCTCTGCACACGTGGGCCAGACAGGGCCTTCAGTGCCTACTGACCCTGTGAGCCTTAATCTGCTCTGCAGTTCCCAAACATTACCTGTAGGGGGCGGCCTTGCACTAACATGGACAGACCTATGAGCTCTTCCATTTGCCAGGATCTGGTGTAGTTGACAAGTGGGGTAACTTTGCCAAGCCCTTGTTCCGGTGTTTGCTAGAGTCAAGTGTGTCAGACCACAGTGAGCATGGGGCCATCCCACCTGTCCATCCAAGCCCTGCTTGCTCTGCTATCCGGATGCCATCCTGCTGTCTCTACCTTTGTGGCTGGGATCGGATGGAGGTCATCTCATGCTTCCCAGAGACTTAAGGGATGTTTGTCATAGGCAGATGGAGGGGGGACTGTCAGAGTCTAAAGCATGCTCAGGAAGCAGAATGGTTCTGGCCCTGGGAGAAAGTTCTAGATAGAAACTCAGGTGCTGGGGCAGGAAATCTGGAAGAGCCCTGTACCTAGACACCCACTAGGCTAGTTCCTATCACCTGTGGCTACACCCTGGCTATGTCTGCCTTCAAGATGTCAGAAGATACTGGAGTGGAGGAGCCGCTTCTGAGGGTTAAGAGATGTTTACCACTAAACATGGAGCTCCTATCACCATGGCAACAGCCCAATCATCTCAGATTCCCACATCTGCCCAGCACCTGGCTTTTCTTAATTTGAATCTCAGGCATTGACTCGTGAAGCTTGCTGCCATTCATGGATCCAGGAATTCAGTTTGTAATTATCCCACAGGTGGGGAAACTGAGGCCGTGAGAAACCAGAGACCCAGGTCTCACATCAGGGTTGTGCTCCCATGGCTCCCAGCAAGAGGGCTTCTTGATGACAGCTGCCACATCCTCCCTATACCAGCTTCTTGGGTGAGTGGCCGCTCGCGGCCCACTTTGGGAAAAGGTCTCAGATTACTGTCTTCATGTCCAGAGTGGGCTGTGTGGGACCTGCTGGGTCACATATGGCCCCTGAGGATTACTGCAGGGGCAGAACACTGGTGATGCCATGTACGTGAACCTGGGTTTGGAGGAAAAGGGGGTCTCCCCTCAAACCGGGGCCCCAGGATGTGTGATCTGCAAATTCTGTTCTTGTCTGTGGTATGAGCTGCCCTGGATAGTGCAGGAGCACATTGTGGGCTCATTCTCTTGAGCCGACTTCAGCTTCCTGCCTGCATACACACACGCTTGCCTTCTCCTGCTGCCTTCCTGAGGGGCTCCTCTGAGAAGCACTCTGCCCGGGGGTGACCCTGGAGGGCAGAGATGGTTGTTGCCCCATGCATCACACTCCCCCCTAGATAGACTACTTCTAAGTGCAAACCTCGGCAGAGAAGTGAGCCTGGTAGAGGAGGAGCCCCTTGACCACAGTCCATCCTCTTCCTTCAGAAGACCCTCTTGTCCTTAGGCTGTTCCAGCCAGAACCAGCAGAGGAGGAGTCTGACCACAAATCCCTATCCTAGGCTCTTACCATCCATGATTCCCCAGGATGGGCAGGGAAGGAAACAGGGTAGGACAGCTATTAGCAGATGCTGTCAGGTGCTGATTCATTAAAGTCACAGTCACAGGTGTTACCTGGGGCCAGAGGCTTGGGCTGTCCACCTAACCTCTAGAGGTTCTCCCCAACCCCCGAGATAGAGTTTCTCTATATTGCTTTGGATCCTATCCTGGAACTTGCTCTGTAGACCAGGCTGGCCCAAATTCGCAGAGATCCTCCTGCCTCTGCCTCCCAAGTACTGAGATTAAAGGCATGCACCGCCATCTGTCAGCTGCTCTCTAGAGGGTCTATAGGCAGCATGGCTAGCAGGATGGTAGATGGTTAGAGGCTTCTAGAATCTCCCAAGCCTCTGTCCCACCAGGGGCCCACCTGCCTGTCACCTCTTAGGCTCCCAGGGAGGAATAATTACTGGTGCACTGAAGTACTTGTCCCATGACTGTCAGGAGCCAGCAGCCTGGTTTACCCTGCTATCTGCAGGCCTGATAAATTTGAGTGTTGTCAGATGACCCTGGCAGAGGGCTGCTCAGTTAGGCCAAGGACAAAGAAACACAAATAACCTTGTGATTGCTTCCATCCTCAAAACAAACAAGGCTTCCTCCCCTGCCCACCACCTACCACCCAGGTACTGAGGCATTTGGAATCCCAGCATGGCACACACATCTTGTTCAGGGAAGGGCTGGTTCCTCTGGGATTCTATACCGTGTTATTTGCTCTGGCATCTTCATTTCCCAACCTCAGCAGGGAGAGGCAAGGGAGATCTGAGCAACCATCCAGGGCCTGAGGAATAGACTGCACCAGGCCTCAGCCCTGTGCAGTCTTTGGCTCTTACCCTGAGTGAGGCCAGAAGCCTTCTAGATTTCTGAGAGAGGCTGGGAGCTACAGAGACACCCAGGGCCAATAATGGGGCCAGACTGGGAACCATTAACTGCTGACAAGCAGCTGACCCAAGAGATGCTCTGACTGAGGGACAGAGGACATAAAAGGAGGATCCAGTATATACAGCTCAGGTATGAGTCAAGAACTGGAGCCCATTTTCTGGGTTGGGGCAGGTGTGGAGCTCTAATAGCCCCATCAGCATATGCTGACTTGGATGCAGTTGCCATGGATCCAATGTTTCCAGTGTACCTGCTGGAAACTTAGTGGGGCTTTTAGAAGTGGTGAGTGAGGTTCTGCCCTGAGTCTTGGATTAAAGTCCTCAGTGGGAGTGGCCACGGGGCTCAAGTGCTGGGTATGATAGAAGCACTCTTGCGCTTCTGCCTCCTGCCATTAGATGGGGCCGCTCCAAAGCCTTTCACAGATGAGAGTGCCCGTGACCTGGGTCTCCCCATCTTTAGAACCGAGAGCCCAAGTAACCTCTGTTCATTATCATTCACCTGACTTGGATGTCACATTGTAAGCACAGGGGGACCAGGCAGGGGCAGAGGCAGTCTGGGAGGGTTTCACCAAGGTATGCCTCTCCATCTATCTCAGGGAGGATTTTCCTGTGTCATTTGCTGTCAGAGTGCCACTAAATCAGGGGTATATGATGGCACAAGCTGGAGGCTTAAGACAGACACCATTTTCTCTTCTCAGTCTGAATGCTACAAGTCTGAAACTGAGCTGGCCACAGGGCAGTGATTCCTCCAAAGTACCCAGGAGGAGGGTCCTCCCTGCCTCCTCTGGCTCTCTGCTAGAAGCAGTAGCATTTCCCGGGCCTTGTAGGCACATCCCTCCCATCTCTGCTCGGTAGTCACACAGCCTCTCCCCTCTATGTGTTTTCACATCCATATTTCCTCTTCCTGTTTGTACCTATACCCACCCATCCAGCATGGCCTCACGAGTGTCTGCTCACACCTCTCCTCTCTTGTCCCACCTCACCCCAGCCCTGGCCTTTTGTTTTTCTGGAACATTCCATGTTTACCATTCATGGTCTCTCCAGGACAAGAAATTCTTCCCGGTGAAGTGGTGGTGGTGGTGGGGCATCCCATAGGTGACCTGAACCCCAGATGGTCACCTGCCAGGCACATGTGAGCCCCTTGTCTTGCCATTGCTTCATTTTTGTTAAGCAGGTTAAGAACGAAGGAGGTGATGTGAGGAGCAGTGATGGCCCCTCATGGGGCTACAGCTGTGATTACTTTGCCTCATCCGAGAGGACTGTAGTGGTGTCCCCAGAGTCTGGAGTCACTGCTTCCAGGATAGCAGGACTTTGCAGAGGTGGAGGGTGGTGTCAAATGAATACAAGGCTCTTGTTTGGAACTGCAAAGGTCAAGGGCAGAGCACCGCACGAGTCCCAGGAGACTGTACAGGGTAACTGCCTGAGAGGCCTGCTGAGAATGGGAGGAGAAAAGGGGCCCAGGGACAGTGCAGAATCTGGCTGCAGGATTTCACACATCCTGTCAAGCATTTACACTGGACACAAATTGCTTTTCTTCTTTTCAGACCCATTTCAGGCTTGGCAGACCCATGAATATTTGATCAGGGAAATAATTTTCTCTGGTGCTTGAGGTTGGAGGGGGCCCAGGAGGCAGGTATCCCCTAGGGAACGGGAAGAGGCTATTCAGTGCTGAGAAGGGCCAGCTTGGGACTGAGCCAGCTGCAAAATGTTGCTGGCTTTTCTGGCTGGTGAGGGCAATGGATAGAGGCTTCTCTAGTCTAGATGCATGTGTGCTGGCTGGAAGCAGGGAAGCTCCCAGTGTCCAGGTACAGGTAAGGACTGAATACTAGAGGGTCCAGCCTGTGGTTGGTGGGGTGGGCTAGATGCACTCCCAGAATAAAGAGACAACCTGAATAGAAGTCTTCTGTGTAGATAAGTTCTGCTCTAAGAGTACAGCTGATCTAGAAGTCACCTCAGATAGCATCCAAGGCCCTCCTGCTGATGTCAGCGCTCCCACATCTGTGGGAAGATGGGGCTGATCAAGCTTTGTGCCTGCACGTGGGTGTAGCTTGGAGCAGGGGTGTGGTGTGTATACACAAAGCCTGGGTGCCCAGCTGGCTCTGAGTGGGTGCTGGGTGCTCTTAAACTGCATCTCCCTCTTTCTGGCTGACAGACAGGAACAGCTTTCATCCCCATTCCATGCCCTGACTCTAGTCAGCGGGGCATGGTGCCTGTCTTCCAGGTTAGCCACTGGAGAGCCAAGTTCTTTGCAGGTGTGTGGGGAGGATTGAAGGAGCCGAAGCGGGTCCCTGCTGCTGGCAAGTGTGCATGATTTCATATCCCCACTAGGGTCGCCAGATCTGTCTTTAGCTGGGTGACCCTCCCCAATCCAGTCTGAATATCTCATTGCCAAAGGGACATTACAGAGGTTACAAAATTAGGACCTGCAAGTAGTTAATTGTCCTGGACCATCTAGGTGGCCTGACATGGTCATGGGGTCTTAAAAGAGGTGATGCTGAGGCAGGAGAATATGCAGACAGTATGGCCCAGAAGGCCTTGGGCAAAGCCTTAACAAAAACCTTCACTAGGGGAAACAACAGACATGGCCACCTATGTCCAGCTACTGTCATGGGTACAATAACTCCAAATTGTGGCTCACCCCTGGAGGGAGACATAGAATGCCATTGAGACATAGGATGTATGAAGCTGTAAGTAGACCTACACATGAGAGAGAGCATGTGCAGTAAAGCCGATTCTATGCCAACAAGTCCCAAAGCCTTCCCTATGTGTCATCCAAGCGGGACCCTCTGCATCCCTCTCTGCTGGTTGGGTTGACCCCTTGGGAGCAGATCCAGCCACTGCTTCTGTTGCAGCTGTGTGTGCCTGCTCAGTTCTGTTTGGGAAACAAGAACCTGAAAGCTTTTACCATTGGAGCAGGGACAATGGCAAGATCTTCTCCCCAGCCTCCAAACTCCTGCTGAGCACACTGTGTTTTCTGGCTTGCTGACTACTGTGCAGTCTGGGGCATAGCTGTTCACTGGGAACCAGGGCTGGTGAATGTGTCAGGCCTGTCTCCACCCACTCCTGAGAATCCAGGAGTTGATCAGCAGCTGCCACTGTGGCCACCAGGAGAGGGCAGGTGGAGTCACTGCCGACTGGTCAGCACCCTGTCCTGTTCAGGTGAGAACTTCAATGGTTGTGGAGCAGTTGGAAAGTTGCAAATCCAGAGCTTAATGGTAGATTATCTTTAACTCCCTAAGTGGCCATTTATTGTCCACCTCTGAATGAGGCCTAGACTATTAGGTAAATGAGTGGAATGTATGAAGAAACCCCTAGCTTCCACCAACTCATACACTAAGATTGTCACCTGACCACATCTAGTACTCAGTGCAAAGATGCTCCCACTCAGCTGTAACTCACCTATCTGATGTTTCCACCAATGCACTTGAAAGTGTTGATTTACAGGGATTTTTCTTTGTTCTGTTAATAAGAACTTGGTGCAACTGTTGCACAACTAACTGGAATGTGTTACCAGCTGTAGGCAGTAGTCACTCAGACCTGACTCCAGAAAGAGCCCTTCTGACCCCTTTGAGGCTGTGCTTTTCCTTCACATAAGCCATACGCACACCTGCTGCCAGGTGAGTCTGGGCCGTGGGCGGGGAAGGAGGCCTTCCTTCACACCTGTTCCCTACCTGCCTGGATATTTTTAGCTCTAGAGTTGTCCTCACATTTGGCTTTGTAGGTTTGTAGTAGCAGTTTGGAAATCTGTTGCTGAGTAGGAGGGTCGTTTCATCTCTCCTAGCTCTTGGGAAGAATTCTGCAGTTTGGGACCTCGAGAGACTTTGTGGAGGAGCCCTGCTGGTTAGTGCCAGGAGGTGACAGCCGGTAGAGATGGCAGGATGCAGTGGGGATGATTCGAATCTCTAAGTCCTCAGAGGCAAGGACTGCTGGTGGACAGGGCATAGATTAATTACTTGGAGTTGGACAGCCATGTTTGGGTCAGCTCATGTGGCCTTCCCAGCAGGCTTGGGGTTGTGAATATCTAAACCCTCCTGTGTGGGAGGTTGGGGTAGAGGCCCAAGTGTGGGGACCATATCTTGCTACCTGTGCTGGGACTCCAAGCCATTGCATGAACAGAAGAGGAGATCCTAGAGGGGAAGAAAGGGGAGCTCCTAGGGGCAGAAGGGGCAGTCCCAGGGGCAGAAGGAGAGGTCCCAGGGGCAGAAGGAGAGGTCCCAGGGCTAGAAGGGAAGGTCCCAGGGCCAGAAAAAGAGGTCCCAGGGGTAGAAGAGGAGTTCCCAGGGCCAGAAGGGGAGGTCCTAGGTGCAGGGAGAAAATCCCTTGTAGACTTTGCTCGGTAGACCCTGAGGGAGCTGGGTCTTTTATTTTAAGATTTTGAAAGAGTCTGTTTTCACAAAACTCATTCAACTTTTCAGAATTATGAGGCTGAGGAGGCTGCTGTCTGTGTGGATGCTAGACGGCTGGCTTTCTGCTCCTGGGCTTTGGGCTGCAGGGGCTCTGATAACTCATCCTTTCCTTCATACTGGGTGGGCTCATCTGGGGCTCAGCATCTGCCCTGTGTTGTTTTAATTCCCTCACCCCATATTTCTGCTCTGTTCTCAATTTTTCAATTGCTTTGTCTCTTTTCTGGCTGTCACTGTGATGATCTTAGTCTCATCCACTCAATATGTAACCATCAAGAGCTGACTATTGGGACTGGAGAGATGGCTCAGAGGTTAAGAGCACTGACTGCTCTTCCAGAGGTCCTGAGTTCAATTCCCACCAACTACTGATGGCTCACAAACTGTCTATAATGGGATCTGGTATTCTCTTTTGGTGTGCAGGCATATTATCAGGCAGAATGCTATATGCATAACAAACAAATAAATCTTAAAAAAAAAAAGAGATGCCTGTTTGCCTTCAAAGACACTCTTGAGAAAGAACAGGGACAGGGTGGGGATATGTGTCCTGTTGGAAATGGAGACAGAGGGGTAAGCAGACACAGGGTATAGCAGTGAATGATTGAGATGTCGATAGCAGAGCCTCAAGTCAGGTGAACTCCCCTCCTCATTTATTTTACCAGAGGCCATAATCTGTCCTTGCACCATTCCTTGCCCCATGGTCTCTAGAACTATATAGGTTTGCATGAGTTTGATCACTAATGCCTCAGGAAGACCTGAGAGTGAGAGGCTGCTGGTCAAGGGCAACCTCTGGTGTCAGCTGGTACCTGGAAGGACATAGTCTAACCCTTAACCTTTTCTCTAATGGTGAGAAGGAAAATCTAACCTTTATGTTCTCAGCCTCCCTTGCAGCTAGATATGGCCATGTAACCCAATGAGAGGCGAGTAGACCTTTGGGGGAGGGCAGCCATCTTCTAATGAAAAGACAAAGACTTCCAGGGAGAAACCTCATGACTTGCAGTCTTTGGCTTTTCTCTTCCTTCTTTTTGGAAATATGGCTGTGAAATCTGACACACAGCAGTTGTGGTATACCCTGAGGGAAAAGAGGGAGAGAGAGAGAGAGAGAGAGATAGAGAGAGAGAGAGAGAGAGAGAGAGAGAGAGAGAGAGAGAGAGAGAGAAGGAACTGGCTTTTGTGGGTGTTTGTCTCTGTTATGGTTTCTATTGTAATAAAAGACACCATGACTAAAAGCAACTTGAGAAGAGCTTATTTATTTATTTGGTTTCTCAAGACAGGGTTTCTCTGTGTAGCTCTGGCTATCCTGAAACTCACTCTGTAGACCAGACTGGCCTCGAACTCGGAGATCCGCCTGCTTCTGCCTCCTGAGTGTTGGGATTAAAGGAGTGCGCCACCACTGCCCAGCTAGAAAGGGTTCCTTCAGTTTATGGCTCCACGTCACAGTCCATTATTTCATCAAAGGATGTCAGGTTGGGAGCTGAAAGAGAGACCATGAAGAAGGGCTGCTTTCTCCCATGGTTTGCTCAGCCTGCTTTTTTGATAGAACCCAGGGCTGCCTGCCCAGGTGTGGCACCACCCACATTGGGCTGGAACCTCCCACATCTATCAATTATAAAGATAATATTCTATAGAATTGCCCACAGGCTAAGCTGATGGAGGCATTTCCTCAGTTAAGATTCCCTCTTCCTAGATATGTCTAGGTTTGTGTCAGATTGACAAAACCAGCACGATTTATCTGCTAAGTCTGCCAGCTCTGCCATCATAGTTCTCTTGAGGAGTGTGAGAACTATACAACTGAGCATGGGCAAGAATGGGAGGTGTACAGAGAAACCCTTAACCCATCCCGAGAACAGAAAAGCTTCTCCAAGTGGGTAGAATGTGAAGGCTGCTTTGGTTCAGTTAGAGTCTACACCTCTCCCTAAGAATTTACCACCCTCCCCCCAGTACCTGCTCCCTAGGCATCCTCAGGGCCTATCCATCAAAGTTACTGGCTATGATTTTTGCTGTGAGGTGTCTGGCACTGGCAGGACAAGTAGCCTGGTAGATGGAACAGGGTGGGAAGTGATTTTTTTGTTTTGTTTTCTCAAGACAGGATTTCTTTGTGTAGCTTTGGAGCCTATCCTAGAACTTGCTCTGTAGACCAGGCTGGCCTCAAACTCACGGAGATCCATCTGCCCCTGCCTCCTGAGTGCTGGGATTAAAGCATGCATTACCACCTCCCGGCTAGGGAAGTGATATTGAGGGCTGGGAGTGTGAAGCTGGAGGCTTCTGGGCTGTTGGAGCCACAGAATGGGCATTGTGGTGCTGGGGCCTGGGCTGAAGGTCACAAGAGGGTTCCTCAGCACATCGTAGGGCTTAGGGATCAGGCAACTACATGTGGCAAGGGCCCAGAGTATTTGAGAAGGAGGTAGGGAAGAGCCATGGGTTGTGGGTGGAAGAGAACCAAGTGTGTGCCTGACTGGTGACACTTTGGATGTGTTCCCAGGCTACAGAGTGAGCAGGTCCCAGATCCAGGCTCTGAACAGACTTCACAAAACTGTATGTCATGGCTCTGCCTGCTGGAAGCAAGCACCCAGTGCTGCAGATAGCCTCTGAAGACTCCAGGCACCTGTAGCTTCCCATGAGCCTAGGCCACCCTAAAACCTCGATGATGTCATACTGCCTCACAGTATCCTCTCCTTTTTATGTGAGAAACCAGCAAACAGAGCCTGGTTTTATTTGCAAAGGCCTTGGTTGCAAACAGGGTTAGGAGAATGAGGCCCGGGGTGGCCACAAATTTGGCTCACTCTTGGGGCAGGGCACATATGAACCCCAAAGTCTGCTGAGCACCCCTTTCAGATCATAGGAGCTGGTCTCTGGCCACCAGGGCCCAGTTCCTGCCTGGAGCTGGCTGAGCACTGACGTAGGTAATGACCACAGTGACTCTAATGTTCCCCATAATTGCATTCCCAGACCCAGGAAACTCTCCCTTGCCTCCTGGAGACATGCAGAGAAGGGCCAGTAATTAGATCTGCCTTCCCAAATCACTCCTTTTCAGGGTTGGAAGTAATTTCCAGTCTGGGAATAATTAACTTTGAGGACCTCGGTGAAATATAGGGAAGGATGAAGGTGGCCTTACAGAAGAAGGCTGGCTGACATGGGTGGCCTATGTCAGAACAGGGCCCCAGGTATCCAATTACCTAGTGGTCCTGCCTGCCACCTCCTGTTGACTCCCACAGCTTTCAAGAACAACTCTGTTTTTCAATGTCATCTCCAGGGACTACACTCCAGGTGGCCTGGGCCTTGGGGACAGAGAAAGAAGATTTAAGTCCAGACCCAGTGCTTTCAAAGTGGGGCATGCGACCTGTTCAACCTAGCCTCCTTCAAGTGGTGAAGACATAGGGACTGTGAGGTGTGTGTGAGCCAGGGTGGCACATGGTAGCTGTTCAGGAAAAGCGTCCAAAGCGCCAGTCTTGATGAAGGAGGTGGTAGGATGGGGTCCAGGAGAACACGGGGTACTGGCTATCCTCACGTTCTCCCAGGTGGCCATGGAAACAGGCCACGAAGGGGCAGAGAGGCTGAGGAAACTATGGTGATTCTCAGGGGGTCTCCAGGGCTGACTTCCAGAAGGTTCTGCCCCCTCATTTCCTCACAGGCTCTGGCATTCCTGTCCACCTCAGGCAGGGGCAGAGACCCTCAGTCAGGGCTACCTTAGGCCCAGGGAGAATAGCCACGGAGGCTCTCTCCCCCATGTCCTACAAACTGAGGCCTGAGGGGCATAGGTGCCTTCCAGTGACCCACAGGATAGAGCTGTGGGTTTGACTTCTACCTGGGACTCGTGGTGTGCTGTAGGCTGATTCCAGATCTTTCTGTCACTAAGTGACCTTTGGATCAGGAGCCTGTCCAAAGAAATGGCTGTGGCTGGGAGCCAAGGTGACAAATGTTTAGTGGGGTAAGGGTATTTTCTGGGTCTTTGTGGATCTTGGGATAACACTGTATGTGTCCTATGGTGCCCCACACGAAATGTTTAAGTGTTAATGAAGTCACTTGAGGCATATCCTCAAGTGGTCATCGAGAGGCAGGGTCCAAGGTCCAAGGAAGGGTGTCCCAGTGAAGCTTCAGATTCCATCCTGAGTCTCGGGTGTGCCACAGCAGCCCTGAGCAGGGCTCTAGATTACACAATGACCTCAGCTGAGGTGGGGTTTAGGCCCCGGAAAGACCATGATCTTGGGAGACCCAGAGATCCAAGAGCGTGCAGCCGAGCAGAGGCTGAGTTCTAAGTTTCCAAGGTGAGAGTAGGGGCATATCAGCCAGTGGGTGGGCCCATAGTTCATGGCCATGGCTCCTTCAGACATGGGTTGAGAAAACCAGGAGGAGCCTCAGGGTGAGAAGGGAGTAGGATTTGGTGTGGGAGGAGACTCCCTGCAATAGAGGGAACACATAACACTCCGTACATGAGCAAGGCAGGAAGCTGCCATGGGACAGCAGATGAGGACTGCACCCAGGAGCCAGAGACAGGGCAGACCACAATGCTGAACAGGCCATAATGGTGGTGGGCTGGAAGGTGGGGACATTTCCAGCCCCAGAGCCTGAGCCAAGAGCCCATGGGCCTATCTACCTGGCCTCAACTCACTCCTGTATCACAGTGTAGTCCTGACCCTGAGCAGAACCTACTTCTGTATGGTGTCTCTCTGGGGACTTCCAGTTTGCTTGGAGAAATGCTGATGCCCACACCACCCCCATGTTTTCTGTCGGAATCAAGCTCTGTGTGTTCACAACATTGGCATCTGTTTACTGAGGGTTCTGGAGCAGGCTCAGGGCTGGGTACCTGTGCCTCTCAGGTCGTCTCAGGTTCTCCTGGTGCCTCAGGTCTCAGAGGACTGGGACTCTCCCTAGGGCACTTAGCAGGGGACCTCAGCACAGGTCAGCCCTACCGCCTGCGCTGTTAACTTTCAACAAAGGCAGGGCACAGATGAATGTCCCCATGAGAGCCAGCTCTCCTCTGTGTCCTCTGCAGGCCAGCAGGAGCTACATCCTCTTAAGGCTCTTCCACAGTGCACCCCCTTCTTATCTGCTGTGCCCCAGCCCCCAGCCCTCAGATTTCTTTTTAGGTAACTATCCTGCCTGCTGTAGTCATCTGCCCCTCCCCCCTGCTCTTCCAGTGCTCTGAGCCCACCATTGTCCCAGAACCTTTGATTTGCATTGCGAGCACTCCTCCCAGGACACCCCTGCCTCAGATCCTCCCCCACAAGAGCTCCTAGGATGACTCTCCCCAGCCATTCAGTCGCAGTAGTGGCTTAGCATTTCTCAACTATACCCAGCAGAAGGTCAGCTCCTGACCAGGTAGTAGTAGTGCACGCCTTTAATCCCAGCAGAGGCAGGCGGATCTCTGTGAGTTCGAGGCCAGTCTGGTCTACAGAATGAGTTCCAGGACAGCCAGAGCTACACAGAAACCCTGTCCTGAAAAAAAAAAATCAAATAAATAAATACATAAGTAAAAATTAGCCATGGGTTCAGCTGTGTCTTCTGACTGCCCTGTGCCCGGTGGCCTGAAAGTCTTGAACAATGGGGAGAATGGAGCTTCCTGTGGGAGGGGTGGTGGAGAAATGGCTTAACAGATAAGAGTGCTTGCTGTAGAATCATGATGAGTGGAATTCCAATTCCAGCAGTTATGCAACAAAGCTGGGTACCCTGTGCACACATGTAATTTCAGCTCCAAGGGACAGGCGGACAGACACAGAGGTTCACAACAGTGTGCTGGCTTCCAGCCTAGCCCTGATAACATGAGCACCAGGATCAGGTAGCAACTTTATCTAAGAACTAGAAAAAGAGTGCTAAAGACACTGGACACAGTCTTCTAGTGTCTGTGCGAGCACAGGCACTTACACAGACACACAATGCATATGTAAATAAGTCTTTAAAAAAAAAACATCACAGCCAATTCTGGTACCAGCCACCACCAGGCTGTGTGAAAGTAAATCATCGGAGGTGGTCCTCCCTTTGCGGCTGAGCAGAGGCCCAGCCGGGCATTCAGAGTCCTTGGCCAGCACTGGGCACAGTCCCTGTGGGTTCAGCTTGCAGCTCTTGCCCCTCCCTCCGCCTCCACCACACGTTTAATTTGATTTAGGGATGGAAGTCACTATTTTCTTTCGTGGTGTTACCACTGATAGTCTATTTCCTGCTTGTAGCTGGATGCTGTGTTGGCATTAATGTAGAAAAATTAGCACCATCAGGGCTGTGCTTGGAGCCATCCCTCACACTGGAGTCCCTGACGCGTTAATTAAACTTGATAAATGCCTCTGTGTAAAGGTAACTTTTGAACAAAGGATCCACTCACCCTATTATTATTTGGATACATGCTCCGGTAAAATTGCTTGGAAGGCACTCAGTGTCCCAGGGGCAGAATCTGGGGCCTGTGTACCTCTGTCATAGGGAGAAGGGGGCTGCCCACACCCTGGCTTTCAGGCTGGCTGTGCTGTGATGGGATGGCCATGGGTCTTGCAGGCACTCCATCCTGCAGCTGAGTACCGTGGGCAGTGGAGAGAGCCCCAGAGGTTTGACATAACACCCCAAGGACACACCCCCAGAGACCTACTTCCTCCAGCTAGCCCCCACTTTCTAATGTTTCTGAATCTCCTCAAATAGCATCATCATTAGTTGGGAGCTAAGGCTTTAATGCATGAGCATGTGGGGGCACTACACATTCAAGGCATCACAGCCATGAACCTCTGAAGATTAGGACAAAGGGGCCTGGGGAGGTGTCTCAGTAAAGTGCTTGCTTTGTAAGAGTCAGGACCCGAGTTTAATCCCCAGACCCATTGAAAAAAAGCTAGACATGGAAGGTGGGAGGTGGAGACAGGCAGATTCCTGGATGCTGTCTGGGTGACTTGCTTCCACCTTGGCAAAGTTCCAGGCCTGTCATACTGTCTCAAACAAGAAATGGATGGCATCTAAAGAGCAACACTCAAGTTGTCTTCTGCTGTCCACATGCCTGTGTGTACCCCACACAAACACACAATGTGCATACATATACAAATTAGTGAGAAGAGCTAAGGAAGTAGCTTAGTTGGTGCAGTGCTAGCCAACCACACATGGGTTCAATACCCACCACCAATTAAAGCAGATGTGATGGAGACAGGAAGATCACAGGTTCAAAGTCAACCTTGGCTACACGGGGAGCTTGGGGCCAGCCTGGGCTGCATGAAACCCTGCCTTCTACATTAGGAAGAAAAATCAAGGAAGAGAAAGTTATAGGACACAGATTACAGAAACTCCACCTCAGGAGGAATTGTAGGATGCTTCATGGGATGGTGAGGTTGACCAACAGCCCAGATGTGAGTGCCAGGACTCAAGAGAGATGGTATCTGAGGCAGGACAATGGCTAGAGTTGGGAGAGGAGGGCTTAAAACTAGAATGTGATCAAATGCCACATGTTAGGAGTGGCAGGTGAGGAGGGGAGAGCACTGTGCCATCTCTTTTGCCTATAGCTGTCACTAACCTGCCTATGGCCATTAGTCACATGACCATTTCTGGTTCTGTTAGGATTATGAAGGACCATGGCAGGATGCTGGTCAGATGGCAGGGTATGAAAGGGTATGGTGTGGTGGTTTGGAGAGGTTCTTACCTCTATAATGGGTATCAAGAGAGAATGCCCAAATCTCAACTTACCAAATACACACACTACTGAGAGAGCACTAGAGGATCTGAAATGTCCCCAAAGGCCCATGTACTAAAGGCACTTGGACCCCAGCTAGGCACAGTTGGGAAGTGGTGGGATCTTTAGAAGGTGGAGCCTAATGAAAGGTTTTCAGGCCATTGGAGATGTGCCCTTACAGAAGAGGGTGTGATCCCTCACACTTCTTGGCTTTGCTCTTCCCTTCATGATGGATGTATCATCTGATCAGAGGCCAAAGTAATGGGCTAAGTGGGTCCTTGATCCAAATAAACCTCTCCTCCTGTTAAGCTGATTACTTCATGTATTTTGTTGCAGTCACAGAAAGCTGATTAATGAACCACGACAGAGGCCAAAGTAGTCACATGAAAGAGAGGGAGTGAAGGGGTGGGGAGGGTGTGAGATCTGCTGCTATGGGGAAACAGATGCTAGAATGACTTGGCTCTTTAACACATATACATGGGGGGCTTAGAAAACCACACCAGAAACATCGCAGCAGCAGCCTTGGCTGGTCTCAGAATCTATGTTACATCACCAGAAACCTCTTTCCCCCGGCACACACCAAGTGTCAGGCTTTAGGCCGAGGCATCCAAACATCATAGTCTTCACAGACCCCCCCCCCAGTGCAGCCTTGACCCCCTCAGACCTGCCACAGAGGACCCTGCCTCCATGGACCTCCCCGAAGCCCACACTCAATACCTGGAGCTCCCTCTGTGGAAAATGCACTGGGCAGCATATGTCCCTTCTTCCCGTCACTGAACACAGGTCAATCCCCAGAGTCCTCCCAAATCTCTTCATGCCCAGTGGACCTGTCATTGGGAAATAAGATTTGAGTGCAGACAGGGAGTCTGCTTCCCTGAGCACAGAAATTACTGTGCTGGAGACACTGGCGAAGGTGTCAGCTGCACACAGGAGTCAGAGTGGGTGGGGATCTATCTGTGCTCTGATGGTGAGGGCACCGCTTTCCTCTCTCCCTTCAGTGGAAGCAGAGGCTGCAAAGACAGGTAATTCATCCCACTGGTTAGTTTTCCAAAGCCTGTATTCCAAGAAATGCCAGTCAATTAGAGGCCATGCTGATGGAAGTTAAAGAAAAGGCAAGAGGCTGGGCATTGGTGGCACACACCTTTAATCCCAGCGCTGGGGAGGCAGAAGCAGGTGGATCTCTGTGAGTTTGAGGTCAGCCTGGTCTACAGAGGGAGAGAGAGTTCCAGGACAATCAGGGCTGTTACACAGAGAAATCCTGTCTCAAAAAACAAACAAACAAAACACAGAGAAGTGTCTTGTGAGCCACACTTAAAGAAACAAGGAAATACACTTCAACAGCAAATTAGTTCAATAAACCCCAAATGTATTCTCTCTCTTCCTCTCTGAAGCTTCACACAAACTTCATTTATTTTCCTTGAGAAGTGCAAATGAAATAGTCTCTCTCCTGGGCTTCAGGCTCCTGTGCAGTGACTTGGGGGCTCAGTTCGACATTTTAATCTTTTAATAAATTAACTAATTGGTAGCTAAAGGGATGACTTGGTGGTTAAGAGCACTAGTTGTTCTTCCAGAAGACCCATGGTTCAATTCCTAGCACCCACCTGGCAGCTCACAACTGTCTGTAACTCCAAGATATGACAGCCTCACACAGAGACATACATGCAGGCAAAACACCAATGTGTATAAAATAAAACAATTAACTAATTAACTAATGTGAATGCAACCTGTACTTTCTTTGTGTGTGTATATATTATTTATGTGTACTTGAGCATGTAGTTGCACCTGTTACATATATGTGAACACAACCAGAGGTTAGTATGGAGCGTCTTCTTCTATCACTTCACACTTTTTTTAATAGTTTTGTTATTTGCATATGTGTGTGTGTGTGTATCTGTGTATGTATATGTGCACAGGTGTATGCACCCATAGAGTCCAGAAGAAGGCACTGAATCCTGGGAGCTATAGATCGTAAACTGCCTAATGTGGGTGCTGGGGACTGAATTTGGGCTCCCTGGAAGAGCAGATGGCTCCCTCCCTGCTCAGCCATCTCTCAGTCATTCCACTTTGACTCTGGAGCTCACTGAGACAGAGTCTCTCACTGAACCAGGAGCTCACCAACTGGCTACAGTGGTTACAGGCCACTTCCATCTTTAAGATGCAGTCTCCCCAGCCACTGGGGAGGAGGAAGAGGATGCTGGCACATTCAAGTATATTTCAGCCTGCTTCATTCCACTGGCCAGGATTCAGGAGCATAACTGCTAGTCCTATGCAAGGGATCAGACGGACACAGCCCAGGCAGGAATGATGCTCTATAGGGATGTATTTCATCCTTCTTTTGGACCTTTGCAATACTTGGAAGTGCTGCTGATCATGGTTCAAATGTCACTTCCTTAGGGAGTGAACCAAGGGAGGCCTGGAGTTTGGACCCACAGGCACCATCACCAGCCCATCACCTGTGGTGGAGACAAGTGCAAGCTTTATTGCCTGACCTGTGTGCCCAGCAGCAGATGGGAAATCTGCCTTTGAGAAAGACCTCCTGGCTGCTGCCCGAGAAGAGGCCATGAAGACATTTCTATTTTTAAGAAAGGGCAGCTCCCCTGGTGGCATCCCAAGGAAAGGGCAGCTAAGCATGACGCTGTCTTTGATGAACAATGTTGACTCCAGAGAGACATTTCACTAATGCTCCCTGTAAAAGGTTTATAAATTATTCAGCCTCCCAGCTGTCTGGGAGAGGCTCCGGCTGGTTCCTGTAAGGCAGCTGGGAAGAAGCTGAGGCCCAGGAGAGGCTGGGAATGCAGTGGTCAGAGGTACAGAAACAGCCTTCCTCTCCTTTTAGCTTTAGCATTTCTTTGTGGGCTCAAGTTAAGCCATCTCTAAACCCAGGAGTGGATATACCTACTGTGTGGGTAACCAGTGACCCTGGGGACAAAGATCAGTATTGAGTGTCTGAGTGACACAAGAGAGGGGTTATCCTGGCTGGGGTTTAAAGAATGAGTAGGAGTTCATGGGGTAGGCAGACAGAGAGTGAGAGGCACCCCTGTAGGGCAGAGCTCTGTGCTAAATGTGACTGTAAGGAAGATGATCTCAGCTGCAGGTCCAGGCAGACCCCGGTCCCGGTCCAGAGGTCTACACTCTTGCCAGGAGTGGTGACAAGGCATTAAGAAGAAATATGGCATGGATCTGTCAGGAAGGATGGCTCAGCCTTCATGAGAAACCCTGAACTTGGTATCAGGGCTAAACAAGAACTGTCTGTGTCACCCTGAGAATAACCTAATCCCTTTGTGCTAGAAAGGCTGCATCTGTCCTGCCTGCCTCATGGGGGCCAAAAATACCAGCCACATCCAGTCTTCAACTGGTAAGTGGTATGCCAAAGCCAACCTGTATAACTGTTACTGTTTTGCTCCAGGAAGCAGTCCAGACTAGGCCTAGCTGCTTAGCTGGTTGTGCCAGGAGTTGTGCTGAGATGGAACCAACTGATGGTTACTGATGGCTGCCTGTGATGCCTGTACCCCTCCCCTCTTGCTGTGGCTCTCTGCCCTCTGCTGCTGTTCAGATGCACTCTTAAGAGTGGGGTGGTAGTGTATTCCTTTAATCCCAGCAGTTGGGAGGCACAAGCAGGTGGATCTCTGAGTTCGAGGCGAACCTAGTCTACAGGGAGAGTTCCAGGACAGGTTCCAAAGCAATACAGAGAAACTCTGTCTCAAAAAACAAAACAAAACAAAGTAAGAAAAGAGTGGGGTCCTGGGTGAGCAGAGGTAATTGGAGGAACACTCACAGTCTGACCTCACTGCAATAGCAAGTGTGAACTGAATCCCAGGACTGAGAAAGTTACCTGGTAGGATCAGTTGGTATAGGTACAAGGGCCCCCAGGTACTTCCTGGCTGACTGTGGCTGCTGAAGGTCTGACTGCCAGGGTTCAAAGCCCTTGCCTGCAGTTTGTTGGATATTCTACTTTGGACATCTGGCTTTGCCTCAAGTTCCCTAGTTTTGAGTGGTACTCCTAGCTCAGAGGGCTGTTGTGGAGTGAGCAGAGCCTAGGAAGTGCTCTGAGAGTATTTGTCAGGGCAGATAAAGGTGAATCCATGGGGTCTCTTCATCCTCCTCTCTCCAGCACAGACCAGCCAGGGACATCAGTCTTGACAGACAAATGCTGGCTGCAGCCCTGTGTTCACGACCTTCTAATTGACACAGACAAGGAGTGTTTCCAACCCCTGCTCAGGCCCTGGCAGCTTCTGGGTGACAAGTCACTGTCAGCTGCTTTTAACAAGCTTCAGGTTCTGACCAAGGTAAGACCTGGACCAGTTCTGTGATAATTGGGACCTTCAGAAAGACCATCAAAGAGATGCTGATGAAAGTGAATCCCAGCCAAGTCCCACATCTTTCAGGGATGATATGGACCATATCTCCAGCTCAAGCTCCCTGTCAGTTGTGTGGATCTCATCCTCTTAGGCCTGGACCTCCCCTGGGGACACTACTGTTGGGCCACACAGCACCCTCTCCCAGGAGGGGTGGTAAGGGAGGGACCACATGAGGCTCTCTGCAAACCTTGCAGGAAGTCACCATTCTGGAGGAGCAGTAGACTCAGAGCTGTGCGGGACCCCACCGCTCAACACTCTGCCTGCTGAGCTGATACACAGCTGGGGCCTCCTTGAGTCCCAGTTGGATCCTGGCACAGCAGGCGCCTAAAGTTTTCTGCTAATTAAAAGCAGGTTTTGACATTTGGGACTTTGTGCTGGAGACAAGCTCACACTCTGCTGTCAGTTGAGAATGGAAGTGTCAGGTTTTCCCTCAGCTTGTGGCCTTGCACAGCTGGGCCTATGGCTGCTGACTTTCAAATGCTTTTATTTATTTACTGACTGTGTTTGTTCATTTCTCCACACTTCAGAGAGGATTTGACTAAGCATTAAGAGCAGGTTTGTCTTTATACTGGGGGGTGAATTGGGGGAGGTGGGGTTGGGGGGATGGACAGGAACCCAAAACACAGGGCATTTGAGGACAGGAAGGACTGTGCGAATTCCGAGTGCATTGCTTGGACAAGTAAGTTGCTTAGTCTCTTTGGAGGCTCAGAACAGGCCTGCTCCTGTCTCTATCCAATGGGGGCACCCAGTTACTTCTCTACTGAAGATAAAATTAGAGCATGATCTAGAGTACAGTGGTTGCTTACCAGCACCTTCCAGAACAGGCTTGAGTACAAAGGTTGACGAAGTAAGAATTGGAAAGCAGAGCTAAAGGAAGAATGGACTGGAGGCTGTTTTCTGTTGTTACTCCTGTAGCCACTTTTAGCTGCTGCCCAGCCTGTCCTTCCCCAGTCCCTTACAATACCATAAGCTTGCCTTGGCCAGGTCCCACAGTTTCCTATACCCGGCTAAAGCCCAAGACTCCGGGGAAACTGAGGCAGGGCTCTGCACTTGAGGTTGGGCAGTGTTGGTGGTTACTTTTGCATGGGGAGGGCAGGCAAGGAAGAAACTGTGTAACCTGAGGTCCCAGAATCCTTCCAGGTTGGCCTCATTGTGACTTCTGACTTCTCCTTAGACTTTCCTGAGCTCTGGAATCCTAGTCTCCCCCCCCACCCCAACACACACACACACACACACACACACACACACACACACACACACACACACACACACACTGGACCCAAAATGGAATGAGGCCAGGAATGGGAGGCTCTGTGTGCTTCCAGACCCAGGCACCTTCAGCAGCAGACCTGTGTATGTGGCTTCTAAGAGCATCTAAGCAATCCCAGCTCATCCAAGATACCGATGGGAGAACTCCAGTAAGTCCCATTAGCTTTCCTTCCAGAGTAACTGGCCAGGAATCTAAGATGGGAGCAGCATACTACAGAAGAGAGACAGTAGTCTCCTTTCCCTGACCAAAAAAAAAGGCTTTGGAAGGGAGGGTTTGTTTGCATTCATCAGTTTGAAGCATTGCCACCATGGTGGGGAAGGGCAGGAGTGTGAGGTGACTGACTGGTCACATTGCCTCTGCAGACAGGAAGCAGAGGTGACGCTGGGGCTCAACTCACTTTCTTCTTTTTACTGAGGGCAGGACTCCAGCCTGTGAGGTGATGCAGTGGTGCTGCCATAGTCAGAGTGGTCCCCCCTTCAGTTAAACCTCTCTGGAAACCCCCTTGAGGTGTGCGTCCATGGTGACTTCAGAGCCTGTCAAGTTGACAGTGAACATGAACAACTTTGGGGGTCTTCCTGGGTAAGCACAAGCTGACACCTGAAGTTGACCATGCCACTCTCCAGCCTGAACAGTGGCTCCCCTACTCTCAGCATGAGGTTCCAGCTTACACCCCGTTTCTCTCCTCAGCCCTTCTGTGCCCTCTGGCCTCCAGCCTCTTTATGGGTCTTGGATGCTTAAGACCCTTCTGTGTCCCTCCCAGTGTCCAGGGCACTTCCTTCTTATCCATGATGTCCTGGCTAAGGGTAGATGACTCATCTCCTCTCTGTAACCCTGCCCTTACAGAGCACACAGCACATCAGTTGGTAGAGTTGTGTCAGTCTGGTAGCATGTAGGGCTTTTCTCTGGCACACCCCTGTATCCACAGTGCCTGGCACACAGAAAGTAGCCCATAAATGCTTTGTATTATAGGGAAAGATGGCAGTGGCTTGAGGGACATTTGAGTCAATGGAAATACTTTTCCCCACAATCTGTCTATGGAGTTTGCTTACACATGGAAATGCACTCGAGTCCTAGCTATAGGTGGGCACACTGTCACCAGCCACACCTTCTGTCAGGGAATGAAAAAACCCTCTTTGCCCCCCAAAGCTTCTCACCCTCTAGACTGCACCTCTTCTGCAGCCCAAATCTCTGGTTAACAGATAGAATGAATGCTACCAGGACTGAGCTCATTTCAGCCACAGGGGACCTAAATGTAGTGCCACCACCCAGAGCCTGAGCTCCACACTGCACTGAGTCCACACACGCAGAAGCTCACAGATGTGTGGATGCCCCTGGCCAGGCATCAGCCACTGTCCACAGCCACGTATGAAGAAAGACCTTTGTGAGTCTTTCTCTCTCTCTGCATAGCCACAAGAACCACCAGCAGCTCCCACTTTAGTGAGAGATAAACGCAAGACAGAAGAAAGAACCAGTGTAAGCCTGGGGTTCGATCCCCACATCACATAAACCAATCATGATGTCATATGTCTATGATCCCAGCATTTAGGGGGTGGAGGCAGGAGAATCAGAACTTCAAGATCATCTTTAGCTTTATAGCCGGTTCAAGACCAGCCTGGATTACATGAGATCCTGCCTCAAGAAAGAAAGGGAGGGAGGAAGGGAAGGAGGAGGAGAAAAGCAAAGCGAACACGCTGGAAAATGGCTTTTAGATACAAGGTCCAAACACACAGAACGACCTAATGGTGATTAGTGTGTCTCCTTTCCTCTCCCCTCCTCCCTCCCCTCCAAAGAAGAGACCTTAGTCAATCCACAAGCACCCCTGAGTGGAAGGCTAGAGCAGCAGGCCTCTAAGAATGGCCACCAAGGTCTAGGCCAGACCTCTAACCCTGTATGCAGATGGGCCAATGGCTTTGGCCATGGCTGCTCTCAGCAGCCAAGGTCAGCTGGTTGAGAGATGACTGGGGGTGTTCACAGAGCAGCACCAAGCGCTGTAGCTGAAGGAGCTGCCTTCCTTCCTTCTACAGGGAGGAACAAACAGTCCCCTGGCCTCAAATCCTTGCTGGCAACTTTCCATTAATGAGCGCTCATTGGTTTTGGAGGGTTGTTATCAACCGTGATTACACACTCCAGGACAGTGTGTTTGCCCAAGGTCTCACTGTTGGAAGCAGGTGGCCAGGTTGAGGCCAAATCTTTTCCACCCCAGCAGGAACCTGCTGTTTTCCACTACCAAGACCAAACAGAGGTAGGAGGAGGTAGCTGTGCCCTGGCCCCAAAGGACAGGGCTGCAGCACTGTTACAACTTCACCGAGCATGGGCTGTGCAGCCTGCTACTGGGGCTGATGACATGACTGACTGGCTATGGACAGCTATCTCTCTATGTGCCGCAAGTGCTCAGTCTCCGAGAGGGAAGCAATTTAGATGATGATTCAGCTGGTACTTTGGCAGATGTTTCCCAGTGTGCTGGGTTTGGAGAGTAGCCTCATCTTTGAAATGAAACAAACTCAGCTCCTCCCTGGCTCCCTCCCCACCTAGCTGAGGCCTGCTCATCTCCATAGCCAGTCACATTCCCCAGGTCTAGGAGGCAATGCCCTTCCCCTTCCCCCTCCCCCCAGGTAAGAAGCAGGGCAGTGGACCTATGTGGTTGGGAGGTTTTACATGGGTCAGGGTTGTTGCATGCATGACCTCTGGGCCCTGGGGACACAGAGTTGACAAGGCTGGTTTTTAAGTTGGTTTGCAGCTGGTGGCAGATCTCTGTGAGTTCAAGGCCAGCTTGGTCTACATAATGAGTTTCAGGATAGCCAGGGCTACATGGAGAAACCCTGCTCCAAAAAAAACAGTTTATTTGGAGCTTATGGTTTCAGAGGGTTAACATGTATGATGGTGGAGCAAAGACAGAGGGCAGGAAAGCTGAGAGCTCACACCTTGATCTTCAGTAGGAAAGAGAGAGAGAGAGAGAGAGAGAGAGAGAGAGAGAGAGAGAGAGAGAGAGAGAGAGAGAGAGAGAGAGAGCACACTGGGAATGGCATGGGCTTCTGGATCCTCAAAGTGTGTCCCCAGTGACACTCCTCCAGCAAGGCCATTCCGAACTCTTCCCAAACAGTTCCACCAGCTGGGAAGAATTCAAACCTATGAGCCATTCTCATTCAGACAACCACAGACAGTCTAGGATATTTTTCCAGAGTTAACCTTGGGGCACAGTTGTTGGTAGAAGAAATTCTACACACTCCAGAGTCCAGCCTGGCAGCACTCACCCACCCCACGAATACCTACTGTGATAAGTGCAGATGAAGAACAGACCCCCCTCCCTTGATGAAAGTCTCTTATGCACAAACCAGAGACACTTGTGTCTTTCATCTCATAGGGAGCTTTGAAGAGCAAATTGCTTAAGTGCCCAACAGGGAGATCCACGCAGACCACAGGGAAGGTGGGGGACAGCTTTCTTGAAAGTGGATGGCAGGCCATTCTGGCAACTCAGATACTGCTAGCATGCTTGAGGCAATAAATACAGATCAAAGGGACTGGCCCTTTTAGCAAGTATCACCCACATCCCACCAAGGAAGAGCTGCCTATATCTGAGTTCCAGCTCTTCTCTTGCATGTGCTCAGCTAGGGGTTAGCCATTTCCTGTTCTGTTTACTTAGCTGGAGAAGGGAACCTAAAACAGCCTGACTCTGGTCAGGGTGAGTGTAGCAGCAGGTTGAACTGCATCCAGTTCTAAGGGGCAGAGATCCAATATCAGGATGCCATGTGCCCTGAGCCTGGAGAGAGCTTTCTTCCCTGTGTATGCTTCTCCTCTTGTCATAACAGTGTCGGGGTGGAGTGGAATAGGAAGGCCGGTGCCCCTGGACTCCTCTGATATAGGCAACAATTCTATCTGAAGGTGGTCACATCTCGTAATACTCTAGGAGCAGGGTTCGCTGTGGAATAATCCTCTGTACCCTGTGTGAATATATGCCACTATGATTGGTTTAAAAAACAAGCTGACTGGCCAGTAGTTGAACAGGATAAAGTTAGGTGGGAAAGCTAAACTGGGAATGATGGGATGAGGGAGGGCAGAGTCAGAGTCGCCAGCCAGCCAGAGAACAAATCAGACACACACATAGGACAGAGGTAACAGCCAGGAGCCTTGGGGCAGCACATAGAGTAACAGAAATGGGTTCAGTTGTAAGAGCTAGTCAGTAACAAGCCTGAGCTATCAACCAAGCATTCATAATGAATATTAAGCCTCTGAGTCAATTATTTGGGGAGCAGCTGCTGGGTATTTGGGAACACGTGGTTGGGACAGGAAAACTTCACCTATAAGGATTTCTGTGGAGGCCGTTGTAGTGAGAAATGGCTTTACACTGGGTCTGCAGGTGCCGCCATGACCTCCCAGCACTAAAGCTCAATGTTTCTACATTTGCTTCATTTCTCCTTCACACAACAGGAGGAACCACATTACAGTAGGAAGGTTGGGAACCGCTTCCTTAGAAGGTTACCATGTCTACTGCAGATCTAATCAGGAATCTGATCTAAAGTTTAAGCCATAGACTGATTTTCATTGCTACTTCATAACTGTAACTTTGTTATTGCTACGGGCTATAATGTAAATATATATATTTTCCCATAGGCTTAGGCAACCACTGTAAAAGGTCTGTTCAACCCAAGAGGGGTCATGACCCATAGGTTAAAAACCATTTTCTAAGGGGTGTTCACACCTCCTTTCAAGACTGATGCCACCAAGAAGAATTTTCAAGTTTGTGGGGACATCGTTGTGCAGAAAGTCAGCTCCTGATTTTGGCAACCACAGGAATGGTGGTGGGGAGTCTCTAGCCAACTCCCCGAGTCTGGAGGGAAGCCAGGCATTGCTCCAGCAGACTCCATCTTGCCTTTCTCTTGGGTCTTCTCTCTGCCCTCTCCTGCAGTCCCCATGAACTCCAGGAATAAATCCAGGTCTTAGGATAAGCTTTTGTGACAAGAGACTACACTTGTCTGGTGCTGGAGGACTTTCTCATCTCTCTTACCAGCTTCCAGAATGTCCTAAGATAATGATCAGCTGCCAGTGAGGGCTTTTTGTCCCTCCATGTCCCCCACTGCCTGTTTTGTTTATGAATCCTAAAGCCTTGTGGGTACCACAGAGCCATGGCTGAGATTGTGGATGCTGGTCCCTGACCTCAGCAAACTCTTCTCTGAGATGATCACTGTTTTCCTGCTTGGATCATGGAGTAATGGGCCAGATCTGACCTGCTGTGACTCCAGAAAGTCTGTTCCTCTCTCCCCAGGTCAAGGAAGTATCACTTAGCCTATTCCATGACAACTAGGCTTAGGAACCAACTGAGCATCTACTGAGCACATTGGTCCCTTGTTGGTCTCCTGTTCTTCTCGGGCTTTCACCTCCTGGACCCCTTGTTGTGCTCAGCACATTTAACTAATTGACCTAATGTATTTATTTTGAAGTGATGGGATTGGAGCTAGGCTAGGCAAGCTACCACAAAGCCTCTGTTTTGTGTTACTATTGAGATATACAATACCTACAGTCAGTCAAAGCAAGACTTAGAGTACAATCCACTTCACTAAGTAAATCAGCAGAGTAGGGCTGAGTGTTTGCCTAGTATTCATTAAGCCCTGGGTTTGATCCGTAGCTGGATAAGCTGGGTGTGGCATGCATGCCTACTATGCCAGCACTTGGTAGGAGATGGAGTTAGGAGGATTGGAAGTTTAAGATCATCTTTGGCATAGTGAGTTTGAAGCTAGCTTGGACCACACTAGACCTGTCTCAAGAACAACAATGTTCAGCTGGAACCTCCTTCCTGCTCCTGCCACATTCCTGCCTCTCCAAATCCTGCCCCTTGAAGCTGCCAGTTGCTCGGGACCCTGCCTGGGAGGGCGCCATACTTGGGCACAGGCCCAACCTGTGGCAGACACATCGTCCCTTGTCTACAGGGGGAGGGGTACTTAAACTTCTCCTGTCCCCTTCCCCAGCCAGATCTCTGGGGCCTGGAGACTCACCCAGGAGTGTTTTGCTCAGGTATGCTGTTTTTTTTTTTTTTTTTTTTTTCTTCTTCTTCTTTTTTCCTTCTTAATCCTGCTTGATCTGACTTATGGTATCAGCAGAGAAACCCACTATCTGTTTACAGAAAACCTATCAAACAGCAATCTCCTTAGCAAGGGCAAAGGTCTGTCTGTACAGTCACACCTTTAATCCCAGCACTCAGGAGGCAGAAGCAGGCAGATCTCTGTGAGTTCGAGGCCAGCCTGGTCTACAGAGCAAGTTCCAGGACAGGCTCTAAAACAATATGGAGAAACCCTGTCTTGGAAAAACAAAACAAAAAATCCCATCAAAACCTGAGGTTAAGGTCCTCCTTAGCCTTCTGTAGCCTGGATCATCACACAGTCAGTTTCCCAGTACCGCGAGGCTTTCCTCCATCCTCCATGCTGTGGGTGGGCTGCAGGGGTAGGAGTGGGCCCAGGATTCTGGGGTCTGCCTGCAGCAGCCCCATTTCTTCTGCACAACTGAAGCACTTATCTGTGGCTGCCAAAGGCCATGCCTGGAAAAATCCAGGAGGAGCTGCACTGGACCGGGGCCTCCTGGCTCATGAGTTGTCTTCTTGTTAAATGAGGGATTCGAGTCTCCCAGTCCTCTCCAAGTCTTCTGAGTGCTAGAAGCTATTCGGAGAGATTTGGCAAGTCACCTGCCTTTAATGCCTTGGCAGCAGGGTGACAAGAATGGGTCCCCACGCAAAATTGATTTCCTTCCTCTTTGTTATTGTAGCTCAGAAGTAAACTGGCAGAGTGTGGAGGTTGTAGAATGGGTTGGTGTCAAATACAAGAAGGCATTGCAGTGTGTGTGTGTGTGTGTGTGTGTGTGTGTGTGTGTGGTGATGTAGTGTGTGTGTATGTTGGTGGTGTATGTGTGTGTATGTTGGTGATGTGTGTGTGTATGCGTGTATGTTGGTGGTGTGTATGTGTGTATGTTGGTGGTGTGTGTGTGTATGTATAAATGTTGGTGGTGTGTGTGTGTATGTTGGTGATGTGGTGTGTTAGGGATGGCACCTCAGAGAGAGGCAGTCATGGTCTGGGACGCCTCCTAAAAACCCATGGCCTGTGGGCACAACTTGGAGGGCTTCTTGATTGACAGACATGCCACAGACCATGAGGGTGGCCACCCCCAGTCCCCAGAGACAGAAGAGCCTGCATTCAAACATTGCCCTGTGCACCTCTCCATCTGGCGTTTCCTGTGTGATGAATGGAGAACCATGGATTCAAGTTCCCGGAACAAAGCCATACTTATCACTGCTCCCCTTACAAGACTGGTTAACTGGTTAGAACTTCAGGGATGGGAGAGTGGAATGTTGCAAGTCCAGAGCTACATTACAATCTATTTTAGGCTGTCTTTAGCCCACTAAATAACCATTCCTGGTCCACCTCTGTGTCAGGCATAACATCCTGTGATTGACAGGTCAAACCTCTCTGATTGTATTGACTTAACATAATTCTAGTTTCCACCAATCAAAAGGCTAGGAATACCAGCAGATAGGATCTGAGGCTGAAGCTTGAGATTTTCCTGTGGTGCTGTGAATACCTATTTGATGTTTCCACTGGTGTATTTGTTTGTTTTTGAGACAGGGTTTCTCTGTGTAGCCTTGGTTGTCTTGGAACTCACCCTATAGATCAGGCTGGTCTTGAACTCACAGAGATCTATCTGCCTCTGCCTCCCAAGTACTGGGATTAAAGTTAAAGGTGTGTGCTACCACCACCACACAGCTTCTGCTGATTTTTTTTTTTTTTTTTTTTTTTTTTTTTTGGTATGAGTACTCTGTCTACATGTATGCTTGCACACCAGAAGAGGGCATCAGGTCCCCTGGAACTGGAGTTACAGACAGTTGTGAGCTGCCCCTTTGGTTGCTGGGAATTGAACCCAGGTCCTCTGGAGGAGCAGCCAGTGCTCTTAACCGCTGAGCCATCTCTCCAGCATCACCTCCCCTTCCTGCCCCAATGTATTTTAAAAACACCTAATCTATAACTTTCTGTTACTATAAAAACTTCACCAAATGTTACTACACTCAAATATGGACTCTGGGGTAACCTAAGTCTGCATTCCTGGGTCATAACCATTGGATTCAGAATAAACCATTACTCCCCGTGAGGTAAGAGTTGTGTTTTGTGGCAGCAATGTCAAGGGTTTCTCTGAGTTCTGTGGATAATCACAGCTGAGGAGAGCCCCAGCTGACAGCCAGGTGGGGAGAGATGTGATAAGCTGGAGGCTCCTTGTTTGGCATTGGTGTCCGATATGAGGAGAGCCTGGTGGCTCTTAGCTCTTAGCCTTGGGGTGAACAGGATCTGTGGTGGCTTGAATTGGAACAGCTCCCATAGGCTCATATATTTGAATATTTGGTCCCCAGTTGGTGGAACTGTTTGGGAAGGATTTCGAGGCATGGTCATCTTGGAGGTGTGCCACTGGAGGCTTTGAGGTTTGAAAACCTCATTCCATTCCCAGTCAGTTCTCTTTCTGCCTCTTGGCTGTAGATCAGGATGTATGTCCTCAGCTACTGCCTCAGCACCATGCTGGCCTGCCTGCCACCATACTCTATACCATGAGTGCTTCCTTTTATGTTACCTTGGTCATGATGTTTTATCATAGCAATAGATCAGTAACATATTGTTTCTATGAAGTGGGCTCGAAGTTCAGGGCTTCTGCTAGTAATGGAAAGCCTTAGAGTGAGGCTCTGTCTCAAAACAACAACAAAACAAAACAAAAAAACAAAAACAACAAAAACCCCAAACCAAACCAAAACAAAAACCAACCAAAGTTAATTAATTAATTAAATTAAATTAAAAGAATAAGAAAAGAAAGGAAGGAGGAAAATGAAAGCTCAGGACTTTAACTCAGTTGGTAGAGCACTTCCCTAATATTCTTGCAGCCCTGGATTCAATCCCTTGGCCTGTTTACCCCACTGTGGTGGCACAGGCCTCAAACAGCAGCACTCACATGGTAGAGGCAGAAGGTCACCCTTACTTACATATAAATTTTGATATCAGCTTGGACTGCATGAGACGCTGTCTTTAAGAGAAAAGGGTATCTTAGGCACACTCTACCTCTCCCTCCTCCTAAAGCACTGCTGTAGCTGTCAGGGAATGTTACAAGATGCAATCAAGAAAGACAAAGATAGCCTGACAACAGAAGCAAGACTCCAGAAGCAGGAAGAAAGATGGCAGGGCTTGCAGACCTGACCCCCAGGGAATCTTCCAAAACGCAGAGCAGCTGGTGTGCCCAGAAAGGGGGACAAAGGACACCTGCTAAGGAGGCAGCTAAGCCTCTCTGCCCAGCATGCTGCCTGCTTCCCACACATTGAGCTTTATGTTGGCAAAGGAAGCCATTTGGTTTTAGTAAGAAGGGGACTTGACTTTAAGCTCCCTCACAGATGGGGCTTGAAAGTCTCAGGCTTCTCCAGCAGAGACAGAAAGGTTTCCTTTACACAAAAGAGCAAATGGAGTTACAAAGAGCCTGCATGAGTCAGCCTGAAGAAGTGGCAACTGGACTGGAGAGATGCACCCATATCCTCAGTGGGATGCGAGCCAGCTGAGGGGAGGTAGGGGATGGTGTGAGGTTCAGAGAGCCTTGGATTTGAGAGAGAAGTTTGAAAGTTTGGTGAACAAATTTAGATTCATCAGTGGGACAAAGTGGGCTGACTTGTTCCCGTTGTAACATTGTCAAGCGAGAAAGGAAAAGAAAATCAGAGAAGGAAGTCACTCATTACATCCAAAAAATGAGAAACTGGAGTTTCTGGATTGAGATCCTCATTAAATTTCCAGCGCAAACAACTTAATTTGCATTTCAGAACAACAGAGCAAGGCAAGGCAGAAAGGTCTTCTGACAGAGATATTGTAAGTCACCGGAGAACAGAGCAAAGTCTTAAAGTCCTGAGGGAGATCTAATGTGAGTCCTGAGGCATCCAAGGTATGGCCAGATCCTAAATATAAAAGACAGAAAGCAAAACATTGCAACTCCGCCTGTTCTGAGGAAGCTACAACAGGGTTACACAAGCAAAAAGCATAGACAAGAGGGAGGCCCAGGGGAAGCAAGCAGGGCTGGGACTCTAGGAGAAGTGAAGGAATGATGAGAAAGGGTTAGTAAAAGTGATCACCGGATATGGAGGGCCATTACACTTAGCACCAAGATGCTGTGATGGAACCGTTGTGTATGGACACAGTATGAGATAAATCATCTACATGCATTAGAAAATTAAGACAACACAAGTAAGACAAGAGTGAATTTTTTAAAAAATGAAAAGCACAGGAAGGGAAAAGCAGCCACAGAATACTGTATGGTTCAGCTTAAATACGTTTATGCAGCTACAGTTATGACCAGGGTCTGATATCAAGGACAATGTAGATACCATGGGAGAAAAAAAAATGTATTGCATGTTTTGATTAACTGAGATTAACAAGACTTCCACATTGTTTGGGTTTTGGTGTCTTATTTAAGAGCGAATTCCTAACCCCATAGGAAAGAATTTCACCTGCATTTTCTAACAGAAGTTTAAAATTTCTGTCATTAGTTTTAAACGTTCTGTCTATAAGCCAGGAGTTGGTGGCGCACATCTTTAATCCCAGCACGCTAGAGGCAGAGACAGGCAGATCTCTGTGAGTTCGAGGCCAGCCTGGTCTACAAGAGCTAGTTCCAGGACAGGCTCCAAAACCACAGAGAAACCCTGTCTGGGGGGGGGGGGAATCTGTCTATTCATCTTAAAATTTTACATAAAGGAAGAAAATGTATATTGCCTCTTTTTCTTCACATCTTCTAACATAGTAGAGTGTTAAATGGAAAACCCAAAACACGTTGAAAAAATTATTGGAAATACAGAAAATTGGGACAAAACAGCAAGGAATATACAAGAGGAGTTGAGAGTGCTAGATGACAGACAGACAGCCATGGCTGATGGACAGACAGCTGAAAGCCACCGATGACAGATACAGACCCCTGGAAAGTCTCCTGATTAATGTGAGCTTCTGATCCTAGAATTAGGAAATCCAGTCAGTTTCAAAGAGACTTCCCTTCCCTCCCCTCCCCTCCTCTCCCCTCACCTCCCCTCCCTTCCCCTCCTTTTCCCTTTCCCTTCCCTCCCCTCCCCTCCTCTCCCCTCTCCTTCCCTCCCATCCCCTCACCTCCCCTCCCTTCCCCTCCTTTTCCCTTTCCCTTCCCTCCCCCTCCCCTCCCTTCCCTCTCCTTCCCTTCCCTCCCCTCCCCTCCTCTCCCCTCTCCTTCCCTCCCATCCCCTCTCCTCCCCTCCCTTCCCCTCCCCTCCCCTCTCCTTCCCTTCCCCTCCCCCTCCCCTCCCTTCCCCTCCCCTCCCTTCCCTCCCCTCCCCTCCCCTCTCCTTCCCTTCCCCTCCCCTCCCCTCCCTTCCCTTCCCTTTTCTTCCCTTCCCTTCCCTTCTCTTCCCGCCTCCTTCTTTTTCTGTTTTTCAAGACAGGGTTCCTCTATGCAGCCTGGGCTGCCCTGGAATTCACTCTGTAGACTAGGCTGGCCTCAAATTCACAAAGATCCACCTGACTCTGGGATTAATGGCATGTGCCACCATTGCACCGCTATAAGTGTAGATTCTTGGGCCCACCCCATACTTACTGAATCAGAAACTCTGGGTGAGAGTCATCAGTTCTTCCAGAAGGTTCTGACAGGGATTTACATGGACAGCTACTTCTATATACTATTCTACTTTATTTTTTCTAGGCTAGTGCGGGTGGATTTTGGGTTATTTTGGGGTCTTGCTATCATGAACATAACCTCTATAAATATTCAGTTTTTCCAGGATTCATGTTCATGAGATTTTGGAGTAGGACTTCCAGTCCAGTTTATGTCAAATTCTTTTCAAAAAGAATTGGTAATAGACTGGGTCCAAACAGAAAACAAAGGACACACTAATCCTAAGAAACACAAAGGGTTAGCAACAGAAGCAACTCACAATCATATCTTGCTGAAAGTCAATGTTCTTGTTGAAATGAACTCCCCCTCACCTCCCAGGTAACAGACATGATTGGATTGATGCAGGTAAGCTGCTCCTTGCTGGTTGTGACATCCAAGCCATCCCTAATATCTTAACTAACCAAAGTAGAAAACACAGTTTTCTGTGTTATCAGAATGTTGGTTTTTAAGGTGACTGCCAAGATACAAAAGCTAACTTCAGTCTCGTGGGACACCATTCTGTTTCTGCCTCAGTCATTGGGCCTGGGAGGCACTGGGGCCTAGAAGACATGCCTTGAACTTCAGTCTGATGTCCTGGTGTGGGACTGCATATTTTATAAAGGAGTCCACTAAACCGGTGTTGCTTCATGTTCCAATCTGCTGGAACTCTTTCAATGAAGTATTCACTAGGTGACTGCCAAGGATTCTGGGCTTTGAAGCCTCAGCACACTGTAATTATTGGAAGCAGTTCTTGCCAATAGAGATACACTGGAATCCAGCACCATAAAAGAGAAGGAGGGGATGGAAAAATTAAATGCTGAGTGTCCCTGTGGTGTAGGAGACCTAGCTGTTTTATGCCACCATCGTGCTTAGGATGTGTCAACACATTGGAATGGTCCTTTGAGGGGATTCCTGGCTTTAACTGGAAAAATTTATATTTCACACTGAAATAGAAAGACATTGTTTTGCAGTATCAAAATTTGACAAAAATGCAAAAAGCAATTATTTTTTTGGGGGGGTCATTTTTATCTTAAAAGTATTCATTGATCAAAATTTCCCCGAACAGAGGCAAAATGATTGCGCTTAGGGATTTATAGAGCTGGATGCTCACATACTTTGTTCTGTGTCTTTGTTTGTACATTTATGTATTTATTCAAGGATTTAAAAGAGATTTATCTTTGTTGTATGTGCATGAGTGTTTTGCCTACATGTGTATATATGTACCACAAGCACGCAACACTCATGAATGTCAGAGGAGACATCAAATCCCCTAAAAGTGGAGTTACAGGAAATTGTGTGTAGCAATCTTTCTCATTGGACTTTCTTTTGGGACCACCAACTCCCCAACAATGACACAGAGATTCGTTATTAATTATCAAAGTGTGGCCTTTAGCTTAGGCTTGTTTCCAGCTAGCTTATGACTCAAATTAACCTTTTTGTTTGTTTGTTTGTTTGTTTTGTTTGTTTGTTTGTTTTCGAGACAGGGTTTCTCTGTGTGGCTTTGGAGCCTGTCCTGGCATTCACTCTGTAGACTAGGCTAGTCTTGAAATCACAGAGATCTGCCTGCCTCTGGCTCCCTAGTGGTGGGACTAAAGGCATATGCCACCAACGCCCGGCTTCATGGACTCAAATTAACCTGTTTCTATTAATCTGTATTTTACTATGTGACTCTTACCTCTCTCCCATTCTGCACATCCAACTTGTTCTGCATCTCACTGGTGTCTCTCTGTCTCTCTTCTTCCCAGAGTTACCCTCTCTCCCCAGAAATCCTGCCTATTCTCTCCTGCCTAGTTATTGGCCAGCTAGCTCTTTATTAAACCAATCAGAAGACATCTTAGGCAAAGACATCTTTATAGTGTACAAAAGATTATCCTACAACAGTTTTGAGCTGCCATGTGGGTGCTGGGAACTGAACCCAGGCCCTCTGCCGAGCCATCTCTCTAGCCCCTACTTGTTTAATTGTGTGTGTGTGTGTGTGTGTGTGTGTGTGTGTGTGTGTGTGTATGCAGCCATGGCACATAGGTGAAGGTCAGATAACAACTTGAGGGATCTATTCTCTCTTTCCACCATGTGGATCTTGGAATTGAACTCGGGTTGTCAATCTGCAGCAGGGACCTTTAACCACTGAATCATCTTGGTGGTTTTGAGGCAGAGTCTTTTTTATGTAGCCCAGGCTGGTCTCAAACAAAAATCATAGAGTTGAGCTAATTGTCTGTTTAGGGAGTCCTCACTGAACCCATATAGCTCCTCTGTCCCTGCAGTCATAGTGTCCTTAGTTAAAACATGGTCTGCCAAAAAGAGTCACAAGGACACCAACAAGTATAACTCCGTCATCTCAAGACACAGCTCTGAGGGAACTCCCAGCAATTCTGTCTCAGAGGAAAAACCATAATTGCATAGTGAAGAAAAGCACTTCCACTAGAGGACCAGGAACTATCACAGACTACTGTGCTGGATGGTCAGTGATAGTGTAGGAAACTCTGGGGTTTGAATGAGAAATCATCCCACAGGCTCATGTGCCTGGACACTTGGTTCCCGGTTGGTGGTGCTGTTTGGGGAGGTTATGGTATATTTAGGAGATGGCACTTTGCTGAAGGAAGTACCTGAGTGGGGGTAGGCTTTGAGGTTCCATAACCTGGCTCCATTTCCTGTTTGCTGTGTCTTCTGGATTGCTGCTGGGCTAGCCTCATGACAGGAACTTGCCTACCTTTCTTCCCTGAGGCCACTCAGGTCTTCTGAAGACTTTGTGTACCTGCTTTTCTCTCCCCATTTGCTTTGCTGCTTGCACCCCACATCCCCCAAGCTGTAGACATCTGAACTGTGGCCTGCTGGCCCTTAGCCCTCTTCACTTCCTGTTGACATCCTTTTCCTAAGAGATTGTGGCACCCCAGCGCTTACAGTAGCCTTGCCTCGTTCATGGCTCCCCAAGGGGCTGTTCTCTAGGATTTCCAAATCATGAGTCTTACTACTGACACTCTACTGGGACACAGTAAAGAAGACTCATCTATGATTTGAACAGCAGGGTTTTTTTTTTTTTTTTTTAACCAAAGTTCACATTGAGAAGTGGTTCTTCATGGTGAGGTATAGTTGGAGGTGATGCAGTCTTGAAGGATGAGACCCTTATGAATAGATTCATTCTTCTCTTTCTTACAGTAATTATGGCTCTTGTGGGTCCCTGAAGGGTAGGGTTTTATAAAGGGTTCCTGCTCCCCAGGGCTTGCCTCTGCTGTACACACCTGCTTGATTTCCCCATGCTCGACTGTGAACTGAATCAGTGCACAGCCTGCTGCTAGCACCAGGCTTGTAGGCAGCCCAGGTTTCATAACTGTAAGTGTGGGGGCCCCTGCAATCACCAGAGCTGGCAGAGTAATGATCTGTGTGAGGGAAGAAGGAAATCCATTCAACACAAGTTACTTGCTGCTGTTGGTTCAAACTTCTAAAGTCTGACACTGAGCAGTTTATTTTAGACATATTTAAATACAGTACAACTTTAGCAAAAAGTTCCCTGGTAACAAAAATCCCAATCCCATGTGTGGTGTGACTACATTTAAACTCTTGCAAAGCACATGTGACCTCTTCCACAATGATAGGTTCTATAGCTTAAGGGCCTGGGATCTGGTGTGGTCTCAGTTATACAGATAGCATAGAGGTCTCCAGGTTATAAAATATATGAGTTCTATTGACTGAGAAGCAAAGCTAAAGCTAAAGGTCTAGCAAGGAAGGTCTGACATAAACCTAATTGATGGGAGATGCCATTATGTATATATGTTTCTCATACTGGTTTAATGAATAAAGCACTGTTGGCCAATAGGAAAGCCAGATAGGAGGGACTACGAGACAAGGAGGAAAGAGGAAGTAGTAGGGAGGGGTCAAGATGGAGAGTCTGGAGAGAGCAGAATGCCGGCCAGCTCCCTAGTAAGAGAAATACATAGATCAGCAGAAATGGGTTAATAATTAAGACAGAGCTAGCCGATAAGAAACTAGTAATGGACCAACAGATTATATCAAATACAAAGTCTCGGTGTGCGTTATTTGGGGCTGGTGCAGCGGCGGGACAAGACCAGCAGCAGGCAGAAAAAAACTAATCCTTACACCTAATAGTCGGGGGAAATTCAGGTATGGCTTGACCCTATAGATAGCATAGATCACCAAGCTATCAACATCCATTCCCAGCCATCTGGGTGGAACACAGGTATACATCCTTTTCATTGATAACTTTGTCTAACATTCCTGGTTTCCCTATTGCTTATCTGTGAGCACAAGGATCTCATGCCCTCTCCATGGGAGTCTAAACAAACTGCTTTTCTTTGTGAATTATCTAGTCTTAGCTGTTCTGTCATAGCAGTGGAAAATGGACCAATCACCTATGGCATCCTCCCCATTGTGGCCCATGTGTTCCGTAGTCTCTGCTCTGGTCAATGTGATTTTCCTTACAGAGTCTGGGGCAGTCTCAAGTCCCTGATCCCCTTTCACACTTCATATCCATTTGTCTTAGTTGCCTTTCTAGTGATGTGAGGAGACTCCATGACCAAGAAAACTAATAAAAGAAAGCATTTAATTGGGAGGTCATTTGGACTTTCAGAGAGTTAGTTCATTTCAGTCACAATGGGGAGTACGATTGCAGGCAGGCAGGCAGGCAGGCATGGAGCCAGAGCAGTAACTAAGAGCTTACACCCTTACCTGAGAGTAGGAGGCAGACAGAGGCAGAGAAAGGCAAGGGACAGAGACATTTGGAAGTGTGAAGGCTTTTGATACTTCAAAGTCTACTCCTGAAACTCATTTTCCAACAAGGCCACATTCATAATTCTTTCCAAACCGTTCCGCCAGCTGAGGATCAAGCATTCAAATATATGAGTCTATAGAGGCCATTCTCCTTCAAGCTACCACACCATCCCATTGGCTTCACCTTCAAAATGTAGCCCTAAAGTAGACACGGGCTGTGGCTACAGCTCAGTGAATGAGCCCTTGCCTAGCATACATGATCCTGAGTTTGGTCAACAACAACAACAAAGTGGAGCCTTCAAAATAACAAATGAGGCCCTTTGTCCTGCATCATTAGCTAGTTAATACAGCCTGGGGAGAATAAATATCCATGTGTGGATTGTCTCCATCACTCTTACCTGTTTTCTATCTCCTCTCTACTCTCTTTGTCTTAGCCTCTACCTCAGTGTTCCTTCAGTAGTTTCTTCTAATTCATGTTTTTTTTGGTAATATCTACTCTAAATGTTGTCTCATCTGTTTAATCTTTGCTCCAATGATCACATTTTGGTAATATCTACTCTAAATGTTGTCTCCTCTGTTTAATCTTTGCTCCAATGATCACATTTTCATTCTTTTAAAAAAAAATTTTTTTTTGAGTCAGGGTTTCTCTGTATTGCTTTGGATCCTGTCCTGGAACTAGTTCTGTAGACCAGTCTGGCCTTGAACTCACAGAGATCCCCCTGCCTCTGCCTCCTGAGTGCCACCAACACCTGACCCACATTTTTATTATCAAACTCATTTTTTGGTTGTTGTTTTTCTTTGGTTTCTACTTCAGCTCTTTTTCTTTTGCTGGGTTGATTTTTGACAATTTCATATATGTATAAATAGTATTATGATTACTGTAATCCCATCCTGTCTAACCTCTCTTCCATCTAACCTTCCAATCTTTATAAAAGTTCCTTTACTACATTCATGACTTTAAAAAATACCTACTGAGTTTTAATAGGATCATCTGTTGACAGTGGGTTAGAACAATATTAAGCTGTCAGGCCAAATGTGACTATTAGTGCAATAGTGGCATGACTGTTATAGTGGTAACCAATGACTTTTTGCTTAGACAGACAGACAGACAGACACACACACACACACACACACACACAGAGTTGTTAAATAATGCACCTTCCACTCAGATTCCTCCCTATCCTCCTGAACACTGACTTGTTTTTATTTTCTATCTCTTTATCATATGGAGAACATGACCTAAGAGAAATTCTGTCTCTTGGAACTGGTTATTGTCACTTTGTGTCATTCCCTTTTGATCAGTTCAGGCTTCTGTCTTTATTAATAGTCTGTCCCTTTTCACTGCAGAGTTGAATTCCATGGCATGGGCAGTTCACAGTCATCTAACCATTCTTGCATTCTTTTGAAGTTTTTTTTTTTTTTTTTTTTTTTTTTAAACCTTCCAGATTTTGGTTACTAGAAACAAAATTGCTAAAAATAGTTGTGCACTTTTTAAAAAATGTTTTATTTTAATTATATATGTGTTTGTGTGGGAGCTGGGAGCATGTGCATATAAGTGCAGGCATGTGGAGGCCAGAAGAGGGTGCCAGATGCCCTGAACCTGCAGTTACCAGTGGTTGTGAAGTATCCAACTTACGTGCTGGGGACCAAACCTGGATCCTTTGCAACAACAATGTTACTCGTACTGCTGAGCCATTTATCCAGATCTCTCTCTCTCTCTCTCTCTCTCTCTCTCTCTCTCTCTCTCTCTCTGTGTGTGTGTGTGTGTGTGTGTATGTTTTTATTTGGCTGGGGTCAAGGCCAAAAGGTCCAAGGCTGCAGCTGCCAGGTTGCATGTGTTCTTCATAAAGAAGTTGCCCAGCTGCTCACATGCTCCCCAGCTATCTCCCAGTTTATCTACATTTCTAATCCCAACATTTGGGATTAGTTGGGTTTTCGGTTTGTGTTGTTTTAATGTTAGCCATATGTATATATGTGACTTTCACTATGTCATTAACCCTTGTTTCCTGAATAGCTGTCATGTTGGCTGGCTTTATGTATGTGTTTGTCTGCCATTCCGATAGAGTCTCTGCTGAGATGCCTGTTCACATCTCTTACCTGCTTTATAACTGGATTGTTGTTTGCTGTTGAGTTCCATCACTCTTCATCTGTTACAGAAACGTGTCCCACACAGGGCATGTGGTTTACAAATATGTTCTTTAGTCTATAGCCTGCTTTTTAATTCTCACCACCATTTTTAATGTTTTTATTTATTTATCTTTTTACTTATGAGACAGGGTCTCACTATGTAGCCCTGGCTAGTGGAACTCTCTATGTAGACCAGATTGGTTTCAAATACAAAGAGATCCACCTGTCTCTGCCAGCCAAATGCTAGGACCATGGTGTGCACCACCACCTAGCATTTCCTCTCTTAAGGTAGAATTTCCAATTGTGATGGGTCAGATGTTTTATTTCTCTTCTGTTTTTAAATTTTAATTTATTTTTATTTTGTGTACATTGGTGTTTTGCCATGGGTGTTGGGTCCCCTGGAACTGGAGTTACAGATGTTGTGAGCTACCATGTGGGTGCTGGGAATTGAATCCCAGTCTTCTGGAAGAGAAGTCAATGCTCTTAACTACTGAGCAATCTCTCCAGCCTTTCATTTCTCTTCTTATAGATTGTGTTTTTGGTGTCAACTATAAGAATTGTCTAGCTGCATATCCTAAGGATTTGTCCCACATATAGTTTGTTCTGTGTACATAATTTTATAGAGTTAAATTTAGGTCTGTGACTCATTTTGAAGGTTTTTTTTTTTTTTTAAAAGATGGGAACTTAGATCAAGGTTGTTCTTATTTTTAATCTAAGATGCCCAGCTGTTCCAGCATCACAGATTGAGATGATTACCTTCTGCTGAACAGCTTTTTTTTTTTTTTTTTTCTTAATATGGTGAAAAAGTAGAAATCATTGTTGGTTCGGTGAGATGGCTCACCATTTCCACCAAACCTGACAGCCCGAGTTTGAGCTCTAGAATCCACATGGAGGAACCAGATAACTGCCTCCACAGGCCGTCCTCTGACCTCCACACCCCACCGAGTTTGAGCTCTAGAATCCACATGGAGGAACCAGATAACTGCCTCCACAGGCCGTCCTCTGACCTCCACACCCCACCACCGCACACAAATAACGTGAAAACCTTTTTAGAGAACCAGTTGGGCATATGTGTGTGGGTCTATTCCTGGCCCTCTGTTCTGTCCTGTTAACCTCTGAGTCTCCGCCCCCTCCCGTGGAGCGTGGTCTCAATTCGTGCAGCTGTATGAGGCTTGAAATAGGATAAACTGTAATGGCCCGTTTTATTTTTTCAACACAGCTTCAGCTCTCCCAGTTCTTTTGTTCTCTTTATATTCTTTAGAATGAGCTTCTCTGTCTATAGCATCTCAGCCGAACTCCAAAGGCTGCTGCTAGCCTCCTGGGAAGAATGCACGCCTTAACCAGGCTGTTGCTTCCCAGGGATTCACAGTTTAAACAGTAAGAGGGAAGCACAGAGAGCAAACTGGGATGGCAGGGCAGTCCAGCTCTTCCTTCTTTTAATTCATTTCATCTTCACGGTTGGATTTTACACAAATGCTCTACACACATTTTGTTGATTTATACCAGGTGTGTTTTTGGACTGATTATCCATGATATTAGCACTTTAAATTTTTTGTTCATGTGTTCAGTATATTTTAATAAGATTTATTTTGATATTTTTTGGTTGCTTTTTTTTTTGTCTTTTGGTGAACTAATCCGTGAGTTTCATTTGGGGCTACAGACAGGAGCATGGGTAAGGCGTTATCTACAGCAACTTAGCAGTGTCTACTCCCCCGAAGAGTATGCCTGTCTGTGTGGTATGGATGAGGTGTCTCCCATCAATGTGGCATTTGAACATTTGATCCCCATCTGGTGGTCCTGTTTGTGGAGACTTGGGAGGTGTGGCCTTGCTGGAGGAAGCCTGTCACTGGGGTGGGCTTTGAGGTTTCAAAGATTCTTGCCATTTCAAGTTTGTTCTCTGTTCCTTGCTGTTTAAGCTGTGAGCTATCAGCTTCTTGTCCAGCTGCCACATCTACCACCTGCTGCCATGCTGTCTCCATCACTATGGGCTCTAATCCTCTGGAACTATAAGCCAAACAAACTCTTCTATAAGTTGCCTTGGTCATGATGTCTTATTACTGAAACAGAAAATTATCTGAAACAAGTGTCTGAACAAGTTCAGCCATGATTCAGTGGGCTCAGTTTTCTCCATCAAGGTAGATTTTGGAGACCCCAGCCCTCCCCGAGGACCCACCAACAGGTGCTGGGGAAAGAGAATACTGAGGAGGCATGGTCATGCCAGAGGAAGTATGTCACTGGGGGTGGGCTTTACAACTTGAAAAGCCATTCGACATTCCCAGTCCACTCTCTGCTTCCTGCTTGTGGTTTAAGATGTGGCTTCTGCTCCAATTGCCATGCCTGCTTGCTGCTACACTTTCCCCACGGTGATGGCCATGGACTCTTATCTCCTGGAACTGTAAGCCGAAATGGACACTTCCTTCTATAAGTTGCTTTGGCCATAGTGTTTTATTACAGCAACAGAAAATCGACTAAGAGAGAATCTTTAGGGTCTATTTCCCGACTTGTTGCACAGTTAAACTTGTCAGCTGTGCTGAACACAGATGCTGAGTGTGCATTTCACGCCTGCCCAGCCATAGGATGAAAGTGCTGTCTCCTCAGCCACCACACCAGCAGTTCTTGGTTGCACGCTGCATTTGCTTCTTCTTTTAAATGGTACTTCTTATCAGTGTGTGTGGGAGTTGTTAACACAGTACACATGTGGAGGACTGAGGACAACTGTGTAGAGGTGACTTCCTCCTTCCACCTTTTCATGGGTTCAGGGATGGAGCTCTGGTCACCAGGCTTGTGTGGCAAGTGCATTTACCTGCTAAGCCATCTCACCAACCCTGCAGTCATTTCATATCCAGTCGAGGAAGGTCTCCTCTGTCTCTGCATTTCTGTGAGTTTCTATGTGAATGGCCATTGTTTTAATAATACAATTGACATACAGTAAAAAACAAAACAAAACAAAAACTCCATATAGTTTTTCAGTCTATTCTCTGTTGTGCAGTCAATCAACACTAACTCCAGAATGTTTTCATCATTCTACACCCCAAAGAAATCCTGTATTCAGCTATGTCTGGTCATTCTTCATCCCTTCCTTCTCCCCAGATCTTGGCATGGACCACTCTAGTTTCTGTATTTGAGAACTGCCTATTCTGGATGTTCCTATTCCATCTGGATTCTGAGCCTGACATCTTTGATTTAGCATGGTGCCTTCAAGGTTTGTCCACATTGTAGCACAAACTGGCATTCTCTCCTGTAGCTGATAGGTTTTGCTTTCCATTCACCATAGATGCATACATTCTCTTCTTTTGGAAATGATGCTTGCTTGAAAATTTCTGTATGCGTGTCCTAGTTAGATTTAATTGTCAACTCGACACAACCTGAAGTCCTCTGAAAGGAAAGCCCCCATTAAGGAATTGCCCAGAACAGATTGGTTTATGGGCCTGATTGTGGAGGTTTGTCTCCATTACCAATTGATCCAGAAGTGCTCAACCCACTGTGGACAGCACCATTCCCTGGGCATGTGGTCCTGGGCTATATAAGAAATCTAGCTAAGCATGAGTCTTGACATGAGCCAGCAAACATCATCCATCCATGGTTTTTGCTTCAAGTTCCTGCTATGACCTTCTCAATGATGGACTGTGACCTGGAAGTATAAGCCAACAGACCTTTTCCTCCCCAAATTGCTTTTGATCATAGTGTTTTATCACATCACAGAATGAAACTAGAACTTCCACCATGTGAGTACTGGGCATTGACTCAGGCTGTCAGGTTTGCTGGTAAGTGCCTTTACTTGATTTTCCACAGTTGTCTGATCCTGATGCACTATGCCCTTCCCTCCATTCTTTCATAAATATTATTCACTCATTATTCTTAACAAATACCCACATATGTTCAGTTTAAAGTCCCTTCATTGTTTCAACTATTTAATTTCATCTGGAGTTAATTCATTTTTTGATTGTTGATTTTGTTGCCATCAAGCATAGCTCTAGATGTTTCAGGCTTTGAGTTTTCTTATTTGTGAGTAAAAGCTTCTTCCTCCCTCCCTCCCTCTTTCCCTCCCTCCCTACTTCTTTCCAGCACCTAGCATGTCATATTTGAGGCCTGGTCTGCAGTTAAGAACATGATTTTGACTTAGAGGTTCTGAGTCTCAGAATGTCACCCTTCTGTGGTCTGTTCATCCATCCAGGTGATATGGGCTCAGGGGAGGGTGTCTAGGGCCACACTTTCACACATGCTGTCACCCCCACCCCCATGAAATGACTGAGATGAATTTCTTCTTTCCAAGTGACTTGTTTCTCTTCTCACCTCTGGCTTCAAAAGACAGCCTGGCTCTGTTCCTACCCTCCAGTCCCAATTACAGGAGAGGCATCCTGCATGAGTTTAAAGCCAGCCTGGGCTACATGGCCTAGTCTCAAAAACAAAACACCCCAGTCTGGATTTTCATTTTACTCCTTTTTTCTGAACCACGGCTTTTATTTGCCTCTTTGAAATGAGGCAAAGTATAAGCAAATGTCACGCTTTATCTTATCCAAAATTAGGATGAGCCTTCTGCCTTCCGTAATATAATTTATTGGCAAATTGTCACGTGTTGTTTAAGGTTACTGCAAGCTGACTTGGGTGGGTAGGGGGCTTCCTTGTGCCAGACCCTAGCATGTTTATTTCAGGGGGGGTCTCTAAAGCCCCCCTCTAGAGGCAAGCTGGCTCCAATCTAGGCCAGGAGAAAGGAAGACAGCCTGCAGCTAAGGACCTTAAAATCGTTGCTTCCTGAGGACAGCTAGAAAGCAAACAGAAGTTACTATTGTTTATCCCATGACACAAAAATGCTTGTGGTGGGAATGGGAACCAAGAAGCTGGTCAGTTGCAACAGGGAATCCCAGGTACCAGGTATGCGCTTCTCCCCCAGGCCCTCGGGGCGTTCCTGGCCCCACTGAGGCTGCTCCCTTGGCCTGCTCTCAGCAAGGCTATTCCAGCCACAGCCGCCATTATATCTGAGCACTGATTTGATGATTTGCTTTTTGCCTGATGTTTGCTAATTGTTCTTTTACTTTTCCTTGCTACATGCTCAATAAATTTTCTCATCTAATCCAAAGGGTGGGCCTATGTGGATCATCCTTGGTACCATGTGACATACTTTCTTTCCAAGGCACTAGGATGTCAATGTGAAAGACAAAAAAGTAAAGTTAAAGAAACCCCCCACTTGAAATGAAGGACAGACTAACCTGGAAAACTAACCCAGACCAATATCTGTTCCTTGGAATTTGCTAACTTCCCCTCACAAGGCCCTGAGATAACAAGATACCAAGAATTTACATTGCCCCTCCTTTCTTGTGAGTCAGCAGGTGGTAACTAGGGTCCTTAAGAAACAAAGAGATAACTGTACCTCCGGTTTGCCCAGACAAGATTAATTAGCACACCCTGAGGCCCTCAGGTCTGTTGACTCTAATAGTGAGACCATCTGGCCTCAAAGGGTCATGCACTCAATGGACAGAGGGTCCCACCCCCTCCCTAAGCTTGTGGGTTTTGCCTTTAAAAACACCTGTGGGGGGGTTCTCTCTAGCGTGTGTGCTGGAGGAGCCCGTTTGTGCAAACGTTTCCTGTTCATTAAAGCCTCTTGTGTGTTGCAGCAACTGGACTGGACATTGAGTTCTTGGGGATACCGACCGAAACTGGGAGACTCCTCATTCTAAGGGTCTTACAAATGGAGGTGGCACTTTTCTTTTGTTCTGCTTGCCAGGTCCCAAATAATCACACAAAAACTTATATTATTTACATAAAATCCAGTCTATAGCTCAGGCTTATTACTAATTAGCTCTTACAACTTAAATTCATTTTGCCATGCGGCTTCATGGCTTTATCTGTTCTCTGGAATGTCTTGTTCCTGGCTGGTTAACTTCTCTCTCCTGGACTCTGCCCTTCTTTTAACCTTCCTTAGTTTGGGTTTTCTGCCTAACCTTATCCTGTCCTGCTATTGATCAGTCAGCTTCTTTATTAAACCAATCAGAAAATGTACACAGTACACAGGACTATTCCACAGCATGGGGGAACCTCAGTCTATATTGTCAACCACAGCTGAACTACAGCAGGCCCCTAGGTAGGCCACAGCATCCAGGGTCAGGTGTACAAGTAGGACACTGAGGGAACTGAAAGGTTTTTTTTTTTCTTTGTTTGTTTTCTAAGGCTTTTCCAGGACTGGGGATTTATTCAGCTCAGTGGTGGCATGCTTGTAGGCATGAGGCCCTGGGTTTGATCTCTAGCACCACACAGGGCTGTGGCACTCAGAGCCTGTAATCCCAGCACACTGAAGGTCATGGTCATCCTTGGCAACATTGTGGGTTCAAGGCCAGTCTGGGCAACACAAGACCCTGATTAACAACAACAACAAAAAACAAAAAACAAAAAAACAAAAAAACAACAACAACAACAAAAACAAAACAAAACAAAACAAAACAAAAAAAACAAAAAAAAAAAAAAAAAAAAAAAAAAGAGGGAGGGGAAGAAAACTATCCAAACTCCTGCAATCCGGTAATGGCTAGGTGGAGGCAGAACAATTCAAGGTTATCCTTGGCTACTTCCAAACCAGTCTGGTGTATAGGATACTGGCTCAAAAAAATAATAATAATAAAAAAATAGTTTTCTTTTTTGTCAAGATTTTCTACTATTGAATACAATTTGCGAATTGCATTCAAGTTACAATAAGAAAAGTCAACCTCATTTAAAAAGAAAAAGGAAAACAAAACAAAACAAAAAAGACACCACCACTGAGAAGCTTGGGATGCTGTTTTGGGAAGAATCAGAAAGAACAGAAGCTTTCCAAGAGTGAGAATCAAATGACAGAACCCATGCTTCTTGTTGATAGGCCGCTGAGAAAGGCGCATGGCCCGGGAGGCGGGGCTGCGTCACTTCCGGAAGGCATGTCTCTGGCGGACCGCGCTCCGGGAGCGGGCGGTCTCCATGGCAACCAGCAGGCCCCGACCCAGTTGCTTGGTTCTCCGCTGCTGTCTCTCCGGCTGCGCCCGCACAAAGACTGCGCAGTGACCGCGCAGTGCCACGACCCCGCCACTCCAGCCCCGTGGGAATAGCAGCCGCCGCCGCAGCCCGGGAGGCAGTTCCGGCGGCCACCGTGACGCACAGGCCGGGCGCGGCTCCGACCGGCGGGCCATCTTGGCAGCGGAGGGGTTGGCGGAGCGACAGGTACACACACCGCCTGGCAGGGACCAGCCCAGGTGCGGCTGTCTTTGTTCTCTCGGAGGTAGTCGCGTGGCACCCGCGGGCAGCGCCTTCACCCGCGGCCGGAGCTCCGGCAGGTGCGTCCCGCCAAGTCTGGACAGCGCATAAGGCCTTGGCAGGTCCAGCCTATCCATCCTGCAAGGCCTGGGAAGGTCCAAGGCCCTTCATCACGAAAGGCCTGGGCAGGCCCTGCTCGCTCATGTTGCAAGGCCTGGGTAGGTCCAGCTTGTGCATCTTGCAAGGGTTGAGCAGGTTCACTTCGAACATCCTTCAAAGCTTGGTCGGGTCCAGCCAGCGCCCCACGCCTTGACCCTGCAAAAGCCAGCCGAAAGGAACTGTGCCCAGGACAGGACCAGCATCCACAGGCTTGCCCTCCAAGATTCTGCCTGGGTGCACCTGCTTCAGCACCCAAAGCCTTTTGCTCTGGTTCTCCAACTCGCAGTGACTTGCCCTTGGCCAGCATGGTCCAACCTCAGACAGCCAAAACCGAAAGCCCAGCCTCTGCTCCTGGTGCCAGCGCACAGATGGATGATGTGGTTGACACCTTGACCTCCCTGCGCCTCACCAACTCTGCTCTGAGGCGTGAAGCCTCCACACTGAGGGCTGAGAAGGCCAACCTCACCAACATGCTGGAGAGTGTGATGGCCGAGCTTACCCTGTTGCGCACCCGGGCACGCATCCCTGGCGCCCTGCAGATCACTCCACCTATCTCTGCCATCACCTCCAATGGGAGCCGACCCATGACCACACCACCCACCTCACTGCCTGAACCCTTCTCTGGAGACCCTGGCCAGTTGGCGGGATTCCTGATGCAGATGGACAGGTTCATGATCTTTCAAGCTTCCCGCTTCCCAGGCGAAGCAGAGAGAGTGGCCTTCCTGGTGTCCCGACTGACTGGGGAGGCGGAGAAGTGGGCTATCCCCCACATGCAGCCAGATAGCCCTTTGCGAAACAACTACCAGGGCTTTCTGGCTGAGCTACGCAGAACCTACAAATCCCCACTGAGGCACTCAAGGCGTGCACAAATCCGGAAGACTTCTGCATCCAATAGGGCTGTGCGGGAGCGGCAGATGTTATGCCGCCAACTGACCACAGCTGGCACAGGACCTTGTCCAGTGCATCCAGCCTCCAATGGGACCAGTCCAGCACCAGCCTTGCCCACCCGCAGCCGGAACCTTTAGAGACTTGTGGCCATCCAGGTAGCTAGACTGTTGCTAAGAAGAATTGTCAATATGGTAGTATTGTCCTGTTTGCAGACACTTTCACGCCTCTCTTGGTCTATGGGAGTCCATCCTGCCATCTTCATTGGTTATCCACCCTGCTGTGCGGTTTTTTTTTTGTTGTTGTTGTTGTTGTTTTTTTTTTTTTTTTTGCTAGCTTTACCTGCAACTCAGTGCATGCTCCCCTTTCTGTCGCTGGCAATCCCAGCTTCTCTAGTAATCACAGCACAGCCCCTTGGACATGTGCCTGCCTAAGAATCATTTAGGCTGACCACCTCTGCAGTCTCACCTAGTGGACATTCAGCTTCTGTGTACTCCCTGTAAGCACCCTGGCGGTTCCCTTCCTGGTCACTCTGGTCTTGCTGATGAGTTCTGAACAGAAAGAAACCAGCTTGGCCCTGTAGGTAGCTGATGTGTACCTGAACCAGGCTGCCCACATCTGGTCATTTGGCAAGGTAGCCAGATAGTCACTCTGCATTCCAGGGATCCTTTCCCCTATGGGGGGAGCCTGTACTCCAGTATACCCCATTGCTGTTGCTCAGAAGGCCTGGTCCTTCATAGACATTCCTCCTGCCTCTCCCATCCACAGGAGACTTGTTCGCACCTGTCTGTGACTGTCAGTGTTCTGGAAGGCATCAGGGAAGTCTAACATTCATCTGTTGAGTTAGTCGTGGACCTGGAACCCTGGGCAGTTCCACCAGGGTTCCACAGGCAGCAGATTCCTGGCATCCATGGATCAGCTATAACAGACTGAGGGGGATCCTGAGGACCCCATTTGCTGCCTGGATTTTCATGGAGAGGCTCACAGGCATCTGCTCATGCCTGCCGGCGTGGCTCCATCGTGGGCCTTGTCTAGCCACAGACGCTTTTTTCACCCAGGTGCCACGTGGCTTTCACCTTGGCCTTTTATCCACCCACACCATCTCTAGTCCAAGGTACCCACTTGACATATACACTCTCTGTGCCTGGGCCTAATGGCTAGCCTTTGTCCAAGAACAAAAGACTGGCTGGGGGCCAGTTCCTCTGGAAGGCATCGAGCACCTTCAGTAGGGGGTGTTGACCTCTTGCTGAAGAATGGTGAAGAGCGGCGAACAGCTTTTGTCCTCATGTGGACACACATTTCAATTCTGAGAAACAAAGCATTGGCTTCTTTGAAGAAGGTTGGCCTGGAAATCATACTCAGACTCAGCCGAGCTTCTGGACAGTGACATCTGTCACATTTCAATGCCAAATTAACTGTGTTTACATGCCCACTTGGCCCCTTGGGGGAGATAGGTGCCTCTCCTGGGTTCTCCTGCCCTCCTCTGCATGGTCTTGGCTTGACCACAAAAAAATCACCTCTGCACCCACCCAAATACACTCCCCTCTTGGGAGTTCAGAGGCTGGGGCCTGGAACCTGGCCTCTTTCAGAGACTTCTGTCATTGGGGAAAGTGACTGATTCCAAAGCAGCCACCCTTCTAAGGCCAGGAGTCTTCAGTGCTCACTGGGCTCAAAGCCCACAGCCACCTGCTTCTTGTTAACTCTGTTAGCCCAGCAGCCTTGCTGAACAGCCTAGACCGAGGCACCCTGCTGGCACCATGGTGCTTCATAAGTGGGCCGAAGATTCCCAGATGGTCCCATTGAGAATGCTAACTGGTCCCCTACAGCTGAGTCTCAGGACCTTCCAGTAGTGGGGACTCCACAGCTTTACCAGAAAAGCCGGATGGTATCTGTGGAGGCAAGAGACACCTGGAAGGTTTCTTTGTGGCCTTCTCACTAGGATTAGAGACCCACTGGGAGGCATGTGGCTCACCTGCTGTGGCTCCTTGGACCAATGGGTGATGTATTTGTGTTAGGTTCTGCTTCAGAGTCCTCAGCTGGTGCCGGAGCCAGAGCCATGCAGGCTGGCTGTCTTCCTACATGGCTTTACTATCTCCCTTTGCCATCTGGGCTGAATCACCTGGGTCACTCTGCTGCAGTGGGACCACACTGCAGCTCTGGTGGCACTGGCTTGGTGGTTTTTTGTTTGTTTGTGTGTTTTGTTTTTCTTAGTGTTGGTATTTGTGGAAATGGGCCAGCGCTGCCCTGTATTTAGAGCCATCTCGATAGCTCTGTGGCATGCAGCCTGGAGCACATGAGAGAGGGTTGAGGCTTACCCTCCACCTGGGACCTGAAGAAGCATTTTGGATCTGTTGCTAAGGAATCCCATGGTGGTTCTAGCAGGGGGGCATGGTTAGTCCCCAGCCAAAATGACAAGATGCAAGGCCCATGCAGCTCCAGAGGGAGACTGCCATGATGACATCAAGCTGAGGTAGGGGGAGGGGAAGCTTTGTACATATCTTAAGGTTGTAGTTTCTTGAGCTCAGAAGAGCACAGGGAGAGGGGGATGGAGGAGTTGGTGTACGGAGTGGCCTTCCAGCATGGACTGTTGCAGCAGTACTCTGCCTGCTTCCCAGACTCTGTGATCCCCATCTGGTCAGCAGGCTCTACTGTCTCCAGTATCTACCTGACAATGGGACCTGGCATGAGGGTGACTTCCCAGCCTGATGTGTAATATGGCCTTTGGATTGTCTTCATGTCCCAAGGCATTTAGTGACTTTAAGGTGGGGAAGCTGTAGGGACTGAGGGGGACTTAGGGAGCGAGCCTGGGGCATGGCTGGAGCACACTGGGGACAGAGCATTAGGTGGCAGGGGCGCTGAAGTGCCCTTTGTTGATAAGTCTGTTCTGTTGCACTTTGCTCAGAAGGGGTCCATCAGGAGCTTTGCTAGCCCATCGTGGCATGAGGCTCAGGTTTGGAGGTGAGAGCTGGAGATTGGGCCAGTGGGCAAGCTTCCCAGTGTTGGGGGGTTTCTTGCCTTTACCATCTCTTTAGGACCTCACATTGGACTTGGTGGCAGCTGACCCAGCACAGAAGGTAGAGCTAAAGAGAGGAGTCCCCATTCAGTGCCACCAACAGCTGGACCAGGGCTCCCCTTCTCCAAGGCAGCACACATCAGGTAGGGGACCAGGGAGGGGAAAGAAAATGGTCAGACTCGGTGTTTTGGTGTTTCCTTCCTGTCCCTGGCCCCATCTTTCTTTGCCTTTTATACATACATGGTGCTGTCAGTGAATCCCACCATGTGCATATGACACACCTGTTCCCATGTGCCACTAACCTTATTCTGAGTGGCTGTGAACCCTTCCCTCAGACAGAGGGACAGTGCTGTGTTAGAGATTGATGGTGCATCAGGTTTTCCTCCTAGGGCCAAGTTACTCCCTAGTAGACTCTCAAAGGTGGGATTATTGGATTTACGAATATGGGGCCCTTGAGACTTTTATTATCTACTGACAAAAGTTTCCAGAAATTTCTGTGTCCATTGCACTGCCACCAGCAAGGGTAAGTGTGTCTGATTCAGGGTCTTCTGCCAGGGCTGAGTATTTTCTGACTTGAGGAGAACAGCATAGTCATGCTTCAGTTGCATCTTTTGGTTCCAGCACGTTGAGCATCTTTTTACGCCAAGTGATTGCGTTTCCTCTCTTACAGACTGCCGATGTCCTTTGCTCCACTGATGGTCCTGACCAGTTTATAAGAGCTCCGTATGCAATTAAAGATACTAACCTGTTATGTGTCGTATATGCTATAAGTGTTTCTGGGGTTTTGCTGTGGGTATGATTGAAGCTGGCATACACAGGCAAGCAATGCCTGGCTCTGCCAAGCTGCTGCACAGGACAAGAGGGGTGGCTGGGACACAACAGCCTCTTGGGAGACATTATGAAATCCTTGACACAAATGGACATATGAGGCCTTTGGGCCCAGGTGTGGTAGAAGCGTCCTGGTCACAGTGTTTATACCCCAAGCAGTTTTTATACTTTGTGGGAGAGGTGGTTCTGCTAGCTGTGTAACATGACCTATACATGACAGGAGCCATCATAGAGCAGGCAGCCATGTGCTCAGATTGTCTTTCTGGCCCCAGGATCCCTTGGCTTTGTCAGCACATGCCATGTCACAGTTTTCAAATGGCATTTAAACCACGAAAGGAAACAGAGGTCATGTAAGCTTGAGTGCTATATTTTAGTGAAAACTTAACTTTTCTGAGCAAAATATTTCTAAACAAAATAACGGCTGTTTCCATCTTGGTGAGTTTCCATGTGGCCACCAGAGGCTCAGACTGTTTCTTTCCTTAATCTTTGTGACACTGTTGTGAACCTCCTAGGAAACCCACTGCATGCCGATGAGGAAGTCCCACAGTGTCATGCTAACAGAGTGTCCTTGTAGAACAGGTACCACTGGGCCAGGAAGGACTAAGAGCAGGCAGTTCTGGCCCAGTCTGTGAAGCCTCTGGGATGGCTTCTAGTGCTTTGAACCTCCAGTCTTTGCCCCTCTTAATAAACAGCCATTTCTGGGATTAATTTGGTATGTCTTGTGAGATGCGCCTTTGTCCGTGTGGAGCCGGGCCTGCCCCATGGACTGCCCTGTTCTGGCCCTTTTCCTGTTTGTGTTTGTACTGAGATCTGGTTCCCACTTCACTTGTTCTTATCTCCTAACACTAAAACAATTTCTAAGGTTTCCCTTAAAAACCGTGTGGGGGTGCAGCTTCGAGTGGGACACCATTGCTCTGAAGGTGGCCGGTGGAGTTGGGCAGCAGTAAAACCCTGTCATCAGCAGCTAGCTGGCCCTTGTTGTAGCCAGCAGCAGTCCTCATGCTGACACCATGTGTCTGTGTCTCTGGCTGTAAGAATCTGCCCCACCTAGCTGTCCTCTGTTATGCTCAGGTTCAGAGTGCTTAGTGGCTTCCTAGATGTCCCCAGGAGATTTTCAAGGGCCTACCATCCCCTCTGGCTGGAGAGTAGAGGGTGGATGGTGTGGACGCCACCCATCACTCTGTCTGGCCCAAGTAAAAGTTGGCAATCATGACTAGGGACCTGGGCCAACATGCCGGTGACCAGGTGCTTCCTCTGGGCTCCTCTGCTTGGCCTAGGGGACTCTGGTGGTTTTGACTATCCTATTATCTGTCCACATTCTCCCAAAAGGAGTGGAAATTGTGTCCACCCAGCTATCTTCAGCCCATAGCTGCCCATCATCCAGGCCTGACATTAACCAGTTGTGAGGCCAGCCTAGGTCTTTCCTGCCTCTCAGGCCTGGACAGCGCACCTTGCTTTTCATTCGAATGACACTTGACACAGATTCAAGGTTACTGTTGGAACTCCCCTACTCTCCCTGGTTAGGGGTTTCCTTCTTGCCCCTCTCCCAACCTCTCATCTGTCAAATATTTTATGTTTCCACTGAACTTGTGTCTTTTCTACCAAATGGTGCATCTCACGGGCAGAGGTTCTGCCAACAGCGTCCCCAGTGCCTGGTTTGCTCAAGGAAGCTGTGATCATACAGCAGATGAAGATATGGTGACTGTCATGGCCACATAGGCCATGCCAGAGCAGCTGTCTGCTTTGCACTCTGGGGAAACCCACATAGCCCACATTCAGTCTGTCCTGCTTTACAAAGTGGGATCATCTGTCCATATGCCTCTTGACCCACTTATTAGGCAAGGAGAACTGGCCTTGGGGAGAACCACTTAACAATAACCATTTCATTCCCTGGTTTGGCCACATGCTTTAAACATTCACATTCCTTGGCAAATGTAACTTGTTTGCAATTTCTTTCATCACAAGCCATGCTGCTACAACAACCATAGTAGCTAGTTTTTCTGGGAACACTTTCTTGTCAACAGGACCTTGTTCTCAACAGCTCAACAGCTCCTCTGCTTACTAAGGACTATTGCTGGTACCCAGGAGAGAGGGAAAGGGTTGTGGTCCTTCCGAACATGTGGAGAGCACAGTTTCTCAGTTCATCCACTGATTGTAGCGTTTCCAGTTAGAGGTGGCCAGCATTCCCTGGACAGCAGGCGTGGGGAGGGGTCAACAGGGAAGGGGCCCTCTTCCATCAGCAGGACTATTCACAGATTCTTCAGCCATTCCAGGCTTGGACCCTGAGGGTCCTGGGCGTGGCTGGGCACAATAGGCCTATTCCCATTATCTCACACAGGTACTGGGTAGTTATAGAGTGTGGCCTGGTTGATCATGGCAGCATACTTGGTGTAGGGGCTGACTATGAATATAATTATAGCAAGGCCCCAGAGAACACCACCAGCACTAGCTCCTTTGCCCAGGCATTCTTGAGGAAGACAGAAAGTCTCCCAGCCATATTGATTTTGTTCAGTGTGTTATTTTTTTTAAATACTGCCATCTGCAGTAGAATGAAAGTTTGTCCCCGAATTCAAATGTTGAAATCTGTACTCTAATGTCATAATGTTGAGAAACAAATGTTTGTTGTTCAGGCCACAGTCTATGATACTGGTTTGAGAGAGGATAGTCATTATGGCTCAAGTATTTGAACACTTGGACTCCAGTGGATTGAGCTGTTTGGGAGGATATGGACCTTGAGAAGGTACAACTTTGCTGGAGGAAATACGTCTGTGGAGGTGGGCTTTGAGGGTTCATAGCCTCTCCCCCTTCGAGTTTGCTGTCTGTTCCCTGCTTGTGGATGGAGATGTGATCTCCCAGCTTCCTGTTCCAGCTGCCTGCTATCTCCCTGTCCATGACTGTCTCTCCTCTGGAACTCTAGCCAAACTCTTTGTAAGTTGCATTTGGTCATGGTGTTCTATCACAGCCACAGAAAAGTGACTGATACAGAAACCTCATCAAACACACCTGAGCTAGAGTCCACCACACTGAAATCTCAACACACTGGCAATTTTTAACCTGACGCTGGATTTTTTATAGGTTCTATTATGGCTGTTCTGGCTAGTTTTATGTCAACTTGACACATGCTAAAGCCATCTGAGAGGAGGGAATGTCAGTTAAGAAAATGCTCCTATAAGACTGTATTGTAGGCAGGCCTATAGGGCATTTTCTTAATTAGTGATCGATGGGGGGAGGGCCCAGCCCATTATGTGTGGTGCCATTCCTAGGCTGGTAGTCCTGGGTTCTATAAGAAAGCAGGCTGAGCAAGCTATGAGGAACAAGCCATTAAGCAACACCCCTCCATGGCCTCTGCATCAGCTCCTGCCTCCAGGTTCCTGCCCTGTTTGAATTCCTGTTCTGACTTCCTCTGATGATGTGGAAGTGTAAGCCAAATAAACACTTTCCTTCCCAACTTACTTTTTGGTTCTGTTGTTTCACTGCAGCAGTAATGACCCCAAAGGAAGACAATGGCAACATTTTGTAATGGGTTTTTCTTTCCTTACTGTACTGGCAGCAGCCTGGGGTATCCGCTTGTGTGCTTGCCATCCTCCCATGGATACAGATATCTCTCCAGGCTACCTGTCGCTGCTAGAGCATAGAACCATGGTCCGAAGTACCCCAGAGAAGGGAACAGAGTGTTTCTGGTTCCTTCCTGGTTTCTAGTTGACCTTCTACTTTCCATTTTTTTCAGAATGTCTGCTGCCCTAAGGAAGGCATTTGAGTCTAGGAACCCCATACTGCAGAACATTCCAAAGCAGGGCACACAAGAAAGCAAGTGTCAGAGCACTGGGGTGGGACAGTATAGGGAGCCAGGAGGCCTGGGAGGCCAAGGTACACTTGGATGTCCTGTGCTATAGAAACAGCAGAGAAAGCCACATTCTGTCCCTGACAGCAATCCTTGCTGCTGCACACCTTCCTTTAAGCAGATCCCCACTTCAGGGTGAATGTGGCCTTGGATGGCAAAGCCCAGGTTAACGTCAGTAGCCAGACACCCTAGCCCTACCTTGCATTTAAGTTGATCATAAACAGGCATTAAATGCTAAGAGACCACTCTAAAGACAAAAGTAAAAGGAGACCCTTAGAGTTGGGAGGAGACAGAAGCCACAAACTCCATTTGGACTAAGTTTCCTTGTGTATGCTCCCACTGAATTGAGCTTCTTCAATAAACCAGCTATGAATAATTCACTTGGTAACTCAAGGAGGTGTGGGTTCCTGACTGGGAAAGGCAGAGGAAATGGTGTGTGGTGGTGGTGTTCACAGGGAGGAAGGTGATTTGGGGCAGGAAAGCAGCATCGCACAATGGTGCCGTGTTTGTTTGCCATGCCAGCTGCCCAGAGTGCTTGGAAGGAACTTCAGGGTCTCAGCGAGAGAAATGGCTCCAGCAACACGCATGTGCCAAGCTCCTGCTGAACCTGGCACTGTTTTGAAAGCTGCGGTGAGCAGTGCCCAGCCAGTCCTGGATCTCACACAACTCTTTGTGGAGCAGGTCTGGTCACCGATGTGTGAGAGAAGAGGATGCAGGGTAGAAGCAGCAGGTTTCAGACCTGGCCTGGAAGGCTGGCACCATCCCAGAAACCTATGCAGCTGCTGGGGCTGAAGCCTTGAACTTGGGATATAGCCCAGTTAGGAAAAGTTATCAAAATAGCCTAGTCTTAAAATCAGTAATGACTTAGGCACAAGCAAATAATTTTTTTTTTTAATTTAGGGAAATTTAAAGATGCTTTGAACATTTATTTAGTTTTTATTTTATGTATGGTGAGTATATACCTGTGTGTGTATATTTGCCACATGTGTGCAGTGCCTTCAGGGGCCAGGAGAGGGCTTTAGATCCCCTGGAACTGTGTTGGAGGCCCTCAAACTGGAGTTCCAGAGGATTGTGAACCATCATGTAGGTGCTGGGAATCTATCTTGGGTTCATTGGAAGGGCAGCCACAGAATGTACCATTTTTATATTCATAAAATGGATTTTGTAAAATACACATTTTACTCTTTTTTAAAATGTTACTTTAAAAAGATATTTAATGAACTCACAACATGTTACATGGAAATATATGGCTTCTGTTGCTATTTCTCCTTGGTTGGTGAGATGTGTGTTTTGTCTTTTTTTAAAAAAAAAGTTAAATTTGAATTTACATACTGTGAAGTTCTCAGAACTGTCATGAACAGTGTGAGTGCTGTGACAGATGCGTGCTCCTGCTTAATATGACCACAACTACAGTATAGAATCTTTGCATCACTCAGAAAGCTCTGGGTACCTCCAGCCACCAATCTCTCCCCACCCTGCTTGCACCCTGCTTGTTGCATTGGGGGTTAGCCTGAAATCAGCATTGACCCTTCTGTTTCTATGTGTGGGACATAGATGGTAGATGGTGGTATCCAGGCATGCTCAGATCGCTGCTTTGAAGACTCCATCCCACAGACCTGCTATGTTGGTCCATCCAGACACCTTAATTGTCTCTTTTAATTTGACAATCATCCTTTTAAAATACTATATTACAGATGTTTAATTTCTTTTAGAATAGTGAGAATTCCTTGCATACACACAACGAAATATGAGTGCATCCTTCCACACTTTCTCCCTTTCTGCCCCCCCCATACCTCCCAAACATTCCTCTCCCACTTCATAGCTATTTTGGATGGACAGTGCCATCTGAGCAGCCAAGAGTGACTGCTCTGACTGCATCTGCTGCAGTTGCTTGGACACACACATGTGCATCTCTCAGATGGACCCCTGAGGTTGGCATCATCGAGTTACAGCTGAGGGAGGCTCAGCCTCACAGTCCTTCACCTTAGCAAGTATCACTCATACATAGCAATGGTTTTCATATTTCCTACATGTGAATAAAGGGTTTTGATTATGTTCTGTTTCCCTCCAACCTGCTGACCCCTCCTCTTCTTAACTGGACAACTTTCTTCTCTCTCTCTTTCTCTCTCCTTCTCCTTCTTCTCTTCCTCCTCCTCCTTTTCAGACAGGGTTTCTCTGAGTAACAGCTCTGGCTGTCCTAGAACTCGGTCTGTAAACCAGGCGGTCCTCAAACTCACAGAGGCCCACCTGCCTATGCTTCCTAAGTGTGGAATTAAAGGCATGTGTCTCTATCACCCAATTCTATTCCTCCACCCTTTTTTCCCACTCCTTTCTTTCTGTCACCCAATGAATTTCATTAAGGTTGCTTACAGGAATATGGGTAAGGTGTTATTACAGGCCAAGAGCATCTTGCCAGTGACTACACAACTGAAGAAAATGCCCTCCCTCATTAACTTCCATTAGCTGTTGGGGACACTTGTAAGTCCCTTCACTAATGTGACAGAGTGTCGCCGTGGATCTCCTGTGGATCATCACAGTTCCTATAAATTCAAGAGTACAATGGTAGCTTCGTGCCTGGAAGATCATGTTTCAGAACAGCCTGCCCCTGCCTCTGGCTTCCCTGTTCCTTTCACTATCTCTTCAGGTATGTCCCCGAACCTCAGATAGGATAATAGAGACATAGGATTTAGGGCTGAGCACTCACACGCCATTTCTCAATGAGGTGACTGTTATGAGTGTCTGTGGCTGCACTGTTTTGTGTGTGCTTTGGTTTCTTCATGCACCTCCACTCTCCACCCATCTTTGCTGCCTCAAGGCTTCCTTTGTGCTAAAGAAGATGAAGACATCAGCTCCAAGACCCTACAACACTGGTCCTTAACCTGTGGGTTATGACTTCCATAAAGGTCATATATTGGATATTCTGCATATCAGATGTTTACAGTAGCAAAATTACAGTTATGAGGTACCAACAACACAACCTGAGAAACTGTATTACAGGTTTGTAGCATTAGAAAGGTTGAAAACCACTGCCCTACAACAAGCATCTCACTGATTAGAGCTCAACACCTGGTAGTAATTCTTTTTAATTCTTGGATTAGTAAGTCATAAGTGGTGAAATCTTTCACTCTGAAATGTGCCAGTAACCCTGGCCCCTGTCAATGCAGAGAAGACCAGCATTCAGAAATGTCTCCAGGCAAGGAAAGAGCAATAACTTATAGAATACAGTTTTGTTATTTTTTAAATATATTTATGCCTCTCTATGTGTACATTTGGGCATGTGTGCAGGGAGGCCTGAAGAAGGCATTAGCTCTCCTGAGCTGAAGTTGCAGGCAGTTGTGAGATGTCTGACATGGGTGCTGGCACTTGAACTTGGATCCTCTGGAAGAGTGGGAAGCAGTCTTAACCTCTTGAGCCATCTTTCTGGCCCACATATGATAACGTTTTAACATTCATTTGTAGGTTCATGACTCATCATGAGCTTTTTATGTGTGGTGTGAGGTGGGTTAACTCGGATTAGTTCCAGTACAGATGGAGGTGTTAGTCCCTCATTGTCTTCAGTTGGTTGTCTGGATGACATTATCAAACTCAGATGACCGCATGCAGTGGTCTCCACGTGGAGTCTGTTTGTCCCTCTTCATACCAGCTTTTGTGCACTGGATCATCTTGACAGCCCTCAAGATATGCATTCTGGGTTGCAGATTCAGGTTCAAGTTGTGTTGGGATTCTGGGTCTGTGCTCTCCAATACAGCCAGTCATGGGAGGTATGTGAAGATTGAGATTTAGGTCTCCAGATACAAGGTCCACATTTAAAAGGCTCACTAGAACAATTCTGTTCTCAGAGAGCAACTCACAGCGTGGCTAATTTTAGGTTCTTTGCAGCTCCAGTTAAGTTTTAGACCAGTTCCATCAATTTCCACAAAAGAGTCTGCTGGGACCATGGCAGGGAAGGCACTGAATAGAGCAGTCATTTAGAACTGATGTTTAAGTGAGACCCAGTCCTCGGCTAAGTGAATGCAGCTTCTCTCATTTTGTTTAATTTCAACCAGCCTTGTTTCCTAGTTTTTACTTAATAATCCCTCAAAACCTTCTGTAAATGACTTTCTGAGGATTTTGTTTTTGATGTTACAGTAGATGTTTTTTTTTTTATATATAAAAAGTTTCTTCTGCAATTGTTTGTTGCTCTTGTAGAAAATGAAAGCTAATTTAAAGAATTTATTTATTTAGCGTCCAAGGATACCCCAGGCTCTCACCTTCTACTATATGGGTCTCAGGGATCAAACTCAAGTTGGCAGGCTTAGAAGCAAGCACCTTTACCCACTGAGCCATCTTGCCTGCCTGCTCACCTGTGCTGTCTGTACTCATTTTTATTCTGTGATCTGCCCCAGTTTACTTACTAGTTTTCCGACAATTCTTGAGTCCTTTGGATGTCCTACCTACAAGCCTCATTGTCTCAGTAAAGGGTGTTAGAGAGCTCTATAGCCAGCTCACAGTAATCTCAGTATCCAGAAAGTCAGGAGGAGGCAGAGTCAGGAGGCAGAGTCAGGAGGAGCGTGCGTTCCAGACAATTTGGTCTAAAGAGAAAAACCTGTTTTGGGTGGGGCGGGGCAGGGTGGGGGGGGGGGAGGAAGAAGAAGGAAGGAAGGAGAAGAATGAGGAGAGGAGAGAAGGAGGGAAGGGAAGAAGAGAAGGGAAGGAGTGAAACAGCGGAAAGAAACTTCTAGTTTTCTCTTGTGTCCTTCATTTTGTCTTCTGTCCAGGCTTCCAGATGGCTGTGGCAGTTCCACATATGTGCCCCTTTCTGACCATCCACCTGGCAGGGCACCTTCAGTATCGTCCTGCACCAGGGATTTCCCACCTGTCTGACTTCCCTCCTTGCTGAAGGTCTTTAAAATTATTTTTAGTTGTGTTTTTCTGGATCTGTCTGAATGATTCTATTTTTCCTCTTTTATTCTGTTAACACAGTGAGTTGAACTGAGTTTTGAGTGACAAGGGAAGGAGCCTGAACAGTTGGAGTGAGTCTGACTTTGTGGCGGAACACCTTTCTTGCTGCAGACCTCTACAATGGGTTCATGCAATTGGTGCATTGATGTTTGTGGTTACTGTCTGTTGGGACATTACTGTCTTTCCTGTTTCTAGGAAAGGGTGTTGCCAGCTTCCAGAGGTAGCCTGACATGTTTCTGGCCTCAGTTTTCTGAGACAGCCTGTGCAAAGTTAAATTGTTCCTTCTTTCCTCAAGTTTTGTGGCACTGTTCTGGGGGGAATCATTTACTCTCCCCAGAGTCAGTCCCCTATGTCAGGCTTAATCAAGGATACCGCCAAAGTCTAACTTGGTGAACTGCTGAATTATTGGAGTTACTTGTGGGATGATGGGTGATGGGTCACTTACAGGAAGAGCAGGAACCACCTAAAGACAGAAGCATCTTCAAATCCCAGCAGAGCACAACTTACAGATCATGAAAGCTGGAACCCTGGAGCTCTCTGCTCAACCCTCAGGCAGCTCAACATGTCAGCGACTTCTCTGCTCAGCAGCCCTTACTGCTTATTTGACCTTCAGGAGGGAGGGACCTACTGTATCTGGTCAGCTTCAGGGACTTCCTGAGACTTTCGAGTTGTTGACTTCCTGGGTCTTAAAGAACTTCCCTCCAGGATGAAATACAGTAACTCAGAGAGAATGGAAATACAATGCCAGTTTGTTCCTTATTTCTGGTGAACAGCAAGTGGACCATGGAAAGAATTCATGAGTGATGGTGCTCATCCTGAGGGAGCACACCCAGACTTTGAGAATGACTGCCATGCCAGCCCTGTCTTTATGATAGTCTCCTACCCCAGAAACTAAAGGTGGTGGTGCTGTCACAGTGAGCCACTTGCCCCTCTTTTGGGAGAAGTGGCCTCATTGCTTGGGACTCACTTTTTTTTTTTCTCCTGTGGGGTCTCTGTGACTCAAGGAAAGGACGAGCTGGGGCCTGATGGAGTGTGGCCTCGTTGCTAAGTTAGGAATCTTGAGTGACTTTCTACCCTAAGCCTCCTCTGGCATTTTAAAAACAAGAAAAGAAGGGAAAATAACTCTTTCTATTCTTGATTCATACTGCTGTCACTTTTAAATATTTGCAAGTTGTCCCCCATCACTGTGGCTTTTCAAATATGTCCTTGCTATTTATACCACTTATTTTTTGTGAGCTTAACTTTTAATGACGTTTATTGATTTATTCTATTTAGAAATATGGCCCGTGTTCACTGGTGAAAAAAAAAACTATAGAATTATTGCAGGATCTTCCACTGAAAATGTGATGGTTTTAATATATGCATTTCTCCTCTTAGTTTAAAATAAAACTACTTATGTACAAAATAATCTGTATGTATTAAGCATCCAAATGCAGAAAAACACAATGTAAAATGTGTAAGTAGCTTTGATCCCTTGATCTCATGCTGGTTTGAATGTGATTTACTCGAACCAGAGCTGGTATGGAACTTCGGTTGCTGGTGTTACAGTGCTGCAAGATGACAGGGTCCCTTGGAGATCAAGGAGGATTTAATGCTGCTCTTCCAGGACTGGATTAGTTATCACCAGAGCTGATTGTTACAGAGCATTTCTGTCCCCCCATCCTGCCCCCGCCACCACATGCACACCTGCTTGCCTCTCTGTCTTCCGCCTTTCTTTCTTCATGAGTTGAAACAGCACAAAGCCACCACTAGTACTACCCAGCCCCTGGCATCATGAGCCCAAATAACTCTCTTTCCTTTTAAATGACCCAGTCTCGAGTACTTTGTTGTAGCAACAGAGGACAGATTCAAACTCTGTAATTTCGTCCCTGGGATGTGAGCACTGTTGGCACCTCTTAGCCCTTGTCCAGTGTGGATACACATACTGCACATGCGCATATATGCTGCTATGACGACACACGTGAATGGCTGGGGGCCCATGCTCGCTCTTTCCAGAGAGGGACAATGTTCTTAGACTGGCTTCACCTCAGTCTCAACCCTGAGGCTTGTGTGTTTTCCCTAAGATGAATCTGCCCTGTTTCCCTTCCATTCACCCTGCTTATGGCAGCCCATCTGCTTCTGTGTTCTCTGCCCAGGGCTGCTGGGTTCCTTCGCTTCCATGTGCCAGACTCCAGTTCACAATCTCATGATCTCGGAGCTTTCTGGGGTGGCTCCAGAGAACCTCATCAGCTGAGCACATTCCCACCTCACCTTGGGACTCAACTCCCATGATGCTCACTCCCGGCAACATCCGACCCAGGTAACTGGGATGACAATGACAGCTGGCATTTCTGTCCTAGATCGCCTACCTCTACTTCCGACGTGTGGGAGACTTCAGTAGAAATTATCCATGTCTCGGAGATTTTAAGATTAGTCAGCATTAAACTGTGTGTACTTGTTCTCTCTTCCTCTCTCATCCCCCCCCCCCCATCTCTTCTCTCATGGCTCGGTTCAGTCTGCTGGCTATGTCCAGTCTGGACTCTTCCAGATGCCTCTACCGCAAACATTCTCAACCATACAGAGGAGTGGTCAGGTCCTCACATTTTCATTTGAACAGCAGAAGGGGAAACTGGAAACTCATATGCAGAGTAAAATCTTGAGGAATGGAAGAACAGGAAAGGAGGGAGGGCTCTGCAAGAGGGTAACAGAATATCAGAGGGAGAAGAAAGGGGAGCCTGGCTAAGACCTGAGTGATCACCTTTGGGGAGCTTTCTGCTGAGACAGATGTACACCATGGGATTTGCATAGCTCAACTGCTGGGGAGTTTTCTGGGGAGATGAGAATAAGCAGCTGCAGCTCCCAGTCTGCAAGGATCAAGGCAACCATCCCACTGCAGTTCAGAATGGTGAGCCAATGTTTGTTTGGGGTCACTTAAGAGACACTGGTGACTCAGAGGCGACTACATCACCAGAAAGCCCACCTTTCTGATCTCTTTTCTCCAGAAATTGTTCATTGAGGGGGAGCCATGTGAACCCCCTAATCTGTAGAGCCTGAGCCTTGTGGGTCTAGGAAACTTCCCGAGTCTTCTAAGCCTCCCTCCCTCCATCTTTCCGGAGAGATGTTCTGTCTCATCATATGGGGTGGGGGAGTCTGTCCATCTTGAGGACAGGGCTTCCAGCTAACAAAACCCTAAGGGAGAAAGCTGCAGCCAATGTATGAATACACTGGGGTCCCTGCTCGCAGGCTCAGAGGCTGAGTGCTCACTGAGCCATGTACAAAGGAAACCCATTGTTTTGTGGAATTTTCCACATGCCCCTTAACCAGAAACACCCTTAGGGTTGTCAAATACCTGTCTAACCTGAACAAAGAGCACAGTGCCTCTCAGCCTAGCCTGGTGATGTGATGTCAGTCCCAGTTTCCCCTGTCACCCCCTCCTTTCCAAAGGACCTTGAAAGAAATGCTCTTGTGGGGGCTGGAGATATGGCTCAGTGGTCCACATTTTCAGAGAACCCAGATTCAGTTCTCAACACCCATATGGTAGTTCACAACCTTTGTAACTCCAGGTCCAAGGGATCCAGTGTCCTCTTCTGGCCTCCAGAGGCACTGGGCATTCATGTGGTGCACACACACACACACACACACACACACACACACACACACACACACACACGTCTGCCAAACATCCACACAAATAAAATAAAAATTAAAAGAGAGAGAGAGAAAGAAGATAGGAAATGCCCTTTTTCTGGGCAGTCTGGGGTTTTACTTCACTCTTAGCTCTGTTGCCAAAAACATTGATAAATGTTTTGCCTGGAGGCAGCTCCTGCTCTGTGGCTTCCTTGAACCAAGTCTTGCTCTAAACCTAACAACTTTGATTAAAAAGAAGAAACTCCACAGCATTAGTAAGTTCAAACACAATCTGAGAGATTCTTACTGAGGAGTGCATACAGCACAGCAATGAGAAATCTTCCTTGTACATAGGAGGGCTGACTAGAGGGGCCATGGATGGGGCAAGGAGCCACTGGCAGCTGTCTTTCCAAACAACAACAGAGACGAAGCAGAAGAATTGAAAGCTAAGCACAGAGAAGAACTGTAATCATGGATCTAAAGTTACAGAACTAAAAAATAATGAAGGTGAGACTCTGTGACTCAGTACCCAGTAGAGAAATCCCCTCCTCTATACTGGAGGGCAGAGACAGACAGTATGTAAAGACTTCTCCCAACGAGATTGACAGGTCACTCCTCTGCTGGCCCCTACTAGCTCAAGTCTTAGGCGTTCCTACACATTAGACTGCAAGATCTGGAGTCTCTCTCTCTAGCTCAGCAAGTGGTTTATTGGGGAAAGGTTTAAAGCATGCATTCTGTCATTTAAAATCTTTTTTCTCTCACATATTACATCCTGATCACACTTCCTCTTCTCCCAGTCCCCCCATATCCCCTCTTCCCCAGTTCCTCTCCTTTTCCTTCCTCTTGAGAAAAAGACAGGTCTCTCAGGGATATCAACCAAACATATCAGATCAAGTTATATAAAACTAGGCACATCCTCTCATATTAAGGCTGAATGAAGAAATCCAGTAGAGACAGAGACAACCCCCACTCCCACTGTTAGTAGTACTTCAGGAGCCACAAGCTACATAACCATAACATATGCAGAGGACCTAGGTCAGGCCCATGCAGGCTCCCTGATTGTTGTTCAGTCTCTGTGAGCCCCCATGAAGCCTGGTTAGTTGATTGTGGGTCATTTTCTCATGGTGTCCTTGACCCCTTCCAGGGTCTCTTAATATGGAGAACATGGCCTATGGGCTGTGGGCAGCTTGACAATTAGGATGTCCACACAAGCTTTGTCTTTTGAATATGCTCGGTTTATTTATATTTCTTTTAATATTATTCCAATATAAAAGTCAAACAGATGTCTTACCAAGTGGGGCTTGGCAGAAAATGCTGTAACAGGGTTCCACTGGGGACACTTTGGAAGCTTGCAAGCTTGACCTACATCCACCATAGACTCCTTCAACTCTGGCAGGCTGGGAGGAGAGCCCTGATGGAGACCCTTGAGAGCACTGGTCAGCGCTGACCAGCAGGTATGTGTGAGCCCGGCACCAGTGTTGGAAGTTCAACAGCCACGGAATCCAAGACCACACAGAGAGTCTCAAGACCCCAAGGCCACACAGAGTCTCAAGTCCCCTCAATGATGAGTATCAACATAGAGGCTAAAGAAGCCATGTCTCATGAGCATGGCAGTGTGATACTAGAGACCACACCCACAGTTCCAAATCTTCTATCATCTTATTGGTGGTAGCTTTGTGTTATCAGGGCTCTCAGCTTTGGCACTGGCTCATTAGCATAGGATCAGTATCATTAGCATAAAATTGGGCTTGCTTCTGAGGCCTACCCCTCAGAGCTACCTGGTGGCAAGCTCCTATCTTACAAACATCACATTATTCTCAGTCACACAAAATGTTTTCACTTATGCTCCTAACATGGAATATACACTCCAAGGCCCTAGAATACTACTGAAAATCACATGTGGAGCCTGGAGAGGTGTCTCAGGGGTGAAGAGCACTTGCTACTCTTGTAGAGGACCTAAGCCTGGTTCCCAGCAACCATATCAGGTGGTTTACAACCAGCTGTCAACTCCAGCTCGGACCTCTTCAAACACTGGACTCATGTGTACCCCTGTTCCCACCATCTCCACATGGTTTTAATAAATCTAAAAAAATAAAATAAAAAAAGAACATCATGTGTCATGCTGAGAACCAAGAAAATGTCAAGTGAAAAAGAACATCAATAGTCACAAACGTCAAGACAACACAGATACTGGAATTATCTGGCAAGGACTGCACAGTAGCCATGGTAACATATTGCTGAGATTACAACAAGAAAACAGAAGACTCCTACAGCAAATAGATGCTGTGATGAAGAGTCAGGTGGAAACTGTAGAGCTGGAGTCAGAACCAGAATAAAAAGTTACTGGCTGGTCTCATCAACAGAATGGAGGGGTCTGAGGAAGAGGCAGTAGATTCAAGGACACACAATCTGCACACAGAGAGATGGACTACTAGAAGCTGGACCTTGGCCGGAATGGTGGCACACCCCTTTAATCTCAGCGCTTGGGAGACAGAGGCAGGAGGGTATGAGTTCAAGGCCAGTTTGGTCTACAGAATGACTTAGGGGCCAGCCAGGGCTACATAGTGGGGCCTGTCCAAAAAGAGAAAAACACTGAACCTCAAGGGCCTGTGGAAGCCCTACAAAAGATCCAGCATTCCTGTCACTAGTAGGTTTAGGAGAAGAGAATGTGTGTGGGTTTGAAAAAAAGATTTGGCCTCAGAACTCTGATCTGACTCAGAACTCAGAACCTTAAATCTCCCCTCCTCTAGGGAACTGTTTGAAGAAATACATCTAGAAGCTTTCCAAATTTGGTGAAAGACAAACACCTACAGATACAAATATTTGAACTGATCCCAACTAAGATAAACCCAAAGAAATACATACCAAGATGCATCAGAGTCAAACGTTTAAAAAGCTAAAGACAGGAGGACTCTCAAAGGCAGCAAGACAACGACACACATGGCCACAATGTCGGAAGGAGCAGATCCTCCTGGGACTGGGAAGTCCACACTGAGATTCTTCAAAGAAAATATTGACAGGCACTTTATATCAAGCAAAAGTACCCCTTCTGAATGAAGGGACATTGGAGCCCTTCTCAAGTGAAGGAAGATGAGAAGAATCATGGCCAACAGACCACAAGGTAGACCAGCAAAACAGAGGGGAGGCCCCAGGAGCAGTAAACTCCCAGTCAGGGCAGAGAAAGTAACTTTCCTCCCCCTCCTTTTCTGTCCCAGGAATAAAGTAAAACTTTCCTCACTGTCCATGTGCCCATGATGTATATAGATGTGTTTAGGACAGTTATAATTCAAACAGGAAAGTGGAGGGATTGAAAGGGACATGAGGGTCCCTATTTCATTCTAAGCGGTGAGTAGACAACAATGACCTTGCTAGGTGTGCCATAAAGCCCACAGCATGTACTTTCAAAATCTTCTCAACAAGGCACACGCAAATCTCCACCAGGCAGATCAAACCCAGTTCCAAGTCCCTCTCAGATTCAGAAAGGGTTAAACAGAAAAACAAAATGGAAGGGAGAACAGGAAAGTTAAATGGCAAACAAAAGCTCCCCAGGGGCAGTGGTGCCATGAGCTGCAGCCCAAAGGCACTGGTTTAAATGTTAACTGGCAAAGTGGGTTGGAAAAAGATGACCCAACTCCATGTTGTCTAAAAGTCTCATGGAAGGAACTTTGTGCACAGGTGGGAAGTCATGGGAGAAATCAGAGGCAGATAGAAAGCCTGAAGCAGGGAGAATGCACCCATGCAGCCGCAGGGCAGACTTGCAATAGAGAAGAGGATGAATGTGAAGATCCAAAAGAGACAGCCATCCCGACAGCACCGACACCCTGTGGGGATGGAGACCGTGATAAGCCAGTAAGGTGGCACAGTGTGTAAAGGGGCTTGCCACCAAGCCTGATGGACTGAGTTTGTGCCTGGAACTCACATGGTAGAAGGAGAGAACTGAATCCTGCAAGTTGTCCTCTGACCCTAACACAATGTGACACATGCATGCTCCCTGCTACGTGTGCATACTCCCCCATTCTATCCCCCATACACACACACACACACACACACACACACACACACACACACACACACAGAGTGGTGGAAATGCTTGCTGGTTAAGCCTGATGACCTGAACTCAACAGCCAGAACCCCCATAAATAAGCCAGATGAGGTGGTGCATACCTGTAGTCCCAGTGTTCCTACAGGGAAATGGGGAGGCAGAGACAGAAGAATCACCTACAAGTGGGGTCCAAAGTACAGCAGACACAACAAAGAACTGAATCTTCAGATTGATCCTCTGTGCACCCCTCTCCTCCCCATGAATGCATGCACGCATGCACACACACGCGCACACACACAGAGAGAATTTTTAAAACACAGCACAAACTTATTCCCTTACAGCCTGTGTCAGTCAGCCTTCCATGACTGTAACAAAAGTCCCATGATAACCAGGTTAAGAAGAGGAGTCTGCTTGGGCTCAAGGTTTTAGAAACTTCCATCCTTGTTGTGTTGGCCCTACTGATTTTGGCTTATGCAGCACAGTCTCCTGGGAGTGAAATGGGGGAACTGATCACTTTGGGGCAGGAAGTGACAGAGATGTGAAGGAATGTGGTGTCACGCCCCCTTCTAGGACATACCTGGAATGACCTAAGACCTTCCACTGGCCCCACAGAGTCTTAAAGCTCTATGTCCTCCCCTAGCAGACACCACAGCTAAGCTCTACCACTCTGGGAGGCAGAATGGGTTACTCTGGAATTGAATCAGCACACCATCAGGACTAGAAGGCAGAATTCACTTCCTGCCTTTTCCAGGCCCTGGTGCCTTCCAGCATCCCCTTAGCCTGTGGCTTCCCTCATCTTCAGAGTGATCACCTCAAGCTTGCCCACCTCCCCACCACATCCTCCTCTTCTACTGCCAAATTCCCTTCACTTCTCTGTTTAAGAACCCTGTGACAACATCACAGTCACAGGGCACAGCCAGTTCAGGTCATCTCACTTCCTGAGGCGCAGCTTCCTACAAGGTATTCTGTCCTGTAATACTGGTGGTCCCCCGGAATGAGGCTCTGGTTTCCTTAAAGACAGTTGCTTAGCCTTCCCTTTCCAGTTCCATTTCTGCTCATATTATGCTCATATCAACCCCCCCACCTGGCAATCCCCCACTCTGTGACCAATTTTTCCAGAGGTTTATCCATGATCCAGTCATGCAAGCCAGGCTGCATGATGCAGACTGTACTTGGCTTGAGTCGTAAATACAAAGGGGAATTCCAAGAGGGAGCAGCCATCCATGTGACAGGCACCCACTGCTCATGAAGGTCTAGCCTGACTGGACATTTAGGGTCATGAACTGCTGGGCTAGAACGCTGTGATGTTAGGAAGCTATGGTCCCCCTCTGTCCTGATGGTGCAGTGTTCTTGTGTGTGCACTGGCTAGGTGCCAGGCTCTGAGCCTTACAGCTACTGGGAAGCCTTCCCTCAAGCCCTGGGCTCCATCTGGCTATCACTGAGGCATGCATGAGGCCAGCTCCCATCCTGAGAGACTGGTCTCCAGGGAAACAAACTCGGACAAGTTAACTCTCATCCCCCCAAGTCTTTTCAGAGAATTAATCTCTACTTTCATTAATTTCTCACATTCCCTTGCCCCCCATTTCATTAATTTCTGGGCTTATCTTTATTATCTTGATTTCCTCTGGTGTTTTTGCTTCTTTTAGTTCTCTTATGTGTGTGAACTGAATGCTTAGCCCATTAATTTTCAGCCTTGATTATTTCTTAATATTCACAGCTTGGGCATCCTGGGCACTGCCTCTCATATGTTTGGAAGTTCTTGCTTCTATTTTCACAGGAGACAAAATATCTCCTCATTTACATGGCATTTCTTCCTGTGACCTGTATATTATTGAAAAGAGCATTTTTAATTCATAGATATCTTTTCCTGAGTTTTGAACTTAATTACCTTGCACCGGGCTCTTACACTTGATAACAATCCTTTGAAGTTTATTAAAGAGTTCTTTTATGGCCAAAATATGGCCAAATTTTGAAAAGGTTCCACGTGAGCCTAAAGATAATGAGCAGCCTGCTTTCGTGTTAATGCTTCTCATGCTCCAATTAGGCCCAGTGTGTTGAAGGTGCACTGGGCTTCCTCCGTGTCCACAATTGTTTTCTGTCTGTTTCCTGTGGCCATTATTGAGAGCTGGCAGTGGGATTAGGGGCAGAGAGAGAATCTTTTGGCATGGATACAACAGACACAAGACGAAGCCAAATGTTGTGAACGAGACAAGCAATGCTCTTTAATTGGGGCTTTAGCTTGCAAGCAGAAGGGAGATAGTGCTGGCCAAGGCCAGGACTAGGCAGCTTACAAAACAGAGGGGTGATAGAGGAAAACCAGCCTTTACTGGTTTTCCAGGGTAGGATACAATCTGGTAATTTTATGTCTGTTGGGGGCAGCTTCCTAAGCTGTTTTCCCTGTTGAGTGCAAGCATCCTGACTTTATAATTTGTAAGCAAACAGGTAGTGACCTAGCCCAGGAACTTTGGGGTACCTCCTACAGTTTGTGCCACAGTCCTGCCCAAACACTGCAGCCTAGCCTTCTTCTGGACCATATGATACCCCTAGTGGAGTGTAGGTGCTGGAGCTGTTGAAACACAGGGTGGGGTAGAAGAAACACACATTGATTCCAATGAACACACAGGCCAAGTTAACCTCACTTATATATAGTCCTGAGCAAAACATTTCAAATGGCTGGATGTATTCATAACTTTTTCCCGTTTCTGTGATGAAACGGCCTGACCAAAGCAACTTAATGGAGTAGGCTGGTTAGGTTTTTTTGTTTTTGTTTTTTTCTTTCTCTTCCTTCCTTCCTTCCTTCCTTCCTTCCTTCCTTCCTTCCTTCCTTCCTTTCTTTTTCTATTTGATGCAAACTAGAGTCACCTGGGCAAAAGGAATCTCAATTGAGAAAATGCCCTCATCAGATTGACTTATAAGCATGTCTGTTGTAAGGAGTATGGTTTTTCCGCCTGCCGCCAGTCTTGTCCAGCTGCCGCGCCTGCCCCAATTAACACACCGAGACTCTGTATTTGATATAATTCTGTTGGCCCGTTACTAGTTTCTTATCGGCTAGCTCTGTCTTAAGTATTAACCCATTTCTGCTGATCTATGTATTTTCACATGGTCTTTTCTTACCGGGGAGTGGGGCAGGCGTCTGGTCTCCCCAGTCTCTCCATCTTGGTTCCTCCTTACTCCTTCCTCTTTCCTCCTTGTCTCCTAGTTCCTCCTATCTTCCTTTCCTATTGTCCAACAGTGCTTTATTCATTAACCAGTATGAGAAACATATACAGAATGACATCTCCCATCAGTCTGTGGGGCATCTTTTTAATTAAGATTGATGTGAGTGGTACCAGCTCACTATGGGTGGTATCATTCCCTATGTTCTGGATTGTATAAGAAAATCATCTGAATGCCCTGTGGGGAGAATGCTGGCAAGCAGCATGCCTCCATGCTCTTTGCTTCAGTTCCTGCCCTGACTTCTGTCAGTGATGAAAGACTACAAGATGGAAGACGAAATAAACTCAAGATGGTTTTAGTCTGTGTTTTTATCAGCATCAATAGAAAGCAAATTAGGTCAGGGTTCAAGCGTTTGTATTGACATTAGTCACAGCAGGGAAGTCTGTGGCAAAAACAGGAGGCATCTGGCTGTCATTCCATATCTTCATGCAAGAAGCAGGGAGGGAACAGGAAATGGGGCCTGGAGATAAACCCTCACGGTCCTGGGGCTGGAGGCATGTCTCAATGGTGGTTAAGAGCACTGGCTGCTCTTCCAGAGGGCAGGAGTTTCCACAAGGCAGTTCACAACTGACTGTAACTCTAGTCCAGGGGATCTGGCACCCTCTTCTGGTCACTGCATGCACTGCACACTTATGATCACAGTTAAACCTACAGGCAAAGCACCCATAACACACATGATGTTGATGATGATGATAATAAAAACACAAACAAAAGCATGTTTACACAAGCATTCTGCCATGGATCTATACCCCCCGGCAGTAATCATGTTAAGATAGAATTTATATACAATAAAGTTGTATATAAAGTTCTGTCTGTATGTAAAGTTCTGTTTAAAATACAGTTGATTGGGAGTTTCAGCCTTTAATGGTTGAGCCAGCTCTCTAACCCTTCATTCATTTTAAAACTAAGATATAATATTATATGAGATATAATATTGTTGATTCTTCATGAAGTTCATATATGCATGCAATGCATTTTGATCATATTTACCCCCTATTCTTCTCCCTTGATTCCTTCCAGATTTCCCTGTCCCTCTGGCCCCCTTCCAACTTCATGCCTTGCTCTTTCTATAACTGAGTCTGATGTGTGCTGCCCATATACTTCTGGGTGTGGGGCCACCCAGTGGAGTATGATCAACTTACTAAAGTCCACACCCTTAGAAAAACCTGACTTTCCCTCCCTGAGAAGCCACCAACTGTACATAGCGCTTCAGTTGGGGGAGGGAGCCGTAAGCTCTTCCTCCTCCATGCTGGAGTGTTGACTAGCTTGCTCTTCTACAGATCTTGCACAGGCAGCCACAGCCCCGTGGGTTCATGAGCGCAGGGCCCCGTCATGCCCAGGAGACTGTTTGCCTGGTCCTCTGGCTTTCACTGCCTTTCCACCCCCTCTGTAATTTCAGTCTTTACTACAGACAAAGGTTATTCAATTGAAAAGGCCTACCCTTACACCTCCTGACGTGTTGCTGGGCATGTGGTCTACTTCTGCTTTTTAAACTTTCCAGGCTCATGCGGCTGTAAATATCTGTGTAGAAGTGTCTGTGCGGAGGCCATCCTCAGTTCCCTTGGGTGTATACCTTCAGTTGCCTAGCTGTAACTGACTACATGTCTAACAATTGCAGAAGGACCGCGCTGGTTTCCCAGGTTGCATCACATGCATTCTTACTAGTCCCTCCACTCTTGCTTTCATGACATCCTCCCCTCCCACATTCTTGTTGAGACTTGATGCCAGGTGCTGCAGAGATGTGGCCTTTGGGAAGCAATTAAATTACAATCCCAGGGGTACCATCTTTGCCAGTGTGATTAGCATCCACAGTAAAGGGGTTGACAATGGAGGGTAAAAAGCTTTTGATCTTCGTTCCTGACACCTTGAGAAGACATGGCATGTCTCCCCTTGGTGTTGGGACCAGAGAACAATCTCACCATCTCACCAGGTGTGCATCTCTCTGAAGAGAAACAAAATTCTGTGCTTTGTAGATTACATGAGCTGTGGTTGCAAAGGCTCCGTTACAACGTGTTTTACAAGAAGCTAAAGAGTTGAAGGCTTGGTCCCCAGTGCAGTAGGGTCAGAGTGGGGACTCAGGGAAGTTACCGGATCCTGACACCTCTGCTCTCACCACTGGATTAATCTAATGATGGCTTCAGACTTTGTTGACACAGCTGAAATGTGGTGGGAATTAGCAACTAGGACCCAGCTTGAAGAACTAGCCACAGTAGACACAATGTGCATGTACGTGTGTGTGTGTGTGTGTGTGTGTGTGTGTGTGTGTGTGTGTGTGTGTGCAGTCCAGGGCCCCCTCACCATTTCTGCTTTTCTTCCTAGCCATCATGAGATGCTCATTTCTGCTGCTTGCCCCTTTCTCCCTCATTATGCTACCATGGAGATGGGGCCAAGAGACCATGGGTTTCAGCTCTAGACAAACGAAATCTCCCTTCCTGAGACTCTTCCTCTTTGGTGTGTGTCACTGCAGTAAAAGCCTGGCCAACACAGAAACTGGGGACCAAGGAGTGCAGGTGTTGGTGAGACTGTGCTGATGGTCCCCTTGGAACCAGTTTACAGGGGGGATTTGGAAAGGCTTGGAGAAGCAGAGTTGAGAAGCCCTATATGGCTGTACCCATAGCTCGTGAGGGTGAAGCCTGAGCTTCAGTGGGAACCCCAGGATGCTGGAGATGCTGGGTACATGGAATCCCTGCTGAGCAACACCAGAGCAGCATGTAGAGCCAGCCCAGGAGGAGGCCCGTGTGCTGCAGACTGAAGGCCACAGGGACAGGGCTGTTCCAGCCTGCTGGAGCTCGTGCCTCACTACCACACCCCTATGCAAGCCACAGAACACCAGGGTTTCACATTTGTCCTGCTGGGTTTCAGTAGTGCCCTGCCTTCCTTTAAATGGTCTGATACCCTGTCTTGGGATGGGAAGGATACTCCATGCCCTTGTATTTGACCAGCCAAGAATTTGCCTTGAGTCTCAGAGGACACTTTGAATTTGCCATTTGAACATTGTCAGAGCTGGTAAGCCTCTGGGGATTCTTGAGGATGGATTAAATGTCTTTGTGATATGAAATGGATATGAGCCTCTCAGGGCTAGGGCAGGACTTTGTGATTTGTGTGTGAAGTGTTCCCACCAAGGTTCTGGAGCTAAAGGCTTGGTTCTCAAAGTGCCTGTGTTCAGAGACGGGGCTTTGGGGAAGCAGGGTGCCACTCAATGGGTCGATCCTTGTAGATTCTTTACTTAGTGATGTTATTAGGTAGAAATGAGAGGGGGCTGTCATGGTTTGGAGAAGAGCCACTCCCATAGGCTCATATATTCCAATGCTTAGTAACAGGGAACTGGCACTATTTAAAGGATTAGAAGCTGTGGTCTTGTTGGAGAAAGTGTATCCTAGGGGGTGGGAGGGGGGCTTTGAGGTTTCAAAGACCCAGCAAAGCCCAGTGTGTCTCTGTCTCCCTCTCAGCCTGCAGATCAGGATGTAGGTCTCAGCCACTGCTCTAGCAACATGCCTGCCTGCCTGTGGCCAAGCTCCCCATCATGATGATAATGGACTAAGCCTCTGAAACTGTAAGCCAGACCCCAGGTACATGTTTTCTTTTATTAGAGTTGCCGTGGTCATGGTGTCCCCTCACAGCAATAGAATAGTGACCAGGACAGGAATCGAGGTCACTGTTCTGGAAAGACTCCCTCATCCCAAGCCCCCTCTTCCTGTACCCATCAGCGAAATCACTTTTACCCTAGACCACATTCTCCACCATAAGGCTCTGCCTCGCTACAGACCACAGCCAGGATGCCAAGTGACCTCAGTCTGAAGCCTCCGAAGCCAGGAGCCAACGCAAGCGTTTCTTCCTTTACAGTGTTCCATCCTCTCAGCAGCTTGTCACAGCCACACAGCTCTGAGGATCATGCAGATTTTGGTACCAGCAGCAGCAGCACAAATGGGCCGTGGCCCATTGGCTATTTTTCATGGCCACCATTTTTTACAAAAGAAAATTCTTCTTCTTCCTCTTCTTCATTAGCAAGCATGCACACGTGTGTGTGTGTGTGTGTGTGTGTGTGTGTGTGTGTGTGTGTGTGTGTGTGTATGTGTGTGATAGTTCAGATGACTGCAGAGGCTAGTAGTGGTTGTGAGCTGCTTGAGTTGGGTGCTGGGAACTGGACTCCAGTCCTCTGGAAGAGCAAATCATATACCTTAACCATTGAGTGATCTATGTCTTTAGCCCCAATACTGAACATTCTAAGTGCTGCCCTAGCTAGTTTTGACCGCAACTGGATATAGCTGAGAGTCATCTGAGAAGGGTGTCTCAACTGAGGGACTGACCAGGTTAGACTGGCCTGTGGGCATGTCTGTAAGGGATTCTCTTGATTGTTAATTGATGTAGATTCCCTCCCACTGTGGGCAGCATCGTTCTCTGGGCAGGTGGTCCTAGACTAAGTGAGCTAGCTGAGCATGAGCCTGAGAGAGAGCTGCAGTCAGTGCTCCTCCAGGGTTTCTAGCTCAAGTTCCTGCTCTGACCCTCAGTGATGGACTGTGACCTCAAGGTGTGAATCGGACAAACCCTTTGTTTACCTAAGTTGCTTTTCGGATGTTTTATCACAGCAATAGAAAGGAAAATATGGCAATGCCTATCAGACATCTGTATGTCTGTTTCGAAAAAGTGTCAAATAAAATCATTTACCTGTCTGTGCTAGTTTGGTCATATGTATGTGTGTGTATTTACAATCTTCCTGCCTCCACCTACCCTTCACAGGCCTGTGCCACCATATCAGTTACTTTTCTCATTTTATGACAAGCAAGAAGGCTCTTGCCTTGACGGTGCAGTCCATCATGGTTAGGAAGGCATGGTGGCAGGAGTGTGATGCAGCTGGTCACATGGCATCTGAAGCCAGGAAGCAGACAGATCGCTCTGGTGCCCAGTGCAATTTCTCCTGTTTGTTTAGTGTGGGAACTCAGTCAGCTGGGATGGGGTGGGGGACCCAGCCCGTGGGGTAGTCCTCAGTCAGCTGAGGCGGGGTGGGGTTAGGGGGTGGGCAGTGTGGAGGGTCTTCCTTCTTAACTAAACCTCTCTGGAACATTACAAGGTGTGTCTTCTAGGTGATTTTAAATCCAGTCAAGTTGACAGTTGAGATGAACTTCAGAGCCACCACCACACCTGGCTGTACTGGATTATTTGTTTTTTTTATTAAATTGTTTGAGTTTTTAAAAAATATAACAAAAATAGAATTCTCATGAAATGTGTAGTTTGCAATCACTTCTTCCATTTGTAAAATTCTTTTTTACTTGTTGATGGTATTCTTTTGAGACAAAGGTTTTTCTTTTGTTTGTTTGTTATTTTTTTTTGTTTTGTTTTGTTTTTTGAGACAGTGTCTCACTATTTAGCCCTAGCAGTCCTGAAACTCACTATGTAGAACAGGCTGGCCTGGAACTCACAGAGATTCACCTGCCTCTGCCTCCTGAGTGCTGGAATTAAACACATGCACCACCAGGCCTAGCCAAGATGTTTTTAATCTTGATGAAGTATAATTTATTTTGTGTTCTTTGTTGGTCTGGTCCAAGAAACTGCTGGCTGACCCAGAGCGATGAGAACTCACTGCTGGTATTACCTCTAAGGATTTTATAGTCTTAGCTCTAATATCTGGGTCAGGGGTCCGTTTTGATTAGACTTTGAATATGTTCTGAGATAGGATTCAGTTTCTGAGACTGCAGATGGAAGTCCTGCTGTCTCTGTATCATCTGTTGGGCATGTTATGCTTTGCCCCATTGAATGTCTCAGTGCTCTTGAAAAACAGGATAATTGTGAGCCCTTTCCATGAACTAGGTTAGTCCCTATGCCTTGAGACACAGCCATGCACAAACCAAAGCCTCTAATCTAGGACATTCCTTCCAGGGGGAATGGGGTGTGGAGAGGGTGTGTGGTGGGGAAGTAGGCATTTGACCATGAACATAATGTAATATGTCAGCAGATTACAGATGCTGTGAGAAGAACCCTGTGCTGTAAGAGGGAAGGCACAGTGGGGAGGGCAGGAGAGTTTCTGCAGACTTCACCAAGTAGGAGAGCATGAACCTGGAGGACTCTGTGGGAACTGCTCTGTGACAGAACTCTGGTGCATTGGGGAACTGGTTAAGCCAGCTGGGCAAAAAGCATGGAAGGAGGGGTGTGAGACAGAGGCTAATGGGGGTCAGGCCTCAGGAGACCCTGGGAAGGGAGAGTCAGGGAAACTGCTGGCCATGTGTCGGTGCCTCTTCTGCCAGTTTTTTTTTTTTTTTTTTTTTTTTTTTTTTTTAATTGCAATAGTGAGTATGCATGCTGTCCTTGTTTCCTTGCTTTCTGATGGGGTCATGCCCTGGTGATCCCTGGTAAAGTGGAAAAGGATCAACACCCCTCCCCCCCAGCCCAGCAAGCCTCCTAGTTTGGGAACACAGCATACCTGGGGTATACTGGCAGTGCTTGTGGAACCTCAGGGAGCTATAGTGGGCTGTAGAGAGGATCCCTAGCCCCCAAACCCCCACAACATCTGAAGCATGGCTTCTACTGAATACACAGGCCTCTCACTCTGCAAAGTGAATGCATCCCAAATGGAAGCATTCAAAGTTAAGGACCATCTGTAATCGTCTTTTAATGAAAAATGGGAGCATGGTCATCACTCACTATCGAAACTTGCTTGCAAACGGAAATCATGAACAGATGTGTGGATATCAGTCTGTAGATCTCAGTACCTCCTCTCTGAGTGTCAGCCACTTAGTTGCTGGGCTCTTTCACCAGCTGCTGGGGCCATGTGGTGGGCACAGGTACCCTGACTGACCTTCTCAGGTCAGATCCCCAGGAGTGGTCCTTGAAGTCTTAGGGCATTCCTGCTGTGTGATACGAGACCAGCTCTGGACCCAGACCCACCAGCCATTTTCCCTGTGTCCACCTTTGCTTCATCCTGTCTCCCAGAAAGTCTCTCTGTCTCTCTCCCTCTCCTTCTCCCTACCCCTTCTCTCCATCTCTCTCTCCCCATCTCTCTCTCTGTCTGTGTCTGTCTCTTAGAATTCCTGAGGAAAAACCCAGGTCCACTGCCAGGTGCTGAGGCAGGACTTCAGGCAGCATTCACACCTTTCCTGGATTTAAACGCAGACCATAATGAGCAGGGTGTGGTAGCACCTTTAATCCCAGTACTCGGAGTTCAAGGCCAGTCTTGAACATAGTGAGTCTGAGGCCAGTCAGGGATGACATAGTAAGACCCTTTCCCAAAACCACAAAAAACAACAAAAGAACCCAGACCATGATGATGTAGTGGTCCGTGGATGCCAGAACCAGGGAATAAACAAATGGTGCCCCAGGGCTACAGGCCTCTGTGCATTTAGAAGGAAGGCTGGCACATTGGTGAGGTGATTCATCTTGGAGACTGAAGCAGGAGGAAGAGAGACAGAGCCTCTCGCAGAGATAGCCACGAGGGGGATATCGCCAGCTGCTGGCTTTGGGGCTGCACGTCCATCAATGTCCACAGACAGGTCCACATGGGACCTGCAGCACCAGGCAAGAGATGAATGGAAAATTCTGGAATATAATTAAGGTAATGGCAGTCCTCCGGCCCCACAGAGTTTAATTTGCAGAAGGAACGATTCAATTCGGGGCTGTTTATCACCCCGTGGAGGCTGGTTACACTGAGATAACAGAGAGGCTGTTGTGTGGTTTGAACAGTGATCCATCTTAAAGATCAGGCAACAGTTACAGAGGCCTGTGGGAAAATGAGCATCCTGCCAATGCCTGGCATAGAGCTCTCTGGATGATCTGGCAGCCCTGATGAGCTTTGAGGTTCCCAAACTCCAGCCCACTCTTGAAGCAGGTTATGAGAGCTCCTGGGTCTGAGGGCTCCTGAGGTGTGAGGGATCCTGGGAGTGATGGCTCCTGAGTGTTAAGGCTCCTGGGTGTTAAGGCTCCTGGATATTAAGGCTCCTGGATGTTAAGGTGCCTGCAGTGAGGAGGGCATGGGATGCCTTATTGGAAGAGTGAACAGCTCAGTTCTAGCCATGTCTGGGAGCACGGCCTACTGTTTGCAGTCCAGAGGCAGTCTGTCTATCCCTACCCATTGTAGCTGGCTCTGATCTAACACTACTTAGCAAGAAGATGTCTGACTCTCTGGGTCTTGGAGGGCACTCAAAGCTGAGTGTCACAGGGCAGTAATGCCAGGCCCCAGTGAAGGAAGAGATGAGATTGCCTAGGCTGTGCCTGAGACAATGGAGTGTGGGCTGGAACAACAGGGCAATCCCCTCTGCCTGCCTGCTGCCTCCTCCATCCAATTAAGGGCAGCACCTGGGAGGGGACAGGATGATGATTAATGGTCTGAGGCAGACAAAGAGAGGGAAGTATCCCCAGGGTGTCCATCATTCCAAGAACAGATCCAATTACCGGCGTCCCCACTGTGGCCCTCATGAGGTGAATACACAGACTGTGGCTGTAGGCATGGGAACCCATAGTGGCTGGAAAGTGTCATGGCTCCCAGGTAGAGCAGGACCCAAGTTGACCTCAGTAATAGGTTCGATATCAAAATGGTATTGGCCCCTGGCACCTGGGTGAGGTCCCTGAGAACAGGTGTATGGGCAGAGGGAGAGGAAAGGAGGGAAGGTTCTGGAAGGTACCACTCCACACTTCGGTACCCAGCATCTTCTACCTGAGCCACAGCTGCAGCCTGCATTCTGCCTATTTCAGCTTTCCCACAGGTGTGTTGGGAGTTTATCTAAACAATACCCTTCAAATCTGTGACCAGGGAATGCAGACCTGGGGCAGGAAGACAAGTGCTCAATAAATCCTTGTGGAACTAATCAATGTCACAATGCAACCTGAACTTGAGCTGGGTGATAGGTTTGCATTGGTCATTAACCCGGGTGATACTGCAGAAACAACAGCCACAAACTCACGTAGCTTTTCCCTAAAGTGCACTCTGTCTCTTTTACCACCATAGGTCCAGGGAGGCCCCCAGACCATGCCTGCTAGTGACAGGGCTGCAAATCTACAAGAGACTTGCTACTCCAGTTCATGCACTTGGCCAGAGCAAGATAATCAGTGTGGTAGTAAATATCATCTGCACAACGGGATTTAGACTGACTCAGGAGAAGCCCCTAGGCATGCCTGTGAGGTTAACTGAGGTGACCCACCCTAGATGGAGCAGCACTTCTACGGGCTAGGGTCCCAGATTACATGAAAAAGAGAAGGCAAGTCAAGCTTCATCATTCATCTTTCCATTTTCTAATGGTAGACGCCATTCGACCAGCTGCTTCCTTAAGCTTCTGCTCCCAGGACCTCCCCACCTCCTCATCTTAATGATCTGCATCCTCAAACTTTGAGGCCAAATAAACCCATCCTTCCTTAAGCTCCTGTGGTCAGGGTTTTTGTTTGTTTGTTTGTTTGTTACAGCAACAAGACAAGTGACTGAGACATCCAGCTAGTCATGGCTACCTTCAAGGGAGGCCTGCCTATAGAAAAAGGAGGAGTAGAAATCTGGAACATTCCTTTTACTGCCAATGGTGCACCACCCAGCTTTGTTTGAAAACTCATTCGGCCTTGGTCTCTGCTGCAGCTTGGACATGGTCTGTTCCCTGACTTTCCACTTGAAGTGAACCCCTCTAGTGAGGTCCCAAGTAGGGATGCTTGTCAAGAGTTGGGAGCTGTGATTCAAGAAAGCCGATGGTTAGATATCTGTGATGAAACTGATGGGTTCATAGGAAGAGGTGGAGCTCTGTGTTGACCAGCTTCCTGTATAATAGCAGAGAATGCCAGCTTATAGAAGCTAAGGTTTCAGAGGTTCTGTTCCATGGTCGGTTGTCTCTGCTGCTTTGGGATCCCATGTGCACTGTGGCAGAAGCAGTAGGGGAACAGTGCTCTCTATCATGGTGGCAGGAAGGGTACATCAGCAGGGAATGCCAGTGGACATATTACTCTCCAGGAACACAGAGGCACAGAGGACAGGAGCAGAGGTCCCTGCTCATGCCAGCCTCTGCCCCTGCAACACAAGGACACTGAGGTGCTAGAAGGAAACCACAAGCCTCTGCCAGATCACTGCCGTTCCTCACGCTGGTGAAGTGTGTGAGAAGCCAGAATGAATGCCAGCCTCAGCCATGGGGCAGGCATCTAATACCCTCACAGAACTATAACAACGGCAACCTGACTTTCTTTTACTAAGGTTCCATGGCTTCCTGGTAGGTCCAGGGGCTGGCCACCAAGCCACAGGTCTCCTAACCACACATGGTGGCACTCCTTATCTCTCAGAGCTGGAAGCCTTGTGACTCTTTTGGCCTTTGTCACCATCCACTCTGGAATTCCCAGACCAGGAGCCAAGTATATCTCCTTTTTCCCGCTTGCCCTGGCCGCAGCAGTTTGTTCAGAAACAGATGCTGTGGTGGTTTGAATGGTCATGACCCCCCATAGACTCATGTGTTTGAATGCTTGGCCCTTAGGGAGTGGCACTTCTAGGAGGCGTGGCCTTGTTGCAGATCAAGATGTAGAATTCTCAGCTCCTTCTCCATGTCTGCCTGTATCGCACCATGTCCCACCATCATGATAATGGTCTCTGAAATGAGTCTCTGAAACTGTAAGCCAGCCTCAATTAAATGTTTTCCTTGATAAGAGTTGCCATGGTCATGGTGTCTCTTCAGAGCAATAGAAACCCTAACTGTGACAGATGCACAGGACCTTTCTCCTAGAGGCAATTGCTCTGACAGCTTGGACAGTGACGTTCCTAACACCAACAGCTCATGTCTGAGCAACGACAAATCAGGATGAGACCACAACAAGCACAGCTGTCCCAGGGTACAACATTCACCCAGCCTCAGAATGACCTGGATGCTTGAGAAAAGCTTTTGAGTTCCCGTAGTATTTGGCAAAAAAAAAAAAAAAAAAAAAAAAAAAAGCCTATTCAAGGACTTCAAGGACTCATGAATGAACAAATGAATGATGGGGCCACACATCTGTCATCTTAGCACCCAGCAGGGCTAGGACAGGAGAATTACAAGCTTAAAGCTAGCCTGGGCCACAGAGTAAGAATCTGTCTCACAGAACCAGAACAAATGAACAAACCGATAGATGACCAAATGGAGGCAGGTGAGTCTTGGGTTCCACGCTACTGCCTGATCCTGGTCAAGGGGTTTCATGTCTTCAAGAATGTCTTCAAGGCCAAGCTTGCCCATCTGTGAAATGGGAACAATACCTATTGTGTAAGAACCACATTTGGACAGGTGGCAAGCTCAATAGAGCCTTGCACTTAGTAGGGACCCAGAGTGCTTTCCTATCTTAACAGGGTTTGGCTTCCTGTCTCATGTGCAGTGACTGGCTTGGCAGCGACTGGTGGAAAGAATCGGAAACACAGTATTCTTCCCCAGACTGGAAGTCATCACAATCTGGAACGAACGGTCTTACATTGTCCCTACACTGGGAAAGGTCACAGAGAGGCTGTCTCTCTTGCATGTGTGACTCACTGCTGTCACTATCTGTCCCAGCCTGTCCTCAGAGTAGATGGTCAGCCTCTGGGACTGGTGCAGGCCAGCTGGACAAGACTATGTCTACTGTGACTGAGGTTGGCATTCTGGTCTCACAGACACTTTTCCTGGGTAGAGAAGGGCAGTAGCCTGGCAAAGATTGTATGAGAACCTCAGTCCTTGGGTTGCAGGGGCAGAGGCTGGCATGAGCAGGCACCTCTGCTCCTGTCATCTTTGTCGCAATGTTCCCAGAGGGTGGTATGCCCTGCTGCTCCAGGGGGCAGAGGCCTGGTCAGGGTTTTAGGTGCCCTAACTGACGCCTGGCTCTTCTCAGGCCCTTTGGCTGTGCCCATTTTCCTGGCCATTGCATCTTGGTGTGCATTGGCTTGCCTGCAGGTGACACATGACCCTTGTGTGCTGATGTGGGGGGGTGCCCAGCCTTGCTCTTGTCCCTGTGTTTTGGAGATAATTTCTTCCTATTCTGCTTGCAAGCCTGGACTTCGGCTTCAGGGAAAATAGTGTGTGAGTGGAGGGGGAATGGCAGCATGTGCCTGCTTCTCCATTTGGGGTGATCTCATGGGCTATGGGGACAAGGAGGCACTGGAGAGTTTGTTCCTGGTTTAAGAGCAAGCTGACTCCAAGCAATTCTCTGAAATTCAGAACCATATGTGCAAACTAATATAGAAAAGATGCTGTCCCTAAGGGTGGTACTGGGCCAGACCCTGGGCATAGAGACAGGACAGGCAGTTGATCTGGCGGTGTGGGATGACACTGTGTGTGGTGTGCTGCAAGGCTCTCTGAGCTTCACACAAGCTAGCATATTCAGGCTGCCTGTTCTTTCTCCAGGGCCTTGCCTGTGTATGCTGGCCGTATCTCTGTATTTGATAAAGCAGCAAAGCTCAGAGAATGGATCAGTGAGTTGTCACCAAAGAAAGCCAGCTTAGCAGGCACCCAACTGGGACAGCTCACTCAGGTGACCATAACATTCTTATAACATTCTTGTACTTGTGGTGGCAGGTCACTGAGATTTCAGCTGACCAAGCTGGCCTTGTTTGGTGACCAGAGTTCAGACTGCAGTTCTGGGGACAACCATCCCAGGTAGGGCTTCTCTTGGTTGGTCACAAGGGTATAAACATTAAGACATCTGAAGGCCCAGTGCCCCTCTTAGAGCTATGAGTAATCACCTAGCTGAGTAGGAACTGAGTCTGAGTACTGAGGAACTGAGTAGCTGAGTCTGAGCACACAGCAGGGGTCACTCTGAAGCCTGTATCTTCTCAGGTCTGAGATATCCCTTGTGTGTTCTCTTCCTCTTAGGGCCTCAGATTGTTCTTTGTGGAGTGGAGTCCTGGGTGGCTTAGATGACTTGGCTGTAGTGAGGGAAATGGGAGCCCTGGGAATGGTGTTTGCCACCTCAGAGGGCTTAGAGTCCCTGGTCCAGCCTGTTTACACAGAGTCTTCTAATCTGTAAAATCACACAGCTCCACCATTCCCTCAGCAGCCCCAAGGGCCTTATTGTTTTCTCCATTATGCAAATGAGCAGTTTTGGCTTACAGACTTTGACTCATTCACCAAGGTCATAGTGCTTAGAAGATGCAAGACTGACTCTCAGGACTGTCTGACTGTAGAGGGGTGCCATTCCCCACCCCAGGCAGCAGCTTGGGAAGACCAGGTCTGGCTGGGCATGCATAAGCAGCCAGCCCTTCACACAGGGAGCTCAGCTCTGTCTGCAGGGCCAGACAGACCCAGGCTTGGATGCCTTCCATGTTCCTGGGAACATATGAGTCAGATGCTGGGGAGACAGGCATACAGACCAGGAATCCAGGGAGCTGGCATGGTAGGGTTGTGTATGGGCACAAGAAGACAGTTGCAGTCACACTGTATGTCACTGTTTATACATGTGCCACTGTGCATGGGGCCCTGGTACCTGGCACAAAGCTGGGGGGTCTCAGGAGGTATTAGACTTGGAGCCCCAAGCTAGGTAGTTCTGAGAATCTTAAAATAGACTCACAGGGAGTCATCCTTCTCAGTTTACCCTCCTATCTATGACAAGGAGCTACTACCTTGTAAGCCAAGTTCTTCCCACACCAGATATTTCTACCTTTGATAAGCTCTTCCCTTTTCCTGAAGTCCCTTCCTCCCTTCTTCCCCCCATCTCTCTCCCATTGTTCTTCTATGCTGCCCTCCTTTCTTTACTTCTATTGTGTTTTCTTTGTTGGTTGGTTGGTTGAGTTTTGCTGTTACAAACAACATTTCCAGCAGGGCATGGTTGCACATACTTATAACTCTGGGAGGCAAGAGGATTACAACTTCAAAGCCACCCTAGGTTATATAAGGAGACACTCCCAAACCAACCAACCCACCAGCCAGCCAGCCAGCCAGCCAGCCAACCAACCAGCCAACCAACCAACCAACCAACCAACCAACCAGCCAGCCAGCCAGCCAGCCAGCCAGCCAGCCAGCCAGCCAGCCAACCAACCAACTAGCTAACCAACCAACCAGCCAACCAACTAGCTAACGCACTAACCAACCCACCATCAACCAATCAACAAAACAACCAGCCAACCAACCAGCCACCCCTCCCAAACAGGAATCCCAGAAATTTGGCACCTGTCTCCTGGGAGATGGCAGGATGATGGTTTGATCACCCCATATTTACTAGATAATGGAAAATTCCTTCCCAAAGTAATTACACCAATTTATACAATTACTGGCTTATTAATTTCCTTATTCTTTTTCCAATCTGCTTAATTGTTTATGCCATCACTGGCTCCTGGCTTCTATTTTTTAAATTCTCTTCCTTTGATGTTTTTTTAAACCCCACTAAGCATTTATTTTATATGTATTGTTCAGAAGTCCTACTGTCTGAAGACACTGTATGTTTGGCTCAATCATGTGGGGACTTTACTGGATCTCACTCGCAATTAGTGGCTTGCCTGTCCAGTGCTCACAGTTGTCAAACCCCATCCCAGATCCTCCAGAGGGCTTGCACTTGTCTGTGAGAAGCCAGAGGAAAACATTTCAATTCAAATTCTAGGCCTGAGGCATTGCAGAGCCAAGTAGAGTGAGCTGGCCTGATGGCCTTTGTGGGTTGTTGCAGCTTCAAGTTCTAGGGGCTTCCCATCTCCCAAAACACTGTCACAGAAGTCTTGGTAGCACACAGATCCAGGCCATATAATCTCCTGTCATCCTAGGTTTCCAAGACAGGTGGTGACAGACACAAGATACTTGCTGGCATCAAGGGGTGGCAATTCACTCCTTATTAGGAACTACTGTGTCCAAATCATCTTGGCAATGGTTGTATACACAACATTGATGTTCACAGGCATCCTATGAAGCTGGCAATCTCTTCATTCCATGCCTTTTACAGACACAGGAACTGAGATCATGGGGATGCAGAGCCTGACTCAAGACCCCCTTCTTTGCTCCTATACTTTCAGCCTTTGGCCTGAGCTTTTGGAGAGCTAGTAGTGGCCTCTCTGTTTTATTATTCAGGCTCTGGAGGCTTGGGAGTCTGAGTCCCACCATGGGGCAATTCATCACAGGGTTGGCTTAGACACCACACAGTGGCTCCTGGTAAAGCAAGCTTGTCCCTCATCATAGTCACCAACCTACCTTTGCTCTGTGTTAGAGACAGGAAGGGTTATTGCAGCAGAGTGCAGTAAGGCAAATGTCAGTTCACCTTGTCCAACTGAGGACACCAGTGTCATTCTGAGAATAAGTAGAAGACAAGGGGGGGGGGCTCTTCCAGAACAGCCAGAGTTCAGGGCCAGCAACTTGTGTTTCTTAGCTTCTCTCCCCCGACACCATTTGCAAGTCAGGCCTAGAAGGCCTGGCTCCACTGGGCATACAATGGCACCAGGGGACAGCCACTGGCCTAAAACTCTGGGAAGAAGTAGAGCTGTCATCTTCAGCAACTCCCTGTGTCTTATCCCACACAGCTGGTGTCAGGGTGAGTGTCAGGTTCCTCCACCCTGGCCCATACTACCTGGATCCCTCCCTGATTCCTGTGTCTCAAGCTAGGTGACCCCAGGAACCCAGAGGATCCAGGTCCAGCCCCTACTTTGTAGCAGCATCCAGTGTGGAAGAGGTGGCGGGGTGGTCTATCTTGGGGTTGGGTAAGAGGCTTCCAGAGTAGGTTATGCTTTCTCGACACCTGGTCACTTCTGCCATACCTTCAGCTCTCAGCTCCAGTAGGAAGCCTTCCCTAATTTTACCCGGGAATTTGCCAGGACAGATGTCCACACCATGTCTCATACATTAGATCTACCAGCCAGGGCTCTGGGAGAGCAGGGACCACCCAGCACTCACCTAGCATTCCATGGGGCAGGGGACCAGAAATCCAGGGTTCATCAGCTCACACAGTTCAGCATTCCCCGGCCTCTGTGCTCATCTGTAAGTGGGTCACAGGCCCTTCCTCATCACTCTGTTGGGATTAAGTGGACAGCAGAGGCTGAGGGCTGTGAGAAGAGCCAGTGCTTGGAACAGGTTAGGAAATTTCATTTTCTCCGTTGGTGCCTGGCTTGGAGCCTGGGCTGCACAGACAGCGGTGGGATTAACATGTTACTGACAAAACCACTAATTATCTCCCATGTTATCCTGCTGTGACCTCACTCCCTCTCTGCTCAGTGCGTCTGGGGAGGCATCTGGCACAACCTCATGTCCCGGGTGTGGTGGGGGTGGGGTGGGGGCAGAGGAGGTCTGTGTTAGGAGTAGCTGCTGAGTGTTGCCACCACATTGGTGTCTCTCTGGCTGTCCTGAAGATCCTATAATCTGTGGCTCAGGGTCCTGGGTGATGAAGGTGGAGCTGTGACAGAAATTTTGGTAGGTCCAGGCAGTCCCTGGTCACACTGAGGACTGCCACTTGGCATTCTTGTGGCTCTCTGTTGGGGCAGGAGGTCTCATGCAAGCTATTGCTTGTACTCAGGTATCAGAAGTGAAGACCCCTTTGCCTAGGTTTGCTTGCTGGCTTCGTTCAGGCCTCCAGAAACCTGGAGAAGGAGAGGGAAGAGCCAGACGTTCCCACAGAGCTGTAGCCATTTCAGGCCCTGTGTAGACCCATCACCTCCATAATTTCATTAGGGACTTCCATTTCACAGCTGTGGAATCCAACACCTAGAAAGGATGCTTGTTCAAGGTCACTTGGAAGCCAATGCTAGGCTGAATTTGGATTGGCTGGTCACCTCTGGATCGCCCCCTGGCCTTGTCCTCAGGTTAGCAGGCTCCCTGTGGATGGCTGCCTGTGGATCTTCAGAAGAGTCACAGTGCAGCCATACGTGTGTGTGTGTGTGTGTGTGTGTGTGTGTGTGTGTGTGTGTGTGTGTTTGCCTGTGTGGACAGGTGACACCATGTGTGTGCAGGGCCCCTGCTGAACCTTGTACATTAAACCCACCTGGGCTGAGGCAATACCTTCAGGCCTTAGGACTTCTTTCGGCAGCTGCTGTCTCCCTTCAGGTACCTTGTCTTTTCAGCTCTAAAGTCTTGAGCCTCAGGCCCACCAGAGCCCCCTGTGTCTCCCAGGGCCCAGGGTCTAGGACAACCTTGGCCCATCCGAGGCTGAGCTGCTCTACCTTATGGCTTCCAGACAGGCTTCTATTCCAGGAAGCCTCTAGACTTTTTGTGATCCTGGTCTCACCTGGTCTGCCCCAGCAGCTTTCCTCACAGGCTTCCTCCCCCCCCCCTCCTACCCTCTTCTCTGCCACTCCCCTTCTTCCTTCTCTCTCTGAACCCCCCTTAATTTCCCTGTCAGTCTCCCTCATCCACCCTCTTCCCTTTCCCCCACATTCTTCCCCTTCCTTTCGCACCCCTTCTGCCTCCCCCTGCTCCCACCTCTCTCCTCCATCTCCCCCTCCCCCTGCACCCCTCCCTCCTCCTCCCTGTCTTTCCTCTCCCTCTCTGCATGCTAAGTGTGGATGACAGTCTGTGCAGCCAGCTCCCTCAGGGCTTACCTGGACTCAGTTCTCCTTTAGCTGCCCAAGCTGTGTGGACAGCAGAGGAGACCATCCCATCTGCTTGTCATCCCAGGGCCCTCTGGGTGGTCACACCACCCTGTCACTTGCCTCACTATGTCACTCTGGTTTCTGAGAAGCATTCAGTGAGGTGGCTGGTAGAGCCTAGTCTCCCATAGACCCAGCTGACAATGAACCCAGCATAGACTCCTGGTAGAAGGTGTGGCCTCCTTGTATTCATTCTTGGCCTGGTGGGTGAATTAATATTTATGGGGAAGTCTCTCTCTCTCTCTCTCTCTCTCTCTCTCTCTCTCTCTCTCTCTCTCTCACACACACACACACACACACAGTGATTTAAATTCCCTTCAAAAGATGCTGGGAGGTCAGAGGAGAAACAGGGGACCAGGAAGACAGGGATATCTCCCTTGGAGGTGGCCTAATGATTGAGCTCAGAGAAAACTCAATATTACAGGCAGTGCAAGTACTCAGACCCCATGTGTACAGAGGCCCATGTGGCCAAGAGAGTGGGTAGCATCCAGATATAGAGAAGGGCCATTGAGTGGGTGGGGTGGGGTGAATGTCTGAGGGGGTGAGGGGCTGGTAGACTGAGATGGAAGTCCCTATAGTTAGTCTGCTTTTGTGGATTGCAAAGGCTGCCAAGCTCCTCTCTATAGGAGGCCCCCCCCCCAAGATGCTGCCACAGTCAGTTCCTCTTATCTCCTGGCAAAATTGCCTGGGGCTCTTGAGGCTACTTCTGAGATGCTCTCCCAGCCCTAGTTATGGGAAAGCAATCACATCACCCACGCTTCCCAGTGTCTTTGAAGAAACTTGAGTTACAGCTCCCAAGTCCCGAGCCACTTAGCTTGTCAACAGCAGATCAGCCAGAGTGAGCACCGTTCTTCCCCAGAGCTGGCCAAAGAGGAGCCTTGTGGCTCAGGACAGACCAGAACTCCTGAATAAATCACAGTCTGCAGCTAAACTGTCCAATTCTTCAACAAAATTGCCAAGCGTGCCACAGAAAATCCCAGTAAATCTCAGAAGCCTCGGCTGGCGAGAGAACTAGGTGAGAATGAAGGCTTCTGGGAAGACTGTTCCTTGGTGCATAGAGGGGAGAGGCTAGGAGGTGGAACACATGGTGGAGAGGGGGCAAGGTAGCCAGGCTCCTTCACTGCCCCAAGTTTCTCAATGAGAGTCAACATAGATCAAGTTGGGCCTGTGGGCATACTTGTGGGGAGATTGTCTTAATTAAATTAATTGATGTAGCAAGACCCAGTCTACTATGAGTAGCACCATTCCCTAGGCAGAGGGTTCAGAACTGTACAAATGGGTGTAATAGCTAGTTCTATTCCAATCTGACACAATCTAAAGTCATTTGGGAAGAGGGAACCTCAGTTGAAAAAAAAAAAGTGCCTCACCAGTTTGGCTTGTGGTGCATTTACTTGGTGATTGATATGTGAGGGCCCAGGACACTATGGGTAATTCCACCCTTGAGCTGGTGATCCTGGGTGGTATAAGACAGCGGGCTGAGCAAGCCATGAACAAACCAGTAAGCAGCAGTACTCTTCCATGCCCTCTGCTTCAGTTCCTGCCTCCAGGGTCCTACCTTGGCTGTCACTCACCTGTTAAAATGCTTACTTTCTTATCTTGGACATCCTGATTCTGCTGAACAATCTCCACCCAGTTGGAAGCCTGGGCAAGGCCTGGAAACTTTTTGAAGCAAAGCTTGTGCCTCTGAGGCCAGGCTAGCATCCACATCTTCCTGTATCTTGAAGGGGTAGCCCTGGTTGTGGGGAGGGTCGTTCAGCCCCTCTTGAGGCTGCCTAAGGTGGAAATTCTGCAAAGCTGTGCCCAGAAGTGCCAGTGGTGGACCTCTTCTCTTTACCTCAGTGTCTTCCTCTGCCAAGTGGGGCCTGGAGATACCTCCTGGAGGGGTGGAGGCTGACTGTCCTCCCTAGAAGCTGATGTGTGGCATTCAGAAAACGGCACAATCTACAGCAGGCACCAAGCAGATGTGGGTAGGGTTCCAGTAACTATAGCTACTTAGGAAGTGACTTCCATGTCCAGCCCTGCTCAATCTCCACAGATTATCTCACTCATATTCTACACAAGCTTCTGGCTTCCATTCTGGTTCTGAAGCTACAGACAGGACAGAGTCTGCCCCAGTGGAACCCCCAAGCTCCTTTAGTGGTATCTGGCATGCTGTCTGGTGCTCAGTTGGGTTTGTGGAGTAGAAAATGCCAGTGATAGCTGAGCTTTGGCAAACACCAAACAGATGTGTTGGATAACAATAGTGAGTCAACCTTGAAGGGGGAATGGATCCCGACATCTGCTATAGCTTCAGGGAGGGGATGGATGCTTCATGAAAGAATCAAGTCTAAGGGCTGGATGTGCCTTAGTGTGTAGTGCAGCCTAACAGTCAGGAGGACCAGGGTCCCATGCCCAGCATTTCCAAAAACAGACATGGTGGTACATGTGTAAGGGAAAAGGACCAACCAAAGAAACACACCTGTGCAGAGCCAAAGAAACACACTTTAGTCCTGCAGCCAGAACCAAAGAAATGCACCCTGACCCTGAAACCAGTGCCAAAGAAACACACTTTAGTCCTGCAGCCAGAACCAAAGAAATGCACACTGACCCTGAAACCAGTGCCAAAGAAACACACTTTAGTCCTGCAGCCAGAACCAAAGAAATGCACACTGACCCTGAAACCAGTGCCAAAGAAACACACTTTAGTCCTGCAGCCAGAACCAAAGAAATGCACACTGACTCTGAAACCAGTGCCAAAGAAACACACTTTAGTCCTGCAGCCAGAACCAAAGAAATGCACACTGACCCTGAAACCAGTGCCAAAGAAACACACTTTGTGCCTGGAATCAGAGCCAGTGAAAGAAATACGCCCTGGCCATAAAACTAGAGCCAAAAGGCTAAAAAGGACCAGTGAAAGAAACACACTTTGTCCCTGAAACCAGAGCCAAATCTGACCCTAAACCTGAGCAGAAAACCAACCAATCCCTGAGCAGGAGATCTAGTCAGTCTGAGCTCAGGAACTGAAATCTGACCAATCCCCACCCTGGAAATCTCCCTGGAAAAACTTCGCCCCCTAAGAAGCCCTATATAAATCCTGTGTCTGTTCTGCTTGTGGCTGTCAGGCTGTCCAGCTGTCCTCTGCCACCCTGGTAGAGGACAGCCACTCTCCTGGATTCTTCCTTCCCAATAAATCTCTTGAATGAGGTTTGGGTGAGACCTTTCTCTGGAGCAGAGATGACACTGGTCAGAGCAGAACAAGGTGGTAAGACTTTTCTCCAAGGAAATCTTTCCCTGGCAGAATGGAGTTGATACACTCTGCTCTCTGGGAGAAGCAGAGCCAAACTGTAACAACTTCGCTGGGGAAACTCTCCTGCTGGAACAGAGCTGACACACTGGAGAAGCCTTTCCCTGAAGCAGGGCTGTAAGGGCTATGCTTACTGTGACCTGTGGTATTCCTTGGCTCCAATTGCCAGAATACCTTTCCATCTGAACTGTAACTCTCAGTATTCTGTGACTCCTGAGTGCTAGAATCCCTCTCCATCCCATCTGAGCTGCCAAAATGCTTACAACATGCCTGTTACCCAACACAAGTTAAGTGAAGGAAGGGTGTGTGGGGGGGTGTCAGAAGCCCCAGATCATCCCTGGTTACACAGTGAATTCAAGGGCACACTGGGAAACAGGAGAAAGGACAAACACTGTATGATTCTACATTCATAGGCCCTTAGAGTCATCAGGTTCAGAGACTGGAAGGAGGTGAGGCTTCTGGGGCTACCTTTATATATATTGACTTGGTTTTGCAGGATGAAGACAGTTCTGGAGGTGACGTCATGGGGGCTGCACAGCTGCATGTAGGACCCAGTACCACTCCAGGTGCAATAAAAATGCTTAAATCACATATTTGTGCTATGTATGTCTTACTTCAAAAATAAATTAAGTGAAGGGGCTGGAGAGATGTCACTGGATATGAGCAGTGCCTGCTCTTATGGAGGACTCCGGATCAATTTCCAGTTCTCTTATAGAAACTTACAATTATCTGTAACTCTAATTCCAGGGCATCTGGTGCCCTCTTGTGCCCTCCACATGGTGCATAGATATACGTGCATTCATGTAAATTCATATAAATAAAAAAGTAAAAATAAACTAATTGAGATTTGGGCTGGGGAGATGTCTCAGCCAGTAATGCTTACCTCACAGACAGGAAGACCTGAGTTTGATCCCTGGAACCCAGGTTAAAAAAAAAAAAGCTGGGATCTGGGGTGCACACTTATAATTCCAGACTCTGGGCTTACAGGGTTCACTAGCTAGCTATCTTAGCTGAATTAGCAAGCTCCAGGCTAATGAGAGACCCTGTCTCAAAAAAGATGGCAGATGGTGCCCACGGAACACTTGAGATTGTTCTCTGCCTTCCACATCCTTCCACACCCAGAGAAGGGGGGAGAAAAGGAGGTGAGAGAAGAGAGGAAGAAAAGGAGGCGGGAAGAGGAGTGAGGAAGGGTGTGTGCAAGCTGCTTAGCAACAAGGCAGACAAGCAGAGAAGGGGCCTTTAGGGGGAACCAGGAGGATGCCATGCCAGGAGGCGACCTGAGTCCTCAGGGGAAGTTGGGGACATTGCCGATTTTTTTTTCTTTGAAGGACACCCAAGGACAAGATTTTTCTTTGGAGAACAGGATGGCTGGGGTGCTAGTGAAAGCCCTGCAGAGCGCGGACCTTCAAACTCTCACTCAGGAAAGGCGATCTTGATGTAAAAGCATGAGGTCTTCTATATTCCAAGTGCACTGGGGTCCACAGTCATGCACCATGCAGGGGTAGAGATAGCTTTTATAGGATTACAACAAAACCTGTGCATCATAAACCAATCATCTCATGGCATCCAGAACCCACTCGGTGCAACCAATCAATTTAAACCATCCAAGCCCGTGCTTTATAGCCCCGGAGGTTTGCAAGGTTTGCATTCAGAGGGTTCCTGGGTGGGGTGACAAAGCTCACATACTCACAGGTCCTGTCGTAAACAGCAAAGAATGTGACCTTTCGTCTATTTACTGGCTGAGGGCAGGGTCTGGAATTTAAGGTTTAAACTTCTAGCTTCCTGGGGTCTTTGGAGAGTTAGGCTGTATTTTTCCATCCTTACACTGGATGAGAAGGAGGGAGAGGAGGAGGGTCATGGCTGGGTCTGCATGGGGATAACAATGTAAACCTGTGTTAGGTAGGGGTCATGTGTAGGAAAAGCACAGGTCAGAAAGGCACAGATTCACCTTGTGGCTTCTGTTCCCTAGAGAAAGTGAGGCAAGGTCACAGCTGAGCAGAGGTCAGGGAGTATGAGGAGGCCTTGAGTGCTGTCTGCTCACCTCTCATTGGTGTGGCTTCCTTTTCACAAGTGAAAGTCATGCTAGAACTGGCCTGCTGAATGTTCTTATGGAGACCTTCCCGAGTTGCGCTTGCATGCATGCCGATGGGAATCACAGCACAGCTGGGGTGCTAGGCTCCAGCCTGCACACATTAAGGTGCCCTGTGCTCTGTGGAGCATAGTGTAGCCAAGGCTGGCCTGTGCTCCTTGCACCTGTGGAGCGGCTCAGCTGAGATTTTCCCCTTCACAAGCCTGCCTACACAAAAGTGGGTGTGCAGCTTGAGTTTAAGACTTTCACAATAGCAGAACCTCTCTGCACCCCGTTCTCTAAGTAAACACCAGATCCTGCCCCACCCTGGCGGGGGAGGATAATGTAGCGTTGTCTTCATTCTGCCTCGATTGCTATCGAGGCAAGGCGTTAAGAGTTTGCTTTTTATTCTCTCCTGCCGTATTTTACCCGAGCTCTCACCGTGTCTGGGAGGTGTTCGTGTTGCTTCTCACACACTCTCAGAAGGAAATGATTAAGCCTTTGTTATTGGGCTGGCACGTGCTTTCTCTCCCTCTGACTTGCAGCAACTCGCTTTGTTTTCTTTCCTTTTAGGAGTCTGTCACGGTGCAGCTGAGTATTCATAATGTCAATCTGCCGCACCTGGACTGGGCTTAGACTTGCATGAGGGAGTCATACGCAGGTCTCATGTCTCCCAGCCGGCCACTGAAAACCTTTGAAGAGCCACCCCGACCTCAGGCCCTTAGAGGGTCCATCCAAGGCCCTTTGGCCTGACCTCACCATCCTGCAGGTGCATGGTGCTGGCTCCCTGAGGCTGCTACACTGATGTACTCAACATTCAGTAGCTTAAAACAAAAGAATGCACAGCCCCTTAGTCTGGATGCCCCAAACCCCGGAAGGCATCTTGGCCTTCCATCAGCTCCTGGAGGACCCTCCTCCCGGCTCAGCTTCCTGTGGCTGCAGAGTTCTTGACTTGTGGCCCCATCATTCCTGTCCCAGACTTTGCCATATGTCAGCACGTAGCTGTCTGATCCCTGTCTTCTCCTCTTTTATAGGGATGCATGTCCTTGCATTTCCAGCTCTTTCTGCTTGTCCCAAGTAACTGCAGTTTGAGATGTGTAACTTACATTGGTAGAGACCTCATTTCCAAAGAAAGTTAGGTTCTCAGGTTTCAGGGTTTGGGGTGAGGCCACCATGCAACCTACTAGAAGCATCTATGGCAACAATTCTCAGCCTGTGGATTGAGACCCCCCCTAGGGGGTTGAAAGGCCCATTCACAGGGGTCATATGTCAGATATCCTGTATATCAGATATTTACATTATGACTCATAATAGCAACAAAATTGCAGTTATGAAGTAGCAACAAAAATAATTGGGGGGATTACTACAATATGAGGAATTGTGTTAAAGGATCAAAGCATTAGGAAGGCTGAGAACCACTAATCTATGGAGAGTCCTCACCTACTGAACAGCCCACCCCAAGTGTCTGAGGAGAGCCCTTCCCAATCGATACTTTCTGTGCCGAGTCTCTATTTCTGTTTCTAGGGAAACCAGCTTAAGATGATGCCCCTCCTTTATAAATTAAGGGGTCACCCAGTAAAGGGGATGGGGGGTAAGATTCAGGGTTAGGGTTAGGGTTAGGGTTAGGGTTAGGTTAGGGTTAGCCAACACCAGACCTTCTGTAATGTGGACTAACCCCTCCCTTCTTTGAGGGCACCTGGTTACTTAATGGAAAGATTGTCCTGGATGCTCTTTAGGAACTGGGGGCATCCTGTTCCCTGATGATAATCCTCTATACCAAGGTTACTCAGCAACTAGATCCCGAGGGTGATACTCTTGTCCTTGCTGGGGTAACATTAGGCCATAGCACTTGGAACTCCAGTCCAGAGTGGAGCTGGGGCTCTTGTCTTGCTCCCACATCCCAGAATAGCTCTCATAATCACCCCTTCCCCACAACAAAAGCCACCTGGTGAGAAAAAAAGGCTTTCTTTTCTAAAATCATTTTCCTGAGTTCTTTGACAGATACTGTGTGTAATTAATTCATAGCCTGGTGAAGGGGGTCAGCCTATCAGCTGGAAAGAAAACCCCAGAGGGAGAGAGAGAGGCCCAGGTACTGAGGAAAATGCAATTGTCCTGATGCTGCTCACAGAACAGAATAAAGAGATGCAAATCCCAATAGTGAAGGGGAGCCCCTCCCACCCCCAAGACTCCAGCCTCAAAATGCATTGCAGAACCCAGAGTTAGGCAGGTCTGGGGAACTTCTCAAGGTTGGAATGTCTTGGGCTAGAGGGAGGCCTGGAGACAGGTAGCGCAGGCTGAGGGCAAGGGTGTACAGGGAGTCTTTTCCAGATGGTAGGAGAGAAATTGCTTACCATCTGCAGAGCGGTGGGGGGGGGGGGAGGGTAATAGCTCCTAACTGTAAAATCAATAGAAACACCAGAGATAAGCTTTGAAAAATCTGATTACTTCTTTCCGGAAATTCCCCTAGAGGGCTTTCTGTTGAAGAATCACCAGTGATATGTGCAGAGGTGCAGAACAAGGCAATTCTGTCTAAACAGGGCACTGAAAACAGCCTATGTCGCTGGCCAGAAACATTTATTAAGAAGAATATCAAACAACCATGTGAGATGGAGTATTGCATGGCTGGTAAAAGTCATCTTGCACAAAAGCCAGGCTGTAGTGAGAAAAGCAGCTAGGTGTTTCGTGTGGTACTACCCATGTAGACACCGGGTAAGTGGGGGGGGGGGGGACAGAACTGACAGGGTAGCAAAGGTGAGAGTCCTCTCCCTCTCAGCTCTGATTTGCAGATCCCCCACAACACACACACACACACACACACACACACACACACACACACACACACACACACACAGAGTCAGAAGAAATCAAGTTCACAGAGAGAGTGAGTGTCTTTGCATAGCATAGGCAGAATTGAACCTGGGATGGACCGGACTACTGTCCCCTATTCTATGTGCCATCTATGTCCTCCAGCTCTTCTAAGAAGAGTCCTGGAGATATCCTGTGTACCAGTGCCAACCCTGCAGAACACTTCTAGAGACTGGTCTCTGGAGTTTGGGGTCATATGAAGTAGTGGTGTACTCTTTGAGGACAGGCTCTGTAGTTGGCACTGGGTGCCCAAGTGTACAGGCCTCACCGCAGCTGGGCTGGGGCAATAGAAGAGAAGAAACTGTGGTGGAGTAGGCTACCCCTCAGCCCCCAATTGTCCCCCAAGGTCCTAGACTCGGCAACTGTTGATGTTTGGTTTTTTTTTTTTTTTTTTTTTTTTTTTTTGTTCGCTTGTTTTGTTTTTCAAGATAGGGTTTCTCTGTGTAACAGCCCTGGCTGTTGCGAAACCCTTTCTGTAGATCAGGCTGGCCTGGAACTTACAGAGATCTGCATGCCTCTGCCTCCCCAGTGCTGGAATTAAAGCCATGGGCTGCCATTACTCAGTGTTGTTAAAGTTTCTTGTTTCCCACTTGCCTCTGGCAGCAGAGGACAACAAATACAGATTATGGCAGAACTGTCAGTTGGAAAAACTCTGGCTACCCCATGACACTTAATTTACAAATACTTCATTAAGCCTTCTAGGGGAGCAGCTCCAGAAGCCATACATCAGCCCTGGGCCCTGGTGCCTGCTGGCCCAGGGAACAAGGGCTACAAGGCAGAGGCAGCAGAGTGTTCCCTGAGGTTCCCAGGCAACTCAGCTCCCCAACCCCTCAACCCTGGGGTCACACAGGTGGCAGACACAATACTGTCCCTTAACTGTGGGGATTCAGACTCTCCCTGCTGCTATGAAAGATACAGGCCAAGCCACTCCTGGGGGACTGTAGGTGTGTGGTCCTGGTGAGGACAGACATTAGCAGTAGCATATCTTCACTTGAGTCTGTGTTGGTGATATATGTGTGTGGAGTGAATGCCTGCCTTGACACATGTGTGGAGGTCAGAGGACAACTTCGTTAAGTTGGCTTTCAACTTCCACCTTTGTTTGTTTGTTTGTTTTCCAGACAGGGTTTCTCTGTAGCTTTGGAGCCTGTCCTGGAACTCGCTCTGTAGACCAGGCTGCCTCCTTTATACAGCTTTGAGGATCAAACCCAGGTCACCAGATTTGCAGAGGAAGCTCATTACAGCCCTGCTGTGCTGCCCAGCTCCAAGGCCACGCCCCTTAGAGACTCAGAACCACAAGGCTGCTATCTCAGGATGCTGTACCCATCCCAGGTCAGAGGACTCAGAGTCTACCCTCCAGTGTGAGCCCTGCTCCCTGCTCTTCACATCCTGTTTCAGGGACTTCCTGCTATGCTTTTGGGGCTCAGGAGTGGGATTGTGATGGAGACTTCTTACAGACCCGGATCTATCAGGATAGGGTGTCTACTTGGTTCTGCTGCAGGAGAAGAAAATGAATGAGAATATGTGTGCATGGGGGCAGAGTGCTAATGGAAGGCACCGTGCAGCCGACAGCCAAGGGGCACAGGAGGGCTTGCTGCAACTCAGTCAAGGAAATGAAACAGCTGGTAAGTATGTCAGCAGAACTAAGGATACAGTGTGCCTCTTTCACCAATGGGGACTGGCCAGCCATCCAGATGGCCTCTTCTTACAATCTATTAGAGTGCACAAGCATGTCCTAAGACAACTTGTAGGAGTAAGCTCTTTCCTCCCACTGTGCAGGTAGGTCTCAGAGATTGAACTTCTCAGGTTCTCAGGCTCTCAGCCATCTTGCCAGCTCAAGCAAACAAAACAAAACAAAACCATTTAAAAAAATGAAAGTGTGAGCCGAGCTGGATGTTGGTGCTCACCTTTAATCCCAGCACTTGGGAGACAGAGGCAGGCATATCTCTGTGAGTTTGAGGCCAGCCTGGAACAGAGTTAGTTCCAGGATAGGCTCCAAAGCTACACAGAGAAACCCTGTCTCGAAAAACAAAACAAACCCCAAACAAAACAACAACAACAATAACAAAAAACAAAAAGAAAGTCTGAGAAATAAAATGTACAATAGGTACAATGATAAACTCACTGAGTGGGTTTAACAATAGAAGTCACCCAAACAAGGACACGGAGAGAAAATATAAAAAGTGAACAAGGCAGAAAACAGTTTTTGCACCAATGGTGTTGCAACAGTAGGCACTACCTGCATACAGCATATGCAATATGGTCAGATTACGAAAGAAAGCAGACCCTGGACCTAAACGGGAGATAGGAAAATGAAAAACTTGTGGAAGAGTAGAAGAAACCCGACCTGGTTTTGGGCTTGAGCTGAGCTTTCTTACAGTGCCTGGCTCTGGCAAGGACACAGAACAAAGAAACTCTAGAATCTGCGTCCCTGGCTGGAGGGAATGCAAACCAGCTTGGCCATCCAGCAATGCAGCTTGACAGTTTCTTTCAAAGCCAGCCACTGGCTTACTTGACAATCCAGCAACTGCTCTCTGGGTATCCACCTAACTGACTTGAAAACTCAAGCCCATACAAAAACCTGTGGTAGCTATTTATAGAGCCATTATTCACAGTTGTCAGACACTGGCCGGTAGGAGGATGGCTAAACTGTACCAAGTCCTTACAGCTGAGTATCATTCAGCCATAAAGAGAGATGAGCTGTCAGGAGAAAGCGATGTGAGGCATCGGGAATGCTCATCACTGCTGCTGGTGCCGTGCAAGCAGTTGTACTGAGCATACTTCCTAGAGTGAGGTGTGCTACAGAGAGGAGAGTGAGAGATTCTTAAACCAAGCCATCATTGACAAGAGACCTGGTGGGAGGATGGGGGATCAATGGGTGAGAACAGCAGTCTTTCTTTGGCTGTGAGACTGTTGCCCGTGACACTGTGATGGTCAGTAGAAGATAGTATGGGGATTGGGGAGATGGCTCACTGGGTGAAGAGCTTGCCCGGCTAGCATGAGGACCTGAGCACTCAGGATAAAAGCCAGTGTGCTCATGTACTTCTATAATCTCATTGCTCGGGAGTGGAGACAAGAGGATCCTCTGAATTCACAGGCGAGCCAGCCCTGCCAAATCAGGGAGCTCTGGGATCAATGAGAGACTTGCCTTAAAAAGTAAGGTAGATCAAGAAAACCCACAAAATCAACTAATCTGGGCTTATAGATGCTCACAGAGACTGAACCAGTAACCAGGGAGCCTGCATGGACTGACTTAGGCTCTATGCCTGTATGTTACAGCTGTGCAGCTTGGTCTTCTTGTGGGACTCCTAACAGTGGGGATGGAGGCTGTTTCCGACTCATTGCTGGCTTTCAGGACTCTATTCCTCGTGCTATGTCACCTTGCCCAGCTTAATAAAAGGGGAGGTGGTTGGTCTCATTGCAACTTGATATGTCATGTTTTGTTGATATCCATGGGAGACTTGCCCTTTCTTAAACAGAAAGAGAGGGGGAATGGATTGGGGGGTGGGGAGAGAGGGGAGGGGAACTGGAGGAGTGGAGGGAGGGGAAACTGTGACAGGGAAGTAAAATAAATAAATAAAAAATTTAAAAGTAAAAGGTAAAGAGTGATCAAGAACACCTAATATTGACCTCTGACTTCCACTAATATGTGTGCACCCACATATACTTGCACACGTGCACGCACGCCCACACACACGCTCACATTCCTTCACATTTCCAGTTGTAACCACCTAAAGGCGGTAATATCTTGGAGAAGTGCACACGCAGTACCAAAGTCTGACTTTCTGCTATCCTTTCAGGGTGCCCACTGATTCCAAGACTGAGACAGAAAGCACAATTTGAGCCTAGGACATCGTGTGTCTGAAAGCGAGGGAGGATGAAGACACACAAGCCAATGAAAGAGTTGCCAAGCATGGATGGACTGATGTGCACCATAGATAAAGGAGCTGTGACCACATCAAAACTCAAGTGTAAGGCAAGAACCCATGAGCCCACACCTACACAAGCCAAGTAGATGGGGAGAGAATCTCCCAGGCTGAGGGCTTCCAAGATAACCATGTAGGGACTCCACACTGAAAGGGTGTGGGAGGGACTCCCTTCAGAAGTGAGTGAGGAACATGATGGCTTTCTCCCCGAAGATTCCAGAGTGGACAGATGAGAAGAGCGAGCTTGCAAGGGAGAAACTGATAGCTGCTTTATCAGTTATGTGAACATGGCCAACACCAACAGAGAAATGTCCCATTGATGGCATGTGTCCTCAGTGAGGTGGGTGTGGTCACCTCACCCCAACGGTCCTTCTCCTCCTCAAAACCTGCACCCCAGTTTAACCATAAGAAACCCATCTTAAATCCCCAATTACAGAACAGTCTATGAAATATCTGCACAGTAAGCCTTAACACTGTAAAGGCATCAGAAACAAAGTTGGAGAAACTTCAAAACCATAAAAAAGCAAAATGAATTTTTTTTAATGACAATAGATTATAACGTGGTCTTCTGGCAGGATTCTGGTATAGCAAAGACTCTAGGAAACCTATATAAGTATGTGCATTGGTTGAAAGCCATGTAAAATATGTTCATTTATGGTGAGCCATCCCCCATTGTGACAGACAAGTGACAATAGAGAAGCAGCCTGAAGTGTTCAAGATTTCACACCGGTTCTATAAAAAATCTGCAAATGCAAGCTGCCAGAAAAAGAAATACTGAAAAACAGAGACCTAGGTGGGGAGTGGACTCAGCGGGTGATGTGTTTGCTGAGCAAGCTTGAGGACCTGAGTTCAATACTCAGCATCCATGTGAAACAGCCTGGTGTGGTGGTACACACTTGTAATCCCAGCACTGGGAGACAGGCACACCCTTGGTCTCCTGGGCAGCCAGCCTAACTCCAAGCAGCTCCAAGGCAGCAAGAGACCTCATCTCAAGTAAATAAATAAAAATGGATGGCACCTGGGGACAGCTACTGAGGCTTGCCACTGACCCACACACATATATGCACATGTGTGAGATGAATGTAGTAACCTCAGTTGTTGTCTACAGGGGTTATCCCTTTTTACTTATTACACACACACACACACAGAGAGAGAGAGAGAGAGAGAGAGAGAGAGAGAGAGAGAGAGAGAGAAAGAGAGAGAGAGAGAGAGGGAGGGAGGGAGAGGGAGAGGGAGAGGGAGGGAGAGCTGAAAACAACATCAGATAATCTTTGGGAAGTGTAGACTTAGATTGCAGAAGAAAACTCTTGAAGAAGTAAGAATTAAATGTTAATTTGATTAAGGAAAACAGAACAAACAAACAAAAACCCAACATTGATGAGTTTGTAAAACTAAGCTGGATACATATAAAGAAAGTCATCCTTCATGTCATATTGAAGCTGTCAAAATTGAGGGTATAGAGGGGATCTTAGAAGTAGCCTGAGAGGAGATAGAGAGATGGGGTGCAGTGGTTAAGAGCACTGGCTGCTCCTGCAGAGGACCCAGGTTTGATTGACAGCACCCACAAAGCAGCTCACAACTGTCTATGACTCCAGTTCTTGGGCATCCAGTACCTTCTTCTGACCTCAGAGGGTACCAGGCAAACACATGGTGGGTATCCCTGCATGTATACAAAACATCCATATACATAAAACAAATCTTTAAAAAAAAGAAGAAAGAAGGAGAAAAGGAGAAGGGAGAAGGAGAAGCCTGACCAAGTAAGTCACATCCCATGCAGAGATGGGAGAATGCCTGTGGTGGGCTTCTCAGCAGAAGCAATGGGAACGGAAACACCAGCAGCATAAAGGGCAGAGAGGTTTGAAATGGAGCTTCCTGACAGAAAGAAGCTGTGTGTGCTGGGGGAGAGTAAGTGGGTCACCTGACCTTGACCCTCTTGTCTTCAGTTGACTGGTCTGTTGATATCTGGACAGTCTACTCAGCTCAAGGTCATGCAATATGTACTGAGGCCATCCCTCCTGTCTGCACCCTCTTGTTTGCTGACCTTGATGTGGGAGTCTTGGTGCCAACTGACAGGAGAAGGCTCTGCTCATCGTTCTGTGAAGAAAGGCACTGTGCCTTCTTTGGAAGTTATCTTTTTAAACTTTTCTGTGTGTAAGTGTTTTGCTTGCATGTATATCTTCGCCACGCGCATGCCTAGTGCCCACAGAGGCCAAAAGAGGGATCAGATTCCCCTGGAACTGGAGTTACTGTGAGCTGCGATGTGGGTACTGGGAATAGAACCTGGGTCCTCTGGGAGAGCAACCAGTGTTTTGGACCATTTAGAAATTTCTCCAACCCCATTTGAGAAGTTGTTTTGCCCTTGATTCCTCTCTTCTCACACATCTCTGGCTCTGTGCCCTCCCCACAACCCTGCACTCACTCAAGACACTCCCCCTTACCGCTAGCTATCCTCTTGCCCTTCTCCAGCACTTCTAGAGAGTTCCTAATGGCAGGCTTCCCTCAGATTGTCTGCCCTGTGTTACTTCATACCATGTAAGACAGTAGTCTTTCTTTGTCTTGGCCTAAGAGATTCCATTTTACAGGAAGCTTTGAATCCATTTTGAAGGTGAAGGATGGCTGGACACATGAGTGGACACATGAACAGCAGCTCATCTTCCTGGCGCTATCCATGCAACACACACTGACAAAGGACTTATTCCTAAGAATAGAAATGGTGCCACCCTTTATTGGGGTGACTTGGGACTGTAGGTGCATACAAGCATATTAAAGTCATATAAGGAAAAACAAACCCAAGAACTTATCAGTCATGCTAGACCAAGGAAAGGCTGTAACTCTCTCACATGGACCCACCTAGACCTACAGAGAGGTAGACATCTAGCACAGTAATGATGATATCCCCACCAACTGGTCAACCTGATTGTATGTGCCAAGGGACTGGAAGGCAGAGAACTCAGAACTGTCCCAAGGGTTTCAGCTTGATTCTCTCCGCATTGTTGACATGGCCCACTGGAACTGCCACCTGTCCATCTTCATATTCATCATTAGGATCTACTGTCTATCCACCTGTTTGTTGTCTGGACCTGGTCCTGTACTTCACTTAATTCTGGAGCCTGACTCAGTGGCTGGCAGCCTCTCCAGCTCAGCTTGATTCATTATCAATGCAGAGACTCCTATGTCCCCATTTGTTTCCCAGCTTTGGCCTCTCAGGCCTTGTTAGCCCTTGACAAGCATTCTGTAACCTGTATATACACATTCTTTTTTTTTTTTTTTAAGGTTTATTAATTTATTATGTATACAGTGTTCTGTCTGCATGTGTCCCTACGGGCCAGAAGAGGGCACCAGATCTCATTACAGATGGTTGTGAGCCATAATGTCATTGCTGTGAATTGAACTCAGGACCTCTGGAAGACCAGCTAGTGTTCTTGACCACTGGGCCATCTCCAGCCCCTGTATACACATTCTATAGTGAGGTTTACTGTGTGGTGCATAGGAAGTGTTAATGTTAGTAATTAAGATTGAAGCAAAGGCCTGCATCCTCGGCACCATCAAGGAGAGGAAATATTCAGCACATTGCTGCCATTGAAACCACCGAACTGTGAGAATTGGTATTCAATACATTCTGACACTGTGGAAAGATGTAAATGTGTGCTAACAGCATACTCACAGCACTGACCCAGCCGGTCCCCAGCATCCTGAAGAGCCGCTCAGGCAGGTGATTGGCTGGTGACAAGTGGGGAAGTGTGGGTCCTCTACTCAACATTTCACATCAAGCCAAGGGTAGTGGGCACCTGCTAATGGTGCCCTCAAGCGCTCAGGCAGTCAGGTGCACAGGCGCTGAGAGGCACCGCAGCTTGAATCTCTCGTTGAGAGGATGGAGAAACTGAGGTCAGAGAGGCCTGTGCCACACTTCTGCCAAGCCTGTACATCTCTAGAGCTAATATCCCTCTAGGGCCAATCTGATTGGCCTTAGGGAGTGTGGTTTCCTTAGAGCATACATTCAGAATGATAGCGTCAAATTATTCCCCCAAAGGCCCTGGTGTCCAAGTGCACCATCCTCCCATGGGCCTCCAGGGGCTTCCCAAGGCTATCCCTTTTCCACCAGCCACAGTGTGGCCTGAGGTCACTGGGCCAGGGAGGGCTTGGGCTTATATCTTAGGGTCAGAGGCAGAGGCCTTAGGAGCCACTTCTTGCCTGGATGAAGCAGGCAACTAAAGGGACACTGGGAACCAAGCCTCCTAGAGGTCAGAGGTCACTGTGGTTGTCATGGCCACTTTTCCTGTCAACCTCAGACTCCTCTGGGAGAAGAGACTGAAGATGGGACGGTGGCTGAAGAATGGCAGGTGTCTCATGTCCCTTTCTGAATCCTTGAACAAGCTCTCCTCAGGGTGTAAAATAAGGAAAACCCACCAAAACTTCATCAAGAAAAGGAAAGTGTCCTGGCGCAGCACTCCCACCGGGCTGGTGCTGGGAGCTGCACCAGCTCCCGTATCCAACTATAAATATATGCCTTAGACAAAACTGAAGTCATTCTATATTTACAGCCTGTAATCTACTTTACTCCCTCACCACCATTCCCCAGGATATTAAATAATTTTTAGAAAACTGTTTGAAATGGCCCTGTGGTATGACAGCATGGGAAGCCCATCATTTCTTGCCCCCTCCTCTGGGAGACCCTGTCCTCAAACAGGAATTGCAGGCATTGGGGCCTTTTGAGGCTACGGTCCTGCGTTGGGGATTGGTCCCCTGTTGCGGGGCAGCAGTGTGTTGAGTCAAGTCAGGACACCAGCAGTAACTCCTGCAGGGCAGGCTGGCTGGCACTGGCCTGCTTCTGTGAGGTAGGAGAAGTCCTGGTCCCTCCAGAGAGAGAGGGGCAGATGGACAGGCTGCTACCTCCCTAGGCATTTCTGTAACACAGGCCAGGAGTTTTTATGGTTGAGCCCGGTGAGCCATCCTGGAATGGCAGAGAAAGCCATCCTGCAGTGTGAATAGCCAGTACTGACATCTCTCTCCATGTGACGAGGGATCTCTGCCTGTATCCCCAGCTGTCCTGCTATACCATTTGATCAATCTCCTCTTTCCGCAAGAGGGTAGCGGAGGGCAGGACCCTGAGAGCACAGGTCAATCAGAAAGAACAGAGGCAGTGGTGTCAGCCTGGAGTTCAGGCATCCTCCAGGTAGTAAAAGAAGAGGAGAGTTTTCCTAGGCTCTGTGCAACTCTAAAGGTCAGCTCAGGTTCAAGTGCCCACAAAGAGAACACTTGGCTGCTACACTGAGGCCAAAGCTTCCTGAGCCAGTTTGCAAAGATTAGTAAATTTCTGTCATGGAGATAGATCCCCGTGCTGCCACCATTTAGTGGGGCCCTGTGCAAGTCCCTTGTCATCCCAAACCTTGGATTCCATCAGTCAGAGTTGTAGGATGGGATTGGATGGGACTGAAGTTAATGCACTGGAGGGAAGGCTACTGTCCCTGATTTATTAAAAACTTTCCAGTGCTTTTTCGATGTGGGCAAGGGGAGCTGTGATGGGGCCCCATGTGTGACCCCAGCTGGAGAAAGCATGGGATAGGAATTTCTGGTGATACCAACCCAGATGTGTTCTGGACAGAAGGGTCTGGTCTGCTTCACCTTTGGGATGAGGACACTAAGGCAGTCCAGAGAAGGGAGCACTCTACCTCACTTTGTCCCAGGCTGTTCCGGTCTAGTGTCAGAAGAACCTTGGGACCCAGACCAAGCCTTCAATTTTTACATGAGGATGCCTAGGACCAAATCCCTTAAGGGTCTCTACTCCCTTCTAGAACATTCCCAATCAGGGACAACTCTGCCCATAATGGGCTAATTTCAGTGGTTGCAAATCTCAGCTGGGATCCTGGCGTCTGGGGAAGGGCCGGGCTCTAAAAATAAACCCAGCCTCAGCCCGAGAGCAGCCAGCAAAGCTGGAGCCTGACACTTATATAGATGACAGTGGCCCCTGCCTGTCTGTAGAGCCCTGCTCTGGGGTAGTGGCCCCCTGGGGTGGGCTGGTGGCCAGTGACCTCTAGGAATATCAGACCTAGGCTCTGAACATCCCACCCACACCCCCACAAGAACCGGCATATATGTGACCCAGCATGAGATGTTCATGCCTTGGGAGAGTCACTTGGGGGCTGTGTTGAAGAAAGATGTGGCCTGGCCCTGGAATGTCTTGTTAGTTTAGAGAGGTCAACTTCCCCTTCTGTTGGACAGCGACCAGCTTCTTGTACTGGTAAGTGAGGGGTTGCTCTTCCGAAAGGGGTTCAAAGGGAGGCAGGAGTGGCTTTCTATAGTTCCCATGTCTGTTCTGCTTTAGCTGGGAAAGCAAGTATAAGGATCTGGATCCTGTGAGGGGATCATGTCTGTGTGTGCTTATACCCTTTCTGTCTTTCATGACTCCTGGCCACCACCCAAGCATCACAGCCTTGTCCCCTTCTGCGGATGTGTTGCTGGTGCGGCAGTACAACTTCAGGAGAGATGCTGTACTGGGTGGCAAGTAGACTGGGTCTTTGGCAGAAGGGTGTTTCCTTCTTGTTCTGAGGGGCGAGTGGGGGAAGTCTGGTTGAGGATCTGCTCTTCTGGGGGATGGCTACTGAACCCCAAAGTGATAGAGGCTGTTCTGGGCTGGAGTCTATGGTTTTCTGACTCTGTAGCAGTTTTCAAGGTTCCCCAGAAGGAGCCCATTTCAGTGGGGTCTGCTCTGGGTGCTAACACAGGTCCAACGGGGCTGATGGGAAAGCATACAACCCATCATATATTAGGAGCTCAGAAGGGCTGTCAGCTTGGGCTTTCTGCCTCCCTGGCTTTCTGTGCCTAGTCCCTGGACACAGAGCATCTATCCCCAGTGATGAGGCCATTAGTGCTGATGGGCTCTGTGGGTGCAGGTGCCGTGGGCAGGCCTGAGGGGCCTAGGATGATACTCAGTGGAACTCAGAGAGGGAGGAATGAGCTGTGATGGTTTTCCTTGTTGTGGAAGAGCTGGCAATTGCTATAGCCTGTTCCTCTAGTGAGACAGGAATGGTGGCACAGGGGCTTTCAGGAGTGTTTGGCCCGTGGATGTGGCTTCAAGAAGGGGCATGGGCCTGGGAGGGAGGCATTCCACAGTGGTCAGCTGAGAAATGTCAGGCAGCCACAGTAGGAGAGGCTGGGCTGGAGGCTGGGACAGAGGGTAGAGTTAGGCATATGGCTCCTGTTATAAGTACCTGTGTCTCCCATGCGCCCCCCCCAACACACACACATCTTCCTTGCCGCCCTCTCACAGTCATGTAAGGGCTGACTCCTGCTATCTCTTCTCTGGCTGTTTCTGGACCATCTACTTAGGGGCCCTGCCCTCTAACTCTATCCTAGTCCACCTACCCCCAACTCTCAGCTCCCACATAATGCCCAATCTTTGTGTGTGACCTGTGTGATTAAAACCAGGTGACTGTTATCTTAGTTAAAATTCCAGCATGGGCTAGCTCGGGGCCAGCAGAGCTTGGCTCTGCAAACTTGACAAAACCCTCGATCCCTCAGCGATGCCTCTTCTCATCAATAATAATGGGGTGAGGCTTCCTTCTTATCAAGGAACCAGAGGATTAACAGTGCAGGTAGAGGAAGCAGGAAAGGGAGCTGCATGGGATCATGCCTAGAGAGGAGCATGCCTCATGCATTACCCTCAGGGTTGCACCCAGGGAGGAGCATGCTTTGCACATCACAGTCTTCTATTGGACTTCTGACTCTGCAATCCAGGCTGCACTAGAACTTGTGATGTAGCTCAGGCTGGCTTTGAACTTGTGGTAATCCTGTCCCTTCAGCTGCTGCAGTGATGGCTCCTGTCTTCTGATTAAAGTCTATGCCTCCAGAAACAACTTTCCTTAGCACATTGTAGACCTGCAGCAAGGCGTGGTTGAACAAGCATATTTACATGCTCACAGCACATGTACTTGTGTACTCAGACATAGGCTAGGCAACCTGCAGTAATTCTGTCTGGGCCTCATCTCCTTGGTTCCAACTTTCACACCAAGATCACCTGGTCAGGATGATGACCTTCCTGGGAGCATCTCCTCCACCCCTACCCCAACTGCTTCTGCATTCAGGGTCCAGCCAGTATTATTGACTGAGGCTGGCCTACAGCCCTGCACAAATGCTTTCTATGGGAGGATATCCATGTTGAGGCTCAGTCCAGAAGCCACTGCCAGTTTATTAACCACTGAGTCTCTATCCTGGGAACAGTGACTTTGTGTCAGCCACGTGGTTTCCTGTTGAATGCAGGTTTGGGGTCATGTCCTTTCCCTTGGTGCCTCTGAGTTTAGCTTCTTAGTTCCCTAAGGCTGCTCATATACCTGCACGGGGCTGGATGGAGTTCTGTGTCCATGGTTTCCCATGGAGGCTGAGGAGTCAGAGATGGCATGACATCAGAAGAGCCCAGGCCATGGTCAGGCAGGCTTTGCAAAGGATGCCTGGAAACCAAAGCAAGGTCCGAGAGTAGTAATGACATCCTGCTTATCACTTAAGGATTGAATGGATGTTTAACTGGCCATTCTCACTGAAAAATAATCTGTCTCTTCTCATAGCAGATCCAAATATTGTTCTGTGTGTTGCCTTTGAAGAAATTTTGGGGTCAGCTGGTGATGCACAGGATGAATTCTGCCCATAAGTGTGCCCTGGTTCACTACTATACCATTCAGTCATGTTAAATGCCCACCAGGGAGGAAGGAACCTTCCTTTGGTCACCATACATCTCCACTACTCCGGTCAGCTCTTGAGGCAACAGTGCTGTGTAATAAACGTCCCAGGTGGCTTGCAGAAGCACACCTGGCCTCTTCCCATTCCTTCTCATTGTGGCGTGGCTGCCTTGGTGGGGCATGCTGCCTCTTAGCCAGTCTGCTGTCTATGCCTCTCTTGATAATTGCAGAGAGACCAAAGCAAACTCCATTAGCCCACCAAAGGCTTACCTGCTCACAGTACTCACTCACAGGGCTGCACTCCAGGCCACAGAGTTCCTTTGCTCTTCTGGATACCCCGCGAGGTCAAAGGGTAGAGAAAGAAGAGAACAGAGAGAGGACCCTGTCCTTCACACCTACCTTCATCTTCTTCCTCTCTCTGGTTCATCTACCCTCCTCTGTCTTTTTAATGACTCCTTGAAGGCAGATCCACTCATGCCACTGTTCCCATGGTGGGGGTTGGCAGAGTGGAGGTATCTTAAGCTGTGGATGCATAGGTCATCAGGTGTGACAGTTAACATAAATAACTCATCAGGATCTAGAATCACCTAGGAGATAAGCCACTAGATACACCTGTGGGGGAGTTTCTAGATTAGGTTGACTAAAGGTGGAAACCCCTGTATACAATGGACAGTATCATGTCATGGGCTGGGGTCCTGGACTACTGAGTACCAGTGTGCATCTCTCTCTGCTTCTGTGACCAGCTCCCCCATGCACTTGCTGCCAAGCCATCCCCACCAGATGGACTGTGCCCTAGAACTGTGACCCAAACAATGCTCTGCTTCCTAACTATAACAATCAATGAAGTCAAGTTCAGAGACACCAGCAGGCAGAAACATTCCTCCCAGTACACAATGTCAAAGACCAGCAATGGAGACCAGCAAGCATCTGAAGATGCTGGAGAAGATAGGAGACTCTTCCCAGGGAGGTGTCCTCCAAATGGCAAAATGCCTGGGTCTCAGCAGACAGAAGAGGGGACCTGGGATGAGCTGGAAGGCTACCTGTAATATGGTTGTCTTGCTGCTTCAAGCTGAGCAAGCCCATCTCATTCTAGTATGGACCCTGCAGAGAGGTTAGTACATGAGCCCATCAAAGGCCCTGCCACTTACCGGACTTGACCCCTCAGAACTACTACGGGCCCTGTGGCTCCGGCCCAGGACCCCACAATGTTGATTCTAGAACTGGAATAGCTCCCTCTTCAATTGCTCATGCCAATGTAGCTTCAGAGGCAGTGGCTGGGCTCTGGAGAGGTCGCCAGCCAGCCGATTAAAGAGAGACCCGCCGTTTAAATGTCACCCATCAGCACTGCTTCACATTCATCGGCAACATAAAGAATCCATGGTTCAGTGCCCTTAACCGACGAAGGTGTTTAAATGCCAGCTGGTGCAGATGGCTAAGAAAACTAGACTTATTTTTCCTGGCTAAATACTCTCTGGTCCCCCAAGATCTTAAGGCTCCGGGCAGAAAGCTAACGCTCTAGACATGAATCTAAGATCAAGGCATTTATGTCAGGTTGCCTCCTCCTCATACAAGTCTTCTGGTGAGACCAGAGAGGTAGGAGCCCAGGATCCTTGTGTCTGGCAAGGGTATATTCTTAGCATATCTACAGCAGTGCAGAGCCTCTGTTTATCCATACATGGAATGGGACCATTCTCCAAGGGGGGAGAGAGACAGAGAGAGACACAGAGACAGAGAGGCTCTGGGAATGAAGCAACAGGACAATGGAGACCAGGCTGAGTGGGGGAGGGGATATGGAGGTTTCCACAGAGATAGAAGGGACAGGAACGTGGTCACTTCATATCTGTAGTAACTGTGTGCTCAGGAAGTGAGAGACTCTGGAGCCAGGCCTGGGCATAGCTCTAGACTGCCACTTGTCACCATGAGAGTGGTCACTACCTTTCAGTGACTTCGTGGCGGCAGCACCTGTCCCTGCTCAGAGTGAACGTACAGAACGCACAGGAATCGTGGATCAGTTTGGAGTGTGCTTGCCTGATGCGTGAAGCCCTGGGCTTGATTCCAGCACTCTGGAGGTAGAGGCAGGAGTTCAAGGCCATTCTCAGTTACAAAGTAAATCTAAGGTTAGCCTGAGCTACTTGACATCTTGTTTCAACAACAACAAACCTCCCATAGTCCTAGGCAGGAATGCCCCTTTCACAGAAGCTCCTGGGGGTAGGCCAGCCTCAGGGACTTAGATGGGCATGCCTTCACCTTGAGCACAGTAGACTGTTGTGCAGTGAGTCTGATCCTCCCTTTGGTGGGTTTTCAAATACCATCTCTTCTAAGGGAATGCCCTGCTTGTGGGATGGTGGGGGACCACATTCTCCATGTAGGGACTACCACCTGAACTCTTGGTTAGAGACAGTATGGCAACTCCTGGCTGAGCCTGTGTCTTCCAGGAAGCCTATCTGACTGTGGGGCAATAGGCAGTTGGAGGGAGCAAAGGGCCCAGGGACTTCTTTCCTGGGTCTCCTTCCTCCCTTCCCAGCCTTCCCTGGGCTCAGCCTTAATTGACATACCCTCTGAGTTGTGCTAGGGGAACAGGATGGCTGACTGGAGTCACCGACTTGTGTAGGCAGATGAGTCACCTGGGGTCCTCTTGAGGTACCTCTGAGTTCCTGGAGAGGAGAGCAGATGGTCCCCTGTGTGGGATGCCTGCCTCTCCTGTCCTCTACCTGCCTCTCTTCTCTGCTGACCCCTTTCCTCTCTTCCCTCTCTCATCCCAAGTGGCCTCTTCAGCAATTCAAATGCAGAACGTGTTTTCCCTTCTTGATTTGAAATGTGGATGAGTGGGGCATTTTCTCTTCTCCTGTCTCACAAATGTGCAATAAAAGCCACTCGCCTGAGCTAATTGAGTCGTCCTCCAGCCCTCCCTGAGAGGCCTCTGGCCCTCCATCATTTATGTTAACACTCCCCAGCAAGAGGTACTTAAAACTAGGAACCTGCCCTGTTGGACCTGAAGGTCCAGCCCCAGTTTCTCCTTGTCATTGGGTGATGGCAGTGCTGGTGATGATGGTGAGGGACACAATCCTTATTACCCTTTCCAGAGACCATAGCTCATCCTCTGTAGTGCAGACCTCCCCTCTCCTCTGTCCTATGGAGCCCTGCCCTGGTACACTGGAGCAGACTGACTGTTAGGGTCTCAGACACAGGTGACTCTGTTGGGTCTGGGGGTCCTACTGGCCAGCCTCTTTTCCTAGCTGCTTTTTTTTCCAGAACGTGCCATCCACTCTTTCTCCTTCTGAAAAAGAGGACTAAGGATGAAAGGAACTTGCTGGTCACTTAGTTAGTGGAAATAACTAAAAGGACACAGCATGTATTATACTGATCCAGAAAGGCCAGCCCACACCCAGATACTACAAAACCATGTCTTTCATCTCTCTCAATTGTTCTTTGGCCCTTCCATTGGCCTCTGCTATTCTCCTTGTTCCAAGTACACCTGACTTTCTGGTCAATAAGTAGTCCCCATTCAATTGTTGCCTAAGAGCAGGAGCAGTGGTTGATGGGGACTGTGGCATGGAACCTGGTGAGGAGGTAGCCTAAGCACCCATGAACCCCAGTAGCACAATGCCTACAGCACAGGAGCCCCGGCCATTTACCTGCTTGGCAGGATCTGTCCACACACTTGTGTTGCCCCTCCAATCCCAGGACAGTCCTGAGGCCAGCTGGTCCCTGGATCTCTGAGATACAGAATTGGAAGAGACGCTGTGGCTAATAAGACTGAACTGAGGGGAAGGGCAGAGCTGGGTCCATCTGGAGCTGTCCTCACTATGGTTGATTCTCCACAGTAGTCTGTGAAGTAGAGAGAAAGCTAGAAAATCATTGAGGAGGGCTGAGGTGGTATTTAAATTTATGCAAATGAGCCCGAGGTATGCAAGGGGGTCTGAGATAGCTGCTAGAAGTGGGCAGTGTGTGTGTGTGTATGTGTCTGTCTGTCTGTCTATCTGTCTGCAGGGTCTGGGCAGAGCATGTGAGATTCTGAGCAATCTGCAGGCTGGGTAGAGAAGAACTTGGTCCCTCTTCTCTGGTCATTTGAAAACATCAACCCAAGGGTAGAGTTTGCTGTGACCTGCTCCTCGTCATTTGCTGTTTCCTTGACCTGGACCCAGTGCAGGGTCTGGACATAGGACTGGCAATTCTTTGGGGTTAGGTAATATAGAAATTCCCAGCCTGGTGGCTGTCAACCTGCACTGTGCCCTCACTGTCACTTTAGAGTCAATACCCAATCCCTCCTGACCTGGCCACCTTACCTCAGAGTGGAGCTCCCTGGTGGCTCCAAGTCACAAATCTTCTCACCACCTCTGTACCAGAGCCCACAGCACTGTGCAGTCCTGTCACCGAGCTTCTTCAGAGGGTGGCTCCCAGCTTTCTGATCTCCTTGAGATCAGTTGCTTGGAGGGAAGAGCTGCTCCTGGCAACCTCCACTCGCCTGCCAATTAGCTCTGTAGATGTGTGGAGAGAATGCTGCCACACATGATGGAAGCCTAGAAGGCAATTAGGGTCACTGTGCCTCCTGGCTCTCATGTCTGCTCCCCAGAAGAGCCACTGCACTGAGGATTCTGAGCACTGTCAAGACTGTTGATGTCCCCAGTCTGAGGTCAGAGCTCCAAGGGTGGACCAAGGGGGCCAGGGCCAAGGGGCACAAAGGGACAGGCTTCACCCTGCTGTCAAATCTGAGCTTTCATAGCAGAGTGCTGAGGGAAGGCTGGGAATGAGGTTGGAATGGGCTCATCCCCTATGTGGTGCCCTGTGTGACCTTGGTGAGTGACTCTGGACCTTCCTCAACCTGTGGTGAGAGCCATAGAAGCTGAGAGTGGAACCAAATGTCTGTAATCCCAGCACTGTGAGGAAAAAGAACAGGGCCTTCAGAATGCTCGCCCTAGCCTGTGGGTCTACTGGGATGGGTGACAAGGTCTGAGAGGCCAACACATGAACGGTGACAGCTTTTAGTAAACAGCTACTAAGCACAAGGCTAGCCAGTTGACAGGCACAGGTAACTCTGGCTCATCATGTACCTGGACAGGTCCCTCCCTCTTCTCCGGAAGCTGGAGAAGCTCTGCTCACCAGGCTGTTGTCCAGATCTCATGGAAAGATGCAGCCAGATGTTTTGCTGTCAATAGTGCTGTGCAGACGGCAAAGGAAGTTGCTAGAACTCATATGTGTTGTGAGCATGTGTGGTCAGGGCCTCAGATTTGATATGTGTTGGTCCTAGGAGGTACAGTTCAGGAGGCAGGAGGATGTGTTTTGAATGAAGACTGCCTAGACTATATGGCTGTGTGTGATTTCTCTGTGACCTGAAAGTACCATGTCAATAAGGAAGTCCGTTGATTACAGCAGTTACATCAATTACATCCCCCTTCACCTACCAACACTGCATAGAGCTGGGACAGTTCCTCCCTGGCCTTTCACTCTAGTACATCCCACACTCTGCATTTCTGTCCCATCAGCTGCCCCCACCCCACCACAAAGCCCCTCCCACCTTCTGGCCCTTTCTTGCCTCTGCAGCTCCTTCTGGCTTCTGTCACCTGTCCTACTCTGTTCCAAAGAGTCAAGGCCCCAGCTTTGGCCATACTTCCTTTACAGCCCTAGCATTTCTAGTCCAGGGAGCCAGGGACACATAAGCTAATATCTGGGATATTAGTCAGGAAGCAAGACTGGTTGCCGCCACCTACCTCTGTGCTCTGGGGGGTCTCCAGAGACCCAAGGTTTCTGATGCTGTTTTGATGTATTTACAAATTGAACTGAATTTTGTTCCCTGGGAAGTCCTGGAACTGATTGGTACTACGGTCATGGAGTCTCCTTGTGAGGATGGTTTTATATTTCTGCCTTTGTCACCTGCCTGCAGGTGGAGACTATAAGAGGTGACCCTATTCCTTGATGGAAGCACCAAGAGCTGCCCATGGGAAGCCAGTAGCTACCTATCTTAGTTCAGGTCCTAACTCTGTTGTGGACAAGTCCTTTGACTCTGGATGAGCTAATGTTCCCCCTTGGAACCTTCACCTGGTTATCCATGCAATGGGCACAATTGTACAGGCCCATTTCAAGGGGCCAGAGAGCAGCCTGTGTCCCATGCTTGGTGTGGGCATGGCACAGAGAGCATCTGCCTACAAAGACTGTCAGACATGGCCATGAGCTACACATGGGGCCAGGCTTGTCATCAAACAGCCCAAAATCCAGGGATGCCTTCCAACCCTAGGTCAGAGCCTTCTCCTGCCTCATCTCCTTACCTGTCTCACAAGGTGGGACAGTCTCCCACATCCTCACAGCTTCTCTGGACCTCATAGCTCCCACCTCCCAAAGATTCACCAATCAACACTTCCACATCCTTTAGGCTCCGGGCTTCCTGGATGGGTTGCCTCTTCCCATCAGCTTCACGGTCACAGCTGTGTGTCTTAAGGTAACACTGCTAACTATGAGGGCTCCTCCCTCACAGGGTTGGTCTTAGTAACATGACTCTTCTGGAAGGGGGCCTGGGCCACATCTTCCTAGCTTCTCACTTTTAATTTAAAAAGTTACCCATGAGCATGACCATGTGAATTATACATGCACATCTCACAGATAGTATATAAATAGAGTGTGCCAGCCTCCCTCACCTGCTCCCGTCCTCCACTCGGGCTCTCTCCCCTCAGCCAAAGCCTCTTCTCAGTTTGGGCTTTGAATCCTGTCTGTTCTCTTTATACCTTTAACAACACATGTTCACACAAGTTACCAGCGGCACAGCACACCTGGGTCCTTGCTGTGAAGTGTGGCTTTCTCCATGCCCTGATCCTTCCTCATCTCCTGCCCTCCCCCCTCAGTATTTTCTTCCTTTATCAACTCTAATTGGTTCCATGATCTCAAACCTGGGCCTCTTAGGCCTGCCTGAATCCAACCGTAACTTCCTCCTGTCCTGTCATCCTCCTGTCCCTCTGTCCTCCATCAGCAAGATAGTGCTGGTAACATCAGGGCTGTTCCCTGCTTCAAACTTCATAGCACCTTCAAACAGCACCTCTGGCCAAGGCTGGACTCTAGCTGTCCAGGGTCTTGAGCCTGGGACAGCCGATGAACTCACTCCACCCCAACACCCCCTCTGTGCCTCTGCTCACCCTGTGTCTGCCCCACCAAGCAGCACCACCCCTGCCTCAGTTTCCCTGGGCCCCTCAGGCTGCTATCAAACGCCCTAGTTTGCCTTCTGTTGCTGCAATAAACACCATGACTGAAAGCAATCTGCAAGGGAAAGGGTTTATTTCCTTACAGGTTACAGTCCATTATGGAGGGAAGCCAGGGCAAGAACTCAATGCAGGAAGGGAAGCAGAGATCGTGGAAGAGTGCTGCTTACTAGCTTGCTCTGAGGCCCATGGACCAGGACTGGGCACTAGGAGGGACTCAGAGTGTCACATCACATTCACATTTTAAAACCACACAGTGGACAGGGGAGATTGGTATCAAGTCTGCGTCATTATTTGGAGATGAAGCAGGTACCGCCGGCACCTAGGACCCATGTGTGTGGTCCCTTTATGTGAATATCACAGAGGATGTCTACCACTTCCTCTTGCCTTCCTTTCTTTGCCCTTTTTTTTTTTTATCTTGTGAGAATTACCTCTGTCTGCTCTGCTTCTCTGAGAACAATCAACCCAAAGAGGAAGATGAAATATGATCCAGTATCCCCAGACTTTGATTGTACAACTGAACACCAGCAATGCTGTGTGGCCTTCGGGAAGCCAAAGGCCTCGCTGAATCACAGCTCTTGTACACCAGAGAACACAAATAATATCCTCTCCGCCAGAAGCCGTAGTGTGGGTCCAAGGGGTGACAAATGAGACCAGATTCCAAGAAGGACAGGCAGCTCATTTGTGGCCAAGTTGGTATTCATCCATCGCCATCACTGCCTGAAGAGGGCGTCTGGCTATCCTGCTAGTCTCTGCCATTGGCCATGGGCCCTGAGCTCAGTCCATCAGCATTCAGAAGTAATCATCTAGTGTGATTAATGTTCCTTCAGTCCTCAGGAGAGACCACAGGCTGTGGTCATTGTAATCAGACTTGTGACAGCCAACGGCATTAATAAAAATCATTAGTTCCCGGCAGCTAATCCACAGAGATGGACAGACGGGCTGTTTGAATTCTGTCACTTGATGTTCTGTTTTTAATCAAGAACAGTTTTAGGCAACTTGTCAGGGAGATGCTGTAGGCATCCCGGAGAGGAACTAGGCCTTCTGGGACCTGCCGCTTTGATAGAGTCCTGGATCTGGCCCCTCCTGTCCCACCTTCCCAGCAGGGCTGGCCAGCTGCCTCTGGTAATAGTTGCAGAATGCTTGGGGCAGGGGCAGTGACAGTATCTCAAGACATAAACCTGCCTGGATCCCTCTCCCTAGAGCCCTTCCCTTACCCCCCCCCCCCAGCTATCCACACACCAAAATCTCCACTCCTTTGAGAGCGTGGGGTCTGCTCCTATCCCTCTGACCTTTACAGTCTCTCCAGAATACTGATGACCCTCCCTTGGCCATCTGTACTTTTGCCTATGTTGTTCCTGACACCTTGGACATCCCCCTCCTCCCCTGCTCAGCTCCTACTTGTTTCTCACACTGCCTCAGTTTCTACAGGAAGCCCCTGCTAGCTCCCCAAAGCTGCACACCCACCACCACTCCTGCACTTCCCATCAGCCACTTGCACCCCTCACATCCCCACAGCTGCTTTTCTCTCCATGCCCACCAACATCACCATCATCACCATCCAGGTCTGCGCACCTCTCATGAGAGGCCCCTTCCTCGAAACTCCTGCAGCCCAGGGACTGGCCTGCTGTGGGTGTTAGCTGCTTGCGCATTCATTGCACAGGGCAGAGGAGACACACGGGCACCAGTATATCCCTGGCCTCCAGGAATGCCTGGTGACAAGTGGGAAAAGAAGAAGTACCGATTGGCTGGTGTGCCTTGGCTGTGGATAGTTCTGGGCTCGGCCCATCTCCTTGGATCTTCCATGTTCAGGTAGCCCTGTCTCCAGCAACAACCAGAGGAAGCAACCTGTGGCCATCAGGACAGTCTCTTTGTAGACCCACTGATGTTAGGACCGCCAGTCTTCAGCACCACTCAAGCAGAAGATGGCTATCTTTTGGCTCTGAAAACCCTTGCCATAGGGATTGGGGTGAGCCTGTCATCTTTCCACTAACTGCCTGGGTCTCTGCCAGCGTCTTCTACATTTCCTTGGCTCTTTGCCCTGAGGATTCTTGTACCTCAGGGTCTGTCAGCAGTCAGCGAGGACCACTGCAAACTCTCAGGCAGTGCCTTCCTGGAGGGATTTTATGGTGGATTGCTTTCCTATTGTTGTGTCCCCAACAACTACAAACTCAGAGATTTAAACAGCATTTTTTTTTTTTTTTTTTTTGCCGGAAGATGGCTCAGGGATAGAATGCTTGCTTAACACATGTGAGGCCCCATGTGCTACCCCAAACAAACAAACAAACAAACAAACAAACAAAATCAGCTCCAGAGCTACCTGTTCTCCCACCTATCTGTGGAGAAGGAGTCTGGTCATTTTCCCTGGCTGAAATCAAGCCATAAGCAGCTGCACTCCCTGTGGAGTTTTGGGAACTCAGAGGTTCTGGGAAATCTGCTCCTAAAGGTGGAGGACTGGGTCCGCTGTGCCCTTGCTGGATGAAGGCAGAGAGCTACTCTCATCTTCCCAAAGGAACCTGTGATCCCAGCTCACAATCTCTGCCACAGTGTCTGAGCCCAAAGTTGAGGTCTCATCTGCCATCTTCCCAGTTCATCCTCCTTCCTGGTTCCTGGTCCAGGGACTATGACCAACCCTGCCTCAGGCAGGTGGCAAAGCCCAGTTTTCACCAAGAGGCTCCTCCCTCAAACTAGTTGGAAAGTCCTTTTATCATAGAAGGGGCAGTCACAGGTCCCTGAGGCCATGTTATGGTGACATGCAGAGGACTGGGTCCCTGCTGGCCAGGGCCTTGCATCCCAGTGGGGAAAAGAGAAAGCACACAGCCACCCCTGGTGGGTGGCCCGTTTGCCACCGGAGGGGACACACAGCTTCTGGGGATACAAGTACAGACACCATGGAAAGCCACTTCACAGGGAGCACAAGCAGTAAGGAACACAATGTCACTGTCCCTGCCAGGGAAGTTGACCCAAAAGGTCTGGGAGCTGGCCAGATGTCCTTACCCATCCTAGGACAAGTCTCTGAATTCACTCTCTTTAGGGATTAGCACTTTACAGGGTATAAGACAGATCTGCTCCCACCTGCCTCTGAGTTAGACCTTGCCCTCAGGGTCACAGTCATCTGGCCATTGCAGTGGTGGCAGTGGTGGTGGCATCGGTGGTCTCCCACCCCACACCTCCAGCAGGACCCAGACACTAGGACCCCTAGCTCTTCCTCAAGCTTGTTTTCTGACTATTTCCAGGTTCTGGAAGGCACTCTCCACGTTCCCTTCAAGGCAGACTGTTCTCAGTCTTCTGTCTGCAGCATACCCAACAGTCAAGCCCAGGGTCTCAGAGAACCTGGGTTTTTGCATTCTTGGCCCCACAGACAGGCAGCCTGGAGCCAGGGGAAATCAGTGCTTGTAAACATTGGAAACGAGGGCAATTAGGGAGAAGCTCTCCCCCCCACCCCATTAATTCCAGGCAAGTGTGCTTCATCTCTCTCTAGGGCCCTCCTAGCTCCTCTCCCCACTCTGCCTAGCACAATGAGCCATGGCCCGGGAGACTCAGCTCTGTGGGCAGTGGGAGCTGGAGGAAAGGTCTGTCTGAGTCAGGATGGAGACAGGGCTGCACTGAGTTCGCGTTGTACTCCTGGTGTGTGCCCGTTCTGAGCCAGGCTCAGGGACATTGAATTGTCTGGATGGGCTGTGGAACACACCTCTGGTTCAGTCCTGTGTGTGTTCACTTTTGCTCTCAGAGTGAAATGCCCACATGACTATGTCTGGGGCCAACAGCAAAAATGGGCGGAGGGGCGGGAGGTGGGGTAGACTGAACATGATGGGAGCTGGGAGCTTCCTTCCAGCAGCTGGTGGATTTGAATTCAGTGAACCTAGATGGAAAGCCAGGGCAGGAGGAGTAGGTAGAAGGGCTAGCCTGAGTAAAAGAGGGAGGAATAAGAGGTGCACAGAATCAAGGTAGGGAAGGGAAGGGGGCCTGCGAGCCCACACAGAGGGACCGAGGCTCTGTCAGAAGCTTCTGGAATCCCTGGGGCATCTTCTGTGCTGGGACCTCAACCTGGACCTTGCCTCAGAAAGGCTGGTCATGCAAGGACCGACCACCTCAACTCCTCCTGTGTGGTTCAGACTGGGGTGAGAAAAGAGGGCTGTTCTAGGTAACCAGGGAGGGCTTCTTGGAGGCAAAGATTGACCAAGCCTACACAGCAGCCAGGCCATGGGCACAGAGCCAACCCATGGGAAAGGAGGAGGTAGAGAGGTAAAGGAGATGGCCATCACCATGCTGACCACTGCACCTGTCAACTCACTTGTTTCCTTAGCAACCCCCCCACATTCCTCTGAACTTACCATGACACAGATGAGGAGTACGGGGCTAGAGAGGCTAGATGGCCACCAGTGGTTGGCAGGATTGGCATCTAGCAGAGGAAACCTGGGTAAAACAGCCTACCAAGCTGGGTGTTGGGACAGGGGACAGATATCAGGTCTGAACTGTCTCAGGCTGCTTCATGGGGGAAGGGGAGGTGGCTGGCTGAACTCCTAAGTAGGGGACAGCTCCAACAGGCACACATTTCCCTGCCCCAGTCTTGTGAGCGTGGCTGAGGCTGTGGGGACCTCTGCTGCCTGGCTCACTCAGTTGCCCCTAGGCACAACCCACACCCGATCCAGGTGGGTGGAGGGCGAGGGCCTCCTGAGAGCTGGCCAAGACCGCTGCTCATGTAAGCCCTGGCAATGAGGCAATGATGTCCTGAGCTTTGCTTTAAAGTCCTTAATGGATTTTTTCCACTCCATAAAGCCGCCCTGCGGTCTAGCAACGCTAATTGAGATCTGGGATAAAGACGAATGCTCTGAGGGCCAGAGCCAAGCTGAGCGTTGGTCCCCAGCCCCACCCCCCAACCTCTGTGCCTTAATGTCTAGAGGAGCCAGGCATCAGGTTGAATTGCTATCTATCTAGATCCCACAAGCACAGGATGGTGGTCCTAGCCAGTGTCCCTGTATACCAGCAATCTGCCTCAGCTTTGCAAATGAGGTATGTACTCTGTACTCACAGCAACCCCATAAACTGTCAGTCATCCACATGTCATGCCATCCCACATCTATTCAGAAAATCAGAGGCACCTCCAGCCCAGGAGCCTGTCCCACACCCAGCCTGTGCATACACACCCTGAATGATGGGGTGCTCACTACCAGTCTTCACCATCCTGGCGAACCGGGTTTTGGATGGGCATTACACCTGCCCTAGCCTCTTCCCACTTCTGCCTGTGTCTCTTCCTCTTGCTCCACACCTGTTCCCAAAGACCATGAGGGTGTGGTTCACACATTTCTCATAACTCCAGTCACAGTGTGGGCTCATTCTTCCTCCCGAGTCCTTCTCATCATGTCCACAGAGAGTAGGGATAAGGGGCACACGGGGACATCCCGTAAGATGTTTCCTTGCTGCGAAGTCATAAGCATTCCTGGCCCTGGTGTCCCTGTCTCCTTTGTACCCTCCTTAGCACAAAGCCTACAGTAACAGCACCGATGAGAGCAGAATGGTGCGGGTCAGGATCTGCAGGCCTTGGTGCTGTTCTGGGCAATTCATGACTTTCCTCTGCTTGGGGGCAGGTGCTCAGGTGGTCTTATTAGAGGCCTCCCAGCTGTGGCTGAGCTCAGTTGCACAGCAAGGGGTCCATTCTTGCCTGGCCCACTAACACCAACTCTGAGGCTACTGCATCTTCTCCTCTTCCTCCTCCCCCTTCGCTGCATCTTACGCTCACTTCCCTCCCAGACCTAGGAGGCAGAGACAGAAGCCACCCAGCTTCGGAGGCTACAGGGTCCCAAACCTGCTGGCAGGAGGAAAAGTGAAGACAGTCCAGACACATTGTGTCCATCCCTCAGAAGGGTCTCGCCTCTGAGCGATGATGTAGGCCCATCAATGTGGCTTTTCTATGATCTCTACTGGGGTTCCTCTCTGGTCCAAGCCTAGACTATTTGTGAGAATCCCAATCTTGGGTAACTTGGGGTGAGTGATTTTTCACTCTCTGAGATCAGTTTACCTACCTATGAAATGGGAGAACAAGGGGTCCCACAGACCATTCATGAATGAGTTTATGATGTATTCTTTCTATGTTGTCATGCAGATAGCAGATGTCCTTGTCACTCTCCCAGTACCTGGTCTGTTACTAGATCTGTCTTTGCACCCCTGCTGCCTACTTTACCTGGCCCTCCATGCTCAAAGCCATGTGTGTTAGACTCACTAGGAAGTCTCAGATCCGGTACTGTGGTATCCAGCTCTGTACTGGTTTAAACAAACAAGACACTTTTGTTTCTCTGCAAGTTTTAGAGGTCATTTGTCAATTTCTAAATGCAAACCCCAAAGCCTCCTGGGTTTGGGAGAATGTGACATGACCAGGTCACCAGGGGTGGGATGAGAAACTTCACAGGGCCCAGTCTTACCATGGGTATCTCTGTTGCTATAAAGCCTTGCTTCCTTTTCTTGGTAATGTTTTGATGCTTCTGGACGGATTACACACGGCTTTCTTTAGATGCATTCTTGGATGTTCTGTGTTTCTGATGCTATTGTAAGAGACTGAGACTTAAATTTTAAAAATTCATCTACTAGTGAGGGGAAAGAGGGAGAAAACTCTTTGGGGATTTATCAGATGAAGAGAAGGGACCCATAGTGAAAGTATGTACTCTGTCCCTTTGAGATGCTAGATTACATCACCAAGTGTCCCTCCTCAGCTTAGCAGGGCTCCTAGCCTCCCCCTTGAGCACCCTACTACAGCCTTGGCCATTCCATATGTCCATTGTGTATGTCTTTGTCTATCTCCTTGGCTTGGCTTGATCCCCCCTGCCATGCTTCAAACAGTGAGCCCAGTCACCATAAGAGAACCAACTGGTTAAAGGTATGAGGATTTGATGAACAGTGAGCTGTGGTGAGACAAGAGGCTCCTGGAAGCCACTGCTCTGCACCCTGCCCAAGCTTGAGTGGCATGGTGAAGCTGGATGGTCCCTAAGCCCCATACCATCTGTCCCCTAGGCATCTGGCATGCCTGGACTCAGTTCTAACTGGGCCACTGAGTCCCAAGCCTATTGCTCTGCTACTCTCTTGGCTTTGGTCTCTTCTCAGCCTTTAAGCAGTCTGGGCTAAGCCTCCTCCCACTCTTAGGTTGGAGGAGCTTGGGGGAAACCTATGCTCACAGCAGCCTGGGAAAGCTAAAAGGCAGCCATCACTAGCTGTGACATGGCGGGGAGGCACCCGTGGAGTGGGCTCCAGCACAGAGGGTGCATAAGAACACAAGGGCAGGGGTGGCACAAGGATGGAGGGAAGAGGAATGCAAAGCCACCATTGAGGGCTCCTACACTAGAACCCACTCAAGGTGCCATATGGAGAATTTCTGAGGGCCTATGATGGATTTGGATACTGAGGTGGGACCAGTAGAGATATATAGTGCAATGTGGACTGAGGCATAAGTATTGTATCCAAGATGGTTGATCCTTCCAAAGTTCCAGAATATTCTTGGCCCACAGCTAATCTGCTAACCATTTCCTATAATCTCTAGGCCATGATTGTAGACTCCTGTTCATCCCTCAGAGCTTGAAAGTTGTCATCAATTCCCTACCACATCTCCATCATTTCCCCAACCATATTACATCCCATCCCATTCCCATAACATCTCCATCTCATCCCCATCCCATCTCCATCCCATCCCACCCTATCCCATCCCATCCCATCTCATCCCCATCCATCCATCCATCCATCCATCCATATCCCTTCCTCATCACATCTCCATCTCATCCCCATCCCATCCCCACCACATCTCCATCCCATCCCACCCTATCCCATCCCATCCCATCTCATCCCATCCCCATTCCATCCCCATCCATCCATATCCCTTCCTCATCACATCTCCATCTCATCCCCATCCCCATTACATCTTAATCCCATCCCTATCCCATCCCATCAACCCCCATCCTATTCTGTTTCCAAGTTCTTAATTGGCTTTAACTATCAACATAATACAACCTAGAATCACTTGAGAAGGAATTCGTAGTTCAGAGTATCTAGATCAAATTGGCCTTTGGGTGTGTCTATGGGGGAATAGTCTCAACTGCTAAATGATACATGAGGACACAGCCCTCTGTGGGTGGCAACATTCCCTAGGCAGGCAGTTTTGAACTGTATAAGAAAGCTAGCTGAGCATTAGCCAGCCAGGAATTCTTCTGTGGTTCCTGCCACATGTCTTTGGCTGTGAAATGAGTCCATTGGTTGGAGGTAGTACTGTGTGGATAGCAAACATGACTGCTTTGAGCTCTGGTTTTGACTTCCCTCAATGATGAACTGTGGCTTGCAAGTGAAAGAGCCTTGTGGGTATTAACAAGTTAGCCAAAGGACGCGTGCTGTCACATGTAACTGTCAAGGAACCGCCACACCTTCCACACAGGGTCCAGCTCCAGCCAATTCCTCCAGAACCAGAGCCAGGTCACTTTCCCTCAGGCTACCTTGTGGGATCCTGTACTTACAATTATCCTTGCCAGGAGCAGCTGCAGTCAGTTCCCACCCTCAACCAGGAAACAGGTTCCGGATGTTCGAGCATCAACACTTCATTAATACTGCCCATGGCATCTGGTTTGGATGCTGCTGGAGAAAGGCCCCAAGTGCTTCCAGAGACCAGGGTGATGCTAAGTAAGAGCTCAGGGGCCTGGTGACATTCTCCACAAGAAACCTTCAAGAACTCCCAAATCTCAGGAAAAACCAAACATTTCAATGGAATTCTCAAAGCCTCCCCAGTCTTGTTTGGGCCACTCTGGATCCTTCTCTGCCTCAGTTACTTCCCAAGATCCTGCCTTGGCATAGGCTTCCTCCAGCCCAGTCCTTCCACCAACCAGCTAAACCCCGACTGGCCCCTGGGTCTCAGTGCTAAGGCTCTTTGCTTGGGCTGGTGCAGGTCACTATGAGCTACTCTCCAGATGCTGACTTCAGTTTGTAGTTGCTTTGTTACTGGTGGTGATCATGAGCCTCAGGCAAGAGTTAATGCATTTGTGGGTATCTGTGTGTGAACATGTATGTGTGTACATATGCCCATATGTATACATGCATCTCTGTGTGTATGTGTGTCAGTATGTGAGCATATGTAGCACATACACACACATGTATAGGTGTGTGTATGTGTGCATGCACAGACATGTATATTCATGAATTAGATTATGTGTGTGAGCATATATGGGCATGTGTATGCATGCTCATGTGTGTGGGCACATACTTGAGCATGCTTGTTGAATAGCTATTTCCTCTTCTGGGGAAAGAACCTAAGGATAGATCAGAGCTACAGCCCAGATTTGGCTTCTTCAAACTGTCATTTATGCCATGAAAGGATGTATTTGCTTCAAAAAGCTTTTGAAGACCACAGCCTCTTTTCAATGTCCCCGGCTTAGATGGAAAGGCTTGTCATAAAGGTACAGCTTCAGGAAATGTGGAACACTCAGATGGTGGGGAAGAAAGAGTCACTCTATGCCATCCATAGCTGGACATGGTTAGTGTGGGCTTTTGGTCTCCTGGGACAGGGGGGCCAGACCCAGCTTGGTCCATGGAAGTGGGTGTCCTGAGAGTGTTCCTGCCTCTGCTGTGGCTTCCTATGCTTTAGAGGGCCTTAGAGGGTCTCTTTCTACACATACAGCTCCGTCTTCCCAGGGCTAAGTGAGTCCCCAGTAACAGGAGATCGAGCACAGGTGGTCCTATCACACTGGTTCTATCTTACATGTAACAGGAGGAGAAGGGGTGGTAGTGATGGACAGGAGGCAGGCCTGAGGTCTTGACCTTTTCATCTGTATCAGAGCTGTGGCCTCTTCCTGTACTCTTTTCCATCTCTGGGTTAGCTCAGAGCCAGCTGGTTCTAGCCCCAACTCCAGCCACATCAGATTGAGAGCCAGGGAGGGATTCCCGGAATGCCCAAGGAAGGCTCTGGACTCTGTCCAGGCCACACCATCCACTGATGGAACATCTCTCATTCACAGGGAACCCTTTTCTCAACTGCCAGCATCCCAAATCTAGTGGGAGGGGCTCTTTCCTTCTGGAGAGCTGGAAACCATCAGGGCCAGGGCTGTCCTGAGCAGAGGGACACCATGACCTCATAGCTTAGAAGTGAGCCTGGCTGGCCTCAGAGCACTAGGACTTGCTAATATGCAGATGGTCCCATTGGAGATTCCTTGAGCCAACTCTAGGACTGCAGAGGGATGGAAGGAGGCAAAAGCCACCATACTTAGAAGTCTGAGCCTGCTTTTGTCCCTCGTATGCTGTATGTACTCCCAGCTTCCGAGTCACAGGTGGACTTTCATGGCCACCACCCTCTGCATCTAAGTCTGCCATTCACACATTTATCACCAATTCCTGTCAGATTTCCCCACAGCACTCTGAGGAGGCTCTGGTGGGGCAGAGGCCCAATGGTAGGTAAGGCTAAGGGAATTGCTCGGACCTCGCAGCCATTCACTATCAGAGCCACACACTTGCCACTCAACAGCCAGAGAGCCAGGAAAGGATGGACTCGTACACTGAAGTTCTGGCTATATTTTTGTCATTGTTGTTGGTAGTGGTGGCAGGTTTTTTGTTTGGTTGGTTGGTTTTTTTGTTTTTTTCTTATTCAAGACAGGGTTTCTCTTTGTAGGTCTGGCTGTCCCACCTAGAACTCACTCTGCAGATCAGTCTGGCCTTAAAATCACAGAAATCCGCCTGCCTCTGCGTCCCTGAGTGCTAGGACAAAAGGCGCATGCCACCACCACCTGTCTTCTGGCTGTGTTTCGGATGATTGCCTTGGGCGGGTCACTTGCACGTCTCTGAACTCCATCCATGAATCTGTAAAGTGGCCACAGAGAGCCTGGCCATCGTGGGCACTGGATATGAGTTAGCATTTTTAGGGTACTGACCAGTGCTTGTTGCCCAGTTGTTTTCTGCCATAGAACCTTGAGGGGCTGTTGCAGGGACATGGGGGGGGGAGGTGGAGAGTCACTGTTCCTGCCTTCACTATGCCCAGGACACTGGCAGACAAAGCCATGACCAGTTCAGAAGACTGTGAGCCTGGATGGCAGTGGTCTCCGGGAGACATTGTGCTGAATACTCCTGTTCTGTCTTTTGTGGTGGTGTTTTTTAAAAAAGACCCCCAATCCCATCATCCTCTCCTGGCCAGGATGCCACTGTGAGGCTCACCCTGCTTCCCCTGTGCCTGGATTAAATCTGTTTCCCTGGGTCAATGAATTAACCCAGCACCGAGGCTAACTGCTGCATACTCTGGGGTGTGTTCTTCAACCTGGAGAGTAAAGCCAGGATAAAAATATCCACTGTCCTCAAGTGACAAGAAAACACATAAAATAAAAGGCGGGTTGGGGGCCAGTAGCCACTTGGGAGATCGTGCAGTAAGTACCCAGGGTCCCCAGCCCCTCATCCCCAATTGTAACTTGTAGATCCATCAGGTTTGGGCTAAGGCAAACTATATTGATGCACTCATTTTTCTCAGTGGTTTTGTGAACAGGGTGACATCACTATGAACAAACGCATGCCTCAAGTTGCTTCTCTATTTTGCATTGCTGGGGATGGCCTCCAGAGCCTTACACACCTTGGGCAGGCTTCTGCTGCTCAGTGGTATCCCAACCCGGAATCTCAAGGTGAGGAGAGCCGGTTGATGTCAATGAGACCCCATGGTGTCTACCACAGGCTCTGACCTTCAGGACATTCTCCTTTCCGCACCACTGTGGTACTCAGCCCCTCACCACTGTGGTATTCAATTATCTGCCACTCCCACAAACACCTGAGTTTGTGTGCATGAGTTAAATGACAGAGAGATTTCACTGCTTTGTTCTGCATGCTCCAAGTCCAGGAGCCCCTCTCCTCTGCTGTTGAGACTATCTTGTCCTTGTCCTCATAAGGTTGTCTGTGTTGGTTGGTGTCCTGACCCCTTCCTATTAAGACCCCATCTACACCAACTACCTCTTTCTGACTCAATCACTTCTCTAAGACTCCCTCCAACATTGCTGCATCCTCAGGAGCTGGGGGGCTGAATTTCATTGAGAAGGGAGAGCAGTGTGACCCCAGCCACAAGATTATTAGGACTCTAGAGTTACGGATCACCCATTACTCAGGTCCCCGCAGTGTCACCCAGTCAGACAGACCCACACTGCACCATGAGACCTGCCATCTCACCAGCCCTGCTGTCTGTCTTCCAAGCGTCCTAAGCCACCAGTGGTAGCTATTACATGGATGGAGAGCCTGGCACACTGCTCTCAGCAACGGCTGCTGCCTGGCAGCTGTCGGTTGAATCTGTGGGTGACACGGTGCTGGTTTCCAGCCTTGAGAAGTGTACACTGTCCTCCCTGTGGCAGTCAACATTGGACACAAAGGATGGCTGAGAGCAAGGGTCAGATTCTAGTATGGCCCCACATTGGCTCCGCCCACAGCCCTCATTGAGTCACTAAGAAGGTGGGGCCTTCCCCAGGGAAACCCCCATATGTTCCTTCTGCCCCTTCCTCACCATCTGGATGGGCCCACTTGACACATCACCCAAAATATGCATCAGGGACACGGCTTGGCTGGAAGGACATGCTGTGCTGGCCCCAGCCCTGAATTCCTCCACTTCGGTCCCCAGGTCCTGCCAGCTGTCACCAGCCCAAGCCATTGCAGGGCTCAAAGAAGCTTCCGTAGTGAAGAATGTGGGCCTGCCTCCTGCTGAGAATTTTCTCCCCAGATTGTATTGCATGTGGTGGACCTGCCCTGCAAACAGTCAATTTGCAAAACCCTGAGCTACTGGGCAGAGGAGGACCAGCAGAGTTCCTTTTGTGTGCACAAGGTGCTCCTAGCCACCCACTTAGGCTGTCCAAATCCCTCATCAGAGGTCAATTCAACAGCGCAGACTGTGCCCCAGGAAGGGACAGAGTTTTGCCTGGCAGGACAGGGCTGTAATATTTGGAGTGTAATTGGAGTATGTTTCAGTGGATGGCTTTTCTCACATCTCCCCCCTAGTTTGCAGGTCCCATCTCCTTCCTGCTTCCTTTGAGTTGTTCTCTCTCAGCCCACATCAGCCCCTGATGGGGACAGGGAAGCCCCTGTTGGGTCCCAAATTTTAGTGTCCTCTGAACTCTTCCCCTTCAGTGGGAACCTAGGCAGCCCACCTTCCCGTACTTGCTCAGTCTCTTCCTCCATTGAGCATGGTCCAGTCAAAGGTCATGGAAGATGGATGGGAACTAGGAGGGAATGACTTTCTAACAAGAAAGTGTCGAAGAATGTCACCACCAGCTTCCCCTGACCCTTTGCACAAGCTCCTATGCAGCCCTACAGAAGAGGGACTTATGCATCAGCCAGGCTTGCCCAACATGAGCCTACTGGGAAAGCTAATTCTTCATATCATGAAGTCACTTCCTTGCCAGGCTAAGGCCATGTAAACTTCATGACATTCCCCAGGGAGCGGGGTGCCCTGGTTACCTGTTTTCAGGCCAAAGAATTGGGGTTGGACAGACGTTGTGTTTCCCTGCCTGGCATGGACAAGCTGGATGGGTCTCTATAGTCACAAAGACCCTGCCTGTTGGTCTCACTAGAGACCCCGGGGGGGGGGGGTAGCAGGTGGGGGCCCTGACCTGCCCCTGACAGACAGATCTCTTGTCCTGGTTTCTCCCTATGAGACTGGGCATGTTGCTATCTGACCAAATACTGTGTTTTGCTAGCAGGAAATGGGAGACAGCTGCTGGGGGCCACCACCTACTCATCCACCTGAGAAATGCTCTCAGCTATAGACGAGGACCTCCCCTCTGATACCATGGGAAACCAAGTGATTGTCCATACCAGCCCTGAGTCCACTGCCTTCCCTCTGTCAACCCAACCCTTCACTCTTCCCACAACCATGGCTGGAAACCCCAGCTCTGTCAGGACCCACAGGGGTCCCAAGTTCTGGGTACCAGCACTGTCAGGTCCTCAGTATGGCCCTTCTTCATGCTCCTCCTGACCTTGGACACCTGTCCTCCACTGTCACCATTATCTAGGATACTGCTGAGCCTTGCCAAGTGTGTGGAGGCCTTGGCTGGTCCCAATCTGCCAGATCGCTGGTTAAGCATCCCGTGAGCCTGATACTAAGCTCCAGCAGCTGCCCTGAGCTCTCTAGGAGGCTGCTCCCGGGCACTTAGAGCCCTACTGTTCAGTTCGGCTTTGGGGATCCCCATTTTCAATCAGCTTCCTTGTTTCCCACCCTTGCAGTCCCAGCCCTCAGCCACAGAGCATCACCTCACCTCCTCATCAGCCCTGGATCCACTTGCTATGTCCCCGAGGCTGGCCCTTGCATTCCCAATCCTTGAACTCTCCACTTTAACTAGCACCTCATCTGGTGCAATTTATCTTCCATGGACATACCACGAGCCCCCAGCAGCATTCTGCTGAAAGTTCCTGAAATTAGTCCATGGCTCGTTTAGCTGGGGCCTGACATTCAAAAGGGTGGCTTTACTACACATCAGCATGTCTTAGTCTGTTTACTATAGTAAAATACCCAAGGCAGATAGTTTAAAAAAAAAAAAAAAAAAAAAAAAAAGGTTATTTAGGTTACTGTTTTGGCTGAAAGACCAAACAGCATAAGGCTGTCTCTAGCAAATGTTGTGAGGCATAAGGGGGGAAAGTGTACAGGAGAGGAAGGAAGAAGAAACCAGTGTGCCTGGTTCCAATGAGTTCAGAGATCTCATCAAAATGGGTATGCTCCCATTAGGCCCGCTCTTAAAGATCCGGGTGCCTCTTACACACCCACACTAGAGACTGACCTCTTGACACCTGAGCCTCCTGGAGCACACACTTAAGCCCCACCCAGGCCATGGCCCTCCTTAATAGGCTCAGCCCCTGCTCCTTCATTGTCTTCTGTAAAATCGTTGTGTAATGAAGAAACCACACGCAGAGCCTGGAGCCCAGAACCTAACCAGGAATGGGCCTTGGCAAGCCTGTTTCTTTTTCTTTTTCCAGCTCCTGTTTACACGACTTAAACCTGCCAGCAAAGAGAGACTGTGTGTCACTGAGGCATTCTGTCTTCAATGGGAAAAGCAAAATCCCAGGTGGCATCTCTCAGAGCTGGCCACATCTGCCAGCTTCCCCATTTAGCCCTCCTTTCAGCCAACAAAAGGACCAGTGGGTGGGCCAGCCTTGTTCACCAGAGCGGGAGGCTGTTGGAGGCATAGGTGTCCCTCCAGATGGGCTCTGTCTTTTGTTAGGGAATGTTCAGCAGCTGGTCAAAGGGGCCTTTCTTATCCTCAGGCACACAGCTCTGAGCTCTAGCTGTGAAGTCAGTACAGTCAGTCTTACCTGAGTGTCTCACAGGTCGCATGTGTCCTTATATCATTTGGCTTTGAGAGAAGGGCCTAGGGGATCTAAGGTTCAATAAGTGGGTCCTCTCTGAGCCTTTTCCCGGGGAATGGGTGACTTGGGAATTCCCATTTCTTGTCTATTATGAGCCATCCAAGACCACCTGTTCTGTGGCACTTTCTGACTAGCCTGGCCTCTCTAAGGCTGGGTCAGGTTCCCTCTGAGCCTTCAAAGCCCACACAGTCATATCCTCAGAGCCCTGATCATCTGACCTACCTTTGGGCGCAACTCCCTCCTTGGAGGCTGGTGTCAATGAGCTTGCAGAGAGGCAGTAAAGATAAGGATGCTGGTGTGTATGTCCACTACACCTTACATGGCTTTAGACTTGACCCATGACTGGGAAGGAAAGAAAGAAAGGACAGATATACAGACACAAGTACAGAAAAGCTGAGGTCGGGCAGATTGCATGCACTCTGATGGAGCAGCATCAACACAACCTGGAACTCAGCACATATATTCTGCACAGCTGTGCAGAGTTGTGTTAGATGGGGGTGGGGGATTCTGTATGAGGGGGATTCTTTATGAGTTGCAATCATCTAGGTCCTAGATTTCTTCTAGAGTCTGGGAGGAGAAAGCGGTGGTTGCTAGTTTTTGCATGCACTGTCAACATTTGCACTCAGATCACAGAAAGGCTTTGCCATCTCTTTGAGACTGACCCTGGGGGAAGGCTTTGCCATTCCCACAGGTCTGATGCATTGGATTGTTGACATGGCTGTCAGCAAAACACATTTACTCAAGACTTCTCTGCTCTTTACACATCCACTCAAGGCTTCCTGGGCTTCCCACACATGTCACAAATGCACAAGGCAGAAGGTCTAGCATCAGGTACAGGCTGGTTTAGCATGATGACACCATTAACTTCCAAAGGCTGTCTTCACAGGTGCCATTGAGAGGTGTACAATATGGCACTCACAATCAATGACCTAAGTGTGAGCTGGTGAAGTTCCTCTTATGGCATGCTTCCTTCAGCATCTGCCCTTGCCCTCCTGGTCCTGTAATCACACCACCCTGTCTTCACATGCAAGCACAGTTTTCCTAGCATGCCAGTTGCTATGTAGAAACTGAGAGTGTGAGGCCCTGAGACCTGCTGGGTTGGGGAATAGCTGGTATACTCTCCTGTCAATCAGTACAGGGCAGGTGCTTCCTTCTACACAAAGTCACATTGTGAGGCCCAGGGCTTAGACTTTTCATATGAATCTGGAGACAGTACATTCCCAGGCAGCAGCATCCAAGCATTGCAAGAAACCAGCTGCAGACCTGGGAAGCTGGTTAGTGTTGTGGTCTATCCACCAGAGAAGACTACTCACACACTGGTTTAAGCCAATAGAAGTTTTTATTAGCTAGTTATTAACTACACTGGACGTTCAGTCTCCCAGTGTAGCCCTGAGCCTTCCTCAGGGTGAGCTTTTAAGCACAAACACCATATCCTGAGTCGACATACTTCAGTTAGCAATAACAGCCAAAAGCAGAACTACTCAAGCCAAAAATTAAGGCTAATACACTTAGAGACTTTCCCAGAACTAAGAACTTGGATGGATTATGTCTTTGTTTTCATTATGGTGGGTGGTGCTGTCTATGTACTAAGTTCTACAGCCTAGATGGTACTTCCATCATGGAGTCAGTTATGCTAAGGTTTGGGGCCTGTTACAGTTAGGCCAATTACCAGGTGCAACTCCTAACAGCCGAGGTAAAGAGGTACCCATGGGACACCGAGACCACTGGGAACTTGTGGAAACCTGACCTTGCTGGGCAAGTAGTATCTCAGAATCTCTTCACAAGGCCAATGGCTTCACCTATAACTCATTCCCTCAGACCACAAACTAGGGGATCACTCCTCATTCCTGAGTCCTTCTGCCTCCACTCACACAAAGTCTACAGAATTCTGGAATCCAGTTGCTCACTCTTTATAAGTACGTAAGTCAGGGTGGGTGTAGGGAGAGAATGGTGGCCAAGAAGGAGGAGAATAAAGTGTTGGGTATAGGTATGTCAGAGACACTACCCTGAGAAGAGAGAGGGAGCAGTTAGTAAAAAGGCCCTGAGGCAAGAGACTACTTAGCTGAAGGCCCACAGAGCTCAATACAGGAGATCTGGGGTGTTTGCCACTCTGGGTCCCAGCCCAGCCCAGGACTTGGTTTCTCCAGAGTCCAGTCCCTTCTCCTTCCTGTCCCTGGTGCCAGGGGAAGCCTCCTTATCCCAAACCCAAACCCAGGTCACATTCAAGCCCCAGCTGCTGTTCTCTGTGTGCACTGAGCCGGGTCTACAACAGCTAGAACCGAGCCTCGTAGGCTTCATTAGTGAGGTCTTTATGTAATGATATCGTGTAACTGTGGGCAGAGAGCTGAAGAAAGCCCTGGAAATAATTAAACAAAGCCCACAGCTGTGTGAGAATCAGATCCCTCCCTCTAGAAAAACCACAAAGGAATCTGTAGACTTCCTTGTGTCCTCTGGCCTCACCTTAATTGCTGCCGAGCATCCCTCCCTTCCTAATGTGTTACTCTGTGTTAGATTCATGGGTGTTGATAAATGAAAAGAGAAAACTCTCAAGCCCAAGTGAGAGCCACCTGCCCAGCACTCCCCCACCCAGTTTCCAGAGCCCCAGGCAGTTGATGCCCTCAAAGTGATACCCGAGGGTTCATCTATTCATCTGGCTGCCTATCCCTAAGGTCTATGGGAGGCACACATAGACCCACCATAGTCTCTGGAGATCAAATCTAGAATAAAGGGATGAGTTTGTAACAAGTATAATAAAGCAAGCTGCCTAAGGGCTGGGAACCATCGGAGTAAACAAGAGATAACACTAGAAAAGGAACAGATAGGTGGACATCCTGGGATGGGTAAGCTGGGCCAGGGCTCTGATGAGACATTAGCATTTGTGAAGGCTCATATGATCCAGTCCAGTTAGCTCTAGGTTAGGACATTTTAGAAAGAGGGCAATAGCTTAGGGGTGCACAGGGGACATGGAGGGCTGAGGAACATGGAGTATCATGTTCCTTGGGTCCCTGCAACATGCCCAGTGCCCAATTAGAAACAGAGGCTGCATGACCTCTGCTGACTGACTTGTCATCATCTACGCAGCAGGCTTCTCCATGTTCCCCCATCAGCATTCCTGGGCCTCCTTGTACCCAGAGGCCTCTGCAGAGGTTTGTTGCAGGTTGATGTACCAGAGCCCATTTCTGCATGAGCAAGGGTGCAGTGGGTAGGGCTACAGTCGGCATTACTCCTCAGGGCAGCATGAGGGGGAAACGCGTCCTGCTTCCATTTAGCAGGCTGCCTGTGATAGCTATTCCTGGCTGTCAACTTGACTGTATCTGGAATGTACTATAACCCAGAAATGAAGGGCACACTAGTGATCTGGATCTTGAAGCTGGATGACACTCATCTTTAATCCAGATCTTGAGGCTGGAAGGCACACCTTTAATCTGGGTCACACCTGTTGGAAGGAGGAAAGGTTGTGTTTTTCCGCCTGCTTCCCCTCACCTCTGTCAGCACAACCATTCCTTCTTCGAGATCCCAGCAGACCAGCTGAGACTCCCATCCTCATGGACTTTCCATTTAGCTAACCATTGTTGGATTGCAGCCTATAAGTCATTCCAATAAATTTCCATGTATATATGTTTATATACAAATATGTGTATATAATATGCATATGTGCACATATGCATATGTATGTGTATATATACATACATGTACATATATATACACATACATAGAAAGAGAGAGATTCAATCCATTAGTTCTGTGACTCTAGAGAATCCTGACTAATATAATACACTGACATTTTCTCTCTGTTTTGTCAATAGATTCTTCTGGAGTCCAAACCTATCTCACTGCCCAGTCTCTAGCTGGGCCCCAGTCTCCAAGTAGGAGGCAGGGATGAAGGCCCCTAATATGGGGTCTACATTGCTGGTCTTCTGTCCTTTGCAATGGGACACAGATCTCCAGTAGGGGACTGAGGGGGCCTATAGGGTCTATTTAGTCTGAATCTATTGCCTGTGCAGCTACACCACCCACAGAGTCATGAAATCCTGTGATGGTCCCCGACCCACACATGTGTACCTGTGCTGTGCTGTCCTTAGGCCCAGAGGATACTTGATAGCCTCTAGAAGTGGGAAGCATCCTAGTAGGAGTAGCAGCCCATGCAGACAGTCTTTTCCAGCTCAGAAAGCGACTGCTGGAGCTCTTGTTCTGGGTGTCCCCAAGGTCTCCCACCCTCAGACACAGTGAGCAGGGGTACATTTTGTTCTCCAAGCATCATTATCAAAGCGGCTGTCCCATGAGGAAGCAGGCGGTGTCTCCTGAGTGCTGGAAGCTCCACTGTAAGCCATGCACATGCACATCCCCATTTGAGACAGGACGGCAGGTAGGGAGAGGTGCAGGGACTCTCCAATATCACCAGGTCCAGACATAGGGCTTGGAGAAGCACTCAGCTTCTGCAAGTGAAACCAAGCAGGTAGATAGCAAGACTAGAGAACCGTGGAATTGGATGGGGGCTGAGCAGGGGCTGATATCCTCAATGGGGGCAGAATCAGGATAGTAGGGAACCATTCCCACACCTTGAGGCCAGTCTTCTGAGGTTCTTCTGGGCAGCAGGCTTAAGGTCACCCCTTTGTAAGTGGCAGAAGTATGTCCTCATTTTACAGAGACTTTGGAAATAGGAATGACAGCCAGGTGCTGGCTCAACACATTTGAAGATGGAATGTCTCTCCACCAAGGCATCTTTCCTGTCCTCCAACAGCTGGCAGGACTTAGCCATGTGCCTAGAGACACCATCAGCAGCTGTCCACATTGTGGGGAGTATGACACACAGCAGGGGTGGGCAATGGGACTGCTGTGTCCCAGGCCCATCTCAGATCCTTGAGCTGTAGAAGGGAAAAAGTCACCTTCTGTCCCTGGGAGGGAACTGATTTCAGTGCAATGCTCTGATGGAGGACACAGGTAGTGGGTTTGCCCAGGCAGAAGGGAGAATGCTTAGCATCTAGCAACTGTCAACTGTCTTGTCCCATTGCTGTCATTTAGATAGATCCATGATCCCAACATTTGTCACTGTTCTTCAATAAGTGGCAAGGGCCTGGACCATGTCTTGGAGTCGTCCATACTCACTGAGGTGTCCATCTCCTAGGCATCTTGTAAATACTTCTCAGATGTGCATCCCTGAGGAAACTGGGGTCTCATTTTCCAGAAACCCACCATCTGGTGGGGGAAGGCAGACATATCACAGTTGGATGCTGATGCTGCATGGTGGGGACCTTTAACACCATCTACTTAAGAAAGAGGCTGAGACAGAGAATGGCAGGTTTGAGGTCATCCTGGGAAACACAGTGAGTTGAAGGCCAAACTGAGGAATTCAGTGAGATCCTGTTTCCAAATAAAAAGTAAAATCAAGGTTAGAGGGTAGTGTGGCTCATGGTGGAGCACTTTCTTAGTGTGTGTAAGACTCTGGCTTTGGATGCCAGTAATGTAATAATAGCAATGAAAGCATAGCTACTTCTCTTGGTTAGTCCTCATGACAAGACATGAACTGGAGTCATTTCCACCCTTCTGTGTGGCTGGGCCAGCTTTAAGGCTACATAAGAGGCCAAGGTTACCACCATGTGTTGGTCACAGACCAGGTGAGTGAGGTGATGCTGACTTTTGGATGTGATGATGATGGCCGTGGCCATGTCTGGAGATGGAGAGATCTTAGGCTGTAGATGGCTGGATGGTGGTTCAGTCCTCTGGAATCTGCACCCATTAAATATGTGTGACCTAGGGGCAGAACATAACATGGTGTGGGGCAGTAAAATGAAGTTGGCTAGCAAGGCCCTTTTAGCTGCCATGGTGGGAGCATGTAAGACACAGCTGAGGAAGATGGAACAAAATCCAGCAAGATTCTGAGGGAAGTAAGTTGGGGGTAGACACTCAGAGCTCTGAGAATTGCAAGGATAAATAGCAAGGCACAGGCAATTGTCCATTCATCCATCCACCAGCCCTCCTACCCATCCACCACCCACCCAACCACTCATCCATCACCTACCCACCCACTTATCTATTAATCCATTTACTTGCCCATCTGTCTACCCACCTACCATCCATCCATCCATTTATCCATCCATCCATCCATTTATCCATTTATCCATCTATCCATCCACCCATCTACTCACCTTTCTGTCCATTTACCCACCCACCCACTCACCCAACTATCCATCCATCTACCCACATGTCCATCTTTCTCATTGCTCTTCATTTACTCAATCCTGCATCCTCCTACCCACACACATTACCTTCTGGATACCCACTTGTTATCATTTCCCAGGATGCACAGCTATGGAAACTTGAATCCATGGTGAGGCTTCTCAGTTTAGTCAGGGAAGCTAGGCCTAACTACTCTAAGGATGGAAGGTTGCAAAGTGCAAGGCCACCCTGAGTGGACTGGCTAGGCCTGGTAAGCTTCCTGGACAGGGGAAGTTTTGAGTTTCCATGTCCACTGAGCAGATCCAGTGACTTGCATAAACTCAGTTGCAGTGGGCATTCCAAATTATCTTGTTATCTTTCTAGTGTCACCAGAGATCTAGAGGCAGTGCTCTTGCTCATAGGTTTATAACCATAGCATGGTACATTGACACCCCTGATGGAGCCACCAGTCTATCTGTGGACTTATGGGGAGGCCAGAAGGCTGAAGAGAGAATCCTAACCGTGTGTAAAATTAATTACAAAACCTTCATAAAACACAAAAGGTACTGGATGTCATTATCTGTACCATGAATTCTAATTGGTCTTAATAATAAAATCCTGGAGTCAGATATAGGGGTAAATGCTAAAAGATCAGAGAAACAGACCAGTCAGCCGCTAGTTCTTGCCTCTTCCTGAATCCTCAGGCGAAAGGGACAATCCTGTCCCTATGAATCCTCAGACTAAATGCAATGAGTTCCTGTCTCCTCCTGTCTTATATTCCTCTCTGCCCAGCCACATCACTCCTGTCTCCACCTCCCTAGTGCTGGGATTAAAGACCTGTGATCCCAAGTGCTGGGACTGAAGGCGTGAGTACTGTGTCTCTTTGAGACTAGATCAATCTAGTGTAGCTTAAGGTGGCCTTGAACTCACAGAGATCCATCTGCCTCTGCCTCCCAAGTGCTGGGATTAAAGGTGTGTGTGTGTGTGTGTGTGTGTGTGTGTGTGTGTGTGTGTGTGTGTGTGTGCGCGTGCGCGCGCCACCACTGCTGGCCTCTATGACTACCATGTGGTTTAGCTCCACACTCTGATCTTCAGATAAGCTTTATTTATTAGACCACAAACAAAATTTCAACACAATTATCTGCTATGGGAAGAGTCTCTGCATTTAGGCTATGGGGAGAAATGATTAAATTTGGAGGTACACTCAAAGGGAAAGAATGAAGGTGTGACACCAGTGACAATTGTGTTCACTAATAAACCACCAGCATCAGGCTGCGCAATGACCAGACTGCACACGACATCCCAGGAGCTTTGAGTGTCATCTCATGTTATTTCTCAGGGGAGGAGTCACTGAGCCTGGATCTTCGAGGACACTATGAAGCCCTACACACAGGGAGCCCTGTGACACAGGCAACACTGAATTCCCAAGGAACCCCTGATGCTAACATACAAGCATAGACACATTCCATGCTCAGGGCTGGGACAGACAGAAGGCCTAAGGGATGCAGGACCCTGAATGAAGCTCATAGGAGACAAATGGCCGCAGTGACCTGAGGCTAAACAAGGACTTGAAAGATGCTCAGGACAGGACATGGTGCCAACTCCCATGGCCTGTAGGACCCATCTAAGCAAGGCTGAGAGGGTCAGCTACCTTCTGGTAACAGGATGGCCAGAGCACAGCAGCACTTACCTGAGGGAGTAGGGAGCCAGAACAGGGTTGTGAGCAGGGAGTGGCGCTTTGAACTAGAGTTCCATATACATATTTGTGCTGTATTTAATTGGTTACTCAGGGGCCTGAGAATGGAGTTGAGGTAAGGCTTAATGACTGTCACACGAGCCAGCGTGGGGGAGAGTGAGGTGTGGGCCAAGGGGCACCTGTGGGTATCAAGGGGAACATATGGGAGGAGCTGCTGAGAGGCGAGAGCTGGAGGCCCAAGGAGAACAGCTTTGCTCAGTGAGGCCAGCATGCTGGTGGCAGGGAGCCTGTCTGGCAAGGGTGAACAAGCCCATGGTGGCAAGGGTGGGTTCCTCCTGTCGTTCTCAGACCAGCCCCCATGCCGCTGCACAAATCTTCTGCCCTGACTCCAGCTCCAGTTTTGGGAAGGGACCTTGGGAAGGGTTCTCAGCCTTGTTGACAACCATGGGGGGGGGGGCAAGCATCCCCACCCCTTACCCACTTTTCCCGTTGCTTCCTCTGTCTCTCATGCCAGGCAGGTTCTGTTGCAGAGTCCCCCAGGCTGGCAAAGATGTGTCCTGACTTACAGCTGCAACAGTTAATCCTCACTGTCGACTGGGTTAGAACGATCCAGAAGCACAGCCCTGGGTGTGTCTATGAGGGTCTCCAAGGTTTCACTGAGAAGACCCATCCTGAGTGTGGAGAGGCACCGACTCAGGGGCCTGAGTCCCGGAGTGAATGAAAAGGAGAAGCCATTGGGGCTGTAGCGTTCCCTCCCCCTCTGCTTCCTGACTGCAGATGCAATGTGATCCGTGCCTTTCCCACCGTCACAGACTGTGTCCCTTCTTAAACCACAAGCCCCCTCCCTCCATCTGGTTCCTGTCAAGTATTTGCCCACAGCCACAAGGAAGGTGTCTAAAATAGAAAACTGGTGCTGGGAGGTAGGGGTGACACCATGATAAGCCTGACTGTGTGGTTCTCAGGACTTAGGGACCAGTTTGTGGGAGGGGTATGGGGCAGTTTGGAGTTAGTGAAGCTTCATGGGATCACAAACTTTCAGAGTGGCAGTGGGACTCTATCAGGAATTGGGCCTAGATCAATGTATTTGGCAAAGAATCCAGCTTCCTTCTGTCCATGTCCTGAGAACTTGGGCGAGACTGGACTCAAAAGTAAAGGACTGATCTGTTAGATGGGGACATTTCGAGACAGCAGAGTGCCAGGTCAGTGCATGGGACTATAGCATGGTCAGTGCTCACTGCTTCTATACAGGTCACAGTAACAGAAAGTGACAACCAGAAGAGAAAGATGTGGGGAAACCTACAATTCGGCAAAGGGGAGAGGACGAGAGAGCTCAAGGGGCAGCAGAAGCAGCTATCACAGTTAAAGAGATTGGCACCACCAAAGGGAGATTCCCTGTTTCCCCTGGGACACTAGGAAAGAGGCCCTGGGGTCAAAGCTATCACCAACTAAAGGCTCTGGCAGAAATGCAAACTTATCTGAAAGGGGAGATCCTGAGCTGAAGTCATCACCATGGGGATCCCTACTCCAGAGTCATCCTTGAAGCTGAACAGAAATCACCTCAGCTGTGGCCCAAAGAGGCCCACTACTCCTACAGCTGACATCATGGCCCAGATGTTTTTACAAGCAAGAAAGATACAAAAGTAAAGGGGTTATAGTGGCATTGGGGAATGCAGAAAGCAGGCCTGAGAGGCCACTGCATTAAGTTGTGAAGATGAAGCCTACACAGCCATGAAGATGCCGGGACTTTGGAAACGCCAGGACTTTCAGAGATGGACATCACTGAGGAAAGCTGCAAGCGTGGAGTGAGGCTAGCCCAAAAGAGAGGTCAGATATGTTTAGGTGGCAGAGCTAGGTAGGCAGGGTGGCCCAAGGCTGTTGGCATGAAGATAATTCTATCCTGAGTCCCAGATGCCAGGTATGGATCTGCAGTGTTTGGTGGTGTCCTCGCTGGATCTGAGTATTGCTTTGGTCCAACCTTTCCTTGCTGTATTCCCATTCCTCCCTTTTGGAATGAGAACATTCATTCTGTAACACCATTAAAAATATGTACCTGGGGGCTGGAGAGATGGCTCAGTGGTCCTGAGGTCCTGAGTTCAATTCCCAGCAATCACATGGTGACTCACAACCATCTATAATGGGATATAATGCCCTCTTCTGGCACATGGAGATAGAACACTTGCATATATAAAATAAATAAATAAAATCTTAAGAAAAGAAAAATAAAAATGTAACTGGGCTTTATGGGGGTCTGTGGGTAGGAGATTGCCTGGGTCTCAGAAGAGACTTTGGGGCTATGGGGACTTTCAGAGATGGAAGGGAGGTTTCATGGGCCAGGGTGAGATGCTGTGACTTAAATGATGTGTTTGTGTCAAGTTTGTGAGGGATGGAGCTGCAACCGCTGATTTCCATCATCAACGTGACTGGATTTAGAATCGCCATGGAAACGCACCCCTGAGTTTGTCTCTTGGAGTGTTTCCAGAGAGGTTTCACTGATGAAGGAGGACCCATCCTGAATGTGAGCATCACTATTCCCTGGGCTGGGGTCCTGGGCTGAATGACAAGAAGAGAGGAAACTGAACACCAGCATTTGATTCCCTCTGCTTCCCATGGGCACAGAGTACCTGCCTCATGTTCCTGCCTCCACATTCCTTCCTTACCATGACAGGCTGTACCCTCAAATTGTGACCCGCAACAAACCCTTCCTTAGGTTGCCTATGTTGGGCACTAGTCATGGCAACAAGAAAGGGTGCCAGGCTCTGGTCCCTAAGCACACTGCTTCTCAGCTTTGATTTGTTTGTGAGGTGGGGTTGACAATGATGGCAGCCACCTATCACCATAGGGCAGGTGACATATGACCCCTGCTTGAGTGCCATTACCCAACAAGTGGCACGAACAGCATCTTTGGCTGTAGTCACAAATAAAATGAGGACTTTCTCTCACTCCACCACTTAGGATTATGACAGTGGAACAGCTCCTGTTGTCTAGTAGCACTTCAGGCAGTGAGGTCCCTGTGTGTCTGTGGTACTGACGTTGAGAACATATGGCATGGCCAGTGCATAGCTGCGTGCTAGGCATTGGGCAGTGGCTGTGAGTGGCTGTGTAACCAGCATTGCCTGACTTGATATTGTTCTTTTGGATTGTGTGCTCTATGCTCACCAGGGAGGAGTTAATAGGGGCCAACCTGCTATGCCATGTCTGCTATAATATTGCCTTTTCTATGCTGACCGTGTCTCTCAGTGCCATTATTTTACCTTACACTTGAGTCACCCTAGTGTGGATTTGCTCATTGTGACCCTGGGAGCAACAGTCTATCTTGCTATGGAATATTTGCACTGTGACAGAGTTTCCTAATGTCTTTGTTCTCAATGGCATCCTGTCATTAAGTGACAGGAGCCCTCCACACAGGAGACCTGATGCAAACGAAGTGGCGAGCTCTGGGTTTATGTCTTTGAGGGCTGGGGAAGGTGGGGCCAGTGGTAGCACCATGTCCTGCCAAGGCCCTGGTAGATGAAACCACATCTCAGGGTCTCCAGGAAGGAGATGAGGCCACTGAGGATGTGAGTGAGTTAGTTATTCCAAGTGACATGTCCCTGGTAAGCAGCAGATGCAGAGGTCTGGGTTTACATTGTAGCTGTCACATCTGGAAGGGACATGAAGGTTGCATGGAGGCTCAGAGCAGGGTAGCCTGGAGCAAGTACCCAAGCCTTCATCCTCAGATTCCTCCTTTGCAGCTAATCTCAGCTTTTCTTAGAGTCACTGATGGTCTGTGATTCTGGGTTCCATCTTAACAGGTAGTTTCAGTTGCTCCCACAGTGCTTTGGAGCTGAAGGCAGCCTGTCTCCATTGTCTGGAATCCTGTAGTCAATGGAGACTGGGAGTCAACCATGAATGAGTCTGCCTACACAATTTCAGCCTCTTGCATGGCTTGGGTGGGGAGGGCTAGGTAAGAGTATCTCTCAGCCTCTGAGGTTGGGGGTTTACTTTTATCTACACAAATGATACTGCTGTGATCAATATGGTGTAGGTATCATCTTCTAATTAGAAGCTGTGTGACCTTGAGAGAGATACTAAACCTTTCTGATCCTCCCTAGCCTTTGCTATGTATAACTAATACCTTGCTCATGAGGGCACTGGTGAGACTCATGAGAAAACATGCAAAGGGACCCAGACCTGGCCTAAGGTGTGTGGAGCCAGGTTGTGAACATCAGCATTTCCTTCATTCCCATGTTCCAGAGGAGCTGAGGCTTGGCTGGTAAATCAGCTAGAAAACCCCTCTGACAGAGCCCGTGGGTGTCCCTAGGCCATTGGCCATGACACACCCTCCCTTAGCCTTCTACTCCACACCCTGCCAGGCCTTTTGGAAGTTTAGAATCTTTGCATATGTGAGCCACTGTGGCTGGCCAGTGGCCAGTCCATGACTGACTCTCTACTGGGAGTCTCCCCAGAATAGAATTCAAGCCCTTCACTCCCTGAGCTGTACAGAAACACAATTTTTCAGAGATGAAGGTCATAGTGAGGCCAAACAAACAATCTAGGGTGTTAAAAAGGCTTGGAATCTCATGGGGTTCATGTTTTTGAGCCATTAACCCTGGATAGTCATCATCCTCATGCCTAGGTGGAGCCACCCAGAAGTCAGTAAGGCTGAGCTTGCCAGATCCTTGCTCTATTGGCTGGCAGTAAGCATGAAGCAAGCTGGGAAATTGAGGTCTAGAAGGCAGAGAAACATCCTGCCCCCCTCCCCATTCTAGGGCCTTCTCTTCTGTCAAGGGTGGCAGGCAGCCTGGAGAGAGTAGTGGTCCTAGCTGTGTGATTCTATGCAAGTCACTTAACATCTCTGGGCTTGCTGTGTTCTCTAACAGGAACTCAGAAGTGACTTCCATGACAGTTGTGAAGATTTGAGGGGCATCTGAGTGGTACTGGGGTAGGGGCTTTCAGTTAAACAGACATGTTATCACATCCACCCTCTCACCTAACCCTAGAAGGCAATTTCCAGCCTCAACAAGCAAGTCAGAGATAGAGGCTGAGTATCTGCTTGTGACGTGAAACCACACAGCCAAGACAAGGTTCCTGTTCCAGCCAGGGAAACTTAAGACAACTGGTTTGTGGAGTAAGGCCCTCCATAATAACCTTCCAATACAGAGTCCCCCTCTAGCCCAGGCCAATGGGAGTCCTCAGATCTCTCCTCCTGCCCAGTTTCTGAGCTGTGTGGCCTGGGGCCAGTTAGACAATTTCTTGGAGCTCCCATGCAGCAGCCTAAACACATGGTTGGCCCGGAACCTGCCCCTGTACTTCTCAAGGACACGTGGTGAGCCAGGAAAGCTTCTGTTTGTGCCAGGGCCATAATTAGCCTTATGTTGGCACCAGGATTCTGGGCCTGCTGAGGAATGAGGGCTGGGTGGAGGTCAGGCCTGTGGCTAGGGTTCTCGCCCAGCCAGCTGATGTATATACTCTGTTCATTTTTGTGGTCTCTGGTTTGGGCCTATGATGCTTCTGTGGGAAGCCCTGAGAGCACCAGCTATGGAGAATCCAAACCCACGTGGACCAAATGAGGGAGGTTGCCATTGCCCTTACAAACTGATGTCCTCAAGGCCTGGGCATGAACGCTTCCTGTTGTGAATAAGCCATGAGAAGCAGGGTTTTGGTGACCCTCTGACTGGGTCACCACTGGCACAGGGTGAACTGGGGCTGAGGCCCAGGATTCAAAGTGTCACTGAAGCCTGAATAGAAGCCCACACCTTGCCTTGTCATCCCTATAGTCAGCTTGTGACCTGGGGAGCTGTTTGTGAGAACAGGCTGTGTAATATCACCTCCCCTGGACTTGTTACAATTTGGTGTGTATTCTCTCCTGAGAATGGAGTCTGGTGCGTCCTGGGTGTATGTTTCGAGGGGGCAGGGAACTATCAGTGAAGACACAGATGAGAAAACTGAGTTATGACCCCGGCCTCCAAGGGATCTTATTTCCAGTTTTGGGCAGTGAAATGGGTGACCTATCCCTTGGCTCCTTACTGACCCTAGAGGCAGATGGCCCTGGTAGCTTAATGTGCTACATAGCAGGGCCTGACTTGGGCAACTCAGTAAATTGGGAGCCTGAGGGCCCTTGCTGCTGCCTCCGATGGTGGCAGGCTCTTGTCTTCCCAGGATAAATACCAGAACAGGGCCCAGTCCACTCCATAGGCTAGACCACAGGTCTGCAAAGCAGGGGGATAGCGGATCAGAGCTGTTCTGGCTTGGTTCTGTTGGAATGGGACATATGAGCTATCAGACAGGATGACTTCAGAAGCCACAGGCATGAGCCCTTTCATGAAGGTTAGAAAGTTATGCTTGGCACGCCACCAGCATCCCTTTTTGGCCCTCATGGTCAGCGGCAGATAGACATCCAGCTGGGTTCTGGGGTTCCTCTGCTCAAGCTGCACAGGCTGTCATAATGGTATCATCAGATGGAACCCAGGCCCTTGCATCTACAGGGTCCTGTCTCCCTGCTGGGACCAGAATGTCCTCAGCCTTTCCCTTCCTTGCTGAGAGAACCTCATCAGCACCTGGCAGTCTCACACCAAACCCCTCCTACATTGGGCACTGGGCATAACCCCTACTTCTAAGGGCCCATGGGGTACAGTCATCACACTTTATAGCTTCCTCATCCTACACTCAACAGATCAACATCCTTTGTGATGTCTGTACCTTTCCCCCTTTCTTCCTTGCTGTAAAGTTCCAGGTCAGCTGCTGGAGCCATCTTGAACCTGGGTGAGCCATGAGTGACTGCCTTAGCTGGAGAAATGTGAGCTGTCCTGCCTCACCTCCTTCAAGACTAGCAGGGAAAGTGGTTAGGACAGCTGCAGACAAGAGGGAGCAGGTGGGAGAGAAGGGAGGATTGGGAATCTCCAAGGAGCCCCAGTGTAAACAATCAGGTCTTTGGCCATTCTGCAGTGCTTGTGGCCTGGGAAGTTTTCAGGACCCCTGGGCCAGTTCTCCAAGTCTGAGCTCCCAAGTCCCCAAGCTGGCTGTGGCCTATGCATCTTGCTCACTTCAGTATGTCTGACCTGGTTAGTCAGCTGCATCTACCTCCCTGATAAGTGCAGCGAGGCCAGGAACACATGCAGTCAGTGGGCAGCCTGGCTCAGAGCTGATACCATAGCTGGCTTTCTAAGCCTCTGAGCAGCCTGGCTTTAGCAGCCTGCTCCCACGGCACAGGGAGGCAAGGCTGTGCTGTGATCTGTATCTTCAGAAGACACTGAGAAATGCACAGCTGTGGTCAGCTGGTCTGACCAAGGCAGAAGGGCAGCAGTGGCCAATAGGCTTTGCCTGGGTGACTTTCACCTCAAGGTCTCTATCTCCCACCAGGAAGCCCTCCAGGGCTCCTCCATGTACTCCAGCAAAGGTCTCTAATCCTTTGTTGAGAAGCAAAGCAAGGGGCACCCCCACCCCAATGCAAGGATTGCAAAGTGCCATGGTCCAGCATGTGTCTGAAGCCTGGTGTGGCCTTATTCTTGCTTGGGAGGACAGGAATCTCTAGACTTCTTGAGCCCTGCTCTGCATGTATTGTACACTGGGGAATTGGGGTCCAGGGTTAGAACCCCAAAAGCTTGAAGATGAGGAAGGAAGAGACTGATGGTCCCTGAAAGGTGGGGGCTACTCCCTAAAGGAAGTCTGGAAGGGACTTGTCACAGCTGGGAAGTCAGTTGGCTCTTGCCCCCTGGGGCTGTGCCTCCCCCTCAGCCTTCCCCAGGAGGATTCCAGAGAAAGCAGGGTGGAAAGCCTTATGCCCCCAACTTCTAATTAAATGGCAGCGATTTTGACGTGGCAGGTGATCTTCTCGGGAAGCCTGGCTTTAAATTTAGCTTCCTCCCCAGCCAGCCCTTTGAAAAGGCTGCACTCCACAGAGAGAGAGCATGAGTCATCGCCAGGCCGGCCCGCCTGCCGGTCGCCTGCCTGCCTGCCTGCCTGCCCGGTGAGCAGTTGCTTTTGCGGGGGAGCAAGCCTCCCGAAGGCTGAGAAATAGTAAATAAGGCTGGGGGATGAGGGTGGTGCTGGGGTTCAGAGCAGGGCTCCCCAGTGCAGGTGCTGAGATGGGCTGAGAGCAGCTGCTTGATCAGCTCTGAAAAAGCCAAACCCACCTCCCAGTTTGGGTGGAGGAGGGGACTCAGCACAGATGTATTGATGGTTCCATAGATGACCAGTGAGCTGCCTGCCTCTGGGGTCCTTCCTGCTCCCTGATCCACAGATGCAAAAGGGAAGGAGGCTGGGAACACCCACCTTTCCCCCCTCCCCCCGCTTGGCACCTCAGCCCCATTTCTGAGTCTGTGGTAGGTCCCTCGAGGGCTGGCAAGATGGTGCAGTGGGTAGAAGCCTTCCTACCTTCCAAGCCAGACAGACCTGAGTTCAATCTGGGACCCATGTAGTGGGAGGAGAGATCTGACCGCCCCATCAGTTGTCCTCCACCTCCACATGTGCACCATGACACATGAGTGTGTGTGCACATACACATATGCACACACAAAATAAATCAATAAAATGAAATAAAAAGAGAAACGGAGGCTGGGTTGTGGCTCAATTGGTAGAGGTTGTGCCTAGCATACACATTTAGATTCCATCCCCAACAACACGTAAATTGTGCATGGTGGTGCATGCCTATAATGCTAGCCTTGGAAATGAGACCAGCCTGGGCTATTTGAGACCCTACCCAAAAAAAAAAAAAAAAAAAAAAAAAAAAAAGGAAGGAAGAAGGTTTCATGGGGTGGAGTTAAAGATGCTCAGATAGGAGGTTAACAGGGATAGTTGGGTACAGACTGGTACAGACTGAAGCAATACAGCCACAAGCGAAACGTTATTGGGGTCACCTGGACTGAAGGTGTAGGAAGGGCCCTCTCCTGGAGACCCAGGGAAACATGGCCCCTCAGACACATCATGGTCCAGGGCCAGTAGAACTGTTGACTTAGGCTTCAGAACTGTAGGGAATAGAATAGACATGTGACATGTTAAGCTGCCTCCTGCGTGGTCATTGTTATAGCAACCATAGGGCACTGGGATGCAGAGGCAAGGGGCAGCAAAATGGAGTGGGGCCAGGCAAAGAATGAAGCCTCCTTCTCTCTAAAGGACTAGAGGCAGTGGCAGAACCAAGGACCAACCATGTCAGGGCCAGCTTATTGGGCTAACAGGGCTGATGTGGTGTGGTCTGTCATTAAATCTTCCCATTGGTTCTGGAAAGTCATTCACAGATGAGGAACCAGAGACTGGGGGGGGGGGCTAAGGGATTTTGTTTAAGACAGGGACACCTATGTAATGGGGGGCACTGCAGATTCAGATCCTGTACCTGTGGAAGAAGTGTGGGGAGGTGTGAGGGGCCTCATGTGCCCATGCTGGCCTCAGTGTGGCTGGCACAGGCTGGCTGCAGAGGAAGTAGTCAAGGGGTGAAGACAGGGGCCTGGGCTGTGTCCTGTGGGATTGGGCTGGCCAGAGGCTGGACTTCAGCTGTCACTAGCAACCTGCGAGGTTCATTGCAGTGAGCTCCACATGTCTTCAGGTGCCTATACCCATTGCAACATGAGCCTGCCCTATATCAGTGTTGGAGGGAGGAAGAAGACACCTCTACCCAGAATGCACCATACACAGATTCCTCTCACCCAAGACAGCCTCCCCACATATAGGATACACACAGGCATACCATGCCTGGGGCCACATGGGAGTGCCTGGCAAAATGAGATGCCCATTCATCCCACCCACCCCTTGTGTCCAAATATCTATTGACGCATCCCCCAGATACCATCTATACCATGGCATAGTCACCTGATCCAACACACACCACACATGCACACATAAACATGCCACATCCAACTTCCTGTACACACCACATACACCATACACACATTCTGCAACACCTAAACACCCCACCATACCATATATACAAATGCCCCACACCATACCATATAATACACATGCAAATATATATACAGATGACACACAAACATAACATAGTCATAACACAACAACATATACTGTACAATACTTACACCTAACACACATGCATCAGATATCACCCACAGGCATCCCACACAATATATCACATGTTACACCCTGCTTCCCCAGCATGCCCTACTCCCTTGCTAACCATGGGAGTGTCTCTGGTCCCAGCCTCCACTTCTGAGAGCTTGAGGCCCAGGTCTCAATGGAGCAAGGGAGCCCAAACCTTACCTAGCTCTGCTCCTAAGAGGACCTGCAGTTCCTCAGTCCCTCTGGTCCCATGCTGATATGGAATGGTCAGAGCAGTCAGAGGGGCCTCCTGTCATCTTTGACCTCAGCTGAAGTAGGATCTTCCTCAACTTTCTCTTTGGAAGGAGGGGTTTGGGTCAGCCAAATGCCGTGTGGTCAAGAAAGAACACACAGTTGCTTTGGTTTGTGTCCAGAACCCTGAGTGCTGTGGAGCCCCTCCCTCAAGCAGCCTTCACCTCCCAGGCCCTCTCCAGAGCCTGGCCTCACCTAGCTTTGGTGCTCTGTTCATTGGCTGAAGCCGTTCTCATGGGCAGCCCTGGTCTCAGATAGATCAAGTGAGTCAGTCCAGGCTCTATCCATGAATGGAACAAAGGGCACAGATGCTGTGATGATGGAGGCCAAGGGCTTTATGCACACAGGCTTGGGTGAGAGATGGTACTGGTCCCTCCCATCTGGCACTTCTTGGAGCCCCCTTGGCCTCAAAAGCAGCTGAAGCACCAGGCAGGTTCCAGCATGCCATGGGGCTTTTCCTTGGGCCTGCACAAAGTTCAGTCTGGTTCTATAGTGAAGGGGGGGGGGTGAGTCTGTTCTGGAAGAACTCCTCCATGTCTATGTGTGCACCTGGAGAGGAGTGTGAGGCTCTTGGCTTCACTTGGGGTCTTTGTTCTGCCCCTTGTCAGATGTGTGGCTCTGAGGTACAAGCCAAATCTCTCTGAGCCTGTCTGTCTGTCTGTCTGTCTGTCTGTCTGTCTGTCTGTGGAGTGGAAAGGAACCACTCAGTGCTGTGGCAAGGAGTAAGTTCAAGGTAGGAATCGCTCACTCTGGTTTTCCTTGAGGTTCCACTGAGGTCTCAAAAATCTAAGATTGGAACTGGAAATATAGTTCAGCGGTTAAGGGTACTGACTGCTTTCCCAAAGGACCCAGGTTCAAATCCTAGCACCCACATGGCTGCTAATAACTGGCTGTAACTCCAAGATCTGACACTCTCACACAGACTTACTGCAGGCAAAACACCAATGCACATAAAAATAAATATTTTTTTTAAAAAATCAAGTGACCTGGAAATGTGGTGGCAGCAGTTTGGACCTGGAGGGGTGGATCTCATGGGGTCTGCCTTTCCAGCTGCTCAGGGAATTCTCCTCCTTCAGTAAACAGTAAAGATGCCCTGTCCTGGCTGTCCCCTGAGAGGAGTTCAAGGTCCCCATGAGCTATCAACCAAGATTTCTGAGGTTGTCCAGGCAGTGGGAAAATATAGGCCCACAGGCTTGAGGCTGGAGTCCAGCATGTCCTTGACCTTCAAGTAGGAGATGAAATGGGGTGAAGTCAAACTAGGGGTTCTTGGGGAGAGATGTGGGGTGAGGGCTTAGAGCCAGATCTAGGAGGCTAGGGAATCAGGGCTTTCTCCCAAGGAAACTCAAACCAATTCTGCCCCTGACTGCCTGGCTCAGGGGTGGCTGGCAAGATTCTCTCAGCTAGAGGCCAGAGATGTGCACAGAGCGGGTGGGGCAGAAAGCCATTGGCTGCACAGGGCGGGGGTCTGTCCTGGAAAGAGAGGAGGCTGGATCCCTCCGGGCACGCAATTGCTGGTCTTTCTCCGAGTCTTGCTCAGAGCAGGGCTGGGGAGCAGGTGGAAGGAGGAGATGAGGGGAATTGAGGAGAACCCCCTGGTGGTGGGGGGGGGGGGTAAGGAAGAAGAAAGAAGGAATTGGAACAGGAGAGGAGGAGGGGGAGATGAAGTGGGAGAGGAAAAAGTAGAAAGCTAGGAAGAAAGCAAAAGGATGAGAAAGGAAAGAAAAGGGGGAAGGGGTGAAGAGAAAGAGCCAGAACAAGAGAGAGATGGTGAAAAAACAAAGGCTGAACGAGAACAAGGTGGAGAAGGGAAGTGACAGGGGGTGGGGAGAGAGGGAGAGAGAATGGGAGGGAGAGAGAGAGAGGAGAGAGAGAGAGAGAGAGAGAGAGAGAGAGAGAGAGAGAGAGAGAGAGAGAGAGAGAGAGAGAGAGAGGCAGAGGGGCAGACAGGCAGAGAGAGAGAGGCAGCGAGCGGAGCACAGGCCGAGCCAGCACAGGGCAGCAGAGGGCGCGGCGGCCAGGCTGAACGCGGCGCGGGACGCGCGTGGGGCGCAGCGGGCGGAGCGCGGCCGGAGTCCCGGAGCCCCACGCGCCCGCAACCTGGCGGACAACTGTTGCGGCGGCGCGCGTGGGCAGCCCCGCGCCCCTGCAGTTGGCTCCCGAGGGCGCCAGCTCCCGGCTGCATAGCGAGGAGCGACCGGCGCAGGCACGAGGTGAGCTGGGCGCGGAGCTGCCGGGTCCACGCGCGGCTGCGGGGCGCGGGCAGTACGGCGTCAGGGGCACCAGGGGCGCCAGGGAGGGGCGAGGTAGTGGTCGCCCGATTCGGGCAAGCGTCCCAGAGCGCAACGGGGCCGGGCTGGGAGTCGCTTCGGAGCGCGGACGGCTGGGGACCCAGTGCGCGTGGGGCAGGGCTATGGAGCCGCTTGGTTAAGCGGGGTCCCCGTTTGGCGACACCGGGAACCCCTAGGCTGAGCTGCCGCCTCCCAAGGCCAGATCAATAGTAATCCTGCGCCTGGGGCTGGGTGGCCGGGCAGGCGACAGCCTCTGAAAAGCTCATTAGCACCGGCCGTTGTCATAGCAACGAGACCCCAGCGTCTTCGGGTTCTATTTATTCTAATTATTATTATCATTATTAGTATTAGTATTTCTTATCCAGCCAGAGGGAAAAAGAAAGGAAGGGGGGTCAGCGCATCCTGGCGCCTTTAACTGTTCCCCTTGGAAGGAGCAGCGCCGACTGCCTGATGGGCCAAGTCAGAGTCTGCTTCTAGACGGGGTCCCCCAGGCTAGGGTACCCGGGTGGGTGCCAAAGTGGGTGCTTACTGCCTCAGTCAGACCCTTGGGGCCATGGAGGGATGGGGGAGCCATAGTTATATAATGTGTCCCGAGAGTATTTATATGTAAGAATTCTTATGCTCCCCCCACCAAGACTTTTCTGTGTTTTCTGGTGCCCTGCGTTTAGTGGGTGCTCCTGCCCGGGGAACCCCTACCTGGCATAGGTAGAGAAAAGTGCCTTGTGTGGGAAACTACAGGGGCCACTCTTGAGGCTTTGTGACCTTGAGCAGGGCTCTCAACTCCTCTGAGACCATCTCTCCTCACCATCTGTAAGATAGAAGGGGAGTGGTTCCCATCAGCAGAGACTGCTGTAACCCAGGTCATACCGAGAAAGCCAGCCTGGGGAAGTTCCAGTGAGCAGCGATGCTATGTGATCCCAGGCAGGTCTTTGGACCTGTTTCCCAGGATGCTGTCTAAGATGCCTTGGTCACTGACACTCTATGACTCGAAATACTGACGGTCCTGCTAGTGGGGATCCACCCAGAGCCAGGCAACTCAGAACTTCCCCCACTCTAACCCTCTTTGTTCTCTTGCTTGATTCCAACTGTCTAAATGTCCTCGGGAACATTTGAGACTGTCTAAGTCCTGTCACTGTGGGGGCTGATTGGAAATATCCTTTGGAAGGATTCTAAAGCCTGATTTTGGTCCCTGGTATCAACCCACGCTGGTCAGGGCTTCCCAGAACTGAGGTTTCTCCCCAATGCTAAGACCTCTCTAGGGCAATCTTTCTTTCCTCTACACAGAGCTGCTTGCTGGATCTGTCCTAGTGGAGGGAGAATCTCGAAGAGAGAATAGCTAGAAAGTTCTGCTGCCCAGCAACCCCTGAACCTCCCACCCGGCTCAAGCTAAGCCAAAAGCATCCAATTAAGATTTCTTTTTAAATTTTGTTTTAGCTTTGTTTTTTGTTTTGTTGAAACATGTTTTCATGCTGTAGCCCTGGCTGGCCTGGAACTCTGTCAGTAGCTCAGGGTGGCTTTCAATTAATTTCAATCCTCCTCCTTCAGCCTCCAAAGGGCCGGGATTACAGGTGGGAGCCACTGCTGCTGGCCAGCCATGGTCTGTGGAAGTGCAGTGGGGGATGGGAGTGTTAACCTCACAGGCACTCTGAGTTCCTGCACTGACTGGGGCAGCTGCAGATAGACTGGGAGTGGGGGAGAGATGCTTCTGAAAGCAGCCACCCTGCTGTCCTGGGTCATCCAGCCTGGGACTTGCTGGGGCAGCTGGGCTGGAAGAAGGGGCACAGTTGGGGTTGAGGGCAATTCTGCTTGCTCAGCCCTTTAGGGAGGCGAGAGAAAAGACAGCAGTTGGGACCTGTCCAAAAGGAAGGCAGCTGAGGGCCACTCCCTGATCACCTGCCATCCATCTGTTCCCTCATTCCCCTTCTTCAGGGCCTTGACCTTGATGGCTCTCAAAGAAGCAGCTGAGGAGAGGCCTTGATGAGCCATTTGACTGTGGGTGCAAGAGGTGGGCATACAGGAGAGGGTAGGGTTGAGAGAGCCGTGGATTAGTTAGGACAGAGGAAGACGAACTCTCTACAAGCAAACTTGTGGACGTTGTGGAGGGGACAGCACCTCCTTGACCAGGCAGGGCTAGGAGGCTATAGTGCTAGCTAGGGAGGGCAGCGGAGGTGACACAGTAGGGTCCTAAGAACCGACACCCTTATCTTCAGCCTGGGAGTGGAGATTGGGAATAGGGGCATCAGTGAGGAACAAAGTGTCCTAGGTCTCAAGGTTCCCAGAGGGGAGCACTGGGGAGAGGTGGGCCAAGTAAGGAAGGTGCTCCTCTAGCGCAAATGCAGCCCTTTGCTGGCCCTTCTCCTGCTGCCCAGGGCCTGGCTCCTGGGGGAACATGGCAGGTGGACTCCAGGCTTGGCTGTGTCAGCTGCCTGTGACTGCAGGCAGGGACTTCGCTGACACTGCGCCTACAGTGATGGGATTCCACGAGGCAGACAGTGCCAGGAAGGGCCATTGTTCGGAGCAAAGCCCAGCTTTGTACTGAGTATCTTATGGACTCTAACACGAGTCCCTGAGGGTACGTTTGCTGGCTCTTCTGTACAAATGGGGGACCTGGTGGGGAAAGACCAATAATCAGAACCCTGCTAGCACCCTACTACCGAGGACAGGCCACTTTGCCTGGAACCCAGTCTTTCACCCTTGTGAGAGGAAAGAGTTGGCTCTGAAGAGGTTGTAGTGACCACTGATGGGTTGCTTGCCAGTATTGCCCTGTTTGTTTTCCTTGTCATGGCCTCAGAATATGGCTGCTTCCTTCTTGGAGGTGCTCTACCTCTGTTAATTCATCCTTCATTGTTATGGCAAATCCCTAAGCATTATGAGCCCTTATTTCCCAGCCACTGTCCTATACAATGGTTTCTAGAAGCTCAACAGCAGGTGTAAGTGAGGAGATTGTCCTGCCTGAGGTCGGTCACACCTCCTTGGTGCATTGTATGTCCCCTGCCCTATAGGAGCTGCTGCTCTGCAGGTCTGGCGGATGAGGTCCTGTTTTTTCCTTCTCCTTGTTCGGATGAGGTCCTGTTTTTTCCTTCTCCTTGTTCGTTCCTGCCCTTCCCTCCTTCCAGCAAGCTCATCACGTTCCAGGGCCCCTTACTGTGGCTGCTTTTAGATGACACCCACACACACACACCCTGGGAAGGTGGCAGGGACCTTAGACCTGCTCACACTTACCCCTTGGACCTCATCTAGATACAATCTGAGCACTGGCTATCTGAACAGACCCTCTCTAACTGGGCCCTGGCTGTCCCAGCTGCCCTGGTTCTGCTGATGTTGCCCCCATAGACACACAGCTCAATCCACTCCCTCCCTTTGAGGATAATCAGTGTCCTTCTAAGGGTATCTTGACTTAGCCTGTCTCTGGCATGCTGGGGGCACCTTGTCTTGGAAAGTGCTGGGGGCACTAACAACTCTAGCCTGTGAACCCCACTCTCCATAGCCTATTTTGGAGGTGGATAGATAGATATGAACACTGGGAGTCTGAGTGGACAGGACATATCTCCAGGAAATTCTTGAGAGCTGAGGTTATCTAGCCAGTGATGGTCACTCAGAGCTTGGGGATAGGTGTGCAGATGCCTTAAAAGATAGACTTTCTCTAACCCTGTATCCCTCATCCAGACCAACTCTGGAATCCCTTCCCTGGACATGTGAACACTCATCCATCTGTATTTTCAAGTAAGCGTCAATGAATAGGCCATACAGGTCCCCATGTGCCCAGCATCCCGCTCTTGCCCCCTTGTGGGGGTGCTGAGCACCCCTAGCCAGATGTCTGCACAGCTGACCCCAGAAGGCATACACACACCTTGGAGAATAGAGAAATAGTTTTTGCCCCTCTCAAATGACACACACCCATTTAACACTGAATTAAGTTCTATGAACCCTAGGAGAGAGAAAAAAATATTTTTTGTTGTTCACACTTCCCTGGAAAACAAGAGCAATCTTGGTCTTTTAAAAAGCCAGCACCATAATCTACCTATCCCTGCCTGGCAGATTCTTAGGAACAGGCAGAGGGAAGGCTGGAGGAGGGACATATAGCTGCCCTGGCTGAGAGCCCTACACTGGGAAAGTTTGACTCCTGTGCCAGGTCCTGAAGCTCCTGGATGCATGAGGGGCTCATGATAAAATGTCACTTTCTTAGACATCAGCACAAATTAAAGGCAGATTCCTTCCAGCATCCCATCTGTGCTCTCAGGCTTGCTTCGGCGCAATGGGGACTGCTTCATGAGGCTTGTTGGGAACCTGCAGCTGGAATCCAGCTGAGAACAAGCGTAGTTAGCATTCATTCACTCTCAGCTCCCAGAGCACCTTGCATGCCATGCATTCGGAAGCCAGGCTCCGAGCAAAAGGGAGAATTTGACCCACTTGCCCTCCTGTGTTGTGCAGACTGGAAGCAGGAATACAGAGGTACCTGAGAGGGGTTGGGAGGGCTGTCAAAAAGGGTGTGTAGGAGAAATGCCCAGCGGAGGAAGCAGAGGACATTTCTAGAAGGAGTTATATGTCACATAGAGGCCTGGCCCCAGAGTGACATCTTCAGGCTTGAATACATTTCCTTTGTTACAATCTAACTTGACATGTGTCTGTTTCCTAGCACTTTGTGACCATTGTCACCTGTCACTCTTAGACTGCCTGAAGCAGATTTCTGATTCTCTAAGGAGAGCTGAGTCCTGAGAGTAGGAGGGATGGTGGCCAATTGTAGACAGCTGTGGCATGACCCTGGACTGAGTGGGCTTTGTGAGGATGGGGAGGCTGTTACTGAAACTCAACACTAAGCTGAAGAGCTTCAGACACCAGCCCTGGAGCTCTCCATCCTGAGCTGTAGTAGGGACTGGACTTGGGGATGTGGGACCTGGGGCTGTCCAAGCCCACTCATGCTGAGTCCCACTCTCAGCACACCCGGAAACAGGCTGATGGATGCTTCATGAGTCTGCAGGCAGGGTGGCATCATTGCTGGGCTCTAGAGGCCCAGCTTCTTGTTAGCACAGCAGGAAGCCCACAGCCCCGTCACCTTGTTTGTGCCACTGTGATGTTTAGATGGTCCAGGCTTCTGGGAGCAGATATGGAATATGGCATTGCTGGGTATAACTGCCTAGAATCAGAGCCCTTCTGGGACTGAGCCCAGCTGTTGTGCTGGGGACCATCACCAAGGCAACAAGCCCTGGGAGTCATGGAGGCTATACTGGGCTCCATTCTGGACAAGTCTCTCCTTTGTATGCTGCTCACTGGGGGAGCCTGGGTAAGTTATGTAGCCCTGCAGCCTCAGTTTCCTCACCTGTAAAATGGGTGTCTGTTTAGAATACGTTGTTGCTGCCTTCAGCAGCAGACCTACTGCTCTCAGAAGCCACACTGTGATATAAACTCCTGTTACTCTGTTGCCATTGCTGCCTCAGCAATGAGGGGGTCCGGAGGACTTAAGCCAGCAGTGCCCCAACCCTGCAGCCGGGATATCCACAATGGTGGTTGGAATTGGGATATCAGGAGAGGATGCTTCAGCCCAGTGTCATTGCTGCCCTAGCACCGTAGCAACTGCTGAGCAGCGGGTGAAGTGGCAGTGATGGACTAGGAGTCTGTCCCCCTCCATGCCTGTCAACCAGCCAGGGGCCTGCGCTTCCTTCCCAGCCCCAGGGTCTTAATATCAGGTGTAGTGGATGAGCACGGTTATGACTGTCACATGGGTGCAGAGAGGATGGAAGCAGGGACTGTAGCATTCTGAGTACCCCACCAGTTCCATCGATGGCTCCTCTGTCCCACTCCAGCTCTGACTCCTCTCTGAACCTCAATTTCCTCATCTCAGGGTTCCTGTGGGATTAAGCAAGTCTGGTATGCAGTAAATGCTCAGTACACTCGTCATAGGATGACACAGATACCACAGAGGCCAGGCCAGGGCAAGGTGGAGGCTTCTTGCTCCCTAGTAGGCCTAGCATGTTGGACAGGTTTGTTTTAACTGAAGGGAGAGAGGGATGGCTAAGTAAATGAATGAGTGGATGAATGTATGAATGAATGAATCATGGCAGGGGAAGCACCATATCACATCATATCAGAGCAGCCCAGGGAAACTTCAAAAGCTAAGTACAGAGGTGAAGCTCTCCAGTCTCTCTCTCAGCCACTATGTGTTGAGTGGGTTGATGGCCCAACCTGAGGCCCAGGTGCCTTGGTATCCCAGAGTTTGATCCTGCAGCTGGACAGAGCCACATTCTTCAGTCTGAACTTCTCTCCATCCCCCTGGAGTGTCTCTGAATCTTCCCTCCCCATCATACAAAGATAGCTCCTTGTGCTATCTTTCATTGCTCGGAGCCCTGGGAGCAGAAACAGCGTGTTCGGAGGGTCAGGGCTGCAGCGATGGGAGGGTTTGGCACCCAGGAGCATCAAGGCACAGCAGTGACTGTCCTCCGTGCCAGTTCAAGAGCCCAAGGCACAGCACAAACAAGGGATGTCAGAAGCCAGAGGTGCTGGAAAGCAGCCACAGGGCTGGGCAACTTTGCCAGCTCCCCTGGAGCCCAGTGCCTGGAAGACACGCCCCACCCCTGGCCACAGCTCCATTCTGCTACTCTGCAAACAACGCCTGCTTTGGGTTCATAGCCAATCTCAGCAGAGGCCTTTCTAATGCACGACTCCCCAGAGCCCAGCCAGCTGGGTTCCCTCTCCCACCAGCAGACCAGGGCGGGGAACATGGTCTCTGTCTTGGGCCCACCCTCACCAGGTACCCTTTCCTCTCTCTACCCTCAGTTTACTTCTTTGTAAAGTGGGTCCACATCAGGTGACTGAGGGCACAGGATCCTTTCCTCACCTCCTGTTACCTAAATGCCTGAGACAACAAGACAGGGTAGCAACAGCCTGTAGGAGAGGCCCAGAACTCTTCTCTGGGTGGTCTGACTTCATCTAGGGTATGAGTCGAGTGAGGAAGGGCTAGAAGCCTGGCTACCATGGCTGGAAGAAGCGCAGGAAAGCAGGATTGGGAGGGCCAGTTGTCCCATGTGTCTGACCTCTAGGACTGCCCAACAGGGTCAGAGCCTCTAGCCTCTCGTGGCCTGGTGTCCATGGAAAGTGGAGTGGAAGCAGAGGTCATAGAATCCATACCTCATCCACTCAGATACAGCATGGAGTTCACTACCATTCACTGCTGTACCCAAAGCAGACATTACTAATCAACTCATCCTAGCAGGGCAGGTGGCCCAGTCCTCTGTGCAATATGGCCTTATGAGCTCCTGAGAGGACAAGTAGCTACTCTGCTTGCTGTAGGCAACTGGATCACAGAGCTGATGTAACCCTTTCACGTCTGTGGTTCAGCTTCGCACCTACAGTACTCTCCTGAGTTGGAGGGTAGGGCCCCATGGTCTCAGGGTGCCTGGAGGATCCTGTCCTTCCTAAGGAAGTAGAGATATCCTACCAAGGGCACCACATTATTATGGATCCCTCGTCAGCGGTTCCCCTGTGGAGCGCAGGGACCCCCCTTCTATAGCCAGTCCCTCACCTGTCACCTGCAGGTCCTAAGTCCCAGGATGAGCCCAGGACAGCCATGGGTCTCTATCTACACCCTGACTAAAATAGGAGGGGAGAATGTCATCAGGAGAGAGACCAGCCCAAAGGCGTGCGACTTCTCTCCTGAAATCCAAACAATTGGACAATCTGTTCGGGATCGATTTAGAAGCAGCAGAGTGAAAAAAAAAAATCAGCAAATACAGTGTGAAAGCTATTTTCTCTCCCTCAGCGCGGCTGGGAAGCGGCTGGGCTGGAGTTTATTTGTAACCTGGCCAAGGCTAGCCAGGCCTCTCCCCTACCCATAGTCCACTCATGTCCTCCCTGCCCACAGCCGCCTCCTCTGCACCCACTTCCAGCTGGACACCTGGGGGCTCACTGAATGGCATCACCCCCCTTCAGCCTCTGGGAGTCAACGCTGGTGGGCTTTGTGTTCCCAGGAGACAGCCATGGTGGGCTTTGTGTTCCCAGGGCACCTGGTGTGTGTGTGTGGGGGGGGGGGTTCTCTCAGGGAAAGCACTGGGCCAAACCGGGACCCAGGACAGCACATGTCCCCAAATCCTAGGATGGGGGAATATATAGTAGCTGGTCAGTAAACAGTTCTAATCTGAATGGTGAATGGAAGGAGAAGGTGGGGGGAACAAAAATAAGGCTCAAAAATGGCAAGTGTCCAGTTCCTGGTCACACTGCTCTTGGTGGGGGTGGCACTGCAGCCCAGTTGGTCTCCAGGGCCTTGTCTCTGGGGTCAGGAGGTAGGCCTGGAAGGTTCAGAGCCCCTGTGACTGAGAGCACTTCCTTTTCCACTCTTCTCTACCCTGCAACTTGAACCTGAGGCACAAGCTAATTATTTTAAAGTGACATGCCAAGTATAGAGCCAGAGCACAGTCAGGGAGGGGCCGGGCCAGAAAGCTGACACTTCCCTGGTAGCTGAGTGACCCCCAGGGAGGCTTGGGGGCCCTAGGGAGCTGATATCTGCAGGTGTTGTAGGCACCTCTGGGCTGTGGGAATGCTGGTGTCTCAAATGTTCCTGCTTTTTCTTTACAGGTGTGGGAGGGGACTCCTGGAGACCTAAGTTGGTTGGTTCAGTGACTGGCAGCTTTCTCCTCTAAATCCCATTTTCTCTCTAAAGTTCAAAGCCAATAGCCAAGGCTCAGAAAGGTTCTGGGCTATGGTGACCAGACAAGTTCAGTCTAAGTCCCAGGAGCTGTGTGATCTTAGGCAGGCAAAGTATCTCTCTGGGCTTAGTTTTCTGCCCTGTAAACAGATAGCAGGGGCCCTTCCTCTTTTGAATATTTAAGCTGCTGAGGTTTGTGGAGCTTGGCACACAGTAGGTGCTCAGGGCAGTCTTTCCTTCCTGGTTCCACTGTGTGGAAGCAGATACTCTGTTTAGGCTCTGATTCTATGGATTCCAGTCCCTGAGACCGTGGTGTTTCCTCAGGTGATGATGGGATCATTGTCAGAGCACAACAGAACCCTTGAGTCCTGGGTATCTTGAGTACTCACCTCACTGAGCCACACAGGAACCACATGGATGGGCTGGATTGGTTGGAGGCAGCATAGAGACAGCCCCATGCCAGGGAGTCTGAGACTTTGCTCCAGTTCCCATCTGCTGCGTGTGACCTGCCACAGGGTACGTGCCCCTTGCATGAGGCAATGTCTCAGATCAGGTCTTGATCCTCCTGTGAGGCTCCCGAGTGGTCTGGCCACTCCTTGCCTTCCCTGAGCACACACAGAGGATAGGAAGAGGAACAGCTCTAAGGTCAAAGATTCACTCTCAAGCCTCCCATGTCAGACCAGAGTTGGCACCCTGCTTTAAGGACTGAGTCATGTATGCAGGGCCCTCTCTCCCAGACTGGCTTCACTTTGTCCTCAGTGGCTGTAACTGGCTGCCCTCTAAGGGCATCCACCCCCCCCCCCACCCACCCAGTTCCACACTGTCTCTGGTTCTCCTTACCTTTTTGCAGACCAACCTCTTTCCACAAACAACCTCTGGTGCTACCTCCCTGGTAGAAGAAAGTTTTGAGTTCATAGTCCCCCCAAAGTGGTGCTAATTAGACCTCCAGAATGCTGTTTACCCAGACATCAACGGAGACTACAAGACATAGCAATTTCCTCTCCTAACCAGACACCCTTCAGTGGAACAGGCCATGTCTCCTAGGGTGGGCCAGGAGGACATGGTACCCCCTGAGTATGCATGATGGGCTTTGTTCCCCCCTCCCCATCCAGGGCGAGCCCCCAAAGTGAGCTTTCATCCTAGCTTGCTTTCTATTGTTGTGCTAAAATATTGAGCTAAACCAATATGAAGAAGTGTTATGTGTGGCTCACACACTCCAGGTCACCCTTCCCCACCTCCCCACCTCCCCCTCCCCACCTCCCCCTCCCCACCTCCCCACCTCCCCACCTCCCCACCTCCCCCTCCCTCCCCACCTCCCCACCTCCCCACCTCCCCACCTCCCCACCTCCCCACCTCCCCACCTCCCCACCTCCCCAGCTCCCTCACCTCCCCACCTCCCTCACATCCCCCTCCCTCACATCCCCCACCTCCCCACCTCCCCACCTCCCCCTCCCCACCTCCCCAGCTCCCTCCACATCCCCCTCCCCACCTCCCCACCTCCCCAGCTCCCTCACATCCCCCCTCCCTCACATCCCCAGCTCCCCACCTCCCCACCTCCCCCCTCCCCACCTCCCCACCTCCCCACCTCCCCACCTCCCCCAGCTCCCTCACCTCCCCCCACCTCCCCACCTCCCTCACATCCCCCTCCCTCACATCCCCACCTCCCCCACCTCCCCACCTCCCCCACCTCCCCACCTCCCCACCTCCCTCACATCCCCCTCCCTCACATCCCCCTCCCTCACATCCCCACCTCCCCCACCTCCCCACCTCCCCCCTCCCTCACATCCCCCCTCCCTCCCCTCCACCTCCCCCACCTCCCCCACCTCCCCACCTCCCCACCTCCCCCACCTCCCCACCTCCCCCACCTCCCCCCACCTCCCCACCTCCCCACCTCCCTCACATCCCCCCTCCCTCCCCTCCACCTCCCCACCTCCCCTCACATCCCCCCTCCCTCCCCCCCACCTCCCCACCTCCCCACCTCCCCACCTCCCCCCACCTCCCCCCTCCCCCTCCCTCACATCCCCCCTCCCTCCCTCCACCTCCCCCACCTCCCCATGTCCCCCCTCCCCCCTCCCCACCTCCTGACCTCCCACCTCCTTTGCTCAGTTGATGTTTCCAGATAAACTCTAGCTTGTGTCCTGTTGATGAAAAACTAACAGGCACAGCTTCTGAGTTCCTCTAAGGTGAGCCTCCCTACAAGAAAGTTCCTCAGGAAGGGCCCCCAAGGTGAGCTCTCCCAAAGATGAGTGCCCCCAGAGCCAGGTGGGTTGGTGGAAGGTCCTTCCATCACCTGCCTCCTCTTGGCATCTTGAGCAGTGGTGGGAGGGGCAGGCCAGGTGCCTGCGGATAGAAGCACTAATAGGCTACTCTTGTCCCAGTGTGATTAGATTTGTAGCCTCCATTTGGTCAGGAGGTGAGGATTGAGGAGAAAAGTGAAGGCGGAGGTAGTAAGTGATGCTCTCTCTGCTCTGAGGGGCCAGAGGAGGGAACCCCTGAGGCAGAAACCCTGGGGCCTGACTTGGGAGGAGGCACAGGCAACAGAACAAAGCCCTTGGGAGTCAGGTTTCTCCCACTTCCAGGTGAGATGATCAGAGGTTTGGTCTGGTCCTGAGGGAAGCTGTGACCCTAGGCCTTACTGGGTAAGAAGTGAGGACCCCACATGGTCAGTAACTCAGACAGGAGATTTGTGTCTTAGCTAGTGTCTGGTTTGGGGCCCCCACTGCCCACAGCCCTGGGGTGAAAAGCAAGTTAGGGAGGCGACAATCCAAGCTAGATTTGGGGTTTGGACCACTGAGGAATTCTGGTTGGGGAGGGCTTGACACATTTGGGATGCCAGGAGCCACAGGATTGCAAGCCAGCAAGGGAGAGACTTGCCTGCTCAGGTCGAGGCCAGTAAGAGTTTACATGTGTTCACCAAGGGGAGCAAGAGTCACTGTTTGCAGCCTTTAGAGATGTCTGGCCCTCTCTATGTCCAGCCCTGCCTCTGAGAAGCCATCCTGGATGACAGTTAATGAGAACAAGTAGGGGTTAAGTCACTGTTGGGAGGAGTATCCAAGTCTTGCCAGTCTCACGGTGGCTGCTTTAGTGCCAATTATAGTGAGTGTGAATGGGGGCTCATCAGTCCCAGCCATGGACCAGGTTGGGGACAGATATGTGAGTAGCCACAGTCCTCCAGACTGACTAAGAGGCTGACTGTGACTGGGGTGGGGGTGGGGCCTCCCATCTCTGTGGCAGTCCTATTTGCATAAATTTGAAGTTGATTGGCCTAGAGGCAACTTCATTTGATCACAGATGACAAACCTCTGGTTGGAACAGCAGCCGCTGTCAATTAGCCGCCTTGGTGACTTGGCACTGTTGCCCTTCCCCACACTCCCTCCCTCTCACTCCCTCCATTCAGTATGGTCCCCAAAGGGTACTCCAGCTTAGGGCAACTCAACCCTGCTGACACAGAACAGTGACACCAGGATCTGTGACACCAGAGCAGTTAGCATGTAGCCAGGTTCCCAGGCAGGATGGGGTAACCCAGAGCTTACATTTCTACCCAGCTCACAGGAGAGGAATGGCCTGAGGGCTTGCAAACTTGGGTTGATGGTTTGTGTTAATAAAGCTTTATTGGACACACCATCAGCCTTTCTTTAGCTCTGTCTTGGAGCAGTGATAATTGCCTTCCTAACTCACTAACCAATATCTGCAACAGCCACACTCCAGGCACGGTGATCAGCCACATCTGGGGATCTGTTTTCTGCAGTGCAACAAAATACGTAGGACAACCAACATAAAACAAGGAAAGGTTATTTTACTCATCATTTTAGAACATCACCCACGGTGGATTGGCCTGGTTGCTTTGGGCCTCTGGTAAGGCAGAGCATTGTGATAGAAATGCAGAGGCAACTCCTTTACCCACCTGCTGGGAACAAAAGGCAGTAAGGGAGAGGGGCTGGGGCCTCAGCACCCCCTTCATAATTGCCCCCAGTGGCTGGAGGGCTTCTTGCTAGCCTCGGTGAGAACTGACCACCACCTTCCAATAGTGCCAAGCAGGAAAACCCTTAGTAATGGACATTAAACTCTGGGACCCGAGCAGCATCCCATTAGACAGATGGAACACAGAGGCTGGGAGAGACTCCTCATTTGCCCAAGGTCCCAAGCTGGAAAACCATGCTCTTTGTCATACTTGACACACTTCCCTTCTACCACAGTATCACACAGCCAACTGTCTTGCCGCTCTTGGCTCTTCCTAGTCTAGATGCCAAACAAAGGCTTCTGCTAGGAACAGTGCCCCCTTCAGGCAGGTCTTAGAGTAATCTACTTGGTCCCCATTGGGCTGTGGTCATGTGATCCTCTGGAGAACCAATGCAGGCTATTCTTTTTCCTCCCCCCTCCCCACCGTATGCTGAACTGGATTGCTGCTCCTGGCATCTGTCCAGGTGTCCACCCACTTGGGCTGTGAACTCTTAGAGAAGGCAAAAAAGGAGACCAGAGCACAGGTCTATTCCTTCCCCAGACTGAGAGGAACTATTTACAGTGGAAGGAGCAAGCCTCGAAGAGGCCAGGTGTTCCTTAGCCATGCAATGGGGTCAAGTGAGAGGTAACCTGGGCTCTGAGGATGGAACCCCCCAGGTTAGACCAAAGCACTAAACTATGAGGTCATCTGTGACTGCTGGTCCCAGTTGACAGTTGAGAAAACTGAGGGATGGGGGTCTCTGACCAAAAACGTCTCCCTAAGGGACAGGGTTCTGGGGCTGGGATGCTGGGATGAAGGATGCTGGGAATCACAGGGCAGGGAGCAGGCAAGTTTCTCCTGGGTTCAGAGCCCAACCCCAGTTGGATTCCAGTGTTCCCTCTGTGTCTCAGCTCTCTGAAGGCATGGCCAGCGTGTGTGTGTGTGCGCGTGCGTGCGTGCGTGTGTGTGTGTGTGTGTGTGTGCGCGCGTGCGTGCGTGCGTGCGTGCGTGCGTGCGTGCGTGTGTGTGTGTGTGTGTGTGTGCGTGTGCGCGTAGGGCTGAGTTCAACATTGGGATCTCCCTGTTGCTTTTCCGTCTTATGTTTTGAGACGGGGTCACTCACTGACTTAGCCTGGTGCTGGTCACTGAGCTCCAGGGGTCCACCCATCTCTGCTTCCTCAGTGTTGGAGTGACAGGCACCAGCAGCTGCACTTGCCTTTTTACACGGGTGCTGAGGGATCCACAATCAGGTTCCCATGCTTGCGTGACAAAGCACATTTCCCACTGAGCTGTCTCCCTGGCTCCTATGTTGTTTTCTAATGCAGGACTTCTCTAAGTTGCTCTGTATTTTATTTGAGGGACCTAGACCATGGGATCAGAGCTGTTGCTGCCCCTGGCTCCCGGCTCTCTCCCATCTACATCCATGTGGTGCCTTCAATAGTTGCTTGTTTGTAGTTGGTCAGTGATATAGTAAATATCCCTGGCTGTCTGTCTTTACCAGGGCCAGGTGCCAGTTGCTGTGGGTCCAGGCAGAGTCCCCATTCTCTCCTGTGGGCCTTGTCATAGCTGCATGTATCCCAATACATCCAGTAGATACACATTTTATAGCTCTCTTCAGCCTTGTACGAGGGTGTCAATCTGAATTCAGCCTTGGGAATATAAGCGGCTCCCTTGGCTTTGTACAGCCAGGTGGCCTGGGATATCTGGTGTGATCATTCCTTGCTTTGACAGCTGAGGAAGCTCCAGCATTTGACCGTCTTGAGTCAACAGATTTTCATCTTTTTGCCTTTGGGCTATTTCCAGGTCTCTCATAAACAGTGCCTCTGTGAGGCCATTCTAGAACTTGGTGCCCTTGGGCCTCTCTCTGCTTGGCTAAGAAGGGGGTATAAGCCACACTCCTTAGACCTGGTGTCTGGGCGGTAGAGAGCGATGACCCAGGATGTGATACAATGAGCCTCCCTGATGGGTCCCTCCTAGGTGTTCTCTGCTCGGCTGGCACATAGCTGGTTTCTGTGTGGCCCTACCTCTGCCAAGCGAGGAAAAGAAGATTCTAATATGGTACCAACTTTGTACAACTATGGCACTCAGGAGGCAGTGACAAAAGTAGCCCGGTAGCCCAAGTTCAGAAAGGCAAAGTGACTCAGGGAAGCCTGGCTAAGACGTGGCAGAGCTAAGACTTGAACCTGCGTCCAGACTCCAAGCTCAGAGCCCTTCCTGCTCCCTGCCAGCTACCTTGGTTTGGGCCTCATCTTTGTCACAAGCTAACTGGGCACACTACTCACACCCCATATCTTCACTTGTACACCGGGGATCACCACAGCACCCCTAACCTCATGGATGATGTAGCCTCCTAGCCCCTACCACAAAGTGGTCACATGACTGTGTGCCCCTTGTGGCACCCAGCCCTCTGGGCTGCCACAGTCCATCTGCATTATGGCTAGATAAGGGCACAGAGACCCATGCATGCTGCCTGCCAAAAAGAATAAAAATGGTTTATCTCTGGCCTGGCTCAGGAGGATGGATTCCAGGGGCAGCGGGCGGGAGCTCAGGGAGCTGGCCTCCTTTATGGCCAAACTCTTAATGCCACCCAGAAGCTGAAGTGCAGGCTGCTGTGGGGATGCCAGCCAGTCCAAGGCATGCAGGGGGGCTGAGCCACACAGATCTGGTGTGGGAAGTGCTGTGAGATGGGGCAGCCAGGAACGGGGTTGATATGGAAACTAGGGTTCAGGGTCCATGATTGTGTCTAGCTTGACAAAAGTATCTCAAAGAGCAGGGAAGGGTGGGTCTCAACACAGAAGCCCACCAGGCCTGCCCGTGTCCTAGCTTTGAGCTAGTGCTGACCCTGTCTGTGCTTCTGTGGCCATATAGCAATAGTCTAGCATGGAAGAAGGCTAGGAAGAGAGAGCTAGATGAGAGACCAGGGCCTGGTGTGTGCTGAGAGCTGAAGGCCTGAGGTGGGGATAAGTTGGCTGGTCCATGGACCAGCAGGACATGACTGCTACTATGGGCAATGGGTTGAAGGGTAGGAGATGATGGCAGCCATTATGGAATCAGGACAGAAAGTTGGTCAAGCCAGTAAGGAGTCAGCCAATGATGACCAATTCCCTAGGGTTCTTGCCACTTCTCCAGGCTCCTGAGATATTGTTATGCCCTACACAGCTTGGGGCAATGAGGGCACAGGATGGGTCCACATGGTGACACTCTGCCTCCTATCTGCCTTCTTTGAGCCAAGACTCGGGAGGTTCACATGTGTGTTAAGTCCCAGCTAAAAGACCCCCAGAGTCATGCCACAGCTGGGTCATTTCACAGGACTGTCTTGATCTGCCCATTTGAGGACTGAGACTCTCACTGGGTGCTGAAAGGGCCCCATGGGACAGTGAGGTCCAGAGTCTGGCCTACAGAGAGTGTGGGGAGAGGGGTGTCACTGGTGACATGTTTCTAGCCTCTGCAGCCCCAGGAGCAGCCTGACTTCTTCCAGCACATGCAGGGTGGGTGGGTGGCAGGCAGGCAGGCAGGCTGGCGGGCTGGCGGGCTGGAAGCCTCTTTTGCCTAAACAAGGCCCGACCCAGCTTCTTGCCTTTCTTGGGGTTTAAGGGCTGATGGCAACTGAAAGCCAGGAGAGAAGCCAGTGGCTGCAGAGCGATTACTGTGTGTATGCAGGTTTTCTGGCCCCTGCCTCACAGAACAATGCAAATAGACATTGTCTTGTGGAAGTTTCCAGAAAAAAGGGAAAGATGGTTGTGGCCAGTGGTAGGAGCCTAGGTGTCGAGAGGCTGAAGCTCCGTAGGGGTGCACAGACAGCTGGTTCATGGCCTGTCCATGTCTTAGCTCTGCCACCCCCTGCTGTGTGACTTTGGGCTAGTGCTGGCTCTCCCTCTGTGTCAGTGTCCTTATGCAAGAGCATGGAAGGTGACTGGGAAGAGAGATCAGGTAAGAGACCAGGGCTTATTGTGTGCTGAGAGCTGCAGGCCTGAGGTGGGGGTAAGATGACTGTTCCATGGACCAGCAGGACATGACAGTGGCGTGGGATGGGGGTGGGGAGCTGACCCAGACCTTCCTACTACTTCTTCAGCTTCTGGCCTTAGGAACTCTGACCCTACTGACACATGCACGATTCCACGAGGTCCTCTCCCTGCCCAGGGTCTAGGAATATCTTTCTATTCCTCCAGTAGGCAGAATAACAGTGAGGACAGAACAGGTTCCCAGGGGCAGTGGGCCACACCTCATTTCAAGCCCTCCCCTAGTACATAGTAGGTATTCAAATGGCGAAGCCTCTCCCTTCAACGCCCCCCCATCCTCTCCTCCCCTGCACCCCAGTGCTGGGAGTCTCTGTAAGTTGTGGGGTGACTCTGATGGAACACGTGGTACCTTCCTTGTGTCCAGAACACTCAACAGGCCCTGCTGGCCTGCTATTCCAGCCTTACCTCCCTCTTCCTATCCTACTTGAACAGTTTAAAACCCACCTCTTGGCCCAGGGCCTTTGCACGGCTGGGCTCACTGCTGGCAGTGCGCCTCTCATATATACTTAGTCTCCTCTGATCTGATTTGGGCCTGCTTGCCTACCAGACTTCAACATTTAGGGCTTTTGACCTAGACCAGTCTAGGCCCTCCCTCTGCCCTCAGGATTCCTATCTGTTTAACTCCTTTCTGCAGATCTGTGGTTCCCAGGCTAGTCTCACATGCAGCATGAGTCAGTGAGTGCATGGGTAGATGAATGAAGAAGTGAATGAATGAATGAATCAATCAATCACAATGTCTCATCTCCTCCTTAGCCCTCCTTATGTGCCTTAGGATGTATGGGCTGCCCCATTGCAGACAGGAAACAGGCTCAATGCCTTGCTCCTGTCCCTGGTTAGGGCCCCTGGCATCAAGGGAGGTCTTGGAGAGATGCCACGTCACACTCTGATAGGCAGTGGGTGTGCCTGCCTTTCCTCCCACCTGTTACTGTAACTCAAGTCACATCTTTTTGCATGTGTGCATGCATGAGCCCGGGCTTCCTGAGGCTGGCTCCCCTCTTGAAGAGCTGAGTGCTGAGAGGTGGTCATTGCAGAGGGTGGTCATAGAGAAAAGGTAGAAAGTCATCTCAGCCAGACCCTCCTTTACTTGGGACAGAGAGAAACTGAAACCCAGTACAGAGCTGGTAGTAGCCCCAAAAGAGCAAGGCCCCCTGCTCCTTCAGCAGGCCTGGAAAGCCTGTTAGCCATCCCCACACAGCCTCCCTTCCTCGGGCCTTAGTTTCCTCCCTATGAAACAGGATGGCAGTGGCAGCCTGCCTCAAATATCTAGCAAGCACACATGGGAGGCTCTGAAAGGGGGCAGCCCTGGTTGAGCTAGGAACTTAGACCCTCTAGAGCCTGGTTGGCTGTGAGGTGGGGAGCAGACGCTGAGGGGAAGGAACCTTAAATGGGGATAAACTCTGCTCTGGAAGGGGGGTTTAGGAAGGAGGGAAGCTGCATTCTTCCTCAGACAAGGAGATGACATTGTGCACACTGGGGCTCAGAGCCTGGTGGGAGTCTGTCCCACCAACCCTGGAGCTGGGACCCCTTGATTGAAGAGGCTGCAGGTTCAGGTGGCTCCTGAGTGTCTCAACACCAAGAGCTAGTCATTCTCATCATGCCTCTGTTTGGCCTCTGTTTTTCTGCTCTAGAAGTTTCTAAAGCTTTGCCAATGTCCAGAGTGTCTGCGGAGTTCCGGGGGGGGGGGAATGGATACTTATTTAGGGTCTACTGTGTACAAAATGTACAGCTGGAGTTAAAAGTCTGGGAGACTGTCAAGGCAGTAAAGCTGTTCAACAGCAAGCTCAGTAAAGGCGATGGGGGCCGAGGAAAAGCCTAGCAGAGCCAGGGAGGGGTGGAGTGGCCTCGGCATGGTCTTTATACATTTGTTAAGGGGCATGGAGCCTCTCAGGACTTTGGAAGCTGCATATGAACATGTCCACCTATGAGCTCAGAGCCATTGTAGATGTGTCTGCCACCTGGCCGGCTTCTAGTCCTCTGTCTAGCCTCACTACCCTCCGCAAGGTGGGTGGCATGGGTCCCCTTTCACACACCAGGAAACAAACCAGCGAAGCAGCTTGCCCTTGCCCTCTCCTAGCTAGCTCAGTGCCAAGGCTCCAGCTCAAAGCCATCTGTGTTGATATAGAGCGGCGTCTACATCCCAAATCCAATGAGTCCCTCTGCAGTTGAAGCTGAGCAGCTCCATTCAGCCTGCGGTGTCCGGCATACTTCTTGGCCTTTCTGAGCTCTGGATTGTGGCTCTCATAAAAGGAGGTGGTGGCTCCATTTAGCCAGCTCATTGTGGGTTTATGAGATGCCTACTGTGAGCCACACCCATTACCCCAGAAGACATAGAGCCAAAGGAAAGTGGTCTGAACAGGGTGACACAGGGCTGGCACCATTAGGAATAGACTCACTGTAGCTGTCCTAGGGTATGAGGTTGGGTCTACCCCTCCCTCTGCTGGCCAAGCACCCTGGTTGCAGCTGGCAGGTTACCTCTCCTGCTTCTTCCCGCACCCACTCCACTCTGGCTAGCACAGTGAGGGAACTCAGCTCCCCTCCCCCTGTCCCTCCTACTGCCTCAGACAGATCAGAGGCACAAGCTTTGATCCACCTTCAAACTAATGGTGATGTGTCCCTAGTTCCAGGTACATATTGTCCTAAAAACCAAAACCCAGGAAGCTAATATCAGGTTGACTGTCGGGGACAGCACTGGGAACTTGAGTGAATATTGTCACTCATGGTGCTTCTACACAAGACTGTGTGGGAGCTGTTGGGTGTTGGGTCTACATATTCTTGCTTCTGGGTTGTGGAGTGTGTGTGTGCATGTATGAGTGCATGTTTCTTGGGTTGTATGTGTCGAGCAGACATGAGGGCATGTGCGTTGTTTTGATATGTGTCTTTGAGTGTGCATGGGCCCATGTCCCCATCAGCTGGCTGCACAGCCTCACATCCTGGTTTCTGGTGTTCACTTCTTGACACCTTTCCTGACCCTTTGTTTCTTCCACCATGCACAGCCTCTGGCACAGACTGGGATGGTGAAGCAAAGTAAGGGGGAGATGCCGAGCTCTGTCCCAACCCTGCTAATTGCCACCTGTGTTCCCTGTTCCCATCTGGCCACAGTGCTGCTATGCACAAGACTGTATGTGAGACCCTGGAGGGCCTAGGCCTGGTGGAATTATTTATGCTAACACTAACATCACTACCACTAGTAGTGGGGCCCAGGTTTAATCACTAGCTCATCACGTGACTGGTTTAATGCCAGATCCTACCAGTTCACCCAAGGCCATGGGACTTTGTCTACCAGTTTTGCTTGGCTCCCTGTGGCAGCCCATCTGGTGTTCATGGGATAGCATGGCTACTTCAGAGGTGAGGTGACGTTGACCTGCGCCACACAGGCAGATCTGATATGGACATCCCAGACAGTTCACCTGGGCACAGGTGGCTGCAGCACAGGCAAGACTCTAGGCTTCCACTTGAGTCCACTTGGAACCCAGAAAAGCACAGGAGAACTCCCTCCCCACAACTTTTGGCTTCTTCACGTGCTTCAAGGCCTGGGGCTGACCAGTGACTTCTCCTTGTGGCTCTTGCCTGCAGAGGAATAAGCCCCTGGCCCCTCACTTCACTCTCAAGATAGGACACAAGCCACATGAGCACCATGGCCCACAGTCCCTGCCCAGGCGAGCATCTGGACAGTTAGGATGGAGCACCATTTTGGGGGTCTTTTGAGGTATGGTTTGGAAGGAAAGTTGTAAGTGGACTCTGCCTATGGAGCCTCTGGCCCTCGTCAGGAGGGTGGCCCTGGTGTAGGGAGGTGGCACCTGCAAAGGTTCAGGGGACCCATAGGCCCTGGAGTCAGAAATCTATGCAACCGGTGGTATGGGGTGACAAGGCAGAGCCAAGGCCCCAGCGTCCAGCAAGGCCTTGACCTCTAAGGTGGGTGAGTGGTGGCTAGCGGCTGCCTGGGAGCTGGGTTGGTGGGTGATGCTGATGTGAGGGCTTCATGCCACAGGAAGTCTTGGGACAGCACAGTAACTGTGACTTTAGTCCGCTTCATCCCTTGTTCTGGGGGTGGGGGGTAGGAGACTGGAGGTGACTCTCCCAGTCACTAGACCTGTAGTTGTTTCAAAAAGGTGTCAGAGCCAGAAAATAGCCCCAGACAGAGTGGCTGGCCCTGAGGACTCCACCTGCAAGCCTGGCTGACCCTTACCCTCTAGGCCATCAGGACACTGTCCCCACACCCAACAGGCTGATATCAGGACTGAAGATGGGCGGCAGGAAGCAGCAGAAGTTGCTCAGTGCCCAGGCCATGGGCCATTGAGGAGGCCCTCCAGTATCTCCTAGCTCCCTCCTGCCCCACTGCCCTGCTCACCATGCCCTTGCCCTACAGAGTGCTGATGATGGGAAAACAGATCCATTCTTGGCTGTGGGGTCTCATCTATCTCACCAAGGCCTGTTTCTCTTCACATGCCCTTCTTCCTCCCCTTCCAGCCTCACCAAATTCGGTGTTTAAAAATAACGATGAAATCTCAGAGCAGCAGTCCCCAGCTGACCCTAGGAGACTATGGGCCATGGTAGTGCGTGCCGAACATGATCCTGGACCCTGTCAAAGCTCAGGCAGTGAAGTCCCACGTCACTCTTCTACTACCCGGGGGTTTTATTGTTGGCAGCCAAGCTACCATCTTAGGCAGATGATCAGTTTTCAAAGTGCTAGAACACACAAGGATAAATTTCAGATGAGCCGGCACCATGTGTCCCCTGGGAGGCCTCACAGGCCACACCATACTGCCTTGGCATTAGAGGTAGAATGCTCTTTGCCTCCTGTCTGAGTGGCTATGTGAGACTGGGCACTTCACCCCACCTCTCTGAGCCTTCATTTCCTCATTTCCTCTTTGCTGAACTGGCCTGCCAGTATTGGGTTAGTGTGAAAATTAGCTGAGATGATATGATGATGTGTGAGCATGCTCAGTGAAGACCTACCCAGCATAAGGCAGCCACCTGTAGGAGTGTCACAGCCCTCAGAGGCAGGACGGGGCGGGGGGGGGGGGCAAGACATCTTTCAGTCCCTCCCTTCTCCAGTGGCGTGAAATCCAGCAGATGTCACTTTGGTTGGATTATTTGACAGCCTGGTGCTCCCTCCCCACCGGGGCATTCAATCCTGGTTTAATTTCTCCGAGGCCAGACTCAGGTGGGGGCTGAGCACTCAGTTGGACTATGAAGCTGAAGATGGTCACTTAGCATGGGCAGGAACCGCTGGGACCACAGGGTGAAGTGCAGCGTGCCACCTTCCCAGAGAGGCCTGAGGACCTGAGGCTGGGATCTTGTAGGGCCAGGGTTCCCACAGAGCCTGGAGACCCTAAGCTAAGCCCCCTGCAGTCAGGTCCTAGCAAAGGAACCCAAGGATGAACCCTTAAAGTCCAGCTGTGGATACCAGGAACAGCCTCCCCTTGGACAATGACTTCCTCCTCCGTGAGCTCAGAGCCCAACTCCAGGGCCTGGTCAGCCCTCAAAGTGCTGGGATACAGGAGCACACACCTCAAAGGAGGCCAGTGGCATGCATTCCCCAGAAGGCCTCACAGGCCCTGGATGCTCCAGGAGTTTTGAGTTCACTTTGATGGAGGAGAGCCTATCAGGGGAGTAAGTGAATTCACACATTGGCGTCAGGAGAGTGTGAGATTCCACAGGTCTAAGTTGAGGGGCAAGTTGAAAAAAGGGCAGACTTGGCAGTGGAGGCAGTTTGTCTGTGACTCCAAGGTGTCAGGACTTGGACTCACCCCAGCATGAATGACAGCCTCAGCATCAGCGGGTACACTGGGTCTTTGCTGGGAGTGAAAGCTAAGAGGTGGGTTGAGGTGGATGCTGGGTAGCTCTTAGATTTAACCTCTCCCCCCCAGCTCCTCCTTGATACAGAGTCAGCTGTAGGGCAGCCCTGCCCTCACAGGCCAGAAGAGGAGTGGGCACCTGAACACCCAGCCAGCCTCCCAGGCCTCTCTTTCTCTAAACCTGTAGTGTGAGAACCCCCCACCCTGGTGGCTGGTACTTCAGAGGTGTTTCCTCCCCAGTGCATTCCATATGGAAATCCTCTCCTAAGTGCTTTCAGAAGCCTTAATCTCTGCTCTTCCACCCAGCAGGGGCAGGAGGCCAAGCTCAGAGCAATTAAGCTGAGGAAGGGGTGCAAAGGGGCCCTCCCCAGGCCTAGAGGGGCCATGCCACCACAGTGTTGACTTTGGTGACATTTGTCTGATAGGCAAGCTTGTTCCATATATATCCCAAGCCCCAGGCTACTGGGAGAAGGCTCTTTCACGTATATGCCCAACTCTAGAGCCAGTTGCCAACCTCCACATAACCCTAGTGGTCTTCAGCCAACCCTGACTGATCCCTAAGTAGGCAGAGTACAAGGTGAAGCTTGAGTTGGGTCCCTTCTTTGCTCTGTGACTAGGTGGAGAGTCCCTGAGGGCAGGGTGGCACCAAGTTGGCTGCAGAAAGCTGAGCAAGGGTCGGGGACAGTGTGGGGTGAGAGAGAGGCACCCCTCTATGGACTGAGCATGGCCCTTTTCATGTTGAACTGTATTTTTGACTTGTACTTGGGCATTGTCCCTGACTATCCTTGAGAAGCTGATCCTTGCTGTGGAGACTCTAGAACCATATGATGGGGCAGAAATCTACCCCGAAAATGGCAAAGATAGGTGTACACAGCCTACCTATGCACCATGTAAACTGTGGTAGCCAAGTTCCAGGTGCCTGTTTCTGCAGATATGACAATTCTAAGCATTTGACCCTGAGTGAGAGTGAGCTTGTATTTATGGATCTATCTTATTTTACCAAACAGGATGCCCAGCAAATTCTTCCACATCGTAGAATGTTTCAGAGCCTTCTTCTTTTCATTTTGGTACTAGTGGGAATTGAACCCAGGGCCTTGCAAATGCTAGACAGGCATTCTACTTCTGAGCCGTATCCCCCAGCTCATTGCCTTCCTTTTTTAAGGCTGAGTAATATTCCACCATGTATATACATATGTCTGGTTTAACCCTCATGTCTGTGGAGACTTGGGTTATTTGGGCTGCTGCAAATAACGACTGTGGGTGTGGGGGGAGTGAGTATACAGTGGAACCTCTGATGTGTTCCGAGTTCCTCAGCACTGTCCCCTGCTTGCTTGTGAGTGCTGTGGTTTCCACCCTGGGACACACACCATCAAAGAAGGCTTCCTTCTCCACCATTGGCTTCCTCTTTAATGGGCTGCTGTGTGCCTGGTGCCTAGGAGGGTGGACTGGCCAGTGTCTGTGTGCAGAAAGGTTAATGGAAATCACCCTCAGAGACTCAGCAGGGGGGCAGGGTAGTGGACTCCTCCTCCCCCCCTCCTGCTGGACACTTGAATGGTGATTTCACCACCTGAGCCATCGGCATTCTTTGATTAAGTCTCATTTTGCCGTGAAAAGCAAAGGAGGTGACGGGGCTGCTGGGGGAAGGTCATTCATTCCAGAGAGGAAATTGGATGGAGGTGTTTCCATCCTCCATTCGCCCGCCCCGGCTCTCCCCGCAAGCTCCTGTCGGCTGCTGCCTGTCTGCTGTCCCTCCTCTGCGGGCAACAAAGCAAGTGTGGGGAGACAGTTGCCGAGACTCTCTGTGTCTTACACAGGCAGCGCCGGACGGGTCAATGCCAGCCGGATGATGACCAGTTGTGGCCAGCGGTCCTGGAACTTGCTCGCAGTATTCTCCCTGCTGTTTCCTGCAGGTAAAACCTCTGTAGGGCTCAGTGGCTAAGGGGGAGTGGGGGTCCCTTCCAGAGCAGGGCTGCAGCTGGGCAAAGGTACTTCAGTCTCCTGATATTGTCCCCCATCAGGGGATGAGCTATTGGATGCTGGAGGCAATGGGGCTCTCAGGAGTCTGCACTCAGATTGGTCCCTCTAGTTCAGCAAGTCAAAAGTAGGTAATGCCAATCTACCTTACTGATAGGTGAGAAACTGAGGGTGGAGAACAGAGCTAATAGAGGGGCTAGGATTCAGACCCAGGGCACGGGAGCCACACCCTCCTGATACCAATCAGTCCCTGGACTGATACTGCAAGCAAGCTTGGGCTCACAGAAACCAGACCCTCCGTGCCTCCAAACTAGAGCGGAGTCAAGAACAAAGACAGCGCAGCTGGCCAGGCAGGACCTAGTGGAGTCTGGTCCTGCACAGAAGCTCTTGCCTTTGTCTCACTCTCTCTTCTCCTGTCTCTGTGCCATGCTGTTTCTTTGTACATTTCCCACTTCTTTGTGTATCTCTCTTATGTGTCTCTCTGATTCTTGCATATGTCTCTCCTATATCTCTTTCTCAATCTCATGTCTCTGTCTGTTGTGTGTGGCTCTTTCTCTCTTCTCTCTGAACCTTCCCACACTGTGGCCAAGCTGTTGCTCAGGACTGGAAGCTTCCTTCCTTCACTCTTTGCTTGGGGTGTATGTAGCTCAGAAAGACATTGTGAAGGGGCTGGGGTGGGGACAGGACTCCCAGGAGAGCAGAGAAGAGGCTAAGCTGAGGCCAGAGTCTGGAGCCTCCCCCGCCCCAGCTCTTCTCCATGCCATGCGGGGGGGGGGGGGCTGGTCCTCACCTCCCTAGCTCTTGTCTCTGTGATGGAGGGGCTGGCCCTCACCTCCCCAGATCTTCTTCATGTCCTCATCATCCTGGGTGTGAAGAACCAGTCACTTCTTGTTATCAGAGAAGGCAAGTGGGTAGTGGTAACACAAGTAGAGACTGTTGACTCCAGAGCTGGGGTTCACCATGCTTCATGCAAGTGCTGGGATGCTAAAACCTACCAGAACAGGAGGCAGTGAGCCTGCACCTGGAAGTGTGCAAAGAGCACCACAGGGATACTGCTCCTTCTCCAACAAGGGGAGGAGGAGGGAGGAGACTAAGAGTTTGGGGTATCATCCTCCACCAGGGCTCCTGCCCAACCATCTTGGTCCCAGTCCAGGGCTCCTCTGTCTCTGGGAAAGTGGCAGGATTTTCTGGTCACTGGCAAATGACTAAGGCTGGTGGCCAGAGCATCCAGAAAGGCTGTGGGGCTGTGAGCTGGGTCCTGGACAGAACCTGCCTGTCTCACCTCTGGGTTCACAGTTGCCTCTGCAAGGGCCTAATGGCCCTTGGCTGTGTGCTGTATCTCATGGCAGTCCCAGAGCCAGGCTTGGTCTTTCAGCAGACACTCTAGGTGTGTCCAGCATCCCCAGGTGCCCACACTGAGCACACAGAGCCACAAGAGGGCTTCAAGTCACGTACATGGACATCCCTGTGGCAGGGGCAAAATAGATCAACACCCCCCACACACGATTCCCCAGAACTCTGTGCTGCGGAGGCATCAAAAAGGCTCCATTCTGATTAGCATGCTTGGTGAGCCATGGCTCTGAGTCTTGCTTTTCTCTTCTGTTTGGATGGAGTAGATGGGACTTGGTGGTATGTCTCCTTGGGGCATCACACTAAGGCCTCTGCATCCCTAGGCAGGGCTCTGTTCAAGAACAAGAGTGGGCTGGAGCCTGGAAAGATACTACCTTCCCGCTTGTGTCCACAGAAGGAGGAATTATCCTTCAGGAAAAGGCCTTTGGAGCCAGCCTATGTGCCAGCTTTCAGGGTGCCAGCACCCTGCCAGCTGGCCTGTTGGGTTCCCCTGTGGTGGCACTGTGTGGGCTGTAATCTAATAACCTCTCAACGGATAGGGCTTCTTGTGCGAGCTCTAAGAAGCCAGGGCCTTTGTGCCTGGGAGATGCCTGAGCCAAGAAGCCCCTTTTCAGTGATACAAATTAGATACAGTGAGCCCTTTATGAAGATACTAATTAAGCCAGAGACAGCCTTTCCAGCTTTTCCATGGTTGCTTTGTTCACATTCAGTCCTGTTTATCACCATCAGTTCATCCTGGTTTGCAGCAGAGCCTGAATAGGGCCTCCTTCTGTGGGCCAGGGATGAGGAGGATCTGGGGCCAGCACAGCCCTGTATGTGTGGGGCCCAGATAGGACCTTGCTTGGGTCTGGGGCAACAACTCCTAGAATGTGAGGTACTGAGGAACTGGCATTTTCAATACAGGTGGACCCTAGGTCCTGTGCCTGTATGTAGGCTGACACTGAGGAAAGCCTGGCTCATACCCAACCTACTCTGAAGCAAGCTAATGTGGGGAAGGGGCAGGAGATTGCAGGAGCTTTGTTTAAGTCCTTTGTGATCTCCACTGACCAACTACATCAAGTCCTTTAGACCTCTCAGTTTCTCTACCTATGAAATGACATCAGAAGTCTGTCTGCTACGATGACCACGTGGATTGAGTCGGGAGGTTCCTGATACACAGAATAGGTGCCTGGTCACTAAGGGCTGAGATGCAGGAGGGGACCCACCTATGGGTGAGCTTCAAGGAGCCCCAAGGTGTACTCAGCCTGGGATAGTAGCGCTGTTGTTGTGACAGAGCTGGGGACCAGGGGTCCAGGAGGCTTTGGGGTAGAGGAGAGACCCTTCCTGGAGCAGGAAGACTTCTAGGGAAGGGAGAAGACAACAGGACCCTAGAACAGGCTGCTGGTCCCTTCTGCTTGGCACCTGTAGGCTGCCAAAGGGACCCTGGTGAACCTGGTGTCTCTGTATTCCAGTCCTGTCCGCACATTTCCGGGTCTGTGAGCCTTACACAGACCACAAAGGCCGCTACCACTTCGGTTTCCACTGTCCCCGGCTCTCAGACAACAAGACCTTCGTCCTTTGCTGTCACCATAACAACACGGTCTTCAAATACTGCTGCAACGAGACAGAGTTCCAGGCGGTCATGCAGGCAAACCTCACGGCTGGCCCCGAGGGCTACATGCACAAGTGAGTACCATCCCAGTCCCCACCAACTGCTCTAGCCACTGCCCACCCCTACCCTTGGGATGCTCAAGACAGCATGTTCAAGAAGGCAGGCCTAGAAGGAGGTTGCCTGCAAAGACTTCAGGCAACTTAGGTTCCCGGCCTGACTCTCGGAGCTTTACTGTTCCCACCTGAGAAATGGGTAGGGTGTCTGCCTGGGAGTCCTGCTGCAGAAATAGAGTGGGATCAAGTCTGTGAAGCTTAGAATTTACCAGAACTGTTTCCTGGCTTCGTGTATTTAGTTTTCATCCAATAGCATTGGTAATAGCATTGATGCGGAGATCTATCCCTTGGAGGTACCATGTTGAGGTCAGGTCTTCAAGAGGGATTTGCTGGCAGAGCTGCAGGGGGCTGTACGGAGAGGAGGGTCAAAGTGGCACACACATCTTTGAGTGGAGTTGACCGCCCTTCACTGTGTTCAGGGTCATCGAGTTTCTTGTGTGCTGGCTGTTGATGTGGGTTTGGCATTTCTCGTCTATTACATTCTTGTATTTTTTAACAGGAAATCTTTATATATGAAGGATAAATGACACAAATGTTTTTCAGTGTGCCTTTCCTTTTTTTTTTTTTTTTTTTTTTTTTTTTTTTGCACATGCTTAACAGTCTTATGTTCACAGGACAACTATTAATTTTTTTCATGGTGGCTAATGTTGGCCCTTATTGAGAAAGACCTTCCTTCTAAGATCATTGAAAGTTCTCCTATGTCTTCTATTTTGTGTTTTGGATTTTCCCTCCCAGCCTCTGATCTGTTGCTTAGGTCAGATTTGTTCTGATGTAAGTTTTCCAACAAGAACTGGATTTTATTATCATCATCTGTTCCACACAGGGAGTGTCTTACTTTCTTTCCACATCGCTGTGATAAAATACCATGACTAAAGCAACCTAAGGGAGAAAGGGCTTATTTTGGCTCATGGTTCCTGGGGATACAGCCAGCCCGGCAGGAAACACATGGCAGCAGGCAGGGAAAGTGTAGCAGAAGAAAGGAAGCTGGCTGGTCATATTGTACCTGCAGGGGGCGAAGAGGAAGTGGGCCCAGGTTATAAAGTCCGAAGGCCACACTCTAGACTCACCTCTTGCAGCAAGGTTCCCAGTCGGTCCACAGATTTCCCCAACAGTGCCACCAGCTGGGGACTATATGTTTGTTCAAGCACCAGAGACTGTGAGAACCATTTCACCTTCCAAGGCCAACAAAGCCTATGTCCCTGCTGAATGTCTGTCTTTTTGTTTTGTTTTTTTGTTTGTTTGTTTCTTTGTGTTTCCCTGGCTGTCCTGAAACTCACTCTGTAGACCAGGCTGGCCTTGAACTCACAGAGAGCTACCTCCCTCTGCCTCCTGTGCTGGGCGTGCACCAATACCACCTGGCCTGTCTGCCTTCTTCTGTCTGCTGAGTATCATAGCTCTGTGGCCTTCACTGATTGACCCATGTAATATGCTGGTGTGACACTGTTCGAGCTGCTAACTTCTGATCTGTCTTCTTGTTTCTGTGGTTTAATCATCCCGGGCTCTTTAGCACCTGAGTTTTAGAACTTGCTTAAATGAGGCTCCTGCTCCCCCTCCCCCATCAAAACAAAGCCAAAATCCTATTAGTATCCTCTACTACTGCAGTTACCGAGTTACAGCTTCATATAAGAAACAATGCTTTGTGATATTCTTTTTTCTTTCTTTCTTTATTTGGGGGATGAGGGATGTTTACTGTTTCTACTCAAGAACACACAGTCTCACTAGTGGTGGGTGGCGCCACCACTGGCACTTGAGAGGCAGATGAAGGTGGATCTCTGAGTTGAAGTCCAGCCTGGTCTACAGAGTTTGTTCCAGGGCAGACAGGGCTACACAGAGAAACCTTGTCTTGGAGAAAAAAAAAAAAAAAGAACACACAGCCTCTTTGCCCACTGATTCAAATTTTCTAGGCAAGTGTTTCCTCACTGAGCTAAGTCCAGGCCTTCAAATTTCCTTTTGTAATGCTTTTGATTTTCTTCATAAGCAAGTCGTATGTGTCATCTGCACTTGTTTCTAGCTTGTTCTTTTCACGTTGCTGTCAGAAATAGTCTCTTCCCCTTTACTCTTCTGACTATAGATGATAAAAATTAGGGATCTTTATTTGTGAATTTCCTCCCCAGTTTTTGGAACACTTTTTCAATTGTTTCTCTCCTGTTTCCAATCATGCCACTTGGAAGCAATCACTCTGTATCCCTTCTTCCTTGCTTTCGAAGCAAGAATTCACAGGATAGCCCCAGAACTTGCATGCTAGGCCTGGAGTCACAGAGGGGGCCTTGATGCCAGGCTTACTTTCACAATTTTCTGGCCTCCATTCATCCCTCCCTCCCTTCCTTCCTCCTTCCTTTCTCCTTCCTTCCTTCTTTCTCCTTCCTTCCTTCCTTCTTTTTTCTCTCCTTCCTTTCTTCTTCCCACTTCCTTCCTCCCTTTCTCTCTCCTTCCTCCCACCCCTTCCTCCCTCCTTCCTTCCTTTCTTTCTTTCTTTCTTTCTTTCTTTCTTTCTTTCTTTCTCCAGCTTTGTAGACTAGTATCTCTAAAAAGGTCAATGGTCAGGCATTCTTCTTTTCCTTGCCATTTTGGGAAGCTTCAAATACTTTCCCAGGACACACAAAGCTGAGTCCTGCTGCTGAAGCATTTTTCCCCTGGTAGGAGTAATAGGCTGGATAGGGGTATTGTGCAGTGCCTGTAGATAAGGTCCATGGTAGTGCTGGAGCAGGGTTGAGAAGTGGAGCCTCTACCTCTATCTGATGATAGAGCTTGAGGTTTCGCTACCAGACTCTGCTCAGGCTGGGGAAGGAGCCTGTTTCCTTTGGGTGGGTAGGAGATGCAGACTCTCTGACTACCATCCAAACCCCTCCTCCATCCACCAAGGCCAGCTCCTGAGAGCTCCTTTCTCAGATGCATGGTGCTTCCCCCTGAATATCCTGCCATCTGCTTGGGCCTTGGAATAATCCTGTGTGTGAAGTAGCTCAGCAAGCCCCCAGTCCATCACAGCAGGGCTGGAACCAAGCCTGGAATTTGGCCTAAGCCTTCTGTGAGACCACGGGCTAATTCCACGAGGGAGAAGTGTAGTACAGGACTGCGGCTGGCATTTCAGGGTGCCACAGGAGCTCATGAAAGCCCCATAGCCACACTTCCTCAAGGTCTGGCACCTAGGGTCTGGGAGCCTCCCTTAGAAACCCACAGGTTTCTATAATCTGCTCACACAGGGTTTCCCACAATGTAGACACAGGGACCTGACTGTAGCTTCTGGCTGCCAGTACAAGGGCCTTCCCCCAGAGGGAGTGGGAACAGTGATTCTCCAAAGCTTGGCTTGAGTTTTTATTCCTTGGCCTTCAGAAGCACACCTGGGGTACAGCATCCATGACTCTATGCTGTCTGTTCATCCTGCTGTGAAGCCATAGGGACTCCCAGCCACAGTTTATTTGACACATAAGGAGAAGAGGAATTCCGAAGAGTCTTCTGATATAGGCATACCTTAGGGGAGAGTCCCAGGCAGGGACTGCTCATGCTGGGGTCTGGTCATTCTTCGCTGTGAGATCACCTAGGCCTATGCCTTGTAGGACCATTCCTGGGCTCTACCTGCCAGATGTCTGCACACTCTGCAGACAGATGTGGGGTCTGCTGTCCTAGGGCATCCTCCTTTGTAAGTAGCCACCTTCCTGATACCCCCTTTCCACAGATGAGAGCATGGCCCTCTGAGGATGTGAGGTGAGCCCATTTGGACAGCTGAGGCCCTGCTCCTCACCACCAAGCTAGCACCTCTTCTAAGGGAGATGAAGCAGCTGGATGTAGAAGCAAAGTAGGGTAGACACAGGTGGCAGGAAGGGTAACTCTGGGCAGACTCCTTGCACAGGAGGAGGGGACAGGGGTAGGACCTTGTTAGGCCTGGCCTCCCAGATAGGACAGGGCTTGCCAGCCAGGGTCAGGGCCTCTCAATTGGCTGGAACTGGAATCCTTTTTGTATCACAGAACCCTGTTCTTAGGATGAGGCCTCTGAGTACCTAATCAGTTCACAGAAGCCAGAATGTGGTCTGTGAAGGAAGCAAATCCCATTAAGGGATCCATGAGAGCCCTCTGTCCTGCTTCCAGGTTCATGGACTTTGTGGGGACGACCAAGGCCCAGGGAGCTGCCATGTAGGGCTTGGCTTCCAGGTGGGGTCAGTAGCACAGGGGTGACTGGAGGATGAGTCGTTGGAAGCAGAAGTCAGGGTGATAGCCTGGCACAGAACCAAAGAAGGTCACTGCAGGGTAGGCTTATAGTGAGAATCCACCTGTCCTACCATCTAGGGCCTTTGCCACACCAGTGTCATATCGGTCTCAAAGACCCTTGGGTAAAATAAGGGAGGGACCAGAAACAAGTTGATGAGGTCTTCAGGTGATAACAAGAGTTGAGGCTAGGGACACAAGAGGTCTGTACTGTCATTCCATATTCATGTCTAGGAAGCTGTCTGAAGCCAGAAAAGCTGTCACATCTCCACTGAGGCTGGAGACCCAGAATCTCTGGGGGCACAGCCTGATGTTAGGCCAGCCATGGTGACCCCAGAGGGCCCTGTTCAGAGTGCAGGCTCCACCTTCTCCACCGTGAGTCAGCAGGAGGTGGGCTGGTGACCTAGTGAAGCTGTGTCTCTCCCTGCTGCCTTATTTACTTGTTTTTTTGGATGAACAGAGTGGTGTGTGACGGTTCCGGCTGCCTGGCAGAAAGGCAAGCCATGGAATGAAAGGAGGCTGCTTTGCCAATCCACCACCGCAGCAAGATGCCTGCTTCCAGCCATGTAGGCAGCCAAGGGCCAAATGGGGGCCAGCCAGGCATCCCTGCACCCCTGTCCTAGGCAGGCTTTGCCCCTGATGAGTCAGGGGAGGCCTTTGTTAGAGTTATAGTCAGATCCCTCCCTCCCTTCCTCCCTCCCTCCCTTCCTTCCTTCCTCCTTCCCTTCCTCCCTCCCTCCCTCTCTCCCTCCCTTCCTTTTCTCTTTCCCTATGTCTGTCTCTCTCCTTTTGCTTCTCTCTCTCCCTCTGTTCCTCTGTCTCTCTGTCTCTCTATCTCCCTGTCTCTTTCTCCCCCCTTCCCCTCTGTCTCTGTCTCTCTCTGTCTCCGGGGACAGGACACCAGGAGCTGGCTTGAGCAGAGGGGCCTGCAGGTGTAGGGGGATGGTGTCTCCGGGGAGGCAGGGCAGCTGGCCCTCCTGAGCCTCACAGGCTTGTCAAGGCCTCTTCCTCCTGGGCTTGGCCAAAGCCCTCCTTTCTCAGTGGTCACAGCAAACTCCACAGTGTGGAGTTGTCAGCCTGGGTCCCAGCACCCTGCTTCCCCCGTGTAGCCCTTCCTTGCCCTCCTGGCATCTTGAAGCATACTTTGAACTCTGAATCTGGCTGGCCAGAGTAGGGTGAGAATTACCGAGTCACTTAACACAACCCACAGTCCTGCCAGGGCTTGTCAGGCTGTAAAGGCTCTTCATATATCCTCCTCTTTGAGGAGATCTTCTAGAACTACCATGCTTTCTTGCCTGAACACCCCTTCCTCCAACTCCAAATAGACTCCCCCGGAACTTCCTTGCCATCCATACAGAGTGGTTACATGTGGAAAAGTCCAATTGCCAGGCCTGAGGTCCAGAGACGGGATGGTGGAAGTGTGTCTGAAACCACACAACACACCAAAGCACAGCAACACCTGTCTAGCTGTCACCTGGATCCAGCTGCACTGAGGGGATGTCCTCCTGGGACACTAGTGGCTCTACACATGGACTGTCATGGCCCAGGCTGGTGTAGTGGTCCCCATCTAGGGCAGGATGGATGATCTGTGGCAAAGGGAAAGAGCAGTGGTGAGATCACATGTGGCACTTGGTGGCTCCTGCTAGGAATGGCCATGGCACCTCTGCTCATACGGCTTTAGCCAGTGCCAGCCCCGTCATACCCGGTTCTTCCCCAGCCCTGGAGATAGGTGTTTGTGGGTTTATTCAGGGGCTGGGCCTGGGTCTGCCATTGGGTCTAGCTGGCTCTTGCATGCAGCATGCTGCTTCCTGATCCAGTAACCCAGTCCTTTGGTCAAGCCTGTTAGCAGCAGGGCCAGAAAAGAAGGCAGCTGACTCTACTGGGACATCTCCCTGGCAAGGAAGATGGCGTTTTTGATAGAAGTGAACTCTACCCCCCAGGTTACCCAAGACTCAGGCCTGTGCCACCCACTACTGCACTGTCTGACCTCTGTCTTGATGTGTGGCCTTAGGTGAGGTACTGTGCCTACCTGGGCCTAGACCTATTAAGCACATTCTCTGTGGTTTTTATTTGTGGTTCATTGTATAGCCCTGGCTAGCCATGAACTTGAAGGTCCTTGTGCTTTAGCCTCCCGAGTGCTAGGGTCACAGGTGTGTGCTACCACACCTGGCTTCTTCTGTGCTTTGCATGAGCCTGTCCTCGTTGGTTTCTTCTCTGTCTCTTTCTGTTTTATTTGACACAGGGTCTCATGTAACCCAGGCTAGTTACCAACTCTCTGTATGGCCAAGGATGGCTTTGAATGTCTAATCTTCCTGTATCCACATTCCAAGTGCTGAGATTACAGACATATGCCAACATGAACCCTTTATGTGGTACTGGAAATAAAACCCAAGGCTTCAAGCACTCCAGGGGAAAAAAAAAAAAGAACTCTACCAGTTGCAGCCTCCAAGGTCCCTTCTCTTTCCTGGACCCCATGTCAATTTGCAAAGCCTCACAGTTACATCCCCAAAGTAGGACATGTCACTCCTACTTCAATTTTGAAAAGCAGAATTTAGGTTCCAGGCTCCCACCTGCAGAGCTCATGTGTCTCCATTGTAAAGCTGACCCGGGATACTTCCACAGTGTGTTCTGCATTTGTGCTTCATGGATGAAGTCTGCAGGGGGCTGTTCCCATTCCCACCCAGCCAACCCAAATAGCAGGCCAGGGATGCTGCAGCCAGGGTCTTCCTGCTCTGAATGACAGACTGGGCCATTGCTCCCTTGACTTTATGGTGGGGATGGGGATTTCCAGGCCAGGCCAGTCTGCAGCTGTCTGCTGATGGCTGCCGACGTAGCGGTTCTACTCCACAGACACACTGCAATTCCTCCAGTGGTAAGGCTCTATTATCACTTTGGAAACCCCAGGGAAGCTGAGTCACACAGTCCCGCACAGGCGCCTGCCGCTGTCTGAGGCTGGGCGGTCACAGATGCCCCACCACAGCCTCTGTCTTTTATCTTCTCCCTATACACAGGCAGGGGCCGGGCCCTGACATCTGGGTGCAGTTAATTTGCAGATTGCATATTTCAAATTACATTTTAAAAATTAAAAACTCAAATCCTTGCAGCTGGCAACCTTGGAGGACATGGCCTGGGGGCTGCAAGCTGTTGCAGAGAGGTCTGCAGTCCTGGCACCCCACCTGCCACACACAGGGCATGTTCCCAGTAGGCAGCACCTTCTGTAGAAGTACAAATAGAAAGGGGGTACTGTTCTGCTGCAGGGGCCTACAGCCAAGCCATGCCCACAGGTGGAACAGAGACATTTCCTTAGGCAGAATGCTCAGGGGAGAGGGGACAGCACTTGTTCTTATCGCTGGCACAGGTGGAGTCAGGGTTAGAGCACAGAAGTTGGGGATTCCCTTTCTGAAGTCTAGCTTAGATTTGACCTTGGGATTTCCCAGGATTCAGCAGTCTGAGGTTGTAGGGACCTGGCTCCAAACTCCTGGCCCAGGATAGAACTCCCCATCTCCACCATAAAATCATGGGAACAATGTCCTAGTCTGTGCATCAGAGCAGGAAGACACAGGCTGCAGCATCCCTGGCCTGTGGTTGGGTTGGCTGGGTGGGAATGGAAACAGCCCCCTGCAGACTTCATCTATGAAGCAAGAACGCACTGTAGAAGTGTCCCAGTCAACTTAGCAGGTGGGAGTCATGGGGACCCAATTTCAACTCTTCAAAATTCACTTTCCATAGTCTTAGGGAGATGACCTCAGTTTCCATTTCTATAAAACAGTAGTGAATTAATCACTGTGAGTAGTGGCATGTGACTGTCCCTAGGGGGCTCATCCGGAAAATCGGGTCATCACTCTGAGACCAGGACATGCAGCATAAGCTCCCACCATTGGTCATTCACACAATTATAGCACCTGGTCAGCGCTGGTCATTGCCACATCTACCCAAGCATGCCCTGCCCATCCTCAGTTCTCACTGTGTCCACACTACAACACTGTGTTGGGTATGCAATGACAAGTTTGATCCTTGCCTGCCTTCAGGGAGTCCCCAGTATCATGGGGCAACAGTGTTAATGAATGAAAACTGGTCACAGGGTGACCTCAGAAGCCTGGTGATACTGAGACCCACATGAAGCTCTAGAAGGCTGCTTCCTATGGCCAAGCTGTGACCCTGCCCCAGAGCCTGCTCTGCACATACCAGATGGGGAGTTGAATGCAGTAGAGATGAATCATAGGTGGGGTGGCTTGGTCCCTAAGTCTTGGGTGGGACACCTCTGGAGCTGTTTGTGTTGGGTTTGGCCCAGGTGCTCTGAATGCTAGTACTGCTGACATGGCTGGGGGGGGGTGTCTTAGAGAGAGTAGACTTCAGTCCCCCAGAGGTGGGATTGCCCAATTTCCCTCTTAGGCATGAGAGGTCCATTTCCTTCCTGCCCGGCTCTATGCAGAGCCGAGACCTGCAGCTGCCCCTTGCCCTGTGCTCACTTTTGGAGTGTTCCTAGCTCCAGGCAGGGCCACCACCCTTCATGCTCTGGGTGCCAAGCAGCATCTGCAGAGAATAGCCCTGCTCCCTCCCCGCCTCCTCAGCCCCCAGGCTGCTGCCATGGGAACCACCAGGAACAGCCTGGTTCTCAGAGCCGCGCCATGCAAGAGAGAGAAATCTGGGGAGAGCTGGGTGCCTGGGACCAGAGCCCACCTAGACATCTGTCTCCCATGAGACTCCAGCCTAGAAGGGCTGAGTTGGGTTCCTGGCCTTTTGTCTCTGCCAGGCATTCTCTGCTGTGCCCTGGCACTTCCAGGCAAAGCTAGTGTCCATTAATAAAAGGCCCCGGGTTTGGCTGTCAGTCATTCACACCTTTGAGTGGTATTATTGGCTGAGAGGTGGAGTTGCAGGAAGGAGCTAAGATTTCTAGTGTTTAGGATTTGCTGGGATCTGGACACTGAATGATACTGAGCCCAGGTTCTGAACACCTATCTTGAGGCTGCCAGGCTCCATGAGCACAACAAGCAGAGCCTACCCATTGCCCCAACCCCCTCCCCACTGCCCTGACTCCCAGGAAAAGTCTTCAGACCGATAACTTGGCCAGCTGGGAAACATTCCCCTGAGTAGTGAATGAAAGTGGGCTTATTGGGTTTGCTTCTGTTTTGGCAGGGCTCGGTAAGGGATAGCCACCATCTCACCATCTAAGGCCACAGCTGGAACTAGGAGCCAGCTTTGGAAGATGCAGAGCCAGGAATCTAAGTTGAGGACACACTTAAGACAGTACCTTACAGACCCGGAGATAGGCAAGGTTTCTCATAGATCACACAGTAAAGCAGACAGGCCAAGGCTCCTAGCTCAGGCAGGCAGGAGCCCCAGTTCCAGATGGGGCCTCCAGGGGCTGCAGCACTCAAGGGTCCTGTCTGGACAGAGCCACAGGTCTCCCTGGAGTGGAGGTGTCCTCTTTGCTTTTGCCAGGCCACTCAGACTCTTCTCAACACCTTGGCTGGCCCACACCCACTCAAGCAGATGCCCATGGCAGGGAACAGACTAAGGTGGGTGTCACTTGAGCCATTGATAAACCAATCCCTGGTGGGTGCTATCAGAAGGTCAGCAGCTTCAGTGGCAAACCTGGAACCAGCCCACTCAAGGGGACTAAGACCCCATCCTGGGGGAGGGGGTGTGAGTGAGACAGACATGCCAGGTGATAGGGACTAGAAGAGAGGTTGGGCTTAAGGAAGGCTTGGGCTGGGCAGTGGGGAAAGGGATGGTTAAGTGGAAAAGGCTACCAGGAAAGAGGGCGTGGCCTGTACAGAAGACCTGTGCTGGGAGTGGCCAGATGTGTGCCTCAGTGTTCAGCCAACTTGTAAGAGTCATCAGGGCTTGCCACAGGTTAAGAGCATCTGAAGTGCTAAGTCCTAAGGGCTCTGGCTACCTCTGCAGGGTGTCTGTAGCTTCTATGGGGAAAATGCTATGTGAGGAAATAGAGAGGCCATGGATGTGACTCAGCCAGTAGAGTGTTTTCCTAGCATGCCTGAAGCCCCACATTCCCCTCCCATCACCACAAAAACCAAGCATATGTCATCCCAAGGCTCTGGGAGTGGAGGTTCCTTGTCAACATAGCAAGCTCAAGGCCAGCCAGGGCTTCATAAAGCCCTGACTTTAAAATAATAATAATAATAATAGTAATAATAATGATGATGATGTCGTGGATGGAGGAGATTAAGGTTTCTCTGGGATCAGAGTGAAAGGAACTCAGCAAAGGTGGTGCTGAACTAATGTGGGACTCACAAACATTTGGGAAGGGAGTTTTCTGCAGAGGGCCTGGAGGAGTAGCACCCATGCTGGCAGAGGACAGGTAGCATGGGGCTCTGAGACACATGTGGTGTGACTTGGTTTGATTTTTTCCAAGACAATAGCAGGCCTCCAGCTTCTGCCCTTGGGAGTGAGGCTAGTAGGGATGGAATAGGGGTGCCCTGGGGCAGTTGTGGTGTGCACAAAGCCAGCAGGGAGCCAGGGCACACAGGCAGTAGGGTGAGGTAGGATCCCCAGTTATGAGCCCAGATACTCAACTGAGAAAGCTCAGAGCTCTTGCAGAGTGCCTGTTAGGGAGGGACCCAGGGAGCCTAGCCTAGAGCACAGGGCAGGGCAGGGCAGGGCAGAGGATAATGGGATACCAGGGAGATAAGGCAAGGCAGCTGATGGTGAGCCCAAATGCCTGCAGTGGATGCTGGCAGACAGGGCTGGTGCTGTTGGGAGTGTGGCTCAGTCTCTGCCTCTCCTTTCCCAGTAACTACACAGCACTTCTTGGAGTGTGGATCTACGGCTTCTTCGTGCTCACCCTCCTGGTCCTGGATTTGCTCTATTATTCTGCTATGAACTACGACATTTGCAAGGTTTACCTGACCCGGTGGGGCATCCACGGACGGTGGATGAAACAGGCCCCCCGGCGGTGGGGGAACCCTGCTCGAGCCCCTCGGCCTGGACAGCCAGCCCCACAGCCACAGCCTCCCCCTGGTGCCATGCCGCAAGCCCCTCAGGCTGTGCACATGCTGCGGGGAGACACACACAGCCCACCCCTGATGGCCTTCCAAAGCTCATCTGCCTGGTGAGTGTTTGCAATAACAGCTTGGGTGGACTTGATGCTTTTATTGCTGTTGAATTTGGATCATGCATGACCAGGCTGTTTGCTGTCCTTTTTGTTTGCCAAGGAGGACTTGAAGCCACTGATGCTGGCACACGTGTGTCTAGAGGAGAAGCCAAAAGGACAGGTTGTCATTTGAGTTTCCTAGTTGCCAAGGTGAAAGGGGAAGTTGGATGGCTTTTCAATTTTTTTGTGGTTTGGTCAAAAGAAAAGGAAACTTGTCAGGGATCAGGGGGAGAGTTTTCAGCATGAGGCCAGGAAAGAAACCTGGTCTTTAGTTCCTTTTCTGTACACATCTGAAGGTGATTCAGGCAGGCTGTCCTGTAGTGACTCAGAGAGAAGGTTGCTGGCAAAGGAGGTGACATATCAAAGACTTGGCTTTGGGGATGGCCAGGTCTGGTCTCATCTGGGCAGCTGTCATCTCTGCCCTATACTCCATTGTGATGGTGATGGTAAAAGGTGGCAGCATTGCTGCCCAGAGCTGAAGACTTTGAAAGCAGATGTCTCATGGGGCCAACCAACCCAAGGACAGAGATGGGCATGGCCTGTTCCTTGACCTAGGGTCTTGGGTGGGTAGAGTCTGGGGGCCTAGGCAGTAGCTGTGGGCACAGACTCTGGGCACCCAGACTCTGAGCACAGCTTCCCTGGGGGTTACAGCCCAGAGCCCAGGCTACAAGGTCATCTTGAGCCCTCTTGTCTGTGACCTGTACCTCCTAGCACAGTGACCATTGGACTCCGTGGGCAACTGACCGGCACAAGCCTAGTGTCTGTCACTCCCCAGTACTACAAGCTCAGGCTGTTTTGTCACCCTTCGACCTTCCAGTCCTCCTGAGAAGTCAAGGGCTGTGTACCCCTTCTTGGGTTATTCTGGGGTGCCTGCTTCTCCTAGGAGGTACAGTTGAGCTTGTTAGCCACCACTGAAGCAGCTCCCAGGTAGTGACCTTTTCAATAATGAATGGCATAAATAATTAATGGGATGCATTTACAGCCTCTTGTGCTTATGGAAGAATAACTGCCTGTCTATCATGCAGGAGACAGCCACTGTCTGTCTTCCCTTGCATGGGCCCTGGGCTGGCTCCTGTGGTAGGAGGGGAGGGCGTGGAGAGCCGCCATTCAGGTGGAGAGCAGGACACAGATGAAGGGAAATCTACACAGTGAGCAGTCTGTTTACTGTACCCAATGGCAGGACTTCCCGAAGTGTGATCCTCACATCTGTGTCACAGAGCACCCAGAGTTCACTGGCCAAGAGGGCCTGGTCTGGTGGGGTGCTGAGAGTCACTGGGAAACATCTTGATGTGGACAAGTTTTAGGTGGAACAGGTCTCCTTCATCCTGTCCTTTGGAGTCCCCACCTGCTTCCCAAGAGGGCAATGAAGGTTATTAGTGTTCTACACTCAGCTGGGCATTTGCCTCCATGGAGGCCCATGGTACCTGGAGATGTACTGAATCGCCACTTCTGTTCCCGATGTCCCTGGCTTTACCTGCTGTGAGTGCTGTGGCTGCCCTGTGTTCCCCCTTCCCATACTGGCTTTCACCAACATGAACATATTGTGCACTGACTGTATGCCAAATGTCATGCTGCACCTTTGGAGTAGAGGAGGTGGCAGGGGTGTGCCCAGAGCTTGGAACTGCACAAAAGCTAGAGTTTATAGAGTCTAAGGCAGAGGGTAAGCCTGGCCATTTGGGACTCACATACCGTGGAGCTCAGATGTTCCTGCTCTCATGGTTCCTTCTACCGACTTTGGAAACTGTACATGAGGCCACCAGAGAGCCCATTCAAACCATGGCCTAGATGCGTGTGATGGAATGTTCTAGTCACTGCCCATATTTGCACACCACCTCCCAGTCCCTTTCTGCCCTTGGATGTGCCATGATATCGGATGAGGCTTCAGGTTTGTCAGGGAGAAGCAAAGAGAAAGGGCTGGACAACCATGTGGGACCTCCTCCTTTGCCACCCCGGGATCCCTTGGGAGCCTAGAGGGACATGGTATGAGATCATGGAGGACATCTGAGCTCTGCCTGCGGCTTCTTCCTCTTCATCCTGACTTGTGTTGAAGACCTCAGCATCATAACTGCCTGCTTCTCTGGTTTCTGACACAGCCTCCCCTTACTGAGGCACAGAGCTTCTTCCAGCAGAGGAGCCAGGTTACCAAGAGGGTGATGATGGCAGACCTGTATGCCACTTGGCCCCAAAGAGAGGCTTTCTGAAAGCTGAGCTGAGCTGAGTCTGGACTCTCTAGGGAGACTGAGGCTAAAGGCCAGGTGGCCAGCTGGGCAGGTCAGGTCAATGGCCCCTGCAAGATGGAGATCCAGGCAGCTGTGTGTGGTCTCAACTGCCCGGGTTCTAAGGTACCCTTGCCCTGCTATGGGGAAGATGGGAAAGCTGTGCCACCGACCACCCTGCTAACAGCAGGGCCACCACCCTGCCTGTAGCTCCCAGATGGGCCTTAGTGAATGGTAAGCCCTGGGTAGTCCCTAAATTGCCATTTCTGTAGCAATGCTGGAGACCCTGGGGGTTGTGGCACAGCCCTGGCCCCTCAGGCCCTGTGAACATTCACTCCATTCATCTTCTTGAGCAATGTGACTCCCTGGCTGAAGGCAGAACCAAGTGCCAAATTAAACAGCCAGGCATATGGCACTTCAACCAGCTGTCCTGTCCCATGTCTCTAACCAAGTTAGGGAGCAGGGGAGCTGGAGACTTGGCCTTCGTTGAATTTTACAGAGGAACATTTGTTGAGATTCTCAGGCTTCATCTCTGTTCAGGAGACCCAAGACTGAGCTCCTTAAGGCCCCAGTGCCCTCCACGCCTGAATCTCTCTTTACCTTCCCCAGGGCTCTGCCTTCCTCAGGAGGAAGCACTCCAGCCTCCTCCTTGGCTGCGGATTGTGGCCTCTGCCATCCCCAGACCATCTGCCTACCCAGGCTAATAGGTTTCCTCTCTGGCCCTGTCCCCTGCTGATGGCCCCAAAGCTTGTTTTCCTGTCACACTGTGGTTCCTGGTGGTTGCAGGCTCTCAGCCCATGTTGGGACTGCCTGTGGCTCGTAGCAGATGCTCTGCGAGTCTGCTGTGACTGTGCAGCAGGTCAACCAGTGCACAGGTGCAGTGCAGGATCTGGCTGAGTGTGGCCCGCTCCAGCCCAGGCCCCCAGAACCACCTTGGGGGAGCTGCTGGTGCCCTCAAGATCAGCATATCTGCCCCTGCATCTGCCTGTCCTGTGACAGGTAAGGAAGGGTCATTTGTCAGGTTGGTCATCCCATCCTTATCTGGGGAAGATGGGTAAGAGTGTGCTCACACACACACACACACACACACACACACACACACACACACACACACACACACACCTTTGGCAGCTGGCTCATCAGGATCTCAGGGTTGGAGTTGTCCTCGCTTCACAGATGGGGAAACTGAGACTTGTACAGTATGGGTTTGGACCGTGAGGGTGCTGAAGGAAGAGATGGAGCATAGGTGACTCCATTGGGGGAGCTGCATCACTAAAAGGCCACTCTGGAATGTGTGGTGGCTCACAGCACTCCCCGGATTTCCTTGTACACCTCACAGTCAGCCCCACTGAAGTCTCAACTCCCCAGCTGAGCTTCACTGTTTTACCAACTCCTGGCAGGGCCTGCATCTTGTCACTTTTCTGTTCCTTTCTCCCCTTGTGCCAGGAGGGAACATTTCAAATATCTGCACAGCTCATCTGCTATGTTCCTTGCCCAACACCCCACACCTCTTATGTCTATAGGTAAGGAAACTGAGGCACATAGCAATTAGGTGACTGCCCTTGGGTCACCAGGCCAGTCAGTGGTCAGAACTTGAATGCAAACGGACTGACTCCAGCCAGCTTAGAAGGATGCTTGGCTGGTTTGGCCGTCCCCTCTTGCCCACACTGAGGCCTGTCTCCCTGCCCTATCCTTTGTCCCTCACAGCAGAGTGACCCTTTTAAAACATAAATCAACACCAGCTAATGGAATCAAAATCCTCTTCACCTGATCACCCAGCACAGTGCCCTCTCTGACGGTGTCCCAGGGCCTCAGCAGCCGCTGCTCCCAACCCAACAAGCACCTCTCCCAAGCCTGTAGGGCTGGCTCCCTTCCTTCTGCCAGGCACATGCCCAGAGTCTCTGCCTATATCTCCCCTCCATCTCCTCTACCCCCCCCCCATTACAGTCTACTCCCTGCATTGTCCCTTTGATGTGTTACTGCCACCTGGTAGTGTGTCTGGTTTCCTGTTTGGTGTCTGTCTGTCTGTCTGTCCCACTGGAAGGGAACCCTAGAAAGCTGGCCTCTGTGGGGCTCCAGCACTGAAAACTCACCTAACTCACGGTGGGTGCCCAGCAAACACAGGTTAAGTGTCACTCAGGATGGTAGGTATGTTGAAGGCTCCCCATGCAGGTCAGCTCAGCCAGCGAACCAAGAAGTGCCCAACAGGTGTTCTCACTGCCTGAGACAACACAGCCATGCAGCTCCTACAAATGGGCCGCTAAATGTCCCCAACAGCCCTGTGGCATCAGTGTCCTTAGAGCCAATCCAAGAGACAGACCCAGGGGAACTATAGTGGTCTGTAGGCTGGGCAGGACGTGGGATTCAGGATGGCTGATGCCATAGCCCATGCTCTGGAAATGTAAGTTCCTTCTCTATCGGGACATCTGCCTCCTAAGACACCTGGGACACCTGACCCAGGCTGGGTATAATATCACCAGCTGGAGAGTGGCAGATTCCCTAAGTGGGCTTCACCTGTCCCTGGAGGGGCTCCGAGTGTCCCTGAAAATACAGGAAGCCTAGGGCTCCAAGTAGCCTCATAAGAAGCCTCTGGCATGGAGGCAGCAGTGATCAGAACTCAGTCTGCGCTTCCTCGGGAGGCCTGGTTTGTTGTCCTGGTACTTGTCTGGCTGGGGAACTTGGGCTGCAGGGTCTTTATCCAGCACCAAGGTCATTCCTAGCACTCAAGGATCTAGCTGAAGTAGCCACCTGCCTATCCCATGCCCACCCCCTGCCCACTCCCTGCCTACAGCCCACCCCCACCCAACCTCTGCCCATTGCCTGCCCACCTGCCTGCTCCCCTCGTCCCCCCTCACCTGACAGTCCACCTAGCCAGTCAACTACCGGCTCTCTGGTCTGTCTGTCTTTCCCTCCCACCATAGGAGGCTGGGCAGTGCAGCTGTGCAGCACCCACACTTATTTCCGGTTAGTTTAATCCCCATGTTTCTTTGTCAGACTCTGGCAGATTTGCAGTGCTGAGAGCAGCTGTCTCAGAATTGAACCTGGATTCATACACACCTGCCTCTTGGGGCCACTAGAGGAACCTCAGGCCAATCATTTAGCTGCTTGGAACCTCTGTGTTCCCTTATGTGAAATGGGTACACACCAGATTACTTCATAGACTCCTATCGAGGATTCCAGTGTTCCAGGTATGGTCAGTTTCTCAGTGAACATGAGTTATTATTATTGCTGTTATTTAATTAGTGAACAATGGAGAGGGAAAAGCCATCAGGCCCACCTGGCTGCTGTTCAGTTTCCTGCTGTCTCCCTGTGCCTGCTTTTTGCCTTCCCTTCAAAGATGTGCAGCACTTAGCATTCTAGCTTAATTCACAGTAAATTGGCCATTATCATGCGGATTTCCTTAATGTCTCTAAACATCGTTTTAGCATCTACTAGGTTGTGAAGTTCCCGCAGGCTGGCATTAACTTAGTTCCCCACAGAGCGACATTTAAGATCGCTCACACTTTTTTTTTTTTTGTTTCGCTGTGACAAATATCAGTGACAGTGGCAGGGCTGTGGGAAACCAGGGGTGCAACCAACACTTCACTGGCCCTGGCCTCTCCCCAAAGTGAGTTTCTTCTTCTGGGCAGACTCCAGCCTGAGCCTGGAATGACAGTCTGATGGCTCCATGCACAGCTGCTGGGTCTAGTGACACCACAGACAGGTTGGTTCTTGATGCAACTCTGGGGTGCTATCTCTTTAATTGTCATGGAGATATTATTAATCCATTCTGTCTCTTCTCTTAGTGAGCCTCTATTTTCCTGTGCCTCCAAGACCATTGATAATTGTCTCTGTTTCTATAAAGCAGCATTTATTTCTCAAATCTTGGTTCCCTGGGGTTCTGCTCCACTCCCCTCTCGCTGTTTACTAAGTACGTTTTTAATTAACTTTCAGTCAAGTTGCTTTTCTGTAAAAACCAGGCCTGATCTGAGTGGCACAACTCTGGCTGGACTTTCAGGGTTTCCTACTCATGTCCCACATGCAATGGAGTTCCCTATTCCACACCATGACTGGCTAGAAAGATAGAGATTTCTTGTTAAATGGCCAAAAAGTTAAGCTGTGTAAGCTAATGATTAGATACACTGTAATGGGCACGGCCAGGGCAACCCTTCAAAGCTCCACTCTTCTTATTACATCTCTGCCTTGGCTATTGCTGTGCTACTGAGTTAAGGAATGTATGTACTGGTCTGTCTTGTCTGTCTGGGAGATATCTGCAGGATGGGTAGCCTGGGGCATCCCTTCTGCATTTAGTGATAGTGAGCTGGGGTATTTGCACCTCAAAAACAAGCAGTGTGTGTTCTGCCCAGTATGCTGGGTTCAGCCAGTGTGTGGGGACTCTGCTGGCCTCTGAGGACAGGATGTTCAGTGCTTGCCAACTCTTTTCCTGTCACCAGGCATGAGAAATGTTGCCACCTTAAATAGCTTCACCTGCCCCTTGGACTGTGACCTCTCTGGGGACGAATGTGTCTCTTCTGCACATATTAACAAGTCACTCGGTGTCTACAGGGTCACCCACAGGTGGTCAGCACATAGGACCACCGTGGTTCTAGAAGGTCAGTGTTTATCAGCTCCTTCCAGCTCTGGGCCATTCCAGGGTAGGTGGAAAGCCAGACTGGCCACTTTTTTCTGTATGGCTGGATCCTTTGTGCCTGAAGGGGTCATCATAGGCTCCTCTCCACCAGCTTCCTGGTCCCAGCCTGCTTCTGTGTCAGTTTGAGTGGTAGCAATGGTTGCACAGACATCACAGAACCCTCACTCAGACAACCGGTGCCTGTTGGAGGACGGCTACTGGGGTCCAGGCCCTGTGTTGAGGGTTAAGAGCCAAGAGACGAAGAAGGCACAGCCCAGAGCCTTCAGAAGTCACTACTGACTTGGAGAAGGCCCATGCTGACCTCCACCTGCTTTGCTTGGAAAAATCAATGACACCTTAGAGACAGCCAGGGAAACCACTTCAAAGACCACTCCAGAGTGACCTTGATGAGATTACAGGCGCCTCTTCCAGCCTCAGTTACCAGCAGACTGTAGGTCTGGAAGGCGAGGAGCCTCTCAGCAGGCTGGGTGGGGGAGGGCAGCCTTTGGGTCTGGATCCCTGCATCTTTGAGTAAACCCCTACCTGCCTACCTAGGAAAACAGGGACTTTGGGAGGCTGCAGGAAGGTCTGCTGGGAGTTTGGCAACATGGCATCCATTTCCCAGGTGGCTACCCTCACACAGGCCTGCACCCAGTTGTGGAGACCACAGTGATCCAATCCACACACTTCCTAACACAGTACTTACATAAGTAGAGGTGCCAGCCCCATGAGTCACAAGTAAAGAGGCATTTCATAAAGGCCAGGTATAACCCTTCATGAGAGGAGGGGCCATCCTTCCATGTCCATGACAGAAACCCTATAATCACAGTCTGAGCCACAGCAACCTACCCATGAGAAGGGCACCAAACGCCTTCCCGCTAGTGTGCTTTGGAGGAAGGGACACTGCCCCAGGCCCTACCCCAGCTGGAAGTAGAGGATACCTTATGCCACTGCTCCTCCAGCCACACAGGAGAAGGGAGCTGGGGTCGAATTTGTTACTATCTGCTTAGACCCTGGATCTTTGTAATGCATCATTCTCTTCCTCAGTCATACTGGCTGCCATAGACTGGCATTTAGAAAGACTCAACATCTGGAACTGGGTGCTGTGGTTCTGAGTGGGAAGAGCCAGGATGCACAGTTGTACAGGGCCCACAGCCCCAGCGCCTCGGCAGTCTCCATCACTCTCCAGTCCTCCTTTCCAAGATCCATACCCCAGCCAAGTGAACACCTAAGACACTTGGCTGGAGTCTTGTGGAGACAGGAGCCTCCTCCCATCCAGGGATCCTTGGCTGCTACTTAGCAGGGGGACAGGCTTCATTTGCACTGACCCCCCACCATGATCTCCTGACCTGAGCTACCCGATAGCCTCTCTAGGCTGGGGTTAGGGGTCAGAGGGTGTAGGGAGGGCTAGTTGACACCAGAGCAGCACCTCCAAGTCTCTCTTATAATCACTGTGTCCTTGCCTCTACTGTGGCCATTCACGTTTCCAAGGACGCATCTTTGTTGCCTCACAGAGCTCAAATCCAGATGTGTCCCAATCAATACATGCATGTAATGGACCGATGCTGTCTTCCTAAAAGCCATTAGTCAGTCGATGGCAATAGTGTGTCTCCCAACTGACAGCAGGAGGAGGGGGGCAGAACTCTTTGTGGAGCCTGGGGACAGGAGCACAGTAGTCCATTAGTCTGAGAAATCTGAGCTGCCAGGTGGGGGTTGGGAAGGCCTAGTACCACAGTGGGCAGGTAGCACCAAGAGAACCGTGGCTGTGCCCAGGCCAGGGGTGGGGGCCGCAAGGGCAATTCTAGAAGTGGGTGGGACTTGGGAAAGGTGGATTCAGGGCTTTAGTAAAGGAGCACAATAGACTCCAAAGAGACTTGGGCATGGCATGGTAGGTCACTATACTAAGGGACTGAGGGCTCTAGGTTTCGGGGGAGAACAGGAAGGTGGGGTGGATGCTGAGCAGCCAGAACAAGTCACAGGTGAACAGGAGGCATGAGATGCCCAAAGGACAGGTGGGTCTCCAGCAGGCATGGTGGCCCAGGAGGGATGCTGAGTAACCCACCACTCCTAAAAAACAGCTTGTTTCTAGCTGTTCTGGTAACAGTAGACAAGGGTAAGGGGTGGTGTGTGTGCATGTGTCTGTGTGCCTGTGTGTGAATGTCTGTGTCTGTTTCTCTGTTTGTGTGCATGTAAGTCTGTGTTGGTGTCTGTGTGGGTGTGTGGGTGTGTCTGTGTGGGTGGGTGTGTGTGTCTGTGTGTGGGGTGTGTGTGTCTGTGTGTGTGTGTGTGGGTGGGGGGGTGGGTGCGTGCGTGTGCGTGTGTGTGTGTGCGCGCGCGCATGTGTGTGTGTGTGTGGAGTTTTGTGTCTATGATCTCTGATTCATGGTTGAATGTGTACCAGCACTTGGTGTGCTGTGGTATCTGTGTGACATAGTATGTCCTTGTACACCAGGCAGGAAGTGAATGTGCTTGGGTTTGACCCTAGATGGAGGGAGCTTCTCTCCACACCCTACCTCTGTGAGAGAGTAGCAGGATGGTGTCCTAGTTAGTTTTCTGTAACTGTGATGAAACACTGACCAAAAGCAACTTGGGGGGGGTAGAGTTTTTTGACTTATGCATTACATCTCAGGAAGCCAAGGCAGGAAGTCAAGGCTGGAGACTGAAGGAGAAACTACAGAGAATGCTGTTTAGTGGCTTGCTCCTCTTAGCTTGCTCTGCTGGCTTTCTTATACAGCCCACACCCACCTGCCTAGGGATGACACTGTCCATAGTGGGCCGGGCCCTTCCACTACAATTAGCAATCAAGGAAATGCCCTGTAGCTAGATATGCCCACAGTCTGATCTGATCTGAGCAGTTCTTCAGTTGAGGGTCCTTCTTCCCAGACAACTCCAGGCATGTGCGAAGTAGACTGCTAAAGCTAACCATGACAGAGAGCCTGCCCTGGGCCTGAGTGACTCACAGGTTAGACTGCAGAAAGAAGAAACAGGTCCCAGTCTGTACTCAGGCTTGAGAGAACTTGAGAGAACTCAAGTGGGACCAGCGTGACCAACAGTCATGGATGACCAGGGACAAGGAGTGACACCCTAGGCACAGTAGATGGCATTTACTCCACATGATTCACAAGACATATACCCAAGACTGGGCTGCAGATCAGGGCAGACTAACAGAATAGATTTGATCCCAGCACTTATTACAGTTTCCCAGCCACAGCAAACTCCTATTCATCCCTCAGAACCTTGCTGAGAGCACTTCTTTGATGGAGGGGAGCTCCTTCTTCTGAGGACCCTCTCTCCCTATGTCCACTACAGTAAGAGCCCTAGTCACTTGGTCTGCACCCCCTCACACCCTGAGGGAGGAGGGCAAGGCATGCCTAAGTCACCAGAGACCAGAAGGCCGTAGCAGAGTCCTGGGTAGGAGTGGGTACCCTATTCTACCCTCTACCCCCCCTTGCTGCTTGACCATGAGCAGCCATGACCCTCCATGTCACCTTTGCACACAGAACCTCCTGACATTCTTGGGCTGCTGGCGATGCTAATAGCACAAGGGTGGGTGAGTGCTTTGAAACCTTTGGTACAGGAGGTGAAAGCATCTTGTCCTGATTCCCACAGGGGAGGTGAGCAGTTCCAGACAGAAGCCTTTGAGGGAAGGATGATGGCCTGAGCGGCGGCTGATGTAGAACACAAGTTTCCTGTTAAAGCAGTCCCATCAATTATTGACCAGTGTGACATTAAAAATTAACTGCCAGGATGTGTGTGTTAAAAGGCCGGAGCCTCCCACAGCTGAGAGAGAGAAAGACCGGAAGGAGGGCAGCAAGAAGGACTAGAATCAGGGAACTCCAGGGCCCCCAACCCACCCTGCAGCCCCATCCCAAGATGTGCTGCCTGCTGTCCTATGCCCTAGAGATACCTGTCCTGTCCTCCAGGCTGTAACCCTGCATAGGCTCCCTGGCCAGCATGACGAGGCCGTGTACTCAGCTGCCAGACAGCTTCCGTCTGAAGGAGAGATTAGGGCTCATGTTCACGTAGTCTAGGCTGGCCCTGGACTTCTGATCCTCTTACCTTCCCATAACCAATTTATGTGGTTCTGAGGATGAAACACGGGACTTCATGCATACCAGGCAAGCCTTCCACCAACTGATACACACCTTCATCTCACACATTAAATTCTTCACAGTACCACAGGCAGACTGGACACTCTTTGCTGACAGCGTCATCATAGAGAAGCATCACTCTTTCTCAGGGAGATCCAGCTGGGAGTGAAAGGAAGCCAGACCTCCCTACCAACCTCTCAGGTGGGAGTTCTCCCTGCCATTTAACCATTTAATGGTGCTGGAGGCAGGTGACGATAGCTGTGAGGAAGGGAGTATCTCATCCTGAGGGCTAACCAGGACCCGGTTCATGCTGCTAGCAGCCAAGCCAGGGCCTGAATCCTTGCTGACCACCCAAGACTTGGGACACTAAAATGAGCTGTAGGCATCTGGGTGCAGAGGCAAACACACACACTTCTACAGTGTGGGACAGAGCTGAGGGACGCCAGAGCCAAGGAACCCTAGAACACAGGGGCCTCAGAGTCTTAGAACCCTGGAACCCAGGGACCCCAGAACCCAGGACCTCAGAGCCACGGATGTTGTGACTTCTAACGTCAAGGTGACAGGCCTGCTCCTTCAGGAGGCTGTATGGGGACTCTTGAGGTACTTACCCTCACTGGCCCATGCACCCTCCCAGCAGCTGCTCTCTGACCCCTGTTTCTGCTTCATTCTTTAAAACTTTCTCAAAATTTCATGTGTATGGGTGCTCAATCTAAGTCTGTATACCACTTGCAAGTCTGGTTCCTGCTGAGGCTAGAAGAGGGAGGGGATCCCCTGGAGCTGGAGTTATTGGCAGTTGTGAGCCTCCATGTAGTTGCTGGGAATCGAACCTGGGTCCTCTGCACCAGCAGCCAGTGCTCTTAACTGCTGAGCCATCTCTTCAACCACTGCTTCTGAGACTCTTTCATGTCTAAGACTCTCCTGGGTATGCCCAGCCAGATGAGTCTGAGCATGCCTCTTCTTAGGACCCTGAATGGGATCCCAGAAGCAAGCTGTCTGACTTACAAGGTGGAACCACAGTCCCCAGACATCAGGGCAGGGGACTTTAGAGGCCTTGTCCACATATGTCTACTCAGGTGTAAGATGGTCAGGGTGGGTGTGTACTCAGCTCTCCTGCAGCTTAGAGGATGGGATTGGCCAGCTCACATCCTCACCCAGCCCCACTGACAGCATGCTGCATCTGAACACACGCATGCCGCTTTCCATCCTTTGCAGGGACAGCACCTCCTCCTGGAGACCTGCCACCTGCTGTGACCACATCTGCTACCCAGGCTGCCACTGCACCCTGGTACTGCATCTACCCCTCCTCCAATGCTTCTCCCAGCATCCCTGCTTCTGTTCCCTTGTAAAAATGTACTTAGAGCTGTCCCAACTGTGGGGTTGCTGGGAGAACCCCCCAGGAAATGTGTCACGGCTCCTGCCCTGGCCAGGCAGCCAGCCAGCACTAAATGGCTATAAGCTATTGTCATCCCAGGAGCCATGTCCACACTTCACCTGCATTTAGACAGAAGCTTCTCATCTCTCCTTTGCCTTTATTGTTCCAGACTCTCCTGGAAGCTTTCATTACTATTCAAATTGCCAGGTGCTCCATCTCATTCCAACCAGGCAGCAGATGTTAGCCCGCCCCACCTACCAGCTACACTGCTCCTCCTGTGCCCCTGCCCATTGATTGGCTCAACACCACTCACCGGTGCTGCTATGCAGAATGGAGGCAGTGTGGTCCAGTGGTTACCAGCACAGACTGGACCTTGACCCTGGGCAAGTCAACTGTCCCCTCAGAGCCCCTCAGAGCCTAAGTCCTTTTCTAGAAAAATTTTTTAATAGACTACTGAAGATGGAGCTGACCAGTACAGGGGAGAGAATTCTGAGGATGCCTGGGTCAGGAGCACTGCCCAGCTCTAACTTGCCTTTCAAAGAATGTTCTAGAATCCCATGGCCCGGGGATGGAGTCTGAGGACCTTCATCTAGAAGCCTGTAGTAGCCATTGTCCCTCCTACCAGGCCTGCTATGGTTTTCTGAATGTCATCAACCAGGCTGTCCCCTTCCCAGCCATATGCAGCATCCACCAACTTCCTTCTCAGGCCCCTGCTGAGCTGAGGACCAGGCCAGGCCCCTAGAAACCAATTTCTAATGTGACTAACACAGCAGGTATATCCTGTTCCTGTTTGGGGTTCTCCTGTTCTGTCCCAGCTCAGAGTTCTGGACATGTGACTTCGTCCATGATCCCAGCACAAGCTCAGATAGACTGGAGAAGACATTACCAGGACAGGCTTCCAAAACTCATGTGAGAGATAGTGTTATTGACCATGAGTGAAGGAGTATGGCTGGCCCTGGGCCTACTTCTCCTGCAGCTGGAGCCAGTGAGGGCCTGGGTCCAGCAAGATTTATGGGAGACAGGCACCCCTGAGGGACAGGAGCCGGCAGTCAGTCAGGGACAGTTTCTATGTGCTGGGCTCCAAATGATCGGCTGTGATCACCATGAAAGCCAACAGTTCCTTCCAAAAGGCTAGGCCAATGCTAGGCATCCAGACATGCACAGTCTATGCTGTGGCTAATGCCCTGGCAAAGTGTGTCATAGTGGTTAACAGTGACCACTCTGTGAAAAACTCCTATAGGCTAGGAGTGGCATCAAGCCGATGCCTAAAGCCCTAAGATGTTAAATAACTTGCCCTGAGTCACACAGCATTTTGAAACCCTGGACAGTGCTCAATAAAAACCCAGGCCCCTCTACAATGATGTGGGATATGGGTAACATGTTACTGATGCCCGTGGCCTCAGTAATGGACACCCAATGAGGGTTCTTGATGGGTGTGTAGGAGTTTCCCAGGTGAAAAAGGAGGAGAATGTGTCTAGCAAAGTATACTGGGATTTCTGAAATGACCTTCGGAATGGAGGCCATGAACTTAGAAGAGGTACAGTCCAGCAATGAGAGGCCCTGAGGTCCCAGCCCAGGTATCAGGACTGAACCCACTGAGAAAGCCAATATAGAATGGATTCTCCCCCAAATTTATTGATTTTAAAATATTTCCTTATATATAAGATATTTAAAATGTCATTGGTGCAGCTTTGACTACATCACTTGGCTTTGAAATGTTATTTTCATTTTTGGGCAATTTTGAAACTCCTGCTTTTCTTGTCTGTTGTCTTGTGATTTTCATTCTTCATTCTCTCACTCTTTGACTTAGGTGCTATTTTTAAATGTTTAAAAAGTTTTTAGGGGTAGACTTTACTTTGTGTTGTATGTGTTCATGTGTATATGTGTGTGCACATGCATGTGGAGGCTACTGGGTAACATCATGTGTTTTCCTCAATTTCTTTCCCATCTTATTATTTGAGACATGGTCCCTCAATAAACTAGCTCACCAATTTTGCTGGCCTAAATGACCAGCAAACCCAGGAATCCTCCTACCTGCCTACTCAGTGCTGGGATTACATGAGCTATCATGGCACCTAGCTTTTTATGGGAATGTTGGGGCTCTGAACTCAGGTCCTCACAGTTATCTGGCAGATACTTTACTAGCTGAGCTCCAGCCATTTATTTGTTTATTTAGAGTCTTGGTATATAGCCCAGGCTGGCCTCAAAACTTGCAGCAATCCTCCTGCCTCTGTGTCTTGAGAGCAGAGATTACAAATATGTACCACTTAAACCTCTTACACCTGAATTGTACTTTTTGCTCAATTTCTATTACTTTATGACCAATGTTTTATTTCTGTTATTTGAAATTTAGGCTTGATTTTTAGCATGTGTGTTTGTGTGTGTGTGTGTGTGTGTGTGCGCGTGTGCGTGTGTGTGTGTGTATGTGTGTGTGCATTAGAGAAAGGAGAGAGAGAGAGAGGGAGGAAGAGAGAGAGAGACAGAGCCAGAGAGAGACACAGAGAGAAGAGATTCCCTTCTGTTGGCCCCTCCATCTGTCATGGAGAGAGTGGAACTGGATGTACCAACGATAGTGCACTCTGCCTCTTTCTCCTGCATTCCTGGCTGTCCCTGTAGAGCAAAGCTGTGTTGTCTTGAGCACAGGGATTCACTAGGGTTGGACCTCACTGTGACTGTGCCTACCATTCTCACACACTGCCCTTGCTTTTCTTATTCTCTCTGCCTCTTGACTTGCCCCCATTTTGTTTTGGTCTCATGTAGCCCAGGTAACCTAGAACTCCAACCACACCCAGATCATTCAGTGCTGAGGACGGACCCCAGGACTGTGCCCCGGAAAAGCACTGACCTGGGCTCCATCCCAGCTAAACCCAACTTCGGCTTTGTCTGTATTCTGTGACCCTGAGTTCCTCCTGGTGTACTATTGCATATATCACCACGCATGCTTTCCTTTGAAATAGAGTAGGATGCATGAAGCAGAACCTGACCATTTTGAAGCATAGGTTGCAGTGGAGGGAAGTGCTGGCTCTTCTGAGTTGCTTGACCTGCAGTGCAATATACTGCGATCCCCGCCAAGCATCTTTTCCAGCAAGACCGTATGGCTCACTAATGTCTGCTGCTGCAGCAGACACACTCAGTCCCATTTTTGTCATCCTGGTTTATGATACATTTTTGCGTTTATAGCTTTGGTGGGGGCTGTCAATTCCCCCATATGGCCTGGGTTTTCTTTGTTTTATTTTCCGTGTAAATGTCTTCTGATCACTCAGAAAGCTGTGTTTGGATGCCATGGTTACCTCCATAATTATAATGAGATGCAATAGGCTTAATCATTTATTTAGTGATACAGCATTTATTTTCCCCCACAATGAGCAGTGTCAGTATTCAGTGTCTTCGCCTTTCTCTCCTCTTGTCTCCCGATCACAGTGTTCTTTAGTCGTTTGCTTCTTCATACCTCTGATTTGACCTTAACTGCTAGGAATTCTTCAGACCCCCAACTCTAAATGAGTCAGACCTCGTTTATCTACACCGCCTCCTCCTCACCTCGTCCCTCCTACGATCTGTTATTTATACCAATTCCCTGTTTTCATTTCCATTCTCTTCTGTACTTGTCAGAACCCTTGGGCTTTTTCAAACATACTCCTAGAGTGAGCACCTCCTCCATGCCCTGCCACATGCACAAGCCTGTCCTCTGGTAATGTATTTAAGACAAGTCCACTGGACAGTAATTCGAAAATATATCAAAAAAGTCTTTTGGTTAGCCTCACACTTGAAAGATGATTTCCATGCCCAGGCTTGAAGTTGCCTAGTTCATTCATTCATTCCTTCATTCATCCATCCAACAAGTATTTATTGAGTCCTGCTGGGTGCCAGTTGCCATTCTAGAACTTGGAAATACAGGATAAGGAAACAGCCAGCCAACTTGGCCCTCTTGCAGTCTAGTAGACTTTGACTTCCCTATGTCAGTCACTCCCATCACTTGGTCACCCTCATCTGCAAATGCTTCTAGGAAGACAGGGATCTGTATTTGGGTAGCTGTTTTATTTACTTATATTTATTTTTTCAAAATTACAATGATCTCGTTATTTCATGTGTGTGAGTGTGTGCACAGCAGCACATGTCTGAGATCAGGAGCAACTTTTGAGAGTCACTTCTCCCCTTTCACCACATGGGTTACCAGGTTGGGAGCAAGCACATTTACCATCAAGTCAGATCACCAGTCCTGGGTAGTTGTTCTTAGCATGGAGGTCTGTGGAACAGGAATAGATGGGGTTTGTTCCCATTCCCAGTTGTCCTGCCTATAGCCCATAGCTCAGGGCCCTCAGTCCTCAGTTCTCAGTTACATTCTTGTCCTTACCCACTGGTCTCCTGCCCATGCCTGGTCCAGGAATGCCTTGAGTTCCTTTTCATGACTTCATCTGGTCTGAAACCATGGAGACCTGTCCAATGGTGTGAGTCCAGGAGGCATAATGGATTTTGTTAGTCATATGAATGGCATTTGATTTGAATAATTGTTAGATAATTACACAAAGACACCATATACATTTTTATTCAAATCAGAGTACTTTGGAAGGCTAAAGTTAAAATAACTATGTTCACTGGAACCATCTCAAGCCAAGGTATAGAGTCAAGCTGTGGGAGGGGAAACTCACTGGGTCTCATAAGTTGATCATATGGTTTAAAGACTGATAATTATATTTACCTTTACAAGCTCTGCTCTTACAAGCAGCCCTGCTGGCTCTGTTAGATTTTCCAGGCAGACTATCTACAGTTAATCGTGATTTGGGTTTTTGTATTCAAATCCTGGCACTCCATTTTTTTTTTTTTTTTTTTTTTTTTTTTTGTGTGTGTGTGTGTGTGTGTGTCTTAGTGTGCAGGAGCTCTAATATCCCTTGCAACCACAGTTTCACAGAGTTTCTTGCATCCAAAGTACAAACATCACATGTTCTTGGCTTCTCCTCACTCTGATGCTTGATACTTCTTTCTTCCAGAAAACCCTTTTGCTGTGCCTCAGGATGGAGGAGGCTAGACCCAGATCACTTGGCCCAGCTTCCGAGAACAGCTTCAACCAAGACCCCAGGGAGAGCCGGGGCAGTGGTGTGGTAACAGAAGAGGAAATACCACCTGTGCCCAGAAACCCCTTCTGAGAACTTCTGAGATTAGGAGCGACCTCAGGGTCTGGGGACAGACAGGGGCTCTGAGCCACCTGTCTGCAAGCAATAGTTCTCTTTTGGGCTGGTGGCTTCTGAGAAGAGACTCAGTGTGGACTGAGATGACCAACACTTAGCTGCCCTGGCTGACCCCAGCCAGAAGGATTTGGGGCCGTGAGTCGTACCATGGCCCAAACACTGACATTTCCCTGCCTCCACTCCCTCCAATAGTGGCCCCCTTAGGCCTATCCATGTCCGAATATTGACCGTGTGTGCGCGCACATGTGTGATCAGGGTGTTCTTTCTATATGTTCATTCAGCTAGTTTTTAATCGAGCCCCATCACCACTGGCTGTAGGTTCTCCGGTGGGCACAGGTCACTGTGTGGCTGAAGAGTCTTGCCCATGTCCTTTCTGAGGCTCAGGCCTTTTGCTATGGCCAGCAATTGTGAGCTGGTAGGGTGGGCGAGCATGGGACCCAGCCTTCCTGTGTCACAGGAACTGGAGCATACCAGTGAGGATGGCTTGTGGTGGAATTTATTCCCAAGGCAGCAGTAATAAGGAAATATTTCACCTGGCTTAGGGCAGCCTAGGTTGGATGTGTTGTGTGCACTATCACAGTTCCTGGAAGGTGGGTGTATAAAACTGTGGTTAACAATGCAGCTTGGGGAAGGGTGCCACCATCGTATGGTTAGGAAGTGGCCAGCTCCTAACTGAGGTCCCCCAGTATCGTCACTGGAGCAGGTTCCTGACATTTTCACAGTGAGTACAGCACCTTTGCAACCCAGGTCCTCCACCATCACTGTCTGAGCCTCCCCCATGAGCTCACACTAGCCACACACCTGCCACACACCAGGCCAGGGATCGATAAGATCCAGGGGGTAGGAATGCCAGGCTCTGCTCTGGGGTGCTGCACACTGAAGGGAGAAAACCACACAGACAAGATGAAGGTTCCTAAAGAAACCTAGAACAGAGGGTTCTATGATTCTGTTTACTTAAAATGAGGGTTTTACAAGTAAGCCCACAGAGCTCATCATCACTACTCCAAACCCACTGCCCTGGGGCACACGGAAGAAAACACGCCTCCTCCCCCCCCCCCCCAGTGACCCTGTCAATCTTCAGCGGCCACACTGACAATGTACACATGGCTATCCCACCTCTATGAATGAGGTCAAAGTGTTCCTGCCCTCAGCCCTTTGACCCATTCTCTTGAATCTGCATCCTCACTTGATCAGTGATATCCCCACATGAGCTGGCCACCTGCCCACCACACACTGTGGGGCACAGTGAGCAAGGGGCAGTGAGGTAGGAAGAGCCAGTATGGAGGTGCCCTTGGAGATCACAATGGTATAGTGTGGAGGCTGAGTGTGGAGGCTTGGGTGGTCCAAATGACACACAAGACCAACAATAGGATCTAGAAAAGAGGAGTCAAAGAGGAGGCCACAAGAGACACACGACTGTCAAATTCCCAAACAAACTAGGGTGGCCAGGACAAAGCACAGCAGAGGTAAAGGATGGTTCCCATGCAGGTACACCATAATGGTATACACATACAGTGTTTCTCCATCAAGAGTACTGTGTGCTGGAACACAGAGCTCTTTCCACTCTGGCTGGCCCCACATAAGGGAGAGATAGTCCCATTTGTGGACCTGGATGTTGTGAGTAAGGTTTTCCCCCCTGGTCCCACCACCATGCCTGTCCCAAATAACACACAGAGACCCTGTATTTGATATAATTCTGTTGGCCTGTTGCTTGTTTCTTATCGGCTAGCTCTGTCTTAATTATTAACCCATTTCTGTTAATTTAAGTTCTTCCATGTGGTCTCATCTTACCAGAGAGTGCGGCTGGTGTCTGCTCTCTCCCATCTTTCCATCTTGACTCCTCCTTACTACTTCCTTGAATCCTCCTTGTCTCCTAGTCCCACCTATCTTGCTTTCCTATTGGCCAACAGTGCTTTATTCATTAATCAATATGAGAAACATATTTATAGAATGACATCCCACATCACCTGGAGGCTGTTGCTCTGCTGTCTCTAGAGGCCTACTGGGTCAAAGGCCTCTGTCTCTGCACCCAGCTGGTTTTCCTCAGATGCATTGCTTTGCCCCGCCCACAGACTGGAAAGCCTAAGCTTGGATCTTGATTAAGGAATGACATGGACCCTCTCCCACATGCTGAAGCATCCTAGTATGTGGGCCAGCCATTGCCCTGAAGGCTTCTTAGCAATGGACTGGCTTGATCAGGCTACATGTGCTGCCCCTAGGCAGAGACTATGCAGAAGAAGGGACCCTTTCCCCAATGCACAGATCCTGATGTCACCCCAGCAAATAGATCACAGGCAAGATAAAAAGCCCCCTTCCTCAGTTTCCCTAGTAGTGAGAGGAAGGAGTCAGACTGGATGTTGAGGGGATTTCTGGCTTTGGATGACTCTGAGTTCCCCTTGTAGCTGCTTACATAGGATTCCTCAGACACAGGCGGCCATAGCCATGCAGACAGCAGGATACTGAGTGGGGGTGGGGTTCTCCAACAGAGGTCTCTTAGGGAATAGCTGAAGAGCCCCATGAAGATTCTGGTTGAGGGTCTGCATGTCTCAAATACATGTCTGAGGCTTAGTCTGAATACTCTCCAGGACACCGAGGCCAGCATAGGCCTTGACTTTGCAGGCCCTGGGCACCCTACTCTTTCCAGCTGAGTGACATTGGCTTACCCACCCAGCCTTTGATCCCCTTTCCTCCCTTGGCAATCAGGGGTTAAAGGTCAGGCTCTTACCCCATGCTGCCTCACAGAGCTACTGAAGACAAGAGCTATGTCTGTGCAGATGTGAGAGCACTGGGGTGGGATGCAGAACCCCAGGTGGCCATGATGAAAATCTGCTCCCTGCCCATGGTGTCTGTGGCTGCAGATGTGTCCTGAAAACACACAGAGCAGAGACAAGTTCCTGAATAGGTATTGAGCTGTCTCTGCCTCCTCCAGCTGCCTGTGTCCCCCCCCTCCCCACACACTTTTTTTTTCTGTGAACCTCAGGCCACAGTATACTCTTGTAGCAACGAGTAGCCACAGGAACCAAAGAGCACTGTGTGCTCAAGAAGGTCATGGGACATCCCTGTGTCTGTCTGACATTTTTCCTCTGGGAACTGTATGTCCTTACTGAGCAGTTTAATGCCCTGTCCTCTGTGTGATCTGGAACCTCCATTCAGAATTCCTCCCTGGCTGGCTGTAATCACCAAGGAAATGGCTTGTTCATTCTGTGTGGGAGTGGCCAAGCATCTGTTGGTGACTGTCACCAGTGTGCAACAGGCCTTAATCCAAACAGGAGCACACACATACACACAAACATACACACATACAGACACACACACACACACACACACACACACACACATACCCCTGTATATATATTTACATACATATGTATACATGTACCCACACACATGAACATAACTTGTACTTGTTCATGTATCTACACATGCACAGTCACATGTATATGAATATGCACACATCCATGTGTGCACATGTACACACACCTGTGAGTGTAATTTACACATGTTTACATGTTCAGTAATAAATACCTGCATAAGCTCCTGTGTATGCATACAAACCCATGTATGCCACATGTACACATATGTCCACAAACACACTCACAAATATACATATGCACCTACATGTGAACCGTACATACATGCACACACATGATTCTGATTTGGTCCCTCAAAAGCTCTGATACTGCAGAAAACAGTGGTGTGTGCAGCTGTGCTACAAGGCCACAGCCACTTCCTAGGTCATCCAAAAGCCCCATCAGGCAACCCTAGCTCCAAAGTGGAAAGAAGGACTTGGGTAGCAGGCAAACAAGCCAGCGATGATGGTTGAGGTTGTCTTCAGTCAAGAGCTGGGTCTCAGTCATCCTGTCTAGTGCCCCTTCCCAGGTCCTTGCAAACAGAAGGACATGATGTGGCTGTGCCTTGTGTTGACTGCCACCAACCCTCAACCCTGTCCATACCAATGGGGCAAGCCTCACTTGCCATCCCAGCCACTGTCCTCTTGACTGCTCCTCACAGCTGGTCCCTGGCTCTTCAAGAGATTGTGAGAGCATCCAGAGCCTCAGGCTTACAGACATTTCTTATCAGCTTGTTTCAATTTTCCATCTGTCTGCTTGGTTCCCACTAACAGGAATTGCTTGGGAGGTAAACACGAGATTCCCCAGGCATTTGGGCACAAGTGACTATATGAGAGGCCTCCTGGGCATTTCTTGTGTGTGTGAAGGGCAGGGAGCCAGCACACTGTTTGTCAGGGAGCTCTGGCAGACACAGCTCACCATGTGTGTGCCAGTGTCTGCCCGGTCAGAAGACTATGAGGAGATGATGTCACAGGACAAATGTGGTGTCCTGTACCCTCTAGAAGATGAGCCTTCATGTCTACTGTGTGCTGGGTGTCACCATGGTTCCCTAACCCTTCTGTAGCCTCAACAATGTGTCTGCAATTCATGGGCTGTGGTCGGAAAGAACGGCCACTGAGGTCCAGAGCAGAGGCACATACCACTCACACACTGCACAAATTCTCAACTGTTCAACAGACACTTGCTAAGTAGCCCCTGCCACCCTGCTCTGTCACCAGCGTCCACCAGAAGCCCCTCCTGTGTAGACAGATATGTTGCATCAGAGAACATGCACTGGCTCAGTGAGAGGCTGGGGTCCGCCACTGTGGACCTGACTCACGGTGCCTAACAGAAACACTCCCACCCACAAAATAAACAGAACATTCATCTATCCCTCCCACAAAGTGACCTTGGAGGTGACATTGCCTGTCCCACCCCACCCTGTTTCCAGTCCAAATTCCTGCCAGGTAGTTGGTGCTAGAAATGCTAGTGAGTGAGTGAATTTAACCATTAGTCAGTCACTCGGTGGTTAACACTCCTATCTTTATGTCAAAGCCCTGACCTGTTTACCCTTGACAAACTCAAACGACCCTCTGAAACACACAGAGTCCCCTTGCTGTCAGTGTCAACCTTAAGCAGCTGGAGTCACAGGCCACCATGGCCTCCCATTTGGTCATAGCTGGTACTTGACTAGAGTGAGCTCTTAGGCTTGCTTCTCAGACCCAGTCTCTTCCCATTTCTCCCCACAGTCCATGTTCAAGCTAGGGGAAAAATGTCCCCATCTAATACCCACGGGTGAGCTTACGGGCAACGTGCAATAACCAACAAAGCTGCAGGGCGAGAGCCCGGCCACCCTAGAGGGGCAAGGGGCCTTCCTGCAAAGGACGTGTTCCTCCCTGAGTCAGTGAAATAAAGCAGGCAGGCAGGGTGGCGCAGGAAGGTATCTCTACGCTGGAAGTGCCAGGCTCGTGTTGAGAGGGCATGGGGGTCTCTCTCAGATCCCATGACCTGTAAAACCAAAACACAACACAACAAAACAAAATACTGATATCAGATAATCTTCCCCTTCCGAATCTGATGTAATGATGTGTTTTACACTGGCGCTGTCTCGCTGCGTTTGTCTTTCTACATAGTGGTTTTTATAATGACGTCCTTAGTTTTAATAAAGGAGAAGTCCAGTTAACTGTTCTCCTGATTGAAGTTGGTCTTGATGTTTCAAACACACGCTGGGAATCTGAGCAGTGTAACTTGTCGATGTGGGCTGAGGACCAGAGTCTGAGGGCTCAGCCAAGCAAGGGGTGGGAGTGGGGTCACAGGTCCATCCTGAACACCTCAAGGTTTGTTCAAAGTCCAGGACAGAAAACAGGGCCAGGCAGAGTCTGTTCTGAGTGGGTGCAGCCTGGGTCGCGTGATGACAGCAGGGTAAGGTTTGGAAGCCTGGGTGTGGCTGTCCTGCTGCTCTATAGGCACTCTGCTGGAGTGGCCCTGTATGGTGCTGTAAGGCTGGGTCCCTATCACCTCACCAAAGCCCAGGGATGGTGACTTGTGAACATGGCCACTGACTGTGGTGTGAACATGACTCTAGTGGAATGTTGGAATTGGGGATACTGGGGCAGTGTTGGGGGGGAGGCAGCTGGTGGTGTTACAAACCTGAAACTGCTCTAAAAAACTGTTGCTCCAAAATCAAAAGCAAATGTCTTCAGAAACAAGGCAAAATGCCTGCACTCATCCGTGTTACTCAGGGTAGTACTGGATGCTGCAACCAGAGTAAGAAGACAGAAAAGGAAGAAAAAATCCCTCCTTGCATATGACATAAAAAATTCCAAGGAATTTTCAGAGATTCAGAAGCATGAGTTCAAAGAGATGCAGAACACTGGATGAGAAGCCATTAACCAATTGATTTCCACCTACTAATCTCAAATGTAAGAACAAGAACGTTTAAAATCCTGTAACAGCCACAAGCCCCTCTACCCCAAAGTAAATAGTTAGATGCAGATATGAAAATAATGTACATGATTTAGATACCCCAAAACAAACAAACAAAAAAAAAAAAAACAAAAGAAATTTTAAAAAATTCTAAACCAAAGAAAGACATATCTTGATTGTGGATTGAAAGACCCAGCATTGGGCTATAGAGATGGCTCAGAGGTTAAGAGCATTGACTACTCTCCCAAAGGTCCTGAGTTCAATTCCCAGCAACCATATGGTGGCTTACAACCATCAATAATAAGGTCTGATGCCCTCTTATGGTGAACAGGCAAACATTCAAACAGAGCACAGTCTGAAAAACAAAATATTTTTAAAAATTCATAAATGGGCCAAAAATAACAAATAAAAAGACCCAGCATGATAAAAATATAAACTCTTCCTCCCCAAAGCTCTGCTCTGTGACAGGTCCTGTTTAAAAGAAAAAAATACAAGCCCTATATAGACCAGAGGAAAACATTTGCAGACACATAGGCAACAAGTAACCAGTAGCCAAAATACATAAAGGAGACTCAGAACCTAACAATGAAGCATCACATTAAGCTCTGGGGCTGTATCTCAGTTTGTAGCATGCTCATCTAGCATGCTCAAATCCCTGCCTGCATTCAGTCTTCAACACCACATAAACTGGGCATGGGGAAGCACGGCTTGGAGATGGAGGCAGGAGGATGAGATATTCAAAATCACCCTCAGTTACGAAGCAAGTTGGAGGTCAGCCTGAGATTTGTTAGTGCCTGTCTCAAAGAGGGAGAAGGAGGAGAGAGAGAGAGAATGGGAAGGAGATGAGAAAATGGTTTAAAAATCAAACTAGACATGAAGAGACATTCACTAAAGAGAGCCCAGGAGGCAAATGATTCCAATGGAGGCCAATTACCTATTTTTATTTTATTGTTTGTGCTTTTAGCCTTGTATCAAAACAAAACAAAACAAAAAAACAAAACAAAACAACAACAACAAAAACAAACCCCCCCCCAAAAAAAAAAAACGTAATCCAAGGCCATGGAGATTCCTCTCAGCCTGACAGTTTGGCCTCTTCATATATGCCTTCTTTGGTCCATCCTGAATTCATTTTGTGTATGGTGAAGTTTACATCCAACTTCACCCTTTTGCATGTGAATATCCAATAGTCTCAATACTGTGAGAAATCATCCTGTATTAAAAAATCAACTCATTATAAATGTGAGGTTTATTTCTGAACTCTAAATTCTCTCCCAGTGACTAATACATCTCCAAAGCCAAGAACACACTGTTCTGATTAGCAGGTTCTGTAGACATCTGAGCCCTCTCTGTTCTGTTCCATACTGTCTAGACTGTTCTGATTCCTTGTGGAGGGTGTGAACTTTAGGAGCTGTCTCATAGTTTACTCAGTGAAGCGATCTGGGTGCCAAGAGGGACTCTATTGTGTCTACAGATCAGCCTGAAGAACATGGCCATCTGAACACCACCACATTGTCCAGTCCATGAACGTGGGGTGTCTTATCATTGGCTTGAATCTTACTCCATTTCCATTCTCAGAGCTGAACATGAACCAGAAAGCAAGACAATTAGCGGTGTTCTTCCATGGTTTCTGCTCTAGGTTCCTGCCTTGGGTTCCTGTCCTGGCTTCCCTGAGTGATGGACTATGGTCTAGAATTGTAAGGGGGAGGGGAACAAAACAAAAACAAAAACCTCCCTTCACACGTTGCTTTTTGGTCATGGTGTTTATCACAGCATCTGAATGAAATCAGCACACCTTTTTGTTTTAGTTAAATGTTTAAAAAAATGTGAAAGTGTAAGACCTCACAACAGAAATTCAAACTGAAACTGCAGTGGGACATCTTCAAACACCCAGCACAGCAGCAAAGTCAACAAGAGCAGCAAACACTGGAGGGCACATGGAAAAGGGGGTGACATCCACATCACAGTGGGCAGCCAATCGGCCAGTTTCTGTTTAAAGGGGCAGGAGGTGGGGATGCTCAGTAGATAAGAGCAGAAGACCCGAATTCCCAGCAGCCACAGTTGCCTGTAAATCCAGGGGATATGATGCCCTCTTCTGGCCTCCCCAGACACTGTACTCTAGTACACACACACACACACACACACTTGCATGTAATTAAAAATAAGAGATTAATCTTTAAAAATTGAACACGAAACTAGCACATAGCCCAGAAGTCACACTCCAAGCATCTGCTCCAGATGATTCAAACTAAAATCCATAGGAAACCTGATCTACTCATGGGGCAGCTCCACTCGAAAGAGCATCAGGCTGCAAATAGATTTTCTTCTCCAGGCTGGTGACTAAATAAACTGTGGGACATCCATTCCACAGGATACCAGATAGCAACAAAAATGAACTATTGATAAATACAGAAATCTTAGAATTAGTGTTCAGAGGGGGAAAAGTTATATACTGTAACATACTATATATTAAATAAAACTAATATACTGTGGAGGTTGGTGAGATGTCTCAGTGCTTAAGAACACTGACTGCTCTTCAGGAGGACCCAGGTTCAATTCCCAGCACCCACATGGCAGCTCACAACTACCTAACTCCAGTTCCAGGGGATTTGACACCCATGGACAAACACCAATGTGCGTAAAATTTTAAAAAAATAAGTAAAAGATATACTGTGCATCATCTAGAAGTTATATGTTGTAATATATTAAATATTATATAGAAGTTATATGTTGTAATATACTGCACGCTATATAGAAGTTATATACTGGATGACTCCATTTCTACACCATGCTTAAAGTTTATCAAAGATATGGCTAATATATTAATGATTGCCAGGGACCAGTAGGAGGGTGGAGGGAAGTGGGAGTGCTTATGAGAAGTCAGGAGGGGTAGGTCAGACCTTTAGTCCCAGCACTTAAGAGACAGAGGCAGGGGATCTCCGTGAGTTTGAGGCCAGCCTGGTCTAGGTAGTTCCAGGAATGCTTGAAAACAAAAAACAGAGAGTACATGAGCACATAATTAAACTTTCAACCCAAGCCCCAAAGTGACCCCACTAAGCAGGTGTGAATGGAAATCTCTGATGATGCCTCCGCACGTGTAATGTGACATATCCATGTGTGCACATGTGCATATGCACAGAAGATAAATAAATGAGAATGCTGTTGAAATTTTTATAAAATGGGTATTTATAAAAGCTATTCAGAGCATGAATATATAGGGAGAAATTAAAGTGAAAGGACAGGAAAATATACTAAAGTCACTAATCCCAAGCCAGCAAAGCAAGCAGAGCTTGTACTGATGAAATTAGGGAAGGGAAGAGGAGAGGGAAGTGGAAGAAAAGGAAGGGGAGGGGAAGGGATGGGGCAGGGGGGTTGGAGGGGAGGGAAAAGATCTGAATGACTAAGAAGTAGACAGCTCATGATCAGAAACTGCTTCCAAACTGATGCTGGAGCTTAGCTAGCTAGCTGAAGGCTAGTGATCGAGCCACACCTCCCACAGATTAAAAATAGAATAGTTAGAGAAACACAAGACAGAAGGAAAAGAGCAATGATGATAAACGTACAACCAAGCGGGAAGAAATTACACACAACAAAGAGGGCCGCAAGGCCAAGTGATGCTTTGCAAGAGAAGCTAATACATCCCACCGATCCTCAGTGAAACTCTTCAGGGTGAAAATAAGGACCACACAGAGTCTGGGAGCTGCCATGGGATGAAGCTGGGACCATGAAGCCCGCATGAATAGGATTAGTGACCTTATAAAGGACTTCGGTGAAGTACCAGGCCCTGTTCTTCTGATTCTCCTGCCACAGCCCTTATAGCCTCTGTCCCTTTCACTGTGTGAGCACACAGCATGCTCTCCCAGAAAGCCAGCAACAAGGATACCTCAGAGATAGAGGGTAGCCCCCACCCAGCACCATGCCTGCAGTCACCTTGATCTTGGCCTTCAAATCCAATCATGCAGTTGCCTCTTTAGTATGGTTAGACAATGTGTCAAGCTCCATACATTTTTATTGTTTATAAAGGACAGAGATGTTTGAAAGTGAAATATCCCCCTGGGGCTCAGTGTTTTGAACATTTAGTTCCCTATTTGGGGAAGCTATGGCACCTTTAGCTGGTGGGATCAGTCTGGAAGAAGTAGGTCTCTGGGGAGGAAGGTGGCAGGCATCCAAGTTTATAGAGTGACCCTGCTTCCAGCCTTCCCTGTCCTGCTGAGGTATCAGCAGACATCTGCCACAAGCCCCATCACCATGGAGACACCTGCTGCCATTTCCCTATCCCAATGGAGTGTATCACCTCAACTTATAAGCCAAAATAAGTCTCTCTTCCAAGACTGCCTGTGTTTGTTCACAGAGAAGGCAACTGGTACAAAGAAGTGATGTAGAGGATCAGGGCTGCTGTAATAAACCTGGCCATGTGGTTCTTGGGCCCTTGGAACTGGTTTATGGAAGGAATGTGGAAGAGTTTAGAGCTGAGAGTTGAAGAAACCCCAGAATGCTTTGAGCTGAGAGTAACAGACCAGTCATGTGGGAGTTTAGAAGATCAGAATGCCAAGTACAGTAGGAATCGTAAAGACTATAGATGTTTATGGCCGTGTTGAAGTCCATGGTCTGTGATGCCACTGGGGACCAATTTGAAGTCAGTGTTCCATGCTGTCACCTGAGGTTGTGTGAATGTCTTTGGTTCATGCTACTGCCAGAAACCCTGTGGAAGACTATGATCCAAGCTGCCACTGGCTGTTATGAGAAAGAAAGCTTTTGCAGCGGTATTGATGTGATGACTTGACTCATAATTGAGAATGGGAGACATAGGAGGCTTCTGTATATATGCTTTTTTCTTTTCCCTTTCTTTGGGGGAAGGCACAAAATGAAAGGGTGAATATGGGAGGAATGAGAAGTGAGTTGATAGGGGTGCATTATAAGAAATTCCCTAATAATCAATACAACCATTATGTTAAAAAGGAGGGATAAACACTTGAGGTGTCAGAGAGGCAAACAAACTCTTCCAGGAATTGGGCTGGAGCCAAGAATCTGGCTGCACTCTGCCTGTGTCCTGAAAACTTGTTATGATTGTGTAGGCAGAAATTTCAAAGTAATTGAAAATAAAATAGGCAGGCATAAGAAAACCACACCCATCATTCACACAGAATCTAATGTGAATCAGTGAGAAGCTACCCCTGTACTGGGCTGAGGAAACTGGGCACCCTTTGTCCTGTCTCCTCAACAGTCTGTGCCGATCTGAAGGAGAATGACCCCACAGGCTCATATGTTTGAACACTTGGTCCACAGTTGGTGAAACTGTTTGGGAAGGATTAGGAGGTATGGCCTTGTTGCAGATGAACAGTTGGTCATTAAAAATAAATTGATTTTCACCTGATAGAAAATGACACAGTCAACATCAACACATGAAGCAGAGACTCAGAACACAAAAATCACAGCAAGTCTCGTTTGAGCATGCTGTGAACATGGGCACACTGATAGAAGGGAACAAGGGACTCAGCAGGAAAATGTGAGGGACATGGAGACACACTGATCATGAGAAGCTGCCATGAGACAGGGCACCTGGTTGATGAGGCACCCACCAGACTAGAAGGAACAATTCTGTAAGTCCATGAGTAGGCCACCTGCTCTGTACTCTAGAAAAGAGTCTAAAAATAACCTGAAAATATCTTTTCAAAAAGGAACATCCCCTACGCTTCTGCATGAATAGAATGGAATTCTGTGTTGGGTGGGAACAAATTCGTGTGTGTGTGTGTGTGTGTGTGTGTGTGTGTGTGTGTGTGTGTGTGTGTTCTATCTACAAAGGATAGGCCCCAGGATGTGTTAGTAATTAATAAACAATCTTCCATCCAGAACACTCAGTGTGATAACAGTGTGATTTTCACTCTTACAGTGAGATGGGTAAGGTGCAGTGATGGTGTGGGCAGGTGCTTCACTCCTTGGCATGAGCCTCCTCTTTCTGGATGGAGTAAGAGTTTTCAGATCTCAGAAGAACATTTTTCCAGTTTCATCCTGTTGTTCACGACACAGCAGCCACAGACACGACACACCTTGAAGTTGACCGGGTTGGTAATGTTCCCTCTGTGATTTGCTCAAGTCTAGACAGTCAACAAAGCAATCCATCTGGCCCTGAGGTGCAGTGCTTGCCAGGCTCCATGGGGCACCCACGGCCCATAGCCAACTCAAAATGCCAACATGTCATCCTCGAGTACTATCTTGGGAGAGATCTGACGTGCACCACTGGGTCGTATTCCATAGCAACAGTCAACAACTTTCAGAACACCTACAATGGTAAAGGAGGCACCAGGAATACTCTGAACATGAATTACCTTTGCTTTTCTAAATTGTTACTTATCTTGGAGAATTTTGTACAATGTACTTTGATCATATTCTTCCCCAATCCTTCAACTCCTCCCAGATCCACTCTCATCCCTTTCATACACTCCCAACCTCATGCTCTCTCTCTCTCCTTTAAAAGAAAATCCACTGAGCTGCACATATACTCTTTTGTGTGCAGCCATCCACTGGAGTGCGGTTGACTTACCAGGGGCCAGGGACACCCTGAAAGAAAACTGTCTCTCGCTCCCCAGAGATCTCAGCTAAGGGCGGGGCTCTGAGCTCCTTCCTTCCATGCTGCAGTGTTAATGGGCTTGATCTTGTGCAGACAACCACAGCTGCTGTGAACTCATGTGTGCGGCAGCCCTGTCATGTCCCAGAGACACTGTGTCATTCAGGTCCTCCCTGACCTCTGGCTCTTACAATCTTTCCATCCCCTCTTCCAGGATAGTCCCAGAGCTAGGGTGGGGGATGGTGGCATAATGTGTTTAGGCAAGTTCCCATTATGAACCTTCATTGACTCTAATAGCTGACTCATAAAATCCCTGGGGCATACACAATCTACCATCACAGGCATCCATACTGTCTCAGCCCACTGCTGACTGATGGAAGGGCCTGGACTTCCATGCAACTTTTAGAAGGATGAATTAAAAAGGTGTCGTGCAGTAGATTTAAAAGGATTGTCAATTAACAAAGCAGAGAAGACTTAAGATGGCAAAAAGCAGACTGTTGGTCGTGTTTTTACAGCACCGTGACCCTTGGTACTTCTCTCTATGCATCTGTGAACACTTGCACAGTACCATAAGCCTCAGAAGAATAAAACAGAGCTTGGTTGCCCCAAGGATTGGCTGGGTGGGAAAGAGAAAAAGGAACCAAACAAAATAGGAAAACAGAACCAAAGAGGTGGCCAAGAAAGCAAACCATGCATATGTTAACCCATTTGGCATTTGTGTAAAATCTATGGATGCATTTAGTTTATTTATGTTGCTTAAAATTCTACTTTTCAGCCAAGGTCTCTCTGGACAGTGGTTTAGAGTCTCTGCCTATGCAGTGAGCCACTCCCAGTTGAAACTGCTACTTTGGTTTGAAACACTCCCAGCATGCCTCAGCTGGAAAACTTGGTTCCCAAAGTGACTATACTGTGAGGTGGAAACTTCTAGAACATGCTTAGATCATAGTAGCTGTACCTTCAGGAGTAGATTCATGCCACCATAAAAAGGTCCAGGCAAGCAGGGTTGCTCTTATACTCTCTGCCCTTTGCCTTCAAACATTTGAAGGTGCAGCAAGATGCTGGACTCTATCTTGGACTTCTGGGCACCAGAACTACAAGAACATAAATTTCTATTCATTATAAATAAAGTATTGGCTATGGGGCATGCTGCTGAGCCAGCATGATGTAGAGCAGGCAGTCATCCATCACCATGTTCTGTGGCAAAGTCGTGGACTGTGCTTGTATTCCTGTTGCTCTGCGTTGTGTGGGGTGTAGGGGCTTCACATGAACTCCCTGGGCTGGTGACTAATACTGGCAGCTACTGGATGAGACCTCTGCCTATGGTAGCAGAAACTGTGGGGCCCTCTGGAAATCATCAGAGTCCTCCAGGTCCACACAATCCACACAGAATCATGGATTCATTGAGACTGGGAGATGGCGGGATCATTAGTGAGCATCCAACAAATATCTCATTTGGTAACAGGAAAATAGAGAATCAAGAAGGCAAGGCGATGTGTCTGCCCTCACATAGAGACAGAGAACAGATGCCAGCTATGTCTACAGGCAAAACAGCACCTTTGTCATTCTTGTTTCTCTAGAGACTTTTGATTGGTAAGACAAGTTTTACCATCCTTGCCTGGACCACACGTATTTCCATTCACCATCCACCATCCACTCATTCATCTCTCCATTCACCTACCTACCCACCCACCCACCTACGCAAACCTCATATCTATCTGTCTTAGACCTTGTTCTATTGCTGTGAAGAGAAACCATGACCAAGGCAACTCTTATAAGAGAAAGCATTTAATTGGAGACTTGCTTACAGTTTCAGGGATTTAATATATTATCATTATAGCAGGAAGCCTGGTAGCATGCAGGAGACATGATGTTAGAGTAATTGAGAGCAACATCCTGATCCATAGGCACAGAAAGCAAGGGGGGAGGAGATGAGGGGGAAGGGAAAGAGAGAGAAAGAGCGAGCAAGTGAGTCTGTGACTGGTATGGGAATTTGAAACCTCAGTTAACCCCTAGTAACACACTTCCTCCAACAAAGCCACACCTCCTAATCCTCCTCAAATAGTGCCACTCCCTAATGACTAGGCATTCAAATATAGTAACCTATGAGGGTCATTTTTTTATTCATTTCTTTTATTTTATGTGCATTGGTGTTTTGCCTGCATATAGGTATGTATGAGGATGTCGGATCCCTGGAACTGGAGTTACAGACAGTTGTAAGTTGCCATGTGGGCTCTGGGAAATTGAACCCAGGTCTTCTGTAAGAGCAGCAGGTGCTCTCAACCACTGATCCATGTCTCCAGCCTCTGTGCCATTCTTATTCAACCACTACACTATCCATCTGCACATAATTAGAAGCATGCATGTTCATGCACCTGCACACATCTGCCCACCCATCCATCTGCCTACTCATTTGTCTGTGATGATTAGTCTTCACTGTCAGTGTGACTGGATTTAGAGTCAACATGGAAACACACTTCTGAGTGTGCCTATAAGGTGTTTCCATGAAGATTTCACTGAGGAAGGAAGACCCATCCTGGACATGGGTAGAATCATCCCACGTGCTGTGGGTACTAGACTGAACAACAAGAAGAAATTGATCACTCCATAGCCTTTTGATTAAGGTAAATGCGAGAAAGAGTGAGCTGAAACCCAGCTTTCATCTCATTCTCTCTCTCTCTCTCTCTCTCTCTCTCTCTCTCTCTCTCTCTCTCTCTCCATCCTGACTGCAGATGCAGTGCGACCAGCAGCTGCCTCAATTTCCTGCCACCATGCCTTCCTTCTGCCATGGACTGTGTCCTTAAAATGTGACCCAAAATTAATTCCCCTTGCTTTGAAATGTTTTTGTCAGGCATTTTGTCACCCTAATGAGAAAAATGACCAATACACTGCCCCTCCATTCACCTGGTACCCTTCCGTCTACCTACCCACATCCTGGGCACCATGCTGGATGTTGAAGCCTGGCATACCTGTGGATGCCTGTCACCTGACTTTCCTATAGGAATCACTTCAGTCCTTGTTCCTCAGTCCTCATTTCCCTGTGGTAAGTTTCCAGCCTGTAACCATCAGTGACAGTCCTGGAGGCTGGCTGGGTGGCCTGTGAGTAGCATTATATCATAGTAAAACAGAGGGCTTCAGCCATATTCCCATTAATGGACAGGTGAGGAAGGAGCTGCCCCAATAGAGAAAGATGTTCCTGAAGTCCCGAGCAAGCACTACACAAGTTGCATTTTCATGCTCCCCCAGTATCAGTGATATCATGAAAAGCAGTAACAATCAGTATCCAGCATCCTCGTGATGTCACTATCACAGGAAAACATAGGCACATATTGCTCCCAGCACGGCACTGGGCACTGCAGTAGTCTATTGCCTCACTTCTTTGTAATTAACCTCAGAAGTTGGTCCACTGTTGTCCTCTTCTATGGATGACAATGCTGCGAGTCAGAAAGATTAACAATGATTCCCACATCTGACAGCTAACATCAAGAAGTGCCTGCTGAAGTTAGCTGTGCACACACCTTTTTATACATGCTCACCTGTTTACTTAGGATCCAGCAAACATACATTGACTGCCTATTGTATACCCTTGAAGGAACCTTCATCTCAATAGTAGAGGATGGAAAAGCAACAATAACCAATTAAACATTGTGTAATAGAAGGTCAGTGGGCACTCTGAGAAGACTGAGTACAACAAGGCAAGAATGTACAGTGTGGGGAAGGGTCCCACCAAGACGATGAACAGAATTAAAGGATGTAAAGCATGATCCCAGTGGCATGGCATCCAAGAAGAGGAATGTCGAGTACAATGGTTCTGGGGTGGGTGTGCCTGGTGCATTGTCAGGGGAATCTCAAGGAGCTGAGCATGATTCCACAAAAAGGGGAGGAGAGTGCAGGAAGGTAACATGAGAGGAGACACAGAGAGACCCTGAGGGGACTCTGGGGACCTTGGTAAGGACTTGAGCTGTACTTCTAAGGCAGGATGGCTCAGGGAGGTTTAGAGGAGAGGGGTGGTGTGCTGAGGCTTCCCATTTGTAAAGATCCATAGCACTGTGGAAGAGCTGACTGCAGGGAGCCAGGATGGAGGAGGAAAGGCCAGGGGGCATTGCTGATGGACAGAAGCAAGCAGAGCTAGGGCCTTTCTGATAGCTGGGCTGTAAGCCTTGTGGATCAGCCTGGGCTCTAAAGCTCTGAGAGGCAGGACAGTTGGGAGCTACTTCATTGTCCTTGTGTAGACTTAGCTCTGACATGCAAGTGCCACGGCCATGGAGACAGGTAGAAACTCAACTGGAGGTGACAGCTGAGACATGGGCATCTCAGTGGCATGTAAAGCCGCCAAACAAAGTCAGATCAGTGCAGAGGTGGGGGGAGATATAGAACTCAAGAGAACTCCAATACAATCAAGGTCAAGCGGACCAACAGGTACAGGAGGAAGGGCAAGGAAGACCAACTAGAGAGATTGGAGCAATTCACACTGTGTAGTTCCTGGGGGTGCCAGGCAGGTAAGGGAGGTGACTTAGTGTTGGGAACAAATATTCCCAAAGACTGGTGTGACTGAGGGGTGATGCTGAGCTCTGGGTTAGTGTCAAAGAATTAATTTGCCTTTCCATTGAGAAATCATTTCAAATACACAGATATTTATAAGAGGGAAACTCTTTAATAATAGCATTAGACCAGTTCTGGCAAATGCACAAAAGGGAAGAGGCCCTGAATGGAAACCCGTTTATATAGGTTCATGGCCCCGAGTTACACTTTGAGCAGTAACACGTGCTCCACAGAGATAGAGCTCCAAGGTTTGGAAATACTTAACTGCCATAGTTATCCTGAGACAGACCAAGGCTGCTTTTCTTGGGCCGGTACCAAGGTCATCCTGCCTGCCTGGCAGAATTATGCTCTTCCCAATAAGAGGCAAGGGCTTAATGATGGACCTGGACTTAATGCAGCCTTGACCCAGTATTGTCCCCTTTGAAGTACCCTATAGAGGCTGGCATCAATCTTAGTGAACTTATGACAGAATTTTAAGAAACAGACTTAAAGCTTAGTTATGTTAGAGGCACATTTCTATGACAATCTGGTCAGCATATACTATGCAGCATCGAGCACTCTTTTAGCTAAATTCCACATCATGTTATTTAGTATTTCCTTAGTATACCCTTTATAACATCCAGTTATTATTTCCAGTTTCAGTTTCTTCTGTGTCATGCAGACAAATCCCTGCTTGCCTCACCAGGAGCTGGTCCAGAGCATCGTATCATGGAGCTTTGTTGGGAGGAAGAAATGGGCAGGGAAAAGGAGAATGGATGAAATTAGAGAAACAACAGCTGTGTGAATATAGCTGCTGGGAGCCGAAGGTGGAAGGGCATTATCCACACACCTATCCTGAGCCGGTGCAGAGGGACTCCAGCCAAGCGCACACCAGAAGGTGAAGTCGGTGTACTGCACCCAAGCTGAAGCCCCAGCTCTGCAAGGGTGCCTCATGGCCCTTTAGTCTGCTGCCTGTCCCAGAAGGCCAACCTCTGTGCATGTGGCCTTGGTGCTCAAATTGGGGGTGGGGGTGCCTGTTTTCAGAATAATACCCTGTAGGCATTCGGATGGCCCACCTTCTCATTAATCCCCCATGAAATAACCAAGCGACTGGCAAATATCCAATTCTCAGAGGAGGTGGTGAGATGTGAGGAGGGAGGAAAGTGCAGAGAGCCCTGCAGGCAGGAACAGTTGCTAGTGATATCTATTTGTGGCTCTCCATCTAATGTCTAAAGATGATAATGAATAGTTGTCCTTCCTTCTGCGGCAATATGCTGCTGCCTCTTGTTTTTCAGGACTGCAGGAATGCCCAAGGAAGGATAGGGGGGTCACTCGGGTCTAGAGGACAGAAGACACAGGTCACAGTCATTTGTCTCTAGATTCAGCTGACATGCCACCAGGGTGGGGAGCTCACTAGGGTCTGGTAGTCTCTGTTGTCAAATGAACCCAACTTCTCCATCTGACAAGGTTCTTTTTGAAATCTGTGCAGTGCTCTAGACACAGGGTGCCTTGAATAAGACTTCCAGGGCTCCCGCCCTCAGGGGAAAGACTCACAGAAAGCCACTGCAGCAAAGGGAAACACTAGAAATTAGAGCGGGGATGGGGTGGGGGTATGGGGAGGAGAGAAGGTGAGGGTGAGGGAGTAGTTCGCTGTAGACAGAGGAATGAGAGTGTGGTAATGGGCTTGTGCCCTCAGTGAGCATGTTCTCTCCACCTCTCCTACTGTCCACTCCTGCCCAGGAGATCCATGTTCCTGCCGACTGTCCCTGGGGACAGCTCTACAGAGACCTCAAACAGGCCCTCAAAGGAAAATCTTGTCCCTCCAGGGCCCTCACCATTACTCCATCAAGCTAAAGAGTGTCCCTAAAAGATGTGTTCATACCCCAGGCCCCAGAAGGTATGATGTAAACTGTTGGATCTTTGAAGATACGGTTACAAAGAAGCTGTGTCTAGACTCACAGATTGACAAGAGACGGACTCCCCTTGCTCCTTGCCAGGGTGCAAGGAAATGGCAGGCAGGTCATGGTCCTGTCAGCTTCCACAGGCACCTGTCCTGAGCAAGTGGCAATGGCCTGACTGTCTCCCATATGTCCCAGGGATTAGTTAGGGTGCAGCCAGTGCAGGAAGTGAGGAAAATGGCTGGAGAAAGTTGCATGGCCAGCACTTCACACATGGCAGCCATCGATGCTCAACCTCTGACTAGAAAGAACACTAATAATCTTTTTTTTAATAAATTATTTATTTTTATTTTATGTGCATTCGTGTCTTACCTGCCTGTATGTCTGTGTGAGAGTGTCAGATCCCATGGAAAACTGGAGTTACAGACAGGTGGAACCTACTGGGAATTGAACTCAGGTCTTCTGGAAGAATAGCCAGTGCTCTTAACTGCTGAACCATCGCTCCAGTCCCTGCACTAACAATCTTAAATTGCCTCTCAAGGTGGTACTGAGGAAGCAGGGGAAAAGACTCACCAGAACATCTGAAACCACAAAAAGATAACAGATAACATCAGTGCTGCTATTGCAAATGCTGCCCATTGCCACCAAGGAGAAACTGCCTTGAGTCCTCAGTGGCTGCCTGGGTATATCTTTTTTTTTTTCTTTTCTTTTTTTTTTTTTCTCCCTGAGACAGGATTTCTTTGTATGACAGCTCTGGCTTTCCTGGAACTCACTCTGTAGTTCAGGCTGGCCTGGAACTCACAGAGATCCATCTGCCTCTGCCTCTGCCTCCCAAGTGCTGGGATTAAAGGTGTGTACAACCATGGCCTGGCTGGCTGGGATTTTATCATTTGTTTGCAGTACCAGGGTTTGAACCCGTGACCTCTGTCTCGGTTTGTTTTTCATTGCTGTGATAAAACACTGACTAAACCCAACTTGGAGAATAAAGGTTTATTGTTAATGTTATCATCATTACTATTATTTGACTACATCTCGGCCTATCTCTGAGGGAAGTCAGGGCAGGAGCCTGGAGGCAGGAGCTGATGAGAGATCATGGAGTCACCTGCTTACCTGCTTGCTCAGCCTAATGTCTTATAAGACCCAGGGCCCCCTGCTCAATTGTGACCCCATCCACAGAGAGCTGGGCCCTCCCCCATCGATCATTAATCAAGAAAATGCCCCAGAGGCTCACCTACATGTCAAAATGGTGGAGGCTTTTCTCTATTGATCTTCCCTCTTCCCAGACGATCCTAGCTGTGTCAAGCTGACAAAAAAAACTACCAGGCACGGCCTCACAGACCATAGGTAAGTGGTCTGTCAATGACTACATCTCTTTCCCTTTTCTTTTTTTCCTCTTTGAGACAGGGTTTCACTAAGTCCCCAGGCAGGACTTGAACTAAGACTACAGGCCTGCTCCATCAGACCTGGCCAGGGTTGGTTTCCAGAATCCTACCACTCACCTTGGTTATGTTTTCAATTGAACACATCCCTGCAGATGTGAATTACTTTAAACTGTACAGAATTATTCCCCTATTAAGCTTCTGCTGTTTAATTAAACCCATGAAAATGTTCATTTCAAAACCTGGAGTTTTCTTTTACAGAACACATTGATTAAAATGCCCCTCTGAAAAGGCATTCAAACTCTCATAACAGAAGTGAAATGCATACAAGTGTGTAAGTGACAGGCCAGTCACTGGCTCAATGGGGGAGCCTCACTTCATGTGCAGCCCCGAGGCAGGGGATATGTGGCCTCAGCTGAGGACAGAGGGGCTTGTTCCCATGAGGGCAGGCAGCCTCCTGGGGGGGAGGACCCAGGCTTTGTGAAGGTGAAGACTTTGGTGAGAGTCTCTTTGTTATCTGATGATATTAAGCTGACCTCCATGCACACAGCCACTCTGTCTACACCCTCCCGGGACAGTTGGAAGTGTTACAGCCTCCCCTTTGTAGCTTGATTTTTGTTTATTGTTGTTGTTTGGTTTTGTTTGGGAGTTTTGAGGGTCTTGCTGTATATCTCTGGGTAGTCTGGAACTTACTATGTAACCCAGGTTGATTTCAAAATTGTGGCAATCTCCTGTCTCTGCCTCCAGAGTGCTGGGATTATAGGTGTGCACTACTGGACCCAGCCTAGTTCATGGGTGTGTGCATATGACTGAGTGTGTCTGTCTGTGTGTGATCACCTCCACCTCACTTTCTTCGAGGGCCTCTCACTAACCTGGGATTCACCAATTAGGTGGCATTACTGGACAGTGAGTACTGTCTGTCACTGTCCTCCCAGCTCCTTGCATTTGGATTGCAAGTATGTGCACAGCACCTGGTGTTTAGGTGGGTGCTGCGGACTGAACTCAGGTCTTGAGCGGAAAGCTACTTACTAAATGAACCATTTCCCCAGACTCCTAGTTTACACTTTAAAATGTAATGAGTGTTTGGGAGAGAGGTCTGAGCCACACAATGGGGAAGAGATCCAGAGGGGCAGGCAAATGAGGACAGGGACAGAGGCGGGAGCGATGAAGCAGAGAGCCAAGGAACCACCAAGATCTGGAAAGGGCCGGGAATAGGTTAGATTCCCTCAAGGATTCCAGGGAGCCTCAGCCCAGCAAACACCTGAATTGCAGATGCTAATCTTCAGAGCTGTGAGCAAGCCAGCCTTGTTCTATGAAACTGCCCAACTTGTTATCTATCACCTGTTACCATTTTGGGGGAGGGCCAGGATGAGGCTCAGTGACAGAGACATTGCCTAGCATTAGCAAGACCAGAGTTTCATCTTCAGCACCAAGGGAAAAAACATGCTAACAAGATCAGGGCTCTGCAAACATTAGCAGAAAGGGTGATGGGTGATTGGTCCAGCACAAGCATAACCAAGCATCCCTAAGCTGGTCTTCCTGCTGCTGCTAACATCAAAAAGTCCCCCTCATCTGGTCCCCTCGGAAATCCCAGCCTTGCCCAATGCCTGCCATGCATGGTTCTCCTGGATCAGCCTGTCACTGTGTCCTGGAGATTCCAGGCTCCTGATGAATGTGCATATGTGGGCTTCTGCTGTGGGCAAAGGAGGGGATTGGAAACACATAGCCAGGAGCAACACATGGTAGGTGTGCTTGCAGTAACACCGATGTATCTCCTCCACCTTTCGGGAAAGTTGTCACTACCCTGCACCTTGCACCAAACACAGGGTATGCTGAGGCTGATGTCTTTCCCACAGGTGCGGCAAGTCATCCTGTAAGATGTTCCTTAGAGGTATTCAGAAATCAAGGGGTAGGATGTCCTTCCTCTGTGACACTGCACAGCTAAAGTCTAGCTGCGCAGCATGTGTGGCTCTTTTCTAATGCTTGAGAGAATGGGAACTCTGTGCCTGGAAATTAAACAGCCTAGAACCTTCCCAGCATCTTGCATAGCTCCCTTGGGTTTGCCATGCAGGCCTATAGATGCTCTTGAATCTGAACTCTGGGAAACCCAGGTCCAACACACCCTCTGCCTTTACTCAGAGAAGGACTAGGCTGGCACCTGGGGGTGACAGTGTGACCCACTCTGCTGCCTATGGGGCCACATCTCCTGCTGGACCTCAAGTCACCTCTGCTGTCCATAATCTCTCAGTGGTCATTTGGTGCTGATCCATTGGAAGCGAGACCTGGTATACTCTCATCATCAAGTGTGCCTATAGGAAAGACCTGTGAGACCAGTCACAACACACACAAGAGTGCTACCCCCATAAAGCAGATGTGGGGGTGGTTTTAGTGGTTGTGGTGCAATGCCAGTTTCTTCTCTACCCCAAAGCTTAACATTTTCTAAACACCCCAGGCAAAGGAGTCTTACTTGCCTCCAGCATGGTTCCAGTGCTGATTTTGTCCTTTACTGGAAGCTGATCCAGGCTGCTATGGAAACAAAGCCAGGGTAGAGGGAAGGTGAGAAGCATCTAGAATGTTCTAGACCAGCATGGTGGCTATTGCGCTAACTCTGACATCTGCTGGAGCCTGAGCACATACCGCAGAGCAGAAGGAAAATCCTGTAGCCCAGGATAACAGGATGAGGTGTGACAGGTGGTCCTCTCTGCTGGTGTGAACAGCTACAATGACGAGGACAACTTAGAAAGCAAAGAAATAACCTGGAAGTAGATACTCCAAGGAGCTCTGGGACATGGAGCAAGGCTAGACATCCGGAGCTTTCCCTTGGCCTTGGGTCCCATCCCCATCATCACCACCATAGCCTTAAAACACACCCAAACTGCTCTACTTGAACAAACAACAGATGGCCTGACAATAGGATGAGCTGACTGCCACACAGACCGCAGCCACCCACCTTTCCAGGCTGGACAGGCATCACCTATGTGGCTCAGAAGGACACAGCCAAGCCAACTAACCAGAAGGTAAGCAACAGACTGGCATAGCCAGCACACTCCAGGCCTTCCCCTGACCCCTATCCTCACTGATGGTTCTGATCCCCCCTCAGCCAATATCACGGTCAGCCAGGAGACAGAGCCAGTCTTCGTTCAAGATCCCCAGAGACACGGTTGGCATTCCAGCATGGATGGGGCTGTGTTTCAGGGCCACGAAGCACATGACAGCCCCCTACACCGCATTTACCACCTCACTTCAAGGCCAAAGCTAGAACACATAATAAGGAAATGGAGGTGGCCACTCAGGGGCCCCACTCACGAGAGCTTTCTTTTCTACTCCTAACATATTTCCTGTTATAGATGCAATGGTTTCTGCTTAGCAAGAATTGAAAGACTATGAAATGGCTGTGGCATTTTGGTAAAGGAACAGCTAGAAAGTCTAGAAACAACATATCCAGACTGTGACAGAAACAAAGTGAATGATGGAGCCATCCTACCAAGGTGTACAGGTTTGGTGCACCAGCTGCTGTAAGAAGTACCAGACGATGAATTTGGAATTGGAAACAGGTGCTCCCAACTGCCACGCTCTGCTCTCTGGTGCTTCTGTCTGTGACTTCACCACCTTGAGCACACAGTCTCCAAGACTGCCATGTTGGATTGTCAGAGAGACCATGCATCAGCCAGAACCAGGCTCATGAGCCTGCATCTCACTTTACTCATCTCTGTTGACTAGGCTTCACTGGGCTACATCAGATTGCAAAGGGGGCTGGGTAATGTAGTCCAATGGAAGTCCAGTGGGAGGAAGAAAGGGGATTGGGAAGCATCTGGACTGTCTGGGATATGGCTGCTGATGAAAGGGGAGGATTTAGCCAAAGCTAACTGTGGCCTTTGTCTAGCACATAGCCCAGTTCAAACACTATCCATCACTATCTCAGTTACATTGTCAGTTCCCTCCCTGCTATTCAACCCAATCAGGGAGGCTCACTCTCGTTTTTGACATAAGGAAACTCTAGTTCAGAAAGAGGCCATCATTTGCCCAAGAGCACATGGCTATTGAGAGGACTGGTTAGAGATGGGGCCCAGCCTCCCCATCTTACACCATTGCTACTCCCTCTAGATAGCAGGAGCGGGAAGAAATAGAGGAGTAAACTCCTTCATCCCCATTTTCTTGGCTGAACTGAGGATCCCACAGGACCTGCCCAGGGGTCAGGGAAGTGCCAGAAGTCTGTTCCAGCTTTAACATTGGAGTTCTGGGGGGTGCTAAGGTCTTGGAGGTTGGGGTCTGGGGTGCAAGTATTTAAGAGCCCACCATTGTCTTCCCCCAAGTATTTACACAGTGCCACTTGTGTGGCCACAGGCAAGCCTAGGGCAAAGACATATAGAATGCTTCTTACTTCCTGACCCTGAACGCCAACTGTGAACCAGGCCTTTGACCTCACACACACCTCATGTCACTGCATGCTCACTAGAATGGAGGAGGGGTCTTTGAGAGGAGTGGTGATAGTGATGGTGAGGATGATATTGATGGTGATGATAATGAGGATAGGATGTTGGTAGAGGATAGTGATGATGGTGATGGTGTTGCTGTTGTTATAGTGATGGTGATTGTGGTGATAATAATTGTGCTGCTGGTGGTGATGGCCATGATGATGATGATAGTCTGGCATTAATGGTAATAGTGATGGTGATGATGGTGATGTTGACAGTAAAGATAATGATAATGGTGATAATGGTGGTGTTGGCAGTAAAGATAATGGTGGTGGTGATCGTGGTGGTGATGGTGACAGTAAAGATAATGAGAGTGATGATGGTGGTGGTGATGGCCATGACAATGATGGTAGTCTGGTATTGAGGGTAATAGTGATAGTGATGATGACAGTAAAGATGATGATAGTGGTGGTGATGATGGTGATGGTGATAATGATATTTTGCAATACTTGAGTATCATATGTCTAGTCCTACTTCAAGCTCTTTAGATGGATTTTCTTTGTAACTTTCATAAAAATCTCATGAAGAATAGATTCCTTCTTGTTTTCACTTAACAGACAAGGGCTATGAGACTCAGGGAGGTAAGCAATCTGTTCAAAGTCTCTTGTGAGGAAAGGATGCATGCAGGGATCATATGGCAAAATCTGGCCCAAACATTATATCCAAACCAGCAGGCCAAGCAGTGAGCTCCTCAGGCTACAGTCTGTCTACCCCCTCCCTGATCCAAGCCTTGCATTCAGAAAGTACTGTTGATAGTTTAGATAATGAAGGCTCTTGGGTGGTGAACCCTTTTTTCAGTTGTCAGTCAGTATGAAAGCCATGTGGGTGAACGAAAGAATCCAGGTAATTGTAGGCCAGCCTGGGGGTGGGGGACAGTGGGCCAGGTCTTGGAAGACTCGATTCTGGGGTGATCTCTTTGTCAACTGTTCTCTACCCAACCAGGCCTCTTCAGATTCTGTGGCCCTATCTCAATCAAGACCCCCACTGACAGAGGAGGCCAGGATGCTCCCTGGGCTACACTCCTGAGCTGGTATAGACCTGGTGAGGATCCTTCTAGAATGGGAGGAGCTGCAGGTCCCTCTATAAGACTTATGAAGAAAGGAGAGGGGGGAAGGGTGACTTTGATCCGTAGCCAAAAGAGCAGGGAGTGGGCAACACTTCTGCAGGCAAGCTGTTCCTCACCAGCTGACTTTGGTAAGAGAAAGGAAACTCACTAACACCATCTGTTCCCACAGCGGGGCTAGTGTGGGGCCGGGGGCTCCCGTGGCCAGACCCAGTTTCAAGAGCTGAGACAGCTGCCCCTAGATTATTTTAGGAATAGGCTCAACTCCGAGGCACCCCAGCCTTCCAGGCATTTCCGAAGCTGCTTGTGTGCCCCACCAGAGCTGCCAGTTTCTCCTCTCCTCCCGTCCTGGATGCCTTCCCATCTTCCCGTTCAGCCCACTATAATTATCCTGCTTCCATCTTCAACAGCAGTTGCAACTGGAATCAGATTTCATGCAATGGAGGAGGCAGGAGTAGCCGCTGGACTGCGGAGCAAGCATGGGAAGGGCTTCTCTCCTCTCAGCCTCCTGTGGGCCTGTGGGGCTTCCTCCACTTGCAACCCCCTGCCCCTGCAAGCATCCTCTCCCAAACTCTGGGGATGCCCCACTCCCACGGGGGATGGTGTCTTTCTGGATGGATGGTATCGGGCCTCTTGGGCAGAGATGACATCAGGCATTCTGGAGAGAGCTTGGGGATGCCAGGCAGTAACTGAGGCTGGATGGAGGCAGGAGGGAGACTAGACCATGAGTCAGCAGCTTCCTCTGTGCCTGAGACTAGGCAGAGGGTTAGAACAACTTTCAAAGAGGCCAGGGTCCTAAAACAGGGTCACACAGGCTGTCTAGAATTACAGTTAGAGGGGATAAGGCAGGGAGACCAGTGATCTAGACTTGTGTGTGTGTGTGGGGGGGGGATAAGTAGAGAAGGTAGACTGGAGAGAAGCGAAGGGGTTTGGTGCTCAGACTGGGGAAGAATGGGCCACTGATCTCAGATATGGGGGATATGACACTAAAGGGTGGATCAAAGAGAGCAAGGCAGGAAGGCAGGAGGTGGGGTCAGGGAGAGCAAGGCTGACTTGGAGGTGAGGGGTTTGAATGGCACTCCAGCAGAAGCCAGGCTCTAGACAGTAAATGTGAGCTGAATCAAGAGGAAATAGCCTGGTGGCTGCCAAGAGCTGGGGAAGGGGGCAGAGCTGTTACCTAATAAGGACAGTTTGGTGTGGAGAAGGTGGTGATGGTCCTTCAGCGAGGTCAATGAACTCAGCACTGCTGAACCTCATAGTTAAAGATGGTCGGTCATGGAGACAGAGGGATGACTCAGTTGTTAAAGCCCTAGCCTTGCGAACACAAGGACCTGAATTCACAGCTGCCTTAGGGTTTCATTTTCAGTTCATGATAAAACACCCTTGACCGAAAGCAACTTGAGGAGGAAAGGGTGTGTTTAAGCTTAGGGAAGTCAGGGCAGCGACCTGAGAGCAGAAGCCATAGAGAAATGCTGCTCAACCCCACGGCTTGCTCAGCCTGCTTCCTTCTCACACCCAGATATACCAGCCACGGGGTAGCACTGCCCACAATGAGTTGTGCCTCCCCCATCAGTCATCATGAAGAAGATGCACTCTTACATGACACTCCAGTGGGTGTATATTCTCAACTGAGGTTCCCTCTTCCCCAAATGACTCTAGTTTGTGTCAAGGTGACATAAAACTAGCTGGCACAAACCCCAAGGATTCACTTTTGAAAGGCTGGTGCAGTGCAGTGACACCCCTCATGCCATGGAGATGGACTCAGGCAGATCTCTAAGCTCCCTGGCCAGCCAGCCTAGCCCACCTGATGAGACCCCAGCCAATAAGAGACTGTCTAAAAAAAAAAAAAAATAAGTAAGAAATAAACATCACCCAAGGAAAGACACTCCATATGTATATACAAGCACACAAAGTATAAGAAAGAAGAAAGCAGGCTAGAGCTGAGCTGGGACAGTGACCCTCGTGGGGGAGGGGTAGGAACTGTAGGGGGATGAAGGGAGGGACCAACACTCCCTCCTACAGGAAAACAGAAGAAGAGGAGGCTGCCTGGAGGCAGGACCAAGACAGAGCCCCAGTGGGAGGGGCGGGCCTTATGTGTGAGAACTTCTAGGCCCCCAGAATCTGTGGGTCAAAGAACTAGAGATGGGAAGTGCAGAGAGAAGCCAGAAGTCATCAAACACTGCCCTTCATCACAAGGGTCAGGGAGACATCTCCCTGGTGTGTTCTGCTGAGAACAGAGCCACGGGCAAGAAGAAACTACAGTCTCAGAGATCAGGCAGTCTGTCATCCCGCCAGCCCAAGGGTAAAACCCATCCAACAAAGAGAGGGTCCTTAGGTTGGTACTCCCTCCATGAGGCCAGTGTGCTCTGCACCCTCCTAACAGGTTCCCATTATGTATCAAGGGACCAGATGAAGGTGAGGGTGTGACTCGGTGCCTAGAAAGCCAAAGGCACTGGGCTTAAGACATGCACCCCACAGCTCAAAGGCTCCAATGGACTCCCAGGAACGTAACTGAATCTCAAGTACATGGGAAGAAATGTTTTAGGGGCTGGAGGGGTGGCTGAGCAGTTAAGAGCACTTGGTGTTCTTGCAGAGGACCCAGGTTTGATTCCTAGCACTCACATAACTGCTCATAACCATCTGTAACCACAGTTTCAGGGAATCTAACAACATTTTGTGGCCAGTGTGGGCATCAGGCATGCATGTAGTACACATGCATACATACATGTAAAACATACAAACATATGTATGTAAAGTGTCTCTACACATAGGATAATCTTTTTTAATGATTTATTTTTATTCTGTGTGCATTGGTGTTTTGCCTGTATGTAGTGTCTGTGTGAGGGTTTCAGTTCCCCAGAACTGGAGTTACAGACAGTTGTGATCTGCCATGTAGGTGCTAGGAATTGAACCTGGGTCTTCTGGAAGAATCGCCAGTGTTCTTAACCTCTGAGCCATCTCTCCAGCACCCAAACAAACAAATCTTTAAAAAAGAAATACTTTTTTATTACATTTTTATTTGTTTGGTAGCTACCATATGCATGGCACTGCACCTATGTGGAGGACAGAGGACAACTTTTGGGAGTTGGTTCTCTCCTTCTACCACACAGGTCCAATAGGGACTGAACTCAGGCTATCAGGCTTGGTGTCAGGTACTTTTTAGTCACTGAGTCATCTCACAAGCCCAAGAACTATTGTAAAAGAAACCCAACGCTCAATGATGTACAATCCATGATATAAGTTTTTGCTGGGCATACAATTTTTTTTTTTACCAGATGGACATATATCATAATCAGGAAAAGAATTGGTCAAAGGGAAGAAGCCCAGAGATGTCACAGATAGTCAGTAGACCAAAGTGTTTAAACACAAGTGTAAATAGGCCTCAGATGCATGCAAAGTAAAAGAAAGCATGAGTGTGGTGAGAAGTGGGAGATATTTTAAATGGCCTAAATGGATTCCCTCGGTGACAGAGTTCAGCATCTGAGGTTGCAAACATAATGGAGATAAAAGCAAAGGAGCCTGTGCTGGAGAAATGATCGATCTATGGACTTGCAAACAAAAGAAAGACTGACAGGAAGTGAAGACACCACTGGGCTACAGTGCACACGGAGCACTGGCCCAGCAGGTGTGATTTTCCCTGCTTTGATCCCCAGCACCAGAAGAAAAAGAAAACACAAAAATACAGCATCCACATGTGACAATGTCAAAAGCCACTTACCCTGAAATTCAGGAAGAATCAGAAAGAAGGGGACAGAAAGTTTGCAGAAATAATGAATAAAGTCTTTCCAAATTTAATAAAAAATCATAAGTTTACAGAAACAAAATTCTCCACAAACTCTAAACACAAAAGTACAAACTCATGCCAAGACTCTTCAAGGTCACATGACTAAGAAAACTGCTAACCTGGGCAGTGGTGGGGCACACCTTTAATCCCAGCACTCGGGAGGTAGAGGCTGCCAGATCTCTGAGTTCAAGGCCAGCCTGGGCTACAGATTGAGTTTCAGGACAGCCAGGGATACACAGAGAAACAAAAACAAAACAACAACAACAAAACAGAGATAAATTGAAAAATCACATAAAACAGCCAAAGAGAAAAAGATATGGTAGGCAAGAGGGGAGGAATGGCCAACTTCTCACTGAAAAGTTTAAAAGTTGGAAGAAAGAAAAGTTTTAAGAAAGAACAAAGGGGCTGGAGAGATGGCTCAGTGGTTAAGAGCACTGGCTGCTCACAGTTGTCTGCTACTCCCGTTCCAGAAGATCAACACCTTCATGCAGGCCAGTCCTTCAAAATCTCTGCTTCACAGAGCAGTCTACCAGATATTCTAGGCCTGTAGGCTGAAGCTGGATGCTCTAGCATAGCAAAGGAACCTTGGATGACTGTTCAGGAAGTCAGATGTCTTTGTCATTTCTATAGTTTTGGAATTTGTTTTCTCTGCTCTTCTTGTTTACTCAGGTAATATATCTTTCTTGGGTCTCTGATGGGGGCTGAAGACTAGATAGTTTTAACATTTTCTTTGTTATCAAATTTCAAAAAAAATTCTCACAAAAGATATGTAAAGTTTATAAAGGTTGAGAGACAAAAGCTTAAAGTGTTTATCTAGGAAAAGGTTTTAAGGTCTAAAAGGATATTTTTAGGTTGGTAATACAAGTTATGATAAAAACTGGTTTAGGTATAAAACTTTGAACTCACCAAGACAGGATAGATAGTAGAGTACTTTCTCCAAATTTGCCAAATATAAGTGGATTGAACACTGGGAATGTAATTCTTACCTGGTAATTGTTCTTACTGTATATAGTTTTACTATGTTAGAGTTAAAAACCTTTCCTTCTTATTTAGATAAAAAGGGGGAAATGTTGTGATGAAGGCACCTTCTGATTGGTTTAATTGAGAGCTGAATGGTCAATCACTAGGCAGGAGAGGATAGGTGGGACTTCCTGGAAGAGAGAACTCTGGGAAGAAGAGAGGCAGGATTTGTTAGTCTGACATGGAGGGAGTGGGACACAAGGTACTGAGCAGAGGTAATGAGCCACATGGCAGAACATAGATTAATATAAATGAATTAATTGTAAGAGCTAGTTGAGAACAAGCTAAAGCTAAGGCCAAGCTTTCATACTTAATAAGAAGTCTCCATGTATTATTTGGGAACTGGCAGTAAAAAGAAAGACCTGCTACATCTTTTAAAAATGTAAATGGATTAGACACCATAATCAAAAGGCAAGCTTTTCAGATCTAAGCATGATGGTACACGCCTGTAACTCCAGAACTGAAGCTTTTTTTTTTTTGATCATTGATCATTCGTATTTTTATATAATTTTAATATTAATGATGCATTTATTTTCATGTTATGTGTATTGGTGTTTTACCTACATGTCTGTGTGAGGATGTCAGATCACCTGGAACTGGAGTTATAGACATTTGTGAGCTGCTAAATGGGTATTGGGAATTGAACTCAGGATCTCTGGAAGAACAGTCAGTGCTCTTAACCACTGAGCCATCTCTCCAGCCTAAGGGAATTTTTCTTAATTAACTCATTTGAGTGGGAAGACCCAGTTCTAGTCAGAATTTTTGAAGTGAAGATACATCTTTGGTCCAGATCTTTTGAGGTGGGCCACACCTCCTGGAGGCAGCCTATAAACAGGACATGGAAGAAGGCCCTTGCTCTTTGCCTGCTTGCTCTGGTTCTTGCTGGCATCAGAGTCTACTTCTTCAGCATTCCGGCATATACTGAAGACCAACTGAGACATCTGGCCTCATAGACTGAACAGCTACTGGATTCTTGGACATTCATAGGCAGCCATTGTTGGACTGGTTTTATCACAGCCTGTAAGCCATTCTAGTAAATCCCCTTTCTATGTATAGAGTCATCCTATAAGTTCTGTTCCACTAGAGAACCCTGACTAATACAAGATCTTATATCAAAACAAATAAACAAACAAACAACAAAACTCCCACCACCCCTTACTGAGCAGCTATAGACAGTTGATGATTTCTGGGGAGGGAGAGGCAACTTTCTTTAGGGGTGTGGCTCCGGTTGCTGGACCATGCTCCAATGGCTGGTCCCACACCAGGAGTTTGTGGGAAGCACAGTGGGTTATTTAAATTAAAAAAAAAAAAAAAAAAAAAGGACATGAAGTTGGGGACTAAGGAAATAGAAAAGGGTCTGGGAGAAGTTAGAGGGAGAGTTGGGGTAAATGTGATCAAAGTACAGTTTATGAAATTCTCAAAAAATTAATAAAAATATTTTTAAATTATAATAGAAAAAGGAAGAGGAGAAAAACGAGATGAAGGAAGAATGGAGGGTGGGTGGAGGGACGAGAGAGGAGGTACTCAAGTCAAAGCCCCAACTTCCCAGAGTTCTAGGCCATTGGCTGAATCCACGCCCGCCCCCTTGCCTGAAGGGTCAGCGCAGCTCCAATCAAAATCTCAGAGGCGTTTTTAAAATTAGAAAATGACAAACTGATTCTAATTTTACATCTACATCAAATGAATTAAGAGGGCTCCGAGGAGCCAGTGCTGCCTTGCAAGGAGAGAACAAAGCTAGGGAATCTACCGCTTGGTTTCAAGACCCCGTGGACGCCCCAGCAGCAAAGTCCTGCAGCTGCCACTGTGGTGCACACAGCACACTGATGAGCACGGCCCAGCTCTGGGCTGGAAGTCATGTGGCAAACTGATTCTCCACCGAGGCACCGTGGAGATTTGGTGGGCAAAGGAAAATCTTTACAACAGTTTGCTCTGGAATAATAAGGCACCCAGCGGGAAAAATTACAATTCAACCCTTGCCCTCTATGTAAAAATTAACTCAAAATGCATCCAACACTACATACAACGCTTAAATTACAATAATTTTTCTAGACTTTAAAAAAATAAAAAGGCAAATGAGGCCAGAAAAATATCTCCGTGGCAAGAGCATCTAAGATCCAGACTCCATTCCCAGCACCCACATCAGGCCTGTAGCTCCAGCTCCAGGGGATCCAACCTGCCATTATTTTGATTATTTTTAAGGCAAATGATTGAAATCAACTCTTTGCCAAATGATGGAAACCAACTCTTGGCCAAGGAAGACAGAGATGGAAAATGTAGATGACATTGCTCAGGAGTTGACACCCTTGTGCCTCCCCCAGGATACTATGTGGGGGGACACTGTGGGGTGAGATCTCAGATTATTTGAGATTCAGACGAAGGTGGGTCCCCAGAAGAAGTTGAAGCCTCTTTTTCTCTCTCTCCTCTCTGGCAGCCCTTCACACACACACACACACACACACACAGAAAGAATAGCATTTCTGGGCCAGGTGGAGGGTTTTTACCAGCCACCAGACCTGCCAGCCACTCTATCTTACAAGTCCCAGCAGCCATAACTGTTCAACAGAACCTTTGTTATTTAAACTGCCTGGTCTGTGGTGTTTTGTTACAGTATCTGGAGTTGACTAAAACAGATTCTCAAAACCATCAGTCATTAGAGGAATAACATTTAAAATCACAGGGTGAGGTGAGATTGTTAGTATTCAGGCATCTGAAATGGCCTGCCCTTGGGGTTCTCACAGGATCATCCTCAGCTGCAGTCACTAAGAGCATCACCTGTGCACATTCACTACATTCCCTTTTAAAGGTCCCTGCCCCCCATCTTCCTCACTTTCTCTCCCTCTGCTTGTGTGTTCTCTCTCTCTCTCTCTCTCTCTCTCTCTCTCTCTCTCTCTCCTTTTCTCTCCCACTGCTCCTATCCCTAGAGGCCAGTCTCTCCCCCTCCCCTCCCCCACTTTTAAGATCCCTTTCCCCTAATTAAAAAAAAAAAAAAGGAACCTCTACCCAAGCTCTGTCCATTGAGTCTTTCTCTCATGCTGCTTTTTAAATTACAACAGAGATACCATCACATACCCTTTAGAATGGCTAACAATGAAAGGACAGATATTACCAAGTGTTGTCAAGATGCAGAGTCACTGAAGCTCTTGGGCATTGCACGTGGCAATGAAAACGGTATATTTACTTCCCCAAACCCTTTCACAGAATAAAATATACTATTCTATATGAATCAGTCATGTCAGTCACGGGTGTTCACCCAGGCAAAGCGAAAGGAAGTGCCCAGACAAAGACGTGAACATGCACATCAAATCTGAAAACCACTGGTAGCAACCCCCATAAACTACATAAAAACTAAACAGTAAAGAGAACCCTCAGGCTTTATAGGAAGCAAATGTGTGAATGGTTGATTGGCACCCACTGAGGGGCCTGTTACCAGCAAGCAGAGGGATGGGCTGTGGGGTCACTGTAGAGAGGGCAGAATGGTACCAGGGCAAAGAAACCCCACATGGAAGACTACTTCCTCCCTAATGCAGTTTCTAAAAGCTGTAGAAAAGACAAAATGACAGCAACAAAAAGTGGATCGGCTACTTCTAAGGTCAGAGCTCCGAAGGCTGGGACATCAGGTGACAGGTTGTTTCAGGGCGTGACCCTTCTGCAGGAGGTATATGATGACTGCATATGTTGGTCAACTGTTATTGAGTTGTACATTTAAACTGGAGCATGCAAGTTATTCCTCAGTAAAATTACAAAAGTCATTATCATTATGATTTAAGTTTGCTATCAGATGGGGGGAGGCATGGAAATGAGGACATGGAGGGGCCAGGTGGGCCAGCAGGCCAAGAGCTTAGGAGGTGAACATGGACACTGGCCACCACGGCTCAGGATGCTCCAGAGAGAACAAGGCCTAGAGGAAGGCCTTCATGGAGAGTTACCTGAGATAGAGGCAAATTGGCCCCAGCCACTGTGATGATGCCCCACCATGGGAGAGGGACATGTCCCAGAGGCAGCAGGACAGAGGAGATATCTGATGGGACCCCCACTGTAAGACTTATGAGTAGGCAAGGGGACAGGGGGATTGGAGCTGGATGGAGGGAAGAGTCTTTAGGGCCCTCACATCAGACACCAGTGCCCCAGGTCACTCCTAGCTCCACCCATTGTCTTGGGAGGGGTGGTCTGTCCTTTCCAGACTAGGCTCAAAGCAAAGCTGTTCTCTGTACCACCCCAGACCATCCCTACACCTGTGAATACATACACCCCTATATGTCTGCATCTCTGCACCCCAAGCCTTGCATTTCCAGCCACAGCTTCTCCTTCAGCTGGGATGGAACCAGCTCAGTTCTTCAGCTGTTTCTCTCTCTTTGCAGAAGACACAAAGTTTCACAGAATAGAATGCTCATGGCTCCTCGAAGATGACCAGAGATAGCCTGAACCCAGGAACCAACCACAGGCTTCTTCGCTGGGGCTTGGAGGTGAAGTTCAGGATTACAGCAGTAGGGATAGCCTGGCCAGGATCCTCTGACAAGAAACTGAATTCAGTTCTCCCTCATGGGGCTCCAGTCTTTGGGTGATGACCTTGGGCCAAGTGGAAAGTAGACAGCTGGGTGGACCGAGGCCATCAGCCTTAATACCAAAGAGCCTCTGGCTGGGGAAAGTCAGCTTAGGGGGGGTGGGGGGACAGCCACCAACTGTCCAGGTATAGCCATAGTAGTCAGACTGGGGGCTGCAGAGAGCTGGTCTAGCCTGGGAACCAAAGTCTTTTCACCAATGTTAAAGGCTCATTCTGGACTCACAGGAACCCAGAGCACCCCCCACACCCACATAGAAATACAATTTATACAGCTGTCAAAATACACTTCACTTCGGAAAGCAGAGGTAGGTTCAGAAGGGATCCCCGTCTGGTGGGGTCAAAGATATCAGTCCATGAGTGCATGTGAGCAGGATAGGTGTGGGAGGGAAGAATGCCACCAACCCACAGGAACAAGGCTGGGGTGGAAGGATCCGGGACCGCTGGCCCTCCAGGGGTGGAAGGTCCTGAGAAATGGCTTGGGGAGGCAGGCAGAGCTGACTAGGTTGGGGTATCATGGAATGAGCCAGTGCCCTCTGCCCTTGGTGCATGCTTCTGGAACAGGCTGTAGAGTATTCTCAGTGTGCCCTTGGTGCATGCTTCTGGAACAGGCTGTAGAGTATTCTCAGTGTGCTCTTGGCGTCCTTGTTCACAATATCTGTGGGGAGAGGGAGCAAGGCAGCCTGTCAGGCTAGGCTAGGGAGGACCATTTGTCTCCAGGGATGGAGGAGGGTCCCTTCTCTTATCTGGGCTTCCCTTGCATCCATGCCCCACACACACACACACAGTGACTAGATGTGTGGCTGCTCTGAACACTCATTCCCAGGGACTTCAGTCTTATAGACATGGTGGCCACAGCACCCCTCCTAGAAAACCTCACAGTCAGTATCTCTTTATGAACCAGCAAGCAAGGGGACTCTACTAGCAATGCTTGTCCCTCCACTCCCCACAACTGCCCTCAGTCACATCCCAGGCAAGTAATGCAGGCAATGGACAGCCATGAACTCACCTTCTGGGTTGACAGGGTAGCTGAGTAGACCTTCATCCTTCAGCAACTCCAGGGCTAAGGTGACATTGTGCAGCTATGATGATAAAGCCAATCAAATGTCAGCCCATGGTACCCTGGGTCCAGGCACCAGGCCCGTGCTGTCACCAATGGCATCTGTCCTTGCCCACGCAATGTTTGAATCCCTGAACCACAACAGCAATCAGGGCTCACCCAGTATCTCCTTCCATGCCCTGTGAATAGAGAGCTCACACTCCCTCACACAGACACCCCCATCCGCATACACCTCAGCAGATGCCACACGATGGACATGCACAATCAAGTAGACAGTGCTAATGGGAAAGACCACAGAAAGAGTCTGTGAGAGAATGTGTGTATGTCAGGGCATGTTCTGGTGGGGGTGACACTCTGCATGTGGGTCTGCCAGGTGAGGGGACTTTGTCTCAGACGGGAGCCAGGGCTTGTAGGTGGTAGAGCCCCCAGAAAGTGGTAGCAATCTTTCTCTGCTTGAAGGGCAATCAGAGGAGTAGGGTTATGATGTGGGTCACTAGCCCGCAGCTCTACAGGGCGAGCCACCCTCAGAAAGATCCAGACCAAGAGGGAAGTAGGCTGAGTAAATGCCTGCCAGGCTCCAAGATTTCAGTCTTGCTCTGTAATTCAGGAACACAATTCATACCCCCTCTTCCTAGGATACAGAAGGAAGGGCCAGGGAGGTCAATGCCAAGGGACCTGGGAGAAGCTTCGTCCAGGGGCCTGCTGAGTGCCAGGGAACCTCTGAAGAAATGAGAAAGGAACAGAGCTGGCAGCTAATGAAACATCTAGCAATGTCAGGGCAGGTAAGGCCAAGATGCCTGATGCTGAGTTCTGGCTTGTAATACAGCAAGACAGGCAGAAAATACAGTAGGTGGAAAGTAAAGGAGTATGGGAAGGAGGTCCAGATTGGGGAGGTAGCAGGCCCCTGGGAGGACCCAGCCTGCAGATGACACACGCAGGGACACATTGGGCCCAAGAGGGGAGGGACAGACATCATGACTGGGATTTTACTTCAGAAGGAGAAATCCCAGGACCTGGGGTAGGGGACAGAGTGGAAACAGGTTAGCTGGGTCCCAGGCAGGCCACTGACTGTGTCCACTCTAGCTCATCATCCCTCTCAAGGGTTACCTGAAGCTTGGAAGAATACAGGAGCCACAGAAAGTGCAGGGCAGGGGCCAGAGATGTGCCGCTCCAAGCTTCCTCCCCCAATAGCTCTCCTGCTACTGCTTACTTCCTGGTCTCCACACAACCCGACAGTAAGCAGGAAACCCATTTCAGAGAAGAGAAGCTTGAGACCAGCAGTAGAGAACCTGGACTTTGACCCAACAGGAAGTACTCCTTCCATTGCTGGGGTCCTTGTTTGGAAGGTGGTGGGACTCTTCTCCCTGGGCAGGAAACCTCTGGAAAGGGCTTCTTCAGGGAAGAGCCTGGACCAGAGCCCAGCAGAGACAAGTAAAAAGTTTGATGCAAAACCTGGTAGGCAGAGAGGGAGCAGAGGGAGGGCGCTAGGGTCCCTGTGGGAAAGGCAGGGAGGCACAGCCAGCAGCTCATGGTACACATTTGGAAGGAGCACATCCTGCCACTCACTCTCTTAACTTTCTGGCCTGTCACTCCCCATCACTCCTCTTGGGGTCAAACTTAACTTCCTGCCTACATTAAAGCTGTGTCTTTTGGCAGCTCCAGGCTCCAGGGTCCACGTGAAATGACTTGCCTACCAGACCTTCCCTGTGGCCATCATGAGCCACAGGCCATTCCCCAAAAGTGTTCCCGAGCCTCTGCTGGGTATGCTTCCTCATTTTGAGGTACCCTTTTTCCTGTAGTCTGTAAAACAAACCCCTATTATCACCACTCTCTGGCAGTCTCTGCCGGGCACACCAGAAGCCAACGCCCTGCCTTGATGTCCTAGAACTCCACAATCCTGGGAGCACAGCTGGCAGAGGTGAAGGACCTTGAAAGCCAGAGTTGTGAGGGACAATACTGTGTCCTGGGCAGTGTGGCTTGTCATGAAGCAGACCCTTGGAGAGTGGGGAGTCTAGTGCACTAGTGGATGAGTGGGTGGGTGAGAGGGTAGTTAGGTGATTGAGGGAGGCAGATGGGTAAATATGTGGACAGACAGGTAGGTGAATGAATCGATGGATAGATGTGTAGAAAAAAGATGGATGGATGGATGGATGGATAGATGGATAAACAGGTACATAGGCACTGGAGGAGTGGATAGGTAGACAGGTGGATGGTGTCAATTGATGAGTGAATGGATGAATAGATGGATGGATGGATCTATGGATGGATAAATAGATACATGGGTGTTGGAGGGATGGATGGGTATATTAATTGGTACTTTGATAGGTAAGAGGATAGTGTCAATGGGTGGGTAGATGGACACTTGGATGGGTGGATGAATGGGTGGGTTACTGAATGGGTGAATGGATGGATAATGGACGAATGAGTGAAAGGATAAATAAGTGGGTAAATAGGCATATGAACAAACTTTTCTTCCACCTTCCTCACAGCTTGGAATTGAATAAAGACTGTCAGGCCAATGTCACAAATCTATCCATCCACCCCCCAAAAAAGCCATGGAGGAAGACCTTGGAAGCTTACCATTTCTATAGGAGAGCTGGGAGTGAGATAGAATTCCTTCAGATGCAGAAAGAAGCCTTCCAGCTGTCCGATCAGCAGAAGTAGGATGACCCCATCTGCAAACTACAGTTGTTGTGTTTCAGTCCTAACCATCCCATCCCCATTGCACACTATGAAAGCTTGCTTGGTCCCCAGCTGGACACTTTGCCTGTGGGGTCTGGCTATAGGAAGTAGATTACTGAGGGTGGGTCCTTGGAGGGTACAGTCTCCCTGGTCCCTTCCTGCTGGGCTGTTGACTTCCTGTCCACCAGGATGTGTACAGCTGTCCTCCACCAGACACTCCTGGCATTTGTCACAGTGACATAAAAGGAACTAACACACTAAAGAAAGGAACCAGGGCTCCCATGTGGGAGAGGCTGACATCGGAGGGGTTCCATTCTGCTTTTTACATGTAGTATGAGTTGAAGGACATTGGAGCACCTCTCTGAGCCTCACATTCCTTCCAAGAAGTGGGGATGGCATTCCCAGAGACATGGGGTTGTCAATAGCAGCAGGAAGCAATTTGGAGCTGTCTGGCTCTTAGAGTACATTCAATTAGAAGAGCTGTTTCTAAAATTTCTATGGAATAGTCTCATGTTTCTGTCTCTACCTCTCCCTCCCCCTTCTGCTCCCCCCTCTGTGTGTGTGTGTGTCTTCATGAGTGTGCAGGGATGTGTATATGTGTAAATACCCATGCACATATATTCATGTGATGTAGAGGTCAAAGAACAACTGGAGCATTTATTATTCCTTAGGAACAGCACTTATTTGGGGGTGGGAGGGTGCAATCTCTCACTGGCCTGGAACTTTCTTAGTGGACTAGACTAGCTGGGCAGCATACCCCAGCATCCACATGTCTCTGCCTATGCAGCACTGGTTTAACTATGTGTGCTAGGACCTGGAGACATGGATCAGCAGCTAAGACCACACAGCAGCTCCTGCTCCCAAGCATCTGTAAATCCAGTTCCAGGGAGTCTGACACCTTCTTCTGGCCCCTGTGATAATCACACACACACACACGTGTAATGCACATGCACACCTGCTGGCAAGCACTCATAACTGTAAAAAAAAGAAATGCGTGCCATGGCACCCCAGGATTCTGACTTGCCAGGCAAGCACTTTAGCAGCTGAGCCACCCCCATCGTGTCCGTTTTTAAATGACAAGTTATTCCATGAGCTACAGACACATGTGTGAAAACAGAGTTAGTATAAAATTCTCCCATCAGGACAGGCAGAGAGGAGCACACAGGCCCATTAATATTTCTGTCTGTTCTGTCTGCATGCTCTGAGATAACTCTGCCGTGAGCATGCCATATGCTAATGTAATCCTACTGAATCTCTTCAAAGATACAAAGCACAAGATTGGATGCTGCAGAGAGACGCTGTTCTGCCTTTAATGGAATTTCCCCCGATTAAGTCTGTTCGGATGTTATTAGTTTGGGTGTGGAAGCTTCTCTACTGCTGTCCTCAAAATGTAGCTGGGAAAACCTAACTCGGAGTCCTCCTCTACCATCCTAACATGTCTAAATGTCACCCGTGCTCACTCACTCTTGTTTTACCAAAGGAGGGAGGGACGAGGGAAGTGAGTAAACCTGAGATGTCCTCCTGTGTCTCCTCACAGAAAATACAGTCAGAGGTGGGCGTGTTGCTTGGGGAAAGCAACGGTGAGTCAAATGACAGATATTAAATGACAATAAACAGCAAGGCTCCTGGGCTCACAATTTCAAGAAGTAAAATGGCTCCCATTTTATTAAGTGAGGTGCCTAAGGTTCAGAGAAGTCCAGTAATTCACCCAAGGTCACACAGCCATGTGGGAGTGTCGTCAGAGCCCGGGGACACAAAGGGGCAGGCACAGGATGGAAACATACAGGCATATGGCCCTGAAGCCTATGTTTCTACCCCATTATGTTGCCACAGTGCTTACAAAAGCTCACATGACCACCCACCATGCACAGTGGCTATGAGCATATACCAGAACCCCAACTGTCTCAGTCCAAAACCTAAGACAACACCTTAATCGCTGTGCAACCTTAGGTAAGTGCTTAGCCTTTCTGTGTCTTAAAAGTCTCGCCTATTGAATGGGGTTTTATCAGTTCTCACATGAGGTGTAGGGGGTGGGAATTGTAGAGCTGATGGCAGGAAAATCTTGGCTCCAAGCAGAATAGGTACCAAGAACTCGGGAATATGTGGCCTGACCCTCCCTAACTAACAGCCACCCACGTGTCCCTGAGAAGACAGAAGCTGTGACCAGTTCTACATAGGCCTTGAGACATGGCCAATACCCATAGTCTATGGAGGTCTGCCCAGTGTCCACCAGACCCCATCATTACCCCCACAGGGCCCAGGCAGTGTCAGATCTCTGCATCTCCATCCTCTTGTGTTAAGGAACCCTGCAGACACAGTGGAGTCTCCATGGAAGACATGAGTAGGCGAGGCACTTTGGATCCCCAGGTTTCTGCTCCTACCTTAGGACAGTTAAGTTTGTGTCCTCACAGTGGGCTAGGACCTTGCAGCTCAGGACAGAGTCCACTGAGGGTGGTACTGAGTCAGCATCTCCTGGCACCAACCTCAGAAATGGACCCCTCGTGAATCTCAGCACTACATCTGAGTAAACATGATCACAGGGGAAGGCCCTTGCTCTGGCTTCAGTATGCCCTAGAGTATCCCATGCCCCAGGAGTCATTCTGATAAATGAGTAATAATGAAGCCAGCAGTAGAGATGGCTCAACCTTCCTAGCTCCCCACAGGCCCCCAGCCCAGTAGTTCCAGGGGCTCCCTGTGGCAATGCTGCCTGCTAGTAGCACACCCCACTAGAGAGGGCCCTGAGATCTCTGAAAGTGATGCCTCACTTTCAGTCACACAGTAAGTTTCTGGGGCCCAGGAGCCCTCGTCCTAGGTGGGGACCCAGAAGAAGCCATACCTGTGTGTCCAGACTTTGCACAGACAGGCCCAGGTTCTCCACCTTTTGGTTGACAAAGCTCACAACTGCCTAAGACAAAAGAGCAAGAACCTCAAGACCACCCTCATGCCACCTTCCACCCTGGGGTGACAGAAAGTCTCCCATTCTATCAGCCAGCACCCAATTGGTGTGGAATGAGATCCATGTCCTCTCCCATCACCTGGAGACACAGGCAGGTAGGTGGTGGGCACGGGAAGCTTTGATCTCCCATACCTCTTTGACGGCATGCACTTTCTCCGGAGCCAGCTTAAATAATTCATCAAAGGTGTCCTCTGCAGACCAGAGCAATAAACAGCTCATTACGATGCTAATATCTTTGCTCCAAACAGAATGTTTTCACACAAAAGTTTCTCAGAAAAAAACAGTCCCATGGGAGTCACAGCTTGATCTTCCAGTTCCTGAATGAAATAGGCCTGGGTCCGGGACACATGGCTTCCTGGCTGGGGGATGGGGCGGGGGGGCGTGGCTTCCCTCTCTGTACCTCAATTTCCTCATCTCTGTGAATGATGCTTGCTAGATGCTAGGCTGGGTTATCATGGGCTATGAGCATGCCTCTCGGTAACTGTAGTGGGATAAGTGGTCAGGTAGGTAGAAGATGGTTGAGTAGATATACATCTGGCTGACTTGTGTATAGATGGATGAATGGATAAATGGATGTCTGTGTATGACAGATGGATATATATATATATGAATAATGGATATGTGTATATATATATGTATGTATATGAATTATATATGAATGAGGATGTGTTGTGAGATGGATGGATATATAGTATTTATGAATGGATGGATGGATATATAGATGGATCATTGTATAGATATATAGTTGGATGGATGATCGAAAGATGAGTTGATGGGTAAATAAATGGATAACTCAAAGAAGGGACAAATGAGTGAATAGTTGTGTGTCCAACTGAGGAATGGGTAAATGAAAGGGGTAGCAGCTGGCCCTGACTGGTGAACTGCTTGTCACATTAGCAGCAGCCATGTAATTGCACACCCAAAGATTACATCCTTTAGCCCTTACACCAGCTTAAGAGGTGGGTTCCACATGAAGGAACTAAGGGCACAGACAGGTTAAGGTACCTACCCATGCCTACGTGGCTAATGAGTGAGGGAGTTAGCAACATTTGGCATCACCACCTTTCTGCCCTCATGGTGTGGACTGTGGGTCTCTCCCCATAAGAACAGTACTAAGAAGCCAGCTAAAGGCCAGGCTGACAAAGGAAGGACAAATTCATGAACAAATCCTGCCACAGGAGAGTAGCAGACCACAGTGGAAACGGTTAACCGCTCCATCACAATTCCTTTGACATCAAGAGAAGGGAAAATTTTTGCTTCAGTTACTAAGTTACTTACGTGAAGGCTGGTCCTTGTGTGAGCTAGAGGAGAAATTGCAGAAGACAGAAAAGCAATCAAAGAGTTAGCAAAAGGTCTGCAGCTTTCTCATCACCTAATGTAACAAGCGTGGTACCAGCAGGTGGCGAGGAGATGGGCTCATTTTTTTTTTTTCTGGGCAATCAAGGCAGAGGAAATCAGGGCTAAGTGTCTGGCAGCCTAGCCCTGCACACACACACATCTCAGAACACTTGGATTCTGTGGGGCTGGGGATGTCGGCTAGGTGGGGGTCCCTGCATAGGGCTTGGGGTGTCTCTGCAGCCTTCTGAGGATCAAGCAGCAGCAAGCACAGCGAGGGTCCAGCACCCCCTGCACCTCCCACCTGACCAAGGCTACCCTCACCTGCATTCTTCTGTGAGCTGTTCCACCAGCTTGTCTGACTTCAGGCCAGCCTTGGTGCTCTACAGCAGGGAAAGGGAATGGTTTGACTCCAGAGAACCCCAGAACCAAGTCCACAGGGCCAAAGCAGAGTAAGAGAACCCAGTATACTCTGCTTTGCCACTATCTCAGGATGCTGCTGTGGGCCAGCTTCATTGTCCATTTTCCCTGTGATTACTGAACCCATGAGGATAGCACTGTGGATGCCTCATTCCAAAGCCATCCAAGAGGGATGCATGTGTATTTGTGTGTGTAAATGAGTATGTGTTATTTGAATGAACACACAATGGTTAAATCTGATTTTTTCCCATTTTTTTAGTATGTATGTGCATGCTTTTATGTGCACCTATGTGTGGGGCAGTATACACATGCCATATTGGACATATGAAGGTCACAGACAAGTTTTAGGAGTCAATTCTCCCTTTCTACCATGTGGGTCTCAGTAATTGAACTTGTGTTGTCAGGCTTGACAGCAAACACCTTTACCTGCTAAGTTATTTTGTTAGCCTTACCTGATTTACATAAGTTTGAGAAAGCCATGAAACTGCTCAGTAGTGAATTTTAAACAAATACTTGGGAAAGGTGGTAATGGGTTTGACAAGGCCCAGCTAGATACAGTTGGTTTCATAAGGCAAGTAGAAAGAACACACATGCATGCATGAATGTGTGTGTGTGTATGTGTACAAACACACACACACATACACCATAGAACACAAACTAGTACTGCCAGAGAGAAAAGGTTTCTCAGAAGAGGAGACAGTATGTGGTGATGGATGATAGATGAAAGACATCATACTGAGAATGGTCTTGGAGAGATGACTACCTATGACCCAGGAAATATGATGGCACCAGCTGACCTCTCTGTTGTCATGCCTGTCCCTGCCTCTGCTAGGCAGAGCTGGCTGCTGAGAGCAGTACTGGCTGGCCAGGGCCCACCTTGTTTCTGCCAGCCCAGTCCTCAACTGGCATATGTGATATTCCCCATAGATCACTGGAGCCACTCCACTTTGTATAGATGCAAAGACCCCCTATAGATGCAGTGGCATGGAACAATATGTTCAGATGACCCACCCCTTCCCACAACCTCACAAGTACCTCAATGTGGATGACTTCCACCTGGACATTGTCTGGAAGGGGCAGGTCCGGCTGGAAGTGTTTGACCAGGGCCACCAAGAGATGCAAGGTGGCCAGCAGATCCTTGTTGAAAATGGCTAAAGAGAAGACAGAAAGTCAGAGAGCTGCGGGGCCACCAAAACCTGCAGACACTCTTAGAACTGTACTGTGCAGACCACTGAGGTCAGAATGTGTGTGTGTGTGTTTCTGTCTGTCTATCTCTCTATCCCTCTGTCTCTGTTTCTCTGTTTAGCAGACTGTATGAAGGGTGGATGGGAAGCATATGTACACAGCACACTCATTTGTTGACAGGCAGAAAATTAATGAAGCCAGACTATGAGTGCCATTCAACCAGGCTGAGAAGTGTGGTATGTTCTTAGACTCAGCTGTGGCTGTGTCCCTGGGAAGCCATTGTCCTTTTACTGCACTGACTGCAGTGATATCCCCTAGGGCCATGTGTGTAAGTCAGTTTCTTTCCCACCAGACATCTGACTTTGTGTCCAGCTTGTGCTCACACTATGGGCTGCCTGAAGCCTCTCTGTCCTTCCCAGCCCCTCATGGTTCTTGGGTAGATGAGTGTGTTTCTTATCAAGTGCAGATGGTCCCACCTCCCCTCCCAGGTACCAGCCTGGCTCAGCCCCACTTACTCTCCACACTCCACTTGGCCTGTTGCTCTTCAACCTGAAGACTCTGGTTGACGGCCTCCAAGATGACCCCTAGCTTGCGCCTCTGGCTGGCTGAGGTCAGAGAGATTTCTTCCACTTCCAGCTTGAGGGCTGCCAGCTTCTCTGGAAGCAAAAGAGCAGTAAGGGCCAGGAAGTGCCCAGTAGCTTTCACAGGGACCCTCTTCCATGAAGATAATGCCACCCTGTTAGAGTGGGATACTTGATGCTGAGCCCTGGGCAACCCCAGAACCCTCAACCAAACACACTCATTATCCAAGAAGCCCCCATCTGTTGTAGAATATTATTTTAAGATGTGTTACATTTGTTTATGCTGGGGAACATTTGTTTCATGATGCAAAGATATACTGCAATCCCCTAAGTTGCATTTGTCTAATTCTGTGAAGCTGTGTTACTCTGCCTGTGTAAAACACATGATTGGTTTAATAAAGAGCTGAACGGCCAATAGTTTAGCTGGAAAGGATAGGTGGGGCTGACAGACAGAGAGAATAAATAGAAGGAGAAAAAGAGAAAGAGGAGCAAGAAAAAGGGGAGGACACCAGGGACCAGCCACCCAGCCACACAGCCAACCACGGAGTAAGAGTCAAAGTAATATTACAGAATTAAGAAAAGGGAAAGCCCAGAGACAAAAGGTAGATGGGATCATTTAAATTAAGAAAAGCTGGCTAGAAACAAGCCAAAGCTAAGACCAGGCGTTTATATTTATTTGGGAGCTGGTTAGCAGGCCCCCAAAAGAGCCAAAAGAGAAAAAACAAAAAGTCGAAAACCAACTACATCCATCCACATGGAAAATAGGCCAATGGGGCACATGGAGCATGTATGTGAGCTAGTTGCAACCTTTTGTGCCATCCCCTCTGACCCACCTCACCTTGACTATTCTACCCACACCTTGTTCTGCACTGCTGGGCCATGCCATTCCCACAGGGCAGCAACCTGCTGTCTCCACTGAGAAGTGGGCATATCATTCTTGGTCTCATCCATAGCCAGGAAGAGGAACAGTAGTGAGCTATGCAGAAAGCTGATAGTGCCTGCTCTCTGAGAAGTACCCAGAAGCCTCAGCAGTGGCTGAAGGATCACTCTGGAGCCCATATGCCAAGCTCTACAGAATAGTGGCTTGAGGTGGCTCTGAGAATATGGATCTGGTCCCTGTTGGTTACAGGACCTTTTTCCTTACATAAGACATCTGCGGACCAGACGTGGGTAGAAAAACCATCCAGAAGCAGAAACTTGGCTTGACTTTGTACATCTCTTCCAGGCACACTGGGATCAGCCAGATAAAACCATCCCTGCCTCTGCCTCTGGAATGTCCCACACAGGATAGCCTGGGTCTTTCCAGCAGCACAGGACACTCTGAGGTCAGGGACAGTTAATGCCCCAGCTCCTAAAATCATCAGACACTTCATAAATGCTGGATAGGCTACATTGTGGCAGAAAGGGCAGCAGCCCAGCATCAGACACTGGCTGGAACCATAACTCTACCCTGCCATGCTTGAGTGCGGGCAGGGCCTCCACTTCGGCATCTCTACAATCTGGAAAGCCATAAAGGGGTCCCTTTCCCTGGGGGGCTGAAGCAGGAAGTCACTTGAGGGGTCAAGCGGGGGACACGGCTCCAAAGCCCCAGGAACAGCTGTTTAGGAAACACAGATGGGGTGAGGTGGAACCTGGGCCTCTGCTTACGGAACAGGTGGTGCAAAATGAGTCCATCGAACATGTCCTCCTCCAGGCTGCGGACAACAATGTGCTCTGGGAGAAGTGTGGTGTTGATCCACTCCATCAGCACCTGCCGGTCACAAGGGGCAGCTGACAGGTAGGAGTCACCTGCCCAGGCTCTCATCTCAAGCCACAGTGACCTCTTCTACCTGCCAACTACTACCCACTCTTCAAGGCCTGGCCAAGTGGTGCCTCTTCCAGAAAGTTCTCCCTGGCCATGTGGAAGGAACCAGCCCTGAGCTCCCAAAGACGCTCCTCCCAAGTTCTTCCAGACACCTGCCTGAACCCTGAGGGGCTGTCATCCTGGTATGTGTTGTTTTGGTACCTGGGAGTTGTCACCACTGTAGCAAATACCTAAAACTGGGACATGGCTGTGGAAATGGATGATGGCAATGACTGGCAACAGGCACTCGGTTACACAGCCTAGACTGCCTCCAAGAGAGGGTTGTAAAAACATGGAGGCCACAGGTGATTTGGGTGACATCTCAGATGAAGGTAGGGGTGTGATGCTAGAATGGAGGAAGGTGATGCCAGGGTTGGGTGTGGACAGGGGCATGGTGTCCATAAGCCAGGGCACCACGCCTGGCTCCAGAGATTCAGGGCTGGGCATGATAGTGTACCTTCTGTAGTTCTTCAAACTTAGGGTCCTTCCGAGAATTGGGGGGCAGGTATTTCTTCTTTCCTCCTGGAAGCAGAGGTGTGTATGATGTGAGTACCCTGAGGGCCCCTGGAAGCTATCTCATTGCAGGTCACCCACTGAACCAGGCCCTGGGGGGAATCCTAGCCCACCTCTCACTCATACTTCCTCATGAGCGCTGGGAGTGCACACTTAAGCTCAGAGATCACCCCTTACCCTGAAGGTCACGAGGCTGATGTGCAGCATCACCTAGAATCCCTATCTACACCTGCCCAGAGTGGAGGCATAGCCGAAAGGAGCAAAGGACATGCCAAGCTGTGGTGGGCATCACCTATGCTGCCAAACAGCTCTGGCCAGGATGTAGCACCAAGGTCCCCTGTGCCCTCTTTGGCTTGGCCACTCCCTTCCCTGAGGCCTTGGTCATCAGGGCCCCCACATTTTAAATTCATAGAACCCACAAAGCATCAGGCCCAGAGGGACTTTGTAGGTCAGCTGACCTCAATGCACATGAAGAAACTGAGTTAGCACATGCTCATAAAATACAACCTGCCATGCCACCCACCTAGATGCTACATCTCCCAAAACCTTAGAGTAGAGGCAGCCATGACTGGAGAACAAACAGAACACTGCACTCACGGCTTGGAGTCGACTACTGATAACATGAGTGAGTTAGTGCATGAATAGGAGGAAGAGAAGGAAGAAGTAAGGGAGAGGAAGGAGCAGGGATAGAAGGAAGGAGAGAGGGGTAAATATGTGAATGGATGAAGGATGGATGGATGGTTCATGGATGAGTGAGTGGACGAAAGGAGAGGGTGATGGTACATGGATAGATAGATGGCTACATGTGCAGTGTCCAGGGACAGCCTGCTCATTCTAGTGAGAGAGTCATACACTCTCTCCCTCCCCTGATTCAACAACCATTGTCCCACCAGGGCCAGCACCTCGTGGGAGCTCCTCCTCCATGGGCTGATCCACCTCCTTTGGGAGCTGCAACAGGTTGTAGAGGGGCTCTGACTCCATCTTCTCCTGTGCCTTCCCTGGAGATGACAGGCGATAGAGTGCATCACTGTCCCCAAGGCCCAGACTCACCATGCACTCATTCTTTCATTCAGACTGGTAGAGATGGAGGATGGGAGCGTGACCCTGAATGAACAAACTTTGAAGAGCCAAGCAAGGGTGAGGGGAGAGGCCTGGTGTGGAGCCTTGCCTTGCAGGGGTGGAGACGGTGCCAAGCTGTGATGATTAACCTTGGTTGTCACAGGTCAGACTCCAGACTCACCTGATGGATAGGCAAGGCTCTGGCCATGCCTACATTCCCTCAGTGTAAGAGGGACAGGACCATCCCAGGAGCTGGTCCTGGGCTGAATGAGAAAGGAGAAAGGGAGCTGAACACCATAATCTGTCTCACATCTTCTTGATACATTTTGACCAGCTGCCTTGTGCCCTTGCTGCCATGGCTTTCCGGTCAAGAAGGGCTATACCCTCAAAGTATGAGCTAACGAAGCCCTCCCTTCCTTCCTTGCGTTCCTTTTACCAGGGTATTGCATTAATAATACACAGGCTGAGGGCAAAGCCTGGGTAGAGGCTTGGTGAGGAAGTGGGTTCCTTGTCAGCCAGCCACACAGAAGCCTGCCCACACTCCTGGCCAGGAGACTCACTCCTCTCTCTGAAGCCAGGACACACAGACTCTCTCTCAGGACACAGCCAGCTCCCACAGAACCTCAGACAAGTGTGGGAGGAGAACCCTGTGTCAATCTGTATCAAGATGAGCACCCACTAGTGGGGTGAAGTAGACACCCATCTCTTCAGGTCATTCCCCTGAATTCAAGACCAGACTTCCTCAGCTGTGGATGGGGTGGCCAAAGCCACCCAGACCTGTCCCCCATTCCACGCTGGCTTGGGTTGCAGAGGGAGACTAGCCCATCTGGCCTCTAATTCTGAATGAGGCTTTCTCAGATTGACTTGGCACCCCCAGACTTGGGGTGTGGTCTCTTGGGGCTTTCACTCATGATGCCCAGAGAACACTGTTCTTGTGAAAAACAAGCAGTGTCCCCACCCTATCCCTGACTCACAAAGGGCAGTATCAGGCCTGAGACAGCACACTCCCTGCTCGGACTCATGATGGGCAGCGTCAGGCCTAAGACTAGCAATATTTGTGCTGCCCACCCCCAGCCTCATGATGGGCAGTGCCAGGCCTGCCCCACGCCCAGAGGGGATCAGACTTAGAAGCTAATGGCCTCCTTCTGGTTCCCTAACCTACCTGTAGTTCGACTGCCCACTTCCCCTCTGTAGCTTTCCCTTGTTGCACGGCCACCTTTGACTCTCCCTTCTGTCTCTCTTTCAGTCTCTGCGGCTGCCCCATATTTCTGGGATCCCTCAGATATTTGAGGTCTGGGATCAAACTAGAAGAAGTTCAAATAAGGAGCCCCAGAGCTGTGTGGAGGGAGAGGCACTGCTAGGGCCTGGGGGCCACCTTCCTCAAACTGGCTGTAGCCTGGGGACCTTAAGAAACTCAGCCCTACTCTGAAGCCAGAAGCAAGAGGACAGAGGAACCTGGGAATGAGTCCCAGGCCTCAGGAACGGAAGAAGAGGCAAGCCAGGCTCGCTCAGCCTGAGTGACTATAGGCCAGTCTGCTTCCTCTTTGCCCTGATGTATCTTTACAGGAAAAAGGTGGACCCTGTGTCTAGCCAAGCACACACAGACCTGAAACTGCCTCTGGTGGCCAGTCCCAGATGAGTCCCTTCCCTGTCCCATTCAACAGTTTCTTCATGGTCAGGGAGCTCGGCTTTCTCCTTATGCAGTGACTCTCTGAGGAACCCTGGTCCAAAGAACTGCAGTAGGAGAGGTAGGCAGGGCTCTTCTGTATGGACAGGGTTCACAGCTCCCCCATAAAGTAACTTGATAGCCTCAGCAACATGGCAAGACTCAGGGATCCCCGTTTACAGACCCCCTTACCAGGAGGTCCCAGATGACATGTGGCTCTGGGTTCCTATTCACGGGGCATCTCTGCCTTCCTCCTTGAGTGCCAGTACCCACTCAGGCATGTGAACAGATAGAAGATTCTAGTAGGTCAGAAATCCCACAGGCCAAAGGCCAGCTGCACTCACCTGCCACTTCTTTTCACACCAGGAAATGAAGCCCACTAACACAGAGGGTGACCAGGTTCCTGAGAGAGACAGGTTCCGGGTCCGGAAGTGGAAGGCAGGGCTTCTGCTCACTTCCTCTGCCACCCTGGTGGCTGCAAGCAGCTTCCTCCTCTGAATTGATGGTGAGTGAAGTGCCCTAACTCCACTGAGAGACTACCAGAGGCCCAGCCCCTGCCCTGTCACCCAGTCTTCCAAGGCTCAAGGGCATCTTATTTCCTTCCCTGCCTTTGCCTCTCCATGTCCAAACAATGGCTGTCTGAGCAGAAAACCATAGCAAGCAAATGGTGAGCTCTCCACCACCTTGGTTCTCACAGTGCCCAACCTTCACCCCTGGCTCCGCCTACACAACACACTAACCAAGCAGGTCCCAGGGCTGTCCATGAACCTGCTTTTGCTTGCTTGCTTGCTTGCTTGCTTGCTTGCTTGCTTGCTTGCTTGTTTGCTTGGTTTCTTGATTACAAGATAGTCTTTTGTAGCCCAGGCTGGCCTCAAACTCATCAAGCTGAGATTGACCTTGGACCTGATTCTCCTGCCCCATTCCATTTGTCACATGCCTGGATTACAGGCATGGGCTATGTCTGAGTTAGGGTTTCTGTTGCTGTGAAGAGACATCATGACCATGGCAGCTCTTATAAAGGAAAACATTTAAACTGTGGTGGCTTGCTTACAGTTCAGAGGTTTAGCCTATTATCATCATGGTGGGAATCAGGGCAGCATGCACGCAGACATGGTACGGGGGAGAGAGCTGAGAGTCCTTACACTAAGGAGACGTGTAATGATGCTAAGGGAATCCCTGATCTCTCAGGGTTGCATGAAGGATGCAGCTGAGAGAAAGATGTAGCATCTCAACCTGTGAAACATGGAGTTGTGGTACAGACTAAACCTACAGCCCACCAAACCTCACAGGAAAGCAAAGCATTGTGTACAGAAGGAGGGGATCTGGGGGGGTGGAGCTTGTGACCATGAGCCCCATCCCAAGTCTGCAGAAAGAGATTCTACCCTGCCTGGAAAGTCCCAGGAGTCATCTGAAGTGTCTGTGCTATGGGGAATGCCATTCTCCTCCCTCTTAGGCTCCATCACCCCCCAACTCCCAGGCCATAGGAGCCATTCATTCGGTTCTGGGAGGTGATGCTGTATGGTTTTGAATAGGTTGGTCAGGTCTGGATTGGATAGGGTGGTCCTGACTGGATCTCTCCATATCTGTGGTCAGCTGACATTGGTTCTAGAACAGCTTCACTCCCATGCTCCTGTTAAGCAGGGTTTCTGGCTGTTAACTGCACGACTCTCATGCCCAGCAAGGGAAACAGGGCCCAAAGATTTGTCAAATCTTCTTCAGTGTCACATTTGTTATTGTCCCTTTAGCCAAAGCAAGCTTCACTGCCAGTGCGGAGTCAGCACAGGACCCGAGGGCAAGGATAAAGGAGAGGAAGGGGTTACCCCAGTGTTTCTACCAACCAACACTGAAATGAGCTTGGGTGCTGTGCTAGGATGCGTGGTCATGGCCATGCTCAGTAGGGTCTAGCCCAGGGCCACCAGGCTATGGACAGTTGATTCAGCCCTGAAACAGACGGCCACCCACTAAGGATCTGTTCAATGAAAAGCAGAGAAATCCAAACCAGTTCAGCCATCCTGTGTGCTGCTATTGTGACAAAGGGTCACAGCCAAACCCAATCCCAGACCAGGGTCCACAGAAAGGCTTGCTCCCCTGGAATGTGTGTGTGTGTGTGTGTGTGTGTGTGTGTGTGTGTGTGTGTGTGTGTGTAAGCATTTGTTTAAATGGCCAACTCAGTGCTTTGAGCTCTCAATCTTTGCCAAATTGAAAAGGCAAAAGACCGAAGCTCCGAGAGTGCATATCCTACCTCTGCAGAGACACATGGAGAGGGAATCTCACAGGAGGACCCCAAGGACTGTGGCTGCTTCCATGTGCTCTCCTTACCAGAGTACAGTTCCTCATCTGCAGCTCTAAGCCAGCAAATAGGACTCACATCCAAATCAGTTGAGAATATGGGAGCTCTCGCAGGGCTGGGCAAGGCCACAGCAGAGATGGCCTTATCCAAGGGACAACTAGCTCTTCCTCTATATGGCTGCCATTAAGTGAACAGGAGCCAGTGGGCAAGTCAGAGCAAGTAAGCTTCCCACACATGGGTTGTAGTGTACTGATGTATTACTTACAGGGCAGTCAGAATTCAGGCTCATCATTGCTACCTATGAGTGACTTTATCTGTCTATCCAGTGTGCCCTGAACATCCTATTTCTTTGTATATGTCCTGTGGCATGGCAACAGTGAGTAACCCTGTTCTAGATGCCTTGTGGGGACACCTGTATGCTAGGCCTGTATGCTTGCCCCATGCCCTTGGGGATCTACTTGCCTGGAAATCTAAGGACAATCCCCTCCCAAATGGAATTTCAAGGGTTGAATCTTTTACTCTTGCAGCTAGGGAGGAGGTCCTGTGCTTAATGATGGCAGCTCTTTGGACACCAAGGTCATGCATGCCATGCCTGAGCCTCGGCACTTACAAAGCTGCCTACTGGGGACAGAATCAGGTCTCACCTGGCCCTAGCAGTGATGCCCACAGCTCAGCCACCCCACTCTTCTGAGACAGTAGGGCCACGGAGGTTGCAAGAGTGCTTAGTGCACCAGGATGATGGACAGTGGGCAGTGGCTTCACAGCAATGGGATGCAGTGGTGTCCAATGGCATCATGACCCTTCCTGTTGAGAGCTCACCCCACCCCCAGATTGCCACCAGTCCCATATGGGCTTAAGCCTGAACAATCTGTGGTTTAAATATGTCCCCCACCAAAAGTTAATGTGTTGGGACACCTGATCCCTAGTCACATGCTAACAGTGTTTGGAGACAGGGCTTAAGGGACTGAGCCAGGATTAGATGAGGTTCTGGGGGAGGGATTCCCAGACTTGGCTCTATAAAAGAAAGGGCGACCTAACTGGCACACTTAATCTTCCTCTCCATAAGATGTGCTCTGTCCTGTTGTCCTGGGAGGTTCCATAACAGATGTCAACACTGATGAAGAACTCACTCCCCAACCTCTAGAACCATAAGCCAAACACATTTCTATGCTCTGTAAATTACCATGTTGGGTGTTTTGTCATAGCAACAGAAAACAAAACTAAGATAGTACCCCCAGCAACCATGGACTCTGGATTGTTCATCAGACACTGGGTGTCATTTGATCTGTCAGTCTACAAAACCAGTGAGTCAAGATGTTCCATAGTCAATGGGGAGAGATATACATGGGCCAGACTCCAGCAGGCCCTAATCATACATGTGAAGATCACGAGCAGGTGCCTGGCACAGCCTCTCCCTCAGTTCCTTCTGAGGACTCATGGGAAATTTCTGGCATCTAATCACTGAGGAAGAACAAGGAAGCTTGACAGGCAGGTGGTCTACTGTGACAGCAGGAAGCGGGCAAAGTTGCAGAGTGACAGCTCTATTCTGGTTCAGCCTGAGATGTGAACAGCACTCAGGCTCTGCTAGTTGAGAGCTCTTAGCACCCAAGAACTACAAAGCTGGGCTTGCATTTTCCACCGGACAATGAACATCAGCGGCATAGCCAGTCAAATGTTATAAGATCTGCAGGGCCGATAACGCTGCTCCAGTTACTTCCTGGGAAAGACACTTGCACTAAGTTCATGTCACAGAATAGCACTGGGGAAGACATGCACAGATAAGTGTGTGACACGTGTACAAAGATAGATGATAGATGGGGAGAGATGACTGATAGATACACAGGTATGATAGATAGATAGATAGAGATAGATAGATAGATAGATAGATAATAGATATAGATAGATAGATAGAGATAGATAGATAGGGTGAGTGAATGGTTCAAGTCCAAAAGAAACTACAATTCTCCAAACTCCAAAAGGCAGTAAAACTATCCCGAAAATGGGCTAAACCTGGACTATAGGATTTCTGGAGATTAGATAAAGGCCAACATTCCTCAGGAACTTATGAAGCCAGTTCTCCTCTACCAAAAGGAGTCATTTCCTTACCTCTGCAGAAGGGACTGTGGCTACACGTGTGTCTATCACCATATCAAAGCTCATGCTGGCCTCCAGCCTCCCTCATTATCACAAGTACCTGTCACACACTTCAAAGTCCATGCTACCACCTCCTCCCCTACCCCAAACTCCCTCCAGCTCTCAGGCTCCCCTCCCCTCCCAACACACACTCATTCTCTTTATAACCCTGCTGTTTCCACTCTGTTCTTCTCCTGTTTCTCTCCCTGTGTTTTCTCGTTCTCTATCCCCTGCTACTCTCCCCTCTCTCACAGACAGCCCTGGCCAAATTCAGTCTATTTCTTTCTCTCTCTGCTCTGAACTCTTCCAGATCCTCTGGCTGTTCTCTCTTTATCTACAGTAAAAGCCTTCCCCTTAACCATACCATGGAGTGGTCATGTCATCAGTTTAAACAGATGGCAGGTAGAGAGACCAGTACGGATGGTAGATAGATAATAGACTAATATAGAAGACAGATTATTAATAGATAACATAGATAGAAAGATAGATAGCTAAACAGATGATACATTACATGGATTGATTGGTACTTGACAGAAGGATAGATCAGAACTCATTTTTAAATACCAAGAAATAGAGACAGGAAGGGAGAAACAGGGAGCAGAATAGGTTAAAGCAGTGGGAACAGCAACATTTACAGACATCTGGTAAACATGGAGACTCCATACAATTCCTGTGACTTCACTGTAAGCTTGATACTATGTAAAGATAAGATGCCAAGAGAGAGAAAAAGACCTTCATGCCACCCTTATTTTCAGTATATGGAGATCTATTTATCATCTATCAATGGTCTATCTATACATCACTTATCAATCATTCAATTAATATCTATCTTTTTGTTTGTTTTGAGGCAAAGTCCCAATCTGTAGCCCAGGTTGCCCTAGAACTTACTATGTAGCAAAGGTTCCCCTCTGTCCTGCTTTAGCCTCTCCAGTGTTGAGGTGAGATTATAGGCATTCGCCATCATGCTCCTTCTGATGCTTAAATCACCCTGAGCCCATGCCACCATCCCTTGCCTGTTTCAAACTTGCCTTGACACAGTTAAAGCCCTGGTGTACTGGGGGAGGGGGGCAGGACTTCAGTGCATCAGAGTCCCTGTAGCCCTTCATTGTCTGGGCCAACAAGGGTGGTCTTTACCCTGGGCAAGGTGTGGGGAATTCGGTGTAGCGTAGGCACCACACGGGAACTGTTTACTGAACACCTACTCCATGTCACACCTCATGCTATTTGCACTGGGGTGTAGCAGGAAATGAGGACACAGAAGCCCTTTGTGCAACAAACGTGATATGTACTTAAGATGTGAAGACATGACTCACTGGCAGCATGACAAGTGTTCTGCCTTAAGTGTCATCTTCTGGCATGAGCAATGAGTCCCTCTGAAATGTAAGGGGGATGGGGACCCAACCAGTGTGGGACTCAGTCCAGCACCTCTTTGGCTGCAGCCCCCTCTCCTGGGCCTGTTTCATGGTCCATCTTATCCATGCTCTTCCCTCGCTCCCACGCTACATGGCACTAGCTTATCTCCTACATGGGCCATCTGACTTCCGAGTGTTGTCCTCAGTTCCTGCTGCACCCCAGTGCAAGCAGCATGAGGTGATAAGCAGTTACCAGGTGTGGTGCCTACCGGGGTTGCCCACACCTTGCCCAGGCCTTGTTAGCCTGAATGATGATAACTTCTCAAACAGAGATGGGGGTTTGCACAGCAGGGTTCATCTTCCCATCTATAAGACATTGTCCCAGCGCAGTGCTGACCTGGGTCACAGCAGGTGGTTGTCTGAACCCCCTGTGACCCCACTCCCCAGACTGGCTATAAAGGAAAGAGGGACCCCACACATCTGAGAAACTCCTGAACTGAGTGGGCTTTCCTGGGGGTCTGACAACAGACCCCTCAGCTCAGGAGAATGGGATGAAAAACTTTTGTGAGAGATAAGGGACACAAAAGACAGCGCCCCACAAAGCCCTCAGCTCTGGTCTCTCCTCTGAGGTGGCTTTGAGCTCACAGATATATCTAACCACCCTCTGCTGCTCCCGACCCCGACCCCTCCCCCTAATTCACAAGGAGTCATCCATACAGTCTCCTAAACCAGAACTCAGCTCTGTCTTTCACCACTATATTTACTCTGATCAACCAGTCAGATGGTCCCTGGAAGGTCACATGTCATGGCTGGCCTCAAAAACCTAGTGTCTAGTATGTGCTAGTTAGGCTTGTTTCTTTTTCCAACTTGACACAAGCTAGAGTTACCTGGGAAGAGGGAACTCAGTTGAGACTGAGAAAACATCTCCACTGGACAGATCAACGGGCAAGCCCGTGGGACATTTTCTCGATTAATAATTGATGTGGCAGGGCCCAGCCCACTGTGGGCCCATCACCCCTGGTTAGGTGGTCTGATTTCTATAAGGAAGCAAGCCAGGAAGCAGCACTCCTCCATGGCCTCTGCTACAGTTCCTGCTTCCAGGTCTCTGCCTTGCTTGAGTTCCAGCTCAGACTACCACAGGGAGTTAAATTTGTAAACCAAAATTAACCCTTTCTTCTCCAAGTTGGTTCTGGTTGTGGTGTTTATCACAATAAGAGCAAAATAGGACATAAGCCACCCCCCTCCATTCCACACACACACACACACACACTTTTTCCTTAGGCAAGGTCTCTCATGTAGCTTGGGCTAGCTTTGAACTCATTGTATAGTGGAGGGTGACCTTGAATTCCTGATTCCGCTGGTGCTGAGATTATAAACATTTGCTACCTTGTATCGGGGATTGAGCCTAGCACTATGTAGCCTGGTCTTCTCTTGAACTCAAGGTGCTCCTCCAATATCAGCTTCACTTCCCAACTGAGCTGTGGTCACAGTTGCTAAAAGGAAAGCTCTCCCCCCCCCATTTTTTATTGTTTCTCATCAATAGTAATAGAAAAATCATATACAACAACAACAACAAAAAAGTCGAGATGGACTACCCCAGGAGCTGACAATTTACCTCGGGGTGTCCCAGACTGAGCATAGTGACATTTGGGGACACTAATTCTTTGTTGTCCTGTGAGCTGTAGGGTGTCCGTAGTAAGCCAGTAACTCATCCACCCCAGCTGTGACAACCAATCCACCTCCAGACATTACAACACATCGCCAAGGGACATGGCATTGAAGATGGCTGGTTTCTGTCCCTCAGAACTGGGAGGTTCAGGCAAATTAAGCCACCAGTAGTCACTGAAAAAAACAAAGCTGGGCTGGAGCCCAAGAGCTCATCCAGAGCCTAAATCTTTCCCAGCCAGTGTCATTTTTAGCTAGCTTAAAATAAATCTATGTGTGTGCACACATGTTTTTGTTGTGAATGGGGCACATGTGGCATGTGTGTAGCAGTCCAAGGACAACCTCAGGTGTCAGGTCTCACCTTCTACCTCCTTTGAAGCAGGGTTCCTTTGTTTTTCCTTGTTGTGTTCCCCAGAACAGCTGAGTTAGCAGGTAGCTTCCAGGGATTCTGTCTCCACCTCCCATCTTAGAAGATCTGGGATTATGGACTTCCAGCCCCATACCCAGCACATAAAGCTAGAGATTCAAACTCAGGTCTTCCTGATTACATAGTAGCACCTTACCCATTGAGCCATCTCCTAGCCCTAGTCTGTTTAAATAGCATCACCAACTTGCTGCCTAGGCCAGCTGGGCATTTGGGGGTAGGTGAAACTGTTTTGAGACAAGGTCTCACTAGATAGCCCAGGCTACCCTGGAACTATGTAGCCCAGGCTGGCTTTGAACTCTTGGCTTCCCAGTAAGTATCACTCTGTAGAAAAAAATGTACTCAAGGCACAAGACTTCTTCAGGGAGGGGGTATGGAATGCCAAGTTGAGGTTGCCATCACAGGCTGGCTTGACTTCCTACTCCTTCCAAAGAGAGAGCAGGGGAGCCCATCCCCCAACCCTTCTGCTCTTCACCATATCTTCCTTCAGCCTGTGCCTGATAGCGCCAGAAGGAAGAGTTCAAGCCGTCCTGGCAATTCAAAATGATACACCCCAGCTCTGGGCAGGGAGAACGGATATGGAATGTGTGAGAAGCAGCCCCCCAAAGAGTCAGAGGCCAGCTGGTGCATCTGAGCTCATTACTAGAGTAAGTCAGAGCACATTGTGACACCCCGGGCTTCGTCTCCAGCCTGAATGTCTGGCACAGGAAGCCATGAGTTTGAGCTGTCGCAAGCACGCTGTCCCTGCTGTCTGCCAGGAGGGTCTGATCAAAGCACAGCCGGGGGTTTAGTGGTTTTTATTTAATATCCAGAAATCCAAAGGACACTTTGCTTCAAACAATTAAAAAGACAATAAAGCGCTACAGCACAGAGGGGGAACTGATTTGGCTGTTTGAAAACAAGATCCCGTTTTGTCAGGCCAATGAGGATACAGGGGCCCTGGGCTCAGGGCTTGCATGACTGGATGCAAAAGAGGAACAAGAGCTGCCTGCCAGGTCATCAGGGCTGGAGGAGACATGCCAGTTGGTGCAGGACAAAGGGGAGTAACCCCAGACCTGGTCCACATACCTGGAGGAGAGGGGGGTACAGACCTGCCTGATGCTTCCTTGTGACTATGTGGGTGGGATGAAAGATGATGGCATTTCTACCAGTTTTGGTGGCCAGACTTCTCTTCAAATTAAATATCAGGAGAGAATGTAGATCCAAACAGTAGAAGGTTCCAGAACTTCCTTGAACTCAAAGAAAGAGCCATGGGAAAGTTGGCAGAGGAGTCACTGGTTACCTGAGGGCATGGAGGGAGACAGCTCCCCCTAAATTAATGGGGCACCAGATGGCTTACACAGGTGGCCCTGTAGTTGACCTAGGAGTTCTCTATGCCTCTGTCCAGGCTGTGGTGTGAGGGCTAACTCCACATTAGGTAGACTTTCACTGGCATTTCAAAACCACACTTCCATGCTCAGCCAACAGCAAAGGTCATGCCTTCAAGGAACCCTGGCTTCACAAGTCCTGCTTTGGGCAAAGGAGTCGGCTTGGATTCCAAGTGCGGTTTGTGTCCTCCAGATAGGGATGTGCAGGAAACCACTGCCTTTCCCAGACCAACCCTTTTTCCCCTCAGCACCATAGGTCTCTGCACACCCTTTGTATCAAGGCTCCCTGCCCCGGGGATGAGACACCCTTGCCAAGACCACCTGTGAGCAGAGCAAGGAGGACCCAGCAGCTGTGGCTGTGTGCATGTAGGGAAAGCTGCACAGAACGTTCCAGTCCTGGCTATTTTGTCAGTGTGGCTCTTTAATGTCACTGCATCCCACGGGGAGACACGGTAATGCCGTTTTAATTATCTCTTTCCCCTGCTGGGAAGCCACCTCCATTGGAGCAAACTATTCCAAGCCCATCCCCAGCTTAGCAACAGCGGAACCAAGGGAGGATATTAAACTGTTTGCTGGAACTTCGCTGCTGGCATTCTACTCGGTATCAAAACCTCACTTCACAGCCCTAGTCCACGACAAAGTGGGGATCGGAAGAGAGAGGCTCACTGTAGCTGCCGTGGGTGCTCAAGGCTTAAGGAAGAGGGTGGCAGGAGGAAGTAGGAGGAAAATGAGAGGGGGTGAACCAGAGAAGCAGGATGCCAGTGATGGCATCACCACGACTCTCTAGACTCAAGGAGAATGAGTGGTGAATGGCTTGTGTGAACAGCAGCATTTTCTGTTATAGGACATGCTGCAGGGGGTGCCAGCAGCGTTCTAGGAAGGATGTGGACACTTCATATGCCCCCACAACCAGCTGAGCATGCCCCACAGACCTACTCCCAGCATGTTGGAGGGAGACCTTGCAGCTGTCATGGGGTCAGTGAGGTCATACAGGGGATGGGTTCCACATCAGAAGGAAGAGGAGACTAATACAGGAAAAGGGATGGTGTAAGGCAGAGAGAAGCAGTGAAAAAGAAACCTCAGAATCCAGCCCTGCAAGCACTTCCAGCCTCCAGAGCCGCCAGATGCACGCCTCTGTCATTCTGGCTGCCTGTAGCCTGTGGTCACACCCTTGTAAAATCTCTAAAACTGTGTCCATTCCCCAACAGGGCCTCAGAGACGCAAGGTTCTGGCTCCAAGCCGTCTCAAGCGGCACATTCAGAGCCAGCAAGAGACCCAGACAGGCCCTGTGAATCTTCTCTGGGGGCCTGAGGCATTCTGGGTCCTGAGAGTTTATGTAAAAGGTCAGTCAAGTCCAGTAAACCACAAGATGGATGGGGGTGGGGCAGGGACACACATCACAAGTCTAAGCCTGAGACAGGAATGAAAAACGGCAAGGATCTTTTTACTAAGACAAGAGCCTGCTTCCAGGGAGAGCCCAACCCAGGGGATTCCTGAGTCCCTGAAGCAGGGGCTGCCGCGCTCCTGCCATCAGTAATTGCTCGTGGGTTGGAGTTCAGGTGGACAGCCCTCTCCAGCTGAGGGCTAAGCTAGGGGTCCGTTCTTTTTCATCTCTTGATAGCAGCGAAGAAACAGAGGAGGTGAGGCCTCAAACCGGAGAGGGTGTTTAAAGCACCAAGTTCTCAAAGGCCTAACTGGCTGGCCAAGGAGCCACAGAGCAAACAGGCTTAAAACAACCACACAAGACAGGGAGCGGAGAGGAGGGGCGTTGCACAGCTGGGATGGGAAGCCTGAGGCCTCCCTGGAGGAAGTGTCTCCTGGGAAGGCAGGGACCGTGGACAGATACACAGATTTTTCTTGCCTAGAATTTGTCCCAGAAGGATCAGCTGCTCTGTCACTCCACGTCCTTGTACTTGGTGAACAGAGTGTAAAGGACCCGCAAAGTAGATTTGAGGTCCAAGTTTACCACATCTGCAGAAGGAAACAGACAGACAGAGTTGGTTGAAGAGGACAGACTCCAGGAGGTGTTAGCTGCATTGTCCCATATGCAGCTGAAAATGTCTGCTGCCTGTCCATAGGACACGCAGGCCGCCCGGGGCCCTGGCCCCTGCTGTTCCTCTCTTTGTGCTCTGAGCTGCTTTAGTGGGGTGTTACCTTCAGGGCGTGCCTTGGGCTTCTTGAGTCCTCCATCAAGCATCAGCTCAAAGGCAAAGGCCACATTGTGCACCTGCCAGAGGCAAGACAGCAACGGGGTCAGTGTCAGTGAGGTCCATGTCCCCACGCCTGACCATATCCGCACTCCTTTCGTCTGTGTGGAAAGAACTGACAGCTTCCCTTTGTACAAAACCCACCAGGACACAGGACAGGACATGGGGTAAGCACACACAGTGAGTCCACTAGGGGTAACTCAACAGTTCCTGCTCCTCATGTCATGGATCTGTGTTTGGAAGATAGGAGGATAGCAGCTTCCAGCTCTGAGATGAGAAATGACAGACTGGGAAACCAGGCTTGGGAAAGACAAGTCCCTTGCAAAGGCACTCAACTCTGGACATTCCTCTGGGCACAGGGCAGCTTCGGGCTACCTGACTAAAGAGCTGGGCATCTGTGGAGGCCTGACTGTGTCTCTGTGGGGTACACTGCTCTTGAGGCAATTGCGGACCCAGTTGAAATTGGGGTTACCCCAAGTCTCTGGTCCCAGTCCTGACCATCTGCGGGTCCACCCTGCCCACCCAACCGAACACTCCATTAAGGCTTCCTTTCTGCTAATGATGGCCAGAGAGCCTGAGGCCTCTCCATCATGTTTAAAGTCTACAGGAGTCAAGACCAACTAAACCGTGTATAGCTTCTGCCTGCCCTGAGCAGAGGGGGATGGGAAGGTAGACCTCTAAAACAGCAAGGGCACAGACCCCAGCTGGACAGGCCTGAGGGCTCACAGTGACCGACTGCCTCTCCAGTAGTAGTGCTGTCTGTCACTCCCCTGTGGGTGAGCCAGAAATGCCAGCAATAATCTCCCTTACAGTGTCAATCCTGAATTAACAGAAGGCAGGAGCCCACAGGATCTGAGCTGCCTGGTCTTGTGGCTCTCCCTCCCCCTCCCCCAGTGCTGGAGAGAGAACCCAGGGTTTCCTGTGCACTAGGCACGTGCTCTGCCACTGAGCTATTCCTCAACCTAATGTTGTTTTTTTTTTTTTTTTTTTTTTTTTTCTGAGACAGTCTCCTTTAGCCCAGGCTGGCCTCAAACTTAGTGTAGGAAGAAAACTTTGAACTTCTAACCTTCCTGACTCCACCTGCTGGGATTACAGATGCTAATCATTGTGCCTGTTTACACAATGCCAGGGATAGAACCCAGGACCTGTGTATGCTAGGCAAGTACTCTACCATCTAAGCAGCATCTCCGCAGACCAATGCCTTTGGTTAAAACTGTAGGCTGCTGCTCTTTTTTGAGGGAGCACCTCCTGGAACATCTCCTACTGGGCTTGCTGCATCTCTGCCTCCTTCAGCACCCTTGAGATGTCACCAAGATGCCTGAGGCCAGAGCAAAGGACCCTCAACTTCAGACCACAGAGCTCATCAGACACACTGCCTGCCCCAGAGCAGGGCATGGCCCTCCCAGCCATGAGGAGCAGGAGACAAATACATGGGTCAAGGCTCATAGAGGTGTGGCAATAACTTGTGCTGATCCTCACTGCGCCCACCCTCCCCCCAGGAGGAAGAGGTCAGTGTGTGTGTGTGTGTGTGTGTGTGTGTGTGTGTGTGTGTAAATAAGAAAGGGACCCAATCCTTGTGCCTCTCTAAGGAGAGAGCCCCAGGTGCCTGCAGAGTTACACACCCTAACCTCCTGTCTCCCTGGAGAATGGGTGGACCCTCTGGATGTGTGCTCATCACCAGAGGCATCCTTGAGCCTTCTAGGCCAGGATAGTGCCAGCATAGATGTTCATCCTACTTTCAAAGGGAGAAAGCCAGGCTGAGGAGCGTGGCTTCTTTGGTCTGTAAAAAGCCTTGTTTGGACAAAGACCCAGTTCTATTGGTTATCCACGGCTCTCACCAGCCTCCTTATTGGTTTAAACAAAGACAAGATTTCCCAGAGATAATAGAGCTACATAGAGCCTGGACATGCACGAACCTGTGCACCAGACACAATGCCCTCTGATTTCTACAACCGCATCAGGCTCCATGGTCCTGTACCACTCCATGGTCTGTACCACTCACTCCTCACTGCACTTGCTCTCCCCCACCCCAATATGTTCTCCAGCATGCCAAGACCTCTCTAATCTGCCCAATTCTATCTCTGCAGGCAGACAGACTGCTTGGGGCCAGGAGCCAGCAGATTGATAAACACTGGCCTGTCCTCTGCTGTTACCCTGGCTCCCACTGCGGGTGCCACCGTCTGCCTCCATGCCTCATGGACCTCACACTTTGGAAAAATAAAGTGGCAGGTGCCATGAGTCCCAGGTAGCCCAGCCTGGCCTCTGCCAAGTCCCCAGAAGTGAGGCACTAACTCTTCAGTTGCAGAACTAACTTCAGGAAACCCGGGAGGGACAGACAGCACAGGAGGAGTGGAGACAGGGACACAGGTGGTGGAGGGTCGATTCAGAGGGTCCTACAGGAGGGATAAAATACAGCAGAAATAAAATATGCATACATGCACACAGCCCCACCACATTACATACATATATGCTCACATATTCATATATGCTCATATACGCACACATACACACATACAAATCCACAAGGCATATATGAGAATATACACACATATATGCATACATAAATACAGACACACACCTACAGATATGTATATTTATATAAATGAATACTCATGCATATACACTCACAAAGAGACAAGCATACATACACAGAGACATGTACACACATATATACACACACTAACATACACATACACTGAGACATATACATACATGGCTACATACTGTCCTGTATGTATATGCATGAAGAGACATATATGTACATATATACAAACACAGGCATACAGATACACACACACACACACACACGCCTTCAGATGACACAAATTGCAGATGGACAGTGTCTGGGGAATGCAGCATACTGAACAATCACCCTCCACTGTTGCTCCCTAACAATACAGAAAGAAGCTACTTTGCATAGCATTTGCATAGCATTAAGTATTATAAGCCACCAGACAGGATTTAACATCTACAGCAGGAAGTGTGTAGGCTTTATACTTTATACGACATTTCACATGTGGGACTTGAGCATCTGTAGGCTTTGGTCCCCAGCAGATTCAGAGGGATGACTGTAAATATTTGAAAAATTCACACAGCCAGAAGCTTGAAGAAAGAGACACAGGCAGGCACATGCTACAGAGCCACACGTGTTACCCTAGAACATAACATTTGGAGGCTCCCAAAATAAGGAAGCCCAAAGAGTTGTGTGGCATTTGACCAGTCATAAAAAAAAATCCAAAAACAAAAATAACAACAAAACAAACAAAAAACCCCAAGCCTGTGGGAAAGACTTGGAGAATCATGACCAAGAAGACTTGGATGTACTGCATGCCACAAAGGGGTATCCTATTCTGTCTTCAGGGAACTATATCAGATAGAATCCCACATGTGTAGCTTCACATTCTAAAGAATACTGAGAGGCTGCAGCTGGCCAGTGGCATCAGGGGACATTCCGTCTGTCTACCCCAGTGAGCAGGGCTGCGGCCACTCTCAGGAGACACTTACCTTCTGGTCGAAGCTGTCAGGTGTCAGATAGAAGTTGTGGAGGGGGACGAAGTAGTCTTCAAGGAGGCCCAGAAGCAGAACCAGGTACACACCATCTGCAAACTGCAGAGAAAATTCGGTGACAATTGTGGGGCGTGTGTGGAATGGACTGACACCCTGCATGTGAGTCGAAGGGTGTGGGAATGCCCACAAGATGCAGTACTCACCCCAGGACCCCATCCACTCAGCACTCCCAATCTGCACTTGGAACTCTCAGCAGAGCTCAAGGGAAGAGGCCCATGCCCTAGTCACCCACAGGAGATGACCAGGGCTTCAGAACAAAGGGCCGGTCTCTTGGCACCCATGCCCCTCCCTGAGCAAGCCAGGAAAGGGCAATGGCTGCTTTTTACCAGGGTAGCAATGAACCCCGGAGATATAGAACATAAAACTTGCCACCTTGACCAGTTTTACACAATTTTAACTTTTAGATTTATTTCATGTGTGTGAGTGGTTTGCCTGCATGTGTGTATGTGTACCATGTGTGTGCCTGGTGCCCCTGGAGATCAGAAGATACTGGATCCACCAGAACTGGAGTTACAGTTGCAAGCTGCTATGTGGGGTGGGTACTAGGAATTGGATTGGGGTCCTTTGCAAGAGGCACACATGCTCAGATCCACTGATCCATCTCTGCAGCCCTTACATTTTTATTTGTGTTTTGTACATGCATCTACCACAGTGCACAAGTGGAGGTATGAGGATAACTCTCCTCTCACCATGTATGACCTAGCGGTTAACCTCGGGTCATGAAGCTTGGTGGCAAATGCCTTAACCTGGTGATGAGCCATCTCCCTAGCCCCATCTTTACCACTTTTAGGTCTTCCAGTGTCATGATGAGCATTCACACTGTCATGCACTGTCACTACAAGCCACCTCCAGAATTCTGTCTTCATTAAACACTGATTCCTTAGGAAACCCCATACTCCTTCTGTTATTATTATTATATAATTTTTTTAATCTTTTTGAGGCAGGGTCATAAATGTATTCCAGGCTGGCCTCAAACTCAAAATGATCTTCCTGCCCCAGCTTCCTGAGTGTTAGAATTTGGGGTTTTGGCGTGTTGTGTGTGTGTGTGTGTGTGTGTGTATTGTGTGTATATGAGTATACCTACAGGCAAGCACACAGAGGTCAGAGGACATCAGGTGTCCTCCTGAGACAGGGTTTCTCACTGGACCTGAAGCTCACCATTTTCAGCTAGTTTGGCTGGCCAGCGACTCAGTCCTACAGATCCTATCTGGTCCCCCACAGCGCTGGGGTCACAGGTGCACATGACCACACACACCTGGCTTTTTATCTGGGTGTTAGGGATTTGAACTCAGGTCCTCATATTTGCACAGCATGTGCTCTGGCCCACTGAGCCTGCTCCCTAGCCCAGTATTTTTTTTAAAACATGTCCTCACTCCAGCCTCGCCTGGTCTGGAATTTTCAGCCATTTTTCTGCCTCAGCCTCCTGAGTATTGATATTAGAAATATGTGCAGTCAGCCCCATATCATTTCTACCTCCAGAGGTTTTATTCTGGGGGTCTCACACATGTGGGTCACATGGCACCCATCCTTTCACACCCAGACTCTGTTTTTTTTTTTTTTTTCTTGACTAACCATTTTAATTGTGCCTGTTTATAAAACCTTCACCACTCAGATTGCCAGTAGCATCACTACTTGGCAAGCAATATTTGGAACTCCTGAATTTGACATATTTTTTATTTTTAGATTTGTTTTGTGTATGAGTGTTTTACCTGCAAGTATGTATGTATGTACAAGCACAATAGGCATGCCCAATGTCCATGGAGGTCAGAAGAGGGCATTGGATCCTCTGGAATTGGGGTTAAAGATGGTTGTGAATCACTATGTGGGTGCTAGGAACCAAACCTGGGTCTTCTATAAGAGCAACAACTGCTCTTGACTACTGAGCCATCTCTCCAGCCCCCTTGGTTCGCTTTTAATTATATCATTTATTTGGTGTGTGCACACACATGCCACAGCACACATGTGGAAGTCAGAGGACAATTTGTGGGGATCAGTTCTCTCCCTCAACCAGTTGGGTTCCAGGATCAAAGTCAGGTTGACAGATTGGCAGCAAGGATCTTCATCCTCTGAACCATTTTGCTGGCTCCTGAATTTGGCTCTTTAAAAGCTTATTAAAATACAGAAGGTAACTCCCAGGGGTACTGAACATGTTTCAGCATGGACACACATGGCCAGTGACTGCCGTAGTGAATGGCACACCTCTACCATTAAAGGAGGGTCGACAGTCAGGGTTCTTCTAAGGTTCCCAGGCAGGACTCCTAGAGAGGTAGGAGGGGCTAGGACACCTCAGAGGCCTTCAGCTTCCAGGGACTAGCACCTCCAGATATGTAAATGACAGCATGGAGTAGGGGAAGTACCCCTTTAAAAACTCAACCGCTTTTAACCCAGCCCTCCAATGTCCCAGAGGATCTTGGATACTCTCACCTAACAGCATTTAAGTAGAAAAGGGAACATCACAACTATCTGATTTTAAGAGCCAGGAGCTTAGGGGAAAATGTCCCTAAGAAGCAAAAGGTGGCATAAAGTCATTTGTGTGACAGGCCTCCAGGGGGCCAGCTACCAAGCACAGACTTAATAGGATGTCAGAGATGGCTAAAGCAGACTTTGACTGGTTTACACTGTGTGATAGTGATAGCAGGGAAGAAAAAGACAATGAGCAAATTCAGATTTCCCCCGGTCTAAGATACTCCGGCTGTGAGTCCTGAGGAGCCACATAAGAAACAGCACTCGGGAGGCAGAGGCAGGTGGATCTCTGAGTTTAAGATCAGCCTGGTCTACAGAGAGTTCCAGGACAGGAGGGAAGGAAGGAAGAATGCTGGGTGGGCTGCCTTGGACGTGGGTCAGCTGCCCACACAGACGAAGCCACTCCCACGATCAGACCTTCCTAGGTCTCATGGTGCTTGCAGCTTTGCTCTTACACCTCCATGTCTGTCTCCGTTTCTAGATGTTAGCCCCAAGGAAAGACAGGGCACAAATAACTTCTGGCATAACACCCACCACTTGGCATGCCCATGAGTGGGAACGGGTCCAGTCATTGGCTGCTTTACTCTAATGCAGCCTCACACCTGAAGCGAAGGCAATTATTAACAGTGCTGGGGAGGAACCCTTGAATGTGAGCAAATGTTATGTGACTGAGTTGCACTTCCCAACTCAAGAAGGGTATGGTTAAAAGGGACCAGTAGTGCCAGGTATGGTGGTGCGTGCCTATAACCTTGCCACTCAGGAGGCTGAGACAGGAGGATCACCAAAAGTTTAAGGCTAGACCCTGTCTTGAGGAGAGGGAGGGAGGGACAGAGAGAAAGAGGGAGGGATGAAGGGAGGGAGGGAGAGAGAAAGAGAGAGACTGAAAAGAGAAATAGCTTCAGACAGAGACATCCATCTCTTGCAAGAAGAGGCCTAAATGTATTTAGGGAGGAAATAAAACACAGCACATTAAAAAAACAGCTGTCCAGTGTGATGCACTGTTATTAAAGAGAGTGTGTTGTTTTATGCATGAACACTTTGAAAGAGACCCAGGCTGAGGGGGGGGGGGATCGGGGAGGGAGAGAAACAGCTTTCACTTTAGCTTCCAGAGCTTCAGGAAATGGAAAGTGTCACACCAGCAAGTGAGCTGCATGAGCAAACAGCCAAGGATAGGAGCTGCATCTGCAAATCACAGGCATGTGTGTGCACGTGTGCACATGCACACATACAGACTCAATCCACTCCCAGGGGCAGACCACACTGCATACACCCAGAATCCCCAGGAGAAGTGTTTGGAACAAACCCCGGAGTGCAGTGGGGTGATACATTATGGTGACTTTTGTTTGTTTTCCTTATCTTCATTTTCAGACATTTCTACGATGAACCTGAATTACTTTTTTAATTAGAAAAGCAAATGAGAGAAGTTAAAGAAAGAGAAAGCAATAGAAGAAAACGCCCAGGGGTTTAAGAAGGTTCAGTTGCGCATTAGAGATGTCTGTGCCGAGGATTCAGACTCAGAACTCACAACTAAGCTGGGGAAAATTCTGTTGGACCCCCAGGGCTTGTTGTATGCTTGGAGACCATCATCACAATGAGCTCTAGCTGGAGGAGAGTGTGTGAGATACGTATGGCTGAAGTGTTTTGTCCCTATTTCCCAAATGGATGCTTATTTTATTTCTATTCTTGTAATTTGTATGATGTATGGGGCAGGCAACAGGTTCGTGTCACAGTGTGTATGTAGTCAGATGGCAACTTGCTGGAGTCAGTTGTGTCCTTCCATTATGTGCATCCCTGGGGATCAAACTCAGGTCCCCAGACTTGCTTGGTAATCATTTTACCAGTGATCCATCTCGATGGCCTCAGGTTGGATGGCACATTGTCTCCATGCTGCCACAGGACCAAATGTGAGGTTGCAATGTCTCTACCACAGAAGCAGAAGGCAAAGGACTCTGTGGCAGGGTGGGATGGAGCCTGTCTCTCCCAAAATCCTAATCCCTAGACTCTGCATGTGACTCCACTTGGAAACAGGGTTTCTGTTGCACTTGTGTCGTTAGTGTGGGCTCCAAGCCAACATGATGTTTCTTTGCTCTCATGCATCCATTTCTAGACACTAACCCTGGGGAAGCAGATGGGGGGGGCTGGGGGATGGGGAGGGGGCAGAGAGCTGTGATGTACAGAATGTAGATGTACACATACAAAGATGCAGACACAGGAGGAGGCAAAAGAAGATGGAAGTGATGCATCTCCAGACAGAAGGACACCAAAGCCTGCCTGCAGAAGCACAGCAGAAAACAGAGGAACGGGGAAACAGCTAGCCTGCCCACACTGCAACTCTAGACTCCCAGCTTGCAGAGCCCATGGCTTCAGTCTTCAGTCTCTGGGTGTCACAGCTACAGAAAGCAGAGTGTCTGAGCAGCCAGCTTGGTCAGGCTGGGACAATACTGTGAGTTACAGCAATACTGTGTGTTACACACTGGGAGGTCCTCCTAAGAGAGATAAGGTGGTTGTCTCTTGAGTTGAGAGCTGCTAGAAGCACAGGCCAGAGGGACCCTCCACCGAAGCCCTGCCTACCTGGGTCTCCAGGTCAGTCACCTCCAAGTTCAGCTTATTCAGGTGTTTGTTCACAAATGTGATGAGAGACTGTCATGGCAGAGAAGCAAAGGCATTATCAGCAACGTTCTGCAGAACTCCCCCCCTCTTCAACATGGTGGTTTGAGACCCTCCAGATCCTCCTCTGGTGGCTATAATTAAAAGGTTATGTATCAGACACTATACTCTAAAGCCAGCACTAGTCTTAATGACCCAGTGCTAACCGGGATCAGGCTGTATATTCAGTCTGTGGTCTACACGACCCTATTGTAAAGGAGTACTGCCATGCCACACATTGCTGGCTGTGGTCTCAATGCACAAGGCCAACCTTAGGAACCTCAAACACCTTTCATCTCTATCTTAGCCTGCCTTGGATACGCAGAGAATCTAAACAGGTCCCATGAGGGGTGGGGTTGGGAGGGGTTGGGGGGAGATCTACCTTCTTCACAAGGTTGAGTTTGTCTGGTGCGTGATCGAAAAGCGTGTCGAAGGCATCCCGCTCTGCCATGACATGCAAGAGAGAACACAAAGGGGAGATGGAGAGAGGACTCTGCTGCCCTCATCCCAACCTTCAACCATCAGTTCTGGAAACAGCCACCCTGCTCCCTGGGGATATTCTGCCTTGGGGCTCCTGCCTACTTGGTCCCTCTAGTTTCTGCCAGAGCAGAGGAGCCTGCGAATTGGCATTGTCTCTGAGTGTGAGTAAAACTGCAATCATAAGCTGACTTATGAACCAAGGGTTCAGGAGGGCTTTCTCAAACTCTGTTAACTATCTGTAACGCTTTGGGCGTGGAATACCGAGCCACACATGAGCACCTATGTGCTTCCATGGAGCACTTGAACATCCTGGACTCTACTTTCCTACGCTCCATCACTGTCTGGAATCCCAACACTTCAACTCTTGGCCAGGTCTGCTGCCCCCATGCCAGGTCCACCTCCCCTTAGCAGGGGATGGCCACAGCCTCCAAGCCGTCTGACCTCTTCTCCCTCAGCAGCCAGACTCTAAAAGTGCAACTAGATGTCTTCTTGCCACTGGCTCATGGGAAACCTACCTCTCATCACTCTTAGACTGTGGTCCATCCTTTCTCCTCAGTATAACAAGATGGCCACCCTCTCACACTTCTCCCAGGCTTTACAAAATGGTCTCTCTCTACCCCTGAGGTGCAGACATGCCTCAGGGCCTTTGACACAGCTGCACTGCCCCCAGGTTGCTCTCCAAGGTTACCTGCTTTGAAGGGCTCAGACTAGTATTTATCACAACTTGAAATGACAGTTTCTCCTTGCAGTACTGTCTGCTGGACTTTTGGTCCCTAGCCCTCCTGGAGAGATGGAGCACTCTCCCCCTGCTGGCCCTGTCTCTAACCCCAGCGTCAGGGAAGAGCCAGCAGAGGTGCTCAATGTAAAGGCACCTGAGCCCTTGGTGTCCCCTGCAGGCAGCCGGTTCCTCCCTGAGATGTGTCACCTCTCTCTTCCCTGAGGAATCACAGCCAGTTCTGTCACCTGTGTGCAAGCTACCACCCCAATCAGCACACAAGTCCCCATCCTTCTCTACTTGATTGAGGCCATCAGAGGATAGAAGCCTTGCAAAATTAGGACATGTAAAAAACAAGTTGGCAAAGAGGTAACACCGGAACCCAGAAACCCCTCCCTTCCCACAAAAGACACCTCCAGTCCACCAAGGCTGACAAAGGAAAAGAAAATTTTTTAATCTGAAAATCTGCATGTATCTCTGGCTCAGGACACAAGCACTCCAAAGTGTCTGTGGGTGGCCTGGGGCTCATTGTAACACTGTGGCACACCTCTGGGGGCAGACTTAAGATGCTAGTGAGAGATGCTGACACATGAATTTGTATGAACTACATGTGACAAACAGAGCACTCAGAAAAGCCTACTCTATGCAAATGAACTAAAATACCCTTGCTATGCAAATGAGGGAAAATCGGCTCCAAGGTAACTGGGAAGCCCAGCTCTGCACACTGGAGGCCTTACTTCCTCCCTTGAAAGTGAATCCTTCCTCAGTAAACTGGCTGTTCTGGCTGCAACTGTGCATCTCTCTGCTCTGTTCCTTGCTCTTTGTTCAGGGACACAAGAACCCCTCTAGAGGTGCCCTCTGAACTCTATTATCTGCTAGAAGTCTTTGGACTAGATGGCTGCAGCCCAAGTCCAAGCACAGGCCTGGGACCCCCAGAGCCCACAGAGCACTGCAAGGGACCTAGGCCTCGACCTCTGTCTTCTCGGTTCTTGGGGCATTGTGTGCTCTTGGGACCCAGCTAGCTGTCTATTCCCAGCTCCAACACAGAGCCCTGGTGGGACTGGGGGCACAGGGAGCCTTCTCTCACCTTGTGGGGAGAGGAGGAGGAGGGAGAACTAAGAAGACTTTGGAGAGCTGAGAAAGCCAGGGTTCCTAGGAGAACAGGCAGCCAGAACAGTCTATGAGAAGCCTCCTAACCCCAACAAGAAGGTGCCAGAGACTCAGGCCAGGGTCTGGAGACATCTCCATCCAAACTGGGGCCTCTTCTTCAGTCTTGGGGAAGGTGAGAGGCAAAATGGAGAGAAGGGACGTGTGTGTGTGTGTGTGTGTGTGTGTGTGTGTGTGTGTGTGTGTGTGTGTGTGTGTGTGTGTTCAAGCTTGTGTTTCTGTTGGGGGAAGGGAGGCAGCTCCTTCCTCTAAGAGTTGGTGGGGACAAAAAGCCACCCTCAATTACCACCATCTGTCACTCACTTCCATAATCAGTTAAGTCAGATTATCCCCCTGAAAACAATCTGTAAAGGGGCAAAAGGAGCTTAGTCCTCTTGAAGCAGTGCAGCCCTGTAAAGCAGCTTAGGCAAAGCCCCAGGAGCCCAGGCGCTTGACGTCACTCGTTTATTTAGCCTGGCCACTGCTGGGCTGGCAGAGTGTTAAGTAGGCAGATGCTGGGAGCCTCCCACGCTGGCTGCTCACCTGGGCCTACAGGACATATTATGTGGCCCCGTGACCAGGAGGGGCTAGGGGCTCTAAACAGGGGTTAATGGGGTCAGGGCAGAGCTGGTTTGGTATCCTCACCGAGTGATTTGAAAGCCCACAGACTTCAGGCCACTTCCCTAGCCGAAGGGTCTCTTCCTCTGTAAGCAAGAACAAGCCCCCAACCCTTCCCCAGCACCCCTGTGAGCATCAGGAGTTGGGATGGGACCACAGGGATAAGCCCAGCCATCAGGCATGTCTGGGTCTCCACAGTTTGCCTCCTGTGCTGGAGAGGTTACTAGTTGGGAAGGGCACAGAGAGGAGGATCCCACATCTCCCTGGACCTTTACTCAGTTTCCTTTATACTAAAGGTTCTCCCCAATCCACACTTCTGACTCCCCTGAAAGCAAAGGCTGGGACCACAGTGAGCCACACATCCACCTGTCATCAGGGGCTATACACAGGACAGGGCTGGAAGCTCATATTTCCGTGCCCCCCACCCCCGCAGCCCCCTTCTCATAACCTTCAGCTTCTAAGGTTTGGCTTACTGGTCCCTGGAGCACCCGAGTGTGTACCCACGGACAAGAGGTTAGAGTAACGTTGGGACGGGAGGAAGGGCCTTGAGGTCTGAGCCAGGCTTGCTTAGAGAGATCCGAAGGGGAAGGGCAAGCCAGCCAGAGGGAACAGAATGTGCAAAGAGAAACATTAGAGATTCCAGATTTAAAAGCAGGGAGGGGACAGGCGTGGGGGGGGGGGCTGACAGGAGCTCAGCTTGGCATCCTGGGTGGTGACCAGGGGGTGTAAACAGGGGTGTGAACCCCAGGTCAGAGTTTCAGCACAGGTTCCAATGAGAGCTGAATTGGGGAGACTGAGTCACAGCAATTTGAGAGTGGGATGAGGAAGGTGCTTCTATTCTTGCCCGTCCCATCCCAACAGCATCAGAAAGGGCTCCTGAGTGGGGGGGACTGGAGAGGAAGGGCCACCAGCTAGAGAAAAGGCAACTGGCAAAGCCGTTGCTATGGAGACCAGACTATAACCTCCCAGCTCCCAAGAGACTTGTTTCCAGGGAGAGGAAAAACCTGCTCCCACCTCAGCCAGGACAAGATGCTGATGGAAGGGGCTGGGCCCCCTTTACCTGTTGGAATAATGGAAGAGTGACCAGAGAGAAGCTGCTCCCGCTGTACACAACACTTGAAGGCCAAGCAGCCCGAGAGAGCTCGTTCTTGCAAGGCTCAGCCAAGGTGGGGTCAGCATGTTATCTTGGACCTTCCTCATAAAAGATAGTGGTTCAGGGAGGGCTGCTGAGATCATGCAGGCTGGGGGTGAGTGGCTGCCTGTGGGATACTTCTAGACCCTGAGCAAAGGAAGAGGCATTGGATATGACTACAAATGTAGCAATTGCAGCACTGTCCTGGGGCAGGGAAGCACACACAAACACTGAGACTCCTGGAGCAGGGCTGGCTCTAAGTGTGGCAGATGATCACAGGCATAAATAAGGCAACCTGAGGGTAGCAGGACCTGTGTACTCTGGTTTGTGACAGGGGATCCCTAGTGAATGATAGTTAAGCTAATGCAGGAGGGAACCATGGGACAATCGAGTGGAAATGGGGTCACAGGGCTGGGCCTGTGCGTGCAGGAAGTGAAACCCAAGGAGGTCACAGGGGCTGTGATGTCCTTAGAGACCACTGTAGGGACTGTGGACAGGAAACAGAATTGACAAGGGGTGCTTTGGGATCTCCCTCGCTAGCAAAGTGCAGAGAAGCTGAGGGCTCGATGGAAACAAACATGGAGGTGGTGCACTATGGCACGATGGCAGTAGTGTGACCAGACCCTGGCAGGACACTGAAGCCAGATGTGACCAGGAATCCTGGGACAGCCATGTGCCACTTCCCCGCAAGAGGATGCCTGGGAGCCCAGGGACTCACTGCACCCAGGCTAAGACTAAGGCTGTCAGGCGCGTAACTAGGAGACCTCTTTGCGTCAGCAGAAGCACAAGGCGGGGGCGAAACTAATTGCCTGTCACTAGCTAATAGCCTGTTTCATCTTACACCAGAGCATGCGAGAAGTGAAGTGAGTACAGCCTCCGAGGCCTCTTATGGCCTCGATGTCCCCTGCACTGTGGATGAGTCCCGGTCCACCTGCTCTCCCCTTGGGAACCACATCCTATGAGCCTGACCAGGTGTTCTTCCCAGCTGCCAGGGCTCCCAAGATACACTGGGGCCCAGGCTCACCTTCCCTCAACCAAACCAACTCTTTTCAAATCCTCTGAACCTGAAACAGGGCCAACCCAAACACAGAAGTGACAGCTCCACACTCTGACACACTATCAGGTCCCCTCATTTGTCATCTTCCCGCCTCTGCAGTCCCCAGGGGTTCAGAGCCTCCTCTGTGTAGAGGATGCTCTACACGAAGATATATCTCTAAACTAGCCTGCACCTGGATACGGGCAGAGGTCCCACATGGAGCCATGTCTGCCTCCACCCTGCCTCTCCTTCATAGACTGAATAGAGGCTCCCTTCCAGCTTCCTTTATTTGTATTTAATAACAGCAACATTAAAGACTAGGAAGTTAATAGGAGAGCTGAATTGCTTTATCAAAATGTTGAAAAGCCTGTGAATCTTCCCAGCATCCATAGCACTGTCCTGGAAAAAGCTGAGGGGCCACATGGCTGTGGCTTTCTCTCCGCTCAAGACCTCTCAGGCCATCAGAGTGTGTCCACAGGGGCAATTCACATGTTTCCTTCTTTACCACCTCCTGGTTAGAGAAGGGTGCTCTGTGGGGTTTTGAAGGAGGCACCTCACCCCCAAGAATTCCCCAGTATCAGGCACATATCTGGAAATGAGGTGAGAGTTGTAGCTGGCTTCTATTTCTTTCTCTCCTACTTGCTGGCTGGAGAACACTATTGTGGCCAAGGGCTTTCTGTTTTGAATTGCCCACATCAGCCTCCCTACCTCAGCCCTGAGCTAAGCTTCTGCTTTCAGGAGTTAAAAGCACACAAGTTTTTGGTCCCTTTGTCTGCCCTCTCTTGCCTGGGGACAGGGTCCTTTCTTCCTCCTAGGTAAACTACAGACGTTCTCCAGGCTGGCACTCCTCCCTCAGTCCAGCTCACCCCTCCTACCCAAGTTCACAAGCATGCCCTTGAGAAGCCCAGAGCTTTCTGGGTTGGCCCCTGTGTGCCCAAGGGTCCCAGCATGTCCCACCCCAAACCAGGGGGTACTCACCAAAGCGGCCCATCATCATCCTGTAAACAAGAACAAAGAGTCAGATGGTCACTCAGACCAGGTCTTAAGAAGGGGACAGGTAGAGCCAAGCAGACCCCAGCACCCAGCCCCAGTGAGGGGCATGTGCAGATGACATCAGCACCTGTGACAGCAAACTTCCCTCTTTCCTGACACAGGGACCACCCTGGTATGCCATTTGGAGGGGACAGACATAACAGATCATGGGACATAGGAGTATATTGATTCTGGTCAAATTTCCTCACAGCCATACCCATTAAATAGAGCAGTGTTTCTCAATCTGTGAGTCGTGGCATCCCCTTCGGGAAGTCCAGAGACCCTTCCACAGAGTTATGTAATCAGATGCTCTGTATATCGGATATTTACATTATGGTTCATAACAGTAGCAAAATTACTTTTATGAAGTAGCAATGAAAATAATTGTATGGTTGGGGACCCCACAACATGAGGAACTGTATGGAAGGAGCCTAGACTAGAAAAGCCATTTGAATGCTTAAAGAGTAATGAGCTGTTGTGAGAACTTGGAAAATAATGCTGAGAAATCTCACTGGTAAAGTTAGGAGGAAAGTTTGAAAGTCCCTCAAATACTCTATGGGGCTTTTTCAATTTTACTTTTACCTTTTTCTGTTTTGCCTGTATTTATGTCTGTGAGGATGTTGGATCCTGGAGTTGTTACAGACAGTTGTGAGCTGCCATGTGGGTGCTGGGAATTGAACCCAGGTTTCTGGAAGAGCAGTCAGTGCTCTTAACTGCTGAGCCATCTCTCCTGCACCCTCTATGGAGCTTTTCATGTGATATTTTGAAATAATCCGTGGCTCTGGGCAGCTGGGACTCAAGACTCAGCCATGATAAACAAGAGACCAGCATCAATGAGCTAAAATCTGGGAAGTGTTTCCGTAGGGTTAGTATACAGATGCTGTGTTTCAATGGGGGCCAAGGCTGCACCTGGGGCTGGCATCTGAACTTGGTAAGGTGGTGTTGGTTTTGAAAGTATGAAAGGGTCACAGAGGAATGCTGAAGCCCGGCACTAAGACCAGAAGAAACCCTTGATGAAGGGGCAAATTCCTTTGCAGTAGAAGCCCAGGGATTGAAGGGGTCATGGAGAAAAAGGTTGAGGTTTGGGAGATGTGGTAGGGTCAGAGTCCCTGAAGAGAGAGGCCAGGATGCCATGGGTGGAGACCACAGCATTTTAGAGATGCCAGTACTACGGGGTGATCACTAAAGACATTGGCAGGTATGGCATGGGGTCAGGGTGAGCCTAGGAGACAAACTGTGTGTACTGCAGAGGGGAGAGCCAGAAAGGTAAAGCTTCACAAGGCTCCTTGAAGCCCAGAAGATAGTGAGTCCCAGACACTAAGCTATTTACACTGTTGGAGGTTGGTTTTGCTTTGAGTTGACTCTGACTGTGGCTTGAGAAAGCAGGTTGAATAAGCCAGTGAGCAATGCTTTTCCATGACCTCAGCCTGAGGATCTACCTCCAGGTTCCTTCCTTGAGTCCTGACTTCTCTCAGTGATAGACTACAACTGTAGGCTGGAATAAACCATCTACCCCTCAGTTGCTTTTGGTCAAGGTGTTTATCACAACTACGGAAAGTAAACTAAGATAGTTTGGCTGCAGCTAACCCAGCCACCTCAAAGACCTGTGGAGTCATGGTCCCGGAGGATGAGGGTGAGCTTCCTGTGAAGCTCTGCTACTATCCACATGCTCTCTTCCTGAGATTCATACAGTCCCTAGGCACCAACCTCTAGGGCAAGTGCTTGAGCTCCGTCTTATTAAATACTTTCTAAACAGACCTACTATATGCAGAACATAAAGACACAGGACCAAACACCTGAGCCTGGCCTTGGCCAGACAGAGTTTCTCCTCCACAGCTCAGAGCTAGTAACAGGAAAGATCATGAAAGGCTACAGGAATAGCAAGACCATTCACTCCCATTTGGCTAGCAAGCTGGAAGGACTTCCTGGAGGGAGAGCCCTCTGGGAAACCAGAAGGACAGATGGAAGATATCAGTTAAGTGTTAACAATGTGCCAGGTGTAGTGTGCACACCTTTGATCCCAGGACTCCCGAGGCAGAAGCAGGCAGATTTCTGGGAGTTCAAAGCCAGCCTGGTCTAGTAAGACTCTTTCTCAAAACAAAACAAAAACAAAACTAACCGTGGGCCTGTGCATCTGCAGAGAAGGCAGGGTATAGCCACAGGTACACAGCAGGGACCATGCTCTCTGCAGATGTGAGAAGCACCTGAAGCTCTATAGCTATCACAGCCCCTGTGGCCACCAGGATGGGGGTGGGGTGGACAGGAGAACCCAGCTTGGGGGGTTAGATAGGAGGCCAACAGGCAGACAAGGGACTAGAAAGATCCCAGTTTCTTCCTTGGCTACGTAGAAAATTCTGACATCCTGCAGAAATGGCTTGACAGAGGTGTCCCCTCCCTAACTCCAGGGTGCTCCTGCCCCTAAAAATGCCACCATGGCCACAGAACTCCCCAAGTCCCCACCCTGTGTCTGATCTTACATTCTACACCTGTCAGCCTGACTGCCTCCCGCCCCTGGAACAGAGGAGTCATGTCCATCACCTGCCCTGCTCCTCCCATGACCAGCTCTGGTGGGCACACAGGAGTGCTGGACACAGCTGGTGGGCTGTCAGGAGGGCATGGCCAAACCTCTCTCTGCTTTTAGGTTTTGCCCCACAACTGTGGAGCCGGTCCCCCTCGCCCTGAGCAGACTGCAATAGATGGCTTTGGCTACTTTCCACAGCCCCACAGGCCCCTGATCACTCAAGGTCATTAGGCAGAGTCTGTTTTCCCAAATCCCTAGCTCAGGATGACCCAGACTTACTCTGACCCACAGAAAAAAAGGCACAGTACAGGAATCTGGGATGAGACCAGGATGAGGATACTCAGCCTCTCAGAGCATGAAGGGAACTGGAGAGGAAGCTCAGCCTATGAGGAAAGGCAGTATGAGAGGCTGCCTGGGTCCATCAGGACCTGGGAAATACCACAGGACCTGTCACAGCAAGATAATCAGACTTGCCTGACTGAGTCCATTCCCACGGCTGACTGCAGGCGTATGAGTAAAATGAAATGAGGTGGTATCTCAAGTCAGGACACCAAGCCCCCTCCACACCTTACATTCCCTGAACTCACCCTCACCCTCCTGCAGTCACAGACCCACGGTGCTGGCACAACACAGTCCCCTCCCCGCAGCTCTGTGCTCTTCCTTGAGGGCTGCACAGAGCAGGATGGAACACACACATGACAGGGCACACCGCCATAACGTCAGCTTCTCTGGCAGTCCATTCACCATTCCTGAGTGGACTCAGTGACAGTCAGCTTCTGAAAGGCTATAGACACGCAGCCTTAGCATCCCTGTGAATGGAGCTGGTGAGCTAACTGACACCGTCGATGTTTTAAACATTGAAATAGGCTCTTTCTGGAGCAAAAGTGGTGAGTTCCTAATTCGTGGGGCATTGTGGGACCACACACATGGTGCACTATCTAGTTTGTTATTAGGGTATAGTCCCTTTAGGCTTTTGAAATTTCTGGCTTTCTCAAAGAGACCAGAGGACTCAACAGTATCTAGCATAGGGCAGTTTCTGACTGGTCACATGGTTCCTCCCTCTAAAGAAGCAACTGGTGATTGGCAAGTGAAGAGGAAGGACACATAGTCTCCATGGCTATCCTGAGCCAACACACCTGGCACCCAGACATTGTTTTAAATCTTTTGTGTGTGTTGAGGATGGAGGGGAGGCTTTGAGACAGGGTTTCTATATGTAACTCTGACTGTCCTGGAACTTGCTCTGTAGACCAGTCTGACCTCTAACCCAGACATCCACTTGCCTCTGCCTCCTGGTTGCTGGAATTCAAGGTGTATGCCACTACTGCCTAGCTTAATTTTTTTTAGTGAGAGAGAGAGAAAGAGAGAGAGAGAAAGAGAGAGAGAGAGAAGTCAGAGTCTGACTCACCATCTTGTTTTTTGAGGCAGGGTCTCTCACTGCACCTAGAGCTCACGGATTTGGCTAGACAAGTTGACCAACAGGCTCCAAAAATCCTCCTGTCTCTACCCCCCCCCCAATGCGGTTACAGACATACACCCCATAACTGAATGTTTTTTATGTGGTGCTGAGGATCAGTTCCTCATGCTCCCACAGCAAGCACTTAACTGACCAAACCATCCCTTCAGTTCACCTTCTAAAATAAGGAATTAGAAAACATCTGAGGGTAGAGACACTGGTATGGAACTCCCGGAAGAAAGTGTGTGGAGGAAGGAGGCAGGCAGGTATCCACACACAAAAGCATACACTGAGACTAAAGAATATGGAGGAACACAGGCTCACCCAGGCCACTGTCCCTGGCTGAAGCCAGAATCTGGGGCCTGGCTGGCATGAGGTGTGGGTCCCTGGGGGGCCAGTAAGCATGAGGTTAAAACTCCAAGGGGCAATGGCCATCACTTACTCTGTGGTCGTGGTCAGTTCCTCTGAGATGTGACTGGAATGCAGCAGGCCTTCCCGCTTCTGGAAACCGCAAAGCAAGCAAGTCAACACACAGACCATGTGGTGGGAGTGAAGCAGAGAACACATGCTGAGCTCCTGGTGACCCTGGGCAGGATGCCAGCCTAGAAAGGGCCACATGCCCAGTGCACACGTCATACCTGGCCACAAAGGGGACCCTTTCAGTGTCTGTGACTGTCCCCAAATTGTTCTCCACGATGCCCTGGGATATGGTCACTAAGAAAAGTTCAAGAGAAACATCCCAGGTAAGACACACCAAATAAGGGTCATATTCTGCAGCTGGGGCAGGGGACGTGAGCAGTTAGGAAGTTCACGAGTCATGCTGGGGAGACACTAGAGAAAGGACATGTGGGCAATGAACCATACAGAAGGCCCCAAGCATGTCTACCCAGGACCTCGGAACTTGCTTTTCCTTGGTGGCTTCCAATACAGTGAAGAGAGGCCACACAATGATGAGTAGTAGTGATGCACTCAGGAGCTGGAGTGAGTAGCAGAAACTGAGGGCCACAGCCATGAACCTGGGACACTAAAGACAGCCAGCGGGAGCAAAACAGGGCAAAGAGGACATTGGCTTCCCTGAAGCCAGCAGTTCTGGGAGAAGAAATCCACCTGCCACTTGAAGCCCCCGTTAGTGGCGCTTCACCCCAGAAACCCTGGCAGGCACATGGAGGCCAGGAGGAGAAGAGAAGGGATGGTGAATGGCAGACCATATGTACTGGGAGTTCCCAAAGGCCAGCCAAAGTAACCAGAACCACAGGTCCCTGCTTGAAGCTCCTGTAGAACAGTAATCTGCCCTATCCAGGGGCCCCCTGCATTCCTCCCTGTACTGACCTCCAGGGATCTTGTAGACTTGTTCTTATTAACAAGTAACAGCAGCTGGTGACTTCAGCGTGGCTCAGCCCCGGCCTCACACCAACTGGCACTCAAAAGCCCACCAAAAAGACTTCTAGGTATATTTGGTTCACTTATTTGCATGCTAAGCATTCGAGGTGCCTATTAATTGCTAGGCATTGGGGGAAATCATTGGTAATCTTGGAGCTGGATAATCGAATGGTTAGCAACATCACCCGAGTTTATAGGGAAACCACAGCAGCCCTGAGAAATCAAGAGGCCTGCCCCAAGCTTTCTCTGCTGGGGGTAAGCAAGGCTTGGCCTTCATGCCTTCCAGCCTTGAAAAGACACAAGCCTCGCTTTACCTCAAATAAGATCATGGGTTACCTGAGCAAGCATATGGACAGCCCACAGGACCTCAGGAGAGGCAGAAAGAACTCTGAGCAGGGCCTGGGGGCTACTTCTGAGAAGCTGCCATGCAGCTGAACATCCTGACCTGGTCTCTTCTACTTTGGGCTCTGCACAGACAACCCAGGAACGCTGGACAAGGCACAGCATGCTGGACGGGGCTCGCTGGGGGCAGTCAGACTTTCCAAAAACCCAAGCTTGTCTTGGACCAATGTGTAAGACTGAAAGGCAATACCCGGACGGTGAGCCTGCTCAGCACTCTTGGGGCCCCAGGCTGACGTAGGTAGGTTTAGGAACCATTTTCCCATGTGTCCTTGGGAAGCCATTCCTGGCCCACTGCCTATGAGCCAGCAGCCAAGACTAGGGCCACAGGAATGGTCCCCCTGGGTCTGCGTCACTCTCGCTGACCACAAACATCCTGATTGGGAAGGGAGCAGGGAGAAATGACAGGTGACCTTCACTTAATGTCAGAAAGGCCCTTCCCGGCAGGGTACAGCTAAGCTCCCAGAATAGAAGGGAGGTCAGAATGGCTTCAGAAACACAGGCTCAGCCAGGCCATCATGGACCACAGACCACAAAACAGATAAGTTAAAAATTCAGAGAACAGAGTGAAGCTGAGTGCCTCCAATAACATAAACACCAGTGTCATACAGGTCCCAACCGTGACCTCAGCCCTTTGGCAGACATGATGGCTCTCCCAGGCCAGATGGGTTTTCCTCACTTGGGGTCCCCACAAGTTCAGGCGAATGCCTAGCACCCGTAGTGCTTAATACATGTTTAAATGTAATACATGGTCAAATCTTGCACAGGAACCAAGTCGGACCAGCATCTGTACTCACGAATGCTAAAGCACAGGACATTACATATGGCAAATCCACGCCTGGCCCCATTACCAGGACCCTAGGTCCTGGCTCCCTTCACTAAGTAAATCAAGAAAAATGAAGCTAAAAAAAAGAGATAATGGGGAATGATGGCTTATAATATGGAGCAAATGTGGAGAGCCTTTAATTTGGGTGTCTATTTCATTCTGCCGGTCGCAGCCTCCTCCAGTGAGTAATAAGCACATTCAAGGGGATTGAATTCCGACTCAGTGGCTTTGGAGAGAAATGAACCCTCTTTTCAGAAATCTGGGAAATTAAACCTCAACACCCGTGTGCCACTCTTCAAATCAACGCCATTGTTCCTGCTCCAATCATTTCTCAAAGAGCCAGGGTGAGATATGCATTTTATCAAGAGGGAAAAATACAAGGTAGCCTCTTGGGATGAGGAAAAAAAGCTGGAAAACTACGAGAAGAAAAAGTCAGCTTGCCTTGCCAACAGAGAGCCAGACAAAGAGACAGCCCGGTGTACTTACCCGGACAACCACCACCTGCACAGTGACATGCTCCGGAAGGTGGATGGGGGCCCTGAAGTGCATAGCCAGGGAGACGAGGAGGTGAAGAATGGCCACCAGGTTTTTCCCATGGATAGCTTTGGGTGGAGAGG